>NC_080200.1:35154947-36354947 GCF_030028045.1 Hippopotamus amphibius kiboko | reverse complement strand
ATTGCTATGATAACATGAACCAATTTGGTCAGAAGCACATTTAGCTCTATACTGGGTAACATGACTTCAGAGAGGACAGCTTGAAAGCTTGATTCTGATTAGAAGGGGTGCTGACCAAGAGGAGAGGAAGAGTGTTTAGTCTGGGTGGACAGTTTATTTGTCAAATCTGAAGAAGATGAAAAAAGAAAAAAAAGAGCCTGTGTGTGTGTGTGTGTGTGTGTGTGTGTGTGTTACAGAGAGGGGGCAAGTGTATGACTATATTTGAGTGTTTGATCCCCAGACTTTTTATAATTAATTAATTAAATTATTTTATTTTTTGGCTGTGTCAGGTCTTAGCACACGGGATCTTTGCTAAGGCATGCGGGATCTTTCGTGGTGGTGCGGGCTGCTCTCATGTTGTGGTGAGCGGGTTTTCTCTCTCTAGTTGTGGCACACAGGCTCCAGGGTACGTGTGCTCTGTAATTGCGGTGTGTGGGCTCCAGAGCGTGTGGGCTCTGTAGTTTGCAGCATGCTGTTTCTCTCATTGAGATGTGCAAGCTCAGTAGGAGTGGCACACAGGCTTAGTTGCCCCACAGCGTGTGGGATCTTAGTTCCCCCACAGCATGTGGGATCTTAGCTCCCCGACGAGGGACTGAACCGGCGTCCCCTGCATTGGAAGGCAGATTCTTTACCAGTGGACCACCAGGGAAATCCCTGATCCCCAGACTTTTTAATTAGTTTCTGAAACATAGTAGATCCTCAATGAATTTTATTTAATGTGTCGCTGAGAATGACGTCTGGAATACCCTTCTGAAACCCAGGTTATTCTTTATTATTCACCAGTCTAGACAGAATCCTTTGTAATGGTAAGTTTTAGGGACAGAGAAACCCTAAATGATTTCATTTTCTTATTTTCATTGAAGGTTTTACTCTGGAACTTTATCATACCCTTATTTTTTTTGTTCTTCTTTTCCTTGGGGGATTCACATTGTGAAAAAGCCTAATAGCTAAAGCTAGCTACTCATAAGATACTTCAGGTATGTCAACAAATAAACCGTCTTGACTTCAAGCCAAAATGAAATCTTCTGCTGTTGTCTACAACATTAGAACAGTGTTTGAGAATATATCCTTTGATTCTGTTAGGTGAATGCAGTGGTGGTCTGAATACACAATTTTTAGTTACTAAGGGGTTACCTTACTAACATACATTGTTTAAGAGAATTAGCAATTTAATGGATTTGGATAAGCAATGGATTTGGGGGTGTCTTCCCACCTTGTTACAATTTAGGAAGTTTGGTTTCTTTATTAGCTTTTTGAGACAGAATTCATCTCATGAAATGATTTCTTTCTTTTAGATCAAAACAAAACCAAACAGACGGGTATCAAAGAGAAGATAAAATATTTGGCATTCCAGAATTCTACCACTGTGAAAAAGATACACCAAGATGCCAAGACAGCAATGCTACCTCAGGAGTCTAAAAATGGTTCCTGAACCAGCATCACACACTCTCTAACACAAATAAAAATATAATGCAAAAAATCGCAAGCCCAGATTCTCAAGGTCCAATTTGTCATTGCCTTAAGGCAAAGAGAAAGATTTCAGTGAGAAAGAGTATTGTAAGTCTCGTTTCTAATCTTTTATGAATTAGAAAAACATGGTAGGGAGGCACCAGGGAATATGGGAATAAACATTGACTAAAGACCTATGATCTGGCCCTAAAATTCTACCTCTCACCACCAATGTGACCTTGAACAGGTCACATCACCCCTCTGGGCCTATTTCCTTATATATGCTTAGACCCTACTCACTGAAGAATATAAAGCCATTGAAGGTTGGAGAAGATAATCTCTTAAGATTTTTTTTTAGCTCAAATATTCTTTGATTTTACAAAAGGGATGATGGTTGAAATTCAAGAAAAATTCTTTGAAAAGATTTGTGTGGGGGAAATGATAAACTGTTGATAAGATCAATAATTATAATATACTGGAAGAGAATAACTAGCATGTATTGAGTGCTGGCTATGTGCTAAACATTGTGCTAGACACTTATTATCTTCAGATTCACAACATAGCCAGGCAGAGTTATTGTCTTTGTCTGACAAATGAAGAAAATAGGTCGCAGTTAAGCAATTTACACAGCCAGTAAATGGAGGAACCAGAATTTGAACTAAGGAAAAGTTCACCAAAGCCACTGTTCTTTTTAGGAAGTAAGGAAGAAGGAAAGAATGATATGCCTGTTAGTAATAAGTAGGCTATTTGGGAGGAAACAATTTCCTGAGTGAATTTATAATATAGGTGCTTCAGTGAAACGCTTTGCAATGCACACATTTTGTTTGGGCAATAGAACCTATGTGATAGTCGTGCTGTTTATTTCTGCCTGGTAGCCTTCACAAAGCAAAAATGCATTCACCCTTTGTTCATTCCACCTGCAGGGGCTCTTTGGTTATTTCTTGTTATTTCTCTTTAGAAAGAAGAAGATAAATATTGTTTTTTTCATGGTTAGCATTTTTTAGCAATAAAATATTTTAATTTAATTAATTTATTTTTAAACTTTATTGTTTTATTGAGGTATAGTTGATTTACAACATTATATTGGTTTCAGGTGTAGTACAACAAAGTGATTCAAAATTTTTATAGATTATACTCCATTTAAAGTTATTGTGGGACTTCCCTAGTGGTCTAGTGAGTAAGATTCCACACTCCCAATGCAGGGGGCCTGGACTGGATCCTTGGTCAGGGAACTAGATCCTGCATGCATGCCGCAACTAAGAAGCCTGTGTGCTGCAACTAAGAGTCAGCATGGTGCAACTAAAGGATCCCACAGGCCTCAATGAAGATTCTGTGTGCTGCAACTAAGACATGGCTCGGCCAAAATAAATAAATAAATAAATAAATAAAAAGTTATTGTAAAATAGTGGCTATGTTCCCTGTGCTGTACAATATATGCTTGTAGCTTATTGTATACACAGAACTTTGTACCTCTTAATCCCCTACCCCATCTTGCCCCTCTCCTCTTCTGTCTCCCCACTGGTAACCACTATTTTGTTCTCTATACCTCTGAGTCTGTTTTTGTTTTGTTATATTAATTAGTCTATTTTTTAGATTCCACATATGTGAGAACTTATAGTATGTATCTTTTTCCTCCCTCCAGTTCCATCCATGTTATTGCAAATGGCAAAATTTCATTCTTTTTAAGGGCTGAGTAGTATTCCATTACACACACACACACACACACACACCCACACACCCACACACACACACTAAATATTCACCATGAGAAAATGGAAAAAGAGCAAAGCTTCAGCTCTGAGCCCATTTCATTGCAATAGTCTCTTTCCCAAAATACCTTAAGGGCTTAGAAGTCCTACATTTTGCTTCATCTTTTATAAACATTACAGAGTCTGCTAATAGTAAGCACTCAGTAAATGGAGTCTCTTTCTACTTACAAACTAGACTCCTATTTTAAATAAAAAATAAGAAATGGGGATGGTAATGGCCCATATACCTCTCAAGATAAAATAATTCAGTAGCTGTGCAAAGGTCTTAAAATTAAAATTTATGAATTATATAAATACAAACAAAAACAAATCATGTATGTTTGCATTTTACTTAGAACATACTTCTGATATGAAAACATATGTGCCAATTTTAGCACCTGGAATTGTCAGGCAGGCTCTAGCCTATCTGAAATTCCCCAGCAGTGTTAACAAACACTGAGCACCCCTGTAAATTGCCAGGGTTGTATTCCCCATTAAAAGTCAAGAATAGCGCCGTGAGTTATTTTCTTGGCTCAGATTTTGAAAAAAGACCACAGCAGCTGCACAGGAGTGTTGGATATCCACATAGTTCATCCCTTGAATGATGTTTCTTCCATTTACTGCTACTTGTTCCTATTTTTAAATCATTGTCAGTACTTTTTCCTTGGCTATTCTTATTGTTTGCACTTTCCTGACTCTTCTGCACAAATAGTTTCATGTCCTTTTTCTCTTGGATTTAGCATTAGTGGAACTGATTTGCACATTTTGGGTCAAAGGTGAGTAAAAAGTTTTTTAAAGCAAACAGCAGATGTAGATCCTAATTGTCCTCTTATGGCTGCAAACAATGTAAAATATTCCATATAGTGAGCTCTTGGATGTTATATTCCACATATTCTTTTTAATTTGTGTTCTTCTTATAGCAACAACACAGCATTCTTGGAGGGATTTGTTTTAATATTTTTCCTCTCCCTTCTTTTGTTAGAATAATTTATGTCTTCAGGGAACTTTTTTTTTTTTTTTTTTTTTAGTTTCAGTACTGTCTTGCATTCTATGAATTATGAATACATTGAAAACAGAGACCTTCCTCCTTTGAGCTATTTAAGATGTAGATTAGGAGATAGACCCCTCAGGCTTGTGCTAATTGGGAACAAAGTCATTGCTAAGTTAATCATGTAAGGGTTTAGAAACTAATCAAGAGAGGCATTCACTTACTGGCCTCCTTAATACCATCCCCATTCATGATCTCTTCCTATTTTCATTAGAACCCGAGATTCTCTCTACACCCAGGGAGGTTACAACTTTCACCAAACTATTTCTACCAAATCCAAGTTCCAATTGACCTAGTGCCATGGCCCTGCAGTAACAGTATCAATCTCAGAGAAGACCTAAGATTACATAGCTGGCCATGAAATAGTTATGTGAATAGAGAACAATTAGTTTCTATTTTTGAAAGATTTATTTTGAAGGTTTATTTTTGAAACCAGAGGAGACCATAAGTCACATTAGGTATATCTGATTAACCTTCTCAGTTGCAGATAAAATGGACTGTACTTGGCAATTAAAGTTCACATGTTTTATGTATTGAAGAGGCAGAAAAAAACCTTCTTTGGCATAGTGCCAGAAAGTAATTTTCTCTAGAGGTTGCAAATTCTTTTGTGAAAGGGACTACATCTCATTCATTCCTGTTCTCCCATCACTTAGTCTATTTCCTGGTGTATAAGAAATGTTCAGGAAGTGTTTGATGAGTGAGTGAGTAAAGCAAAAGAGAATCAATGTGTAACCTGAAGGGTTTGCTTTTTTACAGAGGAAAAAGAAGCCAAACATTTAATAGGTGGCCATTTAAAATATTATAATCACAGTAGCTGATGTAATACGGGTGTTCTGAAAACAGCAAACCCACATGCAGAACCTTGATTGCTATGTGTTTTAAAGCCAAAATTATATCTTATCCTTTTAAATGATGAAAAGTCACTGTGAATATAATCTATCAATTTGAACATTTATTCAAACCAGCAGAAGTAATCTGAACTTCATTTTAGTTTACAGAGAATCTAATATTGACCAAAGTTTTAATTTCATGCTTAAGTTGTATCAAAATAGAAAGCTTGATCATATTAGCAGTTAGACTTATTGGTATGCAACTGAGAAGATATTGTGAAATTTGTTCAAGAATCCCAGAAATTGTTGAATTATTCTTTCAACTAACATTGCCTTACTTCAGGGTCATCACCTAGAAAATGAAGCAAGAAAAATGTTACGTTTTCTTGCTAGCAGAGCCCTTGGTCACAATGGAAAGCCCTGGAGAGTTGTATTAATTTTGGTGGAAAATGTGTTATCTAATCTTGGCTGGCCTCAATTTATTTGAATGAAGTAGCAGAGAATCCTGTTTAACCTATTTAAGCTCTATGCAAAGTCTAATGTTTCCACTCTTCGAAGGTCTTAAAGAAGAAGAAAAGAGTATAAGAGACTAAGGAGATTTGTCCAAATGCATGGGTGGTGTGGAGGTGCATACCCAAAGCGAGAATGCCTTCCATTCTGTCTGCCTCAGTTGAGCATGAGAAGAGAAAGCATCTCAGTATTAGCGGAAAAGGGAGTTCAACTGAGATCTCACACTTTTGAATTCTCTGTTTTTAACTTGGCCTGTAACTCTACCCACTCAGTGACCAGTTTAATTGTCTTTAACCCAAACCAGTCACAGCCCATTCCCTCTAGATACAGAAGGAGAAAGATGGAAGAGATACCCAGAAGTTCTCATAAAGACCAGTGCTAAGCAGAACCATTTGCCTTCCCCGATACTCCAAATGCTCCAAATAATCAACTTGCAAAGAAATAAAGTATCTATTCAATATAACAAAGGTATTCTTATGCCCTGCTGCAAAGGATTTTATAAATGCATTCTTTTCATATTATTCTAAAATTCTAGTTAAAAGAGTGTGTTATTGGTGAAAGAATAGAAAAATAGATCAAAGGAACAGAGTAGAGAACAAAGAAATAGATTCACACAAATACAGTCAACTGAGCTTTGATAAAGGAGCATAGGTGATACAATGGAGCAAAGATAGTTTTTTCAGTAAGTGGTGCCAGCAAAACTGGACCTCCACATGCAAAAAGTGAATCTAGACATAGACTTTACAGCTTTCACAAAAATTACCTCAAAATGTATCATAGACCTTAATTTAAAACGTAAAACAATAAAACAGAAGATAAAATGGGGAAAAACCTAGGTAATCTTGGGCTTGGCAATGGCTTTTTACATACAACACCAAGAGCACAATCCATGAAATGAAAGATTGACAACTTGAACATCATTAGAGTTAAAAACTTCTGCTCTGTGAAACACACTGTCAAGAGAATGTAAAGACAAGCCACAGACTGGGAGAAAAATGTGCAAACCAGATATTTATTAAAGGACTGGCATCCAAAATATACAAAGAACTCAGACACGACAATAAGAAAACAAACAATCTCATTACAAATTGTGCAAATGGTCTGAACAGATTCCTCATCAAAAGATATACAGATGGCAAATAAAAATTTGAAGAGATGATCAAAATTATATGTCTAAAGAAAGGGTACAAATGAACTTATTTACAAAACAGAAATAGTGTCACAGATGTAGAAAACAATCTTATTGTTACCGGGGGAGAGGGGGGAGGGATAAATTGGGAGATTGGGATTGACATATACACGCTACTATATATAAAATAGATAACTAATAAGGACCTACTGTATAGCACAGGGAACTCTACTCAATACTCTCTAATGACCTATATGGGACAAGAATCTAAAAAAGAGTGGATATATGTGTAACTGATTCACTTTGCTGTGTAGCAGAAAGTAAGACAACATTGTAAACCAACTATACGTCAATAAAAATTTAAGAATCGTATGTCATTAGGTAATTGCAAATTAAAACAATGAGGTCAATGAGATAGCACTACATATTTATTAGAATGGCAAAAATCCAAAACACTGACACCACCAAATGCTGGTGAAGATGTGGAACAACAAGAATATCCATTCATTGTTGGCGGGAATGCAAAAATGGTACAGAAATTTGGAAGACAGTTTGGTAATTTTTTACAAAGCTAAGCGTGAACTTATTACCCAGCAATCAGACTCCTTGGCATTTACCCAAATGAGTTGAAAACATGCTGATACAGAAACCTGCACATGAATGTTTGTAGAAGCTTTATTCATAACTTCCAAAAACTGAAGAAATGCTTCCATAAGTGAATGAATAATCAAACTATAGTATAACCATCCGATGGAGCGTTATGCAGTGATAAAAAGAAATGAGCTATTAAGGTACAAAAAGACATACAGGAACCTTAAATGCACATTACTAAGTGAAAGAAGTCAGTCTGAAAAAAATATAAATTGTATGATTCCAAGTATATGACATTCTGAAATCCATGGAGAAAGTGAGAAGATCAATGGTTGCCAGGGACTCAAGGGGAGGGAGGAAAGGAGGGATGAATAGGTGGGGCACAGGGATTTTTAGGGCAGTGAAACTATTCTGTATGATACTGTAATGATGGATACATGACATTTTGCACTTGTCAAAAGGCACTGAGATGTACAACACAAAGAGGGAACACTAAAGCAAACGATGGACTTAATTAGGAACATATCAGTATTAGTTCAAGTTGTAACAAATGCACCACACTTATACACTTACTAACAATGGGATACGCTGTGTTGTGGGGAGGTGGAAGATGAGGTAAATGGGGACTCTGTAGGTTGTGAGCAGTTTTTCTCTAAACAAAACAGCTCTAAAAAATAAAATCTAGTAAAGGTATCTATAAATATTATATATTTATGTATATATTTTGCATTAGTCTCTACAATAAAGGTATCAACTTCACATTCACATTCATCATTATTTAGTTATAAAACAAAGTGCAGTTGTGGGAAGAGCAGGAAAGAGAATCAAACAGACCTGGTCTTCAATTCCCTGCTATACCATTTACCATTTAGGTGATAATTGGAAAATTGTAAGCTTTCTCTGAGCCACTTTTCTTTATGTGAAAAATAGACATCGTATACAATTTATAGGCTTATTGTGGATATTATATGTGGTTATATGCAAAATTACCTAGTAGAGAACCTGGCATACATTAGGTACTCCAAAATGTTAGTTATCTTCTGTAGAGTTTAAACACATTGTTTTAGGATCTGTTCTAAAATCTTAGATCCTACAAAAGGTTGGTGTGCTGATTTTGAGAGCTGGGAATTAAGAGTGCTTAATGTATTTAAAATGTTACATTTTTATTGAATGAAGGTAATGAAAAGAATCTTCATTCTCAAAGAAAAAGGATTTGACTCTTTCAGGGTGGAGAAAATGGTGATTATTGCAGCCAGTAGGAGAAACTGTGAGAGACAATTCTTAAACCAGCTTTTCTGAACATAAGCAGTAATTAAATGAGAAGGAAAGCTGGTAGGTGAAGGAGAGAATAGAATCCCAGCAGGGTTCTTCACTTAGAAATGAGCAATGGGATAAGAAGTTAAATCTGTAATGCTAGCATCGTTTATATGATGCCTGGGAAGACCTACACATCATCAAAATTCAAGTATTACTAGGTAGTTTTGTATGCTGTGAACACAGTCAAAAGAAGTTCTCTTCATAGCAGAAGCTGGAAGATGAACTTTCTCCTGATTGAATGTCTTTTCACCCCATGCCTGCTTTCCTCTAAGATACCTAGAGATGCTAGAATCACAAGCCCAGACTTGAACATGACTAACTCCCCAGGACCTGAAGCCCTCTCAGTGTTCAAGATTCTCTATGATTATATCATCATCATCATTATAGTCTATTATAACTGGAATAGGTCAAGTACTGCTCAGATGCCTGGGATAATGAAAGAGAAGCAGGAAGCAGTCTGAAATTTCCCCTCTATTTGAGGAAAAATTCCAGTTTAATTTTTTAAAATACTAAAAAATTACTTTATTCTGAAAGGGGAAAGGTAAAAGAGACAGAAATATATTTAGACAAATATATTAGTTTCCTACTGCTGCTATATTACCACAAACAGTGGCCCACCACAACACAAACTTCTTATCTTACAGTTCTGTAGGTCAGAAGTCTGAAAGGGGCTTCACTGGCTAAAATCAAGGCATTTGTGGGGCTGTGTTACATTCCGGAGGCGCTGGGGAGGAGGAAGTTTCCTTGCCTTTTTCATCTTCTAAAGCCTGCTGACATCCCTTGGCTCATAGCCCCTTTCTATCTTCAAAGCCAGCGATAACCTACTCACATAGAAGTACTCTGACACTTACTCTCCGCCTCCCTCTTTCACTTGTAAGGAAGCTGCTGATTACATTGGACCCACCTGAGTAATCTAGGCTACTCTCCCTTTCTTAATGTTAGCTGATAGCAACCTTAATTTCCCTGCCATGCAAAATAATATATTCATGGGTTCTGTGGATTAGGATGTGGGCATCTTTTGGGGGATTGGAGAGGCATTATTCTGCTTACTACAATAAATGACAAGTTAGGAGTTGCTGCTCATATCGGTAGAGATGAATTATGCTCTAATACCTCAGATCTTCACGGGAGCAGTATAAATGATCTCATTAACTTAATTGAGGTAACTAGTAAAAAGGTCATTTGGCAAACCGTACTTTGAAATTCTTTCCACAGAAGTTTGTGGCAGCAGGCTGCGGTGGACATAGCTTTTTGACATCAGCTTGTATCTACTGATCTGCTTATACCTCCTAGTGAATTTAATGTCCTGCTTTAGCATTCTTTTTTTTTTTTTCTCTTTTAAAAATGAAGGAAATGTAAAAAAACAAAACAAAACACGTTATTTTCAGGAGGCTCGTCTCTCCTTTGCATAGACATTGGGAGGGAGCAAAAATAGGCAAGAAGACATAGCAAACATTCTTACTGATTATCTGATGACAAATGAATTATTTTATTTATGGCTACAGACTTATTCCCAACTTCCTTATAAATGCTTTGGTGTGAAAACAATGACCAGCTGAGAAATATTTGAGCCTGAGCTTTAGGCAGTGGCAATTTCAGAGACTAATGAAAGGAAAAGGATAAAAAACAGAAATGTTTTGTTTCTCTTGGGACTGACCAGATTGGGAATGGATTCTCTGGTCTCACAGACACACCCTTCTGAGAGCAGTAATCCACAATATGTGAAGTCTCCACCCTCCCAAATGTTGCCTGGACTAGGGAATTGACAGGCCCACTTCTGAACATCTTTTATCAATCGGAGAACCTTAGAGGTGGAATTTGGATTGCCCACTAATTTTGAAATTTATCCTTTCATAGGTTGAGTCCTTTTGGTTGAAAGGAGGAGACATTCATTGGGATGTTTCAAATGTAGAATAATGAAGTTTTAAGATTTCCACCAAATGCAGTTGTGTAATATGTTTCTTAATTGTGTTCAGGAAGAATTTTTATGATTATGCAATTGTTTTCCAATTCTCAGCCTCTGAAATAAACATCTGGACAGGGTTATAATACCCTGTGGGTAGAGACTGGGTCCCTAATTGCTATTTACCAACGATGTGCTTTAGGTTCCAGGCTCAACAGCACTTCCTTCTCTGTTCTATAACTTTTATATTTATGTAAAGATGACCCAGCAGAAAAGTTACCCGGAGAACACTCAAACTTTAGAATGTTTCACAGTAATCAGTCTCCTCAATACTTGTTCTAACTGCCGATTCTCTGGCTCCGACATCAGTGATTCTGATTCCTAAGGTCTGGATGGGTACAGGGAATTGGCATTTTTAACAGGCTTGCTGAGATAACTGTGGTCACGCAGCTGTCTCAGCACACTTTGAGAAACATGGCCCCAGTCCCCTGAACCACTGAGGATGAGTGCTGTGTGTATCCACTTTGCACAGCCATCTTCATTAAAGAACACACTCTCACACCACACTCTGGGCCAATTAATCTGATTTCTCTAATCATGAGTGTTCTAATCATTCACTCTTCAAAGTGGCGAGAGATTTCTCAGAAACCACTTTGGTTTTTGGAGACGTGGAGTGACTGCACCAACAATGATCTTGTTTTTTAATGTAGGCAGAGGACAAAATTAACCTTTTGTTTTCTGGTTTAGGGCAATAATTTGGTCCAAAAAGGAAAGCCATTAAAATATTCATTGTATCCTTTTGTGTACAAACCCTGTTTGTGTTTGTACTTATATTTTTAGTAATTGAGATTTTGATGCGTGTCAATGTTCAATGTCCCAGTGTCCAAGCTGGGAAGAGGTGTTGCAGGGGAAGAAAGGGAAGGAGTGAGAGTGGGTGAGGAGGTTATTCAAGACATTTTATTTTGGAGACACCTGCCATTATCCCTGACATCAACTCAAGCATTGCATGAACAAGTGGTTCTTGATGTTTTGGAGAGTCATGAAGTCCCTTGGGGATCTGATTAAAGATCTAAAGCTCCTCACCAGGAACATGTATATAGACACACTTATAAAAATTTTCAAACAATTGTATGTCATGTGTCCTGCTCTCCCAAAGCTCATCTAGATTTAGGACCTGTATTCTCAGACAATTGCCCCGTGACCCTTCCTTTAGGGGAATCTTTTGGCTCCTATCACAGACGTTCCTGCTTTAGTCTTTATTACATGTATAAATAAGGATCACCTGGGGGTAATTGTCTAGTGTATAGATGTCTGGCCTCCACCTTCAGAGACTGATTCAGCAGGTCTGGGGTCCAGTCCAAGAAAATGAAGCTGTAAATGATACTGATGCAGGTAATAAATGATCACAATTTGAGAAATTGTCCCAATTGGAAATATAGCACAAAAATATAGAAAAAACAATCAGACTACTTCCCTCTACCAAATGGAAACCTAGGTAAAATGAGTGGGGTGGGGTTTTCCCATTCATGACCCTACTCTCTGCCCTTCTGTTCAGCTTGGCTATCCTAGGACATTGTATTTATTTTCTCCCAATGAAAATTGCACAGAACATCCATTTCAACTTCATATTTTCTGTATAAAATATTGAGAATGGGGATGGGTAGGCAAAAAAATTTTTCTCTCATCCCAAACTCTTATAAGAGGGGCCTTTGGGCCCATTCTTTCTCTCCAGAGGGACTTTGTTGTTTTTATGCTCATGGAGCTGTACTGCTCGCAACTCAAAAGAGCTAAGGTCAGGGTGTGTTGAGTAGAAAGGCTGTAGAGACTCTTCCTCACCAGCCTCTAAATGTTTCCAGACAGTAACTTGGCTGGATATTTTGAAACAGTGCAGAAGAACTTCTGTAGGTTGGCAGCAGCCACTGGTGAGCAATTTTCAACATTTGTTGAGAGTTATGCTTGTGCCAGTGGATAAAAATACTATTCAAGGAAACAAAAGAAGTTTAGACTCTGCCCTGCCTCAGAGGGCAGGCTCATCATTTGCCTCACTGGTATATCAGAACTGTGGTCAGAATACAATACAAACCCATCCACCCCACTCCGATCAAACAGGACACATAGCTGAAAATTCTATCAAAATATCTAAATGTCAAATTTTAATTTTTCCTTTCAGAGAACAAATGCATGCTGTTTCTATGGCAGTGACCTCGGCTAACTCTCATGACCCTGGCTTGTCAAACTTCCCTCTTTCATCCCTCACTGCAAATAAAGATTGCTTTCAGATCATATGAGAAGTAATGGGAGGAAAGATTGGCACTTGTGCTCTGATGCAAGAGGACATTTCAGTGGCTCTTATCGAGGCAAAAGAAAAAAAAAACAAATTTGATGAGTCTTTTATTGTTGACTCTGTGAGGTGGTTCCCTTGGCAACTGACATGGGAGGTGATAGAGCTGGAAGAGCTGAGAGCTCCTATCCAACTTCACCCACAGCTGATTAAAAGGTTTTCAGACAACAATGTGGATGGCACAGGGACAGTGTCAAATGCAATGGTGGGGAGAATTAGGGGTAGCAGGGCACCTGCTTAAGTGTCATTGAAGTCTGAGTGATACAAAGCATATTGGAAACACTGTTTCATTAACATTCAAATCAATTAGATTCAATGAAATCTAATTATTGTATGTTGCTGTTTGTCTCCTGATTCCTTGAGGTGAAAAGAACAGAACATTCTCGATTAGAAAACAACTAACACATATTTTATTAAA
This sequence comes from Hippopotamus amphibius kiboko, assembly GCF_030028045.1. NCBI lineage: Eukaryota > Metazoa > Chordata > Mammalia > Artiodactyla > Hippopotamidae > Hippopotamus > Hippopotamus amphibius. The sequence continues at coordinate 36,341,624 of NC_080200.1, read as the reverse complement.
CACCTAATGAGATTTGTACTGTGGTAGGTCGTGGTGTTTCAAAGAACAAAAAAGACAATTGGGGGTTTTGAAAAACTTGGGTGATATGAGCTTCCAATGGAAGTGGTATGTGAGAGGCTGTAACACTCTCAGCTTGGCGTTGGAAAACTTGAACTCACTGCTGGCCTCTCAATACTATGTTTCTGAGAAGAAAAAAAAACAACAACAATTAAGTATAGATGTTCTGAGAGGTACTAATAGAGTGGAGATGGAATTGCTCAGATGCCTGATTTCTTCTGTGTCCATGATAGACACGAGAATTCGAATATGAACTTTCTTCTTGCTTTGCAGAACTCTTTCCATAAACTTAGCACACAAATCTTGGTAAAGCTGTCAATTCAAATTCGTATCCCACCTCGTCCCTTGATTGGAGGCATTGGCTGCACTCAGATAACTTCATCCTTGGAAATATGTACCAACAACTCTATTTGTTGGGTTTCTGCTTAGAAATATGAATTTAGTGAGTTAAGATATGTTTCCTGTATATAAAGACAGAACCTATTAAAGTTTACATAATTTTTGATAGAATTTAGTGTCATATCTGTGAAGTCATAACAACCTAGAGAAATAAACTGAAATATGGTTAAAGACTTACGTGCAGCAATGCCCATCACAATAGTGTGATTTATAATATTGTAAAATTGAATATGAATACATGTGCAACTATACAAAATTGGATACATAAATTATGACCCCTCCAATATAGCTACTGAAAATCATATTTGCATGTATCTGAGGAAACAGAAACATGCTCAATATTATGTGTACTGTAGAGTGAAAAAAAAAGCAGGTTGTGAAATAATATAAAAATGGAATATAAATTATATATTTACTCACAAAAAACTGGAAGGACATGCCATTTAAAATTTTATTTAATAGTAATTATCTCTAAGTAGTAGGATTACGTGTAAATTCTGCTTTCCATTTCATGTGTCTGAGATTTCAAAATATTTGACAATGAGCATGTGCTATATTTGCCCATTTAAAAAACTGAGCTCTTTTCTTATTAATGAGTTCTTTATATATGCCAACACAAGTCCTCTATCAAATATGTGTTCTGCAAATATTTCCTCCCAGTTGATTCATTTTCATTTTCTTAATGTTGTCTTTTAAAGAGCAAAAGTTTTTAATTTCAGTGAAATACAATTTATGAACTTTTTTCTTTTGGATTGTGCTTTCAGTGTTGTATCTAGGAAACCAAACATATAGTGGAAGGGTATTCTATTGTGCTAATTTTAGCAAAACGCCTCCAAATCAACAACTTATTTTAAATATTGTTAAACTTATGTTCACAATTTTTTGCCATGTATCAAGATAAAGTTCTAATTATTTGTTAAAATAATTTAACAAAAAATTTTGGTTCCCTTTTGAAAGTGAGTTCACTTAAAGTGGTTTTTTAAAAAAAAAACCAATTCTTGGGTAATGAGGACTCTCTGCCTAGAGAGAGAACCTAGTGAGGGGTCTTCATGAGGAAGATGGCAGGCACCACCAACAAGGAGGAGAATTTCTCTGCCTTCCTGGCATCAGTTCCAGGCCCTTCTGTCTCACAACACTAACGTTAGCCTCACCATTTAGAGATACTTACCGTTAATAAGGACCTCTCGACTCCTCTCCGAAATAACATGCAAACCTACATTTTTTGATTTAGTCTATTTGAAGTGAAAGGGCAACATTTAATAGCCTCTTAAAGCACTTGGAAAGAGTGTAGTTTAGAATTCACCAACATTTGAAAATAGTCCTGGTGAGTCAGGGACTGGATTGTCCTTTCTTAGTGCATTAATGATGTTCTAAAAGAATCAGGGCCGTTTCCTAAAGTGCCTTAGACTTCTCAGCAGCCTAAGGCATTGGCTCTGGAATTCTGGTGTTGACAGGAAGCTTATCGCCCCATCTGCTCTCCCCACCACCCTCCATGATGAAGAATTGAGACTTTAATTTTTTTGGAAAAGAAACCAAAATCAGCACTAGGACAGAAAACATTGCTGGGCTCCACCTCCTCTCTACTGATGATAAAAGGCAAAGCCCGGCAAAAAAACAAAAACAAAAAACAATTCACCTACTCCACCAAGGTACGATAGCATGGCCACAGGAATGCCATATATACTCCAAACTGGCTCAAAAATGTGGATCGGTTGGTTCTTCGGACAGTGTCAGTAAGTCAAAGAGGATGCTGTACATGTCTCAAACTGCGTAAAACAAAGTTAAAGTTATGTACATCACCACTTTTAAATTTCATTGTATATTTATTATTTCATAGATAATAACAATTCAAACAGTAAGGTTACAGTTTCAGAGCAAGCACTTGTTTTACTTTTCGCCAACTCTTTATTTGGAAACTGTTAAAACTCACGAAAATGTTGGAAGAATAGTGCAAGGAACATTCAAATATACTTTGTTTAGATACACCAATTTGTCACATTGGCACTCTGTCTCTCCCTTTCTCACACCTCCTCTCTTTCTCATTCTCTCTTCAAACTACTTGAAAGTAAGTTGCACACACCATAACCCTTCATCTCTAAAATTCTAACGTGGCGTCAAAGGGAGTCCAACTCGAGGATGGAAGATGCCTTAAAGGACTGGGGCAGGGAGGGTGGGGGGGACTCGAGGAGGGGGAGTCAAGGAAGGGAGGGAATACGGGGATATGTGTATAAAAACAGATGATTGAACCTGGTGTACCCCCCCCAAAAAAAATAAAATAAAAAAATTCTAACGCGGCATTAAGATTAAGGGCATCTTTGAAAAGAACCATAATTCCATTTTTTTAAAACTTTTTTTTTAATTAATTAATTTATTTTATTAGCTGTGTTGGGTTTTTTTTGTTGTGCACGGGCTTTCTCTAGTTGCAGTGAGTGGGGCTACTCTTCGTTGTGGTGCACGGGCTCCTCATTGCCGTGGCTTTTCTTGTTGTGGAGCACGGGCTCTAGGTGCGTGGGCTTCAGTAGTTGCAGCACATGGGCTCAATAGTCGTGGCTCACGGGCTCTAAAGCGCAGGCTCAATAGTTGTGGCGCACGGGCTTAGTTGCTCCGTGGCATGTGGGATCTTCCTGGAGCAGGGCTCGAACCCGTGTCCTCTGCATTTGCAGGCAGATTCTTAACCACTGCGCCACCTAGGAAGCCCCATAATTCCATTTTTATATCGTTTCTTTTTTCTCAAATATTCAACCCAGGTACAAAAATTGCATTTAGCTGTTTTCTTCTTTTAAATTCCCTTTATTTATTTATTTATTTTTTAATTAATTAATTTTTGGGGGGGTACACCAAGTTCAATCATCTGGTTTTTTTGTTGTTGTTGTTGTTGTTTTTTTCATATTTTTTATTTTTTTGGGGGTACGCCAAGTTCAATTATCTGTTTTTATACACATATCCCCATATTCCCTCCCTCCCTCGACTCCCCCACCCACCCTCCCTCGAGTCCCCCCCATCCTCCCCGTCCCAGTCCTCTAAGGCATCTTCCATCCTCGAGTTGAACGCCCTTTGTTATACAACAACTTCCCACTGACTATTTTACAGTTGGTAATATATATATGTCTGTGCTACTCTCTCACTTCGTCTCAGCTTCCCCTTCACCCCCCGCCCCCTCCCAAACCTCGAGTTCTCCAGTCCATTCTCTGCATCTGCGTCCTTATTCTTGTCACTGAGTTCATCAGTACCATTTTTAGATTCCGTATATGTGAGTTAGCATACAATATTTGTCTTTCTCTTTCTGACTTACTTCACTCTGTATGACAGACTCTAGGTCTATCCACCTCATAATATATAGCTCCATCTCATCCCTTTTTATAGCTGAGTAATATTCCATTGTATATATATGCCACATCTTCTTTATCCATTCATTTGTTGATGGGCATTTAGGTTGCTTCCATGTCCTGGCTATTGTAAAGAGTGCTGCAATAAACATTATGGTACAAGTTTCTTTTGGGATTATGGTTTTCTTTGGGTATATGCCCAGTAGCGGGATTGCTGGGTCATATGGTAGTTCTATTTGTAGTTTTTTTTTTTTTTTTAAACTCCTCAATTTAATTTATTATAATTTTTTGGGGGGTACACTAAGTTCAATCATCTGTTTTTATACACATATCCCCGTATTCCTTCCCTTCCTTGACTCCCCCCTCCTCGAATCCCCCCCACCCTCCCCGCCCCAGTCCTCTAAGGAATCTTCCTTCCTCGAGTTGGACTCCCTTTGTTATACAACAACTTCCCACTGACTATCTATTTTACAGTTGGTACTATATATATGTCTATGCTACTCTCTTGCTTCGTCTCAGCTTCCCCTTCACCCCCTGCCCCCTCCCAAACCACGAGTTCTCCAGTCCATTCTCTGTATCTGCGTACTTGTTCTTGTCACTGAGTTCATCAATACCATTTTTAGATTCCGTATATGTGAGTTAGCATACAATATTTGTCTTTCTCTTTCTGACTTACTTCACTCTGTATGACAGACTGTAGTTCTATCCACCTCATTACATATAGCTCCATCTCATCCCTTTTTATAGCTGAGTAATATTCCATTGTATATATATGCCACATCTTCTTTATCCATTCATTTGTTGAGGGGATTTTGGTTGCTTCCATGTCCTGGCTATTGTAAATAGTGCTGCAATAAACATTATAGTACAAGTTTCTTTTGGGAATATGGTTTTCTCTGGGTATATGCCCAGTAATGGGATTACTGGATCATATGGTAGTTCTATTTGTAGTTTTTTAAGGAACCTCCAAATTGTTTTCCATAGTGGCTGTACCAACTTACAGTCCCACCTACAGTGCAGGAGACTTCCCTTTTCTCCACACCCTCTCCAACATTTGTTGTTTCCAGATTTTGTGATGATGGCCATTCTGATCGGTGTGAGGTGATACCTCATTGTGGCTTTGACTTGCATTTGTCTGATGATGGGTGATGTTGAGCATCTTTTCATGTGTTTGTTGTCCATCTGTATGTCTTCTTTGGAGAAATGTCTATTTAGGTCTTCCGCCCATTTGTGAATTGGGTTATTTGCTTTTTTGGTATGAAGCTGCATGAGCTGCTTGTATATTTTGGAGGTTAATCCTTTGTCCGTTGTTTCATAGGCAATTATTTTTTCCCATTCTGAGGGTTGCCTTTTAGTCTTGTTTATGGTTTCTTTCGCTGTGCAAAAGCTTTTAAGTTTCATGAGGTCCCATTTGTTTATTCTTGATTTTATTTCCATGATTCTAGGAGGTGGGTCAAAAAGGATCTTGCTTTGATGGATGTCATAGAGTGTTCTGCCTATGTTTTCCTCTAGGAGTTTTATAATGTCTGGCCTTACATGTAGGTCTTTAATCCATTTGGAGTTTATTTTTGTGTATGGTGTTAGGAAGTGTTCTAATTTCATTCTTTTACATGTAGCTGTCCAGTTTTCCCAGCACCACTTATTGAAGAGGCTGTCTTTTTTCCATTGTATATTCATGCCTGCTTTGTCAAAGATAAGGTGCCCATATGAGTTTGGGCTTACTTCTGAGTTCTCTATTCTATTCCATTGGTCTTCCTTTCTATTTTTGTGCCAGTACCATACTGTCTTGATCACTATGGCCTTGTAGTATAGTTTGAAGTCAGGAAGCCTGATTCCACCAACTCCATTTTTCCTTCTCAAGATTGCTTTAGCTATTCGGGGTCTTTTGCGTTTCCATACAAATCGTAAGATTTCTTGCTCTAGTTCTGTGAAAAATGCCATTGGTAATTTGATCAGGATTGTATTGAATCTGTAAATTGCTTTGAGTAGTACAGTCATTTTCACGATGTTGATTCTTCCAATCCAGGAACATGGTATGTCCCTCCATCTGTTTGTGTCGTCTTTGATTTCTTTCATCAATGTCTTAAAGTTTTCTGCATACAGATCTTTTGCCTCCTTAGGCAGGTTTATTCCTAGGTATTTTCTTCTTTTTGTTGCAATGGTGAATGGGATAGTTTCCTTAATTTCTCTTTCTGCTCTTCTGTTGTTCGTGTATAGGAATGCAAGAGATTTCTGTGCATTAATTTTGTATCCTGCTACTTTACTAAACTCATCAATGAGTGCTAGCAGTTTTCTGGTAGAGTCTTTAGGGTTTTCTATATATAATATCATGTCATCTGCAAAGAGTGACAATTTTACTTCTTTTTTTTTCCAATTTGGATTCCTTTTATTTCTTTTTCTTCTCTGATTGCTGTGGCTAACACTTCCAAAACTATGTTGAATAATAATGGTGAGAGTGGACACCCTTGTCTTGTTCCTGTTCTTAGAGGGAATTCTTCCAGTTTTTCCCCATTGAGAACGATGTTGGCTTTTGGTTTCTCATATATGGCTTTTATTAAGTTGAGGTAATTTCCTTCTATGCCCTTTTTCTGGAGAGCTTTTATCATAAATGGATGTTGAACTTTGTCAAAAGCTTTTCCTGCATCTATTGAGATGATCATATGGTTTTTATCCTTCAATTTGTTGATATGATGTATCACATTGATTGATTTGCATATATTGAAGAATCCTTGCATCCCAGCGATAAACCCCACTAGATCATGGTGTATAATTTTTTTTTAATGTGCTGTTGGAGTCTGTTAGCTAGTATTTTGTTGAGGATTTTTGCATCTATATTCATCAGTGATATTGGCCTGTAATTTTCTTTTTTTGTGACATCTTTGCCCAGTTTTGGTATCAGGGTGATGGTGGCCTCGTAGAATGAGTTTGGGAGTGTTCCTCCTTCTGCTGTATTTTGGAAGAGTTTGAGAAGGATAGGTATTAGCTCTTCTCTAAATGTTTGATAGAATTCACCCATGAATCCATCTGGTCCTGGGCTTTTGTGTGTTGGGAGATTTTTAATCACTGCCTCAATTTCTGTACTTGTGATTGGTCTGTTCATAGTTTCTATTTCTTCCTGGTTCAGTCTTGGAAGATTGTATTTTTCTAAGAATGTATCCATTTCTTCTAGGTTATCCAATTTATTGGCATATAGTTGCTTGTAGTAGTCTCTCATGATCTTTTGTATTTCTGAGGTGTCCATTGTTACTTCTCCTTTTTCATTTCTAAGTCTGTTGATTTGCGTCTTCTCCCTTTTTTTCTTGATGAGTCTGGCTAATGGTGTATCAATTTCATTAATCTTCTCAAAGAACCAGCTTTTAGTTTTATTAATTCTTGCTATTGCTTCCTTCCTTTCTTTTTCATTTATTTCTGCTCTGATCTTTATGATTTCTTTCCTTCTGCTCACTTTGGGGTTTCTTTGTTCTTCTTTTTCTAATTGTTTGAGGTGTAAGGTTAGGTTGTTTATTCGATAATTTTCTTGTTTCTTAAGGTAGGACTGTATTGCTATAAACTTCCTGCTTAGAACTGCTTTTGCTGCGTCCCATAGGTTTTGGGTTGTGTTTTCATTGTTGTTTGTTTCTAGATATTTTTTGATTTCCTCTTTGATTTCTTTAGTGATTTCTTGGCTGTTTAAGAGTGAATTGTTTAGCCTCCATGTGTTTGTATTTTTTGCAGTTTTTTCCCTGTAATTGATATCTAGTCTCATGGTGTTGTGGTCTGAGAAGATGCTTGATATGAATTCAATTTTCTTGAATTTGCTGAGGTTTGATTTGTGACCCAAGATGTGATCTATCCTGGAAAATGTTCCATGTGCACTTGAGAAGAAAGTGTATTCTGTCATTTTTGGGTGGAATGTCCTATAAATATCAATTAAGTTGAGATGGTCTAATGTGTCATTTAAAGCTTGTGTGTCTTTATTTTCTGTTTGGATGATCTGTCCATTGGTGTAAGTGGGGTGTTCAAGTCTCCTACTATTATTGTGTTCCTGTCGATGTCCCCTTTTATAGCTGTTAGCATTTGCCTTATGTATTGAGGTGCTCCTATATTGGGGGCATAGATATTTACCATTGTGATATGTTCTTCTTGAATGGATCCCTTGATCATTATGTAGTGTCCTTCCTTGTCTCTTTTAATAGTCTTTACTTTAAGGTCTAATTTGTCTGATATGAGTATTGCTACTCCAGCTTTCTTTTGGCTTCCATTTGCATGGAATATCTTTTTCCATCCCTTTACTTTCAGTCTATATGTATCCCTTGGTCTGAAGTGGGTTTCTTGTAGGCAGCATATAGAAGGGTCTTGTTTTTGTATCCATTCAGCCAGTCTGTGTCTTTTGGTTGGAGCATTTAATCCATTTACATTTAAAGTGATTATTGTCATGTGTGTTCCAATGACCATTTTCTTAATTGTTTTGGGTTTGTATTTGTAGGTGTTTTCCTTTTCTTGTGTGTCCTACTTAGAGAAGTTCCTTTAGCTGGTTTGGTGGTGCTGAATTCTCTTAGCTGTTGCTTGTCTGTAAAGCTTTTGATTTCTCCCTCAAATCTGAATGAGATTCTTGCTTGGTAGAGTATTCTTGGCTGTAGGTTTCTCTCTTTCAGGACTTTCAGTATATCCTGCCATTCCATTCTGGCCTGTAGAGTTTCTCTAGAAAGGTCATCTGTTATCCTTATGGGTTTTCCCTTATCTGTTATTTGTTGCTTTTCTCTTGCTGCTTTTAATATTTTTCTTTGTGTTTAATTGTTGTTAGTTTGATTAATATGTTCCTTAGTGTATTTCTCTTTGAGTTTATTCTGTATGGGACTCTCTGAGCTCCTTGGACTTGATTAATTATTTCCTTTCCCATGTTGGGGAAGTTTTCCACTATAACCTCTTCAAATATTTTCTCAGACCCTTTCTTGTTTTCTTCTTCTTCTGGGATGCCTATAATTTGAATGTTGGTACGTTTAAGGTTATCACTGAGGTCTCTGAGACTGTCTTCTATTCTTTTTATTCTTTTTTCTTTTTCTTGCTCTGTGGCAGTTATTTCCCCCATTCTATCTTCCAACTCACTTATTCGTTCTTCTGCCTCAGTCATTCTGCTGGTTATAGCATCTAGAGTATTTTTAATTTCAGTTATTTTGTTATCCATTGCTGTTTGTTTTTCTGAGTTCTTATGAACTGTTTCTTGTACTTTTCTATTTTGTTATTGAGATTTTGTATCATTTTTACTATCATTACTCTGAATTCTTTTTCAGGCATTTTTCCTATTTCCTCCTCATTTATTTGGTCTTGTGGGTTTTTTTTCCTGCTCCTTTGCCTGCATGGTGTTTCTTTGTTTCCTCATGGTTGTCCAAACTTTTGGGATTGCTTGTCCTGGCGATAGAGGTGTTTATAGAAGACTGCCCAAGCCTCAGACTAATGTCCAAGTGTTAGATTAAACAAATATTAAGTCTAGGAAACACATACATGTATAAGACACACAATTACTGAATCCATTAGGACATAAGGCTCTGGAAAGACCTGACAGAACCCCAGTGTGCTATCAGATATTCAAGCGAAACCCAACAGAAATTGACAACTGAAACAGAACAAATCAGAGAGAAAAGCAAAAGCAAACAAACAAACAAATAACACCTTACACATACAAACACTAATCCAGGGAGATTTTGTAAGCTAGAATCAAATATAGAAAAGAGCTAGAGTACCACCAGACAGAATGGAGATTCTCAGAATGAAATTAGACAATTGTACTAAGAACTAAGATAAAGACAAAAGCCTAATATTAAATACCAAGGCGGTGCGTTATCTGGAGAATAGAGCAAGGAGTCTGAGCAGATCGATAGTGTTGCTTATAAGTATGTTAAGAGAAAATAAACTAAAAGTGGATGGAAGAAAGGGCAACAGAAGGGTGTAATGTGATTGGAAATATGCAAATAAAAAGAAAGGAATAGAAATGTATAAAAGATAGGGATGAAAGGAAAGTATGAGAGATATATTGTCCGTACTACCAAAAACTTAGCTAGAAATAGAAGTATATAAAAAGGCAAAAAAAAAAAAAAAAAAAAAAAAGAATAAAAAATAGCATTAAAAAAATTGTTATAAAACTTGTAGATCCCTTAGGACTAAGATCGTAATTAATAAAGGAAAAAGAAAAAAAAAATCCAGAACTGATCCCAGAATGGACCAGTTCAATAGGATTGACACTAATATTTCTGTTTCCTTAGAGTCTCAGCTGTAAGTGTCCTTCTCCTCACCTTGGGTTTTTTTGCATTATTCTGTGACCAGCAGATGTTCCTTTATTGTTTATCTGTAAGCATCGGTGTGTGGGGAGGGAGAGGGTACAATAGTGGCTCCTTCTCCTGGGAGTGAGTGAGCAGTGGCGCACTGTTGTTTCAGTCGGGCTTGGAGATGCCTGTTGCAGAGGGACCCCGGTGGCTCAGGTGTAAACAGAAAGTCTCAGAGTTGGGCCTCTTTCGGGTTTTCTCTGTAACCTCCCTGCTGGCAGCGTTCCAAGGGGTTTTAATCCAGCCCTGCCTGAGTGCCTGAGGGTACTTGTTATTCCTGAGCACCTTAGGTGGCCCACAGGGGTCACTCCACTGCCTGTTGCAGAGGCGCCGAAAGAGAGAGAGAGGCTATGCCCACCGCTCCTCCCCTCCGCCTGCGAGCCTGCAGCATCCAGCTGCCATCATGGCCGGGCAGCTCTCAGGGGCAGGCACGCCTCACCGCGGACCTCTTCCCTCCTGTCCTCTCGGTCCATCACCTTACCGGCAACAATTTTTCTCACCCTGAACCAGCTCTCCGGTTCCCACGCTCCCACTCCCATACCCTCTGTTCAGCTGTGAATCGACGTCTCGGTCCGGGAACGCTGAGCTGTGGTGCGGACCCTCCGTGTGTTTCTCACTCCCTCCCGTCTGCCACAGCTCCGCCGCTTCACCCTCTTTGAGCCATGTAGATGCCTCCCTACCGGTTATGTCGGGATCCTTGTGGTCCTTTCTGGTGTCCAAGGTCGTCTGCTGGTGTTCCGTTGGTTCTCTGTGGGAATTATTGTGTCTTTTGGTGCATTCTCAATGCATCTGTGGAGAGGGATGCATTCCACGTCCCTCTATTTCCCCGCCATCTTTTTCTCTCTAAATTCCCTTTAATTTAGAGTAGTCCTCTTGCTTTTTGGTTTTGCTTTTCATGATATTGACTTTATTTTTTTAATGTTTCAAAGTCAGTTTATTTTAAAATAGACTCCTTCATTTTCTTACTGTGAATTTGACATACCACTAAGCTAGAGTCTTTTGACATTCTTTGGTTTGAGAAATGCACTTTATCACATTTTTACACAAAATATTTCAAAATAGAGAAATTTTATAAGTGCTTGAATCCCATTGCCTTACAATACCAGGTTTTGCTTTGAATGTCAAAATAGAATTCATCTTACACAAAATGTATTCTCTTTTTAATGGTTTTGTAATGCAATAGACTGAATATTTGTATCCCCCCAAATTCACATGTTGAATCCCTAACCCTTTGTATGGTATTAGGAAGTGGGGCCTTGGGAGGTAATTAGGTTATAAGGGTGGAGCCCTGATGAACAAGACTAGTGCCCATATAAAAGATATTACAGAGAGCACTCTCACCCTCTTTCTGTGATGCAAGGACACAGTGCAACAATGGCCCCCTGTGAACCAGAAAGTGGACTCTCACCAGGCACTGAATCTTCCAGCACCTTGATTTTCTACTTCCCAGACTCCAGAACTGTGAGAAATAAATTGGGTCTAGTTTAAGCCATTGGTCTATGGTATTTTGGTTATAGTAGTCTGAACAGACTATGACAATGAATACCAACCTAAACGATGTTATATCAGAATATTACCTTAAAAAAATACCTAGTTTAAAAATGTCAATTTTCCTATTATCTCACTGTTAAAACTGTACTTTACAAAGGGGTTTTGATTTTTAAACATCCCATTAACTGATAAAAGAATTGAATTATCAGTTAATGCCTTAGTAGTTTTTTTAAACTTTTTGTTTTATATTGAAGTATAGCCAATTAACAATGTTGTGATAGTTTCAGGTACACAGCAAAGTGACTCAGCCATCCATATACATGTATCCATTCTCCCCCAGATTCCCCTCCCATCCAGGCTGCCACATAACATTGAGCAGAGTTACCTGTGCTATACAGTAGGTCCTTGTTGGTTATCCTTTTTAAATACAGCAGTGTTTACAGGTCAGTCCCAAACTCCCTAACTATCTCTTCCCTCCACTCTTCCCCCTCAATAACCATAAATTCATGTTCTAAGTCTGTGAGTCTGTTACCGTTTTGTAAATATGTTCATTTGTATCATTTCTTTTCAGATTCCACATATAAGCAATATCATACAATATTTATCTTTTTCTGTCTGTCTTACTTCACTCAGTATGACAATCTTTAAGTCCACTCTTGTTGCTGCAAATGGCATTATTTCATTCTTTTTTATGGCTGAGTAATATTCCATTGTGTATATGTACCATTGTACCACATCTTTATCCATTCCTCTGTGGATGGACATTTAGGTTGCTTCTGTGTCTTGGCTATTGTAAATAGTGCTTCAATGAATATTGGGGTGCATGTACCCTTTTGGACAATGTTATTCTCCAGATATATGCCCAGGAGTGGGATTGCAGGGTCATATGGTACCTCTACTTTTAGTTTTTTATGAAACTCCCATACTGTTCTCCATAGGGGCTATACCAATTTAAGTTCCCACCAACAGCGTAGGAGGGTTCGCTTTTCAACACACCCTCTCCAGCATTTGTTTGTAGATTGTTTGATGATGGCCATTCTGACTGGTGTGAGATGATATCTCATTGTAGCTTTGATTTGCATTTCTCTAATAATTAGTGATGTTGAGCATCTTTTCATGTGCTTTTTGGCCATCTGTATATCTTCTTTGGAGAAATGTCTATTTAGGTCTTCTGCCCACTTTTTAATTGTTTTTGTTTGTTTTAAATACTGAGCTGCATGAGCTGTTTGTGTATTTTGGCAATTAATCGCTGTCAGTTGCTTTGTTTGCAAATATTTTCTCCAATTCTGTGGGTTTTCTTTTTGTTTTGTTTATGGTTTCCTTTGATATGCAAAAGTTTTTAAATTTAACTAGGTCCCATTTGTTTATCTTTGCTTTTATTTCCATTACCCTAAGAGGTGAATCAAAAAAGATCTTACTGCAATTTATGTCAAAGAGTGTTCTTCCTATGTTTCCCTTTAAGAGTTTTAGAGTGTCCGGTCTTACATTCAGGTCTTTGATCCATTTTGAGTTTATTTTTGTGTATTATGTTAGAGAATGTTCTAATTTCATTCTTTTACATGTAGCTGTCCAGTTTTCCCAGCACAACTTATTGAAGAGACTGTCTTTTCTCCATTGTATATTCTTGCCTTCTTTGTCATAGATTAGGTGACTGTAGGTGCATGGGTTTATCTGTGGACTTTCTATTCTGTTTCATTGATCTATATTTCTGTTTTTGTGCCAGTACCATACTATTTTGATTACTGTAGCTTTATAGTATAGTCTCAAGTCAGGGAGCCTGATTCCTCTGGCTGTTTTTCTTTCTCAATATTGCTTTGGCTATTTAGGGTCTTTTGTGTCTCCATACAGATTTTATGAGTTTTTTGTTCTAGTTCTGTGAAAAATGCCATTGGTAATTTGATAGGGATTGCATTGAATCTGTAGATTGCCTTGGATATATTCATTTTGACAATATTGATTCTTCCAATCTAAGAACATGGTATATCTTTCCATCGGTGTTATCTTTGATTTCTTTTGTCAGCATCTTATGGTTTTCAGAGTGCCGTTCTTTTGTCTCATTAGGTAGGTTTATTACTAAGCATTTTATTCAATGAGATTGTTTCCTTAATTTTTCTTTCTGATTTTTTGTTGTTAGTGTATAGAAATGCAACAGATTTTTATATATTAATTCTGTACTCTGCAACTTTACTGAATTCATTGATGAGCTCTAGTAGCTTTCAGGTAGCATTTTTACTTTTGTTTTGGAGAAATGTAGAACAATTATGAGCAACTTTTTTGATGAATTGTTAGACAGTTAGATACCTTTTTTGCTTTGCCTTACTCTGTAGAAAATTGGGAAAAATCTTGCCATTCCTTATATCATGTGACTATTTTGATACAGGAAGTAACTCTGTCAAATTTTTGTTTCAAAAAACTTCTAAACTAGGCATATCTGGTAAGCTAAGTTTCAGCTCAAGAAGTAATTACTTAAAAACAAAAAAATAATTTAAAATATAGGGCTAATGTAACTGCTTATAAGGGCCCTCTTGGATTTATTTATATTTCAGTTTTTGTTTTTTTGGCTCTGGAAAAGTAGTCAAAATGCCACAAAAGAAGTACAAAAACATGACTTTCAGTGTCCAAACAACTTGGTCTAAAAAGTAAAGCAAATTGAGGGAAAGATAAACAAAACAACACAAAACATTACCTCCATTGTCTCTTATGTTCCACAGTTTAAACACCCAGCATGTTCACGTTTTTCCTTTATCAGGACATTGCTCTCTTCAGAGAATCTGGCACCTTAGTTCCCAATGGCTGGAAAATCACTTTACCTACAGCAGTAAAGACACCAAAATGTAAGGACATAGGGGAGCCAGAATTTCAGTCTTAACTTTGGTCTTTGTAGCACAGACCTTCCTAAAAGGTTCCAAATGTCAAGTTTTTACTTTGAGTATAAAGCCTGATTCCTGGCCTGTGCATATTGCTGTGAGACCTTTGTAAATCAATTAATGAGCATATCTCACCGCAAGAGAAATGAAAAATCTTTCATACACAGCAAGAAGCTGCTCAGGAGGTGGCCTCCCTCTTTCCTGGACTGGAATTTGTCTGCCAAAGCTACTGTGTCTATATGAGAGCCAGATTACGCCCTCACTGGGGAGCTGGGGTTGTTGTTCACATCAAATGCCACCTCAGGGACTGTACTCACACCTCTCCCTCTGGGTGGAATGCTTCTCCTGGCTCCTCATGACTAACTCCTCACCCTCAGGTCTCCATTTAAAGGTTACCACCTCATAGGTGCCTTCTTCAGTCACCCAATATAAATGGATGCTCCAGACACATTATCTTATAACTCCATGCTCTTGTCCTTCAAAACATTTATCACACTCTGCAAATATATCATTTACGTCTATCTGTTTATTGCTTGTCTCTTCCACTGAACTCTAAGTTTCATGAGGCCAGGAATCATTTCTATTTGACTAACCACAGCAAATATGGTCACTAGCATAGAGCCTGGCTCATAGCAGGTATTTAGTATCCTTTTGTTCACTGAATGAACAAATCACCTTTCTTTCACTCGCACTCCCCACAGGGACTATGGCAGCCACATGGGAAGAGTTACAGGAACCAGGCAGAAGCACGGGCAAATTCATCTCATCCAAAACTATGCAGAAGATTCACAGAAGCACCCCATGGTAGGGGTCACAAATAGGCAGGGTGAATTGTGAAAAGCAAGGTCTCTCCTCTCTGCAACCAACTAAGGAAACCGGAACTCACACAGGCCACTTTTAACTAGGCTCTTTGTACGAACCCAGAGGAAAGTGTAGGGCCTTTATTGCTTATTCTATAAATTGAGGTTTTTAAAAATTTATATACTGGTGTTAATATCTTCTTCCCTATGGGTAGAATAATGAAAGTAACTAGCACAGGGAAAAGTAAAACCAAAGAAAATCAGCTTATTGAAATAAGAGCTTCCAGAGCTAGGGCACAGAGTAAAGCATCTGACACCATCTGTTAGCCAAATGGGGAAATACTTGTCTGAGTAGGCTCAAGTGAAAATTGAGTATTCAACTAAAAGGAATGTATTAAACAAAAATATCACACCATCTTTCCAGTGCAATAGAGAACTTTTGGAAGCAATATGTCCACCTTTAATTCTAATCCAGAGATGACAAAGAAATTGGATCCAATGGGCTAAGTCGGATCCATTGGCAATAATTGCCCAGAGTACTAGACTGTGACAAATTCTAAGGCTAAGTCTGGGCTCAGTGAGGAAATGAGCTATGACCAGGTAGTAGTGTCTGGTGGGCAAAGAGTAGGGAATTAAAATATTCATGCCATGTTTTTGGTGTTACCAGTTAAACTGAAAAACAGAAAAAAGATTCTAATAATAAAAGAGATTTTGAGTCAGACTGTGGATAAAGGTAACAAGAGGGCCAACTTGAGGGAAATATCAACCAATAGGCAGAGACTGGTGGTAACATTAGCATCAAACCCAAAGAGGTGCCATTTTCCCCCATCCCGTGAAGAACCAGCTTCATTCAAGGTCCACAGCCTTCAGAATGCTCCCCCCTCCAAATCTGGACCAACCGGTCCATTCTAGGTCTTCTGCAAACTCCTAGTGTAACTATACACAAAGAATCACTGCTCTAGGCCTCAGATACAATGGTCAAAAGAGAATATGGACTCAGATAACCTGTGAAGTCCTATCCTCAAATACTAAATTCCTTGACTGCAAGGCTCTCATACCTAGATGTAATTTAAGAAGTGTGGAAATCTCTGCATTCTTTTCTCCTCAAGAAACCAGGACAATTCCAGAATCTAACTCTAACAGAAATCGAGTCATTTAAAGCCTGCTGCTTTTCATAGCACCAAGAGGAAAATCAGCTGCAGGAGCAGGGCTCAGTTAATAATTCCTGGTCCTGAGGCCAGGAAACTGGACCACTAATACGTTTTAGGAAAATATACTTCTTGATTTTTTTTTTAAGTTAGAACTGGGAATTCTTTTTTTTAATTATTATTGGCTGTGTTGGGTCTTCGTTGCTGGACACGGACTTTATCTAGTTGTGGGAAGTGGGGGCTACTCTTCATTGTGGTGCACAGGCTCATTGCTGTGGCTTCTCTTGCTGCAGAGCACGGGCTTTAGGTGCACAGGCTTCAGTAGTTGCGGCACATGGGCTCAATAGTTGTGGCTCAGGGCTCTAAAGTGCAGGCTCAATAGTTGTGGCACACGGGCTTTGTTGCTCTGAGGCATGTGGGATCTTCCTGGAGCAGGGATCGAACCCGTGTCCCCTGCATTGGCAGGTGAATTCTTAACCCCTGTGCCACCTAGAAAAGCCTACTTCTTGTTTTTTAAATAAATTTTTTGAAAGCTAACAAGAAAGCAATGAAAAAATGCAAAGATTTTTTTGTTTTTGTTTTGTTTGATTTGCTTCTTTAAATATAAAGGAGTGTTTTACAGACATTGAAAAAAATACTTTGTCCCTGTTTAAATTGTACCCCAGGGGGGATATATTCATCCTTCATTTTCTAGACAAGCAGTTGAACAACATCCCACAGGCTTTTACAACCACTTGCTTGCTCCTATGACATAAATAAGTCAAACCCAAATCATGGTAGAGGGTAAATAGGAATCATCTGTGATATTAAGGCATTTAATCATGTTCTTCTAAATTTTCCTAAATCTTTCATCAATGAGGTAAAAGTTGAGGCTTGACAAAGGGATTTATATAAATTTCATAAGTGTCATATTATTTATTTTTTTAAAATGAAAAATATTTTTTCCGTAAAACCTGACAATGTATCTAGGAATGTATAGTACAGTACAGCAATGATGTTACTAATCACACTACCCATTACCCATGCCCTGCTTTAAACTCTTCAGTGCATCTCCATTGTCTGTACAGATAGATGAAAGTTCAGCCATGCAAAAGGGCTTACAAGACCCACTATAATCTGTTATATCCTAACTCCCTAACCTCATCTCCCCTTTGCCTTTCACTATGCTCTCTGAAAACACTAAATTACTAGCAATTCCTGGCACACCGGCCTTTCCTTGCTTCCTTGACTTTGGCCATGTGGCTTCCTCTGCCTGAAATTACCACTTCTCCCTTCTTTGCCAGATAATTTCAATTTATCCTTGAGTAATGCCACACCCCCATCCAAGCTTGCTAGGCATGCCTCCTTTACCTCATAAATTGCCAACTTTCTATCTCTATCATTATGCAAATAATTGTAAGCATTTTAAATGTAAGTCTCTCCCTCTGGAAAGCAGGCACTTTCAGGGCAGTGAGCAGTGTCTGGTTGCACTTTGCTAACCCAGTGCCACACCAGTGCTGTTTTTTGTTGGCCCATAGGAGATGTAGCTAGTTGGATAAATTATTCAATGGAGGAAATTCATCATCTCAGATAATGAAGGAGAAAGTGAATGACAACTATATTTTGTTGTGATGAGCCACTAAAAAACCCCTTTTAAAAACCTCCAAAATGACGTGATTGCTTACTTGTGACTGAATAGCTTATATGAGAAATAGGATGAGTGACTGTCCAGGCAGATTGTAGAAGAGAATTGAAGCTGGTTTGGTGTCACTCCTGCTCCTCAATTCTCTCTCCTCTTCTTCCCACTGCAGCCACACCACCATGCTCCCTTCCCCAGTCCCTTCCCTGATAACCAGATCATCATTTCACAGTAACCTTTGCTTACAGCTAATATTCCTTCCTCTCAACTTTTACAGCATTTTCTGTCTACACTACTGACTTGGCATTTAAATATGACCTGTGGTCTTAGACAATTTTTCTGTGTCCTATTTCTTCTAATAGGTCATCAACTCATGGAGACAGAAACCATGCTTCTGACATACTTGTTTCCCTTATAAATCCAACAGTGTGCCTTGCACAAGGGCAGTATTTTGCACAACATATAGTCTATTATGTAATAATGTGGGAGCAGAAATAGCTGGAGTTGAGAATCATGAAGCCTGAGTTGAGAACCCAAGGCTTCACTTATATGCTTTGTGACTTTGGGAAAATTACTTAACTTCTCTAAGCTTCAGCTTCAAGATATACAAAATCAAAGAAATTATACTTCTCTAACAGAGTGATTGAAAGAATAGCATGAGATTATGTCTACAAAGTCCTCCATCAACTGGGAAATGTGCTTCACATATTGAGCAATATTATTGTTTTAGAAGAAACACCTCATTTTTCAGGATCACTTTTTTTCTGTTAACTCCTATGTCTATGCCATGTAGCTATAAATAATTTCTTGGTTCCTGGTTGTCATTTAGTTTCTCAGGGAGGAAGAGAGCCATTTACCTCCACCAATTCCACTTTCTCCTGCAGGATTTCCAGAGGTGCTTGTTTCCTGCTTTTCTTCTGGGTCCTATATCAATGTGTGAACTAGTAAGCATTTCAAGAGAAATAAGCCTTTATAACATGTGAGGTTTATGACAAAAATATACTTTTTATTTGCTCCAACTTTTAAAAACATGCTTTTTTAAAATTATGAAAGTAATACAAGTCCATGAGAGATCACTTGAAAAATATAAATGGATAGAAAAAGTCAAAGTAAATTTATTTATAGCTCCATTACAATCACTAATAACACTTTGGCATATTTATTTCCAGAGTTTTCTCATGCATATATATTTTAACACAGTTCTAATAATTAACCATTAATTAATTATTGTTCCATAATAATTCAAATGTTTGACAAACCAACAGTTTAATGGTTACAAAATTTTCATGTGGGGATTTTCCTTAATCTTTCCCTAATTCTTAGACCTTAAGTTTATTTTCAGTTTTTATCATTATGAGTAGTGCTAAGATTAATACCGTTGTATGTCAATTTTGTACATTTATTTTTATTCTCCACATAAGATGACTTGTTGAGGAAAAATCAACAGAAGTGGTGTTCCTGTGCCAAAGTCCCGAACATTTTTAAGCCTCTAATGGCCTGTTCTAATTTGATTTTTCTTTTTTTTAAATTAATTTTTATTGGAGTATGGTTGGTTTACAATGTTGTGTTAGCCTTCACTGCACAACAAAATGAATCAGCCACACACATACAGATATCCTCTCCCTTTTGGACTTCCCTCCCATGTAGGTTGGTTACCGTGGTGCATTAGGCTGAGTTCCCTGTGCTATCCATTATGTTCCCATCACTTGTCTTTTTTATACTTGTCTATATTATACATGGTATCAATAATGTATATGTGTCAATACCAGTCTCCCAATTCTTCCCACCCTACCCCTTTCCCCTTTGGTATCCATATGTTTGTTCTCTCAGTCTGTGTCTCAATTTCTGTTTCGCAAATAAGATCACACCTATTAGAATGGCTAAAATCCAGAATACTGACAGCACCAAATGCTGGTGAGGAGGTAAGCAACAGGAACTTTCATTCTTTGTTGGTGGAAATGCAAAATGGTATAGCCACTATGGAAGACAATTTGAAAGTTTCTTATAAAACTAAACATACTCTTACCACATGACCCAGAAATTCCACTACTGAGTATTTACCCAAATGAGTTAAAAAATTATGTTCATGTAAAACCTGTACAAGAATATTCATAGCAGCTTTATTTATAATTGCCAAAACTTGAAAGCAACAAGATGTTCTTCAATAGGTAAACAGAAAAGCAAACTGAATACATATCCAGACAATAGAATATTATTCAGTGTTAAAAAGAAATGAGCTATCAAGCTATGAAAAAACATGGAAGAGCCTTAAATGCCTTAAGTGAAAGAAATCAATCTGAGAAGGCCCCATATTGCGTTTCCAACTATGACATTTTAGAAAAGGAAAAACCATATCCTTTCTTTTTTTCTCCCAGTTTTATTGAGATATAATTGACATACAGTATTATATAAGTTTAAAGTGTAAAACATAATGATTTGACTTATGTACATCATAAAATTTTTACCACAGTGGGTTTAGTGAACATCCATCATCTCATATAGATACAACATCAAAGAAATAGAAAAAAAAATTTTTTTTTGTGATGATAACTCAGGATTTACTCTCTTAACAACTTTCATATCTAACATACAGCAGTGGTAATTATCTTTATCATGTTGTGCATTAAATCCTTAGTATTTCTTTAGGCTATAATTGGAAATTTTTACCTTTTGACTACCTTCATCCAATTCCCCCTCCCCCACACTCCACCTCTGGTAGCCACAAATCTGATCTCTTTTTCTGTGAGTTTGTATTTTGAAGTATATTTGACTTACAACACTATGTTAGTTCCTGATACACAACTCAAAATGGATTAAAGACAAATTTAAGGCCTGAAACCATAAAAATTTAGAAGAAATTATGGGGAGTATTCACTTTGACATTGGTCTTTGTAATATTTTTTGGATATGTCTCCTCCAGCAAGGAAAACAAAAGCAAAAATAAACAAATGGAATGACATCAAACTAAAAAGCTTTTGCACAGCAAAGGAAACTATCAACAAAATAAAAAGCCCACCTACGGAATGGGAGAAGTTATTTGCAAATGATATATCTGACAGAAGGTTGATATCCAAAATATACAAAGAACTCACAAAACTGAACATCAAAAAAACAAACAACCCAACTGAAAAATGGGACAGAGGACCTGGATGGACATTTTTTTCAAAGACATGCAGATGGCCAACAGGCACATGAAAAGATACTCAACATCACTAATCATCAGGGAAATGCAAATCAAAAACACAATGAGTTACCCTTCACACCTGTCAGAATGGCTATTATCAAAAAGATAACAAATAATAAGTATTGGTGAGAATGCAGAGAAAAGGAATCCTTGTGCACTGTTGATGGAAACGTAAATTGATGCAGTCTCTATGGAAAATAGAATGTAGGTTCCTCAAAAATTAAAAATAGAACTATCTATGATCCAGTAATTCTACTCCTGGGTATTTATATAAAGAAAAGAAAACACTAACTCAAAAAAATATATATACACCCTATATTCATTGCAGCATTATTTACAACAGACAAAATATGGAAGCAACCAAAGTACCCATCAATAAATGGATAAACAAGACGTGATGTGTGTATACACACATGTACACACACATGCTGAAATATTACTTAGCCTTAAAAAGCATGAAATCTTGCCATTTGTGATAACATAGATGGACCTAGAGAGTATTATGTTAAGTGAAATAAGTCAGAAAGGAAAAGACAAATACTGTATGATTTCATTTATATGCAGAATCCAAAAAAACAAGACAAATGAACAAATATACCTAAACAGAAACAGGATCATAGATATAGAGAACAAACAGGTGGTTGCCAGAGGGGAGGGAGGTGGGAAGAGGAGAGAAATAGATGAGGGAGATTAAGATGTACAAAATCAATGTTTCAGTTTCACACTAAATGAGTCACCAGTGTGAAATGCACAGTGTGGGGAAGATAGTCAATAATTATATAATATCTTTGTCTGGTGACAGTTGACAACATGATTTATCATGGTGATAATTTTGAAATGTATAAACTTCTATTTCTTAATGTATCAACTTTAGACAGTATCTGTTAATTCCCAGAAAGAAGAAACATTCTAATGTGTATTTATTACAATATTATTTTTGTATTGTTCGAGCTTATAGAAGTTATAATCTGTGAACTTTTCCCTACCACTTTTTAGATCAGTTCTATATTTCACGGGAGTCTGTGTTCCACACGAGTTCTTTTATTTTCATGTCCCTACTGGTGGGAGACATTAGTTTGCAGGGAGTTCGTCAAGGAGATTTTTTATGAACATCTCATGCCTACTATAGTCTCAGAGTTTTTTTGTTTATAATGCCTATCTGTTTCTTTATATATGAACAGATGTGTAGCTATACAAAAAAGTCCTGGATTATATTATTTTTCCCTCAGAATTTTGGAGATACTACTCTGTTGTCTTTGGTATTTACAGTTGCTGGGGAGAAATATGAAGCCACTTTTCCCCTTTAGCGATGACTACTTAGGTACCTAGAGGTTTTTTCTTTATCTTTAAGATTTGGTTAACTTACAAAGATATGTCTTAGTGTCAGCTGTTTTGAATCATACTATCCTTGGACACAATGTTCCCTTCGGATCTACAAATTTTGTCCTACCTTGATTTCAGAAAAAGTTCTAATTATGGCTTTACACATTTTTATCATTGGGTTTTCTATTTCATTGGTAGCAATTATTCTTTTACTTATCCATTTGTCTATCCTCACTCCTCACTAAATGCTTTAGCTTTTATTTTGTCTTTTTATTCTTCATTCACTATGTTTCTCTTAAGATTTCCCTCTATATCATTAATTTTGTTTTCAGTTCTTTTTGTTCTTACTGAGACTATTTTTTCACCCTTGAAATGGCATAGCCTTTGTTCTAAACTTATTTCCTTGGCTCTTTTGTCTCCTTTTTTATTCTATTAATTAAAAATTTTTTTATTAGAGTATAGTTGATTTACAATGTTGTGTTAGTTTCAGGTGTACAGCAAAGTGAATCAGTTATACCTATAACATATATCCAGTCTTTTTCATATTCTTTTTCCATATAGGTCAATACAGAGTATTGTGGAGAGTTCCCTGTGCTACACAGTAGGTCCTTATTAGTTACCTATTTTATATATAGTAGTGTGTATATGTCAATCCCAATTTCCCAATTTATCTCACCCCCCTTTCCCCCCCGGTAACCGTAAGTTTGTTTTCTATATCTGTGACTCTATTTCTATGTCGTAAATAAGTTCATTTGTACCTTTTTTTTAGATTCCACATACAAGCAATATCACATGATATTTGTCTTCTCTGTCTGACTTACTTCACTCAGTATGACAATCTCTAGGTCCATCCATGTTGCTGCAAATGGGATTATTCGTTCTTTTTTATGGCTAATATTCCATTGTGTCTATGTACCACATCTTCTTTATCCACTCTCTGTTGATGGACATTTAGGTTGCTTCCATGTCTTGGCTATTGTAAACAGTGCTGCAATGAACATTGAGCTGCATGTGTGTTTTCACATTATGGTTTTCTCCAGATTATGCCTAGGAGTGGGATTGCTGGATCATGTGATAGTTCTATATTTAGTTTTTTAAAGAACCTCCATGCTGTTTTCCATAATGATCTTACCAATTTACATTCCCACCAGCAGTGTAGGAGGGTTCCCTTTTCTCCACATCCTCTCCAGAATTTATTGTTTGTAGATTTTTTGATGATGGCCATTCTGACTAGTGTGAGGTAATATGTCATTGTAATTTTGATTTGCACTTCTCTAATAATTAGTGATGTTGAATTTCTTTTCATGTGCATTTTGGCCATCTGCGTGTCTTCTTTAGAGAAATGTCTATTTAGGTCTTCTGCCCATTTTTTGATTGGATTGTTTTTTTGATATTGAGCTGCATGAGCTGTTTGTATATTTTGGAGATTAATCCCTTGTCAGTCCTTCGTATACAACTGTTTTCTCCCATTCTGAGGGTTGTCTTTTCGTTTTGTTTATGGTTTCCTTTGCTGTGCAAAAGCTTTTAAGTTTAATTAGGTTCCATTTGTTTATTTTTGTTTTTATTTTCATTACTCTAGGAAGTGGATTGAAAAAGATATTGCCGCAATTTATATCAGAGAGTATTCTGCCTATGTTTTCCTCTAAGAGCTGTATAGTATCTGGCCTTGCATTTAGGTGTTTAATCCATTTGGAGTTTATTTTTGTGTATGGTGTTGGAGAGTGTTCTAATTTCATTCTCTTACATGTAGCTGTCCAGTTTTCCCAGCACCACTTATTGAAGAGAGTGTCTTTTCTCCATTGTATATTTTTCCCTCTTTTGTCATGGATTAGGTGACTGTACATACATGGATTTATTTTTGGGCTTTCTGTCCTGTTCCATTGATCTATATTTCTGTTTTTTTTTGTACTGGTACCAAACTGTTTTGTAGTATAGTCTGAAGTCAGGGAGCCTGATTCTTGCTGCTCCATTTTTCTTTCTCAAGACTGCTTTGGCAATTCAGGGTCTTTCATGTTTCTATAAAAACTGTAAACTTTTTTGTTCTAATTCTGTGAAAAATGCCATTGGTACTTTGATAGGGATTGCATTGAATCTGTAGATTGCTTTGGGTGGTATAATCATTTTGATAATATTGATTCTTCCAATCCAAGAACATGGTATATCTCTCCATCTGTTTGTGTCATCTTTGATTTCTTTCATCCGCATCTTATAATTTTCTGAGTATAGGTCTTTTGCCTCAGGTAGGTTTATTCCTAGTTATTTTATAAACTTTGATGTGATGGTAAATGTGATTGTTTCCTTGATTTCTCTTTCTCATCTTTTGTTATTAATGTCGAAGAATGCAAGAGATTTCTGTGTATTGGTTTTGTATCTGGTAACTTTACCAAATTCATTGATGAGCTCTAGTAGATTTCTGGTAGCATCTTTAGAATCTTCTATGTATAGTATCATGTCATCTGCAAACAGTGATTGTTTTCCTCCTTCTTTTCCCATTTGGATTCCTTTTATTTCTTTTTCTTCTCTGATGTGGTGGCTAAAACTTCCAAAACTATGTTGAATAAAAGTGGCAAGAGTGGATTTCCTTGTCTTGTTCCTGATCTTAGAGGAAATGCTTTCAGTTTTTCACCTTTGAGAATAATGTTAGCTGTTGGTTTGTCGTATATGACCTTTATTATTTTGAGTTAGGTTCCCTATATGCCCAGTTTCTGGAGAATTTTTTAAGATAAGTGGGTGTTGAATTTTGTCAAAAGCATTTTTTGAATTTATTGAGATGATCATATGGTTTTTATTCTTCAGTTTGTTAATGTGGTGTATCACGTTGATTGATTTCCATATACTGAAGCATCCTGGCATCACTGGGATAAATCTTACCTGATCGTGGTGTATGATCCTTTTAATGTGTTGTTGGATGCAGTTTGCTAGTATTTTGTTGAGGATTTTGCATCTATGTTCATTAGTGATATT
This sequence comes from Hippopotamus amphibius kiboko, assembly GCF_030028045.1. Classification (NCBI taxonomy): domain Eukaryota; kingdom Metazoa; phylum Chordata; class Mammalia; order Artiodactyla; family Hippopotamidae; genus Hippopotamus; species Hippopotamus amphibius. Next base: position 36,316,148 of record NC_080200.1, on the reverse strand, counting down.
GGCCTGTAATTTCCGTTTTTTTTTTTTTTTTCTTTGGTATCTTTGTCTGGCTTTGGTATCAGGGTGATTGTGGCCTCATAGAATAAGTTTCATGTGTTCCTTCCACTGCAATTTTTTGGAAGAGTTTCAGAAGGATAGGTGTTAACTCTCTTCTAAATATTAGATAGAATTCTCCAGTGAACCCATCTGGTCCTTAACTTTTATTTGTTGGAAGATTTTTAATCATAGTTTCAATTCAGTATTTGCGATTGATCTGTTCATATTTTCTCTTTCTTCATGGTTCAGTCTTGGAAGGTTGTACCTTTCTAAGAATTTGTCCATTTCTTATAGCTTGTCCATTTTATTGGCATACAGTTACTTGTAGTATTCTCTTATTATCCTTTGTATTTCTGTGGTGTCCATTGTAACTTCTCCTTTTTCATTTCTAATTTTATTGATTTGAACCCTCTCCCTTTTTTTCGTGATGAGTCTAGCTAAAGGTTTATCAATTTTATCTTTTCAAAGAACCAGCTTTTAGTTTCTTTGCTCTTTTCTATTGTTTTCTTTGTCTCTATTTCATTTATTTCTGCTTTGATCTTTATGATTTCTTACCTTCTACTGACTTTGGATTTAGTTTGTAGTTCTTTCTCTAGTTGTTTTAGGTGTAAGGTTAAGTTATTTGAGATTTTGTTTGTTTCCTGAGGTAAGATTGTATTACTATAAACTTCTGTCTTAGAACTTCTTTTGCTGTGTCCCATAGTTTTTGGTTTGTTTGTTTTTTGTTTCTTTTTTTTTCCCCAGTGAGATCTTAGTTCCCTGACCAGGGATTGAACCCGTGCCCCTTGAAGTGGAAGCTCAGGGTCTTAACCACTGGACTGCGAAGGAAGTCCCTGTGTTCCATAGGTTTTGGATTGTTGTGTTTTGATTGTCATGTGTCTCTAGGTATTTTTTTAATTCCTCTTTGGTTTCTTCAGTGATCCATTGATTATTTAGTAACATATTGTTTAGCCTCCATGTGTTTGTGTTTTTTACAGTTTTATTTCCTATAATTTGTTTCTAATCTCATCATATTGTGGTTGGAAAAGATGCTTGATATGATTTCAATTTTCTTAAATTTACCAAGGCTTGATTTGTGGCTTAAGATGTGATCTATCCTGGAGAATGTTCCATGTGCACTTGAGAAGAAAGTGTATTCTGCTGCTTTTGCATGAAATGCCGTATAGATATCAATTGTGTTCATCTGGTCTAATGTGTCATTTAAGGCTTTTGTTTCCTTCTTGATTTTCTGTCTGGATGACCTGTCTGTTGGTGTAAGTGGGGTGTTAAAATACCCCAGTATTACTGTGTTACTGTCAATTTCCCCTTTTATGGCTGTTAGCACTTGCCTTATATATTAAGGTGCTCTTATATGGTATGCATCTATATTTACAATTGTTATTTATGTCTTCTTTATTGATCCTTTGATCATTATGTAGTATCCTTCCTTGTCTCTTGTAACAGTCTTTATTTTAAGGTCTATTTTGTCTGATATGAGTATTGCTACTCCAGCTTTCTTTCAATTTCCATTTACATGGAATAGATTGTTGCATCCCTTCGCTTTCAGTCTGTATGTGTCTGAACTGGGTCTCTTGTATACAGCATATATACAAGTTTTTTTTGTTTTTTTGCTTTTTTGTTTTTTTTTTAAATTATAAAAAAAAACAAACCCTTGTGTCGAGGGCTGACTTTCAATAGATCTCAGCAAGGAAGCTGCTCTGCTACGTATGAAACCCTGACCCGAAGCAGGTTGTCTACGAATGGTTTAGCACCAGGTTCCCCACGAACGTGCAGTGCGTGACAGGTGAGGGGGCGGCCACCTTTCTGGCTGCGCCCCGTGTCCCAGGACGAAGGGCTCTCCGCACCGACAAGTTTTGTTTTTGTATCCACTCAGCTAGTCTATGTCTTTTGGTTGGAATATTTAATCCATTTACATTTAAGGTGATTATCGATATGTATGCTCCTGTTGCCATTTTTCTTAATTGTTTTGGATTTATTCTTGTCAGTCTTCTTTCTTCCCTTCTTTTATTGTTCTCTTGTGGTTTGATGACTATCCTTAATGTTGTGTTTGGGTTGCTTTTTCTTTTGTGTGTGTGTATCTATTGTAGTTTTTTGGTTTGCACTTCCCATGAGGTTTTGACATGGCAATCTATATATGCACAAGATTGTTTTAAGCTGCTGGTCTCTTCATTTCAGATGCAATTCCCATTTCCTGAGTTTTGTACTCTCTTCTCACAGTTGCTGCTTTTGATAGCATATTTGCGTGTGGATGATTTACTACTATAACTTTAGGTTTGTCTTTACTGGTGAGCTTTCCCATTTGTGATTTTCTTGTTTCTAGTTGTGGTCTCTCTTTTTTTTTTTTCTTGCCTAGAGAAGTCCTTTTAGCATTTGTTGTAAGGCTGGTTTGGTGATGCTGAATCCTCTTAGCTTTTACTTGTCTATAAAGCTTTTGATTTCTCTCTCTAATCTAAATGAGAGCTTTGCTGGGTAGTGTATTCTTGGTTGTAGGCATTTCCCTTTCATCACTTTAAATATATCATGCCACTCTCTTCTGGCCTGCAGAGTTTCCGCTAAAAATCAGCTGATAACCTTTTGGGGGCTCCCTTGTATATTATTTGTTGCTTTTTGCTTGTTGCTTTCAATATTTTTTCTTTATATTTAATTTTTGTCAGTTTGATTAATATGTGTCTCAGTGTATTCCTCCTTTGTTTTATCCTATGTGGGACTCTCTATACTTCCTGGACTTGGGTGACTGTTTCCTTTCCCATATTATGGAAGTTTTTAGCTATAATCTCTTCAAATATTTTTTCAGGCCCTTTCCCTTTCTACTGTTCTTATGGGACCCCTATAATATGAATGTTGGTGTATCTAATGTTGTCCCAGAGACTGAGACTGTTTCCGAGGCTGTCCTCATTTCTTTTCATTCTTTTTTCTTCATTTTGTTCTGTGGCAGTGATTTCCACCACTATCTTCCAGCTCACTTATTCCTTCTTCTGCCTCAGTTATTCTGCTATTGATTCCTTCTAGTGTATTTTTCATTTCAGTTATTGTATTGCTCAACTCTGTTTGTTTGTTCTTTAGATAGTCTAGCTCTTTGTTAAACATGTCTTGTATCTTTTCAATCTGTGCCTCCATTCTTTTTATGAGATTTTGAATCACCTTTACTCTCTTTACTCTGAATTCTTTTTCAGGTAGATTGCCTATCTCCTCTTCATTTAGTTGTTCTTCTGGGTTTTTATCTTGTTCCTTCATCTGCAATGTATTTCTTTGTGGTCTCATTTTGTCTAATTTTCTGTGTTTGTGGTCTCCCTACAGCTGGCTGCAAGATCATAGGCTTCCTGGTGGGAGGGACTGGTGCCTGCCCTCTAGTGGGTAGAGCTGGGTATTGTCCCTCTGATGGGCAGGGCCATATCAAGGGGTGTGTTTTAAGGTACCTGAGAGCTCAGTATGAGTTTATGCAGCCCATCTTCTGATGGGTGGGGCTGTGTCCCTATCTTGGTGGCTGCTTGGCTTGAGGCTTTCCAGCACTGGAGACTGAAGGTTCCTGGGTGGCTGGGTCTTGACACTGAAGTGGAGACCTCTGGGAGAGCTCACACCAATCAAGTATTCCCTGGGGACTCTGCTACTGGTGTCCTTGCCCTTACAGTGAGCCACAGACAACCCTTGCCTCTCCAGGAAACCCTCTAAGACCCCTAGGTAGGTCTAGCCCAGGTTCTTATGGAGGTACTCTTTTGTGCTGAGTCCCAGTGCACATGAGACCTTGTGTGTGTCCTCTAAGAGTGGAGTCTCTGTTTCTCCCAGCCCTGTGGAGCTCCTGCACTCAAGCCCCACTGACCTTCAAGGCTAAATGCTGTGGAGGTTCTTCCTCCTGATGCCAGACCCTCAGACTATCTTAGAGGGCTATTTTTAGGTGGAAATATCCCTGTGTAGCCTGCATGGGTTTAATATTTTTTGGTGTGAGGGCTTTTTTGGGTATAGATGTCTGCCCTCTCTTTCCTCAGTGTATGCTGGCCTTTATCATCTTGATAAGAGGTGTGACTGATGTTGTGGTGACCAGAGTCTGCACTGAATATTGGACAGGGCCTCCCCTTTGTTCTGTGGCTATCACTGCACTGTCAGGGTAGTGTCTGCTCCCTAGTTGTTGGAATAGAGGCCCCCATATCTGTTTCTTAGCTGTGTTTCTGATATGTAGTGCAAAGTAGGCAGGATTGGAGTTTTCCCACTGGGAGAGAAGCCAGTGAATATTCATCTTCTAAAGCTGTTCACCTGTGGGTGTGCTCTGTTGTGTCACCTTTCACTTGTTGTGTGAACTATCACATCACACTGTTGTTGGCACTGCTCTCAACCCCACCCTAACCATGGGTATGCTGGCTATTGGTCCTGGTGTCTGTCAGGTGTGGTTTTTACCAGGTCACCAGCATAGGTCCACTGAAGTCAGGTCCCAGGATGGTAGTAATCAAGGATCTGGACCTGCTGTGGGTGCTACAGGGGCTGCTCAGATGATGACCTGGCCCAAACCCACATGTGCATGCCCACAAAGTCCATAGCTGTTAAAGCTAGACTCATCTCAGCTGCAGGAGCACTCATGGTCTGTTCAGATGTTCTACAGGTGCTGAGATTAGAAAGCCAGTTGCAGGCATGTAAATCTGCAGTTTGCAGATTTCAGCAATGGAGAGATTTCAGCTCTTCTTCCTTAGTTGCATGGTCCTGGGGTTCAGCTATGGTTTCAGCCCCACCTCTGTGTGTGGGCCACCCATAGGCACTCCCAAGGCTGCCCCAGAGCACATGAGCCTGCCCCTGTGGGAAGGGGGAGTGGAGGAGGCAATGCCCTGGGATGCAAGAACCTGTCCCAGCAGGAGCCCTTTTTAGTGCCCAGAGAGGCAGGGGCTGGTGCATGAGGAGAGAGTCTGCAATGCCCTTTATGTGTCACTCAACAATGGTGCTTCACTTCTACAGCATCCTCCATGAGCATTCCCGGTTGCAGAACTCCTCACTCTTTTCCCCTCAGGATGTCTCCTAGCAGCCAATGGCTGTCCTCTCCCTGGTCTGCTCTCCAAAATGTGGACACATGTCTCAGGCTGGGGCATGTAGGGCTGTGGCACAGACCGTCTGTGTAGGTCTCACTCTGCCCTGTCTGCCACAGACCAGTTGCTGCCCTCTCTTCTGAGTCCCCAAAGCTCCCCTTCTGGCCCAGCTGATCTCTCCACCAGTGAGGGGATTTCCCCAGATGTGGGAACCTCTCCTCTCCTTCAGGTCTCCACCAATGGTGCAGGTCCCATCCCACTTCCTCTCCTCTTCCTTTTTCCTTTTTCCTTTTGTCCTATCTGGTTATGTGGGGATCTTTCTTGTCCTTTTAGATGTCTGAGGTCCTCTGCTAGTGTTCAGCAGGTGCTCTGTGAAAACTGTTCCATTTGTAGATGTATTTTTGATGCATTTGTGGAGAGAGGTGAACTCCACATCCTCCTTCTTCTCCACCATCTTGACTCTCTTGCTAGTCTCCTTTTTTAAAAACTGTCGTTCTGTTGTTTTGTCATTTCATTTTTGATATTTACTATATTAAATTTATGTTTATTTCAGATCTTCCATAGAAAAAAGATCAGGGTATATTTTTCTTTGGGGATTTTGTTTTTGTTTTTGTTGTTTGTTTTGTTTTGTTTTGCTTTGCTTTCCTTTGTTTTTGCAGAATAAATTTTCTTCCTGTCTTTTTCATTCTTTGTTTCTTCTTTCTTTTTAAATCTTTTTTTTTTAAGTTGGTTGTTTTGCTGTAGTAGTTTTGCATAGGGTCACACTGGTTTTTTATTTTTAAACATTAATTTTTAAAGTGAATAGCTGTGTCAAGACCTTGGTTTACTCTGATATAACATGGGTGAATTATTCAAGTCAATTTTAGTTTTAGAAATACACATCAATGATTTAGGTCAGAAGACCATAGCCCACTAGAGCTCAAAAGGACCATAGAACTATCTTTTAAAAAAATTCAAGCCCAGAGAAGCAAATTTCACAGTATTCCTGATTTTAATATAATTTTCTTCCCATTTTAGTAGTGCTTTTCAGCATGTTGAAAGGTGAGTAGTTCAAAATTTTTAATGTACAAAAGAAATTAGGGAGACATTGATCTCAGGTGATGTGTTGACCAATGCAACCCTTGAGCTTTGGTTTGTCCCCTCCCTAAAATCATCCATCTAAATCTAAATGTATCACCCATCAAATGTCACTTATTTCAAGGAAAACATTTTCAACTTCAACTACTCATTTTAAGGAAAACTTATTCAATGCCAGCCATCCTCTTGTCCATATCTAGCTTTTGGATACTCTAGCTATTCTCATGTTTGTTTAACATTTACTCAAGCAGTGATTATATTAATAGTAGTGATAATAAGAGCTATTATTATTGTTGTAATCAATAGCATGTATTGGGCATATGTTAAGTACTGGCTGCATACTTTACAAGTATTATTTTATTTAAACTGCATGGTAACCCTAAAAGGGATGTACTGTTATTATCCTCACTTTCCAGAAGAGAGTTTAGGTATGTTTTGTAGACATTGCTAGAGGGTTGGAGCTGTAATTCAGGTATCTAACCAGGAAATTATGTGCTCCTGACTAGTGTTACTGACCTCTATGCATGATTGTACATGGGAATAGGCTGTGCAGATAGCTTATATAGATATGTAGAAGGGTTACTTCATCTATCTGGATATTATTCTCATTCTCTCTTTCTTCTTCTCTTTGTGATGGCTGTAGTGTTCGAAAAGTTAAACGATTACTAAACAGCTCTCCAAACATTTCAAATTGGTCATTTCCTCAACAGTCTTTATTTCTTTGCATGAAATCCAGGTAGGGGCCACTAGTAGTCACCTGCTCACAAATCTCTAATGACTTCCATTGTCCACAATGTCAGTCTCCAATCATTCTTTAGCCTATGTTCTTTCTCCATCCTGGAATCTCCTCCTTCCTCTTTTCTCTCCTCTCAATATATTCATAGTTCATTTATCTTTCAAGTCATATATATATGCCTATTTATCACGTATAAAATTTCTCTGACTGCTTGAGATTAATTCTCAAGAGACTAATTTTATCTTTAAGCAAATAAAGGTAAGATCTTTGAGTGATTAATAGTATTTTTTAAAAGTTTGCTTGTCCAATATTTCATTTTACAGATGAGAAAAATGAGGTGTAGAAATGTTAATTGGTTGTTTCAAGTTTGCATACTACTTGGTATCATGGTAACTGACTTTCAATGCAACCCCTCAATTCCATTTAACGTTAAGTAAAAAGAATATCTGAAAGTTTATCTTAACATACAAAAACTATATAAAACTTTTAAAAAATTCTCAATATTACTACTATTTTATATTTCTACTCCACTAATGGAGTGTTGAGTCAAACAAATACTAAATCAAGGAAACACTTACATGTATAAGACACACAAGTACTGAATCAAATAGAATATAAGGCACAAGAAAGACCTGACAGAAGAACCCCAATATGCAATCAGACAATCAAAGAGAAAACCAACAGAAATTCAAAAGTAAAAAACAGAAAACAAAACAAATAAACAAAGAAAACACCACACACACACAAACACAAATCCAGGGAGATTGTGAAAGCTAGGATAAAATATAATAAAGAGCAAGAGTACACCAGACAGACTGAAGATTCTCAGAACGGAGTCAGACAATTATACTTAGAACTAAGATAGAGACCAAACCTAATAATAAAAACCAAAGCAGTGTGTCATCTGGTGAATAAAGCAAGAAACAGAGCAGACCAATAATATTGCTTATAAGTATATTAAGATAAAATAAGCTAAAAAAGGGTAGAAGACAGGGCAACAGAAGAGCATAGTGTGACAGGAAATATGAAAGAAAAAGAAAAGAGAGAAAAAATAGAAATGTATAAAAGAGAATGAAAGAAGTTAAGATAGATAACGTTAGCACTACAAAACACTTAGCTGGAAATAGAAATATGTAAAAAGTCTAAAAATAAAAATAGAAAAAAAGAATAGAATAAAAGATTTTAAAAATATGTTATAAAACATATAGATCCCTTAGGACTAAGATAGTAATTAATTAAAAAAAAAAACCACACACACACGAACACATATCCAGGGAAATTTTGAAAGCTAGGATCAAATATAATAAAGAGCAAGAGTACAATCAGACAGACTGAAGGTTTCCAAAACAAAATCAGACAATTATAATCAGAACTAAAATAAAGGCCAAACCTACTAATAAAAACCAAAACAGTGTGTCATTTGCAGACTAAAGTAAGGAAACAGAACTGAGCTATAGTAGTGATTTTAAGTATATTGTGATAAAAGAAACTAGAAAGGGATAGAAGACAGGGCAACAGAAAGCGTAGTGTGACTGGAAATATGAAAAGGAAAAGAAAAAATAGAAATGTATAAAAGGAAGAAATGAAAAGAAGGTAGGAGAGATACAGTCAGCACTACAAAAAACTTAGCTAGAAATAGAAATATATAAAAAGGCTAAAAATAAAAATGGAATAAAAAATAGAATAAAAAATGTTATAAAACATGTAGATCCCTTAGGACTAAGATTGTAATTAATTAAAAAAAAAAAGCTAGAACTGACCCCAGAATGGACCAGATCAATAGAATTAATAATAATATTTCTGTCTCCTTGGGGTCTCAGCTGTAAGTGTCCTTCTACCCACCTTCGGCTTTTTGTATTACTCTGTGACCAGCAGAGCTTCCTTTATTGTTCATCTGTAAGTGCTGGTGTGTGGGGAGAGTGAGGGTACAATAGTGGCTTCCTCCCCTGGGGGTGAGTGAGCAGTGGCACCCTGCCTAGGTTGCAGTGGCTCGGGGGGCTCGGGTGGTGCCTGTTGCAGAGGGATACCAGCAGCTCAGGCCAAGAAAGTGACTACAACCATGGCTCCTTCCCCCTGCTATGACTTCGCTGGGATGCCCTGCCTGGGTCACAGTGGCTCAGTCAGCTGTGCCTGTTGCAGAGGGATGCTGGTGGCTCAAGTGTAAGCAGAATGTCTCCAGAGCTGTGTCACTCTGCGGACTTTTGTCTCTCAGCTGTGTGCGCTCTAGGCCAGCCCTGCCCAGGGGCCTTTGTTATCCCTGACTGCATTAGCCAGGTCCAGCAGGGTCCTTCCTTTGTTCATTGCAGGCCCCAAGAGAGAGGCTACACCCACATCTCCTACCCCCTGCTTGCGACTCAGCAGTATCGAGCTGCCGCCATGGCCACCCAGCTTTCCACGGTAGGCATTCTCTGCTGTGGATTTCTTCCCTCCTGTCCTCTCAGTCCATCTCCCCACTGCCAACAATGTTTCTCACCCTGAACCAGTTCTCCAGTTCCCATGTTCCAGATCCCAGACCCTCTGTTCAGCTGTGAACCGATGTCTCAGTCCGGATGTGCTGAGCCGTGATGCAAACCCTCTGTGTGTTTCTCACTCTTTCCTGTCTGCCACAGATCAGCTGCTTCACCCTCTTTGAACAGTCCCAAATGCCTCCCTTCTGACCCAGGGAAATTCATCATTGGAGAAGGGGTTTCCCTGTCAGATAAGGGACATTTCCCCAAATTCAGCAATCTCCCCTCTATTTCAGATCCCCCTGTCCCAGGGTGTGGGACCCATCCCTTTCCTTTCTTCTCCTCCTCTTTCTCTGTTTTTTTTCCCCCCTCTGTCCTACCCAGCTATGTCGGGATCTTTGCAGTCCTTTCTGGTGTCCAAGGTCATCTGCTGGTGTTCAGCTGGTTCTCTGTGGGAATTATTGTGTCTTTTGATGTATTCCTGATACATCTGTGGAGAGGGATGCATTCCACATCCTACTTCACCAACATCTTTCTCGCCCCCTGATCCTTTTAGTAATTGCTTTCTCTCAATTCAATTGTCCTTATAAATATAATAATTACATAAAATATTGTTTTATTTCAAATTATAGTATTATACATTTACTAAAAACTTGATAATCTATAACTAATGCCTTATTAAATTTGCATTTCTCAGGAAACAGAACAAATTTCAGATGATAAGCTTAAAAGTTATGATTTCACTAACAACTGCAAATTCTTCAGACCTAATTCAGCAGTTCTACCTCTTTTTTTTAAAATAAATTTATTTATTTATTTATTTATTGGCTGTGTTGGGTTTTCATTGCTGCACATGGGCTTTCTCTAGTTGTGGCAAGCGGGAGCTACTCTTAATTGTGGTGTGTGGGCTACTCATTGCTGTGGCTTCTCTTGTTGTGGAGCACAGGCTCTAGGCATGTGGGCTTCAGCAGTTGCAGCACATGACTCAATAGTTTTGGCTTATGGGCTCCAAAGAGCAGGCTCAATATTTGTGGCACACAGGCTTAGTTGCTCCGCAGCATGTGAGAACCTCCTGGAGCAGGGATGGAACCCATGTCCCCTGCGTTGGCAGGCAGATTTTTTTTTAAAGCTCTTTCTTAGAATATAATTGCTTTACACTCTTGTACCAGTTTTTGAGGTACACCAAAGTGAATCAGCTGTATTTATACACATATCCCCATATCCCTTCCCTCCCATGACTCCCTCCCACCCTCCCTGTCCTGGCCCTCTAAGGCATCACCCATCATCAAGTTGATCTCCCTTTGTTATATAGCAACTTCCAACTAGCTATCTATTTTACAGTTGGCAGTGTAAATATGTCTATGCTACTGTCTCACTTTGTCCCAGCTTCCCCTTCACACCCCCCCACCCCCAGCCCCATGTCCTCAAGTCCATTCTATGCATCTGCATCCTTATTCTTGCCCTATCAGTGGGTTCATCAGTACTTTGTTTTTTTAGATTCCATATATATGAGTTAGCATATGGTATTTGTTTCTCTCTTTCTGGCTTACTTCACTCTGTATGACAGACTCTAGGTCTATCTACCTCATTACATATAGCTCCATTCCATTCCTTTTTATGCCTGAGTAATATTCCATTGTATGTATGTGCCACATCTTCTTTATCCATTCATCTGTTAATGGGCATTTAGGTTTTTTCCATGTCCTGGCTATTGTAAACTGTGATGCAATGAACATTATGGTACATGTGTCTTTTTGGATTATGGTTTTCTCTGGGTATATGCCCAGGAGTGGGATTACTGGATCATATGGTAGTTCTATTTGTAGTTTTTTAAGGAACCTACAAACTGTTTTCCATAGTGGCTGTACCAACTTACATTCCTACCAACAGTGCAGGAGAGTTCCCTTTTCTCCACACCCTCTCCAACATTTATTGTATTGTTTCTAGATTTTTTGATGACGGCCATTCTGACTGGTGTGAGGTGATACTTCATTGTGGCTTTGACTTACATTTCTCTAATGATTAGTGATGTTGAGCATCTTTTTATGTGCTTGTTGGCCATCTGTATGGCTTCTTTGGAGAAATGTCTATTTAGGTCTTCCACTTATTTGTGGATTGGGTTATTTACTTTTTTAGTATGAAGCTGCATGAGCTGCTTATATTATATATGAATCCTTTGTCCGTTGTTTCATAGGCAAGTATTTTCTCCCATTCTGAGGGTCATCTTCTTGTCTTGTTTATGGTTTCTTTCACTGTGCAAAAGCTTTTAAGTTTCATGAGGTCCCATGTGTTTATTCTTGATTTTATTTCCATGATTCTAGGAGGTGGGTCAAAAAGGATCTTGCTTTGATGGATGTCATAGAGCGTTCTGCCTATGTTTTCCTCTAGGATTTTTATAGTGTCTGGCCTTCCATTTAGGTCTTTAATCCATTTTGAGTTTATTTCTGTGTATGGTGTTAGGAAGTGTTCTAATTTCCTTCTTTGACATGTTGCTGTCCAACTTTCCCAGCACCACTTACTGAAGAGGCTGTCTTTTTTCCATTGTATATTCTTGCCTCCTTTGTCACAGATAAGGTGCCCATATGTGCTTGGGTTAACCTCTGGGTTCTCCATTCTGTTCCATTGATCTTCCCTTCTATTTTTGTGCCAGTACCATACTTGATCACTGTAGCCTTGTAGTATAGTTTGAAGTCAGGAAGCCTAATTCCACTAACTCCATCTTTCCTTCTCAAGATTGCTTTGGCTATTTGGGGTCTCTTGCATTTCCATACAAATGGTAAGATTTCTTGTTCTAGTTTTGTGAAGCATGCCATTGGTAATTTGATCGGGATTGCATTGAATCTGTAAATTGCTTTGGGTAGTACAGTCATTTTCACAATGTTGATTCTTCCAATCCAAGAACATGGTATGTCTCTCCATCTGTTTGTATCATCTTTGATTTCTTTCATCAGTGTCTTCTAGTTTTCTGCATACAGGTCTTTTGCCTCCTTAGGCAGGTTTATTGCTAGGTATTTTATTCTTTTTGTTGCAATGGTAGATAGGAGAGTTTCCTTAATTTCTCTTTCTGCTTTTTCATTGTTAGTGTATAGGAATGCAAGAGATTAATGCACGTTAATTTTGTATCCTGCTACATTAGTAAATTCATCGATTAGTGGCAGGCAGATTCTTAACCACTGTGCAAACTAGGAAGCCCCCCAGCAGCTCTACTTCTAAGTAAACACCCAGAAACTGTGTCATTTATGCTCTCCCCGTTCTTGCTTTCACTTCTGAGTTGACAGTGATGACCTTCCAATGACAAAGTAGCTAGTAAAAAAGTCACTGAAGCCTATGAGCTTCTTGGCAGGCTAGAGGGCACAGATATATTTTATTATAGACTGATGGGACTACTATAAGCATACTCATCTGTAGCACTAACCACTGTTCAAAGGTTTAGATGTCATGGGTGGAAGGGAGAATAGCCATTGGATATGGAGAGCATTGCTGATTATAATATAAAGCTGTGGTGCCACCTGTCTCCACACTGCACTACGAGGGTTCCATTCTGTGGATGCAAGTTTTGGTGGCTTTTGAATAAACCAGAGGCAGTATAGCATGGCAGTTAAGGGCATGCACAAGCTTTGCACTTGGATAAGACTGGAATTGAGTCCTGGCTTTGCCACTTCCTGTTGGCAACTCCTTGGGCAAACTTTAAGCCTCATTTCTAAAGTGAGGATAATTAGGAGTACGTCCTTTTCAGCGAAGCTGGGAAGATAAAATGAGATAATGCATGCAAAGTGCTTAGTGCACTGACCCACTCCCAGTAAACCCTAATTAATAATAATTAAATCATTGAGGCTAGAAAAGTCCCTAGTTGCTTGATGCTGCATTAATGCCTCCCCCAAATTTTTCATGGCATGGCTTCTGATGAAATGCTAAGCTGTCATCATTGATCACCAAAGCACTGGGTTGCCTGCTTCAGATACACTGAGGCGAGGTCCATGAGTGTGAACACTACTCAGATGGAGAGCCATGCCCTGCACACCTGCAGATCCCAGAAGGTGTGGCAGGCTTTTCAAAACAAATATTTAAATGAATGAGTTGACATTCAAAATGTCTAGGAACTGCATTAACATACAGTGACCAGTTCAGAGGCATCATGGCAAGATGTTTTCCTTTAAAGTATACTCATGCCTCTGCTGTTGAGCCCTAACAGGCAGTTGTGGTGTAGCTATTTACATGCCTGTGTCCCTCCACCATGAGCGGGGGCTGTGTTTCACTTATCACTGTATGCCTAGTACATACAGAGAACCTACAAGCTTCTTCGTAAAGGCTGGTTGGCTAAGTGAATAAAATATGAATTCCAGCTAAGTTATTTTAATACTGCCTAGATAATTTCCATGTTTTACCATGCTGTCTTTACCAATATGATAGAGGCTGCTAACTAGTCTTCAAGGATAGGTCAAGCATACAGTTCGTATTCTGTAGAGTATGATTTCAAATATGCAGAGACACACTCCCCCCACCGCCCTTAAAAAGGTAATGTAATTTGCGGGCGGGAGCATGATCCCCAGGACAAACCTACCTGGGTTCAAATCCTGACATTACCATTTGCCAGCTTGTGACTTTAGGGAAGTCACTTAGCACCTCTGTGCTTCAGTTTTCTCATTTCTAAAATGGAGATAGTTGTCATACCTACATTACTAAAGTTATTGAAAGGATTAAGTGAGTTAATAGACATAAAATACACATAAAAATGCTTAGATTATTGACTACCACATAGTAAGTACTACATATAGTATTTATTATTAATATTTTTATAGAATAGTTATAAGTTCATAATGCAACCATAAGGCACTAAAATAACCAGTTAGCCCTCTGAAGGATTAAAGAAACATAAAGTGATGGTTAAGCTGAAAGAAGCTCTTACTTGCCCCACATTTGGACTGCACTGTATTCTGTATTTTATTTTATTTTATTCTATTGCCTTAAAAACCAAACACTCATGTGGCATTTGTATCTTCTAAATTTGATTAAGCAAAATACTCCCTTATTCAACTGTTAGGATAACTCCTTGTTTCATATATCCAGTAAATTGATAGACAGACTGATGATAGATATAGATAGATAGATGATAGACACCAAATCTATAATAACACTTGACTTTTCTGTTTCATCTTCTTTCACCCTCAACAGAGCCTCCACCCAGAAGTAAAGGAAAACATCTTCTTAGACTAGGAAAGTGTTGCTTACAGCTGTCATCAAGTTATTATCATTTTATTCCTGTTTAAAAAAATGCAGTTCCTATACTAGGTTAAATAGTGTCTCCGCAAAATTCATGTTCACCCAAAACCTATGAATGTGATCTTATTTGGAAATAGGATTTTTGAAGATGTAATTAAGTTAAGATGAGGACATACTGGATTAGGGCGTGCTCTAAACCAGTATGACTGGTACCCTTAGAAGAGGGAAATTTGGACACAGGGATATAGACATACAGAGACTGTTTGCTGATGAAGGCAGAGATTGGAGTGACATTTCCATGAGCCAAAAAATGCTAAGAACTGCCAGCAATCATCAGAATCTAGGAGAGAGGCAAGAGATTCCTTCTCTGAGTTTCCAGTAAGGAATCAACCCTGACAACAATTTGATTTTGAACTTCTGGCCTCATGCACTATGAGAGAATAAATTTCTGTTGTTTTAAGCCTCCTACTTTGTGTTAATTTGTTATATCAGGCCTAGGAGACAAATACAGTTGCTTAGTTACCTGCTTTCCCATCTTATGGTTGACTAAAGCAGCTAATGAGAAGGGGTAGGAAGGCATAGTTTAAAGTAGACTTTAATGCTCAATATGGTCTAGCGGTTGTCCCAGTTCAGTAAAATGGGAATTCCCTTCTTGGCTGTTGGGACTCCCTAGGTATCTCTTTGCAAGTTGATACGAATGAGTACGTTTGATTTTGGTTGACAGAAAAATCAGAACAATCAGAGCACATGTTTGTGGGGAGAGGGAAGGGAAAGGCAGATGATGGAAGGGAGCAACATGGTAATTCTCCCCAACTCCTGGCCTGCTGGACTGTTCATCAGTGCTTCTGTAGGGAGGGGTTTAAAAGCAGAACCCAAATCAGCTGTTTTCATGAGCAATTTCATGAAACTTTGGTGTTTCTAGGATCAGCTAACAAAGCAGAAATCAAGATGAGGAAAAGTCTCTTCTTCCACTTTTGGTATGCAGCTCTTTACTGTAGCTGTTCTGAGGACAACATAGATGAATTAATGTACATTAAGTGCTTAGAACAGGCCTGACGTGCAGTAAGTGTGTGTTTTCTAAAATTATAGAAGAGAAAAACATAGACTTATTTCCAGGCACGTGGAAGACTTCCCTACAGATACCCCCAAATAACTGGTCATGTATCTGTAAGTAGAGGCAATAAAGCCAGAGGAATTTGTGTTATTAATTAACATTCATTTATTTGTTACATAAGTGTTGAGTACCTTCTAAGTCAATAAACACAATGAAGGGAGAGACTGTGTTTAGTCACTGCTACCCCAGTGACAAAGCAGACAGTAAGTGGTGACTGACTGAATACTGGATATGCCACGTACAGCACTAAGTGCCAGAAATACAGGGGAACAAGACATCATTATCCCACAGGCCAGCAGAACTGAGAGGTGTTCAGGATAAAATTATGAACTTGATCCATGTGGAACATTTTTTTAATGAAGTTTTAATTTTTTTTCCCCAATATGACCAAAATAAACAGTTTTGCTATGATTACGTGGAAAATTAATTGGTCAAATGCTCATTTCTCCCAAACTCTCAGATAAATCAACTGAAATGCAATTAGGAAAAGCAACAGAAAATTAGTCATGTCAAGCAAATGCACTGAAACGAATGCATTTCCTTTGAAAACTCTTGGAACAAAAATCCTTAACCATTAAAGCAGGTTTTCCTAAATACAGGCAAGGCATTTCACCCTTGTAGCTCTCTGAATATAGAAATACATTGTAGCACACCTGGTCACAATAGGTTTGTTAAAGGAGCCGACAAAGGATTTTTTTCTTACTGTAACTTATAGCAGAAACAAGATCCTTTTCCAAGCAATGTGATTAAGAATATGACTTTGAAAAAGTCTAATAGCCACTTCTGATCCTCCTCCGACAGAAAGAGTAGAAAACATCTAGTGTACTATCTCTTGGGCTTTTGGCTGAACTCAGGATATTTTGGCAATCTCTCTTTCTGATCTCCCCACCCTGTAAATATTTAATGTTGCCAGTTTCCTGTAATGTCAATGCATTATTAGAACAACGTGACAGCTGTGTGTACAGAAAATTTTGACAGAGCTGTGCAAATGGAAGGATTCTTTAACAAGTGAGATGAAGTCAATAGAGTTTTAATGATAAATGGAAGGGGACTGAGTCTCTCAACTCCCATGCCCGCTAATAATAAAGTCCCTTCCAGACTCACTATAAAACAGAGCTGAGTTCTCAGGTCCTGGAAGGGCAGGCCCAGTGCCAATCCTCATCTTAAAGAAGGGAAGCCCATTGCCCTAGTGGAGAGTGTGATTCAAGCTGATTTCATTGTCCATTTTATAATGCAGATGTAATCTTAGTAAGAATGTTACGTTCTATACTGCAGCAACGCAATAGCTTGCCACAGCACTGCTCAGAATTTAGAGGAATCATCACATAACTCCAGAGTGAAGAACCATAATTATAACAAACAATAGAAAAAAGATTTGTCAAACATCTAACATAGTTGCTTAAACAGAATGCTTTGTATGTATTAGTTCCTTTCCCTACTTCTTACTTTTCCTTATTCTTTGTCAAGCTTTCAAAGCGAGAGTACGTACTTCCAAGCGTTAAAGCAAGCAAGCAAATAAACAAGCAAACAAACAAACTTTTATTCTCTTCTGTAGCTGAGAAGTAAAGGAATGGTGAAAGGAGGACAATTATGATTAATGCCTGATAATTATTTTGGAGGCACTCACTAGGTAGTGGGACAAGTAAATCATGTCCTGAGTGCTATAGCTGAGTATGAAATTTAGTGGGAACATGAAGGAGGAAATAGCCATGAACCTCTAAGAGTAGATTGTTATTTTAACTATAGTGTTTTGTGAAGGAATGAGCCTTTTCACATTCATGATCTTTTGCAGTTATCTTATTAGTTAAAAAATAAAAACAAAAAGCTCCGGTGATTTCCTTTGCTTTTCCTGTTCCTTCCCCTGGATGAATACATTGTCTTCTGCTGGTTTCTCTTAGTTCTCCTGACACCTATGTAAATAGACCTTTTATTAAATTATCCTCAGTTCACCTGTTTGAGTGGCCATCTGTTTCCTGTCAGAACTTTGGTACATCCATCACTTTTTCTTCCTTTTTTTCAAATCTACTTCAGGAATTTGGAGGTGGATATATATACCATATATATCATATATCTTAAATTCACCACTGACAAGATTTAAAGATTGAAGTGGGAAACAGAAAATATCTGATTTTTAATTCAAGTTTTTATTTCCATATTTTCCACAAAAGTGTGAGATATCACGTTGACCTTGTTTTCCTTTTTGCCTCCCATTAGTGAATCATTTTTACTCTTGTATCACCTCTTTAGCCAAGCCCCATAATTTAGGTGAAGGTCTAGTGCTGGCTGTGACTGAACACAGCATATTATGGCAATAAAAGATGAGCACGGTTTAAATCAAAGATACGTATGTCCCTGGGAGGAAGAAAAACATCACGGGAAATGGAAAAGGGCAAAAGCAGTGTCATGCAAATCGCACTTATCCATTTAGGAAGTGTGTTGTCTTTTCGAAATGAGTATTCACTCCAAAAGGCCAGATGAGATTTGCCCATCTGACGACTGCTACTCACTTCCACTGATTCATACGAAGATTAACGATAGGAGAGAAGAAAGGGAGGAAGCTCCCTTCAGCACTGGGAAATCTTGGGCAGAAAAGTGAGGGACTCTTAGGTACTTAAGTGCCACATTTCGCTCTTTCTTTCCATTGCATAATGAGCCTACTTCAGTACTCATTATAATCCTCAACAGTGATTGAGGGTGTGCTATGTGCCAGGAACCAGACGAATTACTTTAAATAAATATATTACCTCATTAATTACTACAATAACTCCATGTGTGTAATAGAAACTCTATTCCCTTTCTACATAAGGAACCTGAAGCACAGTGTTTAAGCAAGTTATATGGTGATAAAGTGAGAATACAGAGAACCCAGGATGGAAACTCCAGCCACCTTAGTCCCAAAGCTGTGCTCCAGTACTGCTCCCAAGAAGCAGGAGGATTGATGAAGAAGAGAAACAGCCAGAGGGTAAAGTTCATTAGAATTTATGGAAATTATGACTGTGTGTATTTTAGTGAAAGGAATGTAGTTGATTTATATTTGAACGGTGATATATACATGACTTAAAGTCTAATAGACATAGTATTGACTGAAATATTGCAGCTACATTAGTTTCTCCACACTCTGAGATTACTGAAACAACCCACAAAAAAACTAAAACAGGCAACCATGAAACTAACAGTAAATTTTTATTTTAATACTTTAATTGTTAGAAGATTAATCTTTCCTTAACTACATGAACAACAACTCCATCCTCTCACTCAGAAGAATAATGGGTCGTCACATTGTTTTTTTTTTTCTCCTATTCAGAAACTAGAGGAATTCACCCTGCCCAAGAATCTGACTTGGGCCCAAGTATAAAACAAGTTTAATCTGAAAACTTCTGCTCTGTCTGAAAAGAGAGGGATGACTACTCTCTTAACTTGGAATGCCAAGAAGCCAATCCTAAGACAAGGATTCAAGTGCAAGTAAATCATTTGGTTGGGGATTCCAATAAGCTCTCTTAGGGGACTAGGGACATAAGATGGTAGGAGTGGTGGTTACTAAAGGGTAGATTACCATGTCACCTACCACTGAGGCCACCAGAACTTAGGTCCATTAAGGAAGTTTGGAAGACAGCAGAGAACCCTCCTCAGAGTAATCCATCCAAGCTGATGTATTTATTCACCAAATCTTTGTCAGTCAGGACAATAAAATCCTCCTGCAGAGAAGCACTGGTATTCATATACAGCACCTTTTGGGCTGGGCTACAGTCATCACCAAAGTTAGAAGTCCCTGGAATTGTCTGTTTCTTATGTCGTGAAAGGCTCGTGAGCACAATCTGAAAACAGAAAGATAAACAAAGGAAAACTCTTACTTCTGTATATTGTAGTGTCAAGTCCAGGGACAACTGTACCAATTATTTTGTAATTAGAAAAATGTTTCTCTATTTCAATAAGGATTTATATTATAGTCTTCTAAGTACTAATGTTTATCCTAGGAAGATGTTTGTGGACGTGTACTTTTGATCCATTTGGATTATTAGGAAGGATAAGGAGACATGCTTACAACTAACAGATTTTGGAGAGCCATATCCCATTCTCATCCCCCAATTCTTCAATCCTTCTGGTGTTGCTTTAAGCTGAATAACTCAGAGCTTGAGATATACGCTACTGGCGGATTATGGGATCCACAGATTTCCTGAGGGTAGGGAGTGGGTGGTTTCCAGATTCATACCAACCTGTGTAAATAGGGAATGGGGTTGTCTCCCAAGAGAGGTGGAGATCTCCTTGGGAAGTTCCTGCAAAGGATTTAATACTCCAGTGTTTGTTTGTTTGTTTGTTTTGATAATGAAAAAAGCCCTATTTAGTATACAGTCTTAAATGCCCCTGATCCCCATTGTAATTTCTTTTATTGACCTGAAATCTTTCAATAAAAGCTGATACATCATGTAGACTTCTCTGGCAATCATGGGAAGCATACACCATCCTGTGTTTATTTCACCACTGAGAACAGCAAAGAGAAATGCATCATTTATTTCACCACAGAGAATGGTACGAGAACTTCATTTCTTTATGGACAGGAGATCTTAGTCCAAGACTTTCAGGGCAGGACTAGCAACAAAAAGAGGGACAGCCCATGGGAGACTTGGGACGAAGTAGAGGAACATATGATAGGATGTGTGACAGTGTGAATATGAAACAAACCCACCATTTTTTTCTAAATATACCAGAGAATGGAATGAAGGAGCTTGATACTTGCCTTATAATTAGCAAGCAAGAACAGCTAGCAATGATGACCAGCGCAAGATCCAATAATGATGCTGCCCTGATAGCTAAGCTTATTACTGTCTTCATTGCTAAGCTCTGCATGAGAGCTGGCTCTATAATCGAGTACTGAATTAGAGCTCAGGAAACTCAAGTAATGAGTTAATTTTGGTTTTTATATGTAAAGTTTAAGAATCTATAATTACTCCCTTAGTACTTATCTAAGTAAATACTCCTTATACATGGATAAAAATTAATTCCCATGGAATTGTGTGCCATTTTTCTTGTACGATATTGAGAAAGCATCAACTTTATGTGATCACTTCTCAATCAGGCACCAACCCAGGAGACATGACCAGATTTTGACAAACACTATTAAAAGTTGGGAATCAGTTATTATAACAAACACCTTCTAAAACATGGAAAAGAAGCATAAGGTATGGGAGGTAGTATGAAAATATGAATATGGGGAAGTATTAACATTTTGGAAGCCACAGATCCTAAGAGATTTATGTTATACTATAGGATAAGAGAAATAAATGTAATATGTGGGAATATGAATTGTAACATAGTAGAAAATAGCATCTCATAATTATCACTACATATTATGACATATTTTGTAGGATTGGATAAAATGAAAATGGGAATATAACAAGGAAGGTCTTCCTTATTCAAAAGAATCAGATCAGTTAGAAATGAAGATATAATAGCATTATATGTCAAGAAGGTATAGCTCAAAATAGCTTTATTACTTTTTCTGTTTATTGAAGTAATATATGGTTCTTGCAAAAAGCAAAACAAAAAACAAACCCCCCCCCCAAAAAAAAAAACCACCCCCAAACCCAACAATCCAAACATCCAAAAATTAGGGAAAAAGAATAAAAATACCACAAATGTCACCACCATATATTTATTTATGTTCTAGAAGATACATTCACATAAACCTCCATATTTGAAGAAGAAAACATGACAGAAAATATTTGCATAGAGACAAAAACAGAGGCCAAAAATAGGAACTTTGTTGTCCCAGGTGACTAGCTGGTGCCTAATTGATATGAGGGCTGGATAGAAGGGCTGATAGTTTTCAAACAAGTAGAGGCAAGATATAATAGTAATGGAAATAGTCACAGAATAAGGAATGGAAATTGTAATGACAATAATAATATCTACTATTTATAACAGGCTAACTCTATGCCAGTCCCTATACAAAGCACTCGACATGTATTATCTTTTTTAATACCACAAACCAGTGAGCTAGATACTATATTGTTTATATATGATGCTAAGTAATTTACCTCTGTATACACAGCAGGTAAATTATATTAGCCACCAAGGACTTCAACTCCCAGATATGTACTAGAAGTTTCATTCAGCACAGCATATTAAATGTTCACTAGACTGCGGACAGTCTCATGACCATTGTAGCTGGGGGAACCATCAGGGAGTCTTTTACCACTGGGAAGGAATTAGTTGTTGAAGTGTTGGAAGAAATAGTGGCCTTGAAGAAGTAGGACATTTCTAAATTGCTCTTGTACCCACTATGGTAGCTTCTTCACTATATCTGCTTCTGTGGGTCATGAGCATCCTGCATCTTTTTTTTTTTTTTTATAAATTTATTTATTTATTTATTTATTGGCTACGTTGGGTCTTCATTGCTGCACACGGGCTTTCTCTAGTTTCGGTGAGTGGGGGCTACTCTTTGTTGCAGTGTACAGGCTTCTCATTACAGTGGCTTCTCTTGTTGTGGAGCACGGGCTCTAGGCACATGAGCTCCAGTAGTTACAGCATGTGGGCTCAATAGTTGTGGCTCATGGGCCCTAGAGCACAGGCTCAGTAGTTGCGGCTCCACGGCATGTGGTATCGCCCTGGGGCAGGGATTGAACCCATGACCCCTGCATTGGCAGGTGGATTCTTATCCACTGCACCACCTAGGAAGTCCCCATCCTGCATCTTATTCTGAGTTGGGGAGACCATATCTGGCTGCTGCCAAGACTGTACTCCAGCCACAGGAAGCTTGGGAAGCGAGCACCTGGCTTGTTTGACTTTTAGGCTAGAGTCATCTATGTCTCTCACCATGGTGCAGAGTGAAGGGCTCCAAACACCAGAGGGAAGTCAGCTCCTGGGCTGCTGAAACACAACAGACGTCCAGTAGACATTCAGGGTGGGTGAAGGATACACTCATTAGAGGAATACTCCATGGAGGGAGGAAATAAAGGGAGGAGAAAGATTTAAAAGAAAAAGTAAAAGTTCTGCCATATATCAACTCTTTCTTCTTGTAACTTTTTTTGTTCTCATTTTATTTCTTTTTAATTGATACCTAGTCATTTATTTTTCACAAACTTTTTTCATTTCAAACAGGTAGTCCCTGACTAACAAATTTAAAATGTGTTAACCTGAAAAAATGTATGAAAAGTAAATGACTTCTGTCTCTTTATAGCAATGATTTTCAAACTGTCCTCTAAAGAGTTCCACAGTGGTCCTGAAGAGATTCCTCAGGAGGTGAGAGGGCTCTAGGCCATTTGATTGATTGATTGATTGATTGACTGATTGATTTCAGCTTTACTGAGGTATAACTGACAAAACTGTAAGATATTTAAAATATGCACTGTGGTGATTTGATATTTGTATACATCATGTGAAAGGATTCCCACCATCTAGTTAATTAACACATCCATCACTTAGCATATCTATCTTTCTTTTCTTTCCTTTCCTTTTCTTTTAAACCTTTTTTTTTCCCTCTTGGTGAGAAAATTTAAGATCTACTCTCAGAAAATTTAAATTACACAATACTTCCTCTTTAAAACTGTATCCAGATGACTCATGTAGGGGGCAACTCTGTAGAAGTGATAGAATATTGCTCGGAGGGTGTGGATAGGAAATAGGCAGTTAATTAATTAAAAGGGTTTAGAGTCTGTTGGGTCTCGGTAACCAGAAGACAATGCCACCATGTGCCTTTGAACTCCAAATCTCTCCAAAATGGAGCACGGTAGAAAGAGGAAGGACCGTAAAGATTAGGTTTATTTGTTTTTGAAGGGGTCGGGATCCAGGTAGAACAATGCAAGGAAGCTAATACTTTTAACAGCAAACCAGAGGAATAGATCATTGGCCCTCCCATCTTAGGTCAGTTAGACTCAGCTATGAATTCCTGGTGGTTTTACAGGGAGGAAGTTACAAATTTAGAATTAAAACCCATCTTCAATTTGTCAGAGGGTCAAAAAGTGCTGATAGACATTCCTAGGTCTTAAATTTTCAGCTCTTCTTATAGCTAATATGTCTAAAAATCATTAAAATTTTAAATAGACGAACAGTTTATATTGTACTCAAGCTATATTTCTTTGTCTTGAGGCAGAGTAAACACACACACACACACATCTCCATGAAAGATTTGACATAGTCTTCAAAGCTGAGACTTAAATTACAGTTTCGTTCCTTCTCTACTCATAGTGAGATAGTAGTTTTTCTCTTCATTTTCCACGAACACCTAACAGGCTGTCAAACAATTTTACACAACACTGCTGACTCAAAGAATAGGTATGTGATGAAATGTCTTTACACTAGGAAATAGGCTTTCCAATAAAAAAAATTGTTCTATTCGGGTCTTTCTTATACTACTGAATTCTCCAATGTTTGGTTGGTTTTGTTTTTCAGATAACAGAGCATTAATGCAGCTATAGGCCCTTCTGCACTGAAAACTCTTTTGATTTGGGTCTCCCACTGGGCAGAATTCATATACTCTTATTTCCTTTGTAACAGCATCACACATTTACAGTTTACTTGATTGGTGCTATACACTTTTTGGTATGTCGCTTCGTCTCTATGGAAAATATCTTTAGTGACAGCAGAATTCAATGCCATGTTTTTTGCAACAGCTTTTTTTCCCTGATTATTCTAGCACAAGCCTTATTTTATGACTAAGGCAACATTATTAAAATATTTTTAGAATTTCAGCACTAGATAGTCATTTGAAGAACATAAAAACATGCATGAGATTGTTTCTTTTTGATATTTACAAATAATATATTCCTTTAAAATATGATAGGTTACGTGGAATTACAAATTACATTCTTATTTCTTTTTGTTGTTCACATTTCTATGAGGCTCAAGTTCAGCTGACTTGTGGGATATTAAACTGACGTCAGTGTTTTGGTGAGTTCAAGTTCATTGGTGAGATATTTCTTGTTTATTGAAAAGGGCCCATATTTCAGTGGCACAACTATTTCAGGGACAGATGAAAGCATTATGAGTATCTCAACCATCTAAATAAATTCCAAATCATTGCTAAAACAGCCATTTTAATGTAGGAGGTCAAATCATATAACACAAGTGAGTGTCTAATAGATTCTAGTCATGTAGTTTGGTAATGATTATGTAGAAATTGATTAACAAGAAACAATTACAAAATTTGCATTGCAAGTTAATAGGCAAGTTTCTAGAAAGATAAAACCTCTATTCTTCCGTATATCTCAGGATATTTTAGAAAATAAAAGAGAGGAGGATATTTTTATTTTGAAAGTCTAACTTCAAGGTAAGAAATGAAAGGAAATGAAATTTTATTTAGAAGTAAGCCAAACTAAAACTACTGTACAAAAAGCATACATATAGTGGAATAGAAAAATTTCAGCACTGCCTAGAGGCACATAGTGAAAACATTTTCGAGGAAAAAGATCCACTGGCCAAACTCCTTATATCATCAATGGCTTTTGCCAGCAATCTGCCCACAGGCACCTATAGATTTCTGCATGTGTTTGTTTCACTCTATGTCTCTCCCCTTAGCTGCCAGCTTACATACACACCATCTTTCTATGTCATACTAAGAAGGATGAGATGAACCTCATGGTCAGCACTGACTATCAAGTTTTATTTTCTTGTGCAGAGAGTACGGAAATAATCTGATGCATACCTTATTTATCCCAAGCCATGGATTTACATTGGAATGTACTTTCTTGTATCAGAACTTTAGTGTAAGTGGCAAAATATTTAAAATTTCTCTTTCTAAAAATGCTGAAATTTCAAATGATCAGGAAGCAAGTTATCTTTTTTTTAGAAAAAAATTGCACAGAACTTTGCAGATATTCTTTTCCAATATGCCACCCAGAATGTTTCTCCTGGAATGGTTTTTCTTCGTCTGAATTCTCATTCTTTGAAACAAAGTAAAGCTGGTTTTGGGTTCTCAATTTATGGCCAACTTTTTAGATGACATTGAGCAAACCACTTTGGTTTTACTTGTTTTGTTTCTTAAGTAGCAAGAGACTTGGAAAGATATAATGAAAAATAAATTAGCAAAAAAACTTGTAAAAGCAAAATAACACCATCATACAAATTTATAATAAATCTTCTACATCTAAAAATCCCAAAAGGATTTCCTGAAGTATTTTTAATGCCACATTTTTTGTACTGTAAATGGATACCCAAAACATCATTAAAAATTTTTTTCTCAAAATATAGCACCAACCTTTTTTATCCACTTTTGACTATGGACTGATCCCTTTGAGTAGACTATCATGAAGTTTCCAGATGGTCTTTACCACTTACGAGGTACTGGGTGTCTAGTGGAGAAACTTGGCAACATGAAAAGTTAAGAGAATTCTGTATTGCTGAAGTTGGAGAGCTGGCTTTCATCCCTGACTCTGTCTGTAATTATAATGACCAAGTCAAATCTTCTCTGGATCTCTGATTCCTCATCTGTTAAGTAAAGGATTTGACTTTATGATTTCTAAGATCCATCCAATTACTTTTGTAATTTAATTTGATCTTGATATAACATTGTCTTTTATAATGCACAAAAATTAGAGGGAAAAAGTATCATGGGGATAAAGGGGAACAAGATATTAATACATAATTATCTATACACTTAATCAATTGGTGAAGGGACTTTCTTATGTATATATCTATCAAGAAGGTATTACCCTCGTTTTCTTAAATGAGGAAAACAGCAGCCTTAAGAGGCAAAGAACTTGTTTGAGGTTATAGTCTTAAATTCTGGAATGAAGACTTCCTCTCATTTCAGACTCCACTATGACACCTGCCTGTAAATATGTACACACTACTGGCTGTTAACCTTTATGTGTCACAGACCTTTTTAAGTGTGGTGATAATTATGAGCCATCCTCCCCAGAAAAATCTCACATGACACACAATAATTTGCATATTCACCACCTTCTAAGGGTAGGATCATCGAACACTGTGGTTTATGCCTATTGTTCTGGAATAATTATTAACAGAGACACCTTTCACTCTCAAAATTGTTCTGATTGGGGCCATAAATTATATGCTTCTCTTCAATTATAGGCCAGACATATTCTCTCCTTTGTTCTCTTTTCCACAATCTCACTGGTTTACCCTTAAATGTCATCACTTGTTTGACTTCTTTAAATAAAGCAACCCAATGGAGCATTTTCACTACCTACACAGTATGGCAGGGACTTGTTCCCCAATGACTGACCGTCTACCATCAACAGACACCCCATCTTCTACCATGCAAGTAGCTCACCTTGGGAAGCTGAAAGCAGAGCCCTGAGAAAAATTGGGCAGCAGGCAATGGGTAGGCTTTGGTTGGGTGAAAGAAAGTTCTGGGCATATGTGCAACCTCTGGTCAGGACTCACTAGCTGCTGGCAGTGGGACCCTGAATGCCTGGTGAGGGTTAGGAGAAGGTGAATCCTCAGGTGACAGGGCAAGCAATATGGCATTCAGAGAAGGTCACCCGCCAAAACGTAAAGTCTTCACAGACACTCCAATCATGCTTCATGTCCACACTTAGCCTCCCTTCAAAGTTGTCTCTTTAAAATTGCTTTATTCCATCCCTTCATGATGATTTGGCAATATTCTCAGCCCAGATGCAGTAATGAGTTTATAAGGAAACTACAATAAATTATTGTTCCAAAATTATTCTGTTTTAATTTTTATATATTTAAATTCTTGCCACATTTTGTCAAATGTTCATAATACATTAAACAAGCTAGAAATCAATGTGTATCATCAGCAAGGCGAATAAAATTTTAATATATTCATTCCAAAGAATGCTAACTACAGCTACACGCGATGACGTGGGTGAGTCTCACAACAGTCAATAAAAAGAATAAGACACAAAAGAATATTTACAGTTTTGTTCTTTTGTAGAAATTTTAAAGCCAGGAAAAACTAAATTGTATTGTTTAGGGATGCATATGTAGGTTATAAAACTATTTTTTTTAAAGGCAAGGAAGCTACTATTCCAAAGGTCATGTAAGAGTAAGAAGTCATCTTCCATTAACACTTTTGATTTAGTCTGCATGGTATCTGTGGATTTGTCCACTCCTAGATGATATTGTTTATTTTGCTGGGAACACTGTGCTGTCTCACCTAAGGGTATATCAAATTAACTTGGTCTGAGTAAATGAAACGGAAAGAAGTAACCCAATAATCAATATTAACATAGCTATGTCTACTAGACTCTGTCTTTTCTTATGGGGGACAGACACTAATTTGGAAGTCTGTATTTTCCTAATTTCAATCTGATGATTTCATTTGGAAGATATGAGAATGTAAGTTGTGTTTGACTAGGTAGGGATAACTCAAAGCAAATTTATCTTATCAAGATTTTTGGTATTGACTGAAAAACATATTGCAGTAAAGATATATTTAATCTCAATGATCTCATATTACATAATGTGAAAAGGAACTTTATAATTTAATCCCTCTTTCCTCCCTCCTTTCTCTCTAAAGGATAAAGATAAGTATGAGAAAGTGCAGAGAAAATAAAGACAGGAAGCTAAGAAATTGCCTATGCTTACATATGGGGCCTGTCTAATTTGTAATTTTGACAAAATGATGACAAAATTTTCACCTTTCCTCATATCTTCATGTCCTTAATAAGCCATTAAATGATGGCCCAGATTCTCCACTTTGATATTTTACTTGTCCAGGTGGGTCTATACTTCTATTCCCACCCCTTAAAAAAATTAACATTCTAAATTCCATTCCATAAGGAAACTGATGTCTGCTAAGACTATATGACCAGTTAATTTGCACAAAGGTGTTAATGGATAAATAATTATGCATCATTACATTTTTCCCAGGTCACATTTCTATTTTGATAAATACCTTCAATATGCAAACCAAAGGATACACTAATTTTGGAAATTACAGCCTCTGAGGCTGGATGGTAAGAGATACACTTTTATCAGGGTTTGGAGAAGATATTCTTTGCTGTAATAGCCAAAAATTTTAGTGGATTTTTAATGTAATTTTAATGTGTATATTCCACATATCCAAAGCACTATCCTACCGAAAACTTTCCTCAGTGTTGACATCACTTAAATTTTCATTTATGCAATAAAATTTTATTTAGTTCATTTTTGCTACAAACCCTAGGTTGGACACTGAAGACATAAAGATTAAGATATGATCTCTGTGTATTAATTCTGTATCTTGCAGCTTTACCAAATTCATTGATGAGCTCTAATAGTTTTCTAGTAACATCTTTAGGATTTTCTGTGTATAGTATCATCTTATCTGTGTATAGTATCATCTTATCTTTCCAATATGGATTCCTTTTATATCTTTTTCTTCCCTGATTGCTGTTCTAGGACTTCCAAAACTATGTTGAATAAGAGTGGCAAGAATGGACATCATTGTCTTATTCCAGATCTTAGAGGAAATGCTTTCAGTTTTTCACAATTGAGAATGATGTTGGCTGTGGGTTTGTCATATATGGCCTTTATTATGTTGAGGTAGTTTCCCTCTATGCTCACTTTCTGGAGAGTTTTTTTCATAAATGGGTGTTGAATTTCATCAAAAGCTTTTTCGGCATCTATTGAGATGATCATACAGTTTTTATTCTTCAGTTTGTTAATGTGGTGTATCCTGTTGTTTGATTTCCAAATATTGAAGAATCCTGGCATCACTGGGATAAACCCCACTTGATCATGGTGTATGATCCTTTTAATGTGTTGGATTCAGTTTGCTAGTATTTTGTTGAGGATTTTTGCATCTGCGTTCATCAGTGTTATTGGCTTGTAATTTTCTTTTTTGTGTGTAATATCTTTGTCAGGTTTTGGTATCAGGATGGTGGTCTCATAGAATGAGCTAGGGAGTGTTCCTTCCTCTGCAATTTTAGGGAATAATTTGAGGATAGGTGTTAACTCTTCTCTAAATGTTTGATAGAATTTGCCTATGAAGCCACCTAGTCCTGGACTTTTGTTTGCTGGAAGTTTTTAATTCAGTACTTGTGATTGATCTGTTCATATTTTCTGTTTCTTCCTGGTTCAGTCTTGGAAGGTTGTACCTTTCTAAGAATTTGTCCATTTCTTCTAGGTTGTCCATTTTATTGTTGTATAGTTGCTTGTAGTATTCTCTTATGATCCTTTGTATTTCTTTGGTGTCCATTGTAACTTCTCCTTTTTCATTTCTAATGATCCTTTGTCTTTCTGTGGAATTCACACATAATAGCAATGAAGTATAAGTACAATTGTACAAATAAAGCAAGTACTGTAAGAGCACTGAAAGGGGAGCACTAACAACCCAGGAGAGCTGGGAAATGAGGCAATCTAGTAAAGGGCGTCACCATGCCTACCTAGTACCTAACTGACCCTCAGGCTACCCTTCATCCCACTTTCTTCCATCTCCTCTCCAGGGCTTAGAGGGCTTATTATGTTGAGAGGACTTAGGCAAGCAACTTTGCAACCTTAGGCTTTAAGGGGCACATATATAACACAAGGGAGCTGGAAAAGCCATCTCTGGGGTGTCTATCGATTCTAATACATAACATAATAAGGTTTAAGAGGAAGGAATATATGAACAGTAATAACCTTTATTTTGCAAATCCTAACCTACTTGTTATTTATGTAGCTATGAAGTCTCTAATGGGTATTCTAAGTATCTCTACAAATGTCTCATGGACACACTTTGTTGCCTACCATGTGGCATCTAACCTTTTCTTCCCTTCTCTTGGTATAGTCTCCTTATTTTGGTCAGGCTAAGGGAAGTTATCCTACAATAACAAACTCTGAAATCTTAGTGACTTTGCATGTAAAAGTTCATTCTTCCTCAAAAATCATGCCACGTTCAGTGGGTATATGACAGCTTTCCCTGGCATCTCCCCTCCAAGTTGTGACTTAGAAATCCAGTCTGACGAAGCTTCCACCATTTAGCATGTTTCCAACTCAACAAGTGGCCGGAAGAGTCATTAACGCAGGAAAAGAAATACTGGAAGGTCTAGCAGTGGCTCTTAAATGCTTTGGCCCAAAAGTAAACAGGCCACTTCTGCTCACAGAGTATTGAACAGAAGTAGTTACACAGTCTCACTTAACTGCAATGAGAGTGGATTATGGGGAGAGCACATGACTATGTGGGAAGAAGTTACTGTCTCTGTCTCATTCTCCATGATAATTTCCGTGGCCATTGCTGCCGTGGATTCCCTGCAGCCTAAAAGTGCCCGAGGGGCGCTATGTTTTCTGGGGACTCAAAGCACTAGAACCAGACAGAATGCTATCCTGCGGTATGGAGCACCCTCCTCCCAGCGTGTGCTACATGTTTTTCCCGGACAGCCAAGCAATGGTACTTGCGAACCAACCCCGCAAAGCTTTTTTTTTTTTTTTTTTTTCCACATGAATAAGGACTTGTTGGCTTGCTCTAGACAGAGGCATGGTTGGGTCAGCCTTCCATCAAATCACAGACCTGCTTTCTCTGTGGGCCCAGATCTAGCACTGGCCTTGCCTACTGCTCCTGAGCCCCTTTATTTATTTATTTATTTATTTTGTGGCGCACGGGCTTAGTTGCTCCGTGGCATGTGGAATCTTCCCAGGGCAGGGCTCGAACCCATGTCCCGTGCATTGGCAGGCGGATTCTTTACCACTGTGCCACCTAGGAAGTCCCCCGCAAAGCTTTTAAAGGGAATGTTTTTCCCTTTCTCCGTGTAGGGCCTCAGAGATGTAGTTAGCTGTAGGTTATCCAGAAGAGATAGGTCTCATACTCCTTTAACCTCTAACTTTTCTTTTAGTCATTGTCCATCTTCTAGGGTCCCACATTCAGGCCCTCTGGCACAAGGCTTGTGTTTCCCTCTAGAGTTCTGCCAGTAAAAATATATCAAGGTTTTATTAAAGGCATGAGATGGAAAATACATAGCAGCCCTTAGTCCAGTTAAAGGTTTAATTCAGACCAATTCAAGGAGATGTGAGCATGGAGAACAGTGTTCTCACTATTTCTAGGCACATTATATTTGAGGAGATCAATGTAAATAATCTCACGATCAATTTATGCCTCAGTGGGACATTACATCTTAGAATTTTTTCCCCTCTTACCAGAACTTCTCAAAAGGCATTAGAAGGCAACCCCCTTCCTCATGCATAGGGAGAAAAGAGTGAGGGCTACATGCCACATCATTCTACCTTGATGATTTTTCTCCCCATTATTTTTCTTTCACCAGGGCTAACTTCACCTTCAGTGTTCTTTGAAAACTTCATTCCAACTATAACTCTTAAAAGATAGTTAGCAAGAATGTTAAAAAACCATGTTTTATGAAGCACTGGACAAGTTTTCTTTCTTTTTCTCTCCACTATGGAGCCTGAAATCCACTGGACTCTAGCTAATTCATGTCGGTCTGAATTAACTAATATACCAGCTGTCAGGGATGGGTTTATCGCAAAACTGCCTCTGGAAAGTTCCAGGGCTGTAGATCACAGAGCAGCCTCTGGTCTCCTGTCTGTTTGAGACACTTTCCTCATGGGAAGGCCACCCAAGATGGGACTGTCTGTTGCTAGGACTGGAAGAGGTGGAGCTGGGATGAGCCAATTCCCCAAACTGCCAATTTAAACAATGACATGATTTTATGAGCCAAAAATCTATTTGTACACAATCAGGAATAGAACAGAAAAGGAAACTATAATAAGGGTAGGTTCTGCTGAGTTTGAATAATGCTTGTCCATGTTTGTTTATGTTCTTTATCCCTCCATTACCTTTTAGAACATTAGCTCTTTGAGGAGAGAACTTTTTAATATTAGGGATACAATCTATCCTAATGTGACTACTTAATATATGATTATGCCAAAATTGTCACTATAGTTTTAAAATGAAAAGCAGGTCTCTGTGTGAATAGCATAGTCCTATTAAACTAAAGGAGAGGAAAAAAAAAAACTTTTACATTTTCTTTCAAATAATCATTGGTTTTGCTAAAACCACTGGGGTGTGTGTGTGTGTGTGTGTGTGTGTGTGTGTGTGTTGTGTATGAAAACTCAATTTTATTATTACAGATCAATTGAGCTCTCTCCTCCTAAGTATCGATGTCATTTCTAAATAAAGTAGGTAATAAAACTAAACAGAATATAACTATTAAAATTTAATGTTTTCAATGATAGCAGAAACATCCTTGATTTGGAGAAATTATTTAAACATTTAAAGATATACAAAATTATATGAAAACAGGAATTTGGGCCCATATGAAGCAAAAGATATTGAAAAGAGGAGGAGGCTCTAAAGAAGGGAAAAACATTATAAAATTTTAGTAGCGACCAGGATGATCTTAAGAGTTTACAATGTAGTTAATTACACTCTCCTAGCAATAGACTCAGAGAAATTGTCAATCAGTGAACTTTCAAATATTTTGACCACTTTGTCTGAAGGTGCCGTGGATTTTTATCCTCTTTTTTTTTCCCCTGTTTGGTTTTGTTTGTGTGTGTGTATGCGTGTTTGTTTTATTTTATATTTAAAATTTATTTTATTGAAATATAGTTTTTTCACAATGTTAATTTCTACTGTACAGCAAAGTGATTCAGTTTTTTTTATATATATATATACATTCTTTTTCATATTCTTTTCCATTGTGGTTTATCCTCTCTGCTTTTTCACCTTGAGTTTATATCAAAGAGAAGTACTTTCCAAATATACCTTAAATTAAAAGCTCTGATGAAGAGATAAACCAGTTCTTAAGGATATAATGCTGAAGAACACAGTTCTTGAAATTTAAGAGGCACTCAGTGTTAGAAGACAATATTGTCATGAAAAGAATCTTGACATTTTGAAAACACAGATGGACCTTGGGGGCATTAGCCTAAGTCATATAGAGAACGACAAAACCCTATGATTTCACTCACACATTATCTAAAGAAACAAACAAATGGAAACTGAACTCATAGATAAAAGAGATTGGTGGTTGCCAGAGGTTTAGGGGGTGGGGATGGGTGAAATGAGTGAATAGGATCAAATGGTACAAACTTCCAGCTATAAAGTAAGCAAGTCATGGATATGTAATGTACAGCATGGTGACTCTAGTTAATAATAATTGTATTATATATTTGAAAGTTGCTAAGAGAGTAGATCTAAATGTTCTCATCACAAGAAAAGAAATTTGTAACTCCGTGCAGTGATGGATGTTAACTAGACTTAGTGTGGTGATCATTTTGCAACATATACAGAAATTGGGAAAAAAAAAAAAAGAAAATATTTTCCAAAGACCCTGGGCCTTGAACTTTAGAAGGCCTTGCTAGTCTTCTCCCAGCTATTGCCCTCTCCATTGGCTGAGAGTTTGCAAGGTCAAGGGGATACCCCCACCTGCATGTCCCTCAATCTAAACCCTTTGCTGAGCACCTGGGAGCCTGGAGCTCTTCACCCTAAGGCACCCGGCCCACGATGCCTGTGCTCACACCTGCAACCAGGCTCCCATGTGATGGTTCACTTTATGCGTCCATTTGTCTGGGCTAAGGGATGCCCAGATAGCTGGTAAAACAGGATTTCCAGATGTGTCTGTGATGGTATCTCCAGGAGAGATTAGCGTTTAAATCAGGAAACTACGTAAAGAAGATCACCCTCACCAATGCAGCCGGGCATCATCCAACCTATTGAGGACCCAAATAGAAAATAAAAGTGGAGGAAAGGCCAATTGCTCTCTTTTTGCTTGAGCTGGGAAGTACATCTCCTGCCCTCAGACACGATGCTCCTGGTTTTTGGGCCTTCAGATTCAGACTGGGATTTACACTATTGGCTCCCCTGGTTCTCAGGCCTAAGGATCTGGACTGAAACTATACTGCCAACTTTCCTGGCTCTCTAGTTTGCAGATAGCAGATCATGGGATTTCTCAGCCTCCATGATAGCATAAGCCAATCTTTCATAATTATATGTGTGTGTGTACATATATATATAGTCTATTGAGAACTTTGACTAATACAGCATTCAACAAATATTTGTTAATGAATTAACAGGCCTATAAAAACATGGGAAGAGAAGCTGGTGCAGGGAATAAACAGACTGAATATTTAGAAAAGATAGCAATGTTTTGAGGTACAAAGTTACTTCAGGGCCTAGACTGAGACAGTGGATGGTAAAGGGAGGTTAAATAAGGGTATTAATCATGAATGTGTGTATCACACATCCAGGTAGCTGAGAAGACAAAATTGGCAGGATTTGATTCTGCTTAGAGGAAGGAATGATTGGAGGAGGTCTGCCTCTGTAACCTGGACTGTGATAATTTCCAGGTTCTTTGCTTCCATGACCTGGCAAACTAACATAGAAACCACGGAAATCAAATAATAATAATGAGTTAACGTTTATTGGGCACTTAATTTGTGCAGAATGCTATGCTAAGGTCTTTAAACACATGACTTTATTATTCTTTACTGCAAACTAAAGATGGCCCATAATATAATTAACCACATTTTACAAAAGGGGAAACAGGCTTTTCAAGACCTGACCAAGATCCTGAAACTTATGAGTCTCTTTGCACTCAGAATAAAATAGTTACATAGAAAAATTTACTTTCCTAATTTTTATATTTTACATTTGTACATATGGCAATATTTTTAAAAGATAAGCTGGTACGGTTTGGAGAAACTAGAAGCTAAGAGGCCATTTGTCACAAAGACTTGGGGAAATCATATGGAAGCCCCTGGCTTAAATGATAACTAGAGGAATTAAATGTAAGGAACAAATGTAAGAACTATCATGAAGGGAGAATCATCAAGATTTGATTGAACGTGCAAGATAAAAAAGCACAAGCAGAAAAGAGCCTAGATAGCCCACGATGAATATAAAACTTAGGGAACCATGATGAGGTTGTTGCCATTGGCAAAAGTAGAGAGGTTAAGTAGAGGAGCTCATTGGGACTTCCCTGGTGGCACAGTGGTTAAGAATCTGCCTGCCAATGCAGGGGACACGGGTTCAATCCCTGATCTGGGAAGATCCCGCATGCTGTGGGGCAACTAAGCCTGTGCGCCACAGCTACTGAGCCTGTGCTCTAGAGCCTGAGTGCCACAACTACTGTGCCCATGCGCCGCAACTACTGAAGCCCACTCGCCTAGAGCCCATGCTCTGCAACAAGAGAAGCCACCACAATAAGAAGCCCGCGCACTGCAATGAGGACCCAACACAGCCAAAAAAAAAAAAAAAAGTTAAGAAAAAAAAAAGTAGAGGAGCTCATTGAGTGAGGTGGGTAGGGGATTGGTGTGTGTTTATTCTCCCATAACTCCATGGAAACTATTCAAAGATTAATAGTCATTATGAGAAAGCTAGTGATCTTTCCTAAAATTCCTATTTTTCTATTTGATTTGAAACTAACCTCATTAAAGATGTTACATCGTCTTCTGGCTTGTGTTGTTTCTAACAAATGTCTATGATTACTCTTAATTTTTTTCCCAGTATTTAATATCTCTCTTTTTTTTTTTTTTTGCTTTGACTGCTTTAAAAATGTTTCTCTTTATCACTGGTTTTCCCCAGTTTGACTATTGTGTACCTTGATCTGATTTCCTTCATGTTTATTCTTTTTTTTATTATTATTTTTGAATCTTGGTTCATAGTTTTATCAAATTTGGAAATATTTCAAAAAGTATTTCTTTAAATATCTTTATGCCACCCCTTTTTTAGGGGGACTCAAAATACATATATAGTAGCCTTGATATTGTGCCATACGTCACTGAGTGTTTGCTAATTTCTTTCCATCTTTTTTGATCTTGGCTTCAGTTTAGAGACTTTTTACTGCTATGTCTTCAAATTTATTGATATTTTCTTCAGTGGGGTAGAAGCTATTGCTAAACCCTTCCTTTAATTTTTTATTTAAAATATTGCATTTTTAAAAATAATTAGTAATTCTGGTTTCGTTTTGTTTCTTTTTTATATTTTTCTTTTACTCTCCATATATATTCATGTTTTTCTTTAAATCTTTGAGTGTATTTCTCATCAATGTTTTAAAGTCCTTGTTTGGTGATGACACTATCTCTGTCATTTCTGGGCTTATTGCTATTGTATGATTTTTCTCCTTCTTGTGGGTCATTTTTCCCTGCTTCTTTACATGCCTAATAATTTTATATTTGATGAGTACATTATAATGTACTATATTGTGGAGGAACTAGATTTATTATCCTCATTTAAAGAGTATTAACTTCTTCAAGGCATGCATTAAAATTACTTGTGAGGCAATTTGATCTTTTAAAGCTAGTCTTAAGCCTTTTAAAGTTAGATCTAATTTAGTCCTACTACTAAGGTGTCTACTGGGGTCACTACTGAGCATCACAAGTCTTCAGTAAGATCTTCTTACTCCAGCTGTTCAGAAGTCAGATGTCTTCCAACCAGGTATAAGTTCTGGAAATTGTTCAGTGTATAGATTCCTGGTAGTTCTTTGCCTTGTCGCATGGAGTTTCACCCAATATATACACACCATAGTATTCACCAATAGATTAAAGTGAAGTTCTATGAAGATTTCTAGAGTCCTTTCCTTTGTGTAATCCTCTTCCCTCATTTGCTCTGACCCATCAATTCCAGCTGCCTTAGGCTCTCTCAACTCTAAACTGGTCTCTTTAACTCAGAGACTACCTAAGTCGGCTTCAATTTCTCCTCTCTGAGCTACAGTTCAGAGAGTCCCTCCAGGCAAAAACTGAAGTGAAAGGATGTTCTTCATTTGACTTCCATCTTTCAGAGATCAAAGCCAGTACAATCTTTTGCTCAGTGTCTAAAAACTTTTAAAAATATACGTTGCCTCATTTTCTAGTCATTAATAGTAGGAAGTCGTCTGGCACTAATTAATTTATCAGGACTGGAGGTGGATGACCTGAACAATACTATCCATCAGCTTGACCTAATTAATACAACTAGGAAAAGATAGTGCATATTCTTTTCAAGTGCATATGGAAATTTAACCCAGATATATGATGAATCATAAAAAAGCTTGAGCATTTCGAAACATAAAAGGATGAAAATTATACTAATTTGTAATTTGTAATTAGTATAATTAATACTTTTAATTTTATTTTATGAACTAAATTAAATTAGATATCAATAACTAAAAAATCTTTAAAAATCCCTGAATATTTGTAAATTATACAGCACATTTATAAAGAAGAAATTACAAAATACTTTAAACTGAGTGATAATAAAAACAACACCAAAACTCATATTATGAAGCTAAAGCAGTGTTTAGAGGAAAGTTAAATGTTTATATTAAAAAGGGAGAAAGGTAAAAAATAATTATCTAAGCTTCTACCTTAAAGCTAGTAAAAGAAAAGAAAAACCTAAAGTGAGAGAAGAAAGGAAGCGATAAAGCCAATATTGGAAATTAATAAAACAGAAAATATACAAATAATAGAGGAACAGCACTGTAACCAAAAATTGTTTCTTTGAAAAGCTTAATGAAATTGATAAACCTCCAGAAATTTTGATCAAGAGAAAAAAGACATAAATTATGAGTCTAAATGTTTCACAATGTTTCTCTTAACGAATAAAAGAGATCCTATAGACATTAAGAGGATAATGAGGGAATATAATGTGCAAATAAATTAAACATAGATGAAATGAATAAATTCCTTATAAATCACAAATTACCAAGACATACCAAGGAAATGGAAAATCTGAATAAATCTATTTGGTTAAAGAAATTGAACTTGTTACCTAAAATACTTGAACAATGAAAACTCCAGTCCAGGATAAATTAATCAGTAATTCTGCTAGATATTTAAGGAAGAAATAATACCAATTTTACAGAAATTCTTTTGGAAACTGAGAAACATTTCCTAATTCATTTAACGAGAATAGCACCACCTGATAAAAAAGCAAAAACAGAAAAAGACAGGATAAGAAAATAAAACTGCAAACCAATATCTCTGAGGAATATCAGAGCAAAAATCCTTAAAATATTTTGTTAAGTTAAAGGCAGGCGTGAAGGATAATACATCATGGCCAAGTGGGGTTAGTCCAGAAGTTGAAATTTGATTTAACATTTGATAATTAATCAATGTAATTCACTATTTTATCAGAATAAAGG
Source organism: Hippopotamus amphibius kiboko (assembly GCF_030028045.1). Lineage (NCBI taxonomy): Eukaryota > Metazoa > Chordata > Mammalia > Artiodactyla > Hippopotamidae > Hippopotamus > Hippopotamus amphibius. The sequence goes on along the minus strand of NC_080200.1, from coordinate 36,277,557 downwards.
ATAAAAAATATGATAATCTAAACAAGTGTAGAAAAAGCCTTCAATACAATTCAATACCCATTTATGATTAAGTAGAAATAGAAAAAAATTTTTTCAACATGATGAAGTGTCTACAACCAAAGTACACAGTTAACATTATACTTATTAGTGAAAGATGGAATGAACATCCCTCATCCCCTAGAATCAGAAATAAGGCAAATATATTCATGTTCACTACATCTATCCAACATTGTACTGAAGGTAGCCATTGCAGTAAGATAAGAATGAAAAAAAAAAAGACATGATTTGGAACAAAAGAAGCAAAACTGTCTTTTTCTGATAATATAATCATGTACAGAGAAAATCTTAATGAATCTGCAAGATAAAGCTTCTATAACTAATGAGTGAATTTAGAAAGATTGTAGGCTACAAAGCTGATATACAAAAACAACGATACACTACCAATAAACACTTGGGAAAAAAATCCAAAGCAGTACCACCCACAGTAGCATCAAGAAACGGACACACATAGAGAAAAAAATTTTTTAAAATGTGCAGGTTCTGTGTGTACTAAAAGCTGTAAAACATTGCTGAGAGACATTAGACATAAATATAGAGATATACAGTGTTCTTGCATTAGATAACCCCAAATTGTTAAACTGTCATTTCTTTTTTTTATTTTTTTTTAATTTTTTTTTTATTATTTTTTTTTGGGGGGGGTACACCAGGTTCAATCAACTGTTTTTATACACATATCCCCATATTCCCTCCCTTCCTTGACGCCCCCCCCTCGAGTCCCCCCCACCCTCCCTGCCCCAGTCCTCTAAGGCATCTTCCATCCTCGAGTTGGACTCCCTTTGTTATACAACAACTTCCCACTGACTATTTTACAGTTGGTAGTATATATATGTCTGTGCTACTCTCTCGCTTCTTCTCAGTTTCCCCTTCACCCCCCGCCCCCTCCCATACCTCGAGTTCTCCAGTCCATTCTCTGTATCTGCTTCCTTGTTCTTATCACTGAGTTCATCAGTACCATTTTTAGATTCCGTATATGTGAGTTAGCATACAATATTTGTCCTTCTCTTTCTGACTTACTTCACTCTGTATGACAGATTGTAGTTCTATCCACCTCATTACATATAGCTCCATCTCATCACTTTTTATAGCTGAGTAATATTCCATTGTATATATATGTCACATCTTCTGTATCCATTCATTTGTTGATGGGCATTTAGGTTGCTTCCATGTCCTGGCTATTGTAAAGAGTGCTGCAATAAACATTATGGTACAAGTTTCTTTTGGGATTATGGTTTTCTTTGGGTATATGCCCAGGAGTGGGATTACTGGATCATATGGTAGTTCTATTTGTAGTTTTTTAAGGAACCTCCAAATTGTTTTCCATAGTGGCTGTACCAACTTACATTCCCACCAACAGTGCAGGAGAGTTCCCTTTTCTCCACACCCTCTCCAACATTTGTTGTTTCCAGACTTTGTGATGATGGCCATTCTGATTGGTGTGAGGTGATACCTCATTGTGGCTTTGACTTGCATTTCTCTGATGATGAGTGATGTTGAGCATCTTTTCATGTGTTTGTTGGCCATCTGTATGTCTTCTTTGGAGAAATGTTTATTTAGGTCTTCTGCCCATTTGTGGATTGGGTTATTTGCTTTTTTGGTATGAAGCTGCATGAGCTGCTTGTATATTTTGGAGGTTAATCCTTTGTCCGTTGTTTCATAGGCAATTATTTTTTCCCATTCTGAGGGTTGCCTTTTAGTCTTGTTTATGGTTTCTTTTGCTGTGCAAAAGCTTTTAAGTTTCATGAGGTCCCATTCGTTTATTCTTGATTTTATTTCTATGATTCTAGGAGGTGGGTCAAAAAGGATGTTGCTTTGATGTATGTCAAAGAGTGTTCTGCCTATGTTTTCCTCTAGGAGTTTTATAGTGTCTGGCCTTACATGTAGGTCTTTAATCCATTTTGAGTTTATTTCTGTGTATGGTGTTAGGAAGTGTTCTAATTTCATTCTTTGACATGTTGCTGTCCAATTTTCCCAGCACCACTTATTGAAGAGGCTGTCTTTTTTCCATTGTATATTCATGCCTCCTTTGTCAAAGATAAGGTGCCCATATGTGTTTGGGCTTACTTCTGAGTTCTCTATTCTATTCCATTGATCTTCCTTTCTATTTTTGTGCCAGTACCATACTGTCTTGATCACTATGGCCTTGTAGTATAGTTTGAAGTCAGGAAGCCTGATTTCACCAACTCCATTTTTCCTTCTCAAGATTGCTTTAGCTATTCGGGGTCTTTTGTGTTTCCATACAAATCGTAAGATTTCTTGCTCTAGTTCTGTGAAAAATGCCATTGGTAATTTGATCGGGATTGCATTGAATCTGTAAATTGCTTTGGGTAGTACAGTCATTTTCACGATGTTGATTCTTCCAATCCAGGAACATGGTATGTCCCTCCATCTGTTTGTGTCATCTTTGATGTCTTTCATCAATGTCTTAAAGTTTTCTGCATATAGATCTTTTGCCTCCTTAGGCAGGTTTATTCCTAGGTATTTGATTCTTTTTGTTGCAATGGTGAATGGGAGAGTTTCCTTAATTTCTCTTTCTGCTCTTCCGTTGTTAGTGTATAGGAATGCAAGAGATTTCTGTGTGTTAATTTTGTATCCTGCTACTTTACTAAACTCATCAATTAGTGCTAGCAGTTTTCTGGTAGAGTCTTTAGGGTTTTCTATATATAATATCATGTCATCTGCAAAGAGTGACAATTTTACTTCTTCTTTTCCAATTTGGATTCCTTTAATTTCTTTTTCTTCTCTGATTGCTGTGGCTAACACTTCCAAAACTATGTTGAATAACAGTGGTGAGAGTGGACACCCTTGTCTTGTTCCTGTTCTTAGAGGGAATTCTTCCAGTTTTTCTCCATTGAGAACAATGTTGGCTTTTGGTTTGTCATATATGGCTTTTATTATGTTGAGGTAATTTCCTTCTATGCCCATTTTCTGGAGAGCTTTTATCATAAATGGATGTTGAACTTTGTCAAAAGCTTTTTCTGCATCTATTGAAATGATCATATGGTTTTTATCCTTCAATTTGTTGATATGATGTATCACGTTGATTGATTTGCGTATATTGAAGAATCCTTGCATCCCAGGGATAAACCCCACTTGATCGTGGTGTATGATTTTTTTTAATGTGCTGTTGCAGTCTGTTAGCTAGTATTTTGTTGAGGATTTTTGCACCTATATTCATCAGTGATATTGGTCTGTAGTTTTCTTTTTTTGTGACATCTTTGCCTGGTTTTGGTATCAGGGTGATGGTAGCCTCGTAGAATGAGTTTGGGAGTGCTCCGCCTTCTGCAATATTTTGGAAGAGTTTGAGAAGGATAGGTGTTAACTCTTCTCGAAATGTTTGATAGAATTCGCCTGTGAATCCATCTGGTCCTGGGCTTTTGTGTGTTGGGAGATTTTTAATCACTGCCTCAATTTCCATACTTGTGATTGGTCTGTTCATGGTTTCTATTTCTTCCTGGTTCAGTCTTGGAAGATTGTATTTTTCTAAGAATGTATCCATTTCTTCCAGGTTATCCAATTGATTGGCATATAGTTGCTTGTAGTAGTCTCTCATGATGTTTTGTATTTCTGAGGTGTCCATTGTGACTTCTCCTTTTTCATTTCTAATTCTGTTGATTTGCATCTTCTCCCTTTTTTCCTTGATGAGTCTGGCTAATGGTTTATCAATTTTGTTAATCTTCTCAAAGAACCAGCTTTTAGTTTCATTTATTTTTCTTATGGTTTCTTTCCTTTCTTTTTCATTTATTTCTGCTCTGATCTTTATGATTTCTTTCCTTCTGCTCACTTTGGGGTTTCTTTGTTCTTCTTTCTCTAGTTGTTTTAGGTGTAAGGTTAGGTTGTTTATTCGATAATTTTCTTGTTTCTTAAGGTAGGACTGTATTGCTATAAACTTCCCTCTTAGAACTGCTTTTGCTGCGTCCCATAGGTTTTGGGTTGTTGTTTTCGTCGTCATTTGTTTCTAGATATTTTTTGATTTCCTCTTTGATTTCTGTAGTGATTCCTTGGTTGTTTAAGAGTGAATTGTTTAGCCTCCATGTGTTTGTATTTTTTGCAGTTTTTTTCCTGTAATTGATATCTAGTCTCATGGCGTTGTGGTCTGAGAAGATACTTGATATGATTTCAATTTTCTTGAATTTGCCGAGGTTTGATTTGTGACCCAAGATGTGATCTATCTTGGAAAATGTTCCATGTGCACTTGAGAAGAAAGTGTAGTCTGTCGTTTTTGGATGGGATGTCCTATAAATATCAATGAAGTCGAGATGGTCTAATGTGTCATTTAAAGCTTGTGTGTCTTTATTTATTTTCTGTTTGGATGATCTGTCCATGGATGTAAGTGGGGTGTTCAAGTCTCCCACTATTATTGTGTTCCTGTCGATGTCCCCTTTTATAGCTGTTAGCATTTGCCTTATGTATTGAGGTGCTCCTATATTGGGGGCATAGATATTTACCATTGTGATATGTTCTTCTTGGATGGATCCCTTGATCATTATGTAGTGCCCTTCCTTGTCTCTTTTAATAGTCTTTACTTTCAAGTCTAATTTGTCTGATATGAGTATTGCTACTCCAGCTTTCTTTTGACTTCCATTTGCTTGGAATATCTTTTTCCATCCCTTTACTTTCAGTCTATATGTATCCCTTGGTCTGAAGTGGGTTTCTTGTAGGCAGCATATAGAAGGGTCTTGTTTTTGTATCCATGCAGCTAGTCTGTGTCTTTTGGTTGGAGCATTTAATCCATTTACATTTAAAGTGATTATTGACATGTGTGTTCCTATTACCATTTTCTTAATTGTTTTGGGTTTGTATTTGTAGGTGTTTTCCTTTTCTTGTGTTTCCTACTTAGAGAAGTTCCTTTAGCACTTGTTGTAAGGCTGGTTTGGTGGTGCTGAATTCTCTTCACTTTTGCTTGTCTGGAAAGCTTTTGATTTCTCCCTCATATCTGAATGAGATTCTTGCTGGGTAGAGTATTCTTGGCTGTAGGTTTCTCTCTTTCAGGACTTTCAGTATATCCTGCCATTCCCTTCTGGCCTGCAGAGTTTCTGTAGAAAGGTCAGCTGTTATCCTGATGGGTTTTCCCTTATATGTTGTTTGTTGCTTTTCTCTTGCTGCTTTTAATATTTTTTCTTTGTGTTGAATTGTCGTTAGTTTGATTAATATGTGTCTTGGTGTATTTCTCCTTGGGTTTATTCTGTATGGGACTCTCTGTGCTTCTTGGACTTGGTTCATTATTTCCTTTCCCATGTTGGGGAAGTTTTCCACTAGAACCTCTTCAAATATTTTCACAGACCCTTTCTTGTTTTCTTCTTCTTCTGGGATGCCTATAATTCGAATGTTGGTACGTTTAAGGTTATCACTGAGGTCTCTGAGGCTGTCTTCTAGTCTTTTTATTTTTTTTTCTTTTTCCTGCGCTGTGGCGTTTATTTCTCCCATTCTATCTTCCAACTCACTTATTCGTTCTTCTGCCTCAGTCATTCTGCTGGTTATAGCATCTAGAGTATTTTTAATTTCAGTTATTTTGTTATCCATTGCTGTTTGTTTTTCTGAGTTCTTATGAACTGTTTCTTGTACTTTCTCTATTTTGTTATTGAGATTTTGTATCATTTTTACTATCATGACTCTAAATTCTTTTTCAGGCATTTTTCCTATTTCCTCCTCATTTATTTGGTCTTGTGGGTTTTTTTCCTGCTCTTTTGCCTGCATGGGGTTTCTTTGTTTCCTCATGGTTGTCCAAGCTTTTGGGGTTGCTTGTCCTGGTGATAGAGGTGTTTATAGAAGACTGTCCAAGCCTCAGACTAATGTCCAAGTATTGGATTAAACGAATATTCAGTCTAGGAAACACATACATGTATAAGACACACAATTATTGAATCCGTTAGGACATAAGGCTCTAGAAAGACCTGACAGAACCCCAGTGTGCTATCAGATATTCAAAGAGAAACCCAGCAGAAATTGACAACTGAAACAGAACAAATCAGAGGCAAAAGCAAAAGTAAACAAACAACAAATAACACCCTACACATACAAACATCAATCCAGGGAGATTTTGTAAGCTAGGATCAAATATAGAAATGAGCTGGAGTACCAGAGAGAATGGAGATTCTCAGAATGTAATTAGACAACTGTACTAAGAACTAAGATAAAGACAAAAGCCTAATATTAATACCAAGGCAGTGCATCATCTGGAGAATAGAGCAAGGAGTCTGAGCAGACCGATAGTGTTGCTTATAAGTATGTTAAGATAAAATACACTTAAAATGGCTGGAAGAAAGGGGAACAGAATAGCATAAAGTGGTTGGAAATATGCAAAGAAAAAGAAAGGAATAGAAGTGTATAAAAGAAAGGGATGAAAGGAAAGTATGAAAGATATTTTGTCCATACTACCAAAAACTTAGCTAGACATAGAAGTATATAAAAAGGCAAAAAAAAAAAAAAAAAAAAAAAAAAGAATAAAAAATATCCTTAAAAAATTATGTTGTAAAACTTGTAGATCCCTTAGGGGTAAGATCGTATTTAATAAATCAAAAAAAAAAAAAAAAAAAAAAAAAAAAAAAAAAGAGAGAGAGAGAAAGAAAAAAAGAAAAAAAATCCAGAACTGATCCCAGAATGGACCAGTTCAATAGGTATTGATACTACTATTTCTGTTTCCTTAGCGTCTCAGCTGTAAGTGTCCTTCTGCTTGCCTTGGGTTTTTTTTTTTTTTTTTGCGTTATTCTGTGACCAGCAGAGGTTCCTTTATTGTTGGTCTGTAAGCCTCGGTGTGTGGGGAGGGAGAGGGTACAATAGTGGCTCCTTCTCCTGGGAGTGAGTGAGCAGTGGCGCACTGTTGTTTCAGTCAGGCTTGGAGGTGCCTGTTGCAGAGGGCGCTGGTGGCTCAGGCGTACACAGAAAGTCTTAGAGTTGGGCCTCTCTCGGGGTTTTTTCTTTTTGATGCTGGTTTTTTTTTTTTCTCTCGGCAGCCTCCCTGCTGCTGGCGTTGCAAGGAGTTTTAATCCAGCCCCGCCCGAGTGCCTGAGGGTGCTTGTTATCCCTGAGCGCCTTAGGTGGCCCGCAGGGCGTCTCTCCACTGCCTGTTGCAGAGGCACCGAAAGAGAGGGAGAGGCTATGCGCTCAGCTCCTCCCCCCCGCCCGGGAGCCTGCAGCCTCCAGCCGCCATCATGGCTGGGCAGCTCTCAGGGACGGGCACTCCTCGCCGCGGACCTCCTCCCTCCTGTCCTCTCGGTCTGTCACCCTACCGGCAACAATGTTTCTCACCCTGAACCAGCTCTCCGGTTCCCATGCTCCCGCTCCTGGACCCTCCGTTTAGCCGCGGATCGATGTCTCGGTCCGGGAACGCTGAGCTGCGCTGCGGACCCTCCGTATGTTTCTCACTCCCTCCCGTCTGCCACAGCTCCGCCGCTTCACCCTCTTTGAGCCCTCATAGATGCCTCCCTACTGGCTATGTCGGGCTCCCCGCAGCCCTTTCTGGTGTCCGAGGCCATCTGCTGGTGTTCAGCTGGTTCTCTGTGGGAATGACTGCGTCCTTCCGTGCATTCCCAATGCATCTGTGGAGAGGGATGCACTCCACGTCTCTCTACTTCACCGCCATCTTTTTCTCCCTAAATCCAATTCTAAACTGTCATTTCTTTACCAATTGGTCTACAGGTTCAATGCTATTGCCATAAAAATTCCAAAAGTCCTTTTTTTTTTTTGTAAAAATTGACAAGCCAACTCTAAACTTCATCTGGAAATGCAAAAGATCTAAAAGAGTCAAAAAAATTCTGAATAAAGGAAAACAGAATTAACTAGAAAGCTACAGTAATCAAGACTATGGTATTGGCATTGGCATAAGGAATGTATATATATACTTGATAAATTGATTTTTGGGCTTTCTCAATTGACCTGTAAGCATAACCTATCTTTAGTGTGTTCCCTAGACACTATCAGTTTTGTTGAACTTAACCTATGATAGAGCCTTTAAAAAGGAAAATAAGAAAAATAAACGAACACTTGCTCCAGATTTCTGATTGTTTTCTACCAACAACATTCCCTAACAATGTGTTCACTGACATGCCTTCTCAGAGACACTAAATATAATAGGGAAGGAAATGCAGAGTTTGCAGAACATTCTATTTTTGTGGAAGGCAAATGAATGGAGGTCCAAGTCATGCCATTTTCCCTGGACTGACACTTTGCTTTGAATTCTACCTAAACTACCAGTGAGAAAGTGGTGAACTTTATACATTCTCTGGGCCACTGTCAACCTCATGAGCCTTGATGTGATTTCCTTCAGCTCTTGCAATTCTTTCAATTGGGTCTGTTTTCACTTTCCCTTTGGCAACTTTCTATCCTGAGTCACATTGACCTCTGTCTGCCCTGAAACAAGGAGGGGTCCAGCCTGGCTGTTTGGGCTCCTGATGTGAACATGTGGGGAGGAAGAAGTGACATACTTCACAGGGCCCAGTTTGCAGCCTCCTTGAAGCATCATCTATACGCAAGAGGTCACCCACCAACATCTTTGCGTTCTGTCTTCCTTAGGCCATCATTTTTATCTTACTATGAAGAGAAGGAGTTGTACAAAGAATTGTTTCTTGGTAGAGCCTGAACAATCAGCGATTTCCTGGTATTTCCTTAGGTCTTCAGAGTGTTTTTCTCCAGTTAAGGAGAAGAGTCTATATAGCCTGGCATTTGACCAAGTTCTTAATTCTATAGATTTAATAACCACCTCCAGTATGCTGTACAGAATATCAGTATCTTGTTATCCTACGTATTTGCTTCTCCCTCTGGCCAAGCCTTCTGAAGGATTTAGCTAGGTCACCAGCTGTTCCAACTATGCTGTCAAACCACTATGGCTTATATAAACAAAGGCTTTTTTTCTTTCCTTTTAAAAATGGCTTTTTAGAGGGGGGAAAAGATGACAAATAAGGGTAGCTAAATCACTAAATTTATTTGTCTCTTTATCCATCCCATATGTTTGAAAGAAGGAAAGGAATTTGGTTTGTCTTGGGTTCTGAATTCACAAAATCACAACCAGTCTCTCCTTTAATAAATGTCTCCCAAGTTTCCCAAGCACACTTCTATTGCCTTCTTCTGAATGATCATGCTTCAATTGGCACAGAGGCCAGACAACAAGCAGCTGACTAGGAGGGAGATTTTTCAAAAGAGCAATCTCCTCCCAGCTCACAGGAAACAGCCAGTGAAGTGTTTCCAAACCGAGATTACCAAAGAAGAATTTTGCCAGCTATTTGTGGTCCCCTGGGTCCAGGATTCTCAAGGTCTCTCCCACACAGCTGACTAAATGCACAATAAAAACCTCTAAATATTCCAGGGGCAGGTTTTGGCATACACAGAATGGGGTATGGAATAGAAACAGGAAGGATAGAGGTAGACATAAAATAATGTAAAAATTCAGGAAATTCCAGACTAACTAGAAAGTATTGCATAGATGTGAACAGTTTGGGACATAAAGTAAAACATGTTAGTTATATTTGAGACATATTTAGGTTGCAAATGGAACATAAGTAAGGGAGTCCAAAGATTAATCTTGCAGGACAATGTAGGCTGGAGAGTCTTTAGGTGGAGATTATATCTTTATGGGTGTGAGGTGAACATCAAAGAGAAATAATACAAACAAGAGAAACATTAGAGAAAAAAGAATGTAAAGTTCTTGGAGGTTCATTTGGATATAGTTTGAGAGGGATGAGTCAGAAAAGATTTAGGTACTAAGCAAATGCAACAGGCAATGCTGGTTTTGGTGCACTGTCCTCTAATTTAGGTTTTGGAATGCATGAATGAAAGATTGTAGATACGTGCCTAAAAACTGTATAACTTTGATTTTCCACCAAATTAGTGTCATTTTAATGCAGACTGTTATACTATATTATATGATAGTTAACATTCCTAAAAAACCTTACGTTTTGAAAATAGTAACATTGGGGGGGGGTGGATAAAAAGTATAGAGTTTCCGTTCTTTAACCAGCTGATATTTCTAATGTATTTACTATTGCTTTTTCCATTAATCTGTATACACACTTAATTCCCTCCCTATCCAGTTTAGATCCCATAGTCATTACTACAATCACTCCTCTTCATAGACTCCTAATTCTGCTGCTTCTCTCTCCTGTTATCATACTCACTGGCAAACCCCAGTCTTGGTTAAATCCAACTGTCTGCATTCTCAGCCTCAGGCTGAACAGTTGGAGATGCCCGGAAGAAAACCCAGAACCACACCACAGTTCCCAAACACTATAAGGCAGCACTACAGTTTCCCTCGTCAGTTCATTTTTTCTCTTTCAAAGACCACTTTTCACACCTTTCTCTTCTCCAGTCTCCAACTTCCCATTTTGTCAAATCACTCTGATGCCATTTCTTCTTATTTCACTAACAAAATAGGGGTAAGTGGAATAGACTTTCCTCACCTTTTTACCACTAAATTGTACAAAATTATCTGCCTCTATGCTGGTGCACTCTACTTCTCTCCTATTACAGTGCTTGAGTTATCCATGCTTCCAACTATGGTCAATATGTAGCTTGTACGCTTGATGCTACTCTTTAAAAAAAATTTTTTTTTATTGGAGTATAGTTGATTTACAATGTTGTGTCCATTTCTGCTATAAAGCAAAGTGACTCAGTTATGCATATACATATATCCACTTTTTAAAGATTCTTTTTCCATATAGGTCATTATAGAGTATTGAGTAGAGTTCCCTGTGCTATACAGTATGTCCTTATTAGTTATACATTTTATATATAGTAGTGTGTATATGAGTCCATTCTTTAACTCCAAGGACTTTGCTCCTGGAGTTTTTCTTTCTTGTTTCTGTACCATTAGTTTTTTTTTTCTCTCTATTATATTATTCTCAATAGCATACAGACATGCTGTACTATATCTGACATTTAACAAAGCAAACAAACCAAGTTGATCTAAACCAATAAAATCAGACAAAACCAAAAAGCTTGATCCCATCTCCCCTTTCAGCTACTGTTCTATTTCTTTGCTTCACTGTTTGACAAAAGTGCTAGAACTCATTGTTTACCCTTTCTCCAATTTCTCATTTCACATCTCTTCTCAACTCATTTCAAGTAGAACTTTATGTCCAATAGGAATCTCATTTTTCACAGTGATTAATGAACAGCATGTTGCAAAACCCAATGACCTAATCTCAGTCATCTTATTTGAATTCTTAGTAGCAGTTGATAGATTTGATCATTATTTTGAGAACATGTCTTGAAATGTTTTCTTCCCTTGGCTTCTGGGACACTGCATATATTCCTATCTCCCTGACTAAACCATTTTTTTTCGTATGGGATCCTATTGCCTTAGTGCTTCCAATTCTTAGTCCTCAGAAATCTCAATTTGCAATTTCTATCCAGTGATTCCATTTATTGCCCTGCCACCCACATTTCTATCTTTGCCTTTGATCACTTTCATGAGTCTTAGACTAAGATACGTAATTGCTTATATGATATCTCCACCTAACGAATAGTAGGCACCTTAGGCTTAACATTTTCAAAATCAAATTCTCTGTATTTCATTCCCACAAACCTATCCTTCCTATATTTATCATCTCAGGAAATGATTCTACATTCACCCTGCCGTTCAGACCTAAAAGTTGGGATTTAGCCTCTTTGTCTCACACCTACATAATTTATCAGCAAAACCAGTCAGCTCAACTTCCAAAATATGTCCTAAATCCAATCTCTCTGGCCATCTCCATGACTACCAGTAAAAGCCAGCTTTGTGTTCATTTGTAAACTGTATACTCTAGGGAGAGCTGGCTGACCAGTAGGATGTCATGTTTTACTAATTTTCTTTGCAAGACTGTATCCATCTATTTATTTTAAGGCTCATTTCTTTCAGAGTTAAATGATATCTTCAAAGACTATCACAGGTGGAAATTTAAAGTTTAAAACTATTAAGAGCACATCTTAGCTAATCAGGACTTTTAGTCGTTAGGAGAAAAAGGTAAGAAATGCTTCCCAACCATATTTTAAGGACCTAAACCAATCCATGTGGTGATCAATATTCATAAATGTCTTAGTGATTAGTAATTAGTATTGTTTGGTAACAAAACGGTCTTAAGCTACATAGTGGGAGAATCAAGTGCCAAGTGACAGAGATTCTAATTCTGTTCCTTCCAAGCAGGCAAGTCACTTAACCTTTGTATATTTTTCTTTCTATGCCCTGGGAACAGTAACTGCTCTTTATTACACAGAACTATTGTGCAGATAGATGATGAATATGTGTGGAAATATTTTGCACTTCTTAAAGGGAAGAAGAAATTTTAAAACCTCAATTTCCTGAAACACAACTAAAGGTTACCCAGCTATTTATTCATTTATTTTATTTTTCCTTCTTTTTAATAAAACATTGTAAAATAAATATAAAAAAAACCTTTATAATAGAAAAAATAAACTGGGTTGAAAATAAAGGAAATCTTTAATCAGTAGTCTTTCTGTGTTCTACCTTACAATGGATGGACCACTCATGACATCAATACTACGACTATATTGTATGTGTACAGAGCATTTTCACTGTGGGTCAGGCACTATACTAAGTGTTTTACAGAACTGCCTATAGATTTCTTTCCTCAAAAGCACTTATAGTCATAACATTTATGTTTTGTCAAATATTTCCCCTTACTACAGTGAAAATTGATACCCAGCATGTTATAGCTGCAAAGAGTTGAAAATTGTTACCCAGCATGTTTATAGCTGCAAAGAGTTGAAAATTGTTACCCAGCATGTTTTAGCTGCAAAGAGTTGAAACAAACTGGACTAATTGGTAAACTCTTAGTTAACAGAAAAAATTTAAAGCAATGAATGCAATTATTCCCTAAGAATTCTGATCAGTTGAGATTTGGGAGGTTTTAGTTTTACTTCTGCATTGGTCTATGGAAATCTCCAGACTATTAAGAAGTTTTAGCTGAGGCTAGCTATTATTGATGTTTCACAGATTTCCAGGGAGAAAAACTTAGAGTTGATAATTCCTGCATTAAGTGACAAAGTTCTAATCGAGTTAAGTACTATTTAATGCATTTATTTAGTTATTTTTTATTTACTCTCACATTTTAGTTTTTGCATTTTGTTAACTTTTTATAATACCTTATTTTACAAAAAGTTACATAAATAGAAACAGTCATAGCCAGTATGAACTTCCACCTTCCTATTTCCCAACGTCAAGCATTTTGCTTTTGCTATGTAAGAAAATGGTTTCTTTGGCATTAGTGGCCACTCTGGCCTCCTTTTGATGGGCTGTGTGCTTTTCCAAATGTATAAATCAATCTGCTGTGTTTTGTCACATTCTCTTACTCAATAATGTTTTATTTCATGTCTGTTGACCTACTTTGTCATATATTCCTACACCACCACCTGATATGAAATATTATTTCCATCTCTCCCACATTGCTGTTTGAAATTTATACTGTGCCTGCTTTCAAAGAGGAAGCTTAAAATATCAAATCTATATTAAAGCAGAACAATTAAATATTGAAAGATGAAATGCCATGTGCAATCCTTATACAGATAATATTTTATCAAAATCTAGGAATAAAACTGTTCCCACTTTTGAAACTGCATTTAGCTTTATGCCATTGAACACTTAAGTCATAAAAGGAAGCATGATGGATATTTTGGCCTCCTTGTCTGATGAGATGAGGCATCCCAGGTCACCAGCTGGGATTTACCTTTTCCTTCAGTTCATTTGGCCAAAAAGAATAATATATTGGTAAAGATTTATTATAATTAAAAATATATTGCAAGAGCTAAAATGTGATTTGATGTGGCACAGCAAGGCAAGAGTCGCAAGGACAGCTGGAAGCAGCCCCAGGCTAGTGACTCAGTTCCCTTGTCAGTCTCTTCAGAGTTCCTGTTCCCACTCTGTGCCGAGTTATATATGTGCATGATTCACCCTCTCATCACCTCCGTTCTCTTTCCCCTTCCATCTGTTGCTCCTGTTTCTATCCTTTGAAGGCCTCTGCTTGTGGCTTCTGTCTGAGACTCTCTGACTTCTACTGACTCTGTCCCTTTTGGCACATTCAAACATTGTGATCCAATTGATTGGCCTGTATTCAGAATAGAGCATCACTGGATAGATTTCTCATCTAATACCACTGATAGGCTGCTGGCCTTGCTCATGTCTAGACCAGAGAGAGCTGCCTTTGAGTCTGATGTTAATTTCCAGTGCAAACAGTTACGGACAAAGTTGTCGCCTGACACAACTTAAACAGAATCTGTGTTTTTCTTTTTTCACTAGGTAAGAAACTCTAGAGCTTTACTGAGTGGGTTCAAATCCCAGTCTGCCATTAACTGTGTAACCTTACCTTCTCTGTGTCTCAGTTTCTTGGTTTCTTCATCTGAAAAGATAAATGTAATAATAGTATCTGCATCATGAGGCTGTTCTAAGGATTAAATCAGTTAACACATGAAAACCCTGATGGGAGATGAGGGCCACGCAGCATGCACATCACCATCATCATTGCAGCCTATAGTGATAATTGTAATTATTCAGGCCATGGCAGGCTGTACAGTATGCTTCCTCTAGAACTAAATTCCAGGAGGAGCTTAACCCACAGTACTTACCATGGGTGTTGCAGAGGCTGTTGTAGTCAAGCTCAGATCTCAGACATCTTTTTCGCTGCTTTGAGAGTCCCTGCATCTAGCTGTTGCAGGTGTTGCTGCTAGCAGTCTTTTCTGGAGGGTTGTCCATGGGCAGCTGGACCCATTCCTGGGTTACCTGAGAGTCACATGCCTCGCCCTTGCAGTGGCCGTATCCAAAGGCTGACAGATAAAGGGGTGTAAAACCCCAGCCTCTTTGTCCCTAGGCAGAACAGACTCTGTTGTACAATTACCCTCCAGATCCCCATGTGGGATCAGGCTGAGACTAAGATTTATCTGAAATCACCTCTTTGCTGGTTTCCTTTTCTTCACTATCCTGCTTTCTTCACTCCCATATAGGATTTTCCTGAGAGTATTCTCTCCCTAAATCACTTGCTCCCAAATTCCCATCTCACACTTCACTTTTAAGGAACTTGACCTAAGGGAATAGATAACATAAAAGACGATATCTTCATTTGTGGTTTTGTATATGCTGTTTTTTGTTTGTTTGTTTGTTTCTAAGCTCTTTATTGGAATATAATTGCTTTACACTCTTGTACCAGCTTTTGAGGTACACCAAAGTGAATCAGCTGTATTTATACATATATCCACATATCCCCTCCCTCCTGCGACTTCCTCCCACTCTCCCTGTCCTGGTCCTCTAAGGCATTGCTCATCATCGAGTAGATCTCCCTTTGTTAAACAGCAACTTCCCACTAGCTATCTATTTTATAGTTGGCAGTGTATATATGTCTATGCTACTCTCTCACTTCATCCCAGCTTCCCCTTCGCCCCCGCCCCCCCCCCCACCCCGCATCCTCCAGTCCAGTCCCTGCATCTGCATCCTTATTCTTGCCCTGTCAGTGGGTTCATCAGTACCATTTGTTTTTTTTTTTCAGATTCCGTATATATGAGTTAGCATACAGTATTTGTTTTTCTCTTTCTGGCTTACTTCACTCTGTATGACAGACTCTAGGTCTATCCACCTCATTACATATAGCTCCATTTCATTCCTTTTTATGCCTGAGTAATACTCCATTGTGTGTGTGTGTATATATATATATATGCCACATCTTCTTTATCCATTCATCTGTTGATGGGCATTTAGGTTGCTTCCATGTCCTGGCTATTGTAAATAGTGCTGCAATGAACATTATGGTACATGTGTCTTTTTGGATTATGGTTTTCTCTGGGTGTATGACCATGAGTGGGATTACTGGATCATATGGTAGTTCTATTTGTAGTTTTTTAAGGAACCTCCAAACTGTTTTCCATTATGGCTATACCAACTTACATTCCTACCAACAGTGCAGGAGAGTTCCCTTTTCTCCACACCCTCTCCAACATTTATTGTTTCTAGATTTTTTGATGATGGCCATTCTGACTGGTGTGAGGTGATACCTCATTGTGGCTTTGACTTGCATGTCTCTAATGATTAGTGATGTTGAGCATCTTTTCATGTGTTTGTTGGCCA
The DNA here is from genome assembly GCF_030028045.1 of Hippopotamus amphibius kiboko. Classification (NCBI taxonomy): domain Eukaryota; kingdom Metazoa; phylum Chordata; class Mammalia; order Artiodactyla; family Hippopotamidae; genus Hippopotamus; species Hippopotamus amphibius. The sequence goes on along the minus strand of NC_080200.1, from coordinate 36,261,458 downwards.
TCTGCATGTCTTCTTTGGAGAAATGTCTATTTAGGTGTTCCACCCATTTGTGGATTGGGTTATTTACTTTTTTGGTATGAAGCTGCATGAGCTGCTTGTATATTTTGGAAATTAATCCTTTGTCCATTGCTTCGTTGCCAAGTATTTTCTCCCATTCTAAGGGTTGTCTTCTTGTCTTGTTTATGGTTTCTTTCACTGTGTAAAAGCTTTTAAGTTTCATTAGGTCCCATTTGTTTATTCTTGGTTTTATTTCCATGATTCTAGGAGGTGAGTCAAAAAGGATCGTGCTTTGATATATGTCATAGAGCGTTCTGCCTGTGTTTTCTTCTAGGAGTTTTATAGTGTCTGGCCTTACATTTAGGTCTTTAATCCATTTTGAGTTTATTTCTGTGTATGGTGTTAGGAAGTGTTCTAATTTCCTTCTTTGACATGTTGCTGTTCAACTTTCCCAGCACCACTTATTGAAGAGGCTGCCTTTTTTCCATTGTATATTCTTGCCTCCTTTGTCACAGATAAGGTGCCCATATGTGCTTGGGTTTACCTCTGGGTTCTCTATTCTGTTCCATTGATCTTCTTTTCTATTTTTGTGCCAGTACCATACTGTCTTGATCACTGTGGCCTTGTAGTATAGTGTGAAGTCAGGAAGCCTAATTTCACCAACTCCATCTTTCCTTCTCAAGATTGCTTTGGCTGTTCGGGGTCTTTTGCATTTCCATACAAATGATAAGATTTCTTACTCCAGTTCTGTGAAAAATGCTGTTGGTAATTTGATAGGGATTGCATTGAATCTGTAAATTGCTTTGGGTAGTACAGTCATTTTCACAATGTTGATTCTTCCAATCCAAGAACATGGTATGTCTCTCCATCTGTTTGTATAATCTTTGATTTCTTCCATTAGTGTCTTCTAGTTTTCTGCATACAGGTCTTTTGCCTCCTTAGGCAGGTTTATTGCTGGGTATTTTATTCTTTTTGTTGCAGTGGTAAATGGGAGAGTTTCCTTAATTTCTCTTTCTGCTTTTTCATTGTTAGCATATAGGAATGCAAGAGATTTCTGTGCATTTATTTTGTATCCTGCTACTTTACTAAATTCATCAATTAGTGCTAGCAGTTTTCTGGTAGAGTCTCTAGGGTTTTCTATGTCTAATATCATGTCATCTGCAAAGAGTGACAATTTTACTTCTTTTTTTTTCAATTTGGATTCCTTTTATTTCTTTTTCTTCTCTGATTGCTGTGGCTAAAACTTCCAAAACTATGTTGAATAATAATGGTGAGAATGGGCACCCTTGTCTTGTTCCTGTTCTTAGAGGGAATTCTTTCAGTTTTTCATCATTTAGAATGATGTTGGCTTTTGGTTTTTCATATATGGCTTTTATTATGTTGAGGTAATTTCCTTCTATGCCAATTTTCTGGAGAGTTTTTATCATAAATGGATGTTGAATTTTGTCAAAAGTTTTTCCGCATCTATTTAGACTATCATATGGTTTTTATCATTCAGTTTGTTGATATGATATATCACATTGATTGATTTACGTATATTGAAGAATGCTTGCATTCCAGGGATAAACCTCACTTGATCATGCTTTATAATCTTTTTAATGTGCTGTTGGATTCTGTTTGCTAGTATTTTGTTGAGGATATTTGCATCTATATTCATCAGTGATATTGGCCTGTAATTTTCTTTTTTTGTGACATCTTTGCCCAGTTTTGGTATCAGGGTGATGGTGGCCTCGTAGAATGAGTTTGGGAGTGTTCCGCCTTCTGCCATATTTTGGAAGAGTTTGAGAAGGGTAGGTGTTCACGCTTCTCTAAAAGTGTGATAGAATTCGCTTGTGAATCCATCTGGCCCTGGGCTTTTGTTTATTGGGAGATTTTTAATCACAGTCTCAATTTCCATACTTGTGATTGGTCTGTTCATATTTTCTATTTTTTCCTGGTTTAGTCTGGGAAGATTGTATTTTTCTAAGAACTTATCCATTTCTTCTAGGTTATCCAATTTATTGGCATATAGTTGCTTGTAGTAGTCTCTCTTGATCTTTTTTATTTTTGTGGTGTCAGTTGTTACTTCTTTTTCATTTCTAATTCTGTTGATTTGTGTCTTCTCCCTTTTTTTCCTCATGAGTCTAGCTAATGATTTATCAATTTTGTTTATCTTCTCAAAGAAACAGCTTTTAGTTTCATTGATCTTTGCTATTGTTTCCTTCCTTTCTTTTTCATTTATTTTGATCTGATCTTTATGATTTCTTTCCTTCTGCTCACTTTGGGTTTTTTTTGTTCTTCTTTCTCTAATTGTTTTAGGTGTAAGGTTAGGTAGTTTATTGATGATTTTTCTTGTTTCTTGAGGTAGGACTGTATTGCTATAAACTTCCCTCTTAGAACTGCTTTGCTGCGTCCCATAGATTTTGGGTTGTTGTGTTTTCATTGTCATTTGTTTCTTGATATTTTTTGATTTCCTCTTTGATTTCCTTAGTGATTTCTTGGTTGTTTAATAGCTTATTGTTTACCCTCCATGTGTTTGTATTTTTTACAGTTTTTTTTTTTTTTCCTGTAATTGATATCTAGTCTTGTGGCATTGTGGTCAGAGAAGGTGCTTGACATGATTTCAATTTTCTTGAATTTACCAAGGCTTGATTTGTGACCCAAGATGTGATCTATCCTGGAAAATGTTCTGTGTGCACTTGAGAAAAAATTGTATTCTGTTGTTTTTGGATGGACGGTCCTATAAATATCAGTTAAGTCAAGATGAGCTAAGGTGTCATTTAAAGCCTGTGTGTGCTTACTTATTTTCTGTTTGGATGATCTGTCCATTGATGTAAGTGAGGTGTCAAAGTCTCCTACTATTATTGTGTTACTGTTGATTTCCCCTTTTATGGCTGTTAGCATTTGCCTTATATATTGAGGTGCTCCTATGTTGGGTGTATAGATATTTACCATTGTGATATGTTCTTGGATGAATCCCTTGATCATTATGTAGTGTTCTTTCTTGTCTCTTGTAATAGTCTTTACTTTCAAGTCTAATTTGTCTGATATGAGTATTGCTACTCCAGCTTTCTTTTGACTTCGATTTGCATGGAATATCTTTTTCCATCCCTTTACTTTCAGTCTATATGTATCCCATGGTCTGAAGTGGGTTTCTTGTAGGCAGCATATACAAGGGTCTTGTTTTTGTATCCATGCAGCTAGTCTGTGTCTTTTGGTTGGAGCATTTAATCCATTTACATTTAAGGTGATTATTGACATGTGTGTTCCTATTACCATTTTCTTAATTGTTTTGGGTTTGTTTTTGTAGGTGTTTTCCTTTTCTTGTGTTTCCTACTTAGAAAAGTTTCTTTAGCAATTGTTGTAATGCTGGTTTGGTGATGCTGAAATTCTCTTAACTGTTGCTTGTCTGTAAAGCTTTTGATTTCACCATCAAATCTGAATGAGATTCTTGTTGGGTAGAGTATTCTTGGCTGTAGGTTTCTCTCTTTCAGGACTTTCAGTATATCCTACCATTGTCTTCTGGCCTGCAGAGCTTCTGCAGAAAGATCAGCTGTTATCCATATGGGTTTTCCCTTATATGTTATTTGTTGCTTTTCTCTTGCTGTTTTTAATATTTTTTCTTTGTGTTTAATTTTCATTAGTTTGAGTAATATATGCCTCAATGTATTTCTCCTTGGGTTTATTCTGTATGGGACTCTCTGAGCTCCTTGGACTTGATTAATTATTTCCTTTCCCATGTTGGGGAAGTTTTGCACTATAACCTCTTCAAATATTTTCTCAGACCCTTTCTTTTTTTCTTCTTTTTCTTGGATGCCTATGATTCAAATGTTGGTGTGCTTACTGTTGTCACCAAGGTCTCTGAGACTGTCTTCCATTCTTTTTATTCTTTTTTCTCTTTCCTGCTTTGTGGCAGTTATTTCTCTCATTCTATCTTCCAACTCACTTATTCGTTCTTCTGCCTCAGTTATTCTGCTGTTTATACCATCTAGAGTATTTTTAATTTTGGTTATTTTGTTGTCCATTACTGTTTGTTTGCTCTTTAGTTCTTCTGAGTCCTTATTAACTATTTGTTGTATTATCTGTATTTTGTTATTGAGATTTTGAATCATCTTTACTCTCATTACTCTGAATTCTTTTTCAGGCAATTTTCCTATTTTCTCCTCATTTATTTGGTCTTGTGGGTTTTTTTCGTGCTCCTTTGCCTGCATGGTGTTTCTTTGTTTTCTCATTTTGTCTAATTTATAGGATTTGCTGTGTCCTTTCCCTATGCTGCCTGGTAGTAATTCCTTTTGTTTCTGCCCTCTGTCCCCTGTGGTGGGGTTTGTCCAGTTTCTTGAGTAGGCTTCCTGTTGTGGGGGTCTGGTGTCTGGTGTGTGGCTCTGTGTCTTTTCTCTCTGATGAGCAGGGCCATGTCAGGTGGTGTGTTTTAGGGTATCTGTGAGGTTAATATGGCTTTAGGTAGTCTGTGTGCTGATGGGTGGGTTTGTGTTCCTGTTTTGTTTGTAGTTTGGTGTGAGGTGTCCAGCACTAACAGTTGCAGACAGTCAGAGAAAGCGGAGTCTTAGACTCTGATACAGGGCTCTGTGAGAGTTCTCTGCAGTTAATCTTCCCTGTGTCTGAGGACTCCCTAGTAGTCTAGCCTCCTGGATTCAGTGCTCCCTCCCCAGAGCCTCCTACTTGACTTCTGATATTGTAGTCCAGAGTTCAGAGGTGGCTTGTCCAGTTATGTCAGGATCTTTGCACTTCTTTCTGGTGTCCGAGGTCGTTTGCTGGTGTTCAGCTGGTTCTCTGTGGGAATTATTGTGTCTTTTGGTGTATTCCTGATGCATCTGTGGAGAGGGATGCATTCCACATCCTTCTACTTCGCCACCATTTTTCTTCTCTCCTGTATAAGCTGTTTTTTTTTCAAATATAAAACATATTATCAATTCTTAATCAAATCTGTTGTCATACTAGATTCTTTTTAAATATCATAGTTATGTATTTCATATATGGTTATATTCATTTGTTTTTATCTTATTTTCCCCTTATATTTGATTTTTTAACAAAATTTATTTATTTATTTATTTTTAAATTTATTTATTTATTTATTATTTTTTTGGGGGGTACACCAAGTTCAATCATCTGTTTTTATATACATATCCCCGTATTCCCTCCCTCCCTCATCTCCCACCCCACCCTCCCTGTCCCAGTCCTCTAAGGCATCTTCCATCCTCAAGTTGAACTCCCTTTGTTATACAACTTCCCACTGGCTATCTGTTTTACAGTTGGTAGTATATATATGTCTGTGTTACTCTCTTGCTTCGTCTCAGCTTCCCCTTCACCCCCCGCCCCCTCCCAAACCTCGAGTTCTCCAGTCCATTCTCTGCATCCGCATCCTTGTTCTTGTCACTGAGTTCATCAGTACCATTTTTAGATTCCGTATATGTGAGTTAGCATACAATATTTGTCTTTCTCTTTCTGACTTACTTCACTCTGTATGACAGACTCTAAGTCTATCCACCTCATTACATATAGCTCCATCTCATCCCTTATATTTGATTTTAACTTTTTAAAATATGTAAAAGAATATTATGATTAAAAATACCAAATTATATTAAAAGGGTTACTTGAAGAGTTTACATTCATTTTTTTTCCTTCCATCTCATCTCCACACACTCCATGTAGATAACCAATTTCAGTAGTTTCTGGTTTGGCTTTTTTTTTTTTCCAGTTCTCTACCTTTTATTTGGGTGTGTCCTTGTATCCATCTATTGGGTTCTTAATTTCATTTATTGTGTCTTTAAATTCCAGTGTTTGTGTGGACATTCTAAAAATAGATTCTACTTCCTAGTTGAAATTTTTCATCTTCTCCTATATTTTCTTGAACGTAGTAATCATATTTAATGTCCCTGTGTAATGCCTTCAATATCTGTATCTCCTATAGATCTTTCTCCCAGTTTTCAGTCATTTGGTCTTACCTTCTGGTATGCCCAAAGTGATGAAAGACATCAAACTAGAGAATCAAGAAATGCTAAGAAATAAAAGTAAAATCACACTTTAGGCACATCATTGTCAAACTGCTGAACCATAAAATTGTTTAGGTTGAATGCAGGACCTTGCTTATAGGAAAGCATTGAGAAGTCAGAGAGTCTATCTTTTGCCAGAGATAATTTGCTCTTGTTTCTGGTATGCAGCTTATCTAGGGCAAGTTATCGTAATCCAATCAGAGACTACTGTGCTTCAAGGCTCTATTTCAGTTTTTTTGAGGGCTGATCTATTTCTGATTCTCCTATTCTTAGTATCTAGCCTGCTGGGGGTCTCAGATGCAGTACTGGGGTATTTGCCAAGGCTCTCCTATCTTGGCAAACCTTAAACTCTAAAGTTGTGTCAGTAAAACTCTAAGACAGCCAAAGACTCTACCCAGCTTTTCAACCTCTCAGCTTTAGGAGAAAAGAGGGGTCAAATGGTTTGGTTAACCTCCTTTTAGTTACCTTCTATATCATATCTTGGTTCCTTAAGTCTTGATAGTAGTAGTAGTAGTAGTTCTCAAATACCTTCAAACAATAAATTTTTTTTTTTACCCAGTTTTTGTAGTTGTTCTTTCCAGAAGGGTTAGTCTTTTATAAGCTAATCCACCAAGACCATAATGAGAACCCTTAAGACACAATATTTTAATGATGTGAATTCTTTCAAGGTTTAATTTAGTATTAAGCATTAATTCAATTAATATAGTACTAAGAATTTTTCACGGTGGGAGAATCAAGGGAAACTTTACAAAATAATACTGGGAATTATCTGGGAGATTAAACATCTGAGAATTCATATGAAAAAATTTTAAAGGGGGCAGTAACAGACTCAGGATGGAGTTTATCTAATCTTGCCCTATTTAAAATATTTTGATGAAGTTAAAAAAATGGAAGCAGTTTGATACTGGAGATCAAATAGGTAGATTAACAGAACATAATTCAGAAATAGATCTAAAATAAAACTAATTTTACATTCCTGTTGGTTCTGTTTCCATGGAGAACCCTGACTAATACAGATTTTGGTATCAGGAAGTGGAGAGCTGCTGTAACAAATACCTAAGTTGTGGAAGTGTCATTGGAACTGGGTAATGGGTAGAGACTGGAAAAGCTTAAGGTGCATGTTAGAATACAACTTACATTCCCTTTAAGGGGCTATTGGTAGAAATATGAATGATGAGTTCTTCTGGTAAAGTCTCTGATAGAATTCAGGAATGTATTAGCGGAAACTGGAGGAAAGAGGATCCTTGTTATAGAATGGGAAAGTACTTGGCTGATTTGTATTCTAGTGTTTTGTGGGAGGTAGAACTTGTAATTACATTGGATATTTAGCTGAGAAGATTTTTAATCAAAGTGTGGAGGGCACTGCCTGGCTTTTCCTTGCTGCTCATAGTAAAATATGAGAGGGAAGAGGTAAATTGAGAAAGAAATTGTGGTGAAAAACGGAACCAGAACTTGAAAATTTAGAAAATTCTGCATTTCCATATTGCAAAAAATGATAAAGTATGTACTAGAGGAAAAATCAAGGATATGGCTGGATAATCATTTGCTCTAAACAGATTATGGGTGTGATTTATGGAACCAACCAATCAACCATCTCAGCAGAAATGCTGCCAACTTGGACTGAAAGAGACATGACAAAATGAAGTTTTCTCTGGCTGCCTCAGCATCCCCTTTGACCTAGCATTTACAATACTGGCGATGTACCCTCTAAATATGAGAAAGAGAAGAGCAGCTCCTGACATTCCAGCTGACATGTAGCTAGAACTCTGGGTTGTTGGGAGTTGGCCTGATGCTCACAGCTGGATCATGTTCTCCTGTGGGACATACACATTCTCACAAAATACCAAACTTGGACAAGGTCATTCTGAGACCTTGATAAAATGAGGCAAAATAAACCTACTTTATAATTTGGGATAAGTGTAGACAAAAACTATCACTGTGCAAAAACGCAAAATACCAAATATCCCCCCTCCCAACTAATATAAGTGACTGCTGTTTCTTTCCCAACTAAAGCTTTAACTTCTTTCCAGTAAGCCATTTCTGTAGATAAGGTTTGTTGAGATACCCAGCCACAGAATTATTCCTGATTTTTGACAGCACCCGATGTAGAGCTAATACCGCTTCTTTGGACCCTCTCCAAAATCACCCATGGTGTGTTTTCTCCCTCACTGCAATGAGTAATAAACTCAATTTGTTGACCTATGTGTATGTTCCTGGTGGTCTTTGGCTGGAGGTAACTGACAGAATTTAGTGCAAAAGTACATCAAGTATGATGATATTCACTGCAGCAATGTTTATAAAGCAAAATACTGTAAAATAAACTAAAGGGCCATCAGTTGGGGACTGATAAAATAAATTCCAGTACCCCCTTTGAATGGAATACCATGTAGCTATTTAAAAGAATGTGGTAGGGCTTTCTAGGTGGTGCAGTGGTTAAGAATCCGCCTGCCAATGCAGGGGACAGGGGTTTGATCTCTGCTGCAGGAAGATCCCACATGCCGCAGAGCAACTAAGCCAATGTGCCACAACTATTGAGCCCACGTGCCGCAACTACTGAAGCCCACATGCCTAGAGCCCATGCTCTGCAACAAGAGAAGCCACAGCAATGAGGAGCCCGCACACCACAGCGAAGCTCTGCAACTAGAGAAAGCCCATGTGCAGCAATGAAGACCCAACACAGCCAATAAATAAATAAATAAATAAATAAAAAGAATGTGGTAAATCTATGTTTGCTGATATAGAAAGATCTCTAAGTTATTAAGTGATAAAGGCAAGTACAGAAAAATGTGGACATTATGGTTCAATTTTAGAAAGTAATTGTTTCAAACAGTTATATACATGATAGCATTTTACTGGTTCCAGAACCCTTGAAGTGCTCTCATTTTTATGTATTATATCTATTAATATTTGCCATTTTAGGGATTTAAATTGAAAATTTAAATAATATCTATATATTATTTCACTTAAAAACAATAATATTAAGCCCAACACATGTTAACATACATATTTTGTGAAAAATATTTTTCCAAAACAAGAAATAAATTAGTGAGGTGTCATTATTTTACATTTTTGTAAATTTTGTTAATATCTGTCTTAATAGAAGACAAGTGAATTCAAATATCTGCTTTTGCATTAAATTTGTTGCAATATAACATTTTGTTTGAAATATTAGAAGAAAACTTGGCCTCAAAGAGATATGTAGCAGAAAAAGGGCAGACTATTCTAATAATCATTTCAGATGGTTATGATATTCTTTTATGATACTATTCTAAAACGTAAGTTTTTCCTATGATATTACCCCTCACTTTGAGTATATCTTTTATCCATGAATGATTCTGTCATATCAAGCATTGGTCATTTGGAAAGTATTTACTGTGTTACGTAAATCTTCCAAAATATGTTGACACATTTTATACGATACAAAAAATTCCTGCGTTCATTAATATCAGCACTGATATCAAAAATTCTTTAAATATTGGGAAGCTGTTATGCTGACAGTGGCAGATACATATTTTCCAAAATTCTAATTTTCTCTTGTAACCTTGAATTTTATAACTGGCAATAAATATTGCCAGTTGTTACCTGTGAAGTGATAATCTGAATTACTATAATTTGTTTTAGTCTTTTTTTCAAGTAAGAGCATTACATGAAGAAAATGGCTTGTTTATCCCAAAATTCAAAAGTTGTGCTTTCCTTAAACAGTCATCAATTTTGATATGTGGTAGAGGTATTTTATGTGTAATGTCCATTTTTTTTCACACAGAATACTAAAAAATTGTGTGCTCATAGGTTAAGAATTAATAAATTAATTTTGTTTTTGTTTTTTACTACTTCATCAAGAACATGCCTAAGTGAAACTGTTATTTTTCCTGTGAATACATGACGGTGAAGAGTGTAAAGATTACTTTCAGTGCTTCGACCTGGACTCATGCTGAGGTGCCAGCAGTCTTACTGACCACTGCTTTTGCCCTATCAGTGCAGGTATAAACACAATAAAAAAGGTAATTAACCTTTTAATATTATCACGCAAATAGGTTTGATCTCAATAGGTCTTGGCTGGAAATCCTAGAGGTGTATGGGACAATAGTTTCTGAACGTCTACGTTAGAATATCAATTAAAATTAGGGAATAGACACAGTTATATCACACAGTTTAAACTGAAGTATTCAAAAGTAAATAATAGATTATAAATTTGATTAAATGGGTGGAAAATTATACCATACACAAAGCTTCTTAACTTTAGTGAACCCTTGAAAATACACACATGTAAAATTTGCATAGAGGCTCCTGGAAATAATCTGTGGATCCCAGGTTAAAAACCTGTCCATAGATACTGGGAATTACTCTTCATAATTTTTGTTTGTCTCAATTTCATTTTAGCTTAGACCACCCTGCCTCTGTCTGAAAGTTAAAATCCATAATTTCATAAAGGCTGTTAAAAATATACTCAACTTTTGCAATTTCTCTTTTTGTTAAATCAACTTCAAGCAGGGAGATGCAGGCTCCTTTCGTGTTCTCCCACTTGCTTCAGTTCTCCTTACTTAGCAATGACCCTGCAGTGCCTTTCTTTACTGTCATAATCACCGAAAAGAACAATTTCCCACTGCCACGAATTGTTACAATGCTTGTTGTCAACATTTAACACTAATCCCTAAATTTCATTTTTCTCAGTTGCCTACCATTTCACCTCAATACCTAAAATCCACTCCATCAGGGTTAAAGCTGACAAACAGTAAGCCCATGTTCAGCCTAAGGCATAACTGTAAATTAAGAAATAATATTTTCTAAGAGAAGGCAGTAATGCACACATCATGAGCATGTGCATTAGAAAGGATTACAGACAGTACATGTATAAAAGTTAATGGCTGTGCATTGTGCCAATCCCTTCCAATTAAGAGGACATATTACAGAGTTTGAAGCTTCCACAAGTTTCTCAAAAATAGTGGGGAAGAAGTAAAATCAGGGAACTTTACATACATATGAAGGAAGCTCGAGACTTCAGGATGAAACAAAGTTCCTCAAATATGGCCCTTTCCCACTTTTCTCTATTTTCCAAATGTTTTATAAACAGCATTAATTTTTATAGAAAAGTTGCCTTAATTATAAGATACCATTTTTTGGTAAAAGATTGAGATCTTCATTCAGATTATCTGGAGTTTTCCAAAATAATATAACAATATCCCCCCAAACAGCAGGAGATTCTTATCTGGACTTCATGTGGCATATTTCTTCTTTAAAATAGTCTTTACAAATATTAGGGGACTTTTGGATTCTGTCTACAATGCTACATAATACCTTTGCTGTTCTCTGTTGCCTCTTTTTTTTTGAGCAAAAAAAAACCTTAAAAAAGAAAGAAAACAAAGGAATGTATTTGACTTTTTATTTTCTACAGAAGCCTGGTGTTAACACAATTCAATAAGAATTTATGAGATTCTTATTAGACACAAGATATTTTGCTATGATCCATAGGAAATGAACAAGATTCCTGTTATTAGGTCATAAAATCTGGAAAGAGAGATATATGTAAAAAAAAAAAAAGTATGAAGTAAGCTGAAAATGATAAATTTTAATAAAAATGCAAAGTTCATGGAAACAGAAAGTATCAGATAAATTCTGTTTGAGGCATCACTGAAAGATTCATGGAAAAAATGGAATTTGGGCAGGAATTCTAGGTGAAAGTAATGGATGTAGGGAAAGTGTTGGGGGTGTTCTGGCAATGAAGGCCTTTGGTTGAGAAAGCTGGGTAGAGAAAAATCAGAGAGGGTGAGAGGGTGTATATGAGGGGACCCCTCCTCACCTTGCCTTGTCCTACCTTCTCAGTTTTACTTCCCATTGCCCTTCCTTTTGCTCTCTCATTCCAGCTACTCCAGTCTTTTTTCAATTCCTTGAACTCAGATGGTCTGCTGGCCACATGGAATTTGCCCATGCTCTTCCCTTTGTGGCATATCTTTGCCGAGCTAAATCCTATCTAACTTGCAGATCTCAGCCCACTTCCTATCCTTAAGGAAGGCTTTTCTGACTCATCTAACAAGATTATATTATACTCACTCACAGTATGCTCTCATTCTCCTTTGTAACACTTAACACTTAAAATGCAACTTTATAAGGATGTGTGATATTTTCATTTATGCCTGTCTTTCACCAGACTAAGAGTTCCAAGAAGTAGGAATGGTGACCACTTGTGTTCATCTTTTTATCTCTAGGTCAGAGCACAGTGCCTGGCACATTGCCAACATATAATAAATACTTATTGAGTGAATGACGAATGAAGGTGGAAATGAACTAATGATGTGCAAAAAGAAGGAAGGTAGACAAGGGGACATGGTTTGCCCACTCCTATGAAAATGATACGAATATGAAAAACAAAACATTTGCTTTTGAGTTGTGAACTTAATTATGTGTTTTTCAAGTGTTTACAACTGGTTTCCAGTGTTCTCTTGAAAAATTCTCAGCTTGCAATTTTGAAATCTTGCTACAATGCAAGGAATTTGGATCAAATAATTAATGAGTACCCCTGGGAGATAAACTCCTGTGGCATAATTTAAAAGTTTCAATGATTTTGAGGCAAGTTTAGAATTTCCTGATTTACAAGAAAACATAGGTCAAGTCTTTCCCACCTATCCCAAAAGAACACAGGGCAGGCAGACCATGAATGCTTAATATTTGTCAACTGGAAACAAATATAGCCAAAACCCAGGTCCTTTGTCTACAGAATCACTTCTGTTCTGCACTGTAAATGAGTCATTTAAGTGGTGACAGGATGAATAATCACAAAGCTTAGTTCATTTCATATCAGATGGCGAAAATACAAGTGTGAAAAATGAACAGAATAATATTTGGTGTTTCTATACTAAGAGTTCCATTTGATCAAATTTCCCATAGATTCTGGAACACCCAGTGATAGAGGAATTCACTCTAAGGAGGGCAGAAATTGTTGTAGCCTCATTTTACCAATATCAATGGTACCGGTAGAATTCATTGCATATTCCCGGCCAAGCCAATTCCTCCCTCTCTATTCATCCTTCCTATGTCTCTAGAATTTTAATCCAGCACACTCACAGCACAGGCCCTGGGCTTGTGTGACAAGTCACAGTGAACACCTGGTCCCCATCTTAGGGACTTCCTGGAGTTTGCCAATACGTGGTAATAGGTGCCAAGCGTGTCTAGAAGGTCCTCACAAACACTCCCTCCCCTTTTTTTCCTCCTCCTGTATGAGCCCCTCAGCAGCTCTAATTCTTTTTTTTTCTTTTTATAAATTTATTTGTTTATTTATTGGCTATGTTGGGTCTTTGTTGCTGCGTGCAGGCTTTCTCTAGTTGTGGCGAGCGGGGGCTACTCTTTGTTGTGGTACGAAGGCCATTCATTGTGGTGGCTTCTCTTGTTGTGGAGCGTGAGCTCTAGGTTCACGGGCTTCAGTAGTTGCAGCACGCAGGCTCAGTAGTTGTGGCTCTTGGGGTTAGTTGCTCCATGGCGTGTGGGATCTTCCCAGACCAGGCCTCGAACCTGTGTCCCCTGCTGTGTGCTCCCTGACCCTCAGTGTGAGGTGGGGAACTTCTGCATGCAGCTCAGGCCTGGAGACTGGGCGTGTGGAACCAGAAGATTTAGTGCTCCAACCCAATACTCCAAATTTCCAGTAAAATCCAAGACCTGTAAAAAATGTGATTAAAAGTGTCCTGATGGGTCTATGCTGGGCCGCCTAAAAAGAGAGGAGGGGAAGAGGGGCGACCCCAGTCCTTAGGAACCATTTGAATATGGCGGCCAAGAATGCAAGGGAAACAATGGGGAACTTCTAAGAGCCACACTTCCACAGTTTTAGGAAATGAAATATTTTGAAAGCGTGTATCAAGGTAAGCCTAGTTACCCATGTAGTGCACCTGGGTCCCACCCAATTTGTTTAGAAACTTAAGCAGTAGCTCTGAAATGTGGTTATATATGTAAATAGTCTGGAGTTTTTCCAATTATACATGCTCGGGGCCACCCAGAGAAAGGAATCTGATTCTATGACAATGGGGGCTAGGTGTGTGTATGTGTGTATACGTATATACACATATATATTTTACTAAATATTAAATTTCTTTTTATTTCTTTACTTAGAAATAATTCTCCATCAATTATCAATACATAATTTGTCATCACAAAAAGTTATTCTGGAATAAGAGGGAAAGACAATCTCAAAATTCACTGATCAATTATCAGGATGTTCCAATAACCAAATCAACCTCATATTCACCTTGCTCATCTGCAGAACTCAATAATATTAATATAACCAAATTTGCTTCACAACTATATATCTATATATACACATACATATATATATATTTATTTTAAAATATTTTGAGATGTGATGTTGGTTTATTATTATTTTTATTGAAGTACAATTGACTTACAATGTTGTATTAGTTTCAGGTGTACAGCACAGCAACTCAGCCATATATATACATGTATATATAAACATATATACATATACATGTGTGTATATATATATACACACACACATTTTTTTGGAAAAAATCTTCTCAGAACATCTGAATGTTATCCCTACTTAAATACTAGACTTGAACAAATTAGAGGTACTGAATATAAATCTCATCCATCTGCCCAAGGAAAATAGATTGTGTTTACCAATGGGGAAAAGAAGATCTGTATCATTTGGGTTGCTATGTAAGAGACTAGGAAAGAAGGAAGAAAAATAGTGTTACCATTGGAATCCCCTGAATGGGATTGAAAGTATAAGACTGTAGGTCCAGATATTTCTCTTGTGCGAAGGGGTGGAAGCAGGGAGGTGGTGAGAGGCAAGGGAATGACCTTTAGTGTAACCCCAGTTTATAATTCCTTTTGGATAGCAACAGTAAAGAAAAGGTCATTTCAGCAGTTTGGGTGGGACAAGGACTTTCTTTATGGCAGTAGCAGCAGGGATACTGTAGCCATCACTGGTGACAACAAAAATTTGGTAACAGAGAGCCTGTTGTTCTCCCATGGCCACTCCTGATCCGCAGGTCTTAGGGAAACTAAAGTAGCAGTCACAGCTTCTATACCAAAGAAGCTGTTATTGAGAAGCAAGGCTCTACATTGGGCATTGGGGAACCGATTCACCAGAATCATGGAATTGTTGCAAGCTTTCCCAAGCAGTTCGGTTTTCTTATATTCTTCTTGGTAGAAAAAAGTATCCACCAATAAAATCTGAGGAAAGGGCTAATCTCCCACAGTCTTGCTACCTGGTTTATAATGGAAGCCAGTGTCAAATAAAATTTTCCAGACATATAACATTTATTAGATAAATATTTGTTAAGAAGTCAAGTTATTCAACAGTGAATACATCTATTCTGTAAGCTTGATGAAGTTCCATTTCCATGTCCTCTAAGTTGCTTAAGTATACTTGGTATTAGAGATTCATTTGAGGCAAATTCCCAAGTCCTGTGTCCTCTAGTGGGCATGCGGTAAGCAGATGTCCCCAGACCAACAGCTGGATTAAGGATCAACCCTTGGGTGAGGTTCCTAATGGCTACAGGATACAGACCTTGGTGAATTCTTCTGTCTAGATAATGCAAGATTGGGAACAACACCTCATTTCACCAATGAGAGCTACATATAACATCCATTATGCTATTTAACAAGATATTGGTTTCAACAATAAAACCCATTTTTTTACATTCAGTATATTAACGATATCGATCAATATACTGATAACCAACATGGCTTTTGGTACTTGACACAATGCTGGCTGACCTCTCCTAAACAGTAAATTCACTCTTGATCACATGCTAACTGACTACCTCTAGATACAAAACTTTAACTGGCCCCTATATAATATCATACTGTCTATAACAAAATATTTTAAAATAAATTGACTATATTGATTTGAGTGTTTTGTTTTTCCAGTGAGGAGTAAACCTAAAGAACTAGGATGGAGGCTTATTTTATTTAGGATACAGATAGACTCATCTCTTCTATGAGACCATATGATAAAAAATTAATAATAATAATTGTCACAATACTTAACATTTATCAACAATTCCAAACACTGTGCAAAATATTTATACCTACTTTCTAATTTTAATCCTTATAACAACCCATAAGTTAGGTATTACTATCTCCATTTTATAGATGAAGGAACTGACACAAAGAGAGGGTACACAATTTGACTAAGTTCATGCAATGAGTATTTCACAGAATGGCTCAGTGCTCAGAGGTTTCTGTATTTCTCTGTCAACCCAAGTAGGTGAGTGTTATTTTCCTTTAAGAGAGATCTATTTTCTTCGTCTAAAACAGCTCTCAAACCTGGTCATTTCTCTGGGTCTCCACCACCATTGGCCCTATCCAAGTCGCCATGTCTCTTCCCTTCAATCCTCGAAAATTCCAAGTTCTTTACCCCTCAAGGTCTCTGTAACTCACTGTTCCTC
Organism: Hippopotamus amphibius kiboko; assembly: GCF_030028045.1. Lineage (NCBI taxonomy): Eukaryota > Metazoa > Chordata > Mammalia > Artiodactyla > Hippopotamidae > Hippopotamus > Hippopotamus amphibius. Next base: position 36,245,071 of record NC_080200.1, on the reverse strand, counting down.
TAACTAGAAAACTCTTCTGCCTCCCCTTTGGATGCCCAGCTCCCTCTCCTCCTTCAGGGGTCGGTACAGTGAGGCCCTCCACGAATATTCTATGCAAAGTGGACACCTGATTCCATCCCCACCAAATTACTCTCTGTCATCTCATCCTGTTTGTGTCCTTCATGGCACTTATCCTAACATGTAATAGTTATTTTGGGTTTTTCTTTTTTTTTTTTTTGGTGTTATTTTTCTACTTGCCTTCCACTCTTCAGAAGTCAGTACCACAAGGACAGAGACTGTGTGTGGTGTTCTCTTCTCCATCCCCAGTGCATCTGACAGTGCTTGTCATAAAAAGGCCTCTCAGTGAATTCTTAAATGTTGAATGAATGATTTCAGTCAAGTTTAACTAACATATTTAGATCTACTCTTTCTTCAAGATGTTCTACATGAGACAGTCCTTCGGTAAATTGACTTTAATGGTGAAAATCTCTTTTAAAAGGTTCAAGTTGAGCTCTATAGCAAATCTTCTATGAGATTGATTTTCTGAAACTTCACAAAGGCAAAGATCTGAATGGAGTCTTAAAGATCCTTTGATCTAGTCTCCAGAGGAATAAATTGATGCTCACGGGATTTTAACAGCTCCTAAATAGATAGGAGTTGTTAAATTTAAGAACTCTTAAATAGACAGGAAGACAGGAAGGGTCCTATCCCTAATATTTCTGGAACTTTCTACCTGGGGTGATCAAATGTAGAACTTTTCAAAGTATGAATTCCTGTTCCCCACTCCATCCTCAGCAGATTTGAGTGGGGATTTATTATTTAAAATCTCCCCAAGTAATCTGACAATCGTTCTGGTTTAGGAACCTATCTCTCCAATACTATCTCTAAAGACCACACTATTCATAATAAAACCCACACTTTTCTACCTCTCCCCACAGTCATCATGGGGATTTTTGGAGATGCCATGTTATACGGCATCAGCCAGAAAAAAACTTGACCTCATGTGAACTCTTTGTTCCTCTACCATCAGGATCTCTCCTAGCGAGATGACCTGAGTACAGGCCCTTACATTGTCTCTTTCTGTCCTTTTGCATGTCAATTCCTCAATTTAGGGACACCACCCCCCAGGAGTATACATTCATAACCATATATTTATTCAGATGAAATGACATTAAAAGAAACATGAAGGGCAATCATGAAGATTAAAATAAAATAATCCTGCTCAAAAGAAGAACACATGAATAGAAGGGAGGGAAGAAGGAAAGGAGCAGCAGTATCACCTTCTCACTCTCTGTCACAATAAGATTATTGTACTGCAAAGAATCACCAGTGCTCTTTCCCAGAACCTGCTGTCTGAGGTATAGCTTCCAGCTTCTGTGTGCAACACCCAGGTCCATATTTCTACTGCAGCTTTTAGCACGAAACAATAATCACTTTCCTTCAGGCTTTCTCTTGGGATCACTTCTACTTAGTACTTTCTAACCGCCTCCTTTGTGTTACTACTTCCCAAATATTACTTGCTGTTCATCACTGATCAATTTCTGGACCTAAAAATGATTTCCAAGTAAATCCCATGCATTACACTACAGCACGACTTAAGTACACATCATACAAAATTACCTAATTTCCAAAGACTACGTGAGACGTGTCTGGATAGCTTAACCCATCATCTTACTTTAAAATATTGCATCCTTATTTTCCTTTTGTGTTACTCACTTTACACCCTCTACACGTATACTGAGTTCATTGCTCTCATTCTCAATTTCACATAGATTTAAACAGAAATGTTAATATCTTTTTTCATTTAACAGTTAAAATTTTTAATTTATCTAATATTCCATTTTATCCTATCAGCTATTGTATGAGGTGAGTAGGAAAGATTTTTTTCTCCCCACGTTACAGATGGTGATACCAGTCCTAGAGGGGCTACTGCACACTTCACCGAGAGACACCCTCTGGAGTCCTGGCTGTTGTGAAAAATACAAAATAAGACGTATAAATAAGTGACTTTTCTTAATGGAAAGACTCTACATAGCAAATGTGAGAGTACATCTCCACGAATGTATAAATTGTAGTAATTTTACTTAAAATCTTCACAGTTTCAAGATTATTGCTAGTGATACTAAAACTTTATTACTCTTGAGAATGGTGTCTTTTTTGCATAATATTTTCTAGTTAGCTAATTAGCTATAAGAAAATGTTTCTTTTTGTAGTTGTCCTGTAATATTGCATTTTATTGAACTCTGTCATCAGTGCTAGTACTTTTCACTGATTTAATTGGACTTCCTATGTAGACAATAATATTATATTTTTTCTTACCAATTTTAATATATTGTTTCATTTGAAGAAAAATGTTATTGTATAGGTTAGAACAGGTGTCAGCAACCTTTTTTTGTAAAGGGGCTGGTAGTGAATATTTAGGCTTTGTGGGCTATATTGTCTCTGTCTCAACTATTCAACTTTGCCCTTGCAGTGCCAAAGTAAGCCATAAAAAATACATTACTGGGTGACCATGGCTGTGTTTAAATAAAGCTTTATTTACAGTGTGGAAGTAGCACCAGATACTAGAAAAATCAGCCAAGAGAAGACCCTCAGAATGAAGGGGAAGCTGAGACGAAGCGAGAGAGTAGCACAGACATATATATGCTACCAGCTGTAAAATAGATAGCCAGTGGGAAGTTGTTGTATAACAAAGGGAGTTCAACTCAAGAATGGAAGATGCCTTAGAGGACTGGGGCGGGGAGGGTGGGGGGGGAGTCAAGGGAGGGAGGGAATACGGGGATATGTGTATAAAACAGATGATTGAACTTGGTGTACCCCCCAAAAAATAATAAATAAATAAATAAAATTAAAAAAAAAAAAGAAGACCCTCAGAAGACCCACACACATATAAATACTTGACAATGGAAACACTATAGAGCAAAGAGTAAAACATGATACTTTCCATAGATTGTACTGGGAGAATTTTCCTAAAGCGAAAACAAAATGAATCAGATAAATCAACCTATGCTTCATACCACCAGAGAAACCAATTGCAAGTGAGACTTGAATGTGAAAACCAGCAAAACAAAGTTTTCAGAAGTTAATATAAGGGGATAGTTTCACTATATCAGGTATGAGAAGATTTTATTAAAAAGGACACAAGAAATACTAACAAAAGACCAATATATTTGATTATGTTAAATTTTAAAACTTCCTTTCATCAGAAGAAAGTGAAATGGTAAACTAGACAGTGATAGAGGATATTTGCAACATACATACTTGACAGATAGCTTCCATCATATATTGTATTCCTACAAATCAATAAGAAGACAGATATCTGGTAGAATCCAATAGAAAAAAAGAATGGCAAGGAAATTTAAAAGGCAATTTATAAATTAGGAAAACAACCAAGAATGTCACACGAAAAGGTGCTCATCCTCGTTAAACATCAAAGAGATTCAAAATAAAACCACGAGAACAGACTGTTGTTCATTTACCAGAATGGCTAAAATTAGAAGACTGAATATTAAGTGTTAGTTGTGAAGCAAGATTTAATAAAAAGAAATGCACATGTGTACCTAGGGACATGTGCAAGAATTTTCATAGTGATGTTATTCAAATAGTAAAGAACTGTAAACAATTCTAATGTCCATTAAAAGTATAATAAATAAATTTTAGCGATTGAATTTTATTCAATATATAAATGAATGAACTACAGTTATATGAAACAGCATGGAAAAAAATCTCTTAAGCAATATGAAAGAAAGAAACCAGACATGACAGAATACATGAAACATGATTCCATTTATCTAAATTTCAAAATCAAGTGATACTACACTATAAGTAATGTTTAAGGATGAGTATTTGGATGGTAAAAGCATAAAGATTAGGAAGCAACATGATATACCTGGGCCAGAATCCTTTCTCTCCTACTTACCAGTTACTTATGTCACTGAAATTCTTATCATCACCTGTAAAATGAAAGTAATAACATCTGTCTCTCAAGGTTGTTGTTACAGTTAAACAGGATAATACATGTAAAACTCTGACCATAGAGCCTGGCGTTAGGGGTTTCAGCCTTTGAGAGGTAATTTTACTGTTGTCCCTCACAATTTTGAACCAACTGACATTAGAAAAGAATAAAAATAGGGGATTAAGGACTGATAAATCTGATAACCATGATTAAACCACAATGATGTTTCATAACTCCTTTTGGATACTGAGTTTCCATAGGAAGTTTTATTAATGTCCTTAGAACTTTGTGAGTGGAAATAGAACAAGTAAGGACATGTATTTAGGGATTTGACACTTTCATTCCACCTAACAAAGAAACATCATCCAAAAGATGTCAGAGTCTTGTCACCTCAACATCAGATAGATGCATACTCCTCCCACAGAAGAGGACTGAAGTGTTATCACATTAAGGTTCCCTTGCCTCATGGAAAGAGGAGGGCAGCAGTTTCCCCAAACATATGACACCTACTAAAGACACAAACCATGAATATAGTAGTCATGGTTGTGGAAGTGAAAGTAGTAATTATTTTTGCTAGGATGATGATGAGACTGATGATAAGTTTAAAAATTAAAATAACAGGCAGCCATTGAATAAAAGATGTATAAGTTATAACTCTACAAAGTAATTAAAAAACAATGTTAGGAGACAAATTGACAGAGTATTTCACAAGCATAAATATTCTAATCATACCTTAAGAAAGAGCTTTACCCAACCAGTGTGAAGAGTCATCTGGTGGCTATGACTTGGCAGTCCCACGAAGGGGCCCTCCTGAGAATTGTATCCTAAGCTCCTAGTCTAATAGCATATTACTGTGTGGGGAAGTACCCTTCCAATCTTCTATTTCTCTGAAGACAATGGCACTCGAAAACTCCTGTTGAAAGGGTCACTAATAGCATTCATTTTTTGCTGTTCTTGGTTGGACTTGAAAGTTTGATTGGTGTACCAAGAAATTAGCTGCAATTTTAGAAAAAAAAAATGAGTCAGGTCTAGGGGAATGGTAAACCTGTAACTGAATTCTCATAAGAGGAAGGAGTAAGAAGCGTTTGGAGCTTGGGAAATTGCCTGTTGGAAATAGTATCAAATGTGATGTCAATGGGAGTATATCCTAAGGGTATTCTGGGACAAAGGAGAGATGAAGGCAAATTTTGCATACTTCATGATTTGGCCAAGGTCTATTCCCATTTTGAGTTATCAGTTTTTAATGCCTTGATGTTAATAATGATGTAATCTGTATATAGGCAATAAATCCTGTATGAACCTAAGGAGGCAGAAGTTTATAGCATCATTAGTTTCTAATGCATTGCTGGGAAATCCATGGGACGCCAGAGACCAAATACTTCATCTTTTCCAGAGATGCTTAATGGAATAACTGAATGGGTTGCTTATCTGTTTAAAGCCTTTCTTTGCTTTTGTTCTTCCTCCTTTCTTGTATTCCCCTCACTGTGCCCTATCAGAACAGTTTACCAAGCATCACAGACACAAACCTGACAAACTCTTCAGCATTCCTGTCATTCTTCATATTGTGAGCAGGTGAGAAAAATTCTCATTTCACTCAAAAGAGACATTTTGAAACACATCTAATGGATTTAAAATAGAAAAGGTGAATAGGAAATGTTACTATTGTGCATGTTACAGGACTTCACTGAACTCATGGATTTGTTGGTAAAAGAATAAAAATGATACAGCCACTATAGAAAACAGTATGGAGGTTCCTCAAAAAATTAAAAATAGAACTACCATACAATCCAGCAATCCCACTTCCGAGTTTTTTTCTGAAGGAAACAAAAACACTAATTTGAAAAGATTGTATGCACCCCTATGTTCATTGTAGTGTTATTTACAATATCCAAGATATGGAAGCAACCTAAGTGTCCATCAATAGATGAATAGATAAAGAAGATGCGATACACACACACACACACACACACACACACACACACACAGCAGAACATTACTCAGCCATAAAAAGGAATGAAATCTTGCCATTTGTGATAACACGGTGAACCTAGAGGGTATTATGCTTAGTGAAATAAATCACACAGAGAGAAACAATACCATATGATCTTACTTATGTGTGGAATCTAAAAAGCAAAACAAATGAACAAGCAACAAAACAGAAACAGACTCCTAGATATAGAAGACAAGCCAGAGAGGAGGGGGATGGGGAGATAAGTGAAATAGGTGATGGAGATTAAAAGGTACAAACTTACAGTTATGAAATAAATAAGTCACCGGGATATAATATACAGCATGAGGAATATTGTCAACAATATTATAATCACTTTGTATGATGACAGATGGTAGCTGGATTTGCTTTGGTGACTGTTTTGTGATATATAGAATGTCACTGTGTTGTACACCTGAAAGTAATATAATATTGTAAGTCAAGAGTACTTCAAGTAAAGAGAGAAGTACAATTTTTAATAAAGAATAACAACAATGGCAGCAACAACAGAGCAAACAAAACAAAACAATCAAAACAATAGCTTAATGTATTTATTTGCCAGGGAACACACACTGTGAAGAAATTCACTCAGTAGTACTCTAAAAGCAAAATGTCAATGTAATTTAAGAGTTGAAACGTGGGTGGACATTCTTGGTACTTATGCCAATTAATTAAAACTAGTACTCTGGATAGATTGAAATGAATCCTACCTCTGTTTTTAATTGGTTAAAATAAGTCCCATTTTTTACTTGTCAGGAAAGAGTCTTCTGTTGGCTTCATTGAGAATCTAGTCTGCTGGAGGGGCTCACCATCCATAGTCATTTATCAGCTTCAGCTGGTCAGAACCAGTTGTTTGAAACACAACATTGGTTTTGACGTCTAAGAAAGCACTGCTGTGGATGGATAATTTTCCTTATACATGTATTGTTAAGAATAAATCTGACATGATGTTGGATCTACTTCTTTTACTTTCGAGCAATCTATCATTTAGATTAGCAATAGATTACAAGTTAATCACTAAAAGGATGTTACCTATAGTTTAAGTATACATAATGGCCCATCTCTGGGAACCCTGCCTCCCATGCTTGAGCATTAATCTAAAATACCTTTGCTCAGCTCACAGGAAACATCCTGGCCAGGCCCACCTGTGAATGGCTGCAGGAAAGAACAAATTAACATAGGTTCAGAGTCTGGCTGGAACCAGGAAACATTTGCAACAACTTATTGCCTTTTTACTTTACCTCTTCACCTTCCCCACTCTTTGTTCTATAAAAGAACAAATAAAATCACTATTCCTTGCCCCAGTAATTCATCTCTTGATTTATTTGCCTGTCATTTGGCAAGCAGTATGAGCTTAGACTTGATAACATATGCAGGGAATTTTTTATGTTCCTTTTAATTCTCCCTTAAGATTAGCCCCAGAGTAAATAAAAATGTCCGGTCTATTTGTTATCCAAGGCAGAATTCTTAAAAGCTTGCTTCCCATGAAAGAACCTTTCATTTAACTAGGACATACTTCCATATAGTCCCTTCCTTCCAGTTACATCCCCAGGGGTTGGTCCTGTTACATCCCCAGGGGTTTGTCCCATTCCCGGTAACTCCACCCTCTTCCTGCTGTCTGCCTGGGGATGCGGAGACAAGTATGTGATTAAAACCACCAATAAAACAAATTTAGAAAATGAACTCTTTCTTGGTTTCGAGAACATGTACAAATGTTTTGGTATAATACTGAGTTAAAGAATAAAAGAAAAAATTTTATTAATAGGCTAATGTTAACTATATAAAAACATATTACATGGTAAAAAGATTGGAAGAAATAAAGCCCTAAGATTAACAATGTGAAAATTAGTTTCTTTGTGGTGGTAGGATGACATATGATTTTCTTCTGCTTTTTTTTACTATTTTTTCCTGAAATTTGTATTTTCTTTCTTTTAAGGTATTTTTAGTATTCTGATAATCAGGAAGGAAAAAAAACTGATCCCAAAAGGCGAATGTCAGTGCAATAAACACAGATTAAAATATTAAAATTCAGAATTTGAAGTCTCATTTGATGGCATCTATACTACATAATGGTAAAATAATAACAAAAGAAATTAACATTAATAATTCTTTTAAAAATACATTTATGTAGGCTTCTAAAGAAAAGACTTGTTTTTCAGTGTTTTTAACAAGTACATAAAAAGAGGATTTTGCATTGCAGAGTTTTACAAATATTAAAGGATTTCTAGAGTCTTATTGGTTTGGTCATGATTTCACATCATGGTTATTCTTCCTCATATTTGTCTATACCTGCCTTACTTTGGATATTTCACTCTGGAAAATAAACATGTTAGTCTTTCCATCTTACCACAGCCTCTCATGAACTCTCTACATCTGATATTCTACTGTTACTGAGTCCAAGCTCTATTGGTCACCACACTACCAATAAGTCAAGAGATGAGCTGTTGGGGCAAGGAATAGCCTTTAGTTGGAAAGCCAACATACCAAGAGGATGGGGGACTAGTGTCCCAAAGAACCATTTTATCAGAGTTAGAATTTAGGCTTGTTTTGTACTAAAAGGGGAGCAGATGAAGCTGATTGTTGCAAACTTCTTTGTGCAGGAATCCTTTGTTCTTGCAGCTGTGGACTCTACAAACCTCCAACAAGACAATTGTTATTTTCTATTCTGCAACTTTTTATTTCTATATGAATGGAAAATTGTTATACCTTTAAAGGCCAGAGCCTTGAGAATGAGATATCATGTATATTTCAGACTCCAGGCAACATTCTTTTACAAAGGTGTAGAGCCTGCATGACAAAGCTGAGGCAACAGAGCCACAAGGGTTAGAGCTAAAGAAATAGATCTAATAAGGAGTCAAGTTTGTTCTTCTCTGTTATACTACCACCTATTTAGTTCCACTTTGACCATTGGAAACACTCTCCTTTCCATACCTTCCCCATCTTTCTGTGAATACTGAGACCTAGAAATTATAATATCCCAAGCTCTTAAAAGTGGAGTTGTATTAAAGGTGTGGGCTATTTGAAGAGTCAAGCATAGCCTTAGGGAACAAGAGGGCTTTACTCCTACTATACAATCAATAGGTGATGGGATACTGTTGATTGGCAGCTCTCATTAGATAGAAACAAACGATTCAGTGGTCATTGCATCCCTGAATAGTTAGGTTGGACTCTCAGTTCTGTTTTACATCCACTTAGTTCCCTATCTCTGGACACTCCTGGTATCTCTTGGGGGTTGAAGGTTTCTTCTATTTGGTCTCTCTCCTCTCCCTTTGCTCCAGCAAACAGTTTTTATCTAGATAAGGAACAAGAATATTCTGTCTGTACCTGTGCATCAGAATATTTATTTACATCTAGACCAGTGGCTTTTAAACTTAAGAGGCAGGATTTGTCATCTTTGTTTTCTTGGTTATTTGGGTGATGCCTTTTCCCTAATAACAGCAAATAAAAACTGGCCCCTGAGGTTAATAGTCTTCTCCTTTGTAGTTTGGCAAGTTGCTGGCTCAGCAAGTATGAGTAACTCCCCTGAAGAACAGACTGATGTCATGTCCAGTCTTTGTATACTGCTCCTTTATAACATGACCATTCCTTTATAGAATGGCCCACTGTTACAAAGTCACTTAGAGAGCCCCTCCCTTTGTAAATATGAAGGGTGTTTCAGAGGCAGACTCCCACGGTCTGTCCTATCCCACTGTGGCTGGCCTAGGCACACCACCCCATGACACAACTAGAACCAAGAGGATCCTGTGATTCTGCTGCTTCTCTGCTAGTAAATTTGTCAGCAACAAGCTCTATTTTCTATTTCAACCACATGATGGCTGTGGCATGGTCCAGGTGCCTAGGTCTATTAGGCAAGCACTTTACATGTTGTAATAATCAATTTATGCAGTTGACTTTCCCACTAGATTGTAAATTTCCTAGGGAAAGATAATGCTTTGTTTGATTTTGTATCCCTAAGCTTCAGCGCAGTTCTTGCACATAATTGATGCTCAAAAAGAGAGTAATGAATATCTGCTTTTATTCATTAGGCCCCACATGCACGCCCATCATTTCCTTGAGCTAATGATTCCCCAGTGCTTCTGTTGCATATCATTCCTGTATGGAGAATGATGATACTTAATTCAGGAGATTAATGCCCTATATGTGGATAATAAGGGATGACACAATTGAATCGAAAACTCCAGAGACGTCTCTAATTGCACACAGTTAATATTTATTCCTTTTTTTATACTTTTTTTTTTTACATTCAAGAACCATTTTTAAAATTAATTACATGGTCCTGGTCCAGCCAAAATGACCTCTGTAATGACTCATGGATCATTCATCACTCCTGTTTATGAGCGCTCAGAGTGATTTTAAGGTTTTATTTAAACCTATAAATTATGTGTGTGTGTGTGTATGTGTGTGCTTGTTTTCTTTTGCTTTATTTCAGGCTGAGACTGCTAAAAGTCAAATGTTTTCATCTGAGATAGACATTAAGATAAGCTGTGTCTACACAACTTGGCATCAGTTGTGTCAGAGAGAGTACAATACCAGCTAGGAAAACATCTCAGTGCCCTTTATTTAATGGGTCACAGGAATCCTGATTCTGATGAGTTTCATTCTAATCTAATGGTACACAGGTGTGGTTTCCTACATGGTAACATTGTTAGTACCAAAAATAATTGTTCTGTGGAATCCACATGTGTTTTTGAATATTGGAAAAAATAATATGTAGTCTTTCTAAAGATGAGGGCTCTCCAAACTGCTATCACATGCCTTGGAGAAGGACTTAGAGAAGTAAACTAAAGTTATATGCAGAGATGTCAAGCACATCTGCTTGGTGAGAGTAAATTAACATATGAAATAGGGGACAGTAGGGGGAGAATAATGGTAGGAAGAGAGAACAACTAACACTTACTAAAAGCTTAGTTTGTAGCAAGACTTTATGTCTTCCTTCCTATCTTTCTTCTTTCTCTCTTTTTCTTTCTTTCTCATTTATTTTTGAGGCTGTGCAATAATATTTTAATGAAGCATATTAAGTTTTTGTTTATGACTACAAGAATGCATATCCATAGTAAAAAAATCTTGGAGAATATAATGGAAGCATGAAGAGGGGCAAAAAATATGACCCTTAGTTTACAGGCAAAGATAATCAACATCCACATTTGGTGTATTTTCTTTTATTCTCATTTATATCTTGCATTGCATTTTTTGGCTTTGATTTTTATTGTTTATATTATTTCATGAATAGTAAAATGTTAATCATATTTTATTGATTGATAGATAATTTTCATCTATTGATACTTAGTTTCTTTCACCTGCAGAGAGTCTGTACTACTGTAACAGTGAACAACTTACATGATCTCTTTACATATTTTTTTCTAAATAATAAAATTTAGTTATCTATTTTATATATAGTAGTGTATACAGGTAAATCCAAGTCTCCCAGTTCATCCCACCCCTCCTCCCCCCTTGATAACCACAAGTCTGTTTTCTACATCTGTGACTCTATTTCTGCTTTGCAAATAAGTTCATCTGTACCATTTTTCTAGATTCCACATATAAGCTGTATTATACGATATCTGTCTTTCTCTTTTTGATTTACTTCACTTTGTATGACAATCTCTAGGTCCATCCATGTCTCTGCAGATAGCATTATCTTGTTCCTTTTTATGGCTGAGTAATATTCCATTGTATATATGTACCACATTTTCTTTATCCATTCCTCTTGTTGATGGACATTTAGGTTGCTTCCATGTCCTGGCTATTGTAAATAGTGCTGCAATGAACATCGGAGTGCATGCATCCCTTCGAATTAGGGTTTTCTCCAGATGTATTCCTAGGAGTAAGATTGCTGGACCATATAGCAGCTCTATTTTTAGATTTTTAAGGAAACTCCATACTGTTCTCCACAGTGGCTGTACTAGTTAACATTCCCAGCAACAGTGTAGGAGGATTCCCTTTTCTCCATACCCTCTCCAGCATTTATTGTTTATAGATATTTTGATAATGGCCATTTTTACTGGTGTGAGGTGGAAATAACTACTGAGGAGCAGAATAAGGAAAAAAGAGTGAAAAGAAACAAGAACAGTTTCAGAGACCTCTGGGACAACATTAAACGCACCAACATTCAAATTATGTCATTATTTAAATTAATCATCACAAGAACCTGAAGTATAATATGCATATCATTGTCTTCACTTTACGGGTGAGGAAATTGATGCTGAATATTACCTAGCTAATATGTGGCAGAGCAGAGATGTAAATATAAGCTGGTGATTGTTCTTCTATGCTGTAAAATTTTTTTACTCACACTGGTAAGTAACCTGCAACATGGCTTTTGAAGTAAGGCAATTCCGGATTTACCTTTCTGCTCTACCACTTTCTAGCTAGCTGCAGGATCTTGGTTAAATTGCTTAGCCTCCTCTTCCTTGTCTATAAAATAAGAATAATAATACTCATCTTACAGCATCATTGTAAAGCTTTCATGGGGCGGTATGATTCAAATCCCCACTTCAGCACCTGGTGGTAATGAAGAGGAAAGTTAGAAACTTACACTCAGCTAAAAACAACTCCATGCTTGTTTTGCTTTTGTGAAATATGCTTGCTGTGCTGAGAAAAACAGAAAAACAGGATGACCTAACAATTCAGTGTAACTTTAAGATGTTTTGCTAAAAAATGGAATGTTCTGCACCTGCTCTTGTAAGTTTCTGTTTGGAAACTTCCGTGCTCTGTAAACATGTGCACTATAAAAGTAAAGCTCACCCTGAGCTTGGGGCCCAGAACTTTGGAGTGTTAGCTCATCTGGTGCCACCAGCTTAATAAACCTGAGTTCTCCAACCCTCTGAGTGTGGTGCTTGGTTTCTCGAGGGAGTGATTTCTGAAACAGTAATATGTCATGGAGACATCTTTTAACCTCTCTTAGCACATGCATGGAGATAACAGTAATAATATCTGTCTCTCAAGGTTATTGTGAGGATTAAATGAGGTAATCCATGTAAAGTACTAAACATATAAGTGGCTTGATAATTATTAGCTAACATCACCATCAACATCATCTTCATTAAAGTGATCAATAAATTGTAATAAATGAATCTAGCCATTCTTAATGAAATAAATTGTTGAGTAAGTTATGTTCGGTAGCAGGGCCCTGATGAGGTACCTGACTTGTACCAAGAAGCTTATATTTCTTTCTGCTCTTATGCTAGAAAAAAATAGATATTTATGTGCCATTATAAAAGGCAGGATTATATTTTAAATAAGATACACTGCTCGGAATGCTCTTTCTTGTATATGGTGGTCTCACCATTGTTTGTATATGGATAACTAACGAAGCAGCTGAACTGAGGATTGCAGAGGCATCTGTCCCATGGGAGCATAGAGAGCTGAACTGAAGAGCCCTAGACAGTTAAGTGTGAGAATGTCAGAACTTTCTCCTTTTCAATCCATGCTGATCAAACTACCAGCCCTGCTCTGATTTCCTCCACCTCTCCTTCCTCTTTGCCCTCTCTTGTAGGAAGCACAGATACTTCTCTCTTTCCTACTTCAGAGGATTCTTCACTCCCTCTCTGGTGCTTTGCATCACAGTTTACCTTATGAGTAGTAGCCTCCTATGTGGCATGATTCCTGGGATGACAGAAATGCTTCCTGCTCCCAAATGCTTCCCTGATCAACCACTGAGCCATGTGTTCCGGGATTAGAGCTCTGTTCCCCTTCCTGACTAAACTGGGGACTGTTTAAAAGTTCCAAAAGCTGTGACTCATTAGGCCTTATCAGACACCTACAGCAGTGGTGTTCCCACAGAGCTTCAAACATTGATAGGGCTTCCTCAGCAGTCCTCAGATGTGGCAGGGGAGAATGGAGTTGAAGGTGGCGGTAACTCTGGACTTTCCCTTGGGCTGCTTAAATCAGAATGTATCATTTCTATCCACTGGGCACCCCCTGTAAAATTTTATTGAAGAAAATACTCTTCCACTAGATGTGCAGTATAGATACATTCCTAGGCTGAGCCTGTCAGAAGTTGAGACAAATCCTTTTGTTTTTAGGGTCCTATTACATTAAACAGTGGAAAAAACTGCTCAAGATATGGTTAAAACTATATTAAATGTTTAATATAACTTGTCAGCGAGACTGTATATATACTGTCATTTGGAGAGAACCTCAAAATGCTAAGTTTGAAGACCATTGTGAGTGTCCCACTTTGACAGGTCCTCATCCTAAGTAAGATTTGATGCTGTGAGTGGGGAGCTCACAAACTGACTGCAAGATTTAAGTTGGGACAAAGAAAAGGATGCAGAAAGAAGAGTCCTGAGGTATTTAAGACAAATCACCACTTCCAGCTATGATTCTATCTGATTGGCCCTGCTTGAGGTTGCTCTCCAAACCAGGACAAACTTCTCCTGTATTTACAGATTGTTTTTGAAAAAGCTCTAGATAATCTAATCCTTATTACTGCCCCCTTCTGTCTCATCAGGTTTATTAAAGCAATTCTTCTTGATACATTGTGGTAGATTAGATTATTTATTCCCAACTCTTCTCTCCTTCCCTGTGATAAAATTATTCATCTACACCTTTCTCTGTGCCTTCCACTGGGTGGAATATGCATCCTCATCCGTTGACTTTGGGCTTGGCTATGTAACTTACTTTGACCAACAGAAAATGGGTAGAAATATCAGTGTGTGGGTTCTGAGCAGAGGCTTTAGAGGCATCACAAGTTTCTGCTCACCCTCTTCTGCAACTTTCCCCCCATGAGAATAACACTTCCTAGGTGATAGCTACTCCAATAGCCTGGGTTCTAGGATAAGAAAATGCACGAAGCTAAGCCCAGCCACGCCTGCCTGTAGCCCACATGTGATGAGAGCAAGAAATAAATGTTTGTGGATTGATGAGACTGTTTGTTACCACAGCAAAGCTGACTCATATGTGCATTTTCTGCTATAAGTGTTTCTGAGCCAACTCTCTGTTTCTCCACTAGACTTGGAATATCTTTCCACTCTTGTATATTCATTCAAGAGTCTCTTAAAATTCAAGCTTCTCACAAATAACAGGAAGGGAGGAAACTTCACTGTCCATAAGGCTTCTACTACTATTCAAACCAACAATTGACCATCCATCTCCAAACTACCGCTGCTGACATCACATAATAGAAACACTATATAATAACTGCCATATTCAATATCTGTACAAATGCCCTTTCATGTATCTTTCTGGATCTATATTAATCTATTTCCATTTTCAATCCCATGGACTATGAGATGACACATTTGTGTAATGAAGTGATGCCAAAATGTGTGTGTGGATGGTAAATATGTTCATCATTCAGAAGTGAATTTACCTCACCAACTGTTGCCACTCATTTCTTTCTTCTATCAAAAGTGTATCTGGCAGAATTTCAGATGGATTAGATTTTCACCTGCTTGTCTCTACCCAGGCATTTACCTTCACTCCAGTCTAGACTCTGTGGAGCATACTGGATTCTAATTATACGTCAGAAGTTTCGTCGTGTGTTCTGACATAATACCATTGATAACGAGGCTTCCAAATTCTCAGTTGAATGGAATGAGTTCTAATAAATTGTATTAGTGAACAGAAGAGTTATCTTCCTTTTTTTTAAAGTTCAGCTTCATTTTGTGTTCCCAGAGGCTCAAGAAACTGCCAACTTAAAAAAAAAAGTCGTCTTCCAGTGAGGTTAGTACTCCAAATCAAAACATTCTTTTAGAAATTGGGTGAAATTTTGAAGGATCAATCAGCCAAAAAGTGACCAAATGGAGACAACAGGTATAAAAACACAGATTTCTGTGATTCGGTGGTTGACAGGTTTTTAAACATGTATGCTTAGCTCACAACAAAATTCTTTACAAAATTCTCTAGAATTTTCCTCTCTATATATCTTTTCTTGTCTTTTTCCTTTTCTTCCTTTTTTATTTTTGAGCAAACATATTTATATTCTCTTCAGCTTCTGAGTCCAGTAAATAAACCCTGTTCCCATCTGGAATGCATTCAGATCTACATCATTCTTTGCTGAGAATTGTTTTAGATATTTTAGATGTGTCATCTTCATGGTTTTTGAATAAAATCCAGCCCAGGGTAAGCATAACTCTTTATATTATTTCCAAGTCTCCCTTAATGTGCAGTACTGTGGTGATGTTATCATCTCTAGTGGATCTCCTAACTTTCCCTCAGAAGAGAACTTTGTGACCAGGAAGTCTCCATTGACCTTAGAAAAGCTTTTTCAACTATTATTTTTTCAAACCCCTCTAACCATGAATGATAGAAACTTTACGTAAATGCATCAAAGTTGGGAAAAACAACAGTGGTAATTATGAAGTATGCTTATTATTTTAATTTAGAAAATATGCTCCAGGTTAACCACACCCCAAAAATACAAAGGTGCCTGTTTAACTAAACGATGTCATTAGAAAAACTGAATTGAATTCTTAGCCACATGCAACACCACAGCTAGTGAATGTCTCCATTAATGAAACAGAAACCCATCTAGACAGAAGCCCTTCCATTGCACCATAAAGGGCATCCTTTGTGAATGTGATGGGTCTGAGAAAGGAACACACTCGAGGGGGCTGCAGGTGGGAGGCCGCTTCTATGACTCAGGCTGCAGAGAGGTGGTTTCAACGAACCCAGGGAAATTCATGATGAGGTTTCATGGCCCAGAATCTGTCTCTTAGGCTCCATTATTTTGTGCTTTGAATAGTCATGCTCTGTGAGGAGGTCTTGACGTTGTTGTGGATACCTCCTGAAAATGAGAGTTAACTGCTTTGGAAGCTCCAGGGATCCCTGAAGGGAGCCCTTTTACCATAGTGAAAGTGGCTGTGAAGGGATGGGATCTCTCTTCTCTGTGCCTGGCAGATGAAGGGTTTAAGTTGTGTGCAGTGGCTGCATGATTTTTCCTGGCATAGTTTCTTGTCTAAAAGGCATTTTTCCTGGCTTCATTGTCCTAGTTGTGTAGCATACAAATTGTGTAGCAAACAATCCTCCATTCCTCCTGGAGATTATATGAGCTAATTAATGTTCTGCAGTAAATTCCTTACTGCTTAAACCTGCTTAAATCAGACAGAATGGATCTTATTGTTTGCAAACCAGAACCTTGACCTGTGAAGGTCTCCTCTCTTCTACTCAATATTCTCAAACTAAGAAATAAACAGACAAAAATCCCACAAATTTCTTCACAGAATATGTTTCCTTGAACAAAGGAAGATAAAAGATGAATGGTTTTTGCAAAGAATGCCTAGGCCCTCGCTCTAGGATATAGACACAAAAACAGGAGAATGCCAAAGATCGTGGCTTATCCAAAATGTCTGCAACAGATATGTACTGAAAAAGGCTTTTGCCCAAAGCACTGCACTATATCAGAAAGCCAATATGAAGAGGGACAATAAAGGCAAAGAGATTTCAGTCTGATGTAAACGAAAAAAAACCTCTAGGCTCGGAGTCAAGAGTACTGACATTTAGAATCATCACCTTTAGGAACTAATTATGTGACTTTGAGGAAGTTGCTGAACCTTTCTGAGCCTCATTTTCCTCATTGGTTCAATCTAATGGTTGGATTAAATGATTGCTAAGACCCCTTTAAGCTATAAAGCACCACAATCTAGACAGAAAGAAGTATAGGGTGTGGAAGATAAAGATATAGAAGAAGCTATTTCCAAATTAGTGTCACAAACATTGCCTTTTAATCATATATTTTTGCATGTTATGTGCACACACATTTAAAATTTTTCCTGAGTTTGAATTTTGAGACTCTAAGAAGAAATATTGGGATGAAAGCAATGTTTGGGGTTTTTTTTTGCATTAATCATAAAAGCTGATCCTTCAAAAAATATACATCTTAGTTAGCACATAGTCTTTCCCCATTCTTCTACCACTGCCCTTTGAGAAGAAAAATCTTCCCAAACAGTTGGAGGGATGAAGGCTAACAACTGCTTGCTGAGATGCTGGCAGGTCACACTTGGTGATGATTCCCAAGGGAGTATCAATATGGCTTTCAATGGATTTATCTGATTGTGGAAAAGCTGCACTCATCACATCATCACTGCTTATTTCCAGAGTCTTAAAACTGATAACATTTTGGAGACATACAGATCTTTCACTCTTATAACCCACCTGAAGTTTGTATTCTTACCACCACACCCCTGCCAAACAGCGGACCAACTTGTACCTGGAAACTGATGGTAGAGACTCCTTTCAAGAGGATTTGGTATCACCAAATCAAATCATTTCTCTCCTTGGTTTCTCTATGTTAATAACTACCTATTAGTTCTTTCTCTGAAAACATTTGAATTTGCATCCAAAACTTCCACATGTGGTCTTTAGAGCACATAGGAACCTCCTCATTTTGACATTATTAATACAGTCTATTATTTTGTTAAACTTTTGAAGTACACTCATTAAGCTCACTTTTATCTATAATAAAAGTATTTTTTAAGCTTCTTAGCTTTCACTCCTTCCTTTTTTTAAGCAGAGAAAGATTTATTGCAGGACCATACAAGGAGAACAAGTGGCTCATGCCCCCCCAAATCCCAAACTCCCTTCATGTCTTTGTCTTGTAGCTATGAGATGCATTTTTGACCCAAATGAAAAATTTTACATAACCTCATAACATTTATTTCAAAAGTTTTATTTTATTTTTAAAAATAATAATTATTATTAAAAATAGAGATGTACATGACATAAATATGAAGAATATAAATAAATCACCTAAAAACAGCTATGAATTATCCAAAATTTCAATACCCCAGAATAACTTTATGATATCTGTTAAACACGATTCCAAATATAGCTCTGTATATGTGCAGTTGGGTAAATGGACAGTTAGATATATTCATAAAAAAGTTAATAGAAATAAAATCATACTATGCATTCTATTTTTAAATTAACAATATAAAAATATTTTTTGAACTTTAAAAAGGAAAACAAAACTGACGTTAATTGTGAACTTCAAATAAGTATTTCTTTATGCAAGACAATTTTTTTCTAAAGTTAAGAGAAAGAAATGAAACTATTAGGGATGGAATCATATGAATTTTTTACTATATGCTTCAATTTTAGACAGTATCATTTAAATTACTGCTTTAAAATATGTGAAAAGGCAAAACCATGGAACAGCAAAAAGATCAATGTTTGTCAAGCAGGTGAGGGGAGGAAGCAGGAAGAGAAGAATAGATGGTGTACAGGAGATTTTAAGGGCAATGAAACTATTTTATGTGATTCTGTAATAGTTTATATGATTCTGTAATGGTGGATACATGTCATTATACATCTGTCAAAACCCATGGAATGTACACTAAGAGTGAATCCGTATGTAAATTATGGACTTTAGTTAATAATAATCTATCATATTGGCTCATCAATTGTCACAAATGAACCATACTACTACAAAATGTTAAAAATAGAGGAAACTGTGTGTTTGGGGGGAGGGGTATATGAGAACACTCTGCACTTTCTGCTCAATGTTTCTGTGAACCTAAAACTTTTTTTTTTAAAAAAAGACCATTAATTAAAAACAAAAATTAATAAAAATAGACCTAAAACATTTTAAAAATAAAATGATTGTGTCCTTCAATTTACAATTATGTATCTTTTCCCTAATTCTAAATGTTTGTAACCTATTTTCTTAAAATCTAAAGAGTTTGTAACATTTATATTCTTTTTCATCCACCAATGTATTATTCATAGGTTTTATGTTTAAATGAATTCAGTGCTCACACTCAGTCCTTTCTTCATATATTCCCAGCTAGACTTCTTTATTTTAAATTATCCTTTAGTTGGATATTTTATTTTTGAGGAGAACTCACAGGTGTGAGTTTCCTTGACACCATTCATGTCTGAGAATGAAAGTTCTCTGCCTTTATTCTTTCTCAACAACTTGGCTGAAATCAAGATTCTTGGGTCACTATCTTCTTCTCAAATTTGAGGACAAGTATCCTTTGTCTTTGAGAACTGAGCATCACTAGGGAGAAAACTGAGCCAGCCTGATTATTCCCACTTGAAGATGACTTACTTTTTTTGAAATTCAATAACTAGAATATATTTTTATACCTAACAGTCTCTTGAAATTAACCTTGACCTTCAGTAATTAGAATGTGTTTCAGTGTCCAACTTTCTGCTTAAGTTTTTCCTGGCACACAACGTAAAGAAAAATTTAGGTCCCCCTTTCAAAAAATGAGCTATAAAATTGAGCTCTACACATATTTCTTGTTACACTTACTACAGCTTCTACTTTGAGAGTAACATTATCCTTGTGTTAGATAATTTTAATCTGTCGTTCACATCTTTCATCTTCTTTCTAATAGCTTTGATCTGTCTGTTTCCTTATAGGCCATGAATATATTCAGAGCTCCTGAGTCTGTCATTTGACACACTCTAACCCTCCAGATTTGATTTTCTTTATCTTCAGATTGGATGAGCATACCTTCTATATCTTCTCCAAGTCAGGATAAACATTGGCTAGGACAGAACCCTGTTATAAGCTTAGAGACTTTTTTTTTTTAAAAATTGATTCACTTGAATTAATTGTTCTTTAAACAGTACCATATTATCCCATCTTTTGTTTATACACAATGTTGTAATGATAGATTTTGTCAACTGTCTTGGTAAAATTTAGATTTCCATCAATTGCTTTTCTCTGTTCTGTTAGTCAAATAGGAATTCATCACTTTTTGGTGAACCCCTAGTAATCTCTGCTCTCACTTCTAGGTGCTCACCAACAATTTCTTCAATAATGCTTCCTAAAAGCTTAATTGAGATTGACATCACCTTACTAGTTAATCTTTTGTAGAAATGACATCTTAGTCTTTTTGATAACCTGAAGATACTTCCCTGTCCTGAGCCTTCTAATAATATTCCCATTCTCTGTGATCCTCGAAGATCATCACCAGCAGAGGTTAACAGTCTCACAAGTTTCTTCTCCATTTTCTCTAAAAATCAATGAGCTTGGGCCAGGAAACAAAGACTCATTTTGATTAACCATGTCATAAAGGTAAGAAGAGAAGATTCAGATTTTGAATATGCCTCTGAAACACAGTTTATCTTATTATCCCCCAGTTGTCTGGTGCTTGTTGTTTCCCCAGTAAACTAAATTCTTTGAGGACAATGGCAGTGTTTTACTCTTCATAGAGTCCTCAGTGCTCAACACAGTGCCTGGCCCACCACAAGTTTGGAAATATCAAAGGTAGGCTTTTGTGGATTGGGCTAACTACTGACCAACCAACCATCACAGCATTATTTCTCTAAGTGAATTATTTTCCCAGTTATAACCAACCAATTTTCATAATATGACTCACTATTCTTTTAAATGTTTTATAAGATTTGCTTGGGGGATTTTCACAT
The DNA here is from genome assembly GCF_030028045.1 of Hippopotamus amphibius kiboko. Classification (NCBI taxonomy): domain Eukaryota; kingdom Metazoa; phylum Chordata; class Mammalia; order Artiodactyla; family Hippopotamidae; genus Hippopotamus; species Hippopotamus amphibius. Next base: position 36,223,829 of record NC_080200.1, on the reverse strand, counting down.
GGGAAATTCTGTTATTTCATAATCTTCACTTGAGCCCAGGGACAGACCTGCAGTATAAAGACAGAAGGGATGAACAAGTGACAAAAGAGGAAAAAAGAAAATTACTGGGCATTATTTCATGAGAGATTATTCTACTCTCATGGAACATTATGCTAAATATTAAGACAAACCAAAACATAAAACTCAGTTGCTAAATAGACTTACGGGGCCATCAAACTCCCTCAGACCAGGGCTCTTGGGTTGTGTGTGGCTTTTCAACATCCAATGTTACTTTTTCATGACCTTTAAGCTTGGTATTATTAATCTTGGCCCCGTTAAAAATAGGACCCCTTATAGTGTCCTTGAGTGCCTTTTAGTGAATATAAATTGCAGCAATGATTTTAAAGGGACATAGCTGTGGGTACCACTGGCATGTCTTATTGTACTGTTAATTGCAGCCATTTGGAATAAGAATTCAGATCAATCTCATTTTGTTTAGAAACTGAGGTTGGTTTGCTGCAGATTGCCTTCTGTCTGTCTGGTTTCTAAGAAGAAGGATTCATCTGGAATCTTCATCATGTGTATCTCCTCTAAGGACACCATACAACTTATAAGTTCCAAAGCTCTGTCTTGACAGGCATGAGAGAAGAAAATAAACCATAGAAAATTAAGAACAGCTTCCTAATTTATAATACCTGTCACTAGAAAATGTTACTGACTGGCAATTCAATAGAAAAGCTGCAGACCTTAACTTTTCCCATTCAGGTGTTCACATATCTCTCTGCAGCAAGTGGAAAATAAATTTCACACCCAACCTCAGACTACAGCCCCTTCCTGCACTGAAACAACCTGTTCTGCTGGTTAGAAGGCCAAACAGCTGCTATGGACTGTCTGCTGCACCAAACAATAAAGAATATCTTAGAGTCTTAAGAATCTGCTGTTGAAAGGGAGCCTTGCCACCAGCCATGGGAGCCTTCATTATCTCACGGGAGGCCTATTTCCAAACCTGAGAAATCAGAAGTCACCTGTGGAAACCAGTGAATGGATGGAACTATTTGGAAAGGCAGCTGCAAGGAAAAGAAATCAGCCTGGTGACACCACAAGGGCCCTGAGTGGGAGTGTTAAATTAGTTGAAAATGTTGAGAGCTGTAGACAAGTTGTCGAAAGAAGATGTCCACAGATTCTGCCAAATCTGCGTAAAAAATAAAGGACAGTTTAGAATATCTTTTATTAATAATACTATTGCTATTTTTGTATTCTGCGAAGGAAAAAAAGCCAAAATTAGTGGCAAAGTTGAGGAGTTATAGTACATGCTTAAAGAAATGAAGCTTTGCTTCTTTCAGAACATTTAATTTTATAGCTGCCAAGCCTGCGGGTGTGAACAGATGTGGCCATTTACCGTTGCAACATGAAGGCACCATGAGCTTCTTTAAGTACGTGTGCTATGCCTTTTCATTGGCTCTGCAAGCCATTCTTTCCCAACAACAGGGATTTTTCAATCCTGAAATGAAATGAAATCCTGAATGGTCACAAAGTCCAACTAAAGAAAGCCTAAAGCACGAGGTGGAACTGTCGCTATATAAGGTGTTATTGTTGCCAATCCTTACATATTTTAAAGCCTTACAGGGCAAGTGTTAGAAGCCTGATCTTCCATGATTTTGCCTTGAATTAGCTATAGTTAGATTGAGATCTTAAATTTGGGAGATGACAATTCAATCTTAATTCAAACAGGTACATGAGGCAGGACTATACACTCAATCCTAAAAAGTAGATATCCTACTTCTGTTCTAATCTCTATTTGTGCCAGGAAATCTTTTTTGATTGTTACTCTTTTTCCTCACATGGAGCCAAAGTATTATTTTTATAAGCAAGGTGTTGTTCTAAATATTTTAGAGATTGCTCTTTTAATCCTCCCAACACTATGAGGTAGATAGTAAAAGCTTCATTTTATTGAAGCACAGTGAGGTTAAGTAACTCATCAGAGCATATACAGCTAGAAAGGGGCAGAGCTGGGATTTAAAATGGGGTGCCCTTGTCCCAGATGCTATGCTTCCGAGCACCACACATATTGCCAAAATTTATCGCTCTAGCATTGAGATGCGTTGCCATGTGGCTCTTCCTATCAACATCTGGCATTGCTTTTAATGGAATTCTGTAAACAGGCAAATTAAGCAATTCTGTAAGAAGTCTAAGGAGAAGGAGCAAGCACAAAAGAACATTGCTTGTATTTTTGAAAACTATACACCATTTATTTTCTTCCATTTATAGGATGGAAGTCAGCAGGAGGAAGATTTTAGCTCAACATGAATAAGCAAATAAAATGTACTCTATTAACATTTATTAATACTCTTTGCTCTGTAAAAGTACAGTGAATCATGTGAGGAGTTAATAAACTCCCCGTCACTGAAGTATCTAATCAGAGACTTTGAAACAATAGGTCAGACTTCCCTGGTGACACAGTGGTTAAGAATCTGCCTGCCAATGCAGAGGTCACAGTTCGATCCCTAGTCCAGGAAGATCCCACATGCCCTGGAGCAACTAAGCCCTGTGCACCACAACTACTGAGCCTGCACTCTAGAGCCCGCAAGCCACAACTACTGAGCCTGTGTGCTGCAACTACTGAAGTCCGTGTGCCTAGAGCCCGTGCTCCGCAACAAAGAGCAGCCCCTATTCGCCACAACTAGAGAAAGCCTATGCAGAGCAACGCGGCCAAAAAATAAATAAATAAAAATAAGTAAATACATTTTTTTAAAAAAAGAAACAATAGGTCAAGGCTTGCTGTTGAGGGGATACCAGGATTTGGTCATGAATTGGGCTCAGTGACCTCAAAGTTTCATGCATATAGTTTTCACAGATACACACACTCATTGGGTAGCCAGAAGGTATCTCTCAATTGTCACCATGCTACAAACCTGCCAGATATGACCTGGCCTCTGTAACATTTTGTCATTTAAGGTTTGCTGGGATATCAGATTGAAAACAAACCAAATTACTCCTCAAATTACAAAAGAGTGAAGGCAAATTAACAGTGGAATATTTTGATATCCCTTCGAGCACAACAAATTGGACAGACTTGAATAGTATCTTAGATTCATGAGACCTAACAAAATTCTTTTGCAATTCCATTTTTAGGAACGACTACTGCAATAGCTAATGTGTCTAATTGGGCATCTAAACGTTTTAGTGACACAAGGCTCCATTTCAGGAATTTTTCATCTAGGTTCTGAGGGGTTTCAAGATCTTTCTGACTTGCTGAACTTTTGGCAAATTATTGTCTAAAATGCATTCTTATTTTTGCTTCCGTGTGTCTCTCAAACAGATGGCTTGGGAAAGTTTTGCAATTACTACAGGGTGTTAGATTTAAACCAGGATGTGACTCCAGGTTTAATACGTTCCATGGTAGAAAGAACTATTCCTGTTACTATGGATTTAATTTAGAAAGGTCAGGGGTAATTCAGCCAAAGGCACAAATTCCTATCTTTAATTGAAATATTTCTGCAAAGGAACGCTAAGAATCCAACCCTCTGTTGAAATTAACCTTTGAAAAGAAGGATTTTTAAAGGGAAGTCCTGGATTTCCAGTAGCAGGTTTTGATCAGGTCTTATTTAAATGCTAGGGTTAATTTTTAATTGCTGTTATTTTTTGCTCGCAAATGCAACATTTTCTATTTGCTGAGCAATTAAAGAGGGGAATTCAAGCCACTTTTTCTCAAGGGCAACCTTCTTCATGTTATGATCAATATTAAACAAAAAGTCTCATTTATTTTCTTAATTTTCTCTTGGTAGTAATTGTCAAATTTTGCTACTTTTAGATTTGGAAACTATTTCTGCTTCTTGTCTTTTGTACCTCTGAAAAGATTTCAGTTTTTTAGATTTATAGTAGTAGTGAGTCTAGATATATTTCAGGATCTAAAATGTCATGGTAAAATCAAGAATAAACGAATGGGACCTCATGAAACTTAAAAGCTTTTGCACAGCAAAAGAAACCATAAACAAGACTAAAAGGCAACCCTCAGAATGGGAAAAAATAATTGCCTATGAAACAACGGACAAAGGATTAACCTCCAAAATATACAAGCAGCTCATGCAGCTTCATACCAAAAAAGCAAATAACCCAATCCACAAATGGGCGGAAGACCTAAATAGACATTTCTCCAAAGAAGACATACAGATGGCCAACAAACACATGAAAAGATGCTCAACATCACTCATCATCAGAGAAATGCAAGTCAAAGCCACAATGAGGTATCACCTCACACCAATCAGAATGGCCATCATCACAAAGTCTGGAAACAACAAATGTTGGAGAGGGTGTGGAGAAAAGGGAACTCTCCTGCACTGTTGGTGGGACTGTAAGTTGGTACAGCCACTATGGAAAACAATTTGGAGGTTCCTTAAAAAACTACAAATAGAACTACCATATGATCCAGTAATCCCACTCCTGGGCATATACCCAAAGAAAACCATAATCCCAAAAGAAACTTGTACCATAATGTTTATTGCAGCACTCTTTACAATAGCCAGGACATGGAAGCAACCTAAATGCCCATCAACAAATGAATGGATAAAGAAGATGTGGCATATATATACAATGGAATATTACTCAGCTATAAAAAGGGATGAGATGGAGCTATATGTAATGAGGTGGATAGAACTACAATCTGTCATACAGAGTGAAGTAAGTCAGAAAGAGAAAGACAAATATTGTATGCTAACTCACATATACGGAATCTAAAAATGGTGCTGATGAACTCAGTGACAAGAACAGGGAAGCAGATACAGGGAATGGACTGGAGAACTCGAGGTATGGGAGGGGGCGGGGGGTGAAGGGGAAACTGAGAAGAAGCGGGAGAGTAGTACAGACATATATATACTACCAACTGTAAAATAGTCAGTGGGAAGTTGTTGTATAACAAAGGGAGTCCAACTCGAGGATGGAAGATGCCTTAGAGGACTGGGGCAGGGAGGGTGGGGGGGAATCGAGGGGGGGGCGTCAAGGAAGGGAGGGAATATGGGGATATGTGTATAAAAACAGTTGATTGAACCTGGTGTACCCCCCAAAAAAAAAAAAAAAAAAAAAAAAAAAAAATGTCATGGTGGCAGCAGCATAGATGGCTTTGCAGAATCTTCTTTGATAACCAGAAACATCATAGTTTTCTCAGGAGTCTATAAAATGAACAAATTTTACCTAAGTGCTAATTTTACTTTATAATGGACTGTAATGGCTACTATAGCCTAAAAGAAATATTTCTTGTGCTACTAAAAAGAGATCTCTGCGGAAATAGTCATGGGTAATTAGGTGCAGCTTTTTAAATCCAATGTGTATTTCATTTAACTCCATCTCTCATAATTTTATAGACTTCCACTGAATGTGTGAAGGAGGATGACTAGATAGCATTTATGAAATTATCTGCAACTCTCATGCCTCCAAAAGGAATCATGTACTGAAAGGTCTAGGCATTAAACTCATCCATTTTACAACATATAGGCAACAATAATAAAATCAAATGGCAATGCTCAGTCCTTAAGCTCCCCGTGGTTACATCACTGTAACTGGATGCTGGTTGCCGTAAAAACGACCTATAAGCTAAATGCCTTTGCAAAGACGACCATAAGTAGCCTGGTTCACATTTCCCTCCAGTTCCCTTATGCCAGCTTGCCTCTCAAGTCCCAGCATCCCTTGAGGCTGAGGTTACATGTGTTCCCACAGTGACAAAGTCAGCTATAAATATTGCTCTCTCCTGTGCGATAATTTAAAACTGGGAAAAGTTTAGCCACGGGAATGAGGAATTTGGATAGAAGTGTTTTTAATTCTAAAATTTCTTTGCAAAATTGATATTTAAACTGGATTAGTCTTCATTCATGTCATGAGTACAACATTTCAATTATTCTTAAAAGAGAAGAGGCTTGGATTTGAAGTGATGGGATGGAAGACTTGAGAGAGCTAGCGGTAACACCACACTGATGCACCGTCTGGAGTTTTAAACTTTTTTCCTCTTTTGACCATGCATACAGCATTCCAGAGTGTTCTTCCCGGTTCCTTCATCTCTTCCTTTCCTCTCTTTTCTCCTTTTTCCATTGTCCTTCACTGCTCAAACATAGTGAATGTTGAACAAAAGAAGAATAAGAAATGTTCCACTTTTCAAGTCCCTGGTTTTATCCTTCTTAGTAAACCTTGGACAGGAGCTTTCAAAAGGCATGGATCATAGGAAAGCTTCTAGCATTTTGGTCTCTGAAGTACATCCATGCATATGTTCATGCATTCATGCTTTCAAATACTTTTTGAGCACCCCAATATTTCCTGGGGGTGGATGAGGATACATGCTACTGCCTCTAGGAGACTCATCACCTAACATTCCTTTCATAAAGTGAAAACCAGGACTTAAAATGAGGAACAAATAAACAAATAATAACAACAAAATAGAGTTGGAATGATTTCTTATTGCCTCTCACCTCGGATATCAAACCTCACCATGTCACTATCAAGGACCTTAAAGTTCGGGGGAGACTGAATAGGTAGATGGATGGATGGATGGACGGTTGGATGGATGGATTGATGAACATTGACTGTTGCCTGAGATTCAAAGTCCTTAGCACATAGTCCTTGGTCTTCCGAAGAGAGAGCCTGAGCTTACAAAGAAACCATACATAAAATTCGAGTTTTCTGGTGGCAAATTATGTGTATGAGACACAGTATATATACACATATTTTATATACACAGATATATACACATATGCATATATATTCATATAATAATTTCTAGTATTTTATAGTTTACAGAACCAATTCGACTCAATTTTTCGGAAGTTTTAGGTGACTATGTCCAAGAAGCAGCATTAACGTCACAGTTGGGACTCAGCTCTGGTCCCTGGATATATAATGCAGTGTTTTTATTTCTGGATGTTTCACTTTTACTCTTTCAGATACATTTTTCCTTTCTTCATTGCTGCATATGTGAGATAATTTAATAATTATCATTTTTCTAATCTGGCCTCAGAAAGCCAGCCACTGATTTTTCTCAAAGGGATACAGACAATGTAGTATTAGAATTTCTCATGATGGAAGAAGTAGAAAATTATTTGTCATAAAGAAAGAAGACCGGTGTCTACAACATCTTCACATTTTCACAAGTCTAAATAAAGCTGGCCTTTGCTATGTCTCGAAAGGATTCACTGTAGAATGTGCTCAGAAAAAAGCATCTGTTGTACTAAGACATGGGAATTGCTGGCATTATATAGACTTTTTCCAATGAGCTACAAAAGCTATGAAGAGAAAATTATATAGATCTACTGAATGTAACCATAAGAAGTCATTTTTATGTTAGCAAGATTTGAGAAACCAAAGCCATCAGAGTGTTGCAACTGGCAGAAGGGAACTGAAGCATAGTCTGAAATCACATTCTTACCTGAATTCCACAAAATAATTAAATAAATAATTATTAATTAAATAATTAAATAACTAAATAAAAGAACCTATTAAGTCATTCTTGCAGACCTAATCCTAAGGTATACAAATTTGTTGACATATAGGCCACCATGGGCTCTGACTGTCTTCCTGAGTCTCAAAAAGTATCCTGTTCAGATATCAGGGGGTTCCAGCTTTTCCTCTGAATTTCTAGCCAGGTCACTTTCTCTGTTTCTCTCATGTGCCCCAATGTGAGAGGTCAAGAAATGTTACCATGTTTCGGGGTGAAAATGAATGTGTATGTAAGTGGTTCAATTAACAAGAGAAAGGCACAAACATGTTTACTCTGGCTGTCTCTTGCTCACCCTCTGTGGTTTAAAGAACTCTGTCTCCCTCTTGCCTCCCAAGAAGAGATATTGCTTCACTTGGCAGCCCCCCAACTCCACGTCCCCACCATTTCTCACCAAATTGAGTAAACCAGTGATGGCAAACTGATCCACAGGACAACCAACTTGGAGAAACAAGCACAGTTGGCTTAGCCCGTTAGATTTTCAGTTTGAAAAACTGAGTGGAAATCAAAGAAAGAAATACTCACTTTAAGCAGAAAAGCTAGAATATTCCAGACAGGTCGAGAGCCGCTGAGTGTTAATGAGAAAGCACCAGTCTAAGGTTCTGTTTGTAGGCCTTTAGAGTGTCCTTTAATCCAGAAATACCATCCGTCTCTAGCATGGAGCCCTTGCATTTTTGTAGATTTCATCAACTTTTCACTCATAAGCATCCTTACAGTAACCTTCCCTTTGTCTGAACTAGCCTGAATGGTTCTCTACTTTCCAAATTAAAGAGCTCTGATTAAGACAATGCCAAGGAAGATATCTCACAAAATTCATCTCATTATACCATGACTAACCTCTGACTCCAAGGGTGAGCCCTGCAGTTCTTGAATCCATCCTTTTGCTCAGAACACAGCCCCTAGAACTCCCCTGAGAGAGCTCTGTGTCCTCCTGTGATGCTTCTCACTGATTCTCACCATTTGCCCTTTAGTCTTGTGTTACAGACTCTCGAGTAAGCCTGTCTCTGTTACACTCATCTAATATGAACCTGGCATCCTGCTGGTCTTCATACTCTGCCTGATTAGAATCTTTGACATACCTGCTAAGGCAGCCAGTCCTCTAAATGTGTTTACTTTAGCTTTGATTCTTCTGTTTGTTTGTTTTACCAGGAACAAACTTAGTTTTCCAGTATAATCTCAAACAACAAGGATAGAGCTAGATAAAAATTGCTTTTTATTATAGGCCTTGTCCCAGAGATTTTGAGATCTATGAGCCTGATAAGGAGCCCATAAATCTACATTTTATCAAGCTCCCAGGTGGTGCTGATACAAGTGATTCTTGAACCAACTTTGAGACACACTGCTCTGGAGCACTTGACTCCAAATCCAGTAGGAAACCAATGGATTATTATAACCCCCTGGGGAGCATTTAAAATGATTTCTTTTGGGGTCACACCCATGAATGTTCTGATTCAGTGGCTCTGAAGAAGAGGATGGAACCATGCTAACTGACCTGAAAAATTGAATGGAAAAGCAAAACAGGCACTCTTTGTACTGTTGACACCAGGTAGAGTTTCTTCTGGTGTGACTCAGACCATGGACCATCTGTATCAAATTCATCTGCTGTGTTTGTTGCATGTGGAGTTTTATTGGTACTTCTATAGACATTAGTGGTCACAATTTCTGGCAGAAGGTGGGGAATCTGCTCATTTGAAAAGTCCCTCCGGTGAAACTTATGTGTTTCTGCCTCTCCCTTCTTCGAATCATTGATCATCACCCAAGCATGAGCATTACAGTATTTTATAGATTGTTTCCAAATTTTAAAATGCATCCCTTGGCCATGTTAAAATCATTGGAACTGAATTAAGCTTTCATTTCATGAGGTATAATTTATGAAGTATCCATCTGGATCCTCAGAAAATTTTCCATTTAAGTGCTATTATTGACATGAATAATGTGTAAGTAGCCCTATCTGGCTGGAAGGACACTTTAGTATTTCACAAGAACCTCTTCAAAGTGTATTAATTTATTGTGTCATTGTGGATCGCTTTTCTCCTGCCCAAACACCAAACAGAGCCAGAAAATATAATTGGGCAGGGGTGGGAGTGGAGTACTTTCACAGAGAAGATTATACTTGATCAAATAGCACCAATTTTTCTTTTAAAAATATTTTAGGGAAAAAACAGCACAAATTGCTTCTCAGGTTTTCACAAATGACAAAGGATTTCACCTTTCAAAGAACATATAACTCACATGCCACTAATTCCTTGCTATGTAAATCACCCCCAAATAAAATTTTTGTGTATCCCCTCCTTCCAAGAAGCTCCAAAACCTGCCCAAAGTTAGAAGAAAGGAAGTAATAAAGACTAGAGAATCAATAAATGAAAGAGAGAACAAAAAATGATAGAAAAAAATCAATGAAAACTGAGTTGGCTTTTTTTTAAAGATAAGTAATATCAACGAATTCTTAGCTAGACTGATCAAGAAAAAAAAAAAAGACTCAAATAAAGAAACTCCAAAATGAAAGAGAAGACATTATAACTGAAGCCTTAGAAATAAAAAATCATAAGGGACTATTATGAACAATGATACACAAGCAAATTGGACAACTTAGAAGAAATGGATGAATTCCTAGAAGCATACAACCACCTAGGTAGCCTGAAGAAGAAACAAAAATCCTGAACTGACAAAGGAGACAAGAAAATACAATGAAGAAAAGACAGTCTCTTCAATAAGTGGTGCTTGGAAAATTGGACAACTACACATAAAAGAATGAAGTTAGAACATTTTCTCACATCATATGAAAAAATAAACTCAAAATGGATTAAAGATCTAGATATAAAACAGGAAACCATAAAACTCCTAGAAGAAAACATAGGCAGAATCTTCTTTGAGGTAAATCATAGTCTTTTTTTTTTTGAATCTGCCTCCTAAGGCAAAAGAAACAAAAGCAAAAATAAACAAATGGGACCTAATTAAACTTAAAAGTTGTTGCACAGCAAAAGAAACCACTGACAAAGTGAAAAGACAGTCTACTGAATGGGAGAAAATATCTGCAAATGATATGACTGATAAAAGAGTTAATATTCAAAAGATATGCACAGCTCACACAACTCAATATCCAAAAGCAAACAACCCAATTAGAAAATGGGCAGAAGACCTGAATAGACATTTTTCCAAAGAAGGCATACATATGGCCAACAAGAACATGAAAAGATGCTCAACATCACTAATTATCAGAGAAATGCAAATCAAAACCACAATGAGATATCACTTCATGCTGTCAAAATGGCTACCATTAAAAGACTACAAATCATAAATGTTGTTGAGGATGTGGAGAAAAAGGAACTCTCTTACACTGTTGGTAGGAATGTAAATTGGTGCAGGCACTATGGAGAACAATATGGAGGTTCATCAAAAAACTAAACATAGAACTACAGTATAATCCAGCAATCCTACTCCTGGGCATGCATTTGAAGAAAACAAAAACACTAATTTGGAAAGGTATATGCAACCCAACGTCCCAAGGTTCATAGTGGCATTATTTACAATAGTGAAGATACAGAAGCAACCTAAGTATCCATCAGCAGATGAATGAATAAGAAGATGTGGCATATATATACACAATGGAATACTACTCAGCCATAGAAAAGAATGAAACTCTGCCATTTGCAATGGTGTGGATAGGTCTAGCACATACTATACACAGTGAAATAAGTCAGTGAAAGACAAATACTGTAGGTTCTCACTTATATGTGGAATCTAAAAATTAAAACAAATAAATGTATATAATGAAAGAAAACCTGAATCAATAATAAATAAGGAGACTGACACAGTAATCAAAAACCTCTCAATAAAGCTCAGGACCAGAGAGGGCTTCACAGGAGAATTATACCAAACATTTAAAGAAGAATTAATATTAATCCTTTCAAAACTCCTCCAAAAACTAGAAGAGGGCACATTTCCAAACTTCTTTCATCAGGCCAGCATGACTCAATACCAAAGCCAAACAAAGATACTACAAGAAAAGAAAACTACAGTCCAATATCCCCGATGAACATACGTGCAAAAATCCTTACCAAAATGCTAGCAAACTGAATTCAACAGCACATTAAAAGGATCCTACACACGACCAAGTGTGATATATCCCTGGAAAGCAAGGTTCAACATAGGCAAATCAAGAAATGTAATATATCACATTAACAGAATAAAGAATAAAAATTATAGGATCATTTTCATAGATGCAGAAAAAGCATTTGACAAAATTCAACGTTTGTTTGGGTAAAATCTCTCAACAAAGAAGGATGTCATACCATTTGTGACAACATGGATAAACCTGGAGAACATCATGTTAAGTGAAATAAGCCAGACATAGAAAGACAAATATTACACAGTACTTATGTGAGGAATCTAAAATAGTCAAACTGATAGCAGCAGAGAGGAAAATGGTGGTTACCAGTGGCTGGGAGGAGGCGTACATGGGGAAGTACTAGTCAAAGGGTACTAAGTTCCAGTTGTGCTGTTGAATAAATCCTAGATATGTACTGTACATCATAACGTATAGTTAACAATACTGTATTGTATTCTTAAAATTTTGCTAAGAGAGTAGATCCTATGTTAAGTGTTCTTGTGACATAAAAAATAATAATTAGTGAAGAGTTCAGGAAGAAACTTGGAGGTGAGGGATATGTTAATGACATAGATGTGGTGATGGTTTCAAGGGTATACACATCTCCAAACTCATCACGTCATATACATTAAATATGGACTGCTTTTCATATGTTAAGTATACCTCAATAAAATGCTTTAAGTGAAATTAATGAGTAGAAAAATAAAACAAACCAGTCTTTAACTCTGAAAACCCTTACTAATTGACTGTTATGAGTTTGCTATTATGTAACTCATCTGTAGGGCTTGGAAAACATGGTTTTGTTAAGCTATGATGTGAGAATAAAATTTTTCATCAAAGTTTTTCTTAGTTATAGCAATTTTTTCTTCTATGATTAAGAGAAATGTAACAGAAAGGTAAAGGATAAGAAAAGAGTGAAAAGACATTTGAGGAAGGGGAGGAAGCCAAAGAACTATGTGTACCATTTCATTTTTATTTAGGGTAAGTATGTATTTTATAGTCTTGTTTCCTCAATTTTCACCAGAGTTCCCATCCTGGAGAGAATGGTTTTTATTAATAAAACTACTATGAGAGCATAAATATGTGTCATTGTCTGGAAGGAGATAGAGTACAGAGACTGGGATATGTCGTGAGAGAGGAGGGAGGAAGCATCAGCATGGATCACAGAGGAAGGGAACAAAGGAACATGGCAGATGACTAGAACTCAAGGAGAAATTTATTTGGTGAGAAATCCCCCTTGTTAGGATGGCAGAGGACATTTAAGAATGAGATCACATTAATATCAAATCCAAAGTGTCTGTGTTTGTGAAAAGCATAATCCCTCCCATATCCCAAATCTTCATTAAAATCTGTTACCTTCTGTGTAGGTCCCCACAGCATGAGCCATGGCATGGAAAAGGGATAGTATTTGAGGACAAGGCAAGATAATTTTCAAACTCTATTGATTTAGCAGAAGCAGAAACTCAGAACTAAGAGACTCCAAGAAACGTAACCCTCCTTTCATTCAAGGAATCCTTGGAGAGAACAGGAGGAAAGTTGAGTCTCTTAATGTATATGTGATTGAGTGAATTTCATTTGGATCTTAAATTATAAGGTGATATCAGGGGCATCCTTTCGTCTGGGCATTATCAATTTCTTTCCCTTATTTCCTTATGTTTCATGTTCTCTAAATCTCATTCCTCCATTCCCATACCCTCCATCCTGCTTTATACATCTTCCTGCTTTATACATCCTGCTTTATACATCTTCACACCTAGGATTATATCCAATACACACATGGTCCTCCATAAACCAAAAAGATTCCCTTTTATAACTGCTAAGACAGAGAGGAAAGTAGTTGAATGCATTTAGCTTAAAGAAAGTTAAAAAAAAAAAAGGTTTAGGGATCAAGTCTCAACTAACATCCCAATTCTCAAGCACTCTTTAACTGAAGTTTTACAAAAGAAATACTTTTAATATTTATTAGAATTGTGAAGGAAAGATAAGAATTTGGTGGTTTTCAAATTTCTTGTAAGACTGGCTCCTTAATTTGTGGAATCCAGTGGGAAATTAAAATGCATGCCCTCGTTAAAGTATTTTTAAGAATTTTTAAGAAAATGACAGCAGAACATTGAAACAAACACATAGCCTTTCTAAGCCTAGGACTGTGAAAATACAGAGTCTCATGCCATGAAGCCAGACTGTCTCTAAGCTTACAATTCACTTTATTTGTTCTAGAATTTTACTTAATGTTTGACAAAGCAAATGCCCAATGGAGGGGAAAATATAGCTATAACCAAGAAAACAAGTAAACAAATTTTATCACAGCATCACCTAAGAAACTGCTATGGAAACTTTCATTATAAGTTTTATATTTTAAAAAAGGTTTTCATCTAATATCTACAACTATTAATTACCAAAACATTCCCAAAATCAGATCTGTAATCCATTTCATCGATATGTAGGGTTTTAAGGTTTAGATGGTAATCAGTCTGAAGATACTTACTTTAAAGAAGGAAGAAATCATCAAATTTTCCCTTAAATGCAAATGAATCTAAGATATTTTGCTTTCTACTGAAAATAGAAAGATGATTTAGAAAATGGAAGTTTATCAAACAAGATGTATAACTACAAGAAGACATGCTTCTTGTAAGATGAGGTGACCTTTAATAAGCAAGGTTCCTTAATTAATTATGGGCAATTTACTTTCTAATCAGATGTAACTAATTTCACAAAAATAGGAAATAAGTTATATTTGAGTTCTTACATTTTCTCATTTTAATTAGTGCATATTATGTGGTTTGCCTCAGTTAGCCCTTCCATAAATACTTTATTTCCTACTGCTCAGAGCTTCAATTTCTTCATCTCAAAAATGAGAATTTTCAGCTAATTGAGTTCTGAATGCTCTCCCAGTCCTAATTAAACTCAGCATTACTTGCTGTTAATATACTGCCCACAAATTCCTGTGCAAGAGACTTCAGAATTTAAAAAAAAAGAATAAGCCACACTTCCTGACCACAGAGAGTCTACAATCCAGAAGGCAAGGCAAGCCAGCCAGTCAAGAAGTGAAATGTAAGACAGCTCCAAAATTCTTGACCTTTAATTCTAAGCAAAAATCTTACTGAAGAAACGCAGAAACTTTTAAGGTTTAGATATGATGTAAAATTAATAGACTGGAAGCATTTAATACAAGTCAAGCTCCTTAAACCTCAGGGGTAGATGATAGAAACTGAGTGAGTTTTAAGCTATCTTATAGCCAGTATTGGGGGAGTTGTGCTGCTAGGTCAAACATCCAAATGCCCAGGGAGATATTTACTTTGTAAGTGTGCTTCTTCCATATTAAGATGTGTTGGCTGAATACACAACATGGACCCAATTTCAGACCACATTTATCTTCATCACAGACTATTGCAGTAAAGTGACCATGAGGCAAAACTTGGGCTTCATTATTCCACTTGTTTTGTATCCTGGGAAATCTTATTTGGTTGGCAGCCTTTTCAACATTACATGGCTTTCATTTCACATATTTGGTTCGGCTGATATAATCAGGGTTCTAGTTCATCATTCATCTTTGAATAAACAATGAAAATCAGGAAGATTAAAAAGTGACAGCTTAAAATAGAGCATGAAATACAACCAAAGTCACAGAAATTGAATTAATTTGGCTTTAACATGATTTTCAAAGGTCTCCAGTCTGGAGTTTGGGCCCAATTTCCTGGCTGGTTTAAAATGAGACCACGGATCTTAAATGATGTGCCTGAGGAGGGGCTGTGTGTCAGTGGCTGAACCAGTCAGGCCTGTGAGCAGAGAGGCTGCCAGAGATAATAAGCATGATAGGTTCTGAGCTTCAAAAGAATCAAGAGCACAATTTTCATTAATAAAAAGTGTGCTTTCTTGAAGTGGTAGCTCCCTAGATATCAATGTGGAAAATATTGTAATAGTGTATGTCATAGGTTAAGATCCCAGGGGAACCAATATGGGGATGGAGATTTGCAAGTGGGTGGCTTGTTTTATGGAGTGTCTACCGTAATAATACCTGCAAGGAAGTGAGGGAGGCAGGATTGGGCAGGAGGAGAAGGTGAACTGTGATACATCTGCAACAGAGGCCTCAGCCACTCCCGCAGGGAGTCCTGGGGCTGGTTTGGTTCTCTAGATACGTCCCAAACTGAAGCAAGGGACTAGGCCTGTCTGCCCTGAGGAGGGCCTCAGCCTGGAGCAGCCAGTTCCTGACGGATGGGGGCATGGGTGCCTGGGTCCTGGAGACAGGATCTGGGCCGTGTACCTCAGCCTCCACTGGAGTGTACACCTTGCATCACTCAGATCTGCTTGCTCCCTCCCATCTGAGAAGAGTTCCTCCAGGATTCTGGGTGGTCTCTTTTTGAGGGAAAACTTACTTAAGGAAGGTTCACAGAATGAACAGCAGCCTCCATGGTTACAGACAATCTCAGGGTTGCAACTCATACTTATCATTTCCTTGCTCAACTACCAATTCTAGATTACTCTCACCCTCAATTAGCACCCCTGCTCGTCTACTGAAGCAGTGACCCCGACTCTCGTCCCTGAGTTTTAGAGCCCCATGACCTTGTTAAAAATATGGCTTCTGAACTTGTCTATTTTCTGTCATAATTGAACGATAGAGAACCCAGCTTCTGCACTTGTCCATTTATCATCCAAATTAGGAAAGAAGCAAGAGACACCCTAGTGAATCATCTGCGAACCACATATTTTCTTTCCTGTCCCCACTGTGGACAACAGCCCTATTGTCTGTCTCCTGATAATTAGGGTCAGTTACCCCTGCTAGGATGGCGCTTCTTCCTTGCCTAACAGATGGTCTTGGTTCAAGGAAGCAAAAGTGACCAGGAGGCACCTAGCTGTCTGTGCTCCCTCGTGAAACCCTTCTCCCTCTCAGAAGCTGATTCTTTGGACCAGTAGAGCCTTGCAGGGAAGAGAAGAACAAATTTTTCAACTGGGTCTCTGAAATCAATGGTAAACATAGCTTAGAGAACGCCTAAGAGTGAGAGTTAGTATAGAGATTATTAGTATATAATATTACATTATTGGTTGTAAAGGGTAAGGTCAAGGATTAGAAGAAAAGTAAAATGATTATTGCAGCAATTCAAGCAAAAACTCAGGAGGGCATAAAACAAGCACCAGCAATGAAGAAGAAAGATCAGCATCTGAAACATTAAAAGTACAAAATGAACCAGATGAATGGAAGGAGGCTCAAAAGGGAGGATGGGAATTCTCTGATAACTCCCACGGTTCCAGCTCTGTTTGCTGCTAAGCAGGACAGAGATACAGGATAAAGAGCAGGTTTGATTCTTTCTTTGGTTTGTTTTCAAGGTGCCACCGGAGATAATATTTTAGGTTCACTTATTTTATGTCACTGACCCATCAGGGACATTGAGGGGGCCCCATGATTCCTTATTTGCTACTTTCAAACTGCAGGCCTCCTTGAATGACCTACACATGGAAATTAGCTGTGCCTTTGAATTCTGGGAACCAGAACAAGCACAACTTCGCATCTTTTAAGTGTTTTGTGTAGATTACACTCCTAAAGAAGAAATTATTACAGTAAAACTACAGCAGCCCTGTGATGATGACTCCCAAACCTGTGTTTCTCTCCTGATTTTTCCAACTGTATATTCCAAACTGCCGTCTGGACACTTTCACGTGGAATTCATGCCAGCGTCTCAGATTCAACACATCCAAATTCAATTAAGCCCCACCTCTGCCAGTTTTCCCTCATCTGTAAAGAGGCTTCAGCTCCTGGAGCCTCTGTCTCTGATAAAGGACCCACCATCCTCTCAGCTGGGTTCACAAACTACACCCCACAGGCCAAATTCAGCCTGTTCCTGTAAATACAGTTGTATTGCAACACAGCCAAATGAATTCATCTCTGTGTTGTCTACATCTGCTTCTGTGCCACAGCAGCAGAGTTGCATAGTTGTGACAGAGCCCCTCTGGCCCCAAAAGCCTTAATATTATTATTATTGTTTTTATTATTATAGTTGTTTTGTTGGTGTTATTATTATCATCTGAACCTTTACAGCACAAGTGCGCTGACACCTGCTCTAAGTCAACCAGGATCAAAATCTGAGTCATGTTAGACTTACTTCCCCCTTTCTCTCACCCCATCTGCTCCCTGCCCTTTCAATGTTACTGCTACAGATATCTCTCACTCTTCTCTCTCCACTTTCACTGAGCCTAACCTATTTCAGCATTCTGCAGACTCTTAACAGGCTCTCTTACAGAAATGCCTTTGCAGACCTACCTAGCTTCTCTCTCTCCCCTTGGTGATATGAGAAACTACAAAGAGTCCCTCCATCTGTTGTTTGTCTAAGGGGAAGGGAGGAGGAGGGGAGTGTATGTGGTGGGGGTGTTGGTCAGGGGAAGCTTCACAGAAGAAAGAAATGATTCAGCTGATAAAAGATAAATAGGCAATTTTCAGCAAAACAAAAGACTGAGGGGGAGGTGGCTGGAGATGTATAGGTGAAGATACTGAGTGACTTTAAAGAAGGCATGAGAAAACAAGGTGTGTTTGGGGAACAGCAAGTAGTTTGGTATGGTGGGAAAAAAGGAAAATGTAATAAAAGGATGATGAGAAGCCCATTCTAGAAACTTTGTTTAAGCTGCTATTTCCACCTTGGTCAGCCCCAGCTCCTCCTCACCATTCTAGGCCCAGTTGTAACATCTTCTCTGGTTTCTCCCAATCAACTCTTGCCTCTTTCCTTCAGATTCACACAATAATGCATCCTAACTGCTTCCATTTATCACTTTATAACTTAAAGGTGGCAGTATGGCAGAAGAGAAGCCCAAGATTTGTTATAAGCAGACGTAATAAGCTATTAGCAGATAACAATCTCTTCCTACATTTACTGCCCAAGTGACCATCAGTGGTCCCCTCATTTTCCTAGATGGTAGCTTCCTCATTTATAGCGTGGTTGCACCTTGGGAACGCAGGAGACTTCTGCAAACTGTAAAGTGCTAAATAAATGAAAACTAACATTTGTGTGGTACTTGGTAAAGATTTATAACTTGAGGAAACACCTAACGTCCTACAAGTTTTTGCTTGTTTGCTTATGTGTGTCCCTTACTGGACTAAAAGATAACTTGAGATCAGATAGCAACTATATCTTGTGCATTCTTATATCATCAGCACATAAAGAGTATTCAGTATGTGTTCATAAAATTAAATTGTCCCACTGAAGTTGACACAAGGTCTGATCACACTAGCACTGAGTATTTGTAATCTACACACTAAAAATTGTGACTCAGCTCATATTGTTCCTAAAAAGTCACCTTGGAATATTTAAGTGTTTTTGATATACAAGATATTGAAAGAAATTCAGAGAGTTTTACTTGTTATTGATGGTGAACGGGGTTACTTCAAACCTGAAACTGCTACAAAGATCAGAGGCATGCCATTACAGGATGGCTGATAAAGTGAAAATGAGGAAGTTGTTTAGCCTTTACAATGATTGGTTATTAAAATGGGGGTTTTCTGACAGCAGGGGATTGGTTAAAACTGATTATCTTATACCATTTTAGGAAGATGATTGAAGTTTCATTTATGATTATCAGAGGCATTTGCAAGAAATAACCTAAGTTTTGTTTACATTCATGAAATAGACTAGACTCAGTTTTGCTTATGTGGCTTAACTAGTTTTGTTGGCTAGGGAGATCTTCAAGCCTGGTCTCTTTTATTTCACCTTAACAAAGGATATTAAAATTATTCAGGGTAACACTAAATTATGTTGTCATTGATCAAAATGATTTTGAAACTTTTCTTTGGAGTTACTTTAAGGGTGTGACATCTTTTTATAAGATTATACTTCGTGTTGGAAAATACTCATTCTTTGAGGATGAACTTATTTTTAGAAAACAACCAAAATTATTATAAGCCAAGTATGATACTAATTTAGTTAAGAATGATATTTTAGCATGAAATAATGAAAATTGTGTTAATTCTTCAAGCTTGCTTGAAAGGCAAGTAGTCCATCCATACAGCCCACCATGGCCTGCTCTGATTGGCACAGTTGACTGAGCTGGGCACCACCAACCATAGAAATTCTGGTAAGTAATCTAAAACCTACCATTATACACCTTTCAGATAAGTTGATATTAAACAAATACTATTGGCCCTAGTTTCTAATCATTATTATAATAGAATTTATTGAGGTAACTTAATGCATCTCTATGTTTGTTTGTCAAATCAAATACCCCTTCTCCTCCGTCAGGAGTCCTATGGGCTCTAATAATTATTTGACGGTTTTCACAGCTAAATCTCTATCTCTATAGCTAGAAATCTTTGACGTATCTCTCTATGCCTTCAATTCTTCCAGATTTTTTTCCTACCTGCCCTGTCCTTGACTTCTCTTTAGAGCCACAGTATTCAATACAGTAGTATAGTAAACAGAATAATGTTCACTCCTAAAGATGCCTGAGTCCTAATTCCCAGAACTGGTGACTACATTACCTAAGACGGTAAAAGGGAACTTTGCAGATGTAATTAAGGACCTTGAGATGGAGAGATTATCCTGGATTATCCAGGTGATCCCATTGTAATCATGAAGGTCCTTAGAAAGAGGAAGGCAAGAGAGTTAGAATCAGAGAAGGAAGTGTGACAGTGGAAGCAGAGGATGGGAGTGATGTGGCCATGAGCCAGGAGCTGGGAAAGGAAAGGAATAGATTATCCCCTAGCGTCTCTACAAGAAATGCAGCTGTGCCAATACCTTAATTTTGGCCCCACAGTACCTATTTTAAAGTTTCAAGTTCTGCAACTGCGAGATATACTTATGTTGTTTTAAACCACTAAGTTTATAGTAATTTGTTACAGCAACAATAGGGAATTAATTCAGTTAACAACTAGCCTCATGTGGTTATCTACATTTAAGTGAGTTAAATTTAAAAAGTTTAAAATTTAATGTTTCATTCTAGCTATATTTCAAGTCCTTAATAGCAACCTGTGACAATGGCTATCGTGTTGAACAGCACAGATTAGAGATCATTGCTGAAAATTCCAAAGAGTAGCATTGGATTGTGCTTTTACAGAGGGATCTTTGCCTTATCCCAGATATCCTACCACCAGAGTAGATTTAGTAGAGCTAAAATAAACATTAATTCCAAACCTCCTTGTCAATGGCAGTGGCCCAGAAGACTATCCAAAGGAGTAGATGTGATCTTGGCTCAAAAACTTGTTTGATACAATTCTGTCAGGAATCAAATGGCAGCCCACAGATAAGGGAAGGAGAGACAGTCCCACTGCAAGTCCTGCTCTTTAGTAGCATCCCCTTGCATGGGAAGCATGTTATAGGATCATAGAAAACGTTCAAGTGGGGTGGAAGTTTACACATCCCGTGAGGAAACTCTCTATCCTAACTGTAAGTTCAAAGTATTTATTTTGTTTTCTCCATGGCTCTTAACAGTTGGGTTGTTTGTTTATTGTTATGCTGACAGTGTTTCTATACCAGAACAGTAGATTGGGTTCATTGCTGATGCCTTCCATTTCTTGATATCCTAAGACTGAAGAGAGACAAGTTGGACTTTTATCTAATTCTCTTCTGAGTAAAATAAAAACTGGAATAATAAATTCTGGGGTTACTTTCCACTAAATCCTATAAAAGAGGTTCCTCTTTTGTAGTTTAAAATGTAGTTTCAATTCTTCACAGTTTAAAATGTAGCTGAGAAGCATTTAAGTAGGTAGAAACTAGCTCTCATTCAGTATTTTTCAGCCACAGGAGATGAACTTTCTCCACGCAGTAAATCTAAGCCTGGTGGATTCATTGTCTTAAGAGGAATCAGACATTCAGATTCACATGGAAAGACTTGGTTCAACATGATGTGCTAAGCAGTGGGACATATTTTTTTAAAAGTCATGAAATATCTGAATAAGTAAGACAATTATATGAAAATGTGTGAAAATGCATATCAGAAACATTAATATGCATTCATATGAACATATGCCCAACGTGCATACAATTTCCAAAGAAGACCATTGTAGGTATACCTTGGAGATATTGCAGGTTCAGTTCCAGACCACTGCAATAAAGTGAATATTGCAATAAAGCAAGTCACATGAATTTTTTGGTTTCCCAGTGCATACAAATGTTTTGTGTGGAATGACATCATGTCTTAAAAAATGTACATACCTTGATTTAAAAAATACCTCATTGCTAAAAAACGCTAACCATCATCTGAGCCTTCAGTGGGTTGTAAGCTTTTTGCTGATGGAGGATCTTGCCTGAACGCTGATGGCTGCTGACTGGCTGGGACGGTGATTACTGAAGGTTGGAGTGGCTGCAGCAATTTCTTAAAATAAGATGACAATGAGTGTGCTTCATCAATCAACTCGTCCTTTCACAAATGGTTGCTCTATAGCGTGCAATGATGTTTGATAATATTTTACCCACAAGAATTTCTTTCAAACTCGGAGTCAATCCTCTCAAACCCTGCTTTACTTTATCAACTAAGTTTATGTAATATTCTAAATCCTTTATTGTCGTTTCAGCAATCTTCACAGCATCTTCACCAGGAGGAGATTCCATTTTAAGAAACCACGTTCTTTGCTCATCTATAAGAAGCAACTTCTCATCTGTTAAAATTTTATCATGGGGTTGCAGCAGTTAAGACACATCTTCAGATTCCACTTCTAATTCTAGTTCTCTTGCTGTTTCCACCACGTCTGCAGTTACTTCCTCTCCTGAAGTCTTGAACCCCTCAAAGTCAGCCATAAGCATTGGAATCAATATCTTCCAAACTTCTGTTAGTGTTGATATTTTGACCTCTTCCCATGAATCCCAAATGTTTTTAAATGGCATCTAGAATGGTGAATCCTTTCCCCAAGGATTTCAATTTACTTAACCCAGATCCATCAAAAGAATCACTGTCTATGTCAGCTGTAGCCTTATGAAATGTATTTCTTAAATGACAAGACTTGAAAGTCAAAATTACTCCTTGATCTATGGGCTGTAGAATGGATGTCATATTAGCAGGCAGGAAAACAACATTTTTCTCATTGTGTATCTCCCTTAGAGCTCTTGATGACCAGGTGCATTGTCAATGAGTAGTAAAGTTTTGAAAGGAATCTTCTTTTTCTGAGCAGAAAGGAATCTTTCTTTTTCTCAAATGTGGGCTTAAAATATTCAGTAAATGATGTTGTAGGGAGGTGAGGATGCTGCAAAAGAAAAGTTTGAAGCTAGTAAAGTTTGGTTCATGAGGTAGAAGGAAAGAAGCCATCTCCATTACGGAAAAATGCAGGGTGAAGCAGCAAGTGCTGATGTAGAAGCTGCAGCAATGTGCTGTCACTAGGCTTGTTGTTCCATTTATAGAGCACAGACGGAGTAGATGTAGCATAATTCTTAAGGGCCTTAGGACTTTCAGAATGGTAACTGAACATTTGTTTCAACTTAAAGTCACCAACTGCATTAGCCCCTAACCCTGTCCTTTGAAGATATGAAGGAAGGCATTGACTTCTTTCTAGCTGTGAAAGTCTTAAATGACATCTTCTTCCAATATAAGGCTTTTCATCTACATTGACTATCTGTTGATAGTGAAGGTTGTTATCTGTTGATAACGAATGGAGGTGGATACTATCTACACATATCCACCCTCATTCATTACCTTAGTTGGATTTTCTGGATAACTTGCTGCAGCTTCTACATCGGCACTTGCTACTTCACCCTGCACTTTTACGTTATGGAGACGGCTTCTTTCCTTCAACCTCATGAACCAGCCTCTGCCAGCTTCAAACTTTTCTTTTGCAGCATCCTCACCTCCCTCAGCCTACAGAGAATTGAAGAGAGTTAGGGCCTTGCTCTGGATTCAGCTTTGGCTTAAGGGATGTTATGGCTGGTTTAATCCTCTATCCAAACCACTAAAACTTTCTCCATATCAGCAACAAAGCTGTTTTGCTTTCTTATCATTCTTGTGTGCATTAAATTAGCACTTTTAATTTTCTTCAAGAACTTTTCTTTTGCTTTCATAACGTGACTATTTATCACAGGGGACCTAGCTTTATTATGAATCTTGGCTTTTTGACATGCCTTCTTCACTAAGCTTAATCATTTCTAACTTGTGATTTAAAGTGTGAGACGTGAGACTTTTCCTTTCAATTGAACACTTAGGGGCCATTGTGGGGTTATTAATTGACCTAATTTCAACATTGTTGTGTATCAGGGGATAGGGAGCCCCAAGGAGAAGGAGAGAGATGGGGAACAGCAGGTAGGTAGAACAGTCAGAACACACATTAATCAATTCAAATGCCATCTTACATGGGCGAGGTTCATGGCACCCAAAAACAATTACAATAGTAATATGAAAGATCACCATACAGATCACCATAACAAATATAATAATAATGGAAATTTTTGAAATATTGTGAGAATTACCAACATGTGACACAGAGACACCAAGTGAACAAATGCTTTTGGAAAAATGGTACTGATAGAATTGCTCGCTGCAGGGTTGCCACAAAGCTTCAATTTGTAAAAAAACACAAATATCTGTGAAGTGCAATAAAGCAAAGCACAATAAAATGAAGCATGCCTGTAGTTTAGGAATCTGTACCTGGCATATCTATTTTCTTATAGGTATGTCGCTGTCTTTAAAATCACTGTGACCTTTAAAATTTTCCTTAAAAAGATTGTCACTTAAATAGTATCCTTAAATAGGATTTCCTGGACCATTATCACATATTTTTCCTGCAATAAACTCATAGTTTATCTTTTAATAACAATATATGTCATTTGCATCTTATGCTCAAATCCATTCCCTGTGCTCTCTTTGCTCCCACAGGAGTTATTACATTCTCTATTTCCATGATTCTCATGCCTTCCAATTAAGTTTGGCCAGTCAGAAACTGTGGCAGATCAGAGGATTGTAGGAGGGAAAATAACCACAGTATTCTCTATTGCTCTCTGCTTCAGGTGGCATATCTAGCAGTGGCTGCATCTTTTCCGCCTCCATTGATCCATTACCTTGTGAGTTCCATGAGATGCTCCTGAATCATTGCAGTAAGTTCACTTTTATGTTTAATGAGGTTTGAGTGTGTTTTTATTACCAATTATCACCGTGACCTTATCCTTAATTTTTCATCACTTAATCATTCTCCAATGTAGCTTTAGATACTCACCTTCTTTAGCAGGAAGGAATTTATTATTCTCCAGGTCTTATAGTAAATGGTAAGGGAAAAGTTTCACTCATCTTAGGGATATTATTTACTATTATCCTATAATAAATTTCTTTCTAACTCTGAGCTAGGAAACAAATTAGTTGTCTTTCAGGTATCTCCATCTTTCATAATTCTCCATTGACTCTTTAGGAAACTATTGGAGAATATGGAATCCATAATAAAGCTTGGCAATAAGAATTAAAAGCCACTAAATAACTTTAGTAGAAATATAGATATTTACTATTTGTACCTGGCAAACATCAAACATTGGTTAACTTCAATAATTTTTTTACTATATTAGCCATGGGATACTGTCAAATGCCTTCAAAGTTATTACTGAATTGTAGGGATAATTTTTCCAGGCCCAGGCAGGAGTGAGTCTTGGGAGTCAGTGTTATCTGAATTGAAATATGTAATTGTACACTCCTAAATATTGTGAGGCAAAGTCAGAGTCAAAGGTGGTTCCTTAAAATTAGGTATGCATCTCCAGTGGATGTGATAAAAGAGATAAATGGGAGGGGGGAGGGAAGTAGAGGAAAGACTTATGCAGAGCTAAAGGACAGGAAAACACCCTCCACTTCTGACCATCAGTTAACTGTCTCATTTTATATCCCACTGAGAAAAACAAGAAATCTCAAAATAAAGCTTTTAAAAATTTGTTTGAAGGCATTAAAGGAACATCAAAAGCACCAAGGACTTGAAAGGTCAGGATTCCAGAAAGAAGTTCTGAGAAGTTCTGAGTGCAATATCTAGGTCTGCTCTTCTTTTCAAGGGACATCAGCATCTTTTCCATCTCCATGGATCAATTACCTTGTGTGTTCTATGAGATACTCCCAAACCATTGAAATAAGTTCCCTTTTATGCTTTGACATATGTTTGACCACTCATAAGTAGAACTAAGAACCTGACAAGCTGGTCAGAGTTTTTGGCAGTCTCAAGGGATTTAAAAATAAAATGAAGATCAAGATCTGCCAAGGAGGAGAAGCCCTGGAAAAATACTTCATATTTTCAGTTGGAACTCCTGAGAAGCAAAACCTAAAAAGTAAAGGAAATTGACCAGCCTTTAGGAAGGCTGAAACCCAGCTCTTTGTTAGCTCAGTTTGAGAACAGATGAAGTAATCTACCCTAATGTAACTTTCTTCAAGAAGCAAAAGTAAATCCTCTTTGGAAAAAAGATAATGTTATCTAGAATCTCTAATTAACTCTCAATTTTTCATACATGATGTTTAGCATTCTTTCAATTACCAGGCATACAATAAGTCAAAAACAAATAACCTAAAACCAAGAGAAGAAAAACAAATAATGGAAAAACTACTATAGATGGATAATTTTATCAGAGAACTAGAATCTATTAGAGCATAAAGACTCAAATTGAAATACTTGAAAAATACAAAAATTCAATAAATTATCTTTAACAGAATATCAGACAAAGTTAGGAGAGCATTTTCTAACTGTTTTCAAACTGGGGAGAGAATATCCAGGCTAAAGTACAGAGAGAAAAATGATGAAAATATAGAAAATCATTTAAGGGACATATACTCACCAGTGAGAAGATCTAACATATGTGACTAGATTTCCAGTAAAAGAAGAGAGAGAGAATGGGTGGAAGCAATACTAGAAGAGATAATGACCAAGAATTTTCTAAAATTAGTGAAAGATGTCAAGCCACAGCTCTAAGAAATGTTACAAACAATAAATGAGAAAAATATAAATAAGATCGTCCTAGGAACATCATAGTAAAATGACTAAAAACAAAGAAATATCATTGGGTCAATTGGATTTTCGAATACCAAAAAAAAGAAGTTAATCTTATTTGATACAACATATGGGAAAACATTTTCTCTCATAGTCTTTTAATTCTTATAATGACAACTGAGTAGAATTCTTCTTTTCAACGCAGTCTAATTTATAAATTTTTAATAGTATTTCTTGTATTCTGTTTAAGAAAACTTTTGTTATTTTGTGGTCATGAAGATATTTTCCCACATTATCTTAGAAGCCTTAAAGAACTAAAATTAAGTACAAATTGAAGAAATTCTATTCTTTAGCATACACTGGAAAGGGAGGGGAAGACAAGCCACTGATAAGCTTTGATGAGGGCATCTGCAGACCTGGCCTAAAGTGGGGCTGGTGATGGAAGGACATGGCCAGATATGCCACAGGGCAGGTAAACTCATAAAACTTTTTGTAAAGTTAAAAGATAAGAATTTTTTTTGATAACTCTACCCAGCCTGCTCAAGGGCAAAGCACTTAGAATGACCATTTTTCTAGTTGTAAGTTTATCAGTTTACCGCCAAAAATGTAAAGGCAAAATTTTCTCTTCCCTGCAAGGTTGGCAGTGACTCTGTTTGTCCTGAATTGCTGTTGCCTCTCTCCAAGTGACTCTGTTTGTCCTCAGTTGTTGTTGCCTCTCTTCCCCTTCCCTTCACAGACATGTATGGCCTAACTTCCATCTCAGTGTTTACTTCTGGAGAATCCACCTGCCAACATCAGTTGACCCCTCCTACATGAAAAACAGAGTAAGACAAAACTTACTGTTCTCAGACTGCTCAGACTGTCCACAGATTTCTCCTTTTCTCTCTTTTTGTAAGTCTATTCTTTGCCTTTATTTGTTAACAACAGTCTAATAACAACTCTCATTTGTATATGTGAGTAAAATATTTCTATGTCAATGGTGACTAAAAAATTAGAAGTTGTTCTTTGACACTACAGAATTGAAAAAAAATTAAACATAACACATTTATCAAGAACCCTAACAAATCTATAGAAGAAATATTTAATGCAAAAGGAAACAGGCAAAATATTGACTAGGCATGTCACAAGATAGTGTTTCAAAATGTCAGTAAATATAAAAAGGTGCTCAAAATCATTAGTCACCAATGTAAACTGAAACTACAATGTAATACCACTAAACATCCAACAAAATGGCTAAGATGTAAAAGTCAACAATAACTATGTTGGTGAGGATATGGAGTAACTAGAATTCTCATATGCTGCTGACAGGAGTGAGTGTAAACTGGTTCAAATACTTTAGAAAACTCTTTGGCAATGTCTGCTAAAACTGAACATACACATATGCTATGATCCAACTTCCAGTACTGGGAGAAATACCAAACAGATTTGTGTGCATATATTTACTAAATATTCTATGAACATTGCAAGAATGTTCATAGTAACTTCATGTGTAATAACCCCAAATTGGAGTCAAAACTAAAAGGTCCATCAACAATAGAATGCCTAATATATTTTACCCATACAAAGGAGTACTACGGCATTGAAAACACATGGATGAAAGCTGCACAAAAGCAAAATGAATGAATATCTCAGGCAGAATGTTGAGTGAAAATTTGGGCATAGAAGTGTACATACTGAATGTTATGGACTCAACTGCACACACACCCCCCTGACATTTTGTATGTTGAAGCCCTAACTCCAAATGTGACTGTATTTGGATATAGGACCTTTAGGGAGATAATTAAAATTAAGTGAAGTCATAAGGGCGGAGCCCTAACCTATTGGGCTGGTGTCTCTATAAGAGGAGGAAGAGACACCAGGAGTGTGTGCACACAGAGGAAAAGCCACATGAGGACAGAGTGAGAAGGGTGCCATATACAAGCCAGGAAGTGTTCTCACCAGAAACCAGCCCTGTCAATACCTTAACCTTGGACTTGCAGCCTCAGAAGTGTGAGAAAATAAATTTCTATTATTTAAGCCACCCTGTCTGTGATACTCTGTTATGGCACTTCAAGCAGACTAATATGATTCCATTTATATATAAAGTATTAAGGAAGAAAAATCTAATCTATGAAATTGGAAGTAAGATTAATTCTTGTCAAGGAATGAAGGTTGTGATGACTAGGGGAAGGCATGCAGGGGACTTCTTCTGGGATACTGCTGGTGTCCTATTTCTTGACTTTAGTGGTAAATACATGAGTGTTACTGTTGTGAAAATTTATGGAATTTTAGACTTACGGTATGTGTAGTTCATTAAGTATTATCCATCAATTTAAAGTTTATTAAAAAATAAACAGGAAACATCAGACTCATCAGGGAAATCTGACAGATACCAGAAGTGCTTGGGGGCTTGGAATAAAATAAGCCCTACCTCATTGTGGGAACTGATACAGAACAGGTTTTCCGCTTTCCTTTTCTCTTTTGATTTTTCTCTTATTTTCTAGAGAATACATTCCTTTAGGAGAGCCTAAGGAAGCCGCTGTCAGTGGGGCTGGTTGTAAAAGGATGAGGCAGGAAACGGCAGTCAACCAGCTAAAGGCTGCAAATAGATGCGTTTTTGGTCGAATCATGTTTCCAAGAACAATGTGCAAGACAGCAAGACTGAGCTTCTATGGATACCGTCCAGCTGATTTAATGAATGGGGGCCTCTGAATGATTTCTCAATAAAAAATTATCTTAAGAAAGTACAAACTAAGAATTTATCACCAGTTTAGATCCTGCATGACATATATATACAAGATAAAACTCTGAAGAATAAAAACTTAATTGTTTTGTTGTTGTTGTTCATGGATGAATTTCTGAATGTTGTGGCAAGAATTTTCCCAGATCAGGCCAAATATGGCATTTGGTTTTGGAGTTGTGTAACCGTAGATCCTGGCTTCAGCAGAGCATCTGCTCTTGCCCACACCCACCCTTGAAGCTGGATTCAGCACTTTCCCACATTCATACCTAAGAATTGATTCCCTTCAAAGGCAATATTAAGCAATATATATTTTACTGAAGATCTTGGGAAAATATTTGGGGAAGTAGTTTTATGTTAAAAACCATGGAGAAAGCATTCGATAAACATCCCAGTCAATATATTTTTTCTGCACTCAGGCCCCTTTTCGCTTCATACTAATTTGAGGTGTTCTTCTGATCCTTTCCTTCATTTTCTTGGCTAAATCCTTTCTGATCCACAGTCTTCTAGAAGTCCAACCCCAGACAGGCAACTGTCCTGATATATGCACAGCCGACTGGGAAAGCTCATCCAATCTTTGCCCTCCGTTTCTTTCTCATCAGTCTTGTGGGCTTGACCAGTCTTCCACGACTCACTGGAACTTTGGGTGAAAATTTTTGTCCAAAGCATTACATGTACAGGCAGAAAGGTGGGAAACATCCTTTGCATTCTTGTTTTGATTAATAAAAACTTAGCTTAGAATCAGGACTCCTCGAGCCCTTAATTGCTCAGTACTACACATTCCTCATACATTTGAACATCTGAGGAACATCTGGGGACACTTAAAAATTGTGGTAGTATGAGAATACAAGGTGTTGTTATTCTTGCATTTTGCTCCAAGATTCTGACCTAAATGCAGAAAAGAAGTAGGACAGCAGCCTATGACAGTTGGCCACGGTTAAGAGTACAGAGTGTGCATCCTGTACAGATAAAAGAATCTCCTTTTCATATGACATGTGTCCAAGAAATAGCACCTTCACAATTTGTGTCATTTCTTTGATGACCCCCAAACAAAATAGTGATTGAGATAATAAATGCTTTTACTTTGGATTGATTGAAATGCCCTGTGGTGAAACTGCTCTGGTCTAATGCAGTGCAGAGTGAGCCACACACCATGTGAAAACTGCCATCCTTGGAGGAGAAGTGTCAGCACCTGGGTTTTTGTCATTTATCCTGTTTTGAAGATTTGGGCTGGTCACGTTGCTTTCTTTGTTCCTATCTGTGTGCTAATTGATTGTAGCATCAACATTTACTTGCACTTATTAAAGCAAATACACATTTGCCCTGTCATTTCAGTCATCTATTCATCCAATCATACATTTAAAAACTGATTGTTGGCTAACTATTATTTGCAAATCACCTTGAAATATAGGGGTTATAAAGATAAAATAAGGTAATTTCCCTTCTTCATTAAGTTTACACTTAATCAAGGAAGATAGACACAGAAAACAAAACAAAGAACCATAAACAATAAAGACAAAGTAGAAGGAGAAGAAGGAGAGATTATTTACTGCCTGAGGGAATTAGGGGAGCCAGAATGATCTTCTCAAAAAGCAAAGCTGCTGACGTCTCTCCTTTACTTATACCTCTCCAGTGGCTCCCCAGCACATTTGGAATAAAATTAATTAATTAAAATGCGAGCATTTCAAACCAATCTCCAGCTTTTTAGTCAGTCTCGAATCCTGCTCTTCTCTCTCTTATTCACTGTTCTTCAGCTACGCTGGTCTGAATATAGACTTTTTAAAATTAAATTGCTTACCGGTTGCATTTCTTGTTTACTGTATCAAAGGGGCCCCACAGTAACATGGAAAAAACAATGGAGCCATCATATAATACTTTCAGTAAAGAGTCAAAATTCCCAACAATAGATGGTAGGGGGAGGAGGGAAGGATTTAGGCTGTATCTTCTCATCACATCTACAGCATTGCACTTTGGTTTTAAAATGGTGTCCTTCCATAGTAGCCCCAGAATGCAAAATTAGGAAAGAACTGCTATGGAAAAGCCTTCTATGGCTATATATCTTTTGTAAGTTTTATGATTTTATAAATGAAATATGCTTTTAATAATAGCAGTAGAAGGAGAAGTCACAACGGACACCTCAGAAATACAAAAGATCGTGAGAGACTACTACAAGCAACTATATGCCAATCAATTGGATAACCTGGAAGAAATGGATACATTCTTAGAAAAATACAATCTTCCAAGACTGAACCAGGAAGAAATAGAAACCATGAACAGACCAATCACAAGTACAGAAATTGAGGCAGTGATTAAAAATCTCCCAACACACAAAAGCCCAGGACCAGATGAATTCACAGGCGAATTCTATCAAACATTTCGAGAAGAGTTAACACCTATCCTTCTCAAACTCTTCCAAAATATTGCAGAAGGCGGAGCACTCCCAAACTCATTCTACGAGGCTACCATCACCCTGATACCAAAACCAGGCAAAGATGTCACAAAAAAAGAAAACTACAGACCAATATCACTGATGAATATAGATGCAAAAATCCTCAACAAAATACTAGCTAACAGACTGCAACAGCACATTAAAAAAATCATACACCACGATCAAGTGGGGTTTATCCCTGGGATGCAAGGATTCTTCAATATACGCAAATCAATCAACGTGATACATCACATCAACAAATTGAAGGATAAAAACCATATGATCATTTCAATAGATGCAGAAAAAGCTTTTGACAAAGTTCAACATCCATTTATGATAAAAGCTCTCCAGAAAATGGGCATAGAAGGAAATTACCTCAACATCATAAAAGCCATATATGACAAACCAAAAGCCAACATTGTTCTCAATGGAGAAAAGCTGGAAGAATTCCCTCCAAGAACAGGAACAAGACAAGGGTGTCCACTCTCACCACTGTTATTCAACATAGTTTTGGAAGTGTTAGCCACAGCAATCAGAGAAGAAAAAGAAATTAAAGGAATCCAAATTGGAAAAGAAGAAGTAAAATTGTCACTCTTTGCAGATGACATGATATTATATATAGAAAACCCTAAAGACTCTACCAGAAAACTGCTAGCACTCATTGATGAGTTTAGTCAAGTAGCAGGATACAAAATTAATGCACAGAAATCTCTTGCATTCCTATACACTAACAACGGAAGAGCAGAAAGAGAAATTAAGGAAACTCTCCCATTCACCATTGCAACAAAAAGAATCAAATACCTAGGAATAAACCTGCCTAAGGAGGCAAAAGATCTGTATGCAGAAAACTTTAAGACATTGATGAAAGAAATCAAAGATGACACAAACAGATGGAGGGACATACCATGTTCCTGGATTGGAAGAATCAACATAGTGAAAATGACTGTACTACCCAAAGCAATTTACAGATTTAATGCAATCCCGATCAAATTACCAATGGCATTTTTCACAGAACTAGAGCAAGAAATCTTACGATTTGTATGGAAACGCAAAAGACCCCGAATAGCCAAAGCAATCTTGAGAAGGAAAAATGGAGTGGGTGGAATCAGGCTTCCTGACTTCAAACTATACTACAAGGCCATAGTGATCAAGACAGTATGGTACTGGCACAAAAACAGAAAGGAAGATCAATGGAATAGAATAGAGAACTCAGAAGTAAGCCCAAACACATATGGGCACCTTATCTTTGACAAAGGAGGCACGAGTATACAATGGAAAAAAGACAGCCTCTTCAATAAGTGGTGCTGGGAAAATTGGACAGCAACATGTAAAAGAATGAAATTAGAACACTTCCTAACACCATACACAAAAATAAACTCAAAATGGATTAAAGACCTACATGTAAGGCCAGACACTATCAAACTCCTAGAGGAAAACATAGGCAGAACACTCTTTGACATACATCAAAGCAACATCCTTTTTGACCCACCTCCTAGAATCATGGAAATAAAATCAAGAATAAACGAATGGGACCTCATGAAACTTAAAAGCTTTTGCACAGCAAAAGAAACCATAAACAAGACTAAAAGGCAACCCTCAGAATGGGAAAAAATAATTGCCTATGAAACAACGGACAAAGGATTAACCTCCAAAATATACAAGCAGCTCCTGCAGCTTCATACCAAAAAAGCAAATAACCCAATCCACAAATGGGCAGAAGACCTAAATAGACATTTCTCCAAAGAAGACATACAGATGGCCAACAAACACATGAAAAGATGCTCAACATCACTCATCATCAGAGAAATGCAAGTCAAAGCCACAATGAGGTATCACCTCACCCCGATCAGAATGGCCATCATCACAAAGTCTGGAAACAACAAATGTTGGAGAGGGTGTGGAGAAAAGGGAACTCTCCTGCACTGTTGGTGGGACTGTAAGTTGGTACAGCCACTATGGAAAACAATTTGGAGGTTCCTTAAAAAACTACAAATAGAACTACCATATGATCCAGTAATCCCACTCCTGGGCATATACCCAAAGAAAACCATAATCCCAAAAGAAACTTGTACCATCATGTTTATTGCAGCACTCTTTACAATAGCCAGGACATGGAAGCAACCTAAATGCCCATCAACAAATGAATGGATACAGAAGATGTGGCATATATATACAATGGAATATTACTCAGCTATAAAAAGGGATGAGATGGATCTATAGGTAATGAGGTGGATAGAACTACAATCTGTCATACATAGTGAAGTAAGTCAGAAAGAGAAGGACAAATATTGTATGCTAACTCACATATACGGAATCTAAAAATGGTACTGATGAACTCAGTGACAAGAACAAGGAAGCAGATACAGAGAATGGACTGGAGAACTCGAGGTATGGGAGGGGGTGGGGGGTGAAGGGGAAACTGAGAAGAAGCGAGAGAGTAGCACAGACATATATATACTACCAACTGTAAAATAGTCAGTGGGAAGTTGTTGTATAACAAAGGGAGTCCAACTCGAGGATGGAAGATGCCTTAGAGGACTGGGGCAGGGAGGGTGGGGGGGACTCGAGGGGGGGCGTCAAGGAAGGGAAGGAATATGGGGATATGTGTATAAAAACAGTTGATTGAACCTGGTGTACCCCCCAAAAAATAAAATAAAATAATAAAAAAATAATAATAATAGCAGTAGTAGTAGTAGCAACTAGCATTTATTAAGCACTTTGCTATGCACATATGCCATCCAGCAGCACTAATTACTTTACACATATCTTTAGGTCAGTTCCCTCCAAATCCTGAAGTACCACTATTACTCTCATTATCTTCTAGATAAGAAAGTAAACTGAGTTCAATATCTTGTATAAGAAAATAACTTGCAATCGAGAGTGGGATTTAAAATTACATCATATATCACTTAATGTCAATATAATAAATTTTGTTAAATTACAGCAAAACTTTCTGGATTCCATATTATTCCAAGCAGCGTTTCCACCTATGATATATTTTGAAGACCTGGAAATACAAAACTATTGCAAATGATAATTTGTCTGTAGGCCTGGACCTGGAGATGAGCAGAAGTGTGTGGGCAATTTATTTTGATGAATAAAAACTTAACTTTGGTTTTTTTAAGCTAATTTAATTAAATACAAACATATATTTTGATAATTTCTAAAAAGGCATTAGAAATAAATAGTGGTATTTTAAATAACTAATAACCTGATAAAAATTCAGCAGTCTCCAGTGTTATCAAATCTCAACACTTCCTCAGAGTGACACATTCTGCAGTTAGAAAGGAGACTCGCATCAGTTTAACTGAGGTCCACATCCTAGGGGTCATCTCTTTACAGTGTGTAAGGCTCTCTTGAGGGGCTTGAGGACACTACTATTAAACACGATTTCAGTGAGTCTCCTGAGTTGGCATTTTAACCAGTATCCATGCTTTAGTTGAGTGATCAGGGAGAACATTTGAAGAAAAAACTGTCCTAGGGCACACTCAAAGTTCTTCTTTGCTAAGGAGAAAAAGGACCAAGTAACATCTTATTTGATTAAAGGAATAGAAAAACTGGGATAGAAAAACCTCCATCTCTAACAGAGTAAGGTTGCAAGATTTAGCAAATAAAAATATAGGACATCCAGACCCAGTTAAATTTGAATTTCAGATAAATAATGGATAATTTCTGTTTACTATAAGTATATCCGATGCAATATTTGGAAGACACTTATAGTAAAAAATTACTCATCGTTTAACTGAAATTCAAATTTAAATAGGTATGTGGTCTGTTCATCGGGCAAGCTTATTACAGAGAGGCCAATTAGATTTCAATTCAATGGGTTTTAAGATTGCACTTAGGTTTGTGTAAGCCTGATTGGACCTTATAAAGGGGAAATGATAGCACCTTTTTATTATAAAAGTTTTTAAAATCCATAAACAAAAGGAAAAGCCCACAGAAAACAAGAAAAAATAATTCTGCACTTTTCACAGCAGACCAATTGCTAGGTGCTCCCTTCCACTGAGTGTAGCTCAATCTGACAACGTATATTGAGATAAAATCCACCAGCATGCTCTGTGTTGCCTAGGAGATGATCTGTTTCCTGAGCCACTCTGGGCTACCATTCTCATCACCATGAAGACACCAAATTAGCTCCCAAGGGGGTAGATCTGGATGCTTTTCAGCTGAAAAATTTGAGAGGAATTTATTTTTCGATTAAAATCAAATCCCACTGATCTTGATATCAGACTTCCAGCTGATTCAATTATTCATTAAACAGTCATAAATTCACAAATAAAGAGGAAAACTGAGAGGTAGACAATAGCTGGCACTGGCACATGTTCTATAGCTCTTGGCATGGGGTTGTGAGTTAGCTTACCCTTCCTGCCTTTAAAAGTCTAATTATAATATGTTCTGGCCTGTGGGTTAGAGAGAGCAGGGATAATGGTGGTTGACTATGAGAATTCAGTGCACTGGGAAACTGTGTTAGATGGAAAATTCTACAAACTAAAAACTATTTGGGGCTGGTTGAGCTAGGAGCACAAAGCCCTCTGCCCTTTAATGGTCCTGAAGGACCTCCTCTCAGGAAGATGGACCTTCAGCAATGGGGAAATGGCTACCCAAGCTCTGGGGCTTCCTAGAGGTTAGCTCAGGCCTCATCTTCTGATCTAACTTCTTGTTCCTCTCCTTGCTGGGCCTGAGCAGTGAGGGAAGCAGAGGTGCTGCCTGAGGACCCAGCCTGGGTCCCCTGACTTCTACCTGGCAGCAACTCCCTGCCTGCCTGGTCCTTCCCAAGCTACCACAGCCCTCAGCTGCTATTGAAGTCATTCCTTCAGTCCCTAGACTGTTTCACAGTCACCACGTGGTCTGTCTCATGGTATCTTTGTAAGCATATTAGTTTGCTAACTGCCATAAGAAACTACCACAAGTTAAGTGGCTTAAACAATAGGAATTTATCATCTCATAATCCTGCAGGCTAGAAGTCTAATATCAAGGAGTCAACAGGGCCATGCTTCCTCTGACGGTGCAAAGGAGAATCCACTCTATGCCTGTCTCCTAGCGTCTGGTGGCTGGCTGGCTATCTTTGGCATTCCTTGACTTCTGCTGCATCATCCGGATTTCTGCCTTCCTGTTCATGTGATGTTCTCCCTGTGTGCACATCTGGGTCCAAATTTCCTCTTCTCATAATGACACAGTCATATTGGATCAGGGGCTACTCCAGTATAACCATCAAAAACTAATTATATCTGCAATGACTTTTTTTCTCACTAAAATGTTTTTTTTTTTTTATTCCCCCAAGTAGTAAACCATATACCAAAGGGGAAAAAAAAAAGAATTTATCTTCAATAGTGAAGGTGTTAAATATTTTTGAAGAGAATTTACCACAAGAATCTGTTTTGTCCCCACCAAAAATAATGTACCTGAACTTTAAACAAAATTCACATTTTTTTTAGGTTGAAATAAACTATACAGAATTGATTTTCTTCACCAAAAATAACAATGTTTTCTGTGTTATCCCTAGACAAACCACAAAACACTCATTTTTCTAGGTTCTCTAGGTTTTGCATGTAAATCAAGATAAGGCAGTAGATACAGTCATGAAAGAAGACAGAAGAAAATAGACAAATCAGTTGTCAGTATCCATGGCCTCTGATCCTGTCTTGACCATGAAACAGATGTGTTCAACATATATTGATACCTGCCAAAAAGCTTGTGAAGATGTAGGCACACTAAAGGAATGTGAACAGCAACAACCAGGTGTGGAATGACAGCGGCAGCCTCTTCCATTCCAACTGTAACTATAACGTGTTCCTTTAACTTCACTTGATAAAGACAGAATCCACACTGAAATCCTTGTTTGGTGAGCTCACACATGTCTCACACAGTCTGATAATTTTCTTAACTGTCTCTTACAGATTTTTAACAGCATACTTAAAACTCCTGCTATTCAGAGGTCAGTCATGAGCTTCATTGTAACGTTTTATAAAATGTATGGCTTCCTCCCATGCCTCCTTAAAATTTATTTCTTCTAAGAACTTATAACTCAATACCTGACAATTGGATCCACAGTGATAAATGTTATGTCTAAAGTGACATATTCCAAATTAAAACAATTCCAAAGCACTGTTAGCAGAGATCACGCAGAAGTGTAACATGGTACTTTCAGTGCTATCTTCTGGAAGAACAGTAAGGTCTCCAGAGCATGGGAATTCAAACAGGGCATTTAAACAGGCAGTTTATCAGTGGCTAACACTCGATGAGAGGCCTACAGGTCAAGATATTCAGTGGTTAAGTGGCCTATGTACACCTCACAACTTTTCTGCAAGATATTTTCAAAATTTTTACAGAGTTTTTTCAAATATCAAATATAAGAGAAAGCCTATTTTAAAATAAGTCTCTTAGGTATTTTCAATGGTTTCTGAATTATCTGTAGGAAGCTCTGACTTACTTGTATAGACTTTGATATGTGCATCCACCATTAAATCCAAATTGTGTTTTATATCAAAATTTATGTTAAGCAAAGCCAAGCTACTTGACTTTTGGTCTGTCAAAGTGTTCCTCAGGTATGCTTTCAGATGCTTTTGCCCATTTTCTTTCTTTTCTTTTTTCAGTTTTTATTTTAGCCTTTATTATACTTACTTTAAGGATTAACATATTTCAGGTGTGCAAATTATAAGAACAATTAGAAGCTACATTTCAAAAACTTGAAGAAAGCAAACAGCTTCTAAAAAATAATAAGTGTAAGTATTTTACCTTTTTATGTAAATGAGGTTTGTAGCTTCATTCTTAACCTGAAATTTTGTTTTGTTTTGTTTTGTTTTATTTTTGTTTTTGTTTTTCTAAGCTCTTTATTGGAATATAATTGTTTTACACTGTTGTGCCAGTTTTTGTTGTACAACAAAGTGAATCAGCTGTATTTATACATATATTCCCACATACCCTCCCTTCCATAACTCCCTCCCCCGCCCATCCCAGCCCTCTAAGTCATCACCCATCATCGAGTTGATCTCCCTGTGTTATGCAGCAGCTTCCCACTAGCTATCTATTTTATATTTGGTACTGTATATATGTCAATACTTCTCTCTCACTTCATCCCAGCTTCCCATTCGCCCCCTGCGCTCCCAACCCCATGTCCTCAAGTCCGTTCCCTACATCTGCATCTCTATTCTTGCCCTGTCACAGGGTACATCAGTACCATTTTTTTTTTTTTTTTTTTTAGATTCCATATATATGAGTTAGCATACAATATTTGTTTTTCTCTTTCTGGCTTACTTTGCTCTGTATGACAGACTCTAGGTCCACCCACCTCACTACAAATAACTCAGTTTCATTCCTTTTTACAGCTGAGTAATATTCCATTGTATATATGCGCCACATCTTCTTTATCCATTCATCTGTTGATGGGCATTTAGGTTGCTTCTATGTCCTGGCTATTGTAAACAGTGCTGCAATGAACATTGTGGTACATGTTTCTTTTTGGATTATGGTTTTCTCTGGGTATATGAACATTAGTGGGATTGCTGGGTCATATGGTCGTTCCATTTTTAGTTTTTTAAGGAACCTCCATACTGTTCTCCATAGTGGCCGTACCAATTTACATTTCTACCAACAGCGCAGGAGAGTTCCCTTTTCTCCACACCCTCTCCAGCATTTATTGTTTCTAGATTTTTTGATGATGTCCATTCTGACTGGTGTGAGGTGATACCTCATTGTGGCTTTGGCTTGCATTTCTCTAATGATTAGTGATGTTGAGCATCTTTTCATGTGTTTGTTAGCCACCTGCATGTCTTTGGAGAAATGTCTGTTTAGGTCTTCTGCCCATTTTCGGATTAGGTTATTCGCTTTTTTGGTATGAAGCTGCATGAGCTGCTTGTGTATTTTGGAGATTAATCCTTTGTCAGTTGCTTCACTGGCAAATATTTTCTCCCATTCTGAGGGTTGTCTTCTTGTCTTGTTTATGGTTTCTTCACCCATTTTCATAGTGTTCCTTCTCAACCTTCATCACAGGAAGAATACACAGGACCTTCAGCAATGCATAAACATTAGGAAAAAACTTGATGCCTGGCAGATGAAGGGTTTCATAAATAGTGGATGGAAGGTGTATATCTTTCCCTATGTGTTTCCACTTGATTCTCCAACAATGCAGCTCAGCAGAGAGCATGTCAAGATTAGGTAAGTCACTTCTGTACATGTCAGCATGGTGCTCCTCTGATGTATTAAGTTTAAGCTGTCCCATGACAGAGTGTATCAGAGACAAGCATTTAAGAGCTTTGAGGTGCTGTTCTGAGAATATACCTTTCAGTCCCTGAATAATGTATTCCACTGTTGGAACACTTAGAGTTTCTTTATAGTGACTCTCAGAGGTTAGCTGAGATTGCAGGTTACTGTGGTGAGCTCTGTGAAGTTTCCCTGGGAGTTTCATCTGAATGTCAAGTTTGGTTGCCAAATTTGTGGCCTCCTCAAATTAAAATTCATGATAAACTTCAGTGTTTTCCATCACTTTATTTAGTGAATCCAGCACTGCAGTCAAGCTACTGGCTGCAAAGAAGACATCCAAGGTTTGTCCCTGAAGATTTTTTCCAAAGGCTCTTGCAAAAGATAGGACATTTTTTAAGAACAACAATGGTAACAATGAAATCAAAATCAGTTACCTGGCTACAGAGTACAAATGCTTGGCCAGATACACAGTTATTCCATCTAACATTTGTGTCACTATTTATATCATCTAAACTAAAACAAGTTTTGTAGGAGGTCCACTAAATTTCAAAAGCATCATGCCTTCCTGTCTACTGAGAATGGCAAATTTCCTTCAGTTCTTTGCCCCTTTCTTCATTGTTCTGAAAGAGGACAGAAATTACATCGTCAAGCTCTAAAAGCAGTTGTGGTGATCGATGAAAAATAGAACAAACTTCCTCAGTTGTTCCTAATGCAAAAGAGACTCCCATAACAGGCACTGATTTTGCCAGCCACATATTTAAGGTACAGGAAAAGCAGACTGTGTAGATAGCTTGGGGATATTTCTCTAAAACTCTAGAAGCAGCAACTTTCATTTCAGAGCAAAATCCACTGGACACAATGTAAGCCTGGCCACCACAGTACTCCATGTTTAATCCCCACTTCTCAGTTATCGTGGTGTGAAATTTCACAGACACAATTTCTGCATCAACTTCATAAGGCAGGAAGCCCACAGAGTCCCCTCTCAGGTTACAAGCTTCCTCGACAAACCTCACCAACACAGGCAAGTGCTCTTTCCCTGCTATGTCCACCACATGTCAGTGATGATGGAAAAGAAGTGAGAGTCTCTCACTTCCCTGAGGGTTTCCTCCCAAATGCAGCTCTCACAGATCTCTAGCATCTGTTTCTGCTGTGTTTTCGAACAGAACCATGTGATAACTGCTGTTGTCTCAAAGCGCTTTCTCAGAACCTCTTCACCAGAATTGATCCGGCACTCTAGCAGTGCTTGAATGTTATCAGGAGTAAAGAGACCTTCTAGGATTTCACCAGCTTCATGTCCATCCGGAGGTATGTTCTGTTTTCCCAAAAGAATCAAAATTTCAAATAAAGATTTTAAGTATTCTTTGTTTTCCTTCTCTTCAAAGGTTAAAGGTAAAATGTCTTCATCCTGCTCTTCACCCCCTTCTTCTGCACTGGGGTTCTGAGCATTGCTGTTGTTTATTTCCTTATGTTTTGGCTCCTGTTCAGAAGTTTCATCAATTTTTTTCTGTTTCAGTGTCCTGATTTCATCTTCACTCAATTTTTATTTGTTTTCTGTGTCTACCATGTGGATTATTCAAATGGATGGTAAGATCAAATATTGTTGGTATTGCATTATCTCCAAGAACTGTCCTATAAGGACTCTCCCAATAACTTCACAAGTATCTGCTTCAATTAATTTTGAGAAATAAAATAGCCGAATCATTCTTTAGTTTTCTAATGCCTCTGCAAAATGTATAGTTCTACAGATCATAGAAGTCTCAAAGAGTTTGGCACACAATCAATGTTTATTTAGTTTATCAGGTATTTTATCTTCTAAGTCTGCTCTCCTACAATTCTCCACCCACTTCTGGCATCTGGCCAGATCCCAAGGGAACCTGAAGAAGGCCAGGTCCAACTGCATGCTCTTCTGTATGCAGTTGGGGGCCACACAGAAGTTCGGCATTGCAACAACTTTTTCCAAATAAGATCACATTCTGAGGTACTGGGGTTTAGGACTTCAACACAAGAATTTGGGGGTGACACAATTTGATTCATAACAGTAGAGTTCAAGAGAAATGGCAAATATGAAAGCACCCTAAAAAGTTAAACATAGTATATGAATATTGCTGGGAGGAGGGGAGAGCCTCCTTTGATTTTCTGACATTTGCACAAAGGAAGAAATTTTCACCACTATCCTTACACAGTGAGTTCTTGTTTTTCTTTCTCTACAGGGTCCTCCCCTCCAGGATGGAAGATGAATTCTTCATAAAAGGCCATAAAAATTTTGTATACGAAAATAAAAGAAAATTTGGAGTACAATATTAGATATGAAAGTGAGTACTTGTATATAAAGTACAAAAGAAAATTGAAGCCACACAATAAGTTCACCTCTTGAATGATAACTTTTATAGTCACCCTATTTGGGGGCACTTACTGGCTGCCAGACACCATGCTACACATTGTATGTTATTTTATCCTCATAACAACTGAATGAGCAAGTATTATTATGCTCACTTTTAAAATAAAATGATGGCACTGAGGCTCAGACACTTCAACATCAGAAGTCACCCAGTTCAGAGGCATAAGGGCTGGCAGCAGTCTAGGAGCCCGAGCTTGAAAAGCATGCTCTTAACAGCTATGCCCTGAGCGGTGTTTAGAGTGGACGGGTGGGAGTGGAAGTGAGGGAGAGAAGGAGAGAGACAAGGGGACAAGAGGATAGTGTGAAAGACATTACTAAGGAGGAATGGAGAAGACTGGGATTTGAGAGGGAAGCAGGAGTTGGCAGGGTTCTCATGGAAGTCCTGGGCTTGTGTGACTGGAGAGCAATGATAACTTTGACAGAAGGAAGGAAGTGCAGAGAGGGAGCAAGCAGGGAAAAGAGAGGAAAGGGCAGGTGGAGCTCAGTTGCAGACATGCCCAGCTTGGGCACCATCTCAGGAGCAATAGCCAGAGAGACCACGGTGCCAGCAATCCAGAAATCCACTGGCACAGACCCAGAGGAAATGGCAAGTGTTGCAACAGACACAGGAGAGGTTGGAAGGAAGTGAGAAACATCAGGTTTAAGTTTTCCCTGTTCCACTTCAATCATGTTTACTGAAGATTGTTGAGAGGGTAGGGTGTGAATTATATTCCTTCATCCCTTCCCAAGTCAAATTTAATCTTTTGACATTAAATTTCTCCACCTACTTTTTTCTCAAGAAAAGGCACAACAACTTAAATTACAAAGTATCCAAGAAAAATAAACCTCTGTTGATTATTTATTTCCATTAATGTCTGCCTTATTCACCAAGAATCAAGGGAAC
Source organism: Hippopotamus amphibius kiboko (assembly GCF_030028045.1). Classification (NCBI taxonomy): domain Eukaryota; kingdom Metazoa; phylum Chordata; class Mammalia; order Artiodactyla; family Hippopotamidae; genus Hippopotamus; species Hippopotamus amphibius. The sequence goes on along the minus strand of NC_080200.1, from coordinate 36,180,793 downwards.
TTAACATTTTTCTTTGTCTCATTAGTGGTTTGTTATATGATATTGGGTGCTTAATGTAATTTGTTTCTTGTTTTTCTAGTTGTAAAAGAAATCTTCCATCATAAAAGGATTTTGTGAATTTATGAACATGAGGCCAAGTGAGCAGTTTTAACATTAAATTTCGTGGATAAATATTTATGTAAAGCCACACACATACATCTTAACTAATTCGTATGTGGGGGAAAAGATGGTATTAGGTGATCTCTCACAACATAAATTCTGTGATTCACTACCTAATGAATTATGTACTTAAAAATGCTGAGAACATTTTGACATCTTAACACATTATAATGTCTCATCTCTTCTCTCCTAGCCTCACAAACACTCCTACCTTCTGCTGTCAATTGCTACATGCCCACAGAATGAAAACTTTCTACATTATCTCTCTCTTATATCTGTCTCTGCTCCCTTCTAATAGCTTGAAAACTAAGACTGATTAGTCTCACTTGTTCTTTTTCTTTCTTTTTGCTTTAATTGGTGTACTGCAATAGTGTGAAATAGTCACCTTTAAGGAGATTGTTGCTTGTTCTTTGTTGATTACCATTCTCTACTAAACCATGAGCAGGTAACCATTGTTTCAGCTTTAAGGCAAAGTGCCTATACAGGAGAGGGACAGAAGTTAATCAGTCTCAGTGTATTTCAGCAGGAGATCTTAAAGGTGGTCTCTAGACCAGTAGCATCAGTATCACCTGGAAAACTTTTTAGAAATGCAGATTCTTAAGACCCACTTTAGGTCCACCATATCAGCAACTAGGAAGAAAGGAGGGATTAAGCCCAGCAATCTTCATTCTAAAGAGCTCTCTGGATAATTCTGATACCCACTGGAAGTTGAGAACCAATATGTTAGAGTAACAATTTACTCAACATAGAATGGAAGGCTGTTCTTGACAAAACAAAGTTAATATTCCCTGACGTACATCAGAAGAGACTGGGATACATCAGAAGAGCTTTTGCCATTTGTTCGTTTGTCTGTTTGTTTTAGGAGAAATAGTGTATTCCCTCTGCCATAAGCTGAGTAGTAAGAGGGCAGATCAGAGTCAGCATGGTAAGGTGATATTAATTTGTGCACATAGCAATTAAACCCACATCCTTGGTCTCTTTAGGTAGCAGACGACAAGCATATCTTGTACAAAACAGATTGTCACATCTCTGTAGCAGAGGTGAGTAAACTTTCTGTAATGGGTCAAATAGTAAGTATTTTAGGCTTTGGGGGTCATTGGTCTCTGGCACAACTGCTCAATTCTGCCACAATAATGTAACAACAGCCCTAAACAATATGTAAAGGAGCATGGCTAGAGTTTCAATAAAACTTTATTTATAAAAACAATGGTGGGGAGAAGAAAGATGGAGATGAAGTAGAAGGACGTGGAATGCATCCCTCTCCACAGATGCATCAGGCATACACCAAAAGAGGCAATAATTCCCACAAAGAACAAGCTGAACACCAGCAAGTGACCTTGGACACCAGAAAGGACTGCAAAGATCCCAACATAATTGGGTAGGATGGAGGGGGGAAAAAAAGGAGAAAGAGAAAGAGAAGAAAGGGAAGGGATGGGTCCCACACCCTGGGCTGGGGGGATCTGAAACAGAGGGGAGATTGCCAAATTCGGGCAAATATCCCTTATCTGATGGGAAAACCCCTTCTCCAATGGGAAATTTCCCTGGGTCAGGAGGGAGGCATTTGGGACTGTTCAAAGAGGGTGAAGCAGCTGAGCTGTGGCAGATGGGAAAGAGTGAGAAACACACGGAGGGCCTGCACCATGGCTCAGTGTGTCCGGACTAAGACATCAGTTCACAGCTGAACAGGGGATTGGGGAGCTGGAACATGGGAACTGGAGAACTGGTTCAGGGTGAGAAACATTGTTGGCAGTGGGGAGATGGACTGAGAGGACAGGAGGGAAGAAATCCACAGTGGAGAGTGCCTACAGCAGAAAGCTGGGCAGCCATGGGGGCAGCTCAATACTGCTGACTCACAAGCAGTGGGGGAGGAGCCGTGGGTGTAGCTTCTCTCTTGGCACCTGCAATGAACAAAGGAAGGACCCCTGTGGGCCTGGATAACACATTCAGGGATAACAAAGGACCCCGGCTGGGGCTGGTCTAGAGTGCCTGCAGCAGAGAACCAAAAGCCCACAGAGTGGCCCAGTTCTGGAGACATTCTGTTTATACTTGAGTGACTGGCATCCCTCTGCAACAGGCACCGCCACGGCCAACTAAGCTGCCATGACCCAAGCAGGGTGCCACTGCTCACTCACTCCCAAGGGAAGGAGCCACTACTTTACCCTCTCTCTCTCCACACACCAGCACTTACAGATGAACAATAAAGGAAGCTCTGCTGGTTGCAGAGTAATACAAAAAGCCAAAGGTGGGTAGAAGGACACTTACAGCTGAGACCCCAAGGAAACAGAAATATTAGTATTAATTCTTTTGATCTGGTCCATTCTGGGGTCTGTTCTAGTTTGTTTGTTTTTTTTAAATTAATTACAATCTTAGTCCTAAGGGATCTACATGATTTATAACATTTTTTTATTCTATTTTTATTTTTAGCCTTTATATATTTCTATTTCTAGCTAAGTTTTTCGTAGTGCTGACTATATCTCTCCTACCTTCTTTTCATCTCTATCTTTCATACATTTCTCTTTTTTTCTTTTCATATTTCCAGTCACACTACACTCTTCTGTTGCCCTGTCTTCTATCCTTTTTTAGTTTATTTTATCTTAATATACTTATAGCAATATTATCAGTCTGCTCTGTTTCCTTGCTTTATTCTCCAGATGATACACTGCTTTGGTTTTTATTATTAGGTTTGGTGTTTATCTTCGTTCCAAGTATAAATGTCTGACTTCATTCTGAGAATCTTCAGTCTGTCTGGTGGTACTCTCACTCTTTATTATATTTGACCCTAGGTTTCAAAATCTCCCTGGATTTGTGTTTGTGCGTGCATGGTGTTTTTTTTTGTTTTGTTTTTGTTCTTTTCTGTTTTCGTTGTTTTTTTGGTTTTGAATTTCTGTTGGTTTTCTCTTTGATTGTCTGATGGCATACTGGTGCTTTTCTGTCAGGTCTTTCTCGTGCCTTATGTTCTCTTGGATTCAATATTTGTGTGTCTTATACATGCATGTGTTTCCTAGACTTAGTATTTGTTTGACTCAACACTTTGCCATTAGTCTGGGGCTTGGACAATCTTCTTTAAACCCCTTTATTTCTCGGACCAGCAACCTCTGAAATCTGGACTACTCCATCAGAAGTCAAGTAGGAGGTTTTGGGGAGGGAGCACTGAATCCAGGTTGCTACACTACTAGGGAGTCCTCAGACACAGAGAAGATTAACTGCAGAGTACTCTCACAGAGCCCTGTATCAGAGTCTAAGACTCCGCTTTGTCTGACTGTCTACAACTGCCAATGCTGGACACCTCACATCAAACTACAAACAAGACAGGAACACAAACCCACCCATCAGCACACAGACTACCTAAAGCCATATTAACCTCACAGATACCCTAAAACACACCACTTGATATGGCCCTGCTCATCAGAGAGAAAAGACACAGAGCCATACACCAGAAACCAGACACCAGATGCCCCACCAGGAAGCCTACTCAAGACACTGGACAAACCCCACCACAGGGGACAGAGGGCAGAAACAAGAGGAATTACTACCAGGCAGCATAGGGAAAGGAGACAGAAAATCCTATAAATTAGACAAAATGAGGAAACAAAGAAACACCATGCAGTCAAAGGAGCACGAAAAAAACCCACAAGACCAAATAAATTAAGAGGAAATAGGAAAATTGCCTGAAAAAGAATTCAGAGTAATGAGAGTAAAGATGACCCAAAATCATGATAATAAAATTCAGAAAATACAAGAAACACTTAATAAGGACTCAGAAGAACTAAAGAGCAAACAAACAGTAATGGACAACAAAATAACTGAAATTAAAAACACTCTAGATGGTACAAACAGCAGAATAATTGAGGCAGAAGAATGAATAAGTGAGTTGGAAGATAGAATGGGGGAAATAACTGCCACAGAGCAGGAAAGAGAAAAAAGAATTAAAAAAATGGAAGACAGTCTCAGAGACTTTGGTGACAACATTAAGTGCACCAACATTCAAATCATAAGCATCCCAGAAGAAGAAGAAAACAAGAAAGGGTTTGAGAAAATATTTGAAGAGGTTATAGTGGAAAACTTCCCCAACATGGGAAAGGAAATAATTAATCAAATCCAAGGAGCGCAGAGAGTCCCATACAGATTAAACCCAAGGAGAAATACACCAAGACACATATTAATCAAACTAATGACAATTAAACACAAAGAAAAAATATTAAAGGTAGCAAGAGAAAAGCAACAAATAACATATAAGGGAAAACCCATAAGGATAACAGCTGATCTTTCTACAGAAACTCTGCAGGCCAGAAGGGAATGGCAGAATATACTGAAAGTCCTGAAAGAGAGAAACCTACAGCCAAGAAAACTCTACCCAGCAAGAATCTCATTCAGATTTGAGGGAGAAATCAAAAGCTTTCCAGACAAGCAACAGTTAAGAGAATTCAGCACCACCAAACAAGCCTTATAACAACTGCTAAAGGAACTTCTCTAAGTAAGAAACACAAGAGAAGGAAAACACCTACAAAAACAAACCCAAAACAATTAAGAAAATGGTAATAGGAACACACATGTCAATAATCACCTTAAATGTAAATGGATTAAATGCTCCAACCAAAAGACACAGACTGGCTGAATGGATACAAAAACAAGACCCTTCTATATGCTGCCTACAAGAAACCCACTTCAGACAAAGGGACACATGTAGACTGAAAGTAAAGGGATGGAAAAAGATATTCCAAGCAAATGGAAGTCAAAAGAAAGCTGGAATAGCAATACTCATTCAGACAAACTGGACTTTAAAGTAAAGACCGTTACAAGAGACAAGGAAGGACACTACATAATGATCAAGGGATCCATCCAAGAAGAACATATAACAATTGTAAATATCTATGCACCCAACATAGGAGCACCTCAATACGTAAGGCAAATGCTAACAGCCATAAAAGAGGAAATCATCAGTAACACAATAATAGTGGGAGACTTGAACACCTCACTTACATCAATGGACAGATCATCCAAACAGAAAATAAATAAAGACACACAAACTTTCAAAGACACATTAGACTATCTCGACTTAGTTGATATTTATACAACATTTCATCCAAAAACTACAGAATACACTTTCTTCTCAAGTGTACACAGCACATTTTCCAGGATCGATCATACCTTGGGTCACAAATCAAGCCTCGGTAGATTCAAGAAAATTGAAATCATATCAAGCATCTTCTCTGACCACAATGCCATGAGACTAGATATCAATTACAGGAAAAAAACTGTAAAAAATACAAACACATGGAGGCTAAACAATATGCTATTAAACAACAAAGAAATCACTAAAGAAATCAAAGAGGAAATCAAAAAATATCTAGAAACAAACGACAATGAAAACACAACAACCCAAAACCTATGGGACACAGCAAAAGCAGTTCTAAGAGGGAAGGTTATAATAATATAGTCCTACCTCAAGAAACAAGAAAAATCTCCAATAAATTAACTAACCTTACACCTAAAACAATTAGAGAAAGAAGAACAAATAAACCCCAAAGTGATCAGAAGGAAGGAAATCATAAAGATCAGAGCAGAAATAAATGAAAACAAAAGGAAGGAAACAATAGCAAAGAGCAATGAAACTAAAAGCTGGTTCTTTGAGAAGATTAACAAAATTGATAAATCATTAGCCAGACTCATGAGGAAAAAAAAGGGAGAAGACGCAAATCAACAGAATTAGAAATGAAAAAGAAGAAACAACTGACACTGCAGAAATACAAAAGATCATGAGAGACTACTACAAGCAACTATATGCCAATAAATTGGATAACCTGGAAGAAATGGATAACTTCTTAGCAAAGTACAATCTTCCAAGACTGAACCAGGAAGAAATAGAAACTATGAACAGACCAATCACAAGTATGGAAATTGAGGCTGTGATTTAAAATCTCCCAACAAACAAAAGCCTAGGGCCAGATGGATTCACGGGCGAATTCTATCAAACATTTTGAAAAGAGCGAACACCTACCCTTCTCAAACTCTTCCAAAATATAGCAGAAGGAGGAATACTCCCATGATACCAAAACGAGGCAAAGGTGTCACAAAAAAAGAAAATTACAAGCCAATATCACTGATGAATATAGATGCAAAAATCCTCAATAAAATACTAGCTAATAGAATCCAACAGCACATTAAAAAGATTATACACCATGATCAAGTGGGGTTTATCCCTGGAATGCAAGCATTCTTCCATATACACAAATCAATCAATGTGATATATCATATCAACAAATTGAAGGATAAAAGCATATATTAATCTCAATATATGCAGAAAAAGCTTTTGACAAAATTTAACACCCATTTGTGATAAAACTCTCCAGAAAATGGGCATAGAAGGAAATTACCTCAACATAATAAAAGCCACATATGAGAAACCAAAAGCCAGCATTGTTCTAAACGATGGAAAACTGAAAGAGTTCCCTCTAAGAACAGGAACAAGACAAGGGTGCCCACTCTCACCATTATCATTCAACATAGTTTTGGAAGTCCTTGCCACATCAATCAGAGAAGAAAATGAAGTAAAAGGAATACAAATTGGAAAAGAAGTAAAATTGTCACTCTTTGCAGATAACATGATAGTATGCAAAAAACCCTAAAAACTCTACCAGAAAACTGCTAACACTAATTGATGAATTTAGTAAAGTAGCAGGATACAAAATTAATGCACAGAAATCTCTTGCATTCCTATACACTAACAATAAAAAAGCAGAAAGAGAAATTAAGGAAATGCTCCCATTTACCATTGCAACAAAAAGAATAAAATACCTAGGAATAAACCTGCCTAAGGAGGAAAAAGACCTGTATGCAGAAAACTAGAAGACACTGATGAAAGAAATCAAAGATGACACAAACAGATAGAGGGACATACCATGTGCTTGGATTGGAAGAATCAACATTGTGAAAATGACTGTACTACCCAAAGCAATTTGCAGATTAAATGCAATCCCTATCATATTACCAATGGCATTTTTCACAGAACTAGAACAAGAAATCTTACCATTTGTATGGAAACGCAAAAGACCCCGAATAGCCAAAGCAATCTTGAGAAGGAAAGACGGAGTTGGTGGAATTAGGCTTCCTGACTTCAAACTATACTACAAGGCCACAGTGATCAAGACAGTATGGTACTGGCACAAAAACAGAAAGGAAGATCAATGCAACAGAATAGAGAATCCAGAGGTAAACCCAAACACATATGGGCACCTTATCTTTGACAAAGGAGGCAAGAATATAGAATGGAAAAATGACAGCTTCTTTAATAAGCGGTGCTGGGAAAATTGGACAGCTACATGTCAAAGAATGAAATTAGAACACTTTCTAACACCATACATAAAAATAAACTCAAAATGGATTAAAGACCTAAATGTAAGGCCAGACACTATAAAACTCCTAGAAGAACACATAGGCGAACACTCTGATATCCATCAAAGCAAGATCCTTTTGGACCCACCTCTTAGAATAATGGAAATAAAATCAAGAATAAACAAATGGGGCCTCATGAAACTTAAAAGGTTCTGCACAGCAAAAGAAAGCATAAACAAGACAAGAAGACAACCCTCAGAATGGGAGAAAATACTTGGCAACGAAGCAACAGACAAAGGATTAATCTCCAAAATACACAAGCAGCTCATACAGCTTAATACCAAAAAAGCAAATAACCCAATCCACAAATGGGCGGAAAACCTAAATAGACATTTCTCCAAAGAAGACATACAGATGACCAACAAACACATGAAAAGATGCTCAACATCACTAATCATTAGAGAAATGCAAGTCAAAGCCACAATGAGGTATCACCTCACACCAGTCAGAATGGCCATCATCAAAAAATCTAGAAACAATAAATGTTGGAGAGGGTGTGGAGAAAAGGGAACTCTCCTGCACTGTTGGTAGGAATGTAAGTTGGTATAGCCACTATGGAAAACAGTTTGGAGGTTCCTTAAAAAACTAAAAATAGAGCTTCCATATGATCCAGTAATCCCACTAGTGGTCATATACCCAGAGAAAACCATAATCCAAAAAGAAACATGTACCGTAATGTTCATTGCATCACTGTTTACAATAGCCAGGACATAGAAGCAACCTAAATGCCCATCAACAGATGAATGGATAAAGAACATGTGGCATATATATATATATATATATATATATATATACACACACACAATGGAATATTACTCAGCCATAAAAAGGAATGAAATGGAGCTATATGTAATGAGGTGGCTAGACCTAGAGTCTGTCATACAGAGTGAAGTAAGCCAGAAAGAGAAAAACAAATACTGTATGCTAACTCATATATACAGAATCCAAAAATAAAAAGAAAAAAAATGGTACTAATGCACCCTGTGACAGGGCAAGAATAAGGATGCAGATGCAGAGAATGAACTGAAGCACATGGGCTTGGGGGGGCGGGGGGCGAAGGGGAACCTGGGATGAAGTGAGAGAGTAGCAGAGACATATATATACTGCCAACTGTAAAATAGATAGCTAGTGGGAAGTTGCTGTATAACAAAGGGAGATCAACTCGATGATGGGTGGTGCCTTAGAGGGCCAGGACAGGGAGAGCGGGAGGGAGTCCTGGGAGGGAGGGGATATGGGGATATATGTATAAATACAGCTGATTCACTTTGGTGTACCTCAAAAGCTGGTACAAGGGTGTAAAGCAATTATATTCAAATAAAGAGCCAAAAAAAAAAAAAAAAATGGTGGGTTGGATTTTGTCCATGGCCTGTAGTTTGCCAACCTGCTTTATAATGTTTCCATTTTAAAAAATTAAAATAAAGGATTTAACCATTTCCCAGTTGATTGTTTAGTTATCAATCAGATACTTAATTACCAGTCCACTAACAATCTCTGCAGTAATTGCAGTCATTGAAAGCAACCCCCAAAATCCAGTGTCCCTATTCTGCTTTGCTGGTGGTTGATCTGTAATCAATTAACCAAAGCATAGTGTTGCCCAAACTCACCTTTATGCTAGATTTTCCACCTAACGCCCAATGGGAGCAAGTGTTCTGCCTTCTTAGACATAGTTTTAAATAGTTTGGGTTTATCATTTTCACTATATCGCAGGGCATACTAAAATAAAAATTAATTTACTTCTATAGCTGTGGATCCCATAATAATCATTTAGTTGCTGTCCTAATGTACAGCTCTTATCCAAAGTCTGCCTCTGCCTCTGCAGAGTGGGTTACAGATACTCTGTCTCATCAAAAGTTATTGATAAGACATTGTTAACAGGGTTTGTTTACAACTTTGACTGAAAAAGGTAAAGATAACGTTGCATTGCTGTTACAGCCAGTCAGGACATGCAAGCAAATTCAGTACATGGTATCAGTGTCTCTTCCTAATTAGCAGGATAGTGAGCCTGGGTAAAGAAAAAAAAGGACCCAAGGTGGTGCTTTAATTCTTAGTTGTGTGAATGCATCCAAGGAACACAGGCAACTGGGCTCATTTCATAAATGGAAAAAGAAAAGACAAACTCTAGACATCTTTCCAAGTACAATAAGAAAACATGTTGGGTAATTCTGAAATTTCCCACCCTTTGCTCTGGTCCCAAATGAAAGCCTATGCCAGAGCAACAGCTTGAACTTATTCTGAACTTTGAGTTAGATTCATGCTGACTTTCCTTATGTTGTTATTCTTTCAGTATTATCTATATTATCCTTCTGTCCATTTATAATTAATACTCAACTAAATTTTTGCAGAATACAATGCTTAACGAAGGGCCAAGTCTTGGGCTGTTGATGTTTCCACCAACTTGATAAACACCTTGTCATTATGTGCCGAGAGGAAAATGGCTGCAGAGATAATGGCCTATTGTTGTGTTATAGAATGATTTCTTTTTTAATCATTATTATTTTTTAATATTATTACTTAGAAAATTATCCCAAAGTATTAAGCATGATACCTAATCTACAAATGCATGCTCTCCCCCCACCAAAAAATAGCCAAATAAGATATTAACAAAAAGTTTGTAATAAGATGACAAAAATGTGTTATAATGATATATGGGAAAGAAACAGGTACAAAATACATAATCTATGAGCATGACTACAGAATGATTTCTAGTAAGCCATATTTCTGGAAAGTATTAGTGAAATGAGGGATGACGATGGGATCAGGAGGATCTGAGCTTAGGTATATGCATCCTTAGGTGCAAAAGGACACCTCTTATCTGCCTTCCCCTGCTTTTTCTAAGAAGGATGTAATATGGTCTATTTTTATTTCTTCAAAGGCATTTCATTAGATAAATATATCAGATTCTTCAGTTTCATGAATCATATCCTATAGGGGCCCAGATGCTTCCCAGTGGTTATTAGTTTTATCACAAGATGTAGTACAGCAACATCACCCAGAGTCTCTTCATACTCATTCATCAAGTTTATGCCGCAGCATTCTGCTGTGATGTCCTGCCATATGGCTTTCTCTCAGGCCATGTATGGCACAGCCTGGAAGTGTCAGGGAATTTTAAATCATCCATGAACAGCTCTCAATCAGGGATGCCTAAATTTGAAGGGTAAATATCCTAGCTTCTTCACATCTCAGGTATGATAAATCTTGGTGTGTTTTACATCTAATTGCACAGAAAGATTGAATCCCAGTTGTTTACAGCAATAACCAGCTTGATAATGCACCTCCTTCATTTCTCTGTCTTGTCTGCTCTTTCCTTACTGATGCCCTCTGAGATCACTTCCTAAATAAACTACTTACACTCAAATGTGGGGGAACCCAGATCACATACTTAGGATACCTTTTGCATATTGCTACAAGCATTTAGGAAATTCAAATTTGACTTTCTTCTCTTCTTGCTCTTTTCTTAGGGAGGTAAACTGAGAAGAAGATGGGGATTAAAATCCCCCAAAATGGACTCACTTGAGGGCTCTCAAATCTCTATCCCTGAAGAGTAGATGCTCTGCTGCCTGGAACTGTTGTGATAAAAATTATCTGAATATCTGGGGAAAGATTCAGATTTTCAATTTATACAGCCTAGCTGGGTTTAACAAATCAAAACATTAAGACCAGTCTGTTAGGCAGAATTGATTTGGATCTTTCTTACCCTCTGCTTCTTGAATTCTGAGGTCTGAAGATAAAGAGATAAGGCTCTCAATGTTAAAATGACTGAACTCCACTCATGGTTGTCAAAACCAGAATTAGGATACTTATTCCGAAACATATTGAGTTCATAATATGTGTCAGAGCCTTGTCTGACCTTTACAATGACCTGTAGATTTAGCGAGATTATAAACTCCATTTTATAGACAAGGAAAGTGAGGTCAGAGAAGTTAAGTAACCTGCCTAAGATAACAGCCAGTAAAGCCAGGTTTGCAAGCCAGAATCTTCTCAGTCCAGCACTCAAACTTTACCCACTAAGTTGTCCTGCCTCTGCAGAGGCTCCTTCCTCAGTTATCACACACCTGGCAGTGATATGTGATATAAGAGTATTCCTCCACATGCCAGAACCACGACATAGGGAGACCAACTTTGCACCCAGAACAAAGAAACACAGGTTTTAGGGCCAGTAAGTTGTGTGATAGGCAAATTTTTATATTCCTATTGGTCTTATTCCTTCTATTAAAATGAAGATGTTGCATTCGATACTTCTAGGGTCCCTTGCATTTATGAAATTTTACTGCTTTGTCTTGGAAAAACTTTGGAAAGATATTTTTCTTTTCAAACTTCTACAGTTGTATTCATGTATCATAGTTTTCCATAGCTACAGATTCAGAAACTCAACCTGAGATGTAGCACTCAATTAAATAGTTAAGGAGTACATTTGCTGGATTGAAAATGCTAAGCTGATGATAGATTAATAAGAAAATTTTAAGTATAAAAGGCAATTTAAATAGGCATTCAGATGGAAAAGGAAATTATCCTAAGTGCCCCCAATGAAAGATAAATTCTATACTTTATCTCTATGAAACTACTCTACATTCATCACACTGTACCACCCACTTCAGTTTTAATCTCATGGGAGAAGAGGTGATTGCAGATTTAGCTGAGAGATTTAAAATATTGATACAGAATTCAAAAGTCTCATCACTAGCCATTTTTATTGTGTTTTCCATTTCTTTTCGAAGGTGAAAAATAACAATAGCACCGAATGCTACCACCCTCTCATCCTTAACCCTTCGGATAGAATGAAGCGCTGTCACTAATAAAAATAGTAAATGTATTGTTTAAATCACATAAATGTCTGTTCCCTCATAACTTAGATATTTAAGGTTGGATTATGGAAGCTCAAAGGGTTTATTAACATTACAAACACAGGGGTGAGGCAGTAGGCCTGGTGAATAATCATGTAGATAAACTCCTTTCGCTTATAAATAGGATCAGGAGAACTCACATTGTCATCTTCACATAACAATACAGACTTGTGCTTCATTTTATAATCACAATATGATGACCATCTGTGAATGTAGAAGAATCATAAGGTGGTAGAATATCAGTATTTCCTGGGTCTTAGGCTCATTATACCTCTGAGGGCATACCAGAATAAAAGGCTTGATGGACCAAACATTACAACCTTTTAGGGACAGGTTGAAGTAAGACAAATAACTTCAAATATTCAGTTGAGAAACAAAGCTCTATAAGATCAACACCAGCAAGTTAGCTGATGATAAAGCAATATTGCCATCCTGCCAAAGAAGCCTCTTTTTAGAACCTTCTACCAACCACATTCTGGGGTGATCTTTTGACTTCCTCAGCAATTCTTTGGATCACCTTCTCTATGTTCTCATCAGAGATATCCTTGATACCTAAAGCATGCCAGCCTATCTTCAAATACTAAACAAGTCAAGCAGCCTTGATCAGCAGAAGGACTACTGAACTTCAGCTCACTGGCTGGTAGATCTCTCCATTCCTTCTCATTTAAATGTGTTCTGTCCCCCAATTAACCAATTTCTAAAACACTTTGCAGATTAGACAAAATACCCTTTAGTAGTTGACTTGCAGACCTGATTGGCATAAGTTACGACAAACAATGGGCCAACAGCAAATTTTTTTGAGGAGCCAAGGATATTTTTTTGTATATGGATTAGAAGTATTAGGCTATATTAATAGTTACCATTAAATGAATGTTAGTTATCTTTCAGATTAGGTGATAGTACAGAAGCTGGGGAAATCAGACCAGAGCAAGAGGGTTTGAAGGGAAAGCTGGAGAGGAAAAGGAGCCAGAGCAGGAATCAGAACTTGAAGTGGAGACGATCTCTAAGGAGACTCTATTGGACTCCTCTCTTTTCCCATCCAGCTGAGCAGGGAGCCATCACAAGTACCTGCGCAGCTTGGCATTTATCAAGTCAAAATAAAGTCTTAAAGCAGGAAGTAACTTAATCTTTCTGGGGTCCTATTTGACACAGAGGTGACCATTTCAAGGTGATTCACATAATTTTTTGTGAGTTTCTTTGAGGATGTAAAAATGCCAAAGTCAGTAGAATTTGTTTTAATTTATATCAGTGACTTTTAATACATATGGAATATACATGTTCCTAAAAGGATAATTTTGAAAACAAAGTTATGTGTAATGAATTTAATTTTGTGAAAGAAAATTGACAGGTGTATTCCCATAAAAAACAGTATCTCCAAAGCATATTAAAATCTCTGCTATAAGGAAATTTATCAGCTCAATTCTGAAGCACACAGCGTGTATTCAGTGAGCTTTTCCTAGGATTAACTCAAAAGCCCTTCATTAAGAAATGGATACCCCAGCACAACCTGCTTGGGAAGGACACATCATGAGATGCACAGACTAGGATCTACATCAGACAAGGATGCCAATTATTCTCTTGATCGTGCTAGTTATGAGTTACTTCTAATTCCTTAGTTATTAAATAGATATCAAACTACGTAGTTGGGAGATAGATGATAGATACATAGACACATGTATGTGTACATATATTGTGCAATACATAGATCCTTAGTGTTTTGTTGAGGTCAGTAAAATATATATAGTGCGGTATCATTTTGTTGTCTTTAAAGTCTCAGTTTAAAGAACCCCCTCCCAGTAATAAATTAGACAGTGCCTGGGATGTTTAGAACCTTACCTATTATAATTAATTCTGGTGCCCCAAATGAATAAAAGCAGATAAGCGTATCTCCTACAGAGCTCTGTCTTAACAAGGCTACTTTCCAAATGGGTCAACTGCAGATTACACATTGTTAATGACCACTCCATGCTAGAGAATGAGTCACTTTAAATGGTTCCACTGTAAATCAATCTCTGATGACGTGTTTATGTGCAAAGCATTCACTCCTGGTGCTTAGGAGAAGCTACTGGTAATATTCTTTCTCCTCCACCTTCTATCTTCTCCATCCACCACCTCTCCCACCTTTATCACTGTTCACTCTTGAACGCTTGCCAAATAATTTACATCTATTAGGACCTGGAATTAGCCAAAGTAAATAAATTCCAGGTGTGACCTCACCTGGCTGTATTTACTACCCACAGTCTCAGGGTCAGAGCATATGAAGCTAATGCTTTTTCTAGGCCTCCTGCAACTAAAAATTAGTTAGTCTTTGTTTTGGTATCAGACTGCAGAATTCGTTGCATGCACACTCATGGGCTTTTTTGGAAATATTACTCACTAGGTGTATTTTCCTATCGGAATATCTGTAGTGTGTTTTTTTCAACTGCATTAGTTAATATTTTGCCAAATGAATTTCAAGTTATTATTTTCTGCCTGGGACGCTTACATATGTCTGGGGCTTGAGCTGCTTACTGGTCTAGCTGTAGATTTTGTTTCAGGACCAGTGGGCTGGTTTTCAGCAGCTCACTAATGAGCCATTACAGGAAACTCGCTCACTGCAACCTGACCAGCCCCCGGCTGTTAAATATACCCATTGTCTTTTTTATATCCTGTTGTTTGGAATAATTCTCCTTTTCACCTGTTTAGATTTGGCATTTTGTTTAAAAATCCTGATAAAAATCCGAAGGCTGAACAAAGACCTAACCCAGGACGAAATGATGGCAGAGGAAGTTTGGTGCTTTGGCCCCGCCATCCCTTTCTGTGCCCTTCTGCGTCCTGTCTTGTGATATCCTGGTCCCTGTAGCATGGGCAAGAGCCATCTAACCAGCTCTAATTGAGTATAAGGGCCGTGGTTCTTACCCAGAGGTGGTTTTGCCCCTCAGGGGACATTTGATAATGTCTGGAGACATTTTTGATTGTCACAACTTGGGGTAGGAGGCGCTGCTACAGACCAGGGATGCTTTAAACACCCCACAATCTCATGATGCACAGGACAGCTCCCATCACAAAGAATTATGCAATTCAAAGGCATTAGTGAGGCTACCTGTTACTCTT
Organism: Hippopotamus amphibius kiboko; assembly: GCF_030028045.1. Lineage (NCBI taxonomy): Eukaryota > Metazoa > Chordata > Mammalia > Artiodactyla > Hippopotamidae > Hippopotamus > Hippopotamus amphibius. Next base: position 36,165,308 of record NC_080200.1, on the reverse strand, counting down.
TTATTTAGAGTTTCTTCATCTTTCAAAAGGGACCAGGAGAGAAACATACTTAACTCTATAATCTTTCACCTACAATTTCAGATGTAAAATGGGACACAAGACCCATCAGCTTTCAGAGATTTGAATATATCCAGAGATTTCTGTCACATACCCACTTACTCCTCTCTCTCTCTCTTTCACATACATACGCACGCGCGCGCGCGCGCGCGCGCACACACACACACACACACACACACACACACACACACACACCAGTGTTTCAGTGTCTACAGAGGACAGAAACAGAGAGCAGAGCCTAATACTGGCCCTTAAAACTCTCTTGTTCTCCCCTATAAGATCCTCCTCCCCAATCCAGAAAGGAACAATCATCTCCTCTCACCATGGTGGGAAAGTTTTCTCCTAAATCAAGGGATTCTTCCAGACTTTGTGGTTCGTATTGAAAATTCTGTGTCCTATATCTCTGTAACAACCTATAGCTTTTAATGTTTTAAAAAAAGTTTTTGAAATGATAAATAAATTTATAAACAGATAAATATAGTTTTCTCCTGTAACTTCTTAGCTTTTCCAACTGAAGTCAGGGCTTTCAAAACTGTAGATTCTGCTGTAGGTTACAGAAGACAATATAAGAATTCGAAAATAAGAATTTTGATTTCCGTTTTTTCTCTGTCGTTCCAATCCTGGTGGTCTTGGCTGTAGAGAACCTTCACCACCATTAAATGGTGGGAGGAATATAAAAAGAAAGTGAATGGGGAAACATGTAGCTCACTAACAAAACACTCTAAATTTTCTCTTCTATTTTTTCCATAACCCACTCCCCAAAATGTTTATTCATATCTAAATTTTTCCCATCTAAGCAGCGTGTTTATGACTCTTTCTAGAATCTGTTTCTCTAGAATATGATGCCAAGTTCACTGAGTTCTTGTATTAGGGCCTGAACACTGGATGAAATGTTCACCTCCCTCCCCCGAGGACCTCACTGCTCCCCGCTCAGTGCCTCCCACTACGCCTTGTCCCACAGCGGCCGGCCTCAGGAGCCCTGGGGGCCTCCCCATGTGTGAGAGGGACACTGTGGGGCCTTCAGTGACAGGGAGTGAACAGGTCACTGCTTGGATCTTGGCCTTGACCTGTGAGGAGAATAGGCACCATCCAAGCCTGGCCTGACCCAAGACCTGGGCTCCATCCTCTGGTTTCCCACTGACTCCGGAGAACTCTGACCCCCTTTGGCTTCTGCTCAGCTGCCCATTCTCTTTATGATAAAACTATTGCCAATGTTCTATTTTTCTATCAACAGAAAGGCAGAAAGAAGGGTATACTACAGCTTTGGACCCTTGATTGTCATCATGGAAATGTTCCCCCTCGAGATCTTTCTCTCTTGCATTGAGTTAATATCATTGGAATCAGTCTTTCCTCTTCAAGAAAGACTTCACATCTTTTCAAACTTCACAGTCCAAGGCAGAAGCTTTAATTTTTCACGACACTGACCCCTCCCCCTACCTTTTGTACTTCTGTTGATCATTTCTTGGGAATTTAAACCACTCTGCAGTATATTTGAAAGCTAAATATTATTTAGTTCACTCTTATAAAGTCAAAATCTGGCTCCCCTCTGCATTCACCATCTCTCCTAGGGTCAAAGTCCTGGCCTCCAGCTGACTTGCTCCAATTCTCATGTAGGATTTGTAATAGTTCATGGCACACAAGAATTTTTGAAATTCTGGGCTGATGCCCCAAAAGAAATAGATGTGAGATTGCAAGAATAGATGTAATCTTTTCCTATAACTGAACTATTTCTAGCACATAACTCTCAGTCCCTTCCCATGGGTCCTAAATCATGAGAAAGGGAGAACCCTAGATGAGAATAAAAGCTCTTTTGATGCTAAATGATATTAATCATACTTTAGTGATTTATATTTTAAGTGATTTTCCTGTTCCTTTTACTTTCTGTTCTTTTCCCACAATTCCTTTTTCCTACCACTCAGTTATCAGTGACAGCTTTTCTCATTGTACTGTTACTAAAGGAGAGTCAACACATCTTAAAACCAAGGGATAGACTGAATTTCTGAATGAACTTTTGTTGAACACATAGTATGGAAACAAAAAAGTAAGAGCCAAGTTTTGTGAGAAGAAAAGAGACTTTTTTTGATTTGTTTTGGCTAGAGATTTTGTTTTCTGAAATTCCAAAAACTTGACTTCTCTAAGCAAGAAGAAAGCTAAAAGCTTGATTTTAGAGTTTCAAAAATAAACGATAAAGTTAGGTGTTTACAAAACGATAATGTTAACCATTCTACCATCTAAAAGCAAAGGTCAATTAGTAAGTAGGAAGAGGGGAATCTGAGATTTCAATCCTAGATATAGTATCTCCAAGAAATAAGGCAGGAGGATGAAAATTCTAGTTGTTCTAAATTGTTATAATTCTAGACTTTGAAGAAACAGATGCCAAGATGAGATTAGACATGAAAGAGATTTATTGGGTAAAACACTGGTGAGAGAAAGTGGGGAGGAAGCCAGGGGAGATGTCAGAACGTGTTGAAGGTCTGAGTCCTATGAAGGAGGGAGGGAAAGGAGGGAAGGAAGGAGGCAGTACAGTTCTTAGAAGGTTTTGGAAAAGCCTACAGGGAGTCCTTGAGCCAAAGTCACCTACCAGATGAGCCCTGCTGCCTCCCAGGCAGTTTCCTGACCTTCATATCCTGGCCATGCTCCTCACTGACTGGCAACAGTCCCTGGAAAGTGTGGCCTCACTCAGCCACAGTGATGCATTTCTGACCATAGCAGGTAGAGTTGTGGATCAATCATACCTTCCAACATCAGATAACTGAGAGGCATATTTTCCTGAACGCCACAGAAACCCTCATGGGATTAGGGCAAATCTTACAGCAGAAAGTAATTGTGCCTAGCTTCTGTTGACTGAAAAAAAATGCACAGCCTAAAAGTTGAGCATTATGTTTTATTTGGTAGACAAACTGAGGACACAAGCCCAGGAGACCGCCTCTCAGATGGCCCTGAGGGATTGCTCTAAAGAGGTAAACGGGAGAAGCCAGGATAAATAGGAGTTTTTGCAACAAAAACTAGGTAGTCAGAACATCAAAAGATTACTGTTAAAGAAAAAACAGATATGTCAAGTTAATAAATTTAGGACTTTTCTATGTATGGGAAGATGCAAGAGTCTGGGCTCACTGAAATCATTCTTTTGATATAGACCTTAACTATCTAGGGCCAGTATCCTGTTTTTTTCTATCCTGAATTCCCTCAGGGTACAGAATTGGAGGGTGGCTGCACTGACTGAGGGCTCCATAGATGAAACATCCTTTGTTTCTGATATAGCAGGCAACATGCATCATCTACACTTCTGTCCTGACAGAGTGCAAGCCTAGGAGTCAAGCTTCAAGTCCAATACAGCACCTGGATGCTCAAATACCAAAAACAGGAAAAAAGATCTTGGCAATTGACTTAGTGTAGTAAGGTACAGGAACCAAAAAGCTGGTTAGAAATGAGTTAGGGAACCCACAGGATTCTGATGTCAGTATGACACTAAATGACATTGTGACCCAAGACAATGGCAATGACCATGGATATTAGTCACCAGTAACAGCAGCATTTCAGTAACAGTGTTTGAAAACCAGGTGGGACTAACCACATCTCAGCTGATATCAGGGCACATCACCATGTTCAGTTCTGGAAGATGCATTACACCACAGCAAAGGCCAGTGTGGACAGAGGACTCCTTAGTACTTGCTGTGGGAGGCACTCAGTAAGTGATAAAGATCCTGGTAATTTAGGATGGAGTGCAGATACAGATGTCTAGAAGTGGAGAGTAGGGAAACAAAACCAATGTTCTCACCTGGTGCAGAGCAGCATTTGTGTTTTTATTGATATTTCTAACCTTAGACCAAAATGAGTTTTATACAATTGTTGGATGAGAACATGATTACTTAATTTTGGGGTCGTTATGAAAATTGGTGCCACATAAATAGTGACACCATCAGAATACTAAGATCAGCATGTTTACCTGATTTCGTTAATGAACAAACAAGGAATGAACTACAATATTTATTTGCTTTTCCACCCTATATATGTTTCTAATTATTTTGAAGCTAATATATCTGAATTATTTGTAAGTTGTTAATACTAAGCAGAGTTGATTTCAGAAAAAAAAAAGATTCTAATAGGAGCAGACAAGTGTTTGCCGAAGAAGCTAATTATTAGCCCCGTGGCAAAGTGCTAGATTTCATCAACTGGGGAATCATTTCAACATTTCAGCGACTTCTATAACAGCAGAAATTAGTGGGAGATGCGGAGACCAAGGTTCTTACTCTGAGAAGTAAAACTGTGGGGGTCAAGCCAAGATGGCTAGCTGCAGTTCACGAAACGTGGGCCACACCATTCTCGGGGTAAAAAATAGAAGTCGAAACAGGACTTTTCTCCTGGCTCTATCCTACCCAATTCCAGGGCCTCCATGCCCCCTCAAAGCCCAGTTCCTTCTGTTTAGATTGTGTCTTTCACCATAAACACTAGCTCCTGAGCTATAATATGGTAGTTCCACCCACCTCCCTGCATCAAGGTGTCTTGCTGCTTTTTATCTCTGATAACAGTGAATGACCACCTCAGCACCCGCCACCCAGTCTGAGTTCAGAAGAGGAGGAAATGCTTTCACTCAGGAAGTAGGGAAGCTAGTGCTGCTCTCTTTCGCCTCTGCTCTCATTTATATTATCAAAATTAATATTGCTGTTGATTCTTGAAGAGTTTTTCCCCTCAGCTTTATTGAGGTCCAATTGACAAATGAAATTTGTACATATTTAGGGTATGCAATGTGATATTTTCATATATGTATGTATTCAATATGAAATTCTTTACCACAATCAAGCTGGTTACCACATCCATCATCTTATGTAGTTACCTTTTTTTTTGAGAGCAATTAAGATCTACTCTTAGCAAATTTCAAGTATGTGATACAGTATTGTTAACTGTAGCCACCCTGCTCTACATTAGATCTCTGGAAATTATTCACCCTAAATATCTGAAACGCCAAAGGAAATAAAATCAGTATCTCAAAGAGATATCTGCCCCCATGTTCATTGTGGCATTTTTCACAATACCCAAGACATGGAAACAACCTAAGTGTCTGTCAACAGATGAAGGGGCCTCAAAAATATGATATATATGACTATATAATATGAATATATATGAAAGTTATTTAGCCTTAAAAAAGAAGGAAATACCATCATTTGCAACAAAAGAGATGGACTTTGAGGGCATTATGCCAAGTGAAATAAGCCAACCACAGAAGGATAAATACTGCATGATCTCATTCATAGGTGGCATCTAAAAAATTTGAACTCTTAGAAGCATAGAGCAGGATGGTGGTTACTGGGGCTGAGCAGTGAGGGAAATAGGGCAGTGTTGGTCAAAGAAAAGAGTTTTAGCAATCTGTCTTTGCTAAAGATGCCATTGCCCAGAGAGCCTGACCCCACCTGAGCAGAAGTCTTGAGCAGGTTCTCCTGTGATGATATAAGACTGTGCCTTAGAGAAGCTGTGTGTTGTGTCATCGTGTGATACTCACTAGAATGGGGGCCTTGGAATGGGGCTGCACTATGTTACCTATTCCTGCAGAGGGCTTCAGGAAGCAGTGCTTCCATTTTCATTCTGAGTCCTTTCTTCCCAGAACTCAAGACAGCCCCGGGGCAGACACTGTGTAATGCTCAGTCATTCCTCCCTCAAACCCGTGGCAAAGTCTTCACCTCAGAGCGTGTCCCTATGTTCTTGTGTCTTGGGATGGGTGCCCCGCAGTCAGGAACCTCTGCTCTCAGGCCTCCTGCAAGGAGCCCTCAACCACGCCATGTGTTCCTAAGACCATGGGTAAACGTGGGCTCCAGCTGGCATCCCTGCTCCAATTCTTTTATTCTTTCATTCAAAATTATTTAGTGAGTTCCTTCTCCAACAGATACTAAACTGTGTGTAATATAAGACAAGAGTGATAGACCTTGCCCTCAAGAAATCTACAATCTTATCACACTGAGTAGCCCTGAATATAAATGACTTTTCTGGTAATGAGAAAGAAAAGATCAGAGAAAGCAAAAATAATTTATCAGAGGCATCTGAGGAAGTTTATGGAAACTATGATGCTAGACTGAGCCTTGAAAGATAGGTAGAGTTTGGACAAATATTATTATTGTTGATGTTATTGTAACTTTTCTAATAAGGATCTGACCATGTTTAACATGAAGAGAAAAATCACATGGGGCACAGTAACATTCTTTAAATATTTGAAAGGCTGTCAGCGTTGTAGAAGGAGAAGATTTACTCTTTGTAGCACCAAGGAATAGGAGAGCGTTACTGGGTGGGAGTCACAGAAGACAAATGTTACAGACACAAATTTTTAAAAAGTTTAAAATTTACCTACTTTGTAAAAAAGACTGCACTTGTCAAGCACATGCTACCTTTTAGGGATATTATAGAATAATGGTTCTCGAAGAGGATCTGGGAAACCCTGAAGTTCCCTGAGACCCTTTCAGGGGATCTATGAGGTCAGAATGCATTTAACAATAATACTGTGGGAGGCAGAATAATGCTCTCCCAGTGATGCCCATGGTCTAATTTCAGGAATCTGTGAATATGTTACATTAACGGCAAAGGGAATCAAGACTATAACAAATTAAAGTTGTTGATCATGGGACCTTCAGATAAAGAGACCATACTGGATTATCTGGGCAGGTCCAATGTAATCACAAGGGTCTATAAAAGTGGAAGAGGGAAGAGGGGCCCAGGGAGATGGCAGTGTGAGAAGGACTGAGCCTACCATTGCTGATCTTGAAGATGGAAAGAGGCCACAGCCAAGGAATGTTGGTGGCCTCTCAAAGCTGAAAAAGACAAAACAAAACAAAAAACCAAAACCAAAACCAAATTCTCCCAAGAACCTTCAGAAGGAACACAACCTTGCCCACACCTTGATTTTAGCTCAGTGATACCATTTTGGATTTCTGATCCCAGAACTGTAAGGTAATAAATCTGTATTGTTCTAAGACACTGTTTGTAGCATAATAGTTTGTTACAGCAGTAATAGAAAGTGAATACAAGTACTAAGATGTTATTTGACTTTTTCACTCTCATTCTCTCATGCATATAGAGTGAAGTTTTCCAGGGGCTATCTGAATGAAATAATACAACAGATTGAATACAGAAACAGATATTAGTATCTATATGTAAAACAGTGCTACTCATAAGTTTCTGGAAAATACAGTTATTCCTCATAAAAATGTTATTTATCTTAACATGTAATAGGATTAGATTTAAATTTCTAATATGTTGAATCTTGATAACTATAACCCACTTAAACCAAAGCTCTTTGGAGTTCTCAAAAAATTTTAAGAGTATGAAGGGGATACTGAAACCAAAAAGAAAAAAAATAAATAAGAACCGCTGCTATAATAGGGACTCCTAATTTTGGTGGATAGTTGTGTCTTTCCATTGCTAAGACTATATGAATATATAAAAGGGACACAGCACAAATGAATTTTGATGTGAGAGATGAGCAGGGAAAGTCATGAATTAGTGAATGACGGTCATGTTGTGAAGAGCAGGCCAGAGAGATGCACCATGTGGTTAATTCTGCAAGGACATCAGCGTTAAAAGATGGTGAGGCTTTTGGGGGCCCTAATAAGAATAGAGGAAGCATAGAATACACTTTTATGCATGTTTTATATATGTATTTGGTATCCTACACTACCTTCTCTGCTAGAAAATGAAAAACACACTCTAAATAAAATAATACACACATAATACTGTTTGGAGTATATAATATCTGTCTGCATTTACCCATGTTGTTTAAAATGAATAGGTTAGAGATAGGTGGAACCCAAATTAAAGGTCACTTGTCTCCCTACAAAATATAACCGACATCTTGAGGCAATGTCCTCTTGGAAGACGTGGGAGGATCTAAAATTTTTATTCAGTCTAAAACTTTTATTCAAAAAAACAACTTACTTTTGAGAGCTGCATCATCTCTCTGCAATACTACTTTACTCAGATGGAAAAATGGGTAATTTCCCAATGTGGATGATTCCAAGTTTCTAAAGCAGAACAGAACTATTTGCACTTGAACCTGAAAACGTCCCAGTGGATCACTGAAACTATAGCAATACATTACTGAGGCATAGACCACTTACAGACTGCTGTGCTCTGGGTACCAAGAAAAACGCAAAAGAAGTTTTGAGCTGCATAAATAGATGTCAAGGATTTCAAGCATTAAAGCTTATGCAATTTGCCATTAGAGCAGCCTCTCAACTGCTGTTAACTCTAATTCTACATGCCTTTAACACACCGGCTGATATAATGCATAGGTCACAGCACCTACAACAGAAGTACAAAAGTTAGAATTAGAAGGATAAGAAAAGAAAGTACCCAGGGCAGGCACCCTAATAGAAGGTGGCATTTATTTCTTGCATTCCATATGCTTTCATATATATCTTCTCTAATCCTGATAATCCTAAAAGTTAAAGGCTATTCTTCCACTTTACGTGTAAAAGACATCTGGCCTTGGAGTTTGAGTAACATGCCTGACATATGCAACACACCCAGACCTGAGTGGGGATTCCCGCTGAGTACAAATCACAGAGGTCATTGTTTACATCCATACTTTACAGCATTTTTCTTCCTCCCAAATGGGCTTCTCATTAAATAAGTATTTAGAAACAAAATACACAGACATGGTTTTGAGATAAAAAATATCTTGCATTTAATACTTAAATGCTGTGACACCATAAATTCTAATTACCAAAATAAAAGATATTCATTAAAGACATTCATTAAATGTGAACACATTCATTAAATGTGTTCATTCTTTCTCTCTGAACTTTTTTCAGTGCATCTTCCCTCACAGAAGGAATTCAGAGAAAATCTATTTAAATAAAGAAGCAGATGATTTTAATGAAACCTTGTTTTTAAAAGGCTGCTTTAAAAAAAAAAAACTAATTAGATCTATTTCAGAGTTAGGTCAGAAATAATTCCTCCCCAAAGACTTACAAAGCCAGAATTTCTAGAGTTCATTAAGGAGAGGTTAAAAGCCTCCAGTAAGATGCTCTGGAGAAAAGATAGGCAAGTGGGCCAAGGGGATCTAAGCTTCCCTGAAAATGCCTCAAACAAGAGCAGGCTGAAGTGGGGCGCGGGGCAGGGAGCACCATGGAGGAGGCGAGAGCTGTGTGGACTTACCTCTTTTTTTAAGGAAAAAATTCTCTTTTAGAGGCTATTTTCCTTCCTGTGTCTCAGGAAACCACTGGTCATTTCTGAGTCCTCTTTACTTTCCAAACCTCTTCGCTTCTCCCCATCCTGTTCCTCTCTCCCACCCCCTTTCCGCTTTTCTTCTCTTTCTCCTCTCCTCCTACCTCTTCTAACTGGACCTTTCCATTCCTTTCCTCTATTCTTTTATTCTTTGGACCTTTTTCTCTTTGTGTCTCTGTCTTCTTTCCTTTCATTCCACTGTTTTCTTACATCTTTATTATTTAAGGAGATACTCCAAAGAACAATGCTTTCCCCCCAAATAGCACATCAACCTGGAGTTTAGCCAGACCTCAAAGCAGGAGCCCTGAGCTGCCTTCTGCTCTCCTCAAAGGAATAAGAATTTCATCATGGAACCACAACTTACCTGCTTTCATCTTACAACACTCTAGCACAAGTTCATCTTTATTCTTCAAGACTACAGTCTCTCCATTTCGAATACAATGACCTCCTCTATAAATGTAGCAAATTCAACTCTTGTTTTTGCAAAAAATCTCCAAAGCCCAAATAATTAAAGTAGTAGCTAAACTTCTGTAAGCTCAGTGTAGGCAGGGACCATATTTTTCCTTTTATTTTTCTGACCGTTGTATTTGGAGAGTCTATACCACGTCAGGCACATAGAAGACCATCCATGTTCAGGCTGAGAGAATGAATGAACGCAAAATTCTATAATTTGACCATCTATAATTCTTAATTCAGACCAAAACACTAAAGAAATTTTAAACCAAAAGGGCTTGAATAATAGTTCTGTAAAGGAATTGGTTCGATCTTTTGTTTTATTTATTATTTCCTTGCTCTTTATTTTAATGAAAGAATCTAAATGGTAAAAATTATATATAATAAAATTTCACTTAACCAGAAAACAAGAATATATCCTTAATTGTGCTTTTGGGGGAAAAGAGGAATGTAAAAGACAAAAAGCGAATGGGGGGATATTGAACAAATTATCTGAATTCCGAGGATGTTTTGAGGTCAATATGCAAACCAACTTCTACTCCACTGTGCATCCACAACCAGAGATCACCAGCTAATGCACAGGGAGGTAAAATCTCCATCACTCCATAGATAAGTTGTCTGCTCTAAAGAATTTCCCCTTCTCTGGTGTGTGCACAAATATATGTGCACTGCCTTGTTGATTGACTACTTGAATGTGTGTGTCTCTTTGTTAAATGAATATCAAAATCCTCACTTTACATTATCTATCTCTATTTTAAAAGGGTTTTTCTCCAGCCCTAGCTCTCTGAATCCACCCAGAAAAGTACACAAATCTAAAAAAAGGAAGGTGCTTGCTGGCTGTGAAATCCCCAAGCCGAAGAGAATAATGATTAATATTTATTTTCGTGTCTTCAGGAATGAACAGAAAATCAGCACAATGGTGTAGTATCTGCTTGGTAGTTTTCATAAAAATAAAATCATTAAGGGAAAAAGACACTTGGATCTATCTACCAATAAGTTCACAAACAGCTACAGAAAAAGTTACTGCAAAGGCCAACATGAAGAAGGAAGATAACTTGACTAGGGAAGCAATGTTTTAAAGGTAACATATCAGGACCTCTTGAATTCATAAACATATAAAAATATATTCTTTTTTCTTTTTAAATCTTTAAAGCTAGTAATGTAAACAGAATAGAGAAAAAATTCTATTAAAATTTGCTTTGAATACTGCTGCAATGAATGTGGAGCAGATATCTCTTTCAGAGAGTGATTTCATTTTTTTCCAATAAATACCCAGGATTGGAATTCCCGGATCATATGGTAGTTCTATTTTTTAAATTTTTTGAGGAAACTCCATACTCTTTTCCATAGTGGATGCACCAATTTACACTCCTACCAACAGTGCACAGAGGTTCTCTTTTCTCCATATCCTTGCCAACACTTATTTCTTGTCTTTTCAATAATCGGTATGCTAACAGGTGTGAGGTGATATATCATTGTTGGTTTTTTTCTTTTTCTATTATTGTGGTTTAGATTTGCATTTCCCTATTAGTGATGTTGAGCATCTTTTTATGTGTCTGTTGGCCATCTTTATGTCTTTCTTGCTTGGAAAAATGTCTCTTCATGTCCTCTGCCCATGATTTTAATGGGATTGGTTTTTAGCCATTGAGTTGTATGGGTTCCTTATATATTTTGGGTATTAACACCTTATCAGATAGATGGTTTGCAATATATACATGTATCAAATCATCACATTGTACATATTAAACTTATACAATGTTGCATGTCAATTATATTTTAGTAAAGCTGGAAAAAATAAGAAAAGATTAAGTTGCTTTGGTTCTGGAATTCTAGATGCAGTCATACGTTTTTAAGTCCATGAAGTATTTAAAATTTTCTGTTTCAGGGACTTCCTAGGTGGTGCAGTGGTTAAGAATCCATCTGCCAATGCAGGGGACACGGGTTCAATTCTTGCTCCTAGAAGATCCCACATGCCACTGAGCAACAAAGCCCATACACCACAACTACTGAGCCCGTGCTCTAGAGCCCATGAGCTACAACTATTGAGCCCATGTGCCGCAACTACTGAAGCCCATGCACCTACAGCCTATGCTCTGCAACAAGAGAAGTCACCAAAATGAGGAACCGGTGCACCACAATGAAGAGTAGCTCCTGCTCACCGTGACTAAAGAAAGCCCATGTGCAACAACGAAGACCCAATGCAGCCAATAAATAAATTAATTAATTAAAAGAAAAGAAAAGAAACTAAGGTTTCTTTAAAAAAAAATTTCTGTTTCAATATCTTTCCCTATAAATATAGATCATCATATTAGTCCAGGTAAACACAGTTGACCTGAGGCCTGTGATAAGGAGCCCCCTGTAAGGAATCTGAGCCCTCTGAGGCCAGAGAGCTCTTTTCTGTCATTGCCACAGGCTGCATCCTTACTTGATACCAAGTTCAGTGTTCCTTTCAAAACATAGTGATGTTGCTTCCCTAACTTTAAGGTGAAATGGCCAAATAAGAATGATCACTAAGCTTTTAAGAGGGCCAGTGTAGTCATTTTATTAAAAATTAAACTGTAACCACCTTTTTTCAAATTCAATTCCATTAGTCATGTATTGAGGTGACGTCTTTTCTCTGAGTAACTCAGGAACTGTGAAAATAAGCTCCAGAAATGAAATTCAAATGTAATTTAAAATAAAATAGAAGACTGTATGAATGAAAATCAAAGAAGAGGACGAGGAGCGTCAACAGTGGAGTAGCTGCCTGTTGTACCCAAGACACCGATACCCAGGATTAAAGGGATTCTGCAGCTCTGGCCTGTCCCTGCTCTGATATTGGGCTCTGGGTCCCAGGTAAAGTCTTCAGGGAGCTTTGTCTTTGGGATTTTAGGACCTGGGGCCCACAATATGCAGGAAACGTGTTCCCCTCCTTGGAAATTATGGTAGCCCTGTAACAGGGGCCAACCAATAAAAAAATCTCTAAACAGTAAAAGGATTCCACATATTGAAGCTTGCAGCAGAGATTGTCAGTGGCCCCTCAGCCCAGGCTCTCTTTCCTCTGGAGTATTATATTCCCAATTTTTAGTTAGGCAAATAGCTATAATGCATAATGACTGTAGTTTTCAGCCTCTTTTCCACCTAGGGGTGGAAATGCAGTGAAATCTTTTAATAAAATTCAGCAATGTGAGAAAAAAAACCCAATAAATTAGAAATAAAAGGGAACTTCCTTAATATAATAGATGGTATATGTAAAAAAAAAATCCTACAATAAATATTATTCTTCAAGGTAAAATATTTGAATATTTCTCTTTGGGTGAAGAATGAGAAAAGAATGCATGATAGTATCACTTCTATTTGTCCCTGAACTGGAAGGTCTAGTGATCCCTAAAAGACAAAGCAATAAAAATATTTAAAAGTTATGAGAGTTGGAAAGGAAGAAACAAAACTACCACTATTCAAAAATGATACAATGATGTGTATAAAAGATTCAAAGAATTATCAGGTAAACTATTAATGTTAATAATATGGCTAAGCAAAGTCCCAGAATTAAAAGTCAATATATGAAATAAAACATATTTTCAGAAAACAGAAGCAAACAGAAATTAAATCTTTAAAAAGATACCATATATAAGCATATCAACAAATATAAAGTACTTAGAATAAATTTAACAAAAGACATGCAAGATTTCTACAGGGCAAATTATAAAACCTTACTGAAAAATTCTAAAATAGAATTAAATAGAGAAAATACTTTGGTCATAGAAAGGAAGACAATATTACAAAAGTATAAGTTCTTCCCAGATTCATTTATAAATTCAGTCCAATCTCAAGCCAAATACTACTTGTGTGCATGCGTGCACATGTGTATGCATGTGCTTTCACAAGTTGTTTCTCAAAAATTTATAAAAATTCAAAAAACCGAAACTAACCAAAATACTCTTCAAAATAAATACAAAGGTGGGAGAATTTGACAGGAAGTTTCCTTATAAAGTTCTGATAATCAAGACAATGTTTATTGATAAGATATAAATAAAAAGATTAATGCAACAGAATAGATACCTGGAAACAGTTCCATGCATATGTAATTTATAATAGATGTGGAAATTCAGAGCACTGAGAAAAAAATTTTTTTTAAATTAGTAGACTTTTTTTTTAGCAGTTTTAGGTTTATAGAAAATTGAGCAGAGTGTACAGAACAGAGTTCCCAAATATCCTCACCCCATCCTCCAATTTCCCCTATTACTTACATCTTATAATTGTAACATTTGTTGCAATTACTGTGCCAAAGTTAATATGTTATTAACTAAATTTCATAGTTTACATAAAGGCTCACTCTTTGTGTTGCACATTTTGTGGGTTTTGACAAATGTATGATGACATGTGTCCATCATCTTTGAATCGTACAGAATAGTTTCACTGCCCTAAAAACACCCTGTGCTCTGCCTATTCATCCTTCCCTCTCTCCTACCCTAACTCCTGGCAATCATTGGTCTTTTTTTTTAATTGAAGCATAGTTAATTTACAATGTTGTGTTAGTTTCAAGTGTATAGCAAAGTCATTCAGTTATATGTTTGTATATATATATATACATATATATGTGTTTTTTTTTCTTTTTCAGATTCTTTTCCGTTATAGGTTACTGTAAGATATTGAGTATAGTTTCCTGTGCTATACAGTAGGTCCTTGTTGTTTGTCTATTTTATATACAGTAGTGTATATATGTTAACCCCAAGCTGCTAATTTTTCTCCCCCCACCTCTGCTATCCCCTTTGATAACCATAAGTTTGTTTTTTCTGTCTTTGAGTCTATTTCTGTTTTGTAAATAAGTTCATTTGTATCATTTTTTTAGATTCCACATATAAGTAATATCATATTTGCCTTTCCCTGTCTGACTTACTGCACTTAATATGATAATCTCTAGGTCTATTCATGTGGCTGCAAATGGCATTATTTCCTTTTTTTATGGCTGTGTAATTTTAAGCACTGGTTTTTTTTAATGAAAAATATACTTTCAAATAAATAGCTTCAGGACAATTAACTATCCATAGGTAAAAAAATTTTAAATTCAATCTTTACTTCACCCCAAACACAAAATCAATCACAGATGGATTAAAAGTCTAAATGTATAAGCCAAAACTATAAAGTCTTGGATAATATAAGAAAATATCTTTATGACTTTGAGGTGTAGACAGATTTCATAAACAAGATACAAAAGCACCAACTATAAAGGAAAACATGATAAATTGACAAGATATCTTCATCAAACGACATAAAAAAAAGTGAAAATTCATAAAGTGGGGGAAGGAAGATGTTTGCAGCAATATAACCAAAAAGAACTAATAATATATATAGAAGATATAGACAGCTATAAATCAATCTCCCAAAAGACAACAAAACCATACACAAAAATGTTCATAGTAACCTTATTCATAATGGCAAAAAACTAAAAACAATTATATACCCATCAATAGAATGAATAAATTGTGCTATACTCATACAATGGAATACTACAACACTAAAAATAAATGAGCTATAGAAATCCACAGAAATATGGGATCTCAAAATATGTTAGAGAAAAAGCAAGTCATAAAAATGCATATAGCATAATTCTGTTTATGTAAAATCCAGAAACTGGCAAAAGTAAACTCTAATGTTTAGAAATACATAAAGAAATGCTTACTATAAAAGTCATGGCAGCAGTTATCTTTAAGAGGGGAGTAGACTGAAGAAATGATGCACTAAGGGTTTATGGAAAACCATTAATGTTCTATTTCTCGAACTGTGTGTTCAGTTCAGAAACATTTATAAGGTAGCCCATATATGCTTTATGCATTTATCTGTATTGTGTTTCATTAAAAATGTTAATTTTTAAAATGTGAGTTTAAAATAAAAGGCATCTAATTCTCACCCTTCTCACTTATTTAATACATAAATAAATAGGGGACAAGGGATAGCTCTTCTTTACAACAAAATTCCAATTAATAAATGCAGAATGGAGAGAGTAATGTCTACAAGATGGTTTAATAGTTTCCCATCATCATTCCCCATAGAATACCAAAGTTGACAATGACCCACAGATCAGGGTACTTTTTTTGGAGACTGGGTGTCCAGCAGAAAAGTTCTAGCACACTCTTGGAGCAAAACAAAAATCCAAGAACAGATGTATTGAAGAGGGTAAGAAGAGCAGTTTCATTTTATTCATGTTACCCCTGTACTCCAAGCCACACAACTCAGTGCCAAATTCTCCCACAGGGAAAGTGAGAGCATAGTGAGTGAGTTCCTGGCTTCCCCAGCCCTGTGGGACACTGCCCCAAGAGGCCCACTTCTTTTTTACCCAACCCAAAACACTGGGGTGATTGGCATGTCTGAGGGGTTGGGAGAGGCTGGGAGCATAGCAACCAGGACTTGGAACTCATCAGAGGACTGCAGAATCTACTAACTACATTGCAGACTCCATTAGGAAGCCCACCCATAAACCACTTGTGATGCCTTGTTTGCAGACTCCTCCAACTGGCCCATAGGCATCCCCAATATTCCATATACCTCACCCACACCCCTGCAGCCAGCTCCCTGCATATGCTTATATGGACTGTGAGTATGAACTGTTGCAGATGGCTTGAAAGCACACACAGAAGGCCAACCCAGCTCTGCAGGATTGGGAGAAGCCACACGAACCTGAGCACTTCATGGCACTTCTCCAAGGAAAACAAAAGAGAGGCTCTCAGTATTCAACCTGGCTTTGCAGGATCAAGAGAAGGCAAGATCTTAAGAATAAACCAAGAAGGAGCAAGAGGTGTGGAGTGGGTGTATCCCATCCACAGAAAAGTTCTGAGAAAGCCTCCGAATCCCTTCTTGGGCTGACTTGTGAAGGTATTTCTCTCCTGAAGCCAGTCAGTAAAAACTGGGATTCCTTCTTCAAATGCAAAGACAGCAATGCAAGACTTCAAGGAACACAAAAAATTCAAGGAAACGTGGTACCACCACATGATTACAATAATTTTCTAGTAACCATCTACAAATAAATTGGAGATCTATGGATCTTCTGAGCAAGAATTCAAGACAACTGTTTCAAGGAAGCTCAGTCAGCTATAAGAAAACTCTGACAATTCAGTGAAATCAGGTAAACAATAATGAATAAAATGAGAATTTAAACAGACAGAAATCATATAAAGAGAACCTAACAGAAATTCTGGACCTGAGAAACACAATGAATGAAATTAAATAGGCAATTGTGAGTGTCAGCACCAAACTTGATCAAGCAGAAGAAAGAATCTGTGAACTTAAAGACAAGTCATTTGAAATTGTCCATTCAGAGAATAAAAAGAATCAAAAGTAATGAAAAAAAGACTATGAGATTTATGGGACACCATCAAGAGACCTAATGTATGAATTATGGGGGAGGGGGGCATAAAGAAAAGAGAGAGAAAAAAGTGGCAGAAAGTTTATTTAAAGAAATAATGGCTGAGAACTTCCCAAATTTGGGGAGAGATTTGGACATGCAGATACATGGACACTCAAAAATCCCTAAACAGGTTCAACCTAAAAAGGTTTATACTGAGATGCACTATTATTTTTTTAAATTTATTTTATTTAAGTATAGTTGATTACAATATTGTGCTGGTTTCTACTGTACAGCAAAGTGAATATATATATATATATATATATATATATATGTATATATATAATATTGCTTTTCATATTCTTTTCCATTATGGTTTATCCCTGGATATTGAATATAGTTCTCTGTGCTATACAGTAGGACCTTGTTGTTTATCTCTTCTCTATAAATAGTTTGAAGCTGCTAGTCCTAAACCCTCAATCCATCCCTCTCCCACCCCTTCTCCCCCTTGGCAATTACAAGTCTGTTCTCTATGTCTGTGAGTCTGTTTCATAGATAAGTTCATTTGTGTCATATTTTAGATTCCACATAAAAATAATATCCTATGGTATTTGTCTTTCTCCTTCTGACTTACTTTACTTATTGTGATAATCTCTAAGTCCATTCATGTTGCTGCAAATGGCATTATTTCATTCTTTTTCATAGCTGAGTAGAATTCCATTGTATATGTGTATGACATCTTCTTTATCCATTCATCTTTTGATGGACACTTAGGTTGTTTCTATGTCTTGACTATTGTGAATAGTGCTGCTATGAACATAGGGGTGCATGTATCTTTTTGAACAATAGTTTTGTCTGGATACAAGCCCAGGGATGGGATTGCTGGACCATATGGCAACTCTATTTTTAGTTTTTTTGAGGGACCTCTATACTGTTTTCCATAGTGGCTGCACCAAGTTACATTCCCACAAACAGTGTAGGAGGATTCCCTTTTCTACACACCCCCTCCAGCATCCGTTATCGACTTTTTAATGATGATCATTCTAACCAGTGTGAGGTGGTACCTCATGGTAGTTTTGATTTGCATTTCTCTAATAATTAGCAATGTTGAGCATCTTTTCATGTGCCTATTGACCATCTGTATGTCTTCTTTGGAGAAATATCTATTTAGGTCTTCTACCCATTTTTTGATTGGGTGGTTTGTTTTTTGTTATTGAGTTATATGAGCTGTTTGTACATTTTGGAAATTAAGCCCTTGTCAGTTGCATCATTTGCAAATATTTTCTCCCAGTCCATAAGTTGTCTTTTCATTTTGTTTCTGGTTTATTTTGCTGTACAAAAACTTGTAAGTTTGATTAGGTCCTATTTGTTTATTTTGCTTTTATTTCTATTGTCTTGGGAGACTGACCTAAGAAAACATTGGTATGATTTATGTCAGAGAATGTTTTGCCCATGTTCTCTTCTAGGAGTTTTGTGGTAACATCTTATATTTAAATTTTTAAGCCATTTTGAGTTTATTTTTTGTACGCAAAATATAAGGAGAAAATAGTCAAATCATGCTACTACAGAAAGTCATCAAATCACAAAAGAAGATAGGAAAGGAACTACAAAAAAGTCAGAAAACAATAAAATGATATTACTAAGTCCTTACCTATAAATAACTACTTTCAATGTATGATCATTGAAATATTGTTTAAAATAGCCAAATATGAAAACAACCTAAGTGTCCATTGATAGATAAATGGATAAAGAAGTTCTTTTTGATTTAAAGTCATGGAGATATTTTCCTACACCCTCTACCCAATATCCCCAACACCATCCTGGATGATTTTGAAATAAATCTGAGACATACCATGAAATCCATAAATATTTTAATATATAGCTCCAAAAAATTAAGGAATCTTAAAAAAATAAATCCGCAATACCATTATCAAGCCTAAACAGGTAAGGATAATTCATTTATATTGTCAAATAAAGCAGCAGCTTATTTTTGAGTAGGAATGATTAGGACCGAATGTCGTAATGATCCTAAGAAAAGAACAAACGAGCTGTGGGAGTTCAGGGAAAAGGAGTGGGGGTAGTTTCCAGCACTAAAGAACAACTTACCCAGGGGAAAGGATTATGTTTAGGACATTTTACAACTGTTTGTCTTTTGCTTTTCTCGGAAGAGTGGTTCTGAAATAGTACACAGGAGGAAGTCTCTCTTCTACATGGAATACTTGTGGATTTTGTGTTCTTTCCCTTTTCCCTAGTAAGCAGGAAATAATAGAGAGAAGGATTCAGTTAGTAGCAAGGAAGTCATACATTTACAATTTAGACAAACTCCAAGCATTCAAAGTCAAATTCTAATGATTCCACTATGGAGCTTATCTCCGTATTCATCTTCCCAATTGAATGTACTCACTTTTCCCTGGTTTAAAATCTCTCTAGCCATTGAGGGTATCTTTAAATTGCTTGCTTGAGACGAGGCTGTCTGGAATTAGGTATTACCAAAATGTACCAAACACTTTCCCGTGGCTTCCAGTCTCTCTCTAGTGTTTCTGAAAGGTTTACTCAGGTCAGGTCTAGCACGAAAATTTAATATCTAAAGATAGGTGAGAGAATTCATGAGGTTAAAAAACCTATTCCAGTAAATAATGATAGTATTGGATTATAACCTATAAATAAAAAATACATGAATCCATATTAATATAAATAAAGAATCACATATGTAAATAAATGGGGTAGAAGGGAGAGCGCCTCCTTGCAGTAGAATCCCAATGAATAAACATAGAAGGAATGATATAAATAGAAAATCACCTTTAGATGATCATCACAGTAATACTTTTTGCAAAGAAAACCATTGATAGATGTTAAAATTATTGAGTGACATATAATGAAAAAAATAGAATATTTGGAGTCTCAGAGTATCTCACTGCAATATATTAATTAATTATGAAGGGGAAAAGAGTAACTTTACAGTGGGGAACCATGGAAGGATTCTGGTTAACCAAGCATCACCAATAATAAAATATACTAACATCATAAATTTACATAACATCATGTTGAGACATGATGTTCTTAGAAGGGACAAACATAATTTCTGTGGTACTCATTCAAAATATGTAAATTTAAATACGGACAGTTTTCAAAATACGGATCAGTACATCTCAAAAATGTCAAGGTTACGAAAGACAAGGAAAGATCGAGGAACTGTCACAGATTGGAGGAGACCAAGGGGACACGACAGCTAAGTGCAACATAAAATCCTGGATTGGATCCTGAAATAGCAAAAGGACATCAGTGGGAAAACTGGGGAAATCTGAATAAGGTCTGTAGATTAGATGCAGTATTGTGCCAATATTAGTTTTCTGGTTTTGATAATTATATCACAGTTATATAAGATGTTAACATTGGCAAAAGCTCGATGGGAACTTTGTGTGCTATTGTTACAATTTTTTAAAAAATCTAAAATTGTTTCAAAATAAAAAGCTAAACATTAAGGGGAAAAAAAACTCTTCCTACAGTACACAAGTATATCCTGGCTTGAGTGAATCCACTTACAAATATCTCACTCTTTGGATGCCTGGGCTGGGCCATATTAGGACAGAGGAAATTTTGCTCTGCAGAGCAAGGCATTTTCTTGGAGATCTCTAAGTCTCACTAAGTGCTCTAAAGCCCTCAGAACAAGCAACAGAATAGTAAATGTTGGGAAATGTTTCTTTTTTGCTCTGTACATGGTTTAGAGCACCTCTGGGAGTAGTTTTTGTTTGTTCTCAAATAGCTGGAGACATAAGCCATTCTTAGGCATGACTGTGGACTAGAGGAAGCCTTCTGTGTCATATGCAGACTTCTCTTTCTGGTCCCTTACTCTTTTTTTTTTTTTTTTAATTTTTATTGGAGTATAGTTGATTTACAATGTTGTGTTGGTTTCGGGTGTATAGTGAAGTGAATCAGTTATATATATACACATACCCACTCATTTTTTTTAAGATTCTTTCCCCATATAGGCCATTACTGAGTACTGAGTAGAGTTCCCTGTGATACACAGAAGCTTCTTATTAATCTATTTTAACCTTGAGCATCTTCATCATCCTTTACTCTTCCCGCCATCCTACTCTTAATACACTCCCTAGACACTAACCTTTGAAGTGAAAGTAAAGCAAGCACAAGTCAGAAAAAAATTTCATTAAACACACCCACATGAGTGCACATATGTGTGTCTATAGTTTAGGAAGTTCTAAAGGCATCAATATCCAAACTCCATCCACAGGAGAATAGCAAAGCTGCAGTCATGTAGATCTGTAGCTGCTGCTGTCGTGTCTCCCTTTCTGCCCCTTTTCTCTTTAAATGGCATTCACCTCATCTGCCATTTCCATTTTATACAACTAGCTTTTCCCCACTTTGCTTTCGCATCCACTGCTGGAAAGAAAAGGATCCAATAACTTAATTATACTGACAGAATAACTGTCAGGCTAATATAATGTTCCTTTCCTTTCATGGACAGCATGAATATTTTAAGGGCTTGGGAAATTACACATCAGGCCAAAAATGAGACTAAGCCTTACACTGACCCCCCAATGAGCAGGAAATGCTCCTGGCCCCACCAATATCTTGAGGTAGGGGCAGAACTTTCAGGTCGACTGCCTTGGAATGAAACCTCTGACTTAGAGAGTTCATAAGGAAGTCTCCCAACAAAGCTCCCTGCCACCCTGAACCCCCACAGCGATGGTGGAGTCTGGGAGACAATTTGATCTGCCTCTGTGGACTGTCCAATGTAGGTGTGTGAACCATCCAAAGAAAGCCCTATAAATTCATCCCCAACTGCTTTCAGCCTGTTTACCAGCCCCGTCTCTGGGAATGGCATATGTGGAAACAATATCATGAGATCCCCTTATCTTACTAATTGATAAAAAGATGTTTGAGAAGAAAGACTGAGCTTGCTATGACTACTGATTTTTTAATAGTTCAATTTTCATCATGGGTTTCTGCCCTTCCTACTCTTCTTTCCCATACCACTGTTGTTACAATAGTATGGTTAATATACAGACCCTATTAGAATTTTACCAGTTATCCCATTGCTGTCCTTTTCCTGTTCCAGAATCCAGCCCAGGATCCACATTGCATGCAGTTATCATGTCTCCTTGGCCTCCTCCGATCTCCAAACATCTTTGGGTACTTTCTTTCCCTTGGCCCCAGCAAGACAGTAATTTACAAAGCCGAGTTTTACTGACTGTCTTAGCCCAGCAGGGATCAGTGGAGTCTCTCCAGGATGTTGCCATGCTGCAGGTGAACATGGAGCTGTCATACTGGAGTTCTTTGCTTCTCACACATGTCCATTTTGTCTAACAGGAGAGCTCTGAAATCAAGGAGGTCTGGGGACTTAGACCAAAGTTTCAAGCTACAAGTACAAGGTAGTTTTGAAGTCTCATGCTTAATCTTTAATGTTTTCAGGGATTTTATATTTTACTCAAAATCATATTGTTAATTCAGAAACAAGTCTTCCTTAAATTTTATAACAAAATTAACATTCCAGGAAGATGCACCATGTTTATTCCCTGACTTGAAGTATTAATTGTTAATCCTTGCATACTTTAGTCTGAGAAGCTCAAACAGCGTACTTTTCCCATTTCAAAAGTATAACTGGATCACACAAGCTGTCACGACTAAATGCTGGTGTCCAGCCACCACCTACAACACTGTCCCTATAGGCCAATGCCTTCCAAGTTACAAACAACTGATTTTCAAAGTTTGGACTCACAATCCACTGATAAATTGAGAACTGTTTGTTCTAATACAGTATCCTTGCCGCAGGGTTTTTGTGTCATCACAACAAATGGTTCTTTTAATTTCTGTTAAAACCCACCACTTATTCAAGCTGTACGTTGATTTTTTTTTTCTCTACATATCAAATGGTCTTCAAGCAGAATTTCCCAGTACGACTATCTAGTTGGGAAAATAGTCTGACAAACAACAAAAAGAAGATACATGAAAAAGCAAGACTGAACAGAACTCATTTATAAGCAAGGGCCTTTGATTCTGTACTCTGTCCTTTGGCTTCAGAACTCAATTTTCCTACTCAATTTTCTGCTGTTCAAATGATGCAGTCGTTTCGTTGCTTGGATATAGATGGTAGACTCCAACTCTTAAAGCAACAAAGTTGCTGAAAAACTCACAGGAAGCCAGTTTCTTCTTTGAGTCTTTTGTCCAGGCCCTTTGTAGTTTCAAAATGATCAAAGGGGAGTGCAGGTGAAAAGCAGAGCACTGCAGCCAGTGATGCAAAGGGTAAGCCCTGGAGATTTTATTCTTCTTGGAAGACAGGTTTTACTGAAGGGAGAGTGGGAGGGGGTGGTGGGTATTGTACCCTAGAGGTCACTGGAGTTGTATTTTGAACTTCTCAGCCCCATTTTAGAATTGGGCCAATGCTGTTGTTGGTTCTTGGCTATGGGAGACTTCTGTTGGGGCCGGGGCGGGGTGGGGGTGGGGGTGGGGGAGGGGCGGATATTTTCTTCCCCTTAAATGATTTTTTTTCCTAATCCTGCTGCTTCTCCTTCAGGTATCATGCTTGAGGAAAGTGACATCATTTATGTGGCAGTGCTTTCCAGGCTCCTTACAGATGGAGGTAATTGAAGATGGAAAACATACCACAGGAGGAGACCACCGGTGACCATGAAAATTTAAAAGCTGACATGCGTAGATCATAATGCTCTCTGAAAATCTGACCTCCTGAATGACTTTCAGTTCTTTCAGGATGGAATGTTCTCTCTCTTCACTTATGATTTGGGATAATTGGATGCCTTAGGGGAGCCTCGAGATGTATTGTGTTGAAAGAGCCTCGCCCGTGTGCATGACTCATGTCAAAATAGAAGTAGCTTAAACTTCATGCCACTCACATACAATTCCTAGCCTCTGAGAGTTTAGCTTTTACGTCAGGGGTCTGCAAACTACAGCCATCCAGCCATATCTGGCCCATGGCCTTGTGCATTTTTTGGTTGTTATTCAGCCTACCAGTTAAGAATTTTTTTTAATACTTTTAAATGGCTGCGAAAATTAAAAAAAAAAAAATGGTTGCGGAAAAACAAAAGAAGAAAAATATTTTGTGACATGTGAAACTTACTTGAAGTTCAGATTTAAGTGTACATGAATATAATTTTATTGGAAACACAGCCATGCCCATTCACTTATGTATGGCTTTTGGCTGCTTTTGTGTAACAACTGCAGAGTTGAGTAGTTGCAAGAGGAACCATGTATGGCCTGCCAAGCTTAAAATGTTAACTATTTGGCCCTTTATGGGAAAACTTTGTCAACCCTTGTTCCACATCCACTGAGAATTCACTTTTGCCCAGTGATGTGCACTAAGAAGGTGGGCGCCCCTGGGGCAGGGGACAAGCGTCCTAAGGGAGTGGCGGGGGAGCAGGCATGAGAAGCTTTAGAAGGCACGCTTGCCTGTGTCACCGGTTGTCTGCAGCTAAAGCTGCTTTTTGCTTTGCTCTAAAGAATTTCATGCATATTTTTAATAAAAGCAGTGAAGATACCAGTAAAAGTTGGGCACATTAGGAGACAGAAAAGGAGAGAATAACTCTCTCTGTACCATAGTCACACATTTTTCTCCATCTCTGACTGTTGGTCTCTTCCTCACTATCTTTTGTGGTTCCTCTTGAAATGAGAAGTGGAAGAGGAGCAGGAGGAAGAGAGACAGAAAGAGAGAAAGAATTTTAGATGAAAGCAGAGGACTCAGGTAATTGAGTAGAGGACGAAGTAGGAATCAAAGTGAGAATGGTAGAGAAAAAGATTATAGAATAGTGAGAAGGGCCTTGCAAAAGAGTTCTGAGCATGGATGGTCCATCTTCTACTCCTGCTACAAATTAAGCTTTCTAAAAGGAGACCATAGAAACTTTATTAATTGATTGATTGACTTCAATAAAGGTCAAGGAAACAAAGATGTAGAAAGTGGGCGGAAGTGAGATGTGTCATCAAGAATTAATTTTGCCAGCTGTTAAATGATAAAGTAGTTTGTTTTTTTTTAACTTGTTGCCATTGGACTCTACAGTGAAATAAAATCTTATACATGAGCCTAATATGTGGACAACATGAAGATGGACCAGCTGTAACTGAAGCTGACCTGACCTCCAGCCACACACAATCCTCTCCCTTCATCAGGGATTTCCACAGGGCTTCCAAGGTACGTGCGTGGGTGTGCTCTGTCTTCCCCAAGAATAATCACCACTTTCTCATCTGGGGGTGGGGGAGGCGTCATTCTGTCTTTATGGGAGTCACTTTGAATCTAATTGCCAGAAAGAGGGAGAACATAAACATGCGTTTGCAGTCTCTGTCCACACTGGACTTGTATAACTGCCATAAAATGGTTTATAGTTTGGTAGTCACACAGATAAATTCATAGCTCACACATTTTTAAACTATGTTGTAATTCTCCCACATAGCTCAAAAATGCTATGTAAAGGGTTAGCTTACAATGCATATGAAGCAGACGTAGGTTTGTTTCAAGTGGTCTTGGGCAAACGTTTTAGGGCATCAGACACCTGGAAGAAGAGGACTGTTAATCCCTAATTTTAACATAACAATGTTAGTGGTATAGGAACTACCAAGTCCTGGAGTGAATAGGATTCTTTGTAACCTTAATCCATGGCAGATTGAGATTTATAAATGCATTTGCCGTTTGTATTGAGCAAGTCACTGTGAACAGTTAGGATCAATTCATTGACAAAGGTGCCAAGATAACAATTGTTCTTCCTTTAAAGAGTTTGCCATTCTTGTTCGTTCCATGGCACACAGGTCAACTTGTTTGAAGATCAGAAGACATGGGGTTTTCTGCACCCTCCTTGCCATTTGCTTGTTCAGACCACACAAACAAACCACATTAGAAAACACACACGAATGTGCCAAGAACGCCTGTCTCTCTCTCCATCACATTTGTAGCCACCTTTTCCTAATGGAGCATGGAACTCCCTAACCTCAGGAAACATCGGGGCTACTTCAAAACACTTCCAAATATTCTAGAAGATGGACTTGAACCTCGCTTATTATTTTGCTTTGAGAAATGCATTACCAACATTTGTGCTCAAAGAGGTTGTTCCACTACCCTGAAACACTGCCTTGGAAATAAATGCAGAGTGAGGAACAGACAACTGAAGCCCTCTACCCCGTCAGCCTCACCTCTTCCCTATGGTTAAAGGAAGCATTATACTGAGCATCAGCTCTACCCCAAAATCAACAGGAAGAAAAATGTGAAGCACAGAATATGAATTATCTTCTATTTACTTAAAGAAGACTCCCCTAAGGATCCTATTAACATTTAATGAATGTATTTCAAAAGACAACCACATGACTTCCAGGTAGGCAGATATCAAAATCAACAGATGTTCAAGTTGACATAGGGAATCAGAGACCCATGCTGAAAACAGGACCTCTATAACTCAGCTCCAGTGTGAGCTAAAATCACGGAGTCCACAGAAAGCTCCCCTAAATAAATCAGTCAGGATGCTCATTAATGGCTTGTAGGGCTTATGGTCTCTGAATAACAGTTCTTTGTGAAAGGCAGAAGCTGGAGGGGAATGTTATTACTCTTGCATAGGTTGTTAAAATTGAACAAAAATGTAAGAAGTAATATCAGCATGAAATGACTGTTTTTCTTGTGCAGAAACTCTTCTCAAAATCAAAAGCTTACTTTGGAGCAGTAATAAATCTGCTCCTGATTTGCTCCGCGCGGAGTTTGAACAGTTGTCATGTGATTATGTCTCAAATAGATTTTCAGGGTTCCATTTTCCTGTACCAAACTGCAGAGGGAGTTTTCATGCTCTCCTGCTTAACCGAGCATCGTGTTCCTACATGAAAGCTTAAGAAGGTCACAGAAATTTAGAAAGATTAAATGCATTATGACTCTGGAAATGAATTGTTAGGGCAGATAAATGCTTGAAAACCTCACGACTCTTTTGCAGTAATGTCTAGTTTGGAGGTTGGGTAGGGTAGGAGAGTTGTGTGATTGAGGGGAAGAGTTGAATGTGGGGGAGGGAAGAAAGCCATAATGTACAGAGTTAAACGATGGTGGCTTATTGCTTGACAGTAAATTTGAAATGGTTCCAAAGAATAGTAAATGAAAAGGCTAATGTGGACAAGTGGGAAAGGTTTGACATCGTTAGTGAACATGATAACTGATGGGAGGCTTCCTCCAGGAGGGCCTAGACAATACACTGACTTTAAAGGCAGGCCTGTGTGTTTCACAGATGAAGAGAGCTCAAGCTTAAAGAGGTCTTTACAATTTTCAGTAATAACTAGGCAGAAAGACTCATAATCCACAGGACAATGGTATTTTTGTACCTGTAGGAGGATGGCAACTCACAATGCTGTAGCAAGGTAGAAAATGCAGGGAGAGGCTAAGCAAAGCGCAGAAGGCAGCAAATTCAAATTCAGAGTAATCATGACTCCGGTAGCTGTATGTTGTTCTCTGGAAATGTCTCCAATAGTCAATTGATAGACAAGTTTTTATGGAATATAAACCACAGACCTACTACAGAGCAAGGTGCTGTGAGACAAAAGCCCAAGGGTTCAAGGTCTAGCTCATAACGCAGAGACATTTAATGAGCCAAAATGTGTATAATACTATACTAGATTATGTGATACTAATAATTTGAAGCTAGGAATAAATATAATAAAGTGTCAATTATTGCTATAGACAGGAAATGGGCTGGGTTCATCAGGGAAGGCTTTAAGAGAAGTAATTTAGGAAAGGTTTCTTAAGAAGGGATGCAGTGGTTCAGCACCACTCCCCCTGCCCCCCTTTAATTTTGGCTTTGAAACATAATTGTCTTCATTTCTGTTGCCCACATTGTAATAAAAGCCTTAAGCCAATGATGTGACTCTAAGAATGGGAATTGCAGACAGAATGTAAAGATGTAAGCTTTGTGAGGCTGTGAGATAAATATTTCACTTATATGCAATTTGCAATTTTTATACATATAGCTTTCCTGAGAGTGTGATTGAAAGTAGAATACCTAAAAGAGAGGGGGGAGAGGTCTATTCTTAGAGAACAAAAAATTCTAAAATGCTTTTTGTACAGAAAGAATATTGCAGCTTCTTAACACCTGTCACACATTTTGAATATGTATGACAAAAAGATTAAACATTAATAAAGTGCAATGAAAAAAAATTTTATAAATGTATTTATTACCTCAAATTCCAGTTCTCTTAGTTTAACTGGTCATATTTAATAAAAGGAAAAAAGTTTGAATGAAGAAAAATGGAACACCTGATGGTAATTTACAAAAGATGGAAAGAAGATTATGATAACTCTGGTAATGTCTTATAAATTATTTTTAATAGACTTGATTTTTTAAAGATTTTATTATTTTAGAACAGTTTTAAGTTCACACAAAATTGAGAAGGTGCAGAGATTTCCCACATATCCTTGCCCTACACCTGCATAGCCTCCCCATTATCCACATCCCCCACCAGAGTGGTACACTTATTACAATTGATGAACCTACATCAACACACCATAATTACCCGAAGTCCATGGTTTACCTTAGGGTTCTCTCTTAGTGTCGTACATTCTATGCACTTGAACAAATGTATGATGACATATATCTATCATTATAGTACCACACAGAGTATTTTCACTGCCCTGAAAATTTTCCGTGTTCCACCTATTCACCCTCCTCTCCTCCAACCCCTGTTAACCACTGATCTTTTTACTGCCTCCATAGTTTTGCCTTTTCTAGGATGTCACATTGTTGGAATCATACAGCATATAGCCTTTTCAGATTGGCGCCTTTTACTTAGTAATAATGTTTAAGATTCTTCCATGTTTTTTTAGGGCTTAATAGATCATTTGTTTTCAGCACCAAATGATATCTCATCACTTGGACGTACCACAGTTTATTTATACATTCACCTACTGAAGGATATCTTGGGTTTTTTTGGGGGGGGGTTAAGCCCTTTATTGGAATATAACTGCTTTACACTGTTTTGGCAGTTTTTGAGGTACATCAAAGTGAATCATCTGTATTTATACATATATCCCCATATCCCCTCCCTCCCATGACTCCCTCCCGCCCTCCCTATCCCAGCTCTCTAAGTCATCACCCATCATCAAGTTCATCTCCCTGTGTTATGCAGCAACTTCCCACTAGCTATCTGTTTGACATTTGGTAGTGTATATATGTCAATGCTACTGTCTCACTTCGTCCCAACTTCCCCTTCGCCCCCCCCCACCCCGTGTCCTCAAGTCTGTTCTCTACATTTGTGGATATCTTGTTTGCTTCCAAGTTTTGGCAATTATGAATAGAGTTGCTGTAAATATCTATGTGCAGAGTTTTGTATGTACATAAATTTTGAGCTCCTTTGGGTAAATAGCAAGGATCACAATTGCTGGTAAGAGTTTGCTGAGTTTTGTAAGAAACCACCAAGCTATTTCCCAAGTAACTATTCTATTTTGCATTCTCATCAGCAATGAATGAGAGTTCCTGTTGCTCCACACCCTCTCCAGCATTGGGTGTTATCAGTGTTCTGAATTTTGGGCATTCTAATAGGTATGTAGTGGTATCTCATTGTTTTAATTTGCATTTCCCTGATGACATATAATGTGAAGCATCTTCTCATATGCTTACTTGCCATCTGTGTATCTTCTTTGGTAGGGTATCAGTTATGGTTTTTGGCCCATTTTTTTTAACATGATGTTTAATATTTCCGGTTAGTTGCTCTTTTTTAAAAATAATTAATTAATTAATTAATTATTGGCTATGTTGGGTCTTCGTTGCTGCACATGGGCTTTCTCTAGCTGCAGCTACTCTTCATTGTGGTGCACAGACTCCTCATTGTGGTGGCTTCTCTTGTTGTGGAGCACGGGCTCTAGGCACATGGGCTTCAGTAGTTGCAGCACATGGGCTCAATAGTTGTGGCTCACGGGCTCTAGGGCTCTAGAGCGCAGGCTCAATAGTTGTGGCACATGGGCAAGTTGCTCCATGGCATGTGGAATCATCCTGGACCAGGGATCAAACCTGTGTCCCCTGCAATGGCAGGTGGATTCTTAACCACTGTGTCACCTAGGAAGTCCCTGGCCCATTTTTTAAGTTGGATTTTTTTGTTTTCTTATTGTTAAGTTTTAAGAGTTTTTTTTTTTTGGTATATTTTGGAAAACAGTCCTTTATCAGATATGTCTTTTACAAATATTTCCTTCCAGTCTGTGGCTTATCTTCTCATTCTCTTAACATTGTCTCTCACAGAGCAGAAGTTTTTAATTTTAATGAAGTCCAGCTTACCAATTATTTTTTTCATCAATCATGCCTTTGGCGTTTTATCTAAAAAGTCATCACTATATCCAAGGTCATCTAGGTTTTCTCCTATGCCATATTCTAGGAGTTTTATAGTTTTGCCTTTTATGTTTATGTCTATGATCCATTCTGAGTTAATTTTTGTCATGATCTTAAGGTCTGTGTCTAGTTTCACTTTTTCACATGTGATGTCCCATTGTTTCAGCATCATTTGTTGAAAAGACTATCTTTGCTCCTTTACATTGCCTTTGCTCCTCTATCAAAGATCAGTTGATTATACTTATGTGAACCTTTTTCTGAGTCCTGTATTCTGTTCCATTTATCTATTTGTCTTTTCCTTTAACAACACCACACCGTCTTGATTACTATAACATTATAATAAGTCTTGAAGTTGGGTGGTGTCAGTCTTCTAACTTCGTTCTTCTTCAATATTATGTTGGTTATTCTGAATGTTTTGCCTCTCCATATAAACTTCATAATCAGTTTGCTGATATCCATAAAATAATTGAAATTTTGACTGGTATTGCATTGAATCTGTAGATCAAGTTGGGAAGAACTGAAGTTTTGACAATATTGAGTCTTCCTATCTATACACATGGAATGCCTCTCCATTTACTTAGTTATTTGATTTCATTCATTACAATTTTACAGTTTTCCTCATATAGATCTTGTACATATTTTGCTAGATTTATACCTAAATTTTTCAGCAGAGCACAGGCTCTAGGCATGTGGGCTTCAGTAGTTGCAGCACACAGCCTCTAGAGCTCAGGCTCAGTAGTTGTGACACATGGGCTTAGTTGCTCCACAGCATATGGAATCTTCCTGGACCAGGGACCCTGCATTGGCAGGTGGATTCTTAACTACTGTGCCACCAGGGAAGTCCCTGGTGTTGTGTTCTTAATTCAAATTCCACTTGTTCTTTGCTGGTATATAAGAAAGTAATGAATTTTTATATATTAATGTTATTTCCTGCAACCTTGCTATAATTGCTTATTATTCCCAGGAGTTTTTGTCAATTCTCTCAGATTTTCTACAGAGATGATCATGCCATCTCTGAACAGAGGCAGTTTTTTTTCCTTCCCAATGTGTGTACTTCTATTTCCTTTTCTTGTTTTATTTCATCAGCTGGAACTCTCAGTACCGTGTTGAAAAGGATTGGTGAGAGATGACATCCTTGCCTTAAACCTGATCTTAGTGGAAAAGATTTGAGTTTCTCACCATTAAGTATGATGTTACCTGTAGGCTTTTGGTAGATGTTCTTAATCAAGTTGAGAAAGTTTCTGTTGCTAGTTGTCTGAGAGTTTTAAGTGTAAATGGGTGTTGGATTTTGTCCAATTGCTTTTCCTGCATCTATTAACATGATCACATGATTTTCTTCTTTAGCCTGTTGACGTGATAGATTACATTAATTGATTTTCAAATGTTGAATCAGCCTTGCATGCTTCAGATAAATCCCACTTGGTTATGTGTATAATTCTTTTTATGCATTGTTGGATTTGATTTGCTAATATTTTGCTGAAGATTTTTGCATCTATATTTATAAGAGATATTGGCTGTAGTTTTCTTTTCTTGTAATGTCTTTGTCTGGTTTTGGTATTAGGGTAATGCTGGACCATTGAATGAGTTAGGAAGCACTCCCTCTACTTCTATATTCTAAAAGAGATTGTAGAGAGTTGGTAGAATACACCAATCAACCCATTGGGTGTGATGCTTTCTGTTTTGGAAGGTTATTTACTACTGATTCTATTTCTTTAATAGATATAGGCCTATTTAGATTGTCTATTTCTTCCTGTGTGAGTTTTGGCAAATTGTGTTTTTTAAGGAATTGGTCCATTTCATCTGTGTTATCAAATTCGTGGGCACAGAATTGTTCATTGTATTATTTCATTACCTTTTTGATGTCCAAGGGATCTGTAGTGAGGTGCCCTCTTTCATTTCTGATACTAGCAACTAGTATCCTCTCTCTTTTTTTCTTAGTTAACCTAGCTAGAGGCTTATCAATTTTATTGATATTTTCAAAGAACCAGCTTTTGATTTCATTAATCTCTACTAATGTCCTGTTTCCAATTTTACTCTATATAAGTTATTTTCTTAAGTTGACTGGAGAAAGGCTAACTAAGTCTGGGCTTCTGAGTCTCTTGATTAAGAGGTTGAAGAAAGCTATATCTCTATTAGATGATGTATAATCCTGTGAAGTTCTCTAGAGGATCAACAGGATATTTTATTGATATGGAATCTCAGTCTGTAACTTTTTAAACTCCCTCTATTTCCTCTGTTATAACACTTACCTTTTGGGTATGTAATCTTCAACAATATCTTACTACTGTTTTGTAGATTTTTAAAATTCTTTTCTCTTCCATTGGAATTAAACGTATAATCAATAAACTTACTTCAAATATGCATCCAAACCATACAGAAGGAGGAGTATCTCCTCTGGTCTACTTCATACTCTGTCTTTGTCTTTGTATTAATATTAGCTTATTAATTCTCTCCATCTTCAATTTATTTATTTTAAACAATGCAGGAAAATGTAATAAAATACTCAAGTGGATGTACAAACAAGTATCCTTGTAATAAAAAGATGGTTGTTTTATGGAAACCAAACAAGTTGACTGATAAGCAGAGATGGATGGCAAAGCTTGATATTCTGCTGCTGGATGAAAGTCTAAATTTGAAATAAGAAAAGTAGTTTGAGGGTAACAAAGTAAAAGTTGAGGTCACATAGAACATACATATATGAGTTAGAGAGAGCCTGCCTGGGTGTTTTGATTGAAGAGTAAAACTTAAATACCATGGTTGTTGAAAAAAGAAAAATTCACACACACACACACACACACACACACACACACACACACTCTCCAGCTGGTGAAATGTACCTAAACCTCTGTTCCAGAATTTGGGCTAAATTCAGAAAGAGTGGTGTCTCTCACTGGATACTAGGAAGCTACACCACACAGTTTGATTCTGAACTTAGCATAGATACATAGCATTGGATTAAATGTATCCTTACAGACAAGCTTATTTGAAAAGGTGACACAATCAGGTTTTTGGACCAAAACTACCAGCCTTTGGTCAAAGGCCAGCTGCCCTTTCCCATTTGCCACCTCATCTTTGTTCTTCAATCTGGTAGGCTGTGGTGAGTAATAAAATACTGTCACCAGGCAAAATCCTGAAAACATACTTCCGGCAGAGAAAAAAAAAAAAAAAGATAGCCTTAGTTACCAGAGCTCAGGTAGTCCGGTGTTAGCAGTACAGAAAGAACCTACAGTTGAGTCAGTCAAAGGCATCAGCTATTGATGCAGTAAAAAGAGTCAAATGACAAGTCAAATAAGCTGACTGATCCCAAGTCCACAGGTGAGGTGACAGACAACACGTAGTTTTCATGAAAGAGGAGTGAAGGAATAGAAACAGCAGGCAGATCCTAATACCCTCTCTGCTGGGAGACTTCACCACTTCTCTGTTACTTTCATTTCTACACTCTCAAGAGGTGGCTTATAAATTCTTTTGCTTTCATTCTGGCCGCTGTTCAAACCTTATAATGCTGCATTATCTGTTCCTCTTATGCAATTATCCCTGCAACAAAAGAATCAGATTCAGGGCCTTGGTGGCCAAAGCAACTAGTAGAAGACTCCTGCTAAATCTGTCTTCTTTGCTCTCCTCGTGACTTTTACAGTAATGTCCAAACAACTGTCAATACCTTCTGTGTGATTTGTAGAGGTCATGCATGGCTCTCCTTCCTATGCGTCTGCCTATAGGTTAATGTACCTGTTCTCCTATGTCAGGACTTCTACTTCTACCTCTCAGAGACAAGCTTTTCCTGTCTCATGGCCACCATCTTACATAGATCACTAGGGTAGAGCTCATTAATAACAAGGACTATTTTCTTATTTAACTTTCGATGACAAACACCTAACTGCCCAGGACATAGTAAGTTCTAGATGCCAAATACATGTTTCTTGACTGAATGACATTATCTTCAGCTACTTTAGCTTTAAAGAAATCAGTTTTCAGTGACTTTCTTCTCCAGCTCCATTAGCAGCCTTCACACTGAAATAATTAAGATATTGCCTCAGGTCTTGGGAAGGAGAAACAACTTCCAGACCTTGGCTATTAATTTAAGAGGATTCATATTAGGTACAGAATTAGTGTCATGCTTGATTCAGCCTTTCATGTCGTAAAACATGCCGCAGGCCACATCTGAATGCAGCAAAATACAGCAGGAATTCTAAAGCTGCTGTGAATCTTGGTCATGGCCATCAGCAGAGGAGAACACTAGAACTACATGATCTCCTGCTAGACACTGTGAGGGTGAACAGAGCAGGAAGAAGGCCACACGCAGCCCATGAGATGCCTATACTCATAGGGATAAGCCAGACATACAAACAGATCAAAAGTTTGAGTAAGGTTTTGAGCCCCCCCGAAGTTTGAGAGTCAACTGATCTATATTCTGTAACATCATAGGGACAACTGTGCAGGTAATAAAGGACCAGCATCTACACTTGTCCCCACTTTTTCCCATAATAGGTTCCCAATTTCTACTCACCCACGTGCCTTAATGTCCAACTATATACTAATCTATCTTGACTAAAGTGTGAAAAGTTATTTTCTTCTAATTTAGTCAAACTAAAGTGAAAGTTTTTAAAAGAAAACTTTAAGAGAAAAAAACCCTAAGAGAACACAGAACAAAACAAAGAATATAGAAACAGATGAATTTCACAGAAACATATGTTTATGAGCCAAATTTAACTCAGTTTAATACATTTAACAGGTTCGATTGGCTGGCCCCAATTTTCTTCACTTTATGAGGAGGGAGTCCTTCCAGCACTGAGCATATTTGCACCTCAAAAGTGATTTCCATGTCTAGGACTCACCCAGCGATGCAGGCACCCCCATCAATGCTCCCTCCAGAAGATGGTTTGCAATGACTACGTGTCCTCCCACGCACGCATACACACACACACACACACAAAACCACCCAAAACAAAACAAAAATAAAGGACACATTTTGGTAACTCCATTCACCACCAAACCTCTTGAAAAACAAAGCTAAACTCACTGCCTTCCCTCCATTTGAACCCATGCCAGTCACTCTTTATCCCACTGCACTTTGCCTCCTTCCTCCAGCGCTTCTCTAGAGCTGTTCCCAGAAGGTCTGTATCAACCTCCCGATTGCCAAACCCAATTCCCAGTTCTCCAGACTTGTTGTTTGACCCTGTTGGCCAACTCTTCCCTCTTGGACTTCTTTTCCCTCTGTTTCCGTAATCCTTCTGGTTAAAATCCTACCAGATAATATTTGTATTTGTTTGTTAGTTTCAAAATTAACTTGAAAAGGCTGATAAACAATATGTCTCTATTACATGCTCTCTTCCTACCACTCTAGCCATTCTCTTTGTCTTTTTCTCTGTCTGTCTCTCTCACTGGTAGTAACTTTATGTTTAGCTATTTTTTAGATGTAATTATTTATTTTACCTCCATCTGCCTCACTCACTCGTGTCTCCCTCAAAATTTCTTCCACTTCCATAGCTCCAATTATCACTTAGTGAGCAGAAGACTTCTTAACTGACCTCACAAACCTGCTATTCTTGCTCCCATTTCCCACTGTCTGCTGTCTACTGCTATGTTCCATGATGGGTTTTACCCTGTCCTGGAGGGGTAAGTGGAGAGGGCAGTCTACACATCCCTTCTGCAGCCACAGGTTTTTGCATTTTAAACGTTTACTGACACTTTAAGGCATAATTTGAATTATACCGCTTGGACCTTCTCAGTCAGTGTTCAGCAGTCCTTCCTATGAACCATCCTGACCCTGCATTACCCTTGTCTTTTAAGGTCTTTCATAGTATGTCATGCGAATTACTAGATTATAAACTCTCTGAGGATGGGAATCAATCTTGAATACTTGAGTGTTGCTTAGTACAGTGCCTTGCATTAATTCATTCACACGTTCACTTATTTTTAACAAGGAATATTCATTGACCACCTATTCATGTTAGAAGCATTTTGGACATTGGAAGTACAGTGGTGGGCAAGACAGATACAATCCCTGCCCTCAAGAGACTAGTTCAAGAAAACAGCCACATAAAGGAAACAAATAGGCTAATTGCAGACAGTAGCAAGTACTGTGAAGAAAAGAATGCAATGAGAAAGAGACTGATGGGGTTAAGTTTATACAAGAAGATCAGGAAGCCTTTCTGACATCTGAGCTAAGATCTAAATAAGAACAAGCAAGACACACACACCCCCACGTGTGCGTGCACGAGTGCACACACACACACACAATCCTAAGGAGTAACATTCCAGATAAAGAGAATGACAAGGTTAGAACAGAGAGGTAAGCAAGAGGGAGACTGTATAGGATTGTGTAGTCTTGGAAAGAATTTTAGATTTAATTCAGTGGGTGTTAATCAGAAAAGTGATGTGATTTCCAGTTTTAAATTTCAGATTTATTCTTAATGAAATGGGAAAATACAGGAGCATATAAATCAGAGAAGTGATGTGATCTGAATTCCAGTTCTGGTTACTATCTGAAGAGCAAACTAAAGACTGGACATAGGAGATTAGGTAAGAGGTGATGCAGGAGCCCAGGTGAGGAACAATGGTGGCTTGTATGAGTTTCGGACTTAGGAGATAGTGGAAATGCTTATATTTGTGATAGATTTTAGAGTTTGCTCTAAAACAGGATTTGAGATAGACAAGATGGGGATTGAGAGAGTTGTCACACAGTAGGTACTTAATAAAAGTTTGTTAATTGCCTGATGGCTGATGAATTCAGGTATTTCCAAGGTAAGTGATCTTCTAAGATCCTGCAAGTATGGTTTAAGTATGGTTTAACAATACAAAAAAAAAAAAAAGTTAGCCAGAAATATATATATAATTCCTACCAAGGGAAGAAGTTGTACTTCAATTCCAGCCTAAGTCCAAATGCCACAACCCCTACCCCCATTCCCACCACATATTTTTATATTTCTTAGGAAAATAGTTTAGCATTTTTAAGTGGATTAAGGAAATGTAGAATGAAGTCTGTGAATGCGTGTACGTAGAGCTATCTCCCTTTCTCTTTTGGGCAGGTCTTTTTATGTTTCTAACCACACAAAAGATCTCACACTCTTTATTTTTTTCTTTTTTTTTCTTTTTTTTTATTATTTTTTTGGGGGTACACCAAGTTCACACTCTTTAAATAGACAGTTTAGCCTGAATCAGTCAAAGGATCATTTGAGGATGATTAGAAGAAACTTTGCTTTGACCAGCTCATAAATGCACCTTTTAGTAGTTCTTTAAAGTTGTGAGAGTTTTCTCTATGGAATTATGTAAGTTATCTTAAGAATCTCTTAAATGGCTCCTAGCGTGCCTATTGTTGCAAGGATAAAATAAACATTCTTAGAAGGGAAATTTTAGTGACTTGAAAAAAACTTAAATATGAATTCAATTTGTAGTAGTTTTCAAAGCTCACCAGGCCTACCAATATGCTTCTGGCCAAGTTTGTTTTAACTCTTCCTGCAGTAACTAAGCATGCCTCGGCTCTCTTAGGCACCTTCAGTACCAATGATGTATATGTGTATCTAAGTGTGTATGTATGTATTTGTCTAACTGACCTTTTGGAGTTTTAAAAAAAATAATTTTAGATTTACAAAAGAATTGCAAAACTGTACAGAATTTCTATATACCATCCCCCTTTTCTCTAATGTTTACATTTTACATAACCATAGAATATTTATGAAAACTAAGGAATTAATCTTGGTACGATTAACTAATAAGCAGAGCTAATTCAGATTTTAACAGTTTTTTTTTTTCCATTAACTCTCCTTTGTCTGTACTGTGGGATCTAACATTACACTTAAATCAGAGATCAGCAAAACTCCAGCCCCACAAGCCAAATGTGGCTCACTTTCTGGCTTGGTAAATGAAGTTTTTATTGGAATGCAGCCATGATCATTTATTTCTTTATTATTCTGCCTACTTTTACACTAAAATAGTAGTGATGAGTAGATGGAATAAAGACTATATGGCCTACAAAGCCTAAAATATTTACTATGTCTCTTTACAGAGAAGTTTGCCCATCCCTGATGTAAATGTAATGTCCCTGGTTTCCTTCAATCCATGGCAGTTCCTTTGTCTTCTCTTATGTTCCGTGACCTTGACACTTTTGAAGAGTACTGGTCAATTCTTTTGAAGTATATTCCTTAACTTGGCTTTGTCTAATGTTTCTCATAATTAGATTGAAGCTACGTATAATTGGGAAAGTTACCATGGGGTGATGTGCCCTTCTCAGGGTATCATATCAGGGGTCATGATGTATCTATTAATACTGGGGATGTTAACCTTTGGCTAGGGTGGAAACTTACAAAATAGTAATTTTCGCTTTTAATTACTAAATATTTTGAAAGAGATACTTTGAGATTATGCAGAAATTCTGGGTTTGTTTTTACTAAATAAGGATTATATTTTATTTTGATCTCATTTTATAGGTTGAAGAATGCCTCATTTGATATAAAACAAATTGTTAAACGTGAAACAGATTTGGATATTACTGCTAATCTCAGAAAGAAACTCCACGGGGATAAGAAAGAAAAATCAAAAATAACAACTAAGCACAATGCAGAGGTAGAATTTGTTTTCTTCTCAAATAATGTTAAAAGTCGGGTTTGATTATTTTAGATTCATTTCATATTAGAAACTCCTTGTTTTAACATTTATCACTATAACATTCTTGTACTTAGAAAGGGAATTATAATAAAACAGATGGTTTTTAAACACAGTGGAATTGTATAGGAGTATTAAAGTAGAAATTTAATCAACTATTATGTTTATTGGAATGTTGTCTTAAGTTTGTTTTAATCAGTATTATACTTAATTGAAAGTGTTAATTGATGAATGCATTTGGTGACTAAGGGATTTATAAATCAGACATTTTGGACAATAATCCTGTTTTGATTAAACTTTAGCCAGTAGATTTAAGCAAACATAATGAACCTTGCCTACAGCAATTCTTAGTATGAAAGTACAATGGTGATTTTTTAATTTTCGTCGTTCCTTTTATATGTATTAGTTGTACTTTTGTAAGGAAGAGCTGTCACTTCTAGATTGTTTATTTATATAAATTAATGGATACTGTATTTATTTTATTCTTTGGGTTACAAGCTGTGCTAAATTTGGCCACTGGGAGCTTTTTTAGAATTCTAAAACTGTGCCCCTTCGATATACCCCAATTCTTTTTTGTGTGTGCACTTCCTTTATTTCAGACTCCACAAGGTGCTCAAGCTAATTTTGTGTTTTCCTTGGCTCAGTCCTAGGGTAAACCGGTTTTTGAAGGAGTCCTAGTTCCTTTTATTGGAGAATGATATTTAGAAAACAAGTTCTGGGTGTTAGATGTGCTCATTGCTACTGGGGTATCATTATCCTGGCCACTCTCAGTGGATAAAGCTAATATATTGACTCATTTATTTATTTACTTGTTTATCTGTATACATATTTAAAAATAAACATGAGTCCCTTTTGATGTCTCTGACACCAATCTACCTCTATAGGGTTTATTCTACTTCCCTCCTCCCCTCATTTGTAACTTCTTTCTCTGAAAGTGAGAAACCTGGTTGTGGTATAAAAACAAAGTGGTTTCAGAATCCCTACCCATATCCTTGTGAGAAATAAATTTTCCAACTAGAGTGAAGTGTTTGTATACAGTTTATTTATTTATTTATTTATTCATGGTTATTCATTTTATGCTTTGGGTTACAAATTTTGCTAATCAAGTTGTGCTAAATTTGGCCATTGGGAGCTTTTTTAGAATTCTAAAACTGTGCCCTTTTGATATGCCCCAATGCTTTTTTGAACACTAGACTCACAGAGTTCAGTCAAAACAGTTTCCAGAAGTTACTTCGGTCAGCTCCTTTCCTTCCATCTCTTTCTTTTGGCTTTGTGATTTATCTGCTGTATTCTGTTGGTTCAAAGCAAGTCATAGTTCCCACCATCTAGGGAATGACACTCCCAAGGGCAGAGTTTTTTTTATGCTTTCCTATAGTTTCCATCCAAACACTTAGGACTAATAGCTCCACAAACTTTATTATTAGGTCATGCTTGCGTTTCATTGGTTAACCTTTTTTCTAAAAATGTATTCAGCTTCATAATAGAAAATGAAAATGACTGCACTGTAGCACAGACATCCAGTCATTTCAGCTCTTTTGACCACTGAGGCATTTCCCTAGACAACTGCCTTGGCTCGGCTAAAACTGACTCAGACACTTCCATGCAGACAAAGCCCAGGAGGCCATAACAGTCCTCCTATAGTAGATAAACTCTGCTTAGTTCTTTCCTTTAATATCAATTCCTTCTCAGGTCAAACTGAGAGAAAATAGAAGGCAGATGTTTTAAGAACTACTGTCTATTTTTATGCAGCTTACATTCTTTTCCTGGCCCACATTTGCTTCATTTAGGTATTAGATACGTGAACTAAAAGTAATTTTTGTAGTTATAATATACAAGCTAGGACCATGATGAAGTTTAATATGCATATTTTCCACATTATACTCTAGGATAGATGTGGCTGTCTTTAAATTTGTTTGTCTCTCCCAGTCCTTATGGGAAAACATAATGCAAAGCATTTGGGGACTATTGCCAAGTTTTCTAGAATTGGGACCCTGCCTGAATGAGATGAAGAACAAATCCCCTTAGAGAAGGCAATAGGCTCACCATGAACCAAGCAAAACAAGGAATCATGCCTCTTCTCGGGATGGAGCAAAAGAAGGAGGAGGTTTAGTTGCCTGTTAAACTTGAAGTATGTTTAAATGATTTAGGGGAAGCTATTGAACATCAAGTCTGCCATTAGATAAAAAGCATCACTGCTACAATTTGCTACATAGAGACCCTGTAAGCATAACTCTGAGAGGTCCACTCACTCACTGATCTGGCATCAGGCCCATGACCAGCTCTGGGATCAGCCCTGCATTTTGAAGGGTATGACGGAAATGTAAGAGAAGACCTTGCTCTCCAAGGACTTTGGAGATTCACCATCTACTTTCTTCATGGTCTGCCACCATCTAGTGATAAGGAATAACCTTGATTAGAAGGCACAGCCTCTAAGAAAGACCAGCAGAGTTAACTGTAAGTAGAATCTGAATCATTGAATATTTTTAAAGTTGAATATACATGGAAATTAAGGTAAGGGTTTTTTGGCGTCTATGATCTCATTTAATCCCCACAACAATGCAATGAGATAGACATTATTAAACATATTTAAAGATGCAGGAACTGAAGCTTAAGGAACTTATCTAATTTGTGCCCCCCAAATCACAATTGTAGTGGGAGAAACTGAATTCTAATTCCAGGATGTGTGACTTCAGAGCTTGCTCCTAACCACTTTAATATACTCTCTCCCAGAATATTTCATTCTAATTAGAAGAAGCTGATCAGGGCACATTTCTCTGAGCACAATGCAATAAAATTAGAAATTAAAATTCAATAAAAGATAGTTTTAAATGTTGTCTTAATTAATCTTTGTTTGAGTCAAAAAAGAAACCCAGAACAAGATAATGACACTGAAAACACTACATTAAAACGATATATGTCCCCAATAATTTATAACCTTAAATTGTTTTATTCTTAAAAGCAAGAGAAAAAAAAATAAATGAATTAGGCACTTAATTCCAGAATTTAGGAGGAGGAGAAGCAGAAGGGGAGTGTAAAAAACATACCAAAGGACAGAAATTAATTAATTAAAAAATAGTTTTTAAAGAGAGAGATAATTGATATGAAAATATAAGTGCTGGATACACACACACACACACACACACACATACAATGAAGCAAAATTTTCATGAAACAAAGTTTAAACTTCCTGTGTGACACACTCTGACATTTTCAATTTCTTTAACAGCTTCGTTGAGGTATAATTGATAAATAATAAACTACACATATTGAAAGTATACCATCTATTAAGTTTTGAAATATGTATACACTTGTGGAGCCCTCAGCACAATCAGGAGGATGAGAATATCCACTATTATCAAAAGTTTTCTCATGTCCCTTTGTTATCCCTTCCTCTCACCTTCTTCCTTCCCCCATCCACAGAAAACCACTAATATGCCCTCTGTCACAATAGATTAGTTTTTACTTTCTAGATTTTTCTAAATATGGAATCATGAAGTATGCACTTTTTGGCCTGGCTTCTTTCACTGATTATGTGATTATTCTGGGAGTTATCTATGTTGTTGTGTGTCAGTAGTTCATTCTTTTTGTGGTTGGGTAATATTCCATTGTATGGATATACCACAGTTTGTTTACTCATTAACATGCTGGTATGGATTTAGTTTGTTTCCAGTTTGAGTCAATTACAAATAATGGGTGATAGCTGGGAGGGGAATTGGAATCAAGAACAGTTTTTCTTCTTAATATAATAATTGTGAGTATATGTCAGGAACGAGTCAGGAGGGAACAAAAATTGAGAGTAGGAGAGAAGGGACACAGTAGTGTCCTGAGTGAGGTGACATGGAATCTTGTGCACAAGAAGGCAGTCTGGCTTTAGTAGGAGTGGAAAATTGATTGAACGTGGCAGGAATTGGTAGACAGATGCTGGAAGGTGGGTAGGTGTAGTGGCGGTGGTGGTGGAGGGGGTGTCTATGGAAGCACTGATTACTTCAGTTTTCTCAGTGAACTAAGAAGCAAGGTCACCAGCTAAAAATGAGGATGGAGAAGAGGTGTTAGAGGTTTGAGGGTAGATGAGAGATATGAAATCATCATCTGAAATTGTATGCCCTAGTGTATAATTGGTAAGT
This sequence comes from Hippopotamus amphibius kiboko, assembly GCF_030028045.1. NCBI lineage: Eukaryota > Metazoa > Chordata > Mammalia > Artiodactyla > Hippopotamidae > Hippopotamus > Hippopotamus amphibius. The sequence goes on along the minus strand of NC_080200.1, from coordinate 36,122,241 downwards.
CACTCTGAACGGGCTCAGATGGGTAGGATAGTAGCATTAGTCAGAAAATTAAACAGCTACAAGCTTAAGTATTATTCGCCCAGAAAAATACAGGCATGCCTGAACTCATTGCTCACAAAACCCAAATCCTGACAGTTCTCCTCTATGATTTAACATCGAGACGTTGAGTTACAACCTGTTCTCTGTGCTTCGCTTTCCTTACAGCACTTCACTTTGGGGTTGAGAAGTGTTAAGCCAGTTTCCTTTTAGCCTTGCCATTTCGCTATTAGTTACTGTTTAACAAGAGCCATATGAGGCATGCTGGCACCTCCAGGGACCGGCTGGACATATATGTTTCTGGCAAGATAGGAGCTTGTTTCTTCTTTGTTAATTCTTTGTTTCAACCAGGAAAAAACAAAAGCAAAAAATCTAGTTTTCTCTGCTTTGTTTCGGTGATGGTGTATCAAAAGGAGATCATCCACATAAACTGAGATATCTCAGTGTCATTTCACAGGCACTTTTGCCTAATTAAAATCTGGGTTATTTCCCCTCATGGGGAAAAGAAAAGGAAATGATATTTTCAGGTCTGGCTTAGTGCATCTGTAACAAGAAGGAGCAATTTTTCTCTGTTCCTAAAGAAGATGAAAGCACCTCTATTCCAGCTGCCACTGTGGGAAAAATAGGAAGGAAAGACTGAGCTTTACAGAATTCATTTTGATCATTCAGTATGTTTTCTATATGATGCAAGATTTGATTTTTAAAGAAATAATAAACATGTAATGGCAGGTCTGTTGGGCAAAATTTTGGCTTGAACTTGAAGTGGATGATAAGATAGGAATGACAGATGGGGAAAGAAGACATGAGAAATTTTATAAACTAAATCCTGGGCTCAGCATTTTTGGGGACTCTCAGTGCTTTGGCTATGTAATATTAACTTCACTTTCCAATGTCCTATTTTCTGTCTGGTAATAACAAGTGGGGGATGAACAAGTTACTCAACAACATTCTATTATAGTCCAAAATGCCAGAAAATCCACTCAAGGCTTCCCGTGGTATACAACTAGAGGAATAAATGAATAAAGCTGAAGGGACCTCCGAGGAGGAAATTATATGATTGTGTCATGGTGCCACCTGGCCAGTACAACAATACTCTGCTCACATAGCATCAATTTGCTAATGTAAACATGACATTGGCCACATTTTACATGGAACTTGTATATTTTCAAGCACAGGATAAATTTGAGATGCCAGTCCTTCAAAGAGAACAAGGAATTTATACCATATGGTACATAGGAGACTTTCCATTTGGATGATTCACAGACATTTGAACACTTTTGAAGTGACCATTTTTAGATCCAAATGCCTTTATCTCAGATATTATCATTATTATAGATTGCTAGCATTACCAGACTAGAAACTTTAGGATGAGTACAGGGGAGGAAATCAGAGACCCATCACCCAAATACTATTGCTTAAATTAGAACTTATAATAAGGAACACTAATTTAAATTTTGTAGGTTGTAAGGCTTTTTTGAACCTTTGGTTGAATTCAGTTTCATTTTTATATATAGTTTACAGCTATTCACTCATTTTAAATTATGATGTCTTGGTTTTGAGATTTAAACTTAGATATACTCTCCAACAGGAGCACAGGACATCTATTCATCAAAGCTATAAACAACATTTTTCTTTTCTTGCCATATATACTCTATTTTAAGGTAGAGGGAGGAATATACATGTAAGAATGTTTCAGAAGACTTGGCACACCCAATCAGCGTGTGCGGAGGTTTGCACCCTACACCGCATATAATTTTTTCCAGACTGTGTTTTGGTAGGAGCTTATCCAGATGAGCTATAGAGTAAAGGAATGTTAGCAGGAAGGAACCCCAGAGAGGGTCTAGGGCTGGAGGCCAACTCACCCTGCTTGTTTTATAAATTCTCCTGGAGAAGTTAAGAGACTTGCCCAATGTTACATTCATGTGTAGCATGGCCCCCATCTTCTATTGTGTAGGACATTTAGGGAGGATGTACCGTGTGTCCATAAAAGTACGGACTTGGAGTCAGACTAACCCACATTAAAATCCCTGCTAAACTGATAGCTAGCTATGTAACCTTGAGGAAATTACTTATCCTTTCTAACACTCAGCTTCCTTATCTTAAATTAGAGATAATAAATAACACATAGGGTTGTAATGTGAGGTAATCAATTTAATAGGTCATTACACATAGAAAATAATATAATAACACAGGAAATATGTAAATCCACTATGCTCAAATTCCTGATGGTATTGTAATACATAGTGAAATAACCTGCTCTAAATGGCTTAAAAATTAAATTTGAATGGAGTTTTTATCAAGAAATTCTTCAGACTATTTAAATTATAGTCATGAATCTCACTACTTGCACCGGGTATTATATTGAACCGAGGGCACTTATGCACTCAAAGTGCCTGTATAAAACCAAGCCACTTTGAAGGAGGTCTGTGTAAGTGAGAAAGTGGATGATCTCATCTACTCATCTGCAAGGAAAATGAACATAGTACAGGTACATACACACACGGCTGAAAAATGTAAGTAAACTGATCCTCTTAATTTACCTTTTAATTGAATCTGAATCTGATCATATTAAAATCAGATTTTGACATCCTCAAGGAATAAGTTATCATTTTAACCAGAGACAAATGTAAGAAAAATTCTATATGATACTCTTATTCTTTAGAGTTTGATGGACACAGTGTTTTGATCTACATGTAGGAACTCTGAACCTGAACATCAAACATATTTTTGCAAAGTATAACCAATGAGATGCCAATCAACAACTGGCAATGAAGTAACTCTTTTTGGCTGAGAGTCAAATTGTACTTGGGTCAGAGAGAAAGCCAAGTCCCTGAAGATTTTCTCATAGCATTCTAAACAGCAATAGCTCCACTGTTCAGATAAGGGGCCCCTTGCTCAAGGCCTCCTTGTAAGCAAATAATCTAAAACACATTCAGACAGCAGTGACTCTTGTTGGAACAAGCTTTTAAGCAGTGCCTAAAAGTTCTTCAAAAATGTACTTAAAAATAAAAGAACTTTTATCTCTATTGCAAATTGGGGTCCACTTAATTCAACTTGTATCACCTCAGGTTATCTAAGAAGCTGAAGGCAAGATGGAATTAGATAGTTGAAGGATTTATTGGAGAAGACACCCGTGAAAGATGTAGGGGAGAGGGAGCAGAATAGGCGAGGATAGCATCTTTACACAGGTGACGCAGGTCTAGCACCTGTGTAAAGAGGGCAGGAAGGACGCATGATGATGTGGGAAGAGCCTCAGACTATAACACAGCTCTGACACTGTGTCAGTCAGGTCGATGGGGAGCCACAGAGCACAGACTGCCCTTTAGAAGAGCCTGGTGTTGGGCAAAAGTGGCCCAGCCCTAGTAGCCTGTCACCGGCAGGGTGCAGCCTGAAGAAGGTGCGGCCTTGGCATGAAGGTTATGGTGGATCCAAGGGTTGGGCCACTGGAGGCTGCCTGCCAACCTCAGTACTTGCACAAAATCCTCTGGAAGGGAGATCGGAGCATCTCCACGACTGCCACAGATGCCTTCCTAAAGAATATCCACGAGGGTTCTCTGGCTGGGTTCCTTAACAAGACAGGAGGGTTAGTTCACAATGACTGAAACAAGAATTGTATGCATTTTACTACACATGACATTATATACAGTGAAATATAGATAACAGCTGGGGTTCAGATATTAACTTCCACTAGCTTCCAGTTTCTGTATGTAGGCATTGGTAAAACCTTTGGCCTAGCATGGCTTAAACAATTGTTTCTGTGGAAGTTCAAGTTTCCTTCTTAGCTATTTTATGGCTCAGGTTTCTTTAATCTGAGTTTCGTGCAATTCTAGGTTGAAATGGCCTTTCCATCAAATAATTGGCTATATTACCAACAGTACTACGAAATTATCAGTCTCAACTGTACTTTCATTAATTCTAACTTTGTGCACTTTCAAAAGCTTAATGACTCTATTTCACAAAACTTAAAAAGTATTCTTCCTTCTTTAACAATCACTGTTATGTGGGAACGATGACTTCACATATAAGATCCTTCACAGCTCTGCTGTTTCTGAGCTACCTCTGTTGTTCTACACTGTGTAGATATGGCCGTGAGGCAGTGGGATGGGTTTTATGTCCCTGGCTTTTGGGAAGAAAAGTAACTGTAGGGATTGAGTCCGAGCAGAAACAAATGAGTCTGTTAGGCTTTGCTTCTGTACAACACTGCTGAACCTCTCACTGCAACGACCCAGAAGTGTTTCCACCAGTTTCATAACTTCTAAATCTAAGCTACACCAACACCATCCCCAGGCCTGACCAGACCAACCTCTTGCCTGGCATATCTCAAATTTCTATTTTTAAAAGAAGTATCTCCGGCTTCTAACTAAAACCTTTCATTTGGGTAGAAATTTAAGGGTCACAAAGCACTCCATATGCAGAGCATTCGAGCAGAAAAGCTATCATGTCTTCTTTGAAGTCCACTAGGGAGCAAGAATTACAGAGTTTTTCCTTAGTAAATCTTGTGCACAGATAAATTAACAAAGTGCAGATTACCTCCTGAGCTAAACTCTTTACCATGATAGCATAATCCAACCTTAACCTAGGATGTGCCAAGAATTCTGACAACGCCTACACAGGAAAGAATGCATGTCTCCTCCTTGCGTTACGCTGAGATGATGTTCTGCCGGGCACAGAGACGGGGTACCAGCACTCAGAAAAAATAAAAGGAGCACTATAGTGGGAGCTGAAATGAGTGACCAGTCTCATCCCACTTTGAACTCTTCCTTTTTTCAGAACACACAAATAAGTGGGGAGCTATATGAAGCTGAAGGAGGCCTTGTGGGGATTTTTAACACAACCATCATTCTCTGTGACTCATTTTTGCTTGAATGGTTTTAAGACCTCTCAAGAAATTTGGGTTAATAATGATGCCAAATTTTAATGTAAACAATTCTTATTGAAAGTAAAACTCTCTAATCTATTGTTTTGTGTTGTTAACGGAAGACAGTTTTCAGCCTTAGTTTGAGTCAAAGGTTTATCCCAGCACTTGGCTACACTACCTATTTCTTAAACCAAAGCAGATGTATTCATCTTAATAAAAATCATTGCTTTTTAAAAAATTACAGAAGTTGTCTTTGCTCACTGAAAATATTTTAAAAAACAAAACTATGTAAAGACTGAATTTGTGAATGTTTTAAAAAAATTCAAATCGTACACAAAACTGTGTGAAATACAGAGTGAATTTTCACCTCTACCCACTTGCCATTTCCCCTCTCTAGGGATAACCTAGATCTTTTGCTATGCATTTTTACAAAAGTTGGTTCATACTTTAGTTTTCTGTGACTATTTCTATTTAGAAATATATCACAAACAGCAGCCCATATCAGTGAAGACTGGTCTATCTCATTCTTTGTATATTTGCATCTCACTCCATTGCATAAACTTTTGGTTTAATTGATTATACTAAAGAGAATTTTGTCATCAGATTTTTTCTATTGCCATTAAATGTGGAATAAATATCGTTGTTCATATATCTTTGTACTTGGGTAAATACTATTGTCGGATAATCTCAGAAATAGAATCGATGGTTCAAAGGCTATGAAGAATTTAAATATTTTATATATGTTGCCGTATTGTCTTTTGAAAATGTTACTACTATACATTACCATCATAATATGGGAGTGCCCCTTTCCTCCTGCACTTGCCATCCTAGATGTTATCAATCTTTTTTTAATTTAATTTTTATTTTATATTGGGGGTATAGTTGATTTACAATGTTGTGTTAGTTTCAGGTGTACAGAAAAGTCATTGTTATACATATACGTATATCCATTCTTATTCAGGTTCTTTTCCCATATAGGTTATTATAGAATATTGAGTAGAGTTCCCTGTGCTATACAGTAGGTCCTTATTGATTATCTATTTTATCAATCTTTTTGATGTGCTAATTCCCCATTTGGAAATCACTGAATATGTTAATACCTTCAGAGATAAATTTCCAAATGTGAAAATGTGATTTTATTTATTCCAACATTCTAAGTTTGAGAAAGATTTGGATGCATACTTTATATAACAAAATCTAAGAGGTGGAATAAGTGACTATACTAAGGAGAGCTATACATCAGCTGCTAAGAATCTTTTCTTCCATCTGGCGGTCCCCAGGTTGATAAGAACTAAAACAGTGGTGGCAATCCCCACGTTACTTTCAAGGCTTCAGTCTTTTCAACATTTCAACATTGGGTATGAAAATATCATAGGCTTTGAAGTCAGTTAGAACTAAGATCATATCTCTACTCTCGTTCTGAGTAAGTGAATGAATGTGCTCTTGGTTTGGTTTCCTCAAATGAAAAATGGTGGTATCTGGGCTTATCTCAAGGCAGAGTTAATTACGTAAGGTTATAAATAGCCTGTGATGAACAAATGGATAAGTAGGACCATATAAAAATTAAATGTCTCATCATAGAAACAATACCCCATTTTAAAAAGTCAAAAGATAAAGAATATAGAATCATTTTTAAATTGCTTTCATTCATATAACTTAGCAAAATTTTGTGAGTTTATAAGTAGATACCTCTAAAAGTGGGATTTCTGGGTAAAAGGATACATGCATTTAAAATTTTATCAATATGCCAAACAGTGCTGAAAATAGATTTTACTTATTTACATTCTCAATTGACATCGAATGCGAATGTCTTTGTCCCCACACCCTAATAGTGTTCATTATCAACATGTTTTATCTTTTTCAATATGATAGATTTAAAAAGTTTTATTGTTTTGATTTACATTTTTAGTGGTGAATAAATTTGAGCATATTTTCATATGTTCATAATTTTTTAAATTTTTCTGTGAATTGTCTCTTCTTTTTATTTTTTTATTCTTTTTTTTTAAAGCTCTTTATTGGAATATAATTGCTTTACACTCTTGTGCCAGTTTTTGAGGTACACCAAAGTGAATCAGCTGTATTTATATATATATCCCCATATCCCCTCTCTCCCGCGACTCCCTCCCACCCTCCCTGACCTGGCCCTCTAAGGCATCACCAATCATAGAGTTCATCTCCCTGTATTATGCAGCAATGTCCCACTAGCTACCTATTTTACATTTGGTAGTGTATATATGTCAATGCTACCCTCTCACTTCATCCCAGGTTCCCCTTCGTGCCGCCCCCAACCCCATGTCCTCAATGTCTCTTCTTAATTATCTTTGACATGTCTATTTTTCTTTTGGGTAACTTGTCTATTTTTTAGAAATCAGTTTTTAAGAACTCTTTGTAGGTTAATTAAATTTTTCTTCTGTCTCATCTGCTACAAATAAATTTCATCCTATATTCTTTTGTGTTCACTTTTTTTTACCATGGAAATATGTTTTAAAATTAAAATTATAGAATATATATAAACATATATTATATTATGATGTATCTATCACTTTCTTCTAATGAAAAATATACATTACCCATAATAAAGCCAAAGAGCAAATATGAAACACCAAATTCCTGCACAATGAGTGAAACTATGTTAACCCGATTTTATCTCACAGAAATCGGCTCAATTTTGTATTTGTATAGAGAGATTAATGAAAATGGGAATATAAATGAACTTATACTTGGCACACAATCTCCTTCAAAATATGGAATTCTTGAGGAAAACCATAAATTAAGCAACTACTTTGTTTTAAAAATGTATAACCACTTAATTCATCCCTGTGAATGTGTAAATAGTTTCTAATAAATTAATTTGTTCCTCATCTTAAATAAATATTTGAATTTTGACAACACCATACTACAAACGAAGACTTAACCAAAAGAAGAGATTTTAAATTGAAACTGCATGCTCAGAAAGATAAATTTGGGGTACAGCAGTGTGAGAAGATAGTGGAGAAATTTATCAGAGAAACTTTGATGACCTTGATTCATGCCATGAAAATTGGGCTGCTGATTCTACCAGTCCTATTATGACCACTTTCAATAATTGAAAGTTACTAATGCTATTTATTTCTGCAAACTTATTTCCGGAGAGTGCTCTAAAGGGGGAAAAAAGCAGGCTCTAAGTTGTGTTTTGATAATTTTCATTTTGGAATTAACACCCATCATGCATCAGGTATGCAAATGTGGTTTAAAATGTTTCTTAACTCTTGTGAGTTATAAACATAAGTGAAACAGTTGATTCATTTATAGTAAACCTAATAAACCTCCAGATAAGGCAGTAGTTAGGTCAATCTTTTACTTCAAGTAATCCCAGGAAAGCCAAGAATTGTAAATAAATCTCAAATATCTTATTCATTTTGTTTTTTGTTCATCTGGATGGATTTTCCTCAAATCCTGGGACACATAGTTCCACAGATTAAGATTTTTATGAACTATGAGTGCAATTAAAATTTTAAATACCAGCATTCTCAAATCTAAGATATTACTAAATTAAAATAACTTTGAACCAAAACTTTTTGTGGTCGCTATGAAATAAATACTTTATGTTCTTACAATTAAATTTTACCAATGGCTTTGAGTTAAAAAGGAGTTAAAGATGAGTGTGAAATTGCCTCCAATTTCTGGCAACATTTTTCCACTTTGATATCTGCACACGAATTCTCAGAAGGAAAGAGTGTCCCTCAGTCTCATCTTATACAATATCACTTATATATCATCCGGTCCACCATGTAGAGTCCTTGTATGACCTTCAGGAACAATTTCTTGCATGTATTTGTTTCAGAATAAGATGCACTTCTAAACAATGCTTGGCTTTCATCCTATGGGAAGTGTACATCTTATAATATTTTCTTATTTGTTATGGTCACAAAGAAGCTCAGAGCCAAAATTGTGGCCCACTTCTAGCAAATGAACAGGATATTATAATATGCATTTCAAGAGCTAACTATCCTTGCCTGTTATCTTAGTTTTACACTCCAGTTTTCTTCCTTTCTCATTTTCTTATTTGTTTTATTTATTCATCTTTATGGCTTCTATACTTCTCCAGAAGGCACCTCAAATCCTCTTTTAGAAGAAGGGGGCTAGGAAAACATTAAACATAGAAATAAATAAGGCAAATAAATAATAAAATAGATAATAAGACATATAGACAGAATAAAAACTGTCTATTATATATAAATATATATAATATAATAATATTTTATTAATATTATTATTAATATTTTATTAATATAATAATAATAAATTGATGAGAGGTAGTACCTCATCTCACATTATACAATGGATGTGCCCCTAGAATGTTGCTTGTGATCAAATTATTTTAAAGTGAATTATACATTTAATCTACTAGAGAAGCTGGCTACTCAAGCATTTTATAAAGTACAGAACTTTAGGATCATACGAATACTCAACTTCTGATACAGATGAGGTTTTTGTTACGCAGACTCAAGTTTTATGTTCCCCGATTTAAAAGAAAACTATTTTATAATGACTATAAATCGAGTATAACCTCTAAAAATTATGAATCACTATGTCGTACACATGAAACATATAATATTGTAAATCAACTATACCTCAATCTAAAAAACAAAATAGAGTGTAAAAGTGTAAAAGCCCCTGTTCTTTCATTCCCTCTACTCTCTCCCACTTTCTAAAATTTTTCATTCCTAGAGGAAACTACAGTTAATAATTTAATGTACTTTTGCCAATAATTTTAAAAATTAATACTCAACTATATATATATATATAAAACATATATATTGAGGGAAATTTTATGTTTTCTGTTTCAGACAGATATTTGTGTCTGCTGGTTTAAAAACACAAAATACACAAAATGATTGGTGTGGATAACTGGAGAGGCTGTGGAAGATTCCCAAGAATGCACTTGAGCCAGAAAGGCTTTGGGTTTCCATCCAAGCCCTATATCTACCTAATGCATGATTTGGTCCAGTTGCTTTCCTTCTCTAACCAGCTTCCTCACTGATAGACAGAGGACAGTCACACCTTCTTCACAGGACTGCTGTGAAGAAAAATTGACATAATGGTTGTGAAGGTGCTTGGAATACTCTAGTGTTAGGAAAACTTATGAGAAACAAATTTTATGAGACAAATTTAATTTCAACAGACATTCTGATTTATTATTTGCCTACAACAGTTGAGACCTATTTGACTTAGTTCTCAAATTCTTTTATTCAAGATGTCATGAGTTCCTCTGGTTAATATGTCTGAGCCTTCAACAGGTTCAGCAAGTGCTGCAGAGGGCCAGTGACCTTGAGGGAAGTGCTGTTACCCTGCAAGCCCTGTTTCTCCTCAATAGTCCTTGCCCTGCCTAAGCGTTTTTTTTTCCCCCGGCCAGGAATTCTCAAGCAGTTCCTCCCCTCACCTGACCTTTCCTGGCTTCACCAGGTAGACACTGGGTGGTAGGCAGGTCTGTTTCTTTCATATGCAGAGAGTCGGTGCTTTTCCTCTGGGGCTTTCACATGCCCTCAGAGAAGTCTGATTAGCAAACTAGATTGATAGGTTATTTAGTAATTGGCAACACTCTGTGTGCTTAATTTCTATAAAATTGCTATGAAAAACTTCTTCAAATCTGCTCAGATTCCTTTCTCATTCACATCCTTTTTTGCTTTTATATTCCCACCTCTTTTAAAATTAAGAGGATAGGGCTTTCTAGGTGGCGCAGTGGTTAAGAATCCGCCTGCCAATGCAGAGGTCACGGGTTCGATCCCAGCTCCAGGAAGATCCCACATGCCACGGAGCAACTAAGCCCGTGTGCCAAAAAAAAAAAAAAAAATTAAAGAGGATAGAAGAAAAGAACCAAGTAGTTTGCGAAGACAAAAAGTAGGAAAGGATTGAATGGGAAAGCAAAGAGGGGATGGAAATGCCGGAAATGCCCTGATCATGATAAGGTTGCTAAATTCACTTCTTTGGAGTGTAGGCTGAGTGACGACAGATAGAAATTGGCTCAGAGCTGGGGGTCCCACCACATCTACCAGACTCCAAAGCTTCTGCCATTTCCATTACTCCAGGGCACCTAGTTGGAGGCCCATGGGCCTCCTCTATCTTGTGGTGACCATAATCAGATTGAATTTGATACTGGGAAGAGGAATTTATGAAGCATTTTGATAAACTGGAGTATAGACTAAGGTGGAGGTCCAGCATGGTGTAGGGTCTAGAAACCTCATCACATGGGAAGTAGTGGAAAGACCTACATATGTGTGGCCTGGAGGAGAGGTAACTTACGGTGAGACATGCGGAAAGTGTGTCTCATGAAAAAACCAAAGTTAAATTTCTAATTTTTCCCTATGTGCTGTAGAGATAGAATTCAGTATAAATAATAGAATAGCAGATTCTGGCTAAAGTGCTGTTAACAAATGGTGCAGTCACAGAATGGAACTCGGTTCCCAATGAGGGAGCTAATGGGTTACTCAGTATAATTATCCAGACAGAAGCTAGAGGACTGTCTAGCAGATGCTTTTTAAAAACAAGCTTTGTATTTGCTGGGAGGATAGAGAAAATAATCTCAATATATTAAATTTTTTTTTAATCTGTACACTTAAATCATTTAAAGGGGAACATTCATTCACATGTCTCTGTTGAGACCTATCCTGTTTGGTTCCTTTCTACCCACTGGCTGCACATGGATGATGTTGGCTACGCCCTGAGCTTTTCTGGGGGTGGCTCTGAATCCACTAGAGAGAATCAAGGCAATCATACTCCTTTTAGTTTTTAAGAGCTCTAAATTGAAATACCTATTTTTTTTGAAATTCATAAAATAAATGGTGATTTTAAGCTTTAATTCTGGCTCTGGGACCTCCTCATAAGTCTTGGCTGAGAATTTCCAGATCATGAAATAGATTTTCCCCTGTTGCCTTTCAACAGAGAAAACAAAAGGTAAATACATTCCTCAGTTGTTTTCTTCCCTTCATGACTCCTTTGCCATCCTTTCAACCTAGGCGACTGGGGGCAGGGGTTGGGGACAGGAGTGGGGAGAGTCAAGGGTGCTCTTCCAGGTGTTCACAACCATTGCATGCTCCACTCCAAAATATGCTGCTGAGTCCTGGGCAAGAAAGGAATTCCTAGCATTCTTCCACCTGTTACCTGACTTTCCTAAACCCCTTATCCTACCATAGTTTTCTTTGAGCAGCATTTGGTGAGTTACCTATTTATTATGTTTATTATTGTTCACTCTCTCTCCCAACTAGAATGCAAGCCCCATGAGGGCAAGGTCTTTGTGAGCACATCATGTAAGTTTCATTTCCCGACGCATCTTACGTTCCTAGAACAAATCTGTCATGGTGCAGGTGCTCCAGCATTTCTTGAGTGAAAGAGCTTGGTGAATGGGAATTCAGTGTTAGTTTTCAAAAATCCTTTAAAGTAAGTGTGTTTTATTTTTAGAATCTTACTAATTTTACCAGTAAATATTGTATTCGTTTGGATCCCCCAGGAAAACAGGACCAGTAGGAATTGAGAGACTACAGCAGTAATCCAGGCGAAAGACCGTGGTGGTTTGGACCAGATGCTAGGCATGCAAGGGTCAGGAAGTGACCCAGTTCTGAACATAGAATGTAACACAATGTGGAGGGTGACAGTTCAGAGCCTCGTATAAAGATCTGGGTTTGCGATACAAATTTGGAAGTTCTACATTTTCATTCAATTTGGTTAAGCATTTATTGAACATCCTACCATTTGCTGGGCACCAACCTAGACATTTTAGGTACAGATACTAAGAATATATAGTGCCTCCCTCAGAGGTCTCATAATTAATGGGAAAAGTAGACATATTAATAAAAACTGAGATATTTAATAAAAGTAGGTATAAAGACACATGAGGACACAAATGCAGGGATAGTTAATTAATTAATTTCAGCTTTGGGAAAAGCCAGGCACTAAACTATCAAGTTGGAATTTGAAGGTTAAGGAGAATTTCCCTATATGGTCAAAGAAGGATATTCCAGGCAGAGAGGAAGGCATGGTGAGTACAATTTCACATTTCATAAGGTAAATGTACTCTGGCATGCCTTAACTTGTAGCAAATTAGTTAATTCAGTATCTAATACATTTTCTCTCATAATCTGGAAAATATTTATATGAAGAGGCAAAGACTACTATAGACAGACATATACATGATCATATATGAGATTGGAGGATCTTTATTCATGTGGCTTAAAAAGGACTGCCTTTCATGTAAGCTGCAAATTTATGTCTGTTTCCATAATTTTTTATATTAACCAATGTTTTCTGTGCATAATGACCTTTCTCCCAAAGACGGAGAAGTCAGTTTTCCTGTCTCACAGAATGAAGGCTCCAGATGAACCCAGAGGAAGGAAGAAGGTAATCTTTCTTTGCTAAGCATGGCCCTGAAATCATCTCATGCCATAAACAACAGAACTTAGAAAATATTTTGTGAGTCCACTTGGCACCTTCTAGGCTAGATCAAGATTCTCTGGGCTTGAGGGCGAGGGGTGTGGGTAAGGATGAGAAGGCACAGAAGGGATATAAAGAGAGAATTTGGCGGTATTAGAGTCTGAAGAGCCAAATAACTTGGAAGGTCATCTCACAAGGAGTGGAGTCAGCATTCGAGGACTGCCTGGTCTCCGCTCCTGCCAGTACTGCCCTTTCAGCCAACCTGGCAGTACTGACCACCCAGCAGGTGTTCTGCCTGCCTGTGCCCTAATATCTCTCTATGTTGTCAACTCCCCTTTTAAAAACTCAGGACACTGGTAAGCACTCCTACTGTTCTAGCAAAGCATGGAACCCCAGAAATCAAGGGATTAGGGATGGTTCTTAGGGAAAAGGAGCGTCATTATATTTGAGTAGGATAGAGCTAGAGCAGGACCAGTTCAAGATCAACACCCACCTGCCTCCTGCCTCAGGATGGCACAGTGTGGTCCACACCCCTTCTGCAATCTTTCCCCCTCCTTTCATTCTGGGTGTCTTTGCCTTGAACAGTTGGGTTGTTGAGCCACAGCTGAGCACCAGAAAGGACAGTAAGGAACAGAATTTTCCACTTCTTTGATTCCTTTAAAAACAGGGGTGTCTTATGTGACATCTGCTGCCCCGAAAGTCTTTGATCCTATGTTCTATCCCAAGTCTTGGACTCCCTGTACTATTTTTCCATGCCCTGGGGATTTTTTTTATCCTACGCTTATTTATTCAAGCTTCTATGCTAAGAAGCTTGGTTTCTTTAAGCTGTTGCTTAAACATTTCTTTCTGGGTATAAATTTGGCTTTGTGTCTGGGAACTCTGTAAAAAAAATGTCATTTAGTAAGCTGAAGCTGTTAAATGACATTATAACTGGCTGTCAGTAATAAAGTAAATAGTGAAAAGATAGCATGATGGGCTGCTCCATCAGATCTCAGACAACCTGGAACTCCACTTTTGAACTTTCTGCTTAGAAAAGCATGTGGTGACTGGGAGCTTGATGCCTTAACAAAATGACAGTCTTATGCAGAAGGATATTGACTTTCTGAGCACTTTGACAGCTTCTCCTCTCACTTTATTTTCCCTGCAGTGGATTGAGGTGGGCAAACCTGTATGTGACAGACGTCCAGCGCAGCAGGACATTTAAAAACCACGTTCCCTAGGTCACCCACAAGGGCAGTCCTCAGGCTGAGCCTGTGTCTGGACACCCTGCATCCCTGTGCTCCACTTTCTGGACATATCCCTATTCTAACATGCCTTGTGTCCTTGGTAAATTACTTCATCTCTCTTCCCTCCGTTTCATTACCTCTAAAATAAGGTCCTTCCTACTTTTTTTAAAAAATAATTTTATTTATTTATTATTTTTGGGGGGGTACACCAAGTTCAATCATCTGTTTTTATACACATATCCCCGAGGTCCTTCCTACTTTTAACTCTCTTTTCACCATGTCCCAGGGAGCAGGAGTTTGGAAATTGGTTGCAGGTGGAAAGAGGCAATGTTTGGTTTGCCAATTAAGCTTTTAAAGCTTTGTCCGTGCTCCCCGCCTCCAGCCCCCTTCCAGCAGAAAACTAACTTTTCTGCAAGCGTTCCCTTGAATTTGTTGACTGCACTTACGCTCTTTTAGGTCCTGCCTTCTTTTTGGGAACAGGGGTGGGCGAAGAGGAAGGAAGTGTCCTGCAACTACCAATATTTTCCTCTAGGAGGAGCCGCGCAGCCCAGAGGAGAGTGACACGCACCAAGTCCAAGCGCTCGCCGGGGAACGCTTCATCCCAGCTCCGCGTAATGCTCGGCCCGGACGGCGCTCGGCGCCTCCGCAGCGGGTCTCCAGTCGGCCGCGCTGAGCTCCCGCTTCCCCTCGCTGCGGCAGCCCGGGTCCCGGGCGCGGCGGGCAGAGCCCGGCGTGACCCCTGGTGAACGGCGGCCGCCGGTTCCCACCCTACCCCTCCCCTCCCATCCTCCCTTCCCGCTTCACCCCGCCCCCTTCCCCCTCCCCAAGCCTGACAGCCCGCAAGCTGCCAAGCGGGGCGCAGCCATGGGAAGAGGAGAAGGTCTAGGGAGCGGCGGCGGCGGCTGCAGCGGCGGCGGCGGCGGCGGCGGCTGCTGAGCCCCGGCGGCGGCGGGGACCCTGGGCTGGGGCCGCGCAGGCCGGAAGGCCCCGCGCCCTCGGCCCCGGCGCGGACGCGAACTGCGCTGTCTCCGGAGGCAAGGCTCGGAGGTACTGCAAGGGAGCTCTGGGGCTCGGGCTCTTATTTTCCCCTTGTTGTGTCGGGGGGCCTGGGGCGCCAGTTGTTTTTGAAAGTGGGGATCTGTCATGTATTTACACGGATAATTTTTGTCCTGGTGACTTGGGGGTTGGCAGTGCTCCCCTGCTCCTCGCCAAGAAGTTGTTTTCTGCTGGTGGGTAATTGTAACCCGATCCACGCTCTGGACGTGTGTGTGTGTGCAAGTTGGTGGGGGCGTCAGGGAGTTGGGGGTGACAAGCGAACCATCCCACGCTGGCGCCTGCTCCCACCCGTGTTTGCTGTGCCTGGAGGGGCTTCCTCCGAAGCCAGTTCTGTTGAAGTCTTAGAAGTTTTGCGAGTGTTTCTGTTTGACATCATCAGCCAGCCGGGCTGGGGCAGGAACTGCTGAGGCTCCGCCGCTGAGCGGGGAGAGGTCCCCGGCTGCGCGGCGGGAGGAGAGGGGAGGCTGTCCGACTGTGCGCCTTTGCACCGCGCGCTCCTCCGCAAAGCGCAGCACCCTTTGCGCGTTTGTGCGGGCTGCAGCGGCGCACTGGCACCGGCGCAGCTGGGGTCAGAGTCACGGCCACCAGTTCCCATGAGCCGGGGTGGGTGGAGATCGTGGCGAGCCGAGCTCCTCCAGCCCTGGACGCACTCGTGGTTATGAAATCAACCAGGCTCAAAGTTTTGACAGAACTGTCCAAGGCAAGAGAGCCGCGGGTGAGTGGGGTAGTGGCGGGTCTGGGGAGAAGACGCTGGCGGCGCGCAGCGGGTGCTGGGCAGGGTCACCTACTTGCGGGTGCACCGGGAAGTCTATTTTGGGGTGAGTGCTTTTTATATAACCCGGAGCTGGGGGTACGCCTGCTGGGGCAGTGCTGTGGGAGTCGGCCGGGTGCGGGGTCTGTGTGCTGAATGGGTGTACGTGCGCGCTGTGTGTGTGCGCGCGTGTGTGCGCCTGGCGGGGGCGTGTCGGAGCCTGAGCCAGTAGGGTGTGCGGTGGGGTAGGGGGGTGGAGGCCCGAGAGGTGCCGCCCGCCTGTTTGTGCCGCCAGGAGACCTTGGAAGGGACAGGGGAAGGTAACGGAAGGCCAGAGGGTTGGGAAGTCGCAGGAATTTCTGTACAGAATTTAAGTACCACGGACTTTGAAGTACTAATCCCTTTACCTTCGAAGGGCTAAAGGCGGAGGTTTCTGGAGCTCTCAGGAGACCTGCATAGGAGGACGGAGGTTCTAGGAGACCTGTGAATGCGTGGGTCCACAAGCCTGGAGACGCGGACCCAGGCTGGATCCGTGGGATCAGAGATTCCCAGGGTGCTGTTGTCCACAGCCTCTGGGGTGTTTTGACATCCTGGTGTGTGTGCCTGGGAAGGCTCTCACCTTTCCTCACAGTGGCAGTTCTGTGCCCTGAGCAGTTGGTGTCATCTTGGAAGTCCTGTTCTCTGGGGTGCCAGGGTATAGACCTTGGAGGTAGCTAGTACTGAAACATTTCCAGAAATTAAAATGCTGGATAGAAACGAAATAAAATGATTTAGTAGACAGAGTTGTTGGTTCCATCCTTTCTGTGATTCTGTTTCCTTTTAGAAAAACAAAGCTCAGGGTTCCCAGATTAGATTTCAAGCGGTCTGGGTCATTTGTGGTTTCCCTTCAGATGGACTTTAGATGGAGCTGGAAGGATGTGTTTTATGCCCAGAGACCATTGGAAAACTTCATTTGTAGCTTAAGTACGTCCCATCTCTCATCTTCTACCTTCAGAAACTTTTTGCTTCACATGAGTCTAAGGAAAGTTGGTGAGCCAATATTCAGCTTTTCTTTTGGAGTAAATGTATCACAGTGAAAATATAGTTTGGGTCTCCTGAATGGCATGGAAAACCAACACTTAATGGGCAGAGGTGTGAAATGAAAATCTATAAATGCATTGACAAAGTGACCACGCGAGTGCAGTTTTGTTCAAGCTGAGCATAACTTTGCCTTGCAAATATTTGTTCTAGTTAGAGTCTGGGGCTGTGTTTTTGATTATTAGCTTTTAAACGGCAGACTCCACATCATAAACCTCTTAGAAATGGATCTTAGATGCCTTTTCTGTGCTATCTTTGGTGCCTGTGTTAACAGATGTTTATGGTGCTTAGTAACCTGTGGAACTGTAGTGTTGAGTATCTTGTTAGCTCAAGACATAATGTTTATAGCAAAATGTAATAAATGAGCCCTCAGTTGCAGTCTGCTTCTGCTGAGCGCATGAAGCACCCCAGCATGGAAACAAACCTTGAAGTTGGTCCAACTTGGCAAGTCTTTTTGGCTATCTGCTGGTAAGTGTTGTTAATGTAAAGATAAATTTGAGGGATATGCTGAGAATGTGGCACGGCAAATTGTTTAGCTTAGAAAAAAAGCATGGGTTATATTTTTTAAATCTGTTAACCTTAAGCTTCTCTGGTCATTCCACTGGTAAAATGCACAATTCTGGAGATTTACTTTCAGAGAAGACATTTTTTAAAAGAATGTCAATAATGAAAATAACTTCTATTTTTTAGTGTGTTCACATGCGTCCACACAAACCATCACTTTTTCTTCTTAAAAAAAGAAAACCCTGTAATCTCTGTGGTAATGAGTTAAATAATGTGAGTGTTCAAATCACCTAATCACTTTCTGAATCTTGAATTGGTAAGAATTGAAGTTTAGCAAAGCTGGTGTCAGACCTTTACTAATTGGGTAAACAGGGCAATATAGGATGTCTTTTTGGCAAGTGATTTTTTTCAGTCTGTGACAGTATAATGTAAATAATATATTCAATAGCATGGTTGATTAGTATGATCAGCAACTTTAGAGGTAACTCCCTATCAGGGGCAAGAACTGCCACTTCAGTAGCCCTCCCTGTTAGTGGGCCAGCTTACCTCTCCTTGGAAATAATCAGATGGAAATCTTGCTTCCTTACTAGCCAGTGCATTCTAGGAGAGATTCATGTTTAGAAAGTTCTGCCTGTACAGAATCGACATTTTCTTCTGCTCAGTGACCTAGTATTAAGTTGCTGGAACCACACACAATGACTCTCATCTCTCTTCCCTTTAAGTGCTGTATTGGGAAACAAACAGTATGCTCCTTCTCCTTGAATTCTTTTTTGCCTATGCTTGGACCTGTTCCTCACCCACTGTGGGGTGCCACCCTTTTCTGCCCTGACCAAAATGTCCTCGAGTCCACATTCTCGTCATCATTCCTTATGTATATCATCGAAAACATAGATGTGAAATCCTTAGTCCTGGACTTTCTACACCTATTAAGTCAACTTAATATTCATGAGCTATTTTAACCATCTCATTATGCTGTTCACTAATTTCAAACCTGTAAACAACTCATTCTTTTCAGATTATTAATCATCCTCAGTCAAAACATTATGATAATAGTTTCAAAACATTTTTTCATGCCCGAACTCCCAATAAATCTGTGGAAAGTATAATACTGTACAGGTAAATAGAATTCTACATGTAGTGAAGACAGCTACCTAATTTTTTACTATCAAGGAATACCAAGCTCCAGAACAGCAGATGTAGAATGTTCTGAAGATGAGCACACTGCAGCTGCATGTTACAGACAGGTAGAGGTTACCTCACAAGGTATTCTTTTCATGGACCTCATTGTGTCTGCTTCCACAAGCATGAGTCAGTACTAGCAGTCAGCATTTATTGATGGCTTGTCTGTCCAAGTACTAGACAGTGTGCCATCTGGCCTTAAATGAGGTGAAAGTACATCAGAAATGCTTCCTCAGGCAACTGGGATTTAAGGTGTACACACAGGACATGAACTGAGTCAGCAACCGCATCTTCCTCTGGAGGTAAACACTTGCTGATGCCGCAGGGATGTCTAGAGCAGGTATATCTTGCCATCGGCACTGAGGGAGTTCCCTGATGTTCCTCACTTAACAAGTCCTCGCCTTGGAGGAAGGAAGCAAAGCTGGTACCTACAGTGGGGAGGGTGCGATTCAAAGACAGCCACTTTGGGACCCATCAGAGCCCAGTTGAATCTGAGCTCTACCACGAACGTGCAAACTAACTCCTCTGAGACTCTCTTTTCTCCTCTATGAGAATTCTAATGCCTACCGCCTAGGACTGAGGCGTTTTCACACAAAGTCTGTAGCATTTATGGCCAGTACTCCACATTAGACACCTATCTGTCACGATTGGCTTCTCTTTTGTGTATCTGTCTGAGGCTTCCTGACTGAATTATGTTTGCCCTGCCACCAGCTGAGAATCTGCCACAGCTGAGAATCTTCTGTCTTCCTGCAGGAAATGTTTATGGTTGATGATGGTGATGACAGTGTTGTTGATTTCAGCAAGTCTGCATGTGAAAGAAATGACTTTTCTCTTGGCAAAGAGAGAAAACCAACCTGTGATATAGACTGACATCTGGGCCTATCAGGAGGGCCTACTGTGTGCATAGACCTTCAGTCAGGAAAAGGGGCCAGTGAGAGTCTTGTGCTCTTAGATGAAATTGTCTGTGCTGTCCCGCTCGTGTGTGTGTGTGTATATGAGCAGTAAGAGTCCTCACTCATCCCCCTCGCATTAAGGTCTCCATCCATATCCATATTACATTTGCTTCTTTGCTTTATTCCTTTCTCATTTGAAGGGAGGAAATAATGATAAAATATATTTTTTAAAGTTCAAAAATCTGTTTCATTTAATAACCTATATGGGAAAAGCATCTGAAAAAAGTGTACCACTTTGCTGTACACCTAAAGCTAACACAATGTTGTAAATCAACTGTAGTTGAATAAGAAATATTAAAAAAATTGATTTCACTACTCCCTACCTCCTATCCACCCTCCCCCTGCCCCAAATATAGCAGACCCACTGAAACATACTTGGACAAATAATTTCTAAACCAAATTTCTACTTTGATATAAGACACCTGCAAGTGAGGATGGCATCATGTGAAATAATAGTAAACTAGGTGTCAGGAAACCTGGGTCACCTCTAACCTCTGCCTCTAATAGGCTTTATAATTTTTGCAAACTATTTAACTTTCTCAAGCTTTGTATTTCTTACAAGTTAATAAAAAATAAACAGCAACAAAAAAAAGAGAAGAGTAAATAAGATGATCTCTTAGGATTCTTTTCAGGGCTATGTTTGAATCCATTAAATTATTGAATTTCTTTTGTCAGCTCTTTTGCGGCTTTGCTTGAATGTCTGTGGGAACACCTATTTCATTCATTTTCAGTTTCATGGTCTACTTTTTACATATCTGTCTTCCTTGCTAGGCTGTTGGTTTCTCAAGAGCAGAAAATAAATTTTATTCATTTTTATTATTTTCTACTCTACTGAATGCTGTAAACACAGCAGTAGTAGGAAGAGTGTTAGTTGAATTAATGTGAGCTGCTTTGGACAGTCAAGCTATAATTTATATCACTTATTTAACAGTATACAACAACTTTGAATATAAACATGAAGAAATAGTGTTTGCTGATTCTATTCCCTTACCATTAATTTTTTTTAAATCAATTAAGTAAAAGAGATAAAAATGTAATCCTGACTGCGCTTCCAGCTCTCATTCTAAACAATACCAGCTCATCATGGTCTGATGCAGGAGGTCTTTCTGAAATAGTTTCTTTTGTTGTTGTTTTTGCTTTGAGCTAAAGAAAATTTCATAAGTACCAGACACTTAAAAGAAGGATGACAGAGAGGGTCATTGTTTAGTCTCAATTTCTTTGTTAGGTGTTTCTCACTACCTTTTAATATAGACGAACGAAGCCTTAGGTCAGGCACAAATTTCACTTACTAGTGATTCATAGGAAGGCAGTGATTTTGTCAGAAATTGTTGGGCTGTGTGTTTTTAATTAGCATCTCAACTTACCTTCAAATACTCCATTCTAAAATCAGTAGATAATTTCTTCTACAGAGTCCTTAAAACTTCCATTTGTGTTTACTGCTCTGATTAGGGCTTGCTTCTTTTATTACTGCCTAGACTTCAGTCAGTTTTCTTTAGAAGAATATCATTATAATCCCAATGAATTATACTTCTTAGATTGTGAATTTGTTTAAACATAAACAAGTCTATCCCAGCTGGCTGGGCTTCTAAGTGCAAAGTGTATCCTAGGGAAAATGCTCACTTCATGGAGATTTGGCACCGGTGGTAGAAAGTACCCTGATAAATCCCTCAGTCAGCACTAGAACCAAAAGGGCTTGCGAATTGAACAGGTGCCTCGATGTATTTATCTATCATGGACAGCCTGCTATGCCAGACATTTGCTCTAATAACTCCTTGATTGTGTCCTCAGTTGTTTATAGAATGAAACATTTAAAGCAGTATATAATTAAAAACCTTAAAAGAGGCATCCCTCTCTATTTCTTTGGCATATTAGACATGATAAAATCGTTGGTGCAAAGAAAAGCTCATTTTTGTTTTGCTTGAAAAGTGCACTTTATCATAATGTCACATCCATCTTTTTTTTTTAATCTTCGAGTAGGCATATCAAAAGAAGTAGAGTGAGACCATTACAAAACAGAGTCTTACATAGCTCTCTCCCTGTGCTCATTAAAATAGAAGGTGCTGCCGTGATGCAGAAAATAGCTCATCTCAAGTTTGATGATGGCTGATAAGTCCTCAGTCAGACTTCCAGTTTTGATTGCTGTCAGGCAGGAAATCAGCCTTTGTCCTTGGTCAGGATGATGGCATATGATCCTGCCTCAGCTGCTTCTTCAGACATCTTCAAGCTATGTTATTGTTATCCCAGAAAAGCTAAATTTGGTAAAGCAAAGAAGAGCCTGGGAAAGCATACGTGAATGAGAAAGTGTGAAAAGATTCCTGAAGACAAAACCTCTACAATGGCTTCTTCCCGTAGGAGTAGAAGAAGATACTGGAATCCCTGGGCAAGAGGATGATGACTGAAGACAAGACACTGTTTTTATACCTAGCGAGTCAGGAAGATTAAAGAAAGAGCAGCAAAATGAAGTGGAAGGATTTCTTTCGTATCAGTAGTCAGTGTAGCGTCTTATTTCCAGTAGGCACATTGGAGAAACAATACTTTGCTTGTCATAGAATAAACATTCAATACATATGTTATTAATGACCTTAGTGTGTGGTAAAACAGAGAGAGAATTGAAGTGTTGACAAGAAGTATGTGGAGAGTTGGGAACATAGGGATATGGATAGGCTTGGCTGGTAACTAGGATCTAAGCTCGTAATGCAGACTTGGTATTATTCTCCTTAGAGTCATGATGGCACCCAAACTTGATGACCAGCTTGCCAAAGTGGATCTTGTTCAAGGCCTTGAAAACATCTAGAAGTTTTTAATATTTGAAGAAAGATGGAGACATTTCGAATTTTTCTGTAGGACTCAGGAAACACATCCAGTTTGTCAGCTCTTGCTATACCCTCATCACAGGGCATGAGATTTTAATTCTCTTTGCCTTTGTCCTGTACACTTTAGTATTTTTACTTATTCTTTCAGTATATATGAGGTATGTGAGAGTTAATTATGTCATCTGAAAAGTACTTTGAAAACTACTTAAGAAAAGATGTGAATAAATAAGCTATTTTATCAGCCTACAGGATGCAAGTTTGGCCAAGCTAGTGGTATTTTTGAGATGGCTGTGAAAAATCAAAGACAGAACACATATTTGTTGAGCCATTACTGTGTTCCCAGGAATGTTCAGGGCACCGGGGAATATAAAAGTCGTGTAAGACATGAGCCTTGATTTGGGGAGCTAGCGTTTAAGCTAAGAAGGCAGCGCTAATAACGTACATGGCGTGACTATGGGAGAACTGACAAATATGCAATTTAATGAAAAATTATATTACAGAACACAAATGCTACATTTATTTAGAGAGAAGGGAGAGCTGTTTGGGCTAAAGTGTTGGAGGTGAGGCTTTATGGGCAAAATGCCTCCAGAGCCAGAATTTAAAATATGGTAAATTAGATAGGTAGACGTTTTGTGTGAGGAGGTTGGAACTGAGCCCCAGGTGGTGTATCTGGAGCTCCCTGGGCTTACTTGTAGCAGGGAGCCAGCAGGGTGCACCAGGCTGTGGATTCGTTTCCCACTGGAAGCCCTTCTCATTGCTTACTACTGTTGTGGCATATAGGCCCATCCTTTGGGTGGAGCTATTGGCATGGCCACCCTGAGCCTAGTCCTTGCTGGGGGAGTGGTGACTGTTACAAGTGTCTCTGCAAACTTCTCCTGTGTGAACATTA
Organism: Hippopotamus amphibius kiboko; assembly: GCF_030028045.1. Lineage (NCBI taxonomy): Eukaryota > Metazoa > Chordata > Mammalia > Artiodactyla > Hippopotamidae > Hippopotamus > Hippopotamus amphibius. Next base: position 36,098,493 of record NC_080200.1, on the reverse strand, counting down.
TATAAATTCAACTTTAAAACTTCTTTCTTTAACAGTATCCCAAGAGGTCTATTAAAGATACCAACAGCATGGCTTCCTTTTAAGAATATGATCTTTTTTTTTTTAAATTATCAAAATTATATTTATTTATTTATTTATTTATTTTTAGTTTTTTTGGGGGGTACACCAAGTTCAATCGTCTCTTTTTATACACATATCCCCGTATTCCCTCCCTTCCTTGACTCCCCCCACCTTGAGTCCCCCCAGCCTCCCCGCCCCAGTCCTCTAAGGCATCTTCCATCCTCGGTTGGACTCCCTTTGTTATACAACTTCCCACTGACTATCAGTTTTACAGTTGGTAGCATATATATGTCTGTGCTACTCTCTCACTTCGTCTCAGCTTCCCCTTCACCCCCTGCCCCCACCCAAACCTCGAGTTCTCCAGTCCATTCTCTGTATCTGCGTCCTTGTTCTTGTCACTGAGTTCATCAGTACCATTTTTAGATTCCGTATATGTGAGTTAGCATACAATATTTGTCTTTCTCTTTCTGACTTACTTCACTCTGTATGACAGACTGTAGTTCTATCCACCTCATTACATATAGCTCCATCTCATCCCTTTTTATAGCTGAGTAATATTCCATTGCATATACATGTCACATCTTCTTATCCATTCATTTGTTGATGGGCATTTAGGTTGCTTCCATGTCCTGGCTATTGTAAATAGTGCTGCAATAAACATTATGGTACAAGTTTCTTTTGGGATTATGGTTTTCTTTGGGTATATGCCCAGTAGTGGGATTACTGGATCATATGGTAGTTCTATTTGTAGTTTTTTAAGGAAACTCCAAATTGTTTTCAATAGTGGCTGTACCAACTTACATTCCCACCAACAGTGCAGGAGAGTTCCCTTTTCTCCACACCCTCTCCAACATTTGTTGTTTCCAGATTTTGTGATGATGGCCATTCTGGTCGGTGTGAGGTGATACCTCATTGTGGCTTTGACTTGCATTTCTCTGATGATTAGTGATGTTGAGCATCTTTTCATGTGTTTGTTGGCCATCTGTATGTCTTCTTTGGAGAAATGTCTATTTAGGTCTTCCGCCCATTTGTGGATTGGGTTATTTGCTTTTTTGGTATGAAGCTTCATGAGCTGCTTGTATATTTTGGAGGTTAATCCTTTGTCCGTTGTTTCATAGGCAATTATTTTTTCCCATTCTGAGGGTTGCCTTTTAGTCTTGTTTATGGTTTCTTTTGCTGTGCAAAAGCTTTTAAGTTTCATGAGGTCCCATGTGTTTATTCTTGATTTTATTTCCATGATTCTAGGAGGTGGGTCAAAAAGGATCTTGCTTTGATGGATGTCATAGAGTGTTCTGCCTATGTTTTCCTCTAGGAGTTTTATAGTGTCTGGCCTTACATGTAGGTCTTTAATCCATTTGGAGTTTATTTTTGTGTATGGTGTTAGGAAGTGTTCTAATTTCATTCTTTGACATGTTGCTGTCCAATTTTCCCAGCACCACTTATTGAAGAGGCTGTCTTTTTTCCATTGTATATTCATGCCTCCTTTGTCAAAGATAAGGTGCCCATATGTGTTTGGGCTTACTTCTGAGTTCTCTATTCTATTCCATTGATCTTCCTTTCTATTTTTTTGCCAGTGCCATACTGTCTTGATCACTATGGCCTTGTAGTATAGTTTGAAGTCAGGAAGCCTGATTCCACCAACTCCATTTTTCCTTCTCAAGATGGCTTTGGCTATTCGGGGTCTTTTGCGTTTCCATACAAATCGTAAGATTTCTTGCTCTAGTTCTGTGAAAAATGCCATTGGTAATTTGATCGGGATTGCATTGAATCTGTAAATTGCTTTGGGTAGTACAGTCATTTTCACGATGTTGATTTTTCCAATCCAGGAAAATGGTATGTCCCTCCATCTGTTTGTGTCATCTTTGATTTCTTTCATCAATGTCTTAAAGTTTTCTGCATACAGATCTTTTGCCTCCTTAGGCAGGTTTATTCCTAGATATTTTCTTCTTTTTGTTACAGTGGTGAATGGGAGAGTTTCCTTAATTTCTCTTTCTACTCTTCCGTTGTTACTGTATAGGAATGCAAGAGATTTCTGTGCATTAATTTTGTATCCTGCTACTTTACTAAACTCATCAATTAGTGCAAGCAGTTTTCTGGTAGAGTCTTTAGGGTTTTCTATATATAATATCATGTCATCTGCAAAGAGTGACAACTTTACTTCTTCTTTTCCAATTTGCATTCCTTTGATTTCTTTTTCTTCTCTGATTGCTGTGGCTAAAGCTTCCAAAACTATGTTGAATAATAATGGTGAGAGTGAACACCCTTGTCTTGTTCCTGTTCTTAGAGGGAATTCTTCCAGTTTTTCCCCATTGAGAACAGTGTTGGCTTTTGGTTTCTCATATATGGCTTTTATTATGTTGATGTAATTTCCTTCTATGCCCATTTTCTGGAGAGTTTTTATCATAAATGGATGTTGAATTTTGTCAAAAGCTTTTTCTGCATCCATTGAGATGATCATATGGTTTTTATCCTTCAATTTTTTGATATGATGTATCACATTGATTGATTTGCGTATATTGAAGAATCCTTGCATTCCAGGGATAAACCCCACTTGATCATGGTGTATGATTTTTTTAATGTGCTGTTGGAGTCCGTTAGCTAGTATTTTGTTGAGGATTTTTGCATCTATATTCATCAGTGATATTGGCCTGTAATTTTCTTTTTTTGTGACATCTTTGCCTGGTTTTGGTATCAGGGTGATGGTAGCCTCGTAGAATGAGTTTCGGAGTGTTCCGCCTTCTGCAATATTTTGGAAGAGTTTGAGAAGGATAGGTGTTAGCTCTTCTCGAAATGTTTGATAGAATTCGCCCGTGAACCCATCTGGTCCTGGGCTTTTGTGTGTTGGGAGATTTTTAATCACTGCCTCAATTTCCATACTTGTGATTGGTCTGTTCATGGTTTCTATTTCTTCCTGGTTCAGTCTTGCAAGATTGTATTTTTCTAAGAATTTATCCATTTCTTCTAGGTTATCCAATTTATTGGCATAGAGTTGCTTGTAGTAGTCTCTCATGATGTTTTGTATTTCTGAGGTGTCCGTTGTTACTTCTCCTTTGTCATTTCTAATTCTGTTGATTTGCATCTTCTCCCTTTTTTTCTTGATGAGTCTGGCTAATGGTTTATCAATTTTGTTAATCTTCTCAAAGAACCAGCTTTTAGTTTTATTTATTTTTGCTATGGTTTCCTTCCTTTCTTTTTCATGTATTTCTGCTCTGATCTTTGTGATTTCTTTCCTTCTGCTCACTTTGGGGTTTCTTTGTTCTTCTTTCTCTAGTTGTTTTAGGTGTAAGGTTAGGTTGTTTATTCGATAATTTTCTTGTTTCTTAAGGTAGGACTGTATTGCTATAAACTTCCCTCTTAGAACTGCTTTTGCTGCGTCCCATAGGTTTTGGGTTGTTGTGTTTTCGTTGTCATTTGTTTCTAGATATTTTTTGATTTCCTCTTTGATTTCTTTAGTGATTTCTTGGTTGTTTAAGAGTGAATTGTTTAGCCTCCATGTGTTTGTATTTTTTGCAGTTTTTTTTCCTGTAATTGATATCTAGTCTCATGGCGTTGTGGTCTGAGAAGATGCTTGATATGATTTCAATTTTCTTGAATTTACTGAGGTTTGATTTGTGACCCAAGATGTGATCTATCCAGGAAAATGTTCCGTATGCACTTGAGAAGAAAGTGTAGTCTGTCGTTTCTGGATGGAATGTCCTATAAATATCCATTAAGTCGAGATGGTCTAATGTGTCATTTAAAGCTTGTGTGTCTTTATTTATTTTCTGTTTGGATGATCTGTCCATTGATGTAAGTGGGGTGTTCAAGTCTCCCACTATTATTGTGTTGCTGTCGATGTCCCCTTTCATAGCTGTTAGCATTTGCCTTATGTATTGAGGTGCTCCTATGTTGGGTGTATAGATATTTACCATTGTGATATGTTCTTCTTGAATGGATCCCTTGATCATTATGTAGTGTCCTTCCTTGTCTCTTTTAATAGTCTTTACTTTCAAGTCTAGTTTGTCTGATATGAGTATTGCTACTCCAGCTTTCTTTTGACTTCCATTTGCATGGAATATCTTTTTCCATCCCTTTACTTTCAGTCTATATGTATCCCTTGGTCTGAAGTGGGTTTCTTGTAGGCAGCATATAGAAGGGTCTTGTTTTTGTATCCATTCAGCCAGTCTGTGTCTTTTGGTTGGAGCATTTAATCCATTTACATTTAAAGTGATTATTGACATGTGTGTTCCAATTACCATTTTCTTAATTGTTTTGGGTTTGTATTTGTAGGTGTTTTCCTTTTCTTGTGTATCCTACTTAGAGAAGTTCCTTTAGCACTTGTTGTAAGGCTGGTTTGGTGGTGCTGAATTCTCTTAACTTTTGCTTGTCTGGAAAGCTTTCGACTTCTCCCTCAAATCTGAATGAGATTCATGCTGGGTAGAGTATTCTTGGCTGTAGGTTTCTCTCTTTCAGGACTTTCAGCATATCCTGCCATTCCCTTCTGGCCTGCAGAGTTTCTGTAGAAAGATCAGCTGTTATCCTGATGGGTTTTCCCTTATATGTTGTTTGTTGCTTTTCTCTTGCTGCTTTTAATATTTTTTCTTTGTGTTTAATTGTCGTTAGTTTGATTAATATGTGTCTTGGTGTATTTCTCCTTGGGTTTATTGTGTATGGGACTCTCTGTGCTTCTTGGACTTGGTTAATTATTTCCTTTCCCATGTTGGGGAAGTTTTGCACTATAACCTCTTCAAATATTTTCTCAGACCCTTTCTTGTTTTCTTCTTCTTCTAGGATGCCTATAATTCGAATGTTGGTACACTTAATGTTATCACTGAGGTCTCTGAGATGGTCTTCTATTCTTTTTATTCTTTTTTCTCTTTCCTGCTCTGTGGCAGCTATTTCCCCCATTCTATCTTCCAACTCACTTATTCGTTCTTCTGCCTCAGTCATTCTGCTGGTTATAGCATCTAGAGTATTTTTAATTTCAGTTATTTTGTTATCCATTGCTGTTTGTTTTTCTGAGTTCTCATGAACTGTTTCTTGTACTTTCTCTATTTTGTTATCGAGATTTTGTATCATTTTTACTATCATTACTCTAAATTCTTTTTCAGGAATTTTTCCTATTTCCTCCTCATTTATTTGGTCTTGTGGGTTTTTTCCTGCTCCTTTGCCTGCATGGTGTTTCTTTGTTTCCTCATGGTTGTCCAAACTTTTGGGGTTGCCTGTCCTGGTGATAGAGGTGTTTATAGAAGACTGTCCAAGCCTCAGACTATGTCCAAGTATTGGATTAAACAAATACTAAGTCTAGGAAACACATACATGTATAAGACACACCATTACTGAATCCATTAGGACATAAGGCTGTAGAAAGACCTGACAGAACCCCAGTGTGCTACCAGATATTCAAGGAGAAACCCAACCGAAATTGACAACTGAAACAGAACAAATCAGAGAGAAAAGCAAAAGCAAACTAAGAAACAAATAACACCTTACACATACAAACATTAATCCAGGGAGATTTTGTAAGCTAGGATCAAATATAGAAAAGAGCCAGAGTACCACCAGAGAGAATGGAGATTCTCAGAATGTAATTAGACAACTATACTAAGAACTAAGATAAAGACAAAAACCTAATATTAAATACCAAGGCGGTGCGTCATCTGGAGAATAGAGCAAGGAGTCTGAGCAGATCGATAGTGTTGCTTATAAGTATGTTAAGAGAAAATAAACTTAAAATGACTGGAAGAAACGGGAACAGAAGAGCGTAGTGTGGTTGCAAATATGCAAATAAAAAGAAAGAAATAGAAATGTATAAAAGATAGGGATGAAAGGAAAGTATGAGAGCTATATTGTCCGTACTACCAAAAATTTAGCTAGATATAGAAGTATATAAAAAGGCAAAAAAATAAAAATAGAATAAAGAATAGCATTAAAAAATTATGTTATAAAACTTGTAGATCGCTTAGGGCTAAGATTGTATTTAATAAGGAAAAAAAAGAGAGAGAGAGAAAAAGAAAAAAAAAAACAGAGAGAGAGGAAAAGAAAAAAAAAGAGGAAAAAGAAAAAAAAAAAATCCAGAACGGATCCCAGAATGGACCAGTTCAATAGGAATTGACACTAATATTTCTGTTTCCTTAGCGTCTCAGCTGTAAGTTTCCTTCTCCTCGCCTTGGGTTTTTTTGCATTATTCTGTGACCAGTAGAGGTTCCTTTATTGTTTGTCTGTAAGCGTCGGTGTGTGGGGAGGGAGAGGGTACAATAGTGGCTCCTTCTCCTGGGAGTGAGTGAGCAGTGGCGCACTGTTGTTTCAGTCGGCCTTGGAGGTGCCTTTTGCAGAGGGACGCTGGTGGCTCAGGTGTAAACAGAAAGTCTTAGAGTTGGGCCTCTCTCAGGTTTTTTTGTTTGTTTGTTTGTTTGTTTTTTTCTAGGCAGCCTCCCTGCTGCTTGCATTCCAAGGGGTTTTAATCTATCCCCACCCGAGTGCCTGAGGGTGCTTGTTATCCCTGAGCACCTTAGGTGGCCCACAGGGTGTCTCTCCACTGCCTGTTGCAGAGGTGCTGAAAGAGTGAGAGAGGCTATGCGCGGCTCCTCCCCGCCCTGCCCGTGAGCCTGCAGCCTGCAGCCGCCATCATGGCCTGGCAGCTCTCAGGGGAAGACACTCCTTGCCATGGACCTCTTCCCTCCTGTCCTCTTGGTCTGTCACCTTACTGGCAACAATGTTTCTCACCCTGAACCAGCTCTCCAGTTCCCACGCTCCTGCTCCCGGACCCTCTGTTCAGCTGTGGATCGACGTCTCGGTCCCAGAACGCTAAGCTGCGCTGCGGACCCTCCGTATGTTTCTCATTCCCTCCCGTCTGCCACGGCTCCGCCGCTTCACCCTCTTTGAGCCCTCGTAGATGCCTCCCTACCGGTTATGTTGGGCTCCTTGCGGTCCTTTCTGGTGTCCGAGGCCGTCTGCTGGTGTTCAGCTGGTTCTCTGTGGGAATTATTGCATCCTTTGTTGCATTCCCAATGCATCTGTGGAGAGGGATGCATTCCACGTCCCTCTACTTCGCCGCCATCTTTTTTCTCCCAAGAATATGATCTTGAATGGACCCTACAATGGTAGAGTTGGCCTGAGATTGCTTCCTCCACCCCACTTCCCTGCACATGCTTGTACTGTTAGTCTTGGCCCAATGGAGCCATAAGCCCTCGTAGAATTTGAGATCCTCCATCAGTGATCCTTTACCATTCGGCTAAGCAGGGCATAGGGGCATTTGGAAATAGGGTTGTTAAAAGGACTGGAAAGCGGACTTCCTAGGTGGTACAGTGGTTAAGAATCCACCTGCTAATGCAGGGGGCATGGGTTCGATCCCAGCTCCAGGAAGATCCCACATGCTACAGAGCAACTAAACTCGTGCGCCACAACTATTGAGCCTGTGGTCTCGAGCCCAGGAGCCACAACTATTGAGCCCATGTGCTGCAACTACTGAAGCCCACACACCTAGAGCCTGTGCTCCGCAACAAGAGAAGCCACTACAGTGAGGAGCCCGCGCACCACAATGAAGAGTAGCCCCCACTTGCTGCAATTAGAGAAAGCCCGTATGCAACAATGAAGACCCAACACAGCCAATAAATTAATTAATTAAAAAGAAAAGGACTGGAAAGATTTATAGACTTTTAGTGTCTAGAGTCAGGGATGCTAAAGTTCTGTAATGCCAGGGGCAGCCATACATAAGGAAGAATGCTATTAGACCCCTGCTGAAAGCTGAATCCAACATCCTCACTTTATTCATAGATGAGGAAAGGGGAGTGACAAGACTTCCTTAGGATTAAACAGATTTATAACCCAGATTTATAACCAAGTTCTCCTAGCTTTCTTTCAAGGGTTCTTTCTGCTACACAACATTCCCACTTATAAATATTGACTTTCACTAGGTTGTTTATAGCATGTTGTTTTATCTCGGTCATTCAGGAGTGGGTGGGTTGTGACAAGTGACACTTGACCGGCAGTTCTTTCCCCTGGGAATACACAGAGGTTGCCTGTGAATCAAGGCTGGCAGATGCTTCTGGGGTAGCAACCACTGCAGAAGTCTAAAGGTGGGTTGGCATTCTGGAAAACACATGGGGGAGGCTTTGGAATCACACATCTGGCTTGTCTGAAGGGATTTGAATCCAGCTCTGCCGTTTACTACCTTTACGACTCTCAGCAGGTTAATTAAACATTCTGAGCTTTGTCTGCAAAATGGGGATGGCGATTCTTACTTGGAAAAGCTGTTGTAGTTTAAGTGAATCCAAACAATGCCTGGCTCACATTGACTCCACGCAGTACATCTTGCTCTAAGAGAGGAGACTTGAGACCTTCACTCATAAAAGATCACTTGATACTAGTTGCTGCTTTTTTTTCCCCTTCTCCTTTCTCCCATCAACCCAAGTTAGGGCTTTAATGTGTCCCTGAAAGTGTTTCTTTTGTTCGAACAATTGAAATTTCCCTCCTTCAGAAGAGGCCAGAGGTTAGTTTATTTTGACTTCTCTGTTAATGTGCCTAGACTATTACCACACAACAGAAATGAAAGATATATCCAGATGATTATTGGTAGCTTATGAAATTTGGCTTTTAAAAGCAATAATAAAAGCCATCCCAGGATATATATGTTTGTCGGAGAGATTTCTGTCAGCCATGGGAGACCCTCGGTAGGCAAAGTGATTCTTTTGGTAAGTTAAGGGACAATTAACAGTTGGCCATTTGGGGTGGTGGGGGTTGTGGTAAAGGGCCTTTCTGGGTAAAGAACAGCCTATGATGATGTGCCGTAACACGTGAGAACCTAGAGGGATGCACCCAAAAGCCTGGGAGTGTTTCAGGCCTTGACTTTGAAAAACTTGCAGACTTTGACACCTAGTTGCACATTTTCTCATTATTGGAAGACTTTAAAGTTGCTTATCTTTGTTAGAGGTTAATTTTCTTAAAAGGTAAAATCATGAGTCTCCTACAGATAGAAAATGAACGGATGTAAAATAATACAGATATTAATTAATGAAGGAACTTGGAAAGATATCATAGCTGTTTCAAAGGAGAACCATAAATGTAGATACAGTAGGGGAATGTTGAAATGAATTTGCAAACTCTAGTCTATCCAGAGGGCAATAGTCAATTACATTCCATTGGATACTACTGATTTGCATTTATATGGACATAAATTATTTTTATGGCTCAATTCTACAAATTAAATTCTGATTCCTCAAAGCTGTAAAATAGCATAGTCCAAGACAAAGGCTCAGACCCCCAAAGGATCAGCTAATCCCTTAAGGCTCAGCATTCTATTGAAGGGATATCCCATAACCTCCGTTCTCATTACACAGTCCAGAGTTTTTCTTAACACCTTCATGATTCCACTGGACCCCGTTCCTGCTTCAACTCCTAATTTGTTGATAAAAATTTGGTGAGGTGGGCTTCCTGTAACTTTGGGAATTCTCTATCTTTCTTTGATATACATTTTATTTTTTAAAAAAACTTTTGACTAGGAAATTTTACTAAAGAGAATAGTATTTTCAGCCTCAGGTACCCATTACTCAGCTTCCAGAATCATCAATATTTTGTTAATCTTCTTTCATCTTTCCACCCTGCCCCTGAGTATTTTAAAGCAATCTCAGACATCTTGTCTTTTCATTTGTAGATCTACTTTACTATGCATATCTGACAAGTAAGCTTCCTATTTTTAATAACCACATGGTCTGTATTTTATGGAGGATAAAGAGAATACTTTATGAAAGGACTTTATACTCTTCAGGCCTGACTCTGTGATATGACAGAGGTGTGATTGTGAGTGTGTGTGTGTGTGTACACACACATATATACACATACACATCCATGTAAGACTTATTCTCTTTTGTCATTCAGGCCCCAACTCAAATGTCACCATCTCAAAAGGACTTCTCTGACCCCTAGCTAGAATAACCTTTCCCCAACTAGGTCATGCTATCATATAACCCTGTTTTATTTTCTTCACAGCACTTACCACTATCTAATATTATCTTATTTATTAACTTCTTTTTCTATTTTTTGTCCATCTCCACTAACAAAAAGGTAAGCTCCCTAATAGTAGAGACCTCTTCTGTCTTGTTCACTTTAGAAAATCCTTCGTAAGTTTTGGTTGAATGAATGCATTTTAGTAGTTAATGGAAGTTTTGTTAGCATTCTTCCAAAAATTTATTTTCCTTCCACAGGTCCAAAAATGCATAACCTTCCTGTGCCAATTCCTAGTGTATTTATAAGGTGGTGAGATTTCCTCATGGTGTGGATTGAGGGACCAAAGATGATCCAGGTCAGTTATAATATCTCTCCATAAATGACCTTAACCTGATATATTCAATAGCCGCTTCACTTGATCAGCAAATATAGTTACGAGTAGTGTCTCATTTTGGATTTCTCCCAGAAGAAAGCCATAACATAAGGATTCAGGTAAAAGTTTATTTGGGAAAGTGAAAAAAGGAAGGGAAAGGAGCCAATAAAGGGTGCATTATGAAGCAAGTTACCATCATTGGCAACTGGAGTTTGTTATCTTCCTGGAGAGATTTTGGGAGCACAGGCAAAGCACACGTTTGAGTCCTCTCACCCAAGGTTGAAAGAGTTTGAGCATTTACCCACCAACTTCCATCAGTTATTAATTCCTGGTCACTAACATTCAGGGGGGCAAAGCAATCTCCAGATGCAAGAGAGAACCTTCAAGTAGAGAAATACAGGTGCTGGCAGTTAGAAATTAGGCAGTGTGCTGTATTAGGGGTGAGAGGGCATGGTTGGGGAAGGGACAGGCATCTTGCATTGGATAACACAATATGATTTTTTTAAATAATCTTTTTATTTGGGACTAATTTCAGATTTAGAGAAAAGTTGCAAAAACTGTAGAGTTCCTGTATATCCCTTGCCCAGTTTCCCCTAATGTTAACATCCAGGATCATGGTATATTTGTCAAAATTAAAAAACCAACATTCGTACAATACTATTAACCAAATTCCTGACTTTATTCGGATTTTCTTGGTATTTCCAATAATTTCCTTTTTTTGGTTCCAGAATTCAGTCCAGAATATCACATTGATTTTAATTATAAAATTTTAAAATACTGTGCATTTTATTTGGGCCCTCTTATATGTTCAACCAACTAATCTTTGTACCTAAATATTATGTTCTATGAATGAAAATACAATGATGTCCACGTCCAACATAATATTGAACACAGGGTATAGTCTCAAAACAGACAGATCAAAACCACGGTAAGAACAAAACTGTATTCAGTAGGCCTGTGTGTAGCTGAGCCTCCATCAGTTAGCCAAGAATTACTCATCACAGTATGATGACTTGGAGGAAATTTGATTTTGAACATTGTGTCCTGAACATCAAATGTGAAGCAAGACCCCCTAAATCAAACGCTACTCAGTCCATTCCACGTGCCCGGCTTTGTATGCACATGTCACATTTAATCCTGCTCTCTGTGAGTCACATAGCCTTGAGCGTCTAGACAGATAAGGGAATGAGACTCAGGGAAGTTAAGTTTTTTGCCCAGGGATTCACAAGTGGTAAATAACTCAATTGAAATGAAGACACATGTTTTCTGGCTTCAGAGCCTGCACTCTTGATACTGTACTACACCCCCTCTCTCCCACTCTTCTCCACTTGCCCAGCCCGTCCTTGGTGCCTTTTGATGCGCATGCCGTCTTTGACAAACCTGTATTATGAACCATGCATGGTGTATTTCTTAGTAAGCTGCATGAACTGTTAGCCCTGCATCTGTGGAACATTTTCAGAGCCTACCTAACAACTGTAAAACCTGATATCTTGATATTCACATACATTGACCATAAAGCTCATCAGAAAGTTACCCCATGCTCTAATAATAAAGTTTTGACCCAGGGCCAATAATAGGCATGGAAGCAAGAACCTCTATAGAGCAGGCACTGATGTTGTGCAACAATTCAAACATTTTATTAGTTTATAATGTGTTTGAGTTTGGATAGTTAACCTCTATTTCTCAGTCTTTCCATAGTTCCTTTTTTTTTTTTTTAACATATTACATGAGGGATATGGAATATTCAGTGAAATCTTTGACTGATCTTTATATTTTCAATGGCCCAACTGAAAATTACCCTTAGTTGGCTTGGAACTCGGGGAATGAAATTCAGAAGAAGAAATTTTTATAAATTATTCAAGCTTTGACTCTGGGAAGATAAACAACGTGGATATCTGGGCCAATCAATGCTGAAATTCCTCTAACCTCTAATTCTAAATTCAGAAAAGAATAGGCTTTAAGGTTTTTTGTTTATTTTTGCTTTGATTACAAGTTGTTGGAAGTGTAGAGTTCCTATCTAATAACACAGGCTATGTAAAACCCAAATTATTGGCTCAGAGTGAGATCCAACTTCTAAGAAGATACAAAGAACAATCGTAAAAATGGGCTTTTTTTCTTAGAAGGAATAAGCAGGGATTGACTGAAAAGTAATCCCTTCAGATTCTAATGTTTGTAAAGCATTGCACATTTTTAAAGGAGAAAAAGCGTTACCTTTCAGGTCATATGTATGGAGCTGTTTTCTTTACTTCAGTGGCTACCTTAGGTTGGCATGCTTTTAAACCATAACCTTTGATCAAATGACCAAAGGACCATTCGACCTTTGTATCTGTGATACAGGTACAACCTGTTAATGCAGATTTGCAAACTGTGCTCCAGCAAGCCCCCTCGGGGCTCTTGGGTGTCCAGGGGGGTGGCCAAGCTGGCCACACTGCGTGCTTCCCCCCTGCAAAGTGCTGTGCTTTCATCTGTTTGATACACAGTGCTTCTGAGAAGATTTAAATTGAAGGACCAGCTTCTCTTCTTAAAAAACCAGGCAAACAAAAATATTTAAACCATTATATATTTCCTTATTTTGTTTAGACTGCTTTTCTGACCACTTCTCTTTAGCAAGTATTGATATTTCTCTTTAGGAAGCCCTTGGATTTCTAGAGGAAAAATTAGCTTTTCTCTGTCACATTAGCTTTTCTATGTCTAAGTTCAGATTTACTTTCATAATGGTGAGACTGTAAGCGCCTACAGGGCAAAGGACTGTGTATTCTCTACTTGATGGGCACTCAGTAGTTTGCTTCACTAATTACTGTTGTGTGGGCAGTATTAAGGAAGTGCTTACTCTGGCTGGGGCCTTTTTTCATGTTATGTTATTTAATCTCACACAAATCCCCCATGAGCCACCTGATCCTACATTTGGTGAAAGTATGACACAGGGAGGTGAAATAATTTATGCAAGGACCCACAGCTGTAACTAGCACGGTCAAGATTCAAACACAGATCTTCCTAATTCTAAATGTGGCCAACTCCCATGCTTCTAGCTACTGCCTATGTGGTGGTTTTAAAAATATGTCCACAAATTCTTTGATACTCTTCTCATCAAGAGGTGGAGTGGGGCCTGGACTTAGTGACTCACTTCTAATGAACAGAATAAAGTAGAAGTGAAGATGTGCAACTTTGGAGACTAAATCATTCAAAGGTACTGTGGCTTCTGTCTTGGTTGCTCTGTCTCTTGGACCATTCACTCTGGGGGAAACCAACAGCCACGTTTTGAGCTGCCCTATGGAGAGGCTCACATGGAAAGAAGGTGAGGGAGTCCCCCCGTCAGTGTGGAATGAAGAACTCAGGCCCCCAACCTAATAGCCAATGTGAAACTGAAGCCTCTTGACAACAACCACCATGAGAGTGACCTTGGAGGTGGAGCCTTCAGCACCAGTCCAGCCTCAGAATAACTGCAGACCTCTCCCTGCCAACAACTTGATTGCAGCCTTGGAAAAGACCCTGAGCCAGAATCACCCAGCTAAGCCTCTTCTAGGTCCCTGCCCCTAGACTGTAAGATAATAAATGTTTGTTGTTTTAAACTGCTAAATTTTGAGTTAACTTGTTATGCAGTAATAGATAACTAAGGCAGCCTAACACTGCCTTGATCATTAAAAAAAATTGTCTTAATTTTATTAAATCTTAAATTTTGAAATATTGATACAGCAAGGAGAAATTTTCCAGAAAAAAACAGCTGCCAAATGTAAGCAGTAAAATATTACTGTCCTGTTAATATAATAGTTACAGTGACTTCCCTGGGATTTGGAATTTTGTAATTCAAAGGACAACTGCCTTAAAAGTCCATGATTTAAAAGGAAGGATATTAATAATAACCGCATTGTTGAAGATGGCATTTTGAACTTTTAAAAAATCCTTGTGGGAAAACTCAGGAAGTGTTTTGTTTGGTAAGTTATCACTCATAATCTTAAATTGTCAGAAGCATGTTTGCACTTTACATTATTTAAAGAGGGATATAAAACAAAGTTGAATTTTAACCTCTTCCCTAGAGATTTCACTCAACTTTTCAGAGGGGGTCCTGAAAGCTCATAGGTCAAGCCATGTCTTGGTTTCCTCTGGCTCCAAATTGCATTAACTCTGCTTTATGGCCACTTGCAGTTTAATAAATTACTTGGACTTTGATTAATATCTTTTGAGCTTAAGCCCAAGAATTTGTATAAGACTTTGGGACATAGTACTGTAAATTTATTTAAAGATGGACTCTCAGAGCTGGAAGGAGATAGGTTAGTGTTGGGTTTAGTACATGTATAAGTACTGAATTTGAGCATTTTAAGATCCTTATGGAAGATCCTAAATGATTTGCCTTTTTAAAAAATATGTGAAAGTGATTTTTTTCCTTATATATTTACAAAGTGATTTAAAGAAGTTAAGGAATTGATTCATGAAATGTTGGCTAGTTCTTGTTTGGTATTCAGAATGAATACAGAGATACTGGTTTTCCTTCCCTAAGCTGGAGAACACAGATCAGACCCTGCTGGTCCTTCCCTTTCAATGTTTTTTCCTCCGTGCAGCCTACACCCTGAAAAAGTATTTTAAAAATACTTTTTATATTGAACTGGACTTCCATTGAAAATTTATGCTTGACCTTGATTCATGGGTTTGTGCTACACTGGAGGATAAAGGTAAATATTGATAGCCTGAGTATAAAGATCCATCATTACCGTAATTCATTCATTCACTCACAAACCACGCATTAATTCAGTCTATACTTTGCCCAGCAGAGCAGATTAGGTGCTAGAATACTATAATATGATAAGCAACTCAGACATAGCCTCTGCTTCATAGGAGTTCATGGTCTGGAATGGAGAAGGACATTAATCAAGGATAATTAAAAATAATTTTAAGTACTGTGGAATGAAAGTATAAGGAGACCTGATTCAGGTTTGGGCTTGGTGGTTAGGGAAGGCTTTCAAAAGGAGATATTTGAAATCTAAAGGAGTAGAAGTAGGAGGAAGAAGGAAGAACAATCTGGGCAGAGGGAACAGGAGCCAGGGAGGCACGCAGTACCAATGAGAACTGAAAACAGTGTAGCCAGAGCCCAGAGAGCAGGAGCATGGCCTAAGCAGAGGCCAGAGAAGTAAGCAGGGACTGTATCTCACATGGTCTTGCAGGCTACATTGTAGTCTTTATCAATAGAAAGGGCAAGAGAAAACCATTGAAGGTTTTGAAGCAAAGGGGTGACACAATCAGATTTGCATTGTGTCACCTGGCTCTATAATGAAGAATGGGGGAGTGAAAAGAGGTATTCAGGGAGAAGCGTTCTGCATCTGTTGGAGGCCCGAGATGTTGGTAGCTTGGATCAGAGTGGTGGTGGTAAAGATGGAGAGAAGTGGAAAGATTTACTGTTACTTATGGTTAATAGATTTACCACTTACTTATGAAGAAAAGTAGACTGCACTTCATGCTGCCTTGGATATGATTGGGTGAGGGACGCCATGAAAACGCCCCAGTATTTGGCTTCCTCAGGTGAATGGGGGATACTGGAGGGAGACCAGGCATAGGTCAGGAGAAAGTGGTTTAGTTTGCGGACATTTTCAGTTCGAGGCCTTTTTAAGACATCCATAATGAGATTCAGTGTGGTCTTGGTCCTGGATCAGAGGTCTCTGGAGATATAAATTTGGAAGTCAGTGATGTATTACACACAGTATTAAAGCCACAGAGGTATCACTCTGAGCTCACAGAGTGAAAATAGAGTGAGAGAAGAAAGTGTAGGTCAGAGCCATGAGGAATTCCAACATTTAAAAGCTATGTGGAAGAGAAATTGACAAACGAGAGTGAAAAGCGTGACAGAGAAGGTGCTAGAGTGTCATCTCGGAGGCCAAGGAGTCATTTAAGATGCTGATAAGGGGTAAGGTAAAACAGGTCCTGTAAACGTCCTTTGAGTTAGTAAAATGGCTGTCTCGAAGGACTTTAAGGAGCGCTGTGTTGGTGTCGTAATACAGGCAGAGGCCAGAATGAAGTGTCATGGGGAGCAGGTGGGAAGTGAAGAAAGAGAGACAGTGGATAGAGATAAGTCAAGACATTTGGCTGTTGAGGGAAATAGAAGGATGGAGCTTTAACTAGAGGAGGAAATAGAGTTAAGGGAGAGGTTTCTAAAGTTGGGAGACCTGAGTTTATCTAAGGATTAATGGGAAAGAATAATGCGGAGGATGAGGGGATGACCTGAAGCTAGAGAGAGGATGGGTGATCAATCGTGCAGGATTCCCAAGAAGATAGAATTGGTTCCATTGAGAGAACAGCTGGAGGAATTGGAGAGGAGAGAGAATTCTTGCCCTCTGTACTAGGAGGGAAGAAGAAGGGAAGGGTGCCGATGCCGAGGTGTGCTAGCTGCAAGTTAAGTGCATTTCTATGTCATGTCTCCTGTCTGCTTTGGAAAGTAGTTGAATGGGAGAGAGAAAGGGATGGCATCTTGGCCAAGAAAGGAAGTAACTTCAGATTTTTGAGGACAGAAAAAGCTTGAATATGAAAGGGAGTAAATTCGTAAAGCTTAGTAGGATCCCTAGTCATTACTGGAAGGCCCAGTTGAGGTTGATGATCACAAATTCATGGTGATACACTTTAAAAGGATGCTTTGATGCTTTCTGGAGGCCTTCAGCCATTACCAAGCACAGGGAAAGTGGGACCATCTAGGCCTAAGGTTTTGTCAGAGAGCTGCGATGAAAAGATGGCAGCAGCAAGGGAGCCAGTGAAATGATGACCAGGAATCTAAGCTGGTTAAGAAAAAAAGTTGACTGGAGAGGGAGAGAGTAGAAATGAGACTGGTTGGTTAAATGGGATAGAAGAATAGAATTCAGTGATCAGAACAGGATGCTGCACCCCAGAACAAAGAAAACCAAAACTCTGAAACCATGCATTTCCTTCTTTACAGATTGGAGTCCTAGGCCCTGCCCTCTTGTTCATTCTCTTTGATATTAAGAGTCCATAGCAAAGAAGGAAAGATTATTATAGGGAAGCTAGTACAATTCAGGACAAATTATCTGATGCTTTGGGATTCAACTGATGAAAACAGGAACTAGAAACATGGTACCTATTTGTTCACTACAGTCTCTTTGGAGGGACAGCACTTTGGCTCACTTGGCATGGGATGGTGTCAGCTTGGCTACAGAGGTCTGAATATGGGGCTTGGGTTCCTATAAGGGGCCTAGTTGGCCTACATCCAAGATCCTTGGACGTGGTACCTATATCATGGTCCACTCCACCTTGGAATTGTGTCAAAAAAATTTTATTCATTGAAATCACGTGTGAAGGTCCATTACTGCTTTACCTGGAATTCACTAAGAAGGATCATCAATGCCACATTTTTTCAGTTCAGACTACTCACTTCTGCTCTATACATCTTAAGTAGAAGGTCATTGTATAGCTAACGTCTGGCTAGGTGGAGTTCGTATGAAATGCACAGGGCTCATAGGCATAACTACTGCCTGAGAAAGCCCAGCAAGAATCTAGAAACAATGGTAAAGATGAACTTATTTGCAAAGCAGAGATAGAGACACAGACATAGCGAATAAACATGTGGACACCAAGGAGGAGTGGGGGGGGATGAATTGGGAGATTGGGATTGACATACACACACTATTATGTATAAAATAGATAACTAATGAGAACTGACTGTATAGCGCAGGGAACTCTATTCAGTGCTCTATGGTGACCTAAATGGGAAGGAAATCCAAAAAAGAGGGGATAAATGTATATGTATAGCTGATTCACTTTGCTGTACAGTAGAAACTAACACAACATTGTAAGGCAACTATACTTCAGTAAAAATTAATAATAATAAAAAAAGCCCAGTAAATCTAGCTACATACTCCTACCCCCAGCCCATAGCCCTTACCTATCATCCCATAAATTTCACGTTAAGGGCATTTTCCAGAGAAGATGATCATAAGAAGATTCAGGTAGAGATGAAGCAGGTTGCGAAAACTCTGGCATGTTTTGCCACTGTATTAGTTACACTTCTTCAGAGAAATAGAACAAATAGGATGTGCAGATAGATAGAAGAAGACTTATTTTAAGGAATTAGCTCACACAGTTATGGAAGCTAGCAAGTCCAAAATTTGCAGGGCAGGCTGGAGCCTGAAAGCAGAGCTGGTGTTGCACTTCAAATGCAAAGGTTATCTGTTGCAGAATTCCCTCTTACTCTGGGAGTTCGGTCTTTTGTTCCATTCAGGCCATCAGCTGGTTTGGTGAGTCCACCCTCATTCTGGAAGACCATCTACTTAAAGTCTACTGATTTAAATGATAATCTCATCCAGAAATGCCCTCAGAATAGTGTTTGACCCTATATCTGGGCACTGCGGTCCAGTCAGGTGGATGCATAAAATTAACCTAACAGCAAGGGGAGTTATAGCACTGTCTTCTCTGATTCAACAGTAACAGAAACACTCAGTCTAATTCATCATTTGTGGAGCTTCACATATGCCAGGTGCTGTGTAGAACAGAAACATTACAAGTTTGGTGTGGTCTTCGCTGGGAGTTGGGAACGTTTTACTGTATGTATTTTTTGGCACTTTGGTCTCATAACACTTTGTTCTGGGTGCATAGAAAGCATACGGACTGTTCAGTGCCAGTGACAAGGGACTTTATAATGATGCGTTTGCAGCCAAAGCTTGGTGAAGCAAGACACCACAAGCAGTTAATAGATTTCCATTTGACAGTAGCTGTAAACATTAATCAGAAGGGTCATTACTGTGTTCAGCTCACACACCTGGTTAGAGCAGAAGCCACAGCCGTAGAAGCCCTTATTTATCCTACTTTAACTCCATCTCTCCATTGCAAAGTAAACTTAAATAATTGTCGTTCTGACCACTCACACTCTCAGATAATCATCTTATTAGCCTAAGGATTGATTTTCAGACTCCTTAGCCTGATATTCACAGTCCTGCGGTGTTACCCCAACCTACTTACCCGTCTGGATTTTCTGTCGAGCTTCAAGCTGAACTGTTCCTTTGCCCTCAGAATATCTCATTTGTTTCTGCCCAAGAGTTTTTGTTCATGCTGTTCCCTCCACAATGGCTTTTTCTCTTTTTTGCATCCTCTCATCCTGCTCATCCTTTGAGGCTCCGTTCAAAGGCCACAGTGTCAAACTCCACAGTATCTGCTCTGATCCTTCCCCTGTATTGGCTGCCTTTCCAGCTAAGGCTCCCTTTTCCCTTTCCCCTGGGACTTCATTGGCTTGTTTATTAAGACTCACACTTTCTCTCACTTGAGTTTCTAATGGGCATTGTCTTACTGCCTGTGCCTGCATTTGGCATTGAAGTCTGCAACCTCCCTGGTATCCTCACTACAGTGCCTTGCAGATGGTGAGTGCCCTGCTCTGTGAGATCTTGTTGAGAAAGATCAAAATAAGGGACCTGATTGCAAAGCCTCATTATGATTTGTTAATTTCATCAAGGAAAGAATTTTTGTTGATGTCTTTTTTTTTTTTTTTTGCACATTCTCCACAATACTTAGCAATGTGCTGGGCCACAGTGGGCATTCAGTAATTCATACTTGATGGATTTATTCTGTATCTGATAAGTGTTTTTGGATGCATTCAGACTAAAGTAGCATTGATGATACAAGTTTCAAAAGGTGACATTATTGCTGATGCACATTATGAGGGCACTGTGGTATCTTTTAAAGTCCAGCAAATAGAAAAAATGAGTCAATCATGAGTCAGAATCATTGATGGAATTGTGCCACCATCAAGCTCTAAAAGATTGGCATTGGTGCTGATAGAAAATACCCCACTCTGAGAGCACCCATAGCTAGCCTTCTATACTGAAGTAGCAGTGTGCGTGTGTTCTTTTGCTGGGGAAAAGACTTGGTGGTCCAGTCATCACTGCGGTTTAAACATTTTTTTTTCATTTGTAAACTTGACGTAACTGTGATTTTCTGTTTTCTCCATCTCCGGTGGTGAGTTTTCTGAAGATATTTTTGACTTCTCCTGATTTAAATCATAGCAAAAGAGACTGAGGTAAATATCAAAAGAGACTGCCTTTGATATCTGATTTGAAAAGTGTACTTCAATCAACATTGACCTTTATGTCATACACTAAGTTGAATAAGGAAAGTCTGAGTTAAGTTCAGTGTGCTTTAGAGAAAAGAGCACATTTTTGTTTGTTGGTTTGTTTTCATGTGTTTGAAGGTCCTTATTGAGCTATAATTGACTAATAACATTGTGTAAGTTTACAGTATACATTGTGATCTGATATGTGTATACACATTGTGAAATGGTTACCGCATGAATGTTAGTTAACACATCCATCTCTTCCCTTAGTTACCTTTTTGTGGGTGGTGAGGACATTTAAGATCTATTTTCTTCGCAAATTTCAAGTGTACAATACAATATTGTTAACTGCACCTTAGGTCTCTAAGGATGTATCCATCTTATAACTGAAAATTTATACCGTTTGACAAATATCTCCCTATTTCACTCAACTCCCAACCCCTCTAGCTACCAGTCTACTTTGTTTTATGAGTTGGCCTGGCCTCTTTTGGATTCTGCGTGTAAGTGAGATTGTCCAGTATTTTTCTTTCACAAGAGAGATGCATTACGGAGCAGTTGAAGCCAAAGCGCTGATAAGTGAAACAGTCACAGATACCAGTGGGCTCACTGTGGGTGGGGCCCCAGTTGCCACAGAAGGCAGCTGCCCAGCACACCCACCTTTGTCCACTTACCTGCACAGGTGGGGCAGCAGCAGTTGGTTGAACTCAGCAAACCTGTGTTGCACACTGCGTGCCTGCATGAGCCAGGCATCTGGGACACAATGGAGAGCAGACATGGGCTTTGGGAGCACACTGCCTAGAGCCATTTAATTGCATTCACAACTAACCCCATGGGAGGCAGGAGAGATGGAGGCAGCAGAGACTCACTGTCCTATAATGTCATGGAAGGCTTCTCAGAAGATGTGCCTTTTGAGCTGATTCTACAGAAGCCCACCGGGTAGAGAAAGGGGGAAGGGATGTCCTTAAAGGGACAGCTCATACTCATGGAAGCCTCAAACAAGGTGATGTGTTGGGGAAATAGTAAGTGGTTTGAGGTGGCTGGACCAGAGGATATTTGAGGGTAGGTGAAGGGAAGTGAGGCTGGAAAAGTCGTCAGGGTTCATGTATTGCGTTGTGTCAGGGATTGTGGACTTTTTCTGGGGCCCAGTAGAGAGCTGCACCAGAATTTCTTATATAGATAAGTGACATGATCAGTTTTCTTATTTTAGAAATAAAACCATGGATAATCAGTAAGATCCATCCCACCTGCCTTCACTAATCAAGGTTGTTTTAAGACTTACCTGTCCTCCAAGCAGCACCTAGCCTAAACAATTAGATGTTTGCCTGAGTTATTTTCCAGGAACTTGGAGTCAGCAGCATCTTGTTTGAGCTGAGCTGGTTAAGACTGGATGGGACCACCAAACTTGGGCATACTTAAGTGTCTGCTTGGTGACCTTTTGACATCGAAGAGATGAAAACTCTACCCTGAGAAGGTGCAGAGACCTGTAGCCTAGTTACACCTGTGCGAAAGGATGATTCCTGAATCTTTTCCAATCACCTTTCCCCACGCTCTTCACGTCTCCCAAGTCTCAGACCACGCTGCTTCTTCATTCATATCCCATAAATAGCCCAAGCCTTCAGGGAGGCGGGTTTGAGATTGTTATCCCATCTCCTCGCTTGGCTGCTTTGTTAATCAGCCCTCTCTTTGCTGCAAACCACGCGTCTCAGCATTTTGGTTTGCTGTGCATCCAGGCCAGACGAACCTGGTTCAGTGACAGAGAGACAGCTCACCATGAAGAAAAGAGATGGTTGGATTGCATTGACTGACAGGTAGGGTGGAGATATATATTTTAAATAATAAACCAAATGAGCAATAATTTGTCTTACTCTTGCATAATGAGTAGGATCTTGCCAGCATCTTCATAGGATGAAAAGAAGCCTGGTATTTATCACCAAATCTTTTGAAATGTAAGTATAACACAACGTGATATTCCATTTTTTGAGGCTAGTCTTCCCCTATAGTGTGTGAAAAGGAATAAAAAGTGCAGGCAGACAAGTGATTGTAGCGGTTCTGTCACAGGGAGTCAAGAAACCAGACAGGATATTTAAGCTATGGCTGTTGGTATTGGCAAGAGTTCAACTCCAGGAAAAATAAATACTCTGAGTTAGTGGAGATGATGAAAGTGACATAAATAGAGTGGTCTGTTCCTTTTTGTGCTGTTGCAGGGAAAGGAAGCTTTAAACCTAATGAGATGGGCTCTTGTGAACTGCTTATTCCTTCAGTTACTATTTATAGCTCTTTGTCAACAGTGATCTAAGGATCTTCCCCTTAGATAGCTGAGATCTCATAATTTGTTTCCTCTGAAATGTTTCTAGTCACTGAGATTGCTCTGTAGAAAATTGATTTTTGAGCTTTTAGGGAACCTTATTCCCAATTTACATGGGAAAAGAACTTTGAAAATCATGAAGTCATTTATTGATCAAGTGTTTATGGAAGCACTGACCTACCTCATGGTGAGGGAGGGACTGACCAATGCTTTGCCTTCATGGAGTTTACGATGCAATGCAAATGTTGCATGACAGTCACTAGACTTAGTTTTTTTTGTTTTTTTTTTTTTCAGATAAAGTAGATTTTTTTTACCCATTTTAATTAATTTATTTTCATAGACAGTTTTTTTTTATTGGAATATAATTGCTTTACACTCTTGTACCAGTTTTTGAGGAACAGCAAAGTCAATCAGCTGTATTTATACACATATCCCCATATTCCCTCCCTCGACTCCCCGCCACCCTCCCCATCCCGACCCTCTAAGGCATCACCCATCATCGAGTTGATCTCCCTTTGTTATACACCAACTTCCCACTGGCTATCTATTTTACAGCTGGTAGTATATATGTGTCTATGCTACTCTCTCACTTCGTCCCAGCTTCCCCTTCGCCCCCTGCCCCCGCCAACCTCGTGTCCTCCAGTCCATCCTCTGTATCTGCATCCTTATTCTTGTCTTGTCGCTGGGTTCATCAGAACCATTTTTTTAAAATTTTTTTAGATTCCATATATATGAGTTAGCATACAATATTTGTTTTTCTCTTTCTGACTTACTTCATTCATATGACAGACTCTAGGTCTATCCACCTTATTACGTATAGCTCCATCTCATTCCTTTTTATAGCTGAGTAATATTCCATTGTGTATATATGCCACATCTTCTTTATCTGTTCACTTGTTGATGGGCATTTAGGTTGCTTCCATGTCCTGGCTGTTGTATATAGTGCTGCAATAAATACTATGGTACATGTTTCTTTGGGGATTATGGTTTTCTCTGGGTATATGCCCAGTAGTGGGATTACTGGATCATATGGTAGTTCTATTTTTAGTTTTTTAAGGAACCTCCAAACTGTTTTCCATAGTGGCTGTACCAACTTACAGTCCCACCAACAGTGCAGGAGAGTTCCCTTTTCTCCACACCCTCTCCAACATTTGTTGTTTCTATATTTCTTGATGATGGCCATTCTGACTGGTGTGAGGTGATACCTCATTGTGGCTTTGACTTGCATTTCTCTGATGATTAGTGATGTTGAGCATCTTTTCATGTGTTTGTTGGCCATCTGTATGTCTTCCTTGGAGAAATGTCTATTTAGGTGTTCCGCCCATTTGTGGATTGGGTTACTTGCTTTTCTGGTATTAAGTTGCATGAGCTGCTTGTATATTTTGGAGATTAATCCTTTGTCCATTGTTTCGTTGGCAAGTATTTTCTCCCATTCTGAGGGCTGTCTTCTTGTCTTGTTTATGGTTTCTTTTGTTGTGCAGAAGCTTTTAAGTTTCATTAGGTCCCATTTGTTTATTCTTGATTTTATTTCCATGATTCTAGCAGGTGGGTCAAAAAGGATCTTGCTTTGATGTATGTCATAGAGTGTTCTGCCTATGTTTTCCTCTAGGAGTTTTATAGTGTCTGGCCTTACATTTAGGTCATTAGTCCATTTTGAGTTTATTTTTGTGTATGGTGTTAGGGTGTATTCTAATTTGATTCTTTGACATGTTGCTGTCCAACTTTCCGAGCACCACTTATTGAAGAGGCTGTCTCTTTTCCATTGTATATTCTTGCCTCCTTTGTCAAAGATAAGGTGCCCAGATGTGCTTGGGTTTACCTCTGGGTTCTCTATTCTGTTGCATTGATCTTCCTTTCTATTTTTGTGTCAGTACCATGCTGTCTTGATCACTGTGGCCTTGTAGTATAGTTTGAAGTCAGGAAGCCTAATTCCACCAACTCCATTTTTCCTTCTCAAGATTGCTTTGGCTATTCATGGTCTTTTGCGTTTCCATACAAATCATAAGATTTCTTGCTCTAGTTCTGTGAAAAATGCCATTGGTAATTTGATAGGGATTGCATTGAATCTGTAAATTGCTTTGGGTAGTACAGTCATTATCACAATCCAAGCACATGGTATGTCCCTCCATCTGTTTGTGTCGTCTTTGATTTCTTTCATCAGTGTCTTATAGTTTTCTGCAAACAGATCTTTTGCCTCCTTAGGCAGGTTTATTCCTAGGTATTTTATTCTTTTTGTTGCAATGGTAAATGGGAGAGTTTCCTTAATTTCTCTTTCTGCTTTTTTGCTGTTAGTGTATAGGAATGTAAGAGATTTCTGTGCATTAATTTTGTATCCTACTACTTTAATAAATTCATCAATTAGTGCTAGCAGTTTTCTGGTAGAGTCTTTAGGATTTTCTATGTATACTGTCATGTCATCTGCAAAGAGTGACAATTTTACTTCTTTTCCAATTTGGATTCCTTTTATTTCATTTTCTTCTCTGATTGCTGTGGCTAAAGCTTCCAAAACTGTGTTGAATAATAATGGTGAGAGTAGACACTCTTGTCTTGTTCATGTTCTTAGAGGAAATTCTTTCAGTTTTTCACCATTTAGAATGATGTTGGCTTTTGGTTTCTCATATATGGCTTTTATTATGTTGATGTAATTTCCTTCTATACCCATTTTCTGGAGAGTTTTTTATCATAAATGGATGTTGAACTTTGTCAAAAGTTTTTTCTGTATCTATTGAAATGATCATATGGTTTTTATCCTTCAATTTGTTGATATGATGTATCACATTGATTGATTTGCGTATATTGAAGAATCCTTGCATTCCAGGGATAAACCCCACTTGATCATGGTGTATGATTTTTTTAATGTGCTATTGGATTCTGTTAGCTAGGATTTTGTTGAGGATTTTTGCATCTATATTCATCGGTGATATTGGTCTATAATTTTCTTTTTTTGTGACATCTTTGCCTGGTTTTGGTATCAGGGTGATGGTGGCCTCGTAGAATGAGTTTGAGAGTGTTCCTCCTTCTGCTATATTTTGGAAGAGTTTGAGAAGGATAGGTGTTAGCTCTTCTCGAAATGTTTGATAGAATTCGCCTGTGAATCCATTTGGCCCTGGGCTTTTGTTTATTTGGAGATTTTTAATCACAGCCTCAGCTTTTGTTTGTTGGGAGATTTTTAATCACAGCCTTAATTTCCGTACTTGTGATTGGTCTGTTCATATTTTCTATTTCTTCCTGGTTCAGTCTTGCAAGATTGTATTTTTCTAAGAATTTATCCATTTCTTCTAGGTTATCCAATTTATTGGCATATAGTTGCTTGAGGTAGCCTCTCATGATCTTTTGTATTTCTGTGGTGTCCGTTGTTACTTCTCCTTTTTCATTTCTAATTCTGTTGATTTGCGTCTTCTCCCTTTTTTTTCCTGATGAGTCTGGCTAATGGTTTATCAATTTTGTTTATCTCCTCAAAGAACCAGCTTTCAGTTTCATTAATCTTTGCTATTGTTTCCTTCCTTTCTTTTTCATTTATTTCTGATCTGATCTTCATGATTTCTTTCCTTCTGCTCACTTTGAGGTTTCTTTGTGCTTCTTTCTCTAATTGTTTTAGGTATAAGGTTAGGTTGTTTATTCGATAATTTTCTTGTTTCGTAAGGTAGGACTGTATTGCTATAAACTTCCCTCTTAGAACTGCTTTTGCTGCATCCCATAGATTTTGGGTTGTTGTGTTTTCATTGTCATTTGTTTCTAGATGTTTTATGATTTCCTCTGATTTCTTTAATGATTTCTTGGTTGTTTAATAGTGTATTGTTTAGCCTCCATGTGTTTGTATTTTTTGCAGTTTTTTTCCTGTAATTGATATCTAGTCTCATTGCATTGTGGTCAGAGAAGATGCTTGATATGATTTCAATTTTCTTGAATTTACTGAGGCTTGATTTGTGACCCAAGATGTGATCTATCCAGGAAAATGTTCCGTGTGCTTGAGAAGAAAGTGTATTCTGTTGTTTCTGGATGGAATGTCCTATAAATATCCATTAAGTCGAGATGGTCTAATGTGTCATTTAAAGCTTGTGTGTCTTTATTTATTTTCTGTTTGGATGATCTGTCCATTGATGTAAGTGGGGTGTTCAAATCTCCCACTATTATTGCGTTACTGTCGATGTCCCCTTTTGTGGCTGTTAGCATTTGCCTTATGTATTGAGGTGCTCCTATGTTGGGTGTATAGATATTTACCATTGTGATATGTTCTTCTTGGATGGATCCCTTGATCATTATGTAGTGTCCTTCCTTGTCTCTTGTAATAGTCTTTACCTTAAAGTCTAATTTGTCTGATATGAGTATTGCTACTCCAGCTTTCTTTTGACTTCCATTTTCATGGAATATCTTTTTCCATCCCTTTACTTTCAGTCTATATGTATCCCTTGGTCTGAAGTGGGTTTCTTGTAGGCAGCATATATATGGGTCTTCTTTTTGTATCCATTCAGCCAGTCTGTGTCTTTTGGTTGGAGCATTTAATCCATTTACATTTAAAGTGATTATTGACATGTGTGTTCCTATTATCATTTTCTTAAGTGTTTTGGGCTTGTTTTTGTAGGTGTTTTCCTTTTCTTGTGTGTCCTACTTAGAGAAGTTCCTTTAGCACTTGTTGTAAGGCTTATTTGGTGGCGCTGAATTCTCTTAACTTTTGCTTGTCTGTAAAGCTTTTGATTTCTCCATTGAATCTGATTGAGATTCTTGCTGGGTAGAGTATTCTTGGCTGTAGGATTTTCTCTTTCAAGAGTTTCAGTATATCCTGCCATTCCCTTCTGGCCTGCAGAGTTTCTGTAGAAAGGTCAGCTGTTATCCTTATGGGTTTTCCCTTATGTGTTATTTGTTACTTTTCTCTTGCTTCTTTTAATATTTTTTCTTTGTGTTTAATTTTCATTAGTTTGATTAATATGTGCCTTGATGTATTTCTCCTTGTGTTTATTCTGTATGGGACTCTCTGTGCTTCTTGGACTTGGTTAATTATTTCCTTTCCCATGTTGGGGAAGTTTTGCACTATAACCTCTTCAAATATTTTCTCAGACCCTTTCTTGTTTTCGTCTTCTTCTGGGATGCCTACGATTCGAATGTTGGTGCGCTTAATGTTATTGCCAAAGTCTCTGAGACTGTCTTCTATTCTTTTTATTCTTTTTTCTTTTTCCTGCTCTGTGGCAGTTATTTCCCCCATTCTATCTTCCAGCTCACTTATTCGTTCTTCTTCCTCAGTTATTCTGCTGTTTATACCATCTAAAGTGTTTTTAATTTCAGTTATTTTGTTGTCCATTGCTGTTTGTTTGTTCATTAGTTCTTCTGAGTCCTTATTAAGTGTTTCTTGTATTTTCTGTATTTTGTTATTGAGATATTGGGTCATCTTTACTCTCATTACTCTGAATTCTTTTTCAGGCAATTTTTCTACTTCCTCTTCATTTATTTGGTCTTGTGGGGTTTTTTCCTGCTCCCTTGCCTGCATGGTGTTTTTTTTTTTCATGGTTGTCCAAACTTCAGGGGTTGCTTGTCCCGGCAATTGAAGGGGTTTCAAGAAGACTGTCCAAGCCCCAGACTAATGGCAGAGTGTTGGGTCAAACAAATACTAAGTCAAGGAAACACATACATGTACAAGACACACAAATAATGAATCCAGTAGAACATAAGGCACTAGAAAGACCTGACAGAAGAACC
The DNA here is from genome assembly GCF_030028045.1 of Hippopotamus amphibius kiboko. Taxonomy (NCBI): domain Eukaryota; kingdom Metazoa; phylum Chordata; class Mammalia; order Artiodactyla; family Hippopotamidae; genus Hippopotamus; species Hippopotamus amphibius. The sequence continues at coordinate 36,070,107 of NC_080200.1, read as the reverse complement.
CCAGTATGCTCTCAGACATTCAAAGAAGAAACCAACAGAAATTCAAAACCAAAACAGAACAAAACAGAAACAAAAGCCAAAACAAACAAATAACACCACACACACACACACACACACACACACACACACACACACACAAATCCAGGGAGATATTGAAAGCTAAGGTCAAATATAAAAAAGAGCTAGAGTACCACCAGACAGACTGGAGATTCTCAGAATGAAATTAGACAATTATACTAAGAACTAAGATAAAGAGAAAAACCTAATAATAAATACCAAGGTGATGTGTCATCTGGAGAATAAAGCAAGGAGACTGAGCAGATCGATAATGTTGCTTCTAAGTATGTTAAGATAAGATAAAATAAAAAAGGGTAGAAGACAGGGCAACAGAAGAGCGTAGTGTGACTGGAAATATGAAAATAAAAAGAAAGAAATAGAAATGTATAAAAGATAGCGATGAAAAGAAGGTAGGAGAGATATATAGTCAGCACTACAAAAAACAGCTAATGATAGAAATATATAAAAAGGCTAAAAATAAAAATAGAATAAAAATATGTTATAAAACTTGTAGATCCCTTAAGCCTAAGATCATAATTAATAATAAAAAAAAACTAGAACTGACCCCAGAATGGACCAGTTCAATAAAATTAATACTATTATTTCTGTTTCCTTGGGGTCTCAGCTGTAAGTGTCCTTCTACCTGCCTTGGGTTTTTGTATTATTCTGCGACCTTTATTGTTCGTCTGTAAGCAGTGGTGTGTGGGGAGGGAGAGGGTACAATAGTGGCTCCTACCCGTGGGATTGAGTGAGCAGTGGCGCACTGTCTGGGTCACAGAGGTTCAGTTGGGCCTGGAGGTGCCTGTTGCAGAGGGACGCTGGTGGCTCAGGTGTAAACAGAATGTCTCAGAGTTGGGCCTCTCTCCAGGCTTTTTTGCTCTCGGCTGCCAGCACTCTAAGCCAGCCCTGCCCAAGGGCCTGAGGGCCTTTGTTATCCCTGAGTGCCTTAGTTTGGCCCACAGGGGTCCTTCCTCTGCCCATTGCCGGTGCTGAGAGAGAGAGAGAGAGAGAGAGAGAGAGAGAGAGAGAGAGAGAGGCTATGCCTGCGGCTCCTCCCCCCACCCATGAACCAGGAGCATCTAGCTGCCACCATGGCCCTGCAGCTCTCTGGGGCAGACACTTCTCACTGCGGACCTCTTCCCTCCTGTCCTCTTGGTCTATCTACCCACTGCCAACGATGTTTCTCACCCTGAACCAGTTCTCCGGTTCCCACGCTCCTGCTCCTGGACCCCCTGTTCAGCTGTGAATCGATGTCTCAGTCCGGGAATGCTGAGCTGTGGTGTGGACCCTCTGTGAGTTTCTCCCTCCCTCTCATCTGCCACAGCTCATCCACTTCACCCTCTTTGGGCCATTGTAAATGCCTCCCTACCAGTTATGTCGGGATCCTTGCCATCCTTTCTGGTGTCTGAGGTCGTCTGCTGGTGTTCAGTTGGTTCTTTGTGGGAATTATTGCGTCTTTTGGTGCATTCCCAATGCACCTGTGGCGAGGGATGCATTCCATGTCCCTCTGCTTCACCGCCATCTTTTTTCCCCCTAGACTTAGTTTTTGATGCTGTAGTCCTCTTTTTCCTAACACTTCTACTGAGGAAGCATTTGAAACTTTGCAGATGATGTATACTCCAGTTCATTGGCAAAAAAAAAAAAAGTAGCATTTATAGATTTAATAGATATCTATAGGACATTACATCCAAAAATAGCAGATTGCACTTTCTTCTCAAGTACACGTGGAACATTCTCCAGGATAGATCACATTTTGGGTCACAAATCACGCCTTGGTAAATTTAAGAAAATTGAAATCATAGCAAGCATCTTTTCTGACCACAACGCTATGAGATTAGAAATCAATTACAGGAAAAAAACTAAAAAAGCACAAACACATGGAGGTGAAACAATACACTACTAAATAAACAAGAGATCACTGAAGAAATCAAACAGGAAATCAAAAAATATGTAGAGACAAATGACAATGAAAACACAATGATCCAAAACCTATGGGATGCACCAAAAGCAGTTCTAAGAGGCAAGTTTATAGCAACACAATCCTACCTCAAGAAACAAGAAAAATTCCAGATAAACAATCTAAGCTTGCACCTAAAGAAACTAGAGAAAGAAGAGCAAAGAAAACCCAAAATTGGTAGAAGGAGAGAAATCATAAAGGTCAGAGCAGAAATAAATGAAATAGAGACAAAGAAAACAATAGCAAAAATCAATAAAACTAAAACCTGGTTCTTGGAGAAGATAAATGAAATTGATAAACCTCTAGCAAGATTCATCCAGAAAAAGAGGGAGAGGACTCATATCAATAAAATTAGAACCGAAACAGGAGAAGTTACAACAGACATTGCAGAAATGAAAAGCACCATAAGAGACTACTACAAGCAACTATATGCCAATAAAATGGACAACCTGGATGAAATGGACAGATTTTTAGAAATGGTTAACCTTCCAAAACTGAATCAGGAAGACATAGAAAATATGAACAGACCATTCACAAGTAATGAAATTGAAACTGATTAAAAATCTCTCAACAAACAAAAGTCCAGGACCAGATGGCTTCACGGGTGAATTTTATCAAACATTTAGAGAATAGCTAACACCCATCCTTCTCAAACTCTTCCAAAACATTGCAGAGGAAGGAATACTTCCAAACTCATTTTATGAGGCAACCATCACACTGATAACAAAACCAGACAAAGATACTACAAATGAAGAAAATTACAGACCAATATCACTGAAGAATTCAGATGCCAAAATCCTCAACAAAATACCAGCCAACAAAATCTGACAATACATTAAAAGGATCATACGCCATGATCAAGTGGGGTTTATCCCTGGAATGCAAGGATTCTTCAATATATGCAAATCAGTCAGTGTGATACACCATATTAACAAATTGAAGGGTAAAAACCACATGATCATCTCAATAGATGCAGAAAAAGCTTTTGACAAAATTCAACACCCATTTATGATAAAAACTCTCCAGAAGGTGGGCGTAGAGGGAAACTACCTCAACATAATAAAGGCCATATATGACAAACCCACAGCAAACATCATTCTCAATGGTGAAAAACTGGAAGCATTCCCTCTAAGAGCAGGAACAAGACAAGGATGTCCACTCTCTCCACTACTATTCAACGTAGTTTTGGAATTCCTTGCCACAGCAATCAGAGAAGAAAAAGAAATAAAAGGAATCCAAATTGGAAAAGAAGAAGTAAAACTATCACTGTTTGCAGATGATATGATATTATACATGGAAAATCCTAAAGATACCACCAGAAAACTACTTGAGCTAATCAATGAATTCGGTCAAGTTGCAGGATGCAAAATTAACACACAGAAATCTCTTGCATTTCTACACACTAACAGTGAAAGATCAGAGAGAGAAATTAAGGAAACAATCCCATTCACGATTGCAACAAAAAGAATAAAATACCTAGGAATAAACCTAACCAAGGAGGTAAAAGACCTGTACTCAGAAAAGTATAAGACACTAATGAAAGAAATCAAAGGCAACACAAACAGATGGAGAGATATACCATGTTCTTGGATTGGAAGAATCAACATTGTGAAAATGACTGTACTACCCAAAGCAATCTACAGATTCAATGCCATCCCTATCAAATTACCAATGGCATTTTTCATAGAACTAGAACAAAAAATCCTAAAATTTGTATGGAGACACAAAAGACCCCAAATATCCAAAGCGATCTTGAGGGAAAAAAATGGAGCTGGAGGAATCAGACTCCCTGACTTCAGACTATACTACAAAGCTACAGTAATCAAGACAGTATGGTACTGGCACAAAAGCAGAAATATAGATCAGTGGAACAGGATAGAAAGCCCAGAGATAAACTGTGGTCAACAAATCTATGACAAATGAGGCAAGGATATACAATGGAGAAAAGAAAGCCTCTTCAATAAGTGATGCTGGGAAAACTAGACAGCTACATGTAAAAGAACGAAATTAGAACACTCTCTAACACCATACACAAAAATAAACTTCAAATGGCTTAAAGACCTAAATGTAAGGCCAGACACTATAAAATTGCTAGAGGAAAACATACAAAGAACACTCTTCGACATAAATCACAGCAAGATCTTTTTTGATCGACCCCCTAGAGTAATGGAAATAAAAACAAAAATAAATAAGTGGGACCTAATGAAATTTCGAAGCTTCTGCACAGCAAAGGAAACTATAAGCGAGATGAAAAGACAACCCTCAGAATGGGAGAAAATATTTGCAAACAAATCAACAGACAAAGGACTAATCTCCAAAATACATGAACAGTTCATGCATCTCAATATCAAAAAAACAAACAACCCAATCACAAAATGGGCAGAAGACCTAAATAGGCATTTCTCCAAAGAAAACATACAGATGGCCAAGAGGCACATGAAAAGCTGCTCAACATCACTAACTATTAGAGAAATGTAAATCAAAACTACAATCAGGTTTCACCTCACACCAGTTAGAATGGGCATCATCAAAAAATATAGAAACAATAAATGCTGGAGAGGGTGTTGAGAAAAGGGAACTCTTTTGCACTGTTCGTGGGAATGTAAATTGATACAGCCACTATGGAGAACAGTATTGAGGTTCCTTGCAAAACTAAAAATAGAATTACCATATGACCCAGCAATCACATTCCTGGGCATATACCCAGGGTACACCATAATTCAAAAAGACACATGCACTCCAATGTTCTTTGTAGCACTATTTACAATAGCCAGGACATGGAAGCAACTTAAATGTCCATCAATAGATGAATGGTTAAAGAAGATGTGGTACATATATACAATGGAATATTACTCAGCTGTAAAAAGGAATGAATTTGGCCATTTCTAGAGACATGGATGGACCTAGACACTGTCATACAGAGTGAAGTGAGTCAGAAAGAGAAAAACAAATATGGTATGTGGACTATAGAAAAATGGTACAAATCAACTGGTTTGCAAGGCAGAAATAGAGACACAAATGTAGAGAACAAACATGCACACCAAGTGGGGAAAGCAGGGAAGTTTGGGGGCAATGAATTGGGAGATTGGGATTGCCATATATGCATTACTAATAAGAAAAAAAATATCAAATTGTACACTTTAAATATATGCAGTTTATTGTGTGTCAATTGTATCTCAATAAAAGTTCTTAAAGAAAAAAGTAGCATTTATGTTAGAATTTTGCTAACAGCATGTTGGTAAATTGCTGCAGGTTGCTTTAATCTTTGGGCCACTATTTCCTCATGTGTAGAATTCATAGGTTAGACCAGATTGGTGGTTTTCAACTCTAGCTGCCCATTAGAATCACCTGAAGGCTTACCCTTGACCAATTGAATCAGAATTGCTATTGGAAGAGGAGGCAGACTTATTTTTAAAGCTCCCAGGTGATTCTATTTTATTTAAGCCAGGGCTGAAATTCACCAGATTAGGTTGGAGGTCCCAATTGGAAATCTACAGGTGAGTTTTCTATGCACATGTATGGAGCTTAATAATCTTTTAAATTAGTTGTCAACATAAAATAATTCCAATTTCTCTTGGAAAAATGGAAAGATTGGGCAACAATTGGGCTTATAATTCTGAGTGGTAAAAATTCAACAAAGTAAATCCCAGTTTCTACCTGGCCCCCGTCATTTATTTGTGTTACTTTCCTGGCCCTTGAAGACATTCTCTTTTGAACTAGATCATCTCTAAAGCCTCACATTATTTAAATTGCTTGTTTCCAAAGCCAGAAAACTGGTGAAATAAATGGCACATTTATCTATAAACTGGGTGTTATATTAAATCAAAGAGAACTTAATCTTTCAAGGTGGAAAAACCCAAGGCCCGGTGCTAGGAGACAGAGATGTGTTAACAGCAGAACTCCATGAGCTACTATGTACAGGACACCTGCTGGGGGCAATAGGGAGGGGGAGGAAGGGGATTAATTCATCTTCCTGGGATTTTTAATGAAGCTTTCCCCTTCTTTTTCCTTCTTTCCTGTTTGAGAACTGGTTCATTACCTGGGATGTGACAGGCCCTCCTGAGGGAGCAGAGAGGCAATTATCAGAGGTTTTGTTCACTTTCCTGTGAACCTTTTGCCACAGAAGCCTCTCGAGGGTCTCACTCTCTTTCAGCTTCCTTGTGGCTTCTTGCCATGTCTGCCTGAGAGCAAATACCTGGGCGGAAGGGCAGATTTGTGTGGCTGCCTATCATGAGAGTTAAGTGGGCATATTTGAATTAATATGATTTTACTTTTTACAGATTGAAAATGTGTACTTGGTTTGTGTAGGACCTCTTGCCCAAAGTGAATAATCCTTTGTGCCTTGCTATATTTAAATTTTTTTTTTCTACTAAGAGTGCTGGTGCTTAGGGGTCCAAACTTGTAAAGAGAAGTAAATAAGCCATAGAGATCTAATGCATATCACAGTGAATATAGACAGTTATATTGTACTATAATTGTGTAATGTGATAAATATTACTATTAGCAATCATATTATATATAAATATATAAATGTATCAAAGTAATCTGCAGTACACCTATGGTATATATTATATATGGTGACAATAATAAAAAGTAGCATTTAATGAGCATTTTACCTGCTGAAGTGTTCCAGGTGCTTTTCATAAATATCCAATTTACTCCTCACAACTCTCCTATGAACTAGATGTTGTTATTAATCCTGTTTTATAGATGAGGAATAATAAGGCTCAAAGCCAGTTATTAGATTTCCCATATAGCAAAGCTATGTTAAGTGAGACCCATTAACCTCTACAACCAGACCTCTGTTAGCAGGTTTTGGTAAATTCAAATTTGTATTGGTTTTGACAAAGGCCATTGTGTATTTAATATATTTTTCCCCTAGTTCCACCAATTACTTCACTGGCTATGTTGTTATTGTCTGTTGATGTTGTTTATGCTTGGTGGACTATGAAATTCCATGCAACTGCAAAAATCTTTAATTTATCTAAGGTTATTGCCTGCATTTCTCACCTTAACAAAAATTGCAGTGATAACCCAAGCAAATTACTTATTATCCACATGACCCTGGGCGTCTCTGCCCCAGTTTCCTTGCTGGAAAAATGGAGGTTATAATATATACCTGACCTCAGTCCACAGGGGTGTTTCCAGGATCAAGTGTGAAAACAAATGAAATGTATTTCATCAACTCTAGAAATCTCCCATGTCTATCTTAAGTACGATGTATTCATTGTGATGCAGAATATGAGATGAACATTCTTTTGCTAAAGAATTGCTGATTGTTAACAGTCCATGGAGATTTTTCCATTTGAGAGATTTGATCCCATTAAAGGTTTTTAGATTGATTGGACAATGAGAGTTTCTCTCTGAAGCCCAGGCTGAAAGTTGATTTCATTTTCCTACTGGTTTCCCGTGGAGGCCCCTTCCACGCTGTCTCGGGGCAACTGCTGCCAGCCTCTCTTCAGTGTGAACTGATGATGTGATGAATGTTTCTCTTGTGGAAGCCATGTCTGTTCTTCAGCGCTGAAAGGTTGCTTATATGGACTCAGCCTCTGCAATAAGCTGACACATGTTATGAATCTACCCTTATACGGCTCATGCTTAAGTTAACACATGACACGAATCTCCCCTTACACAACTCGTGCTCACTTGTCAGGAAAAGATTTGTTGGGAGCTGGAGGGAAAAGGGGGCACAATATTGCTTGTCTGCTAAATAATTTAAAATATAAGTTGAGCCTTTCATTGTTTATGTGTGGTTGTGTGCTTGTCATAACTAATTACCTTGTTTCAGCCTTTAAAAATAAAAAGCTGAAAACGGGTCCATACTGTTAGGTCTCCATACCTGTGAGGGTGTGTGTACACACATACGTATATGAGTACATGTCTATGCAGCTACATACATGCATATAAGTATGACTATGTATGTGGTGTGTGTGTGCATACTTACTATAACTAGTGCTATATGTAATTACTGTAGTGAATTCAACAATGACAATGGGAAATATAATCTCCCCCAGTAAATGCTTTAGTTGCCCAAAAAACTTTTTTGTTTTTCATGTTGTGGAATAAAATAAACATTTATTGTAAAACAACCTTCTCATAAAGTTCTCTGTTTGGCACATACAAAACCAATATTAACTCTTAGAGTAATCTTATGAAAATAGTGAGTGATAACTGCTGAGTTCTATAATCTCTCCTACTCTATTTAAAGACATAAAAACTACTAAATTTCTTTTTTTATTTTTTGAGAATAGTATGTATTTTGAAGTTTTATGTTGGTTTCAAGATAATTTTAAGTCTCTTAAAGGTTGCTTATTAATACAAGTTTTAACTCATTTGTTTAAACTCAGTTAATGCAAATTTCTGCTTAAAGGAGAAACTTCCAATCTCTTCAGTAATGTCTAACTTGAAGAAAAATGCCAAACTGGAAGCTCTATAAATCACACCACCAAATACCTGTTTTCTGGCATTAGTAAATTAGTCTTTTGACTACATCCAACATAATAAATTATCTACTTGTTAATACTTCAGTTTCAAAGGCTAAATGCCAGTTTTTATTACTGTGTGTTTCAAAGGTTTTTACTAAACTTTTGCTCCTTGGTGTGAAATGTGGACAGGAGAATTTACAGTATATTCGTTAAAAATTCCAATCAGTTTCCTACGTTATGAGCCCATAGGCAAGGTAAGGAAGAAATCCAAAGACTAATGAGTATGGCACTAGCACAGTGAGATGGATGGGCTCCTTCTTTGTGTTTGCTAACTGAGCTAGAGATTGATGAGTAAGCCCATTGTCTTAGCATGCTAATGATGATCTAGCTCTTTAGAGTTCAGACTACTACATCTCCCACTTTGAGAGGACAGCTTGATAAGTGGACCAGTCATGGGCATTTGAGACCTATTCAAATCCTGCTCTAATCACTTTCTACCATGTGTTATGTATGGACGGAATGTGTCCCCCCAAATCCATAGGTTGAAGCCCTAATCTCCAAAGTGACTGTATTTGAAAATAGGGCCTGTGTGGAGGTAATAAATGACCAATGAGGTCATAAGGATGGGGCCCTAACCCCATAGGGCTAGTGACCTTATATGAAGAGGAAGAGACACCAGAGCTCTGTCTCCAACATCTGAGGACACACACCTGAGGACACCTGAGAAGGAAGCCATCTGCAAGACAGAGTCCTCACCAGGAACAGAATTGGCTAGCACCTTGCTCTGGGGCTTGCAGCATCCAGAACTGTGAGAAATAACTTTCTGTTTAAGCCACCCAGTCTGTGGTATTTTGCGTGGCAGCCGAGCAGACTAAAGTACTACCACGAAAGCAGATTATTTAAATTTAGTAGATAGGTAAGTAAGTTACTTAAAATTTCAGATCCCGGCTCTACCATTTACTAGCCATAGGAGCACATTACTTTTTTCTTCAACCTTGCAAAATGGTTTTGTGGTGAGGTTTAAGCTTTGCTTGGCTGACAGGCAGGCAGGCAGGCTGGATGAATTTTGCCATCTCCTTCATTCTCTCTGTTTACCACATTTGGCCAGTGACCTTTTTCTAAATTTAGTCCTATTTCATTATCTACATAAAATTCTTGAGTAGCTCCCCAGTGTTCTTAGAATAAGTCTTTACCATTTTCCTCAAAGCCACGTGGCCTGGCACCTGTTCATCTCTCCAGCTTCGTATTACAACCCTCCTTTTTGGCAGTGGCCACATCTACTTTCAGGTCCTTAGACTCTGCCCCCACGTGTCCCCCTTATGTAATGACTGGCAATCCCCTTGGCATTTCCTTAGGGAGGCCCTTCCTCCCCATCCTTGTCTGGCTGTGTGCTTATCTCTATGATTATTTGATTCATGTTTGTGTTCCTGCCAATAGTCCCTCAGTACCATGAGGGTGGGACTGTGTGTTTGGTTCCAACTCTGCCTTCAGCACCTCGCTCAGTGCTGGCGCCATCACTGGAGCTTTCTTAGTATTTATGGAAGGGAACATGAAGAAAGGAAAAGAAATGCATGAAGATCTCATCCAGGGAAAGTGTGTGCTAGCGGGAGAGACTGGTGGGAAGCAGTTGAGGAATGGAAAAGCACGGGGAACGAGTGTTTGCATCTGCAGGACTTTGCTTCTGGCAGATCACCTCCAGTCAGACACCTAAGAGGTTATGGAAATAATCCCTGTGTTATGCAGGCTTCCTCTTCCTGTCAGAGGCGTAGGATGCAGGGACCAAGAGTTGCCTCGTGAGAAGCAAATTCTGATGAAATTGTTCAGGGTCGTATTTTTGGAAGTCAGCTCTTAAAAATGAGTGGTCGATAAAATGTTTACATTTCCAATCTGAATACACTGACTTGAAGAAAGAAACTGGGAATCACTCTGTGTAGGGCGTATTTGAATTGTTCGTTGACTCTTGTCGGTCTGTTACGGGTAGTAGTTCTGTTTCTGTCATTAGAATGATTTTAGTGTTTCAACTTGGACTCTCTGAGTCATAAGTTTTTTCAGCATGACCATGGGAATTATGAAATTGCTTACTAAAATGAAGCTAACTTAAATTTAATAATACTTTGGGATTTTTTTTTTTTACTTTTGCATCTAAAAAAGATGTAAGTGGGGGATACTTTAGATTTTTAATAATTTTATTAAATCAGATATATATTGAAGCTGCTTTGTCATATGTAAACTGTTTTTCCCCATAGTAGACTTATTTTCAGATAGATAATGAGATTCCCCAAATATTTACTTTGTGTAAGTTTACAGTTAATTCCTTATTATTGAGAGCAAGTTTCTTCCTTTGTGTCTGGCTTATTATGGTCATGAGACTACTTTGTTTTAGATATTTGACACAAAATTTGTGTTTAAGAACACGTGTGTATATAGGGAGGCCCTCAAATCCAGAAAGGATAGCAGGTTGAAGTGCCAACACTTCCTATTATATAGTTTATTGTTGGGGAGGTATAGCTGTGCATCAAAACACGTTTCTGAAATGGAAAACTAGAATGTGCTAAACAGATCATCTAACTTAAGCTTTTGAAAAAGAAATTTCCAGAAAATACTCATGATAACTTGGTTTCAATATTACACTGATAAATATTTAAAGACTACCTTATAAAAAAGTAGGGGGAGATTCATGATTTTAAGGCTTATACTGCAATTCCTGAAAGATTTTAATATTTATTTAACCTTTTCTTTATTTAATTTGTAATAAAATTACTGTCATCTCTGTAAGCATTTATGTAATAATGTTTCATCTGTTTTTCCATTAAAAATTACTGAGATAAATAAGGAGTCCTGGTGAAATCAGAGGTAATTTAATAAACATGTATTTCTTGGTAGAAAACGAATCCCGTCCTGCTATAAATGTATATTTAGAGAGAAGCACAGTAGACAAGCTTAATGACTTAGTCAATGATATGACTTCAGGGAAAATGCTCTTATGCCATATTGGCTATATCTTTTAATACTTGCATCGAAAATAAAATTACATTCCAAGATTATGAGGAGTGTGGAATTTGATAATTGGTTTTTTAAATCCTAAATTGATTAACAGCAGTATAAACATAGATTTTAGGTTAAATCTGAGGTGTTTTCTTAAACTAAAATCTTAGTTTAAAGTAAAATATTTTCCTGGAAGTTGTCCAAATGGGATGGTCATCTTTCTGGAAATACGAAATAAAGAAGAAAGGTGGGTGGCTGGGCCACAAACCTCTTCAGAGACCTTTTAACCTATAGCTGTAATCTACATATTTCTATCCTATTTATCATAGAATTTTTGAAGACTATTTTAAAAATAATTTAGTGCTTATGCCATTGATTTTTTTTTTTAAACAAGGAAAAAATTTGCTCATAGCCACATAATTTAGCACATTCAGAGCTAATACTAGATTCCAGGTCTTCTGACTTCTGGTGCAGTTTGCCTTTATCATCTTCCACCTGCTGGCAACTGGTCCTCAAATTCCTCAGGAATCTGCACTGGTGTTTAGTGAGCATTCATGATGTGCCAGCACTGCTGTGGGTGTCAAGGATACAGTAATGAATAGAGTTCACGTTCTGACTCAAATTAGCTTTCTCTTCTTGTTCCAATGGAAGCTGCCTTTTGGCTTCATCTGCAGCATTGAGCTGTAAGTGTCTTTTTCCTCGGAAAGTCTTCCAGAACGAGAGTGGGGCTCTCAGCAGAAACACCTGTGTGAAAAGCTCAGCTGCCTCACGTGAAGGAGGTAGATGATGCAGGTGAGAACGCAGCCTGTCAAATATGGACCTAGTCGAGAGAGAGGAACAAAGCACGTGTAAAGTAGAGGGAAAGCAGGAAGGTGACGACCACATTCTGCGGTTGTGTGCTGATGGGCTGGAGGAAGAGCAGACCAGGGACGTCTCGGCCATGATGCCTCCGTTTTGCCAAGTGTATAACGGGGTCAAAGAGGATTGAACTAGGCAATTTTTAGAGTCCTTAGCAGCGCTAATGTTCTCCATTATGAGTGTCTGTACACACACACACACATACACACAATATGCACTTGCTAATGTCTGTCATTATGGGCATCTTCGATCTTCTCCACTACAAATAAAGAATCTGATTTTTCTTTCTAGACTAGAAGTAATTAGGTCATAGTGACCCAAGGGAGTAAGTTAAACAGACTGAAAAGGTACACTGGGATGTATTTATTTTGGGGAAAATAATGAAAAAGTGAAGTAGGAAAAGATTCTCCTTCCAGGAGTAATGGTTCCCTGTTGCCAACTGAGCAACTCTGCGACCTTCTTGAAGATAGAGAATTCTGTGAATAGCGAATGCTGTAAATAGTGCTGGGATGGTAGGTACTGTGTGACACAGAGCCTAAGTTCGATGTGGTGAAAGGAATGGAATTATGTTGGTTAATAATAAGCACCTGAATTAAGGAAAGCAGACCTGCTGGGTCTAGAGGCAGCCCTCAGGTTGGCAAAGTCAGAAGAGTAACTTTGGACAGTGTTTTTCTTATACTAAATGTAATGACTTTTAAGAACAGAATTTTGAAAATATGTCTGTAAATGTCAGGTAAGGTAAATTTCAATGTGAATTTTTAAAGTCTATAAAATGGAATCATTTAATTCTGACTTTATGACAAATTAAATGGTAGTTCCAAATAACTTTTTTCTAAAAAGAGGCTTCTCTTATTCTTGGAAAGAGGCAGTTTTGAAAGTTTGAGACAAGACAAATATTGTCTGTTGTCTTCTAACAAATCATTCTCCCACTTTTCATGGGGAAATGTAGGTCCAGGGAATTTACAACAGCCTGATAAAAAAGTGGGAAAAGGAAGATTCCTCCATATTTGTATGGTCTGTGAATGGTTGATGAAGGAGGAAATATAGGGGGAGTGGGGTGTGTTGTCAATCCATTTGGGCTGCTGTCACAGAACCACAGACTCGGTGGCTTCTAAATAATAAACTTCTCACAGTTCTGTAGTCTGGGAAGTCCAAGATCAAGGAGCTGGCAAGTTCTCTTCCTGGTTCCTAGGCAGCCATCTCTTTTCTTTGTCCTCTGGTAGCAGAAGGGGCTGGGGAGTTCTGTGGTGTCTCTTTCATGAGGGCATTGATCCTATTTGCGAGGGTTCCATGCTCCTGACCTCATCACCTCCCAAACACCTCACCCTCTATTACTGTCATATTGGGCATGAGGTTTCACTATTTGAATTTGGGGGGAGCACAAATAGTCTATAGCAGGTGAATCGCACATGTTGGGATTTTCATGGCAAGCTTTCGAAATGGGAGAGATGGTAAAATTATCTCCACGTTACAGACAAGGAGATTGAGGCTGAGACCTGTTCACGTCTATTATGGTCTACTTTGACAGCCCAATCCATTATCTGCCTCAGCTTACTGAAGGAGATGCCAGAGAGAGAGAAAAAAAGAGTGGCAGGGAAAGGGCACGCTTTCTCCCTGCCAGCACTTCTGCCACTCTTGCCTCTGCCAGCCAGGTCTAAGCACCTTGTCTTAGAGCCTCAGGAGACCTTCCCTGCTGGCCAGTATTGAGGCATCTTCCTGGAATCCTCATTTCCCTGACAATAGGAACAGCCAGACTCGCAGGCCTAAGGCAGCACTGAGAGGAGAGGAGCCTCCCTGGACCCAGAGACCCAGGACATCCCTAGACATGATTCCTCTGATCTCTGCGTCCCCTGCACAACTGGGCAATAGAACTGTTGGTACCAGAACATAAGCTGTGTTTGAGTTCCAAGTTTGGACTTTACCTGGGTTGTTGCTTCATCTTCTAGCCGTTTACTGATTTTTTTTCAGTGTGAGTTCCTTTCTGGAAAGTTCCCAGAGATACTTACTCAATGGGGGCAAATATTCCTTTTGTCTTTCAGAAAAGCTTATTGAGAGTTATCCTGTCTCAACAACCTAATAGTCTCACCTCCTACATGGGAGTGGGGAGGAGTATGTGTGACTGTGTATGTGTGTATATAGATGCATAAAAGTATTACTTATTTGTTTAAGACCATGTTATTGGTCTTAAATTATTAACTGCTCTTTCTTTTCATCTAATATAGCAGAAGAATATTTCAATTAGCAAAACATGAGAATCCAAATTCATATTTGTATTCCCAGCAGATTTCCTTCAGAATCTGGTGGCTCATTCCACCTGTTGGCTGCAGGTGTTCTATTTGTAGCCCATTGCTGCCTCATTCAAATGAAATGTGAGTTTTGGTCATTGCAAAGCCCATCAGTGCCTTTCTGGTGATTACAGCTAATCACCATATGCTCCCTTCAGGCCTAAACTTTCTAGAGAGAAGTCCTTAACTTTGAGACTAGTTTGCCACAGGCCCTAGTCCTAGCTGAAAGATCTTGCCTTCTGTGAGGCTCATTGTAAAACAGAAATGCCCCCCACCCCCTTCCCAGGACTCTGGCTCCATGCAGGTCTGTGTATTTGCTATTCAGCTGAAGGAAGACTGAATTCAGTTTGAATCTAAATTTGGAGTAAAAAATGCCACTCAGAGCTGCTTCTGTGACCACTTTGCCCTCCAACTTGTATTTCCTTTTTTCCCTGTCACCCAACATTCTTGAGTTTGTTTATAGCTTTTGTGGACTGGCTTTAATTATTTTTCAAAAATTCATTGCATTGAACCCATTAGGATAAGTGCACTGAGAGTATCTATTGAGCTCCAGCAGACTCACTGACTGGGAATGTGTGTGGGGAGAAGACTGGAGCAAGGTAGCAGGTCCAGAGATTGCTTATTTGTGATGGTAGAAGTTGCTGTTTATATAATTGTAAGCTGCCTGCAAATATTTGAGGACCTTTCTGTTCAACTGGGCCAGTGCTTAGCTTTGGAAGAGTCTGCATCTTGATGTTTTCCCTAGGAAATGCGTTTTTCCTTTTCCCTCAGATTCCTGGTGCCTGGTGTGGCCCTTTTTTTGATTTGCTCTTGTTCTGGCAATAGGTCAACTGGCTCTCATGGTCCTTAACATTTCGGGTAAATACTTCCAACAGTTGTGGCTGGAGGAAATCCAAATCAATTCAAGGCATTTGCATCCACTCTCTGTTCAGGGAGCTGTATTTTAGTTATTTTTTTCTGTTGGTTAGTGACTTAAAATATGACTGAAAGGAGAAGCTACTATCTGAAGCACTAATGGAAAATCAAGCAAAATTCTTGTATTATGTAAGGAGCGTGGTCAGTGACCTTCCTTACTAGCCAAATATTGTGCCATTCGATCACTTGGAGAGAGCGTGGTATGGTGGTTCAGGGCACACATGCCTGGGTTCAAAGCCCAGCTTCACCACTTGCTAGCTATCCAGTCCCTGGCTGTATTAGTTAACCTTTCTGTCCTTCAGTCTGGTTTTCCTGAGGATTAAATTAATTAATATTTGTAAGGTGCTTAGAACTGTGCCTGGTCCACTATATGCACCATGTGTCTTTGTTTAAATACATGAAATGTTGGAATTGTTGTTCAGATGAGGGAAACAAGGGTCTTGAGAGGCTTACACATGTTTCTAAAGTAACAGAATTGGTCAGTGGTGGAGACGAGAGTATTATCACTGCCCAGTGCCCCAGTGGAGAACTACAGCTCTTAAGAGTGACGTGGGGAATGAAAAACACTGATGAAAACCAATCAACATTATGAAAGGGAGGGTGGAAGCATGGGAACTAATCACTCATTTATCCAGTGGTTTAGTCAATAAGTAACTACTTACTGCTTACTGTGGGGCTTGGCATTAACATTGTGGAGACAATGATAAAAATATAAAAGAAATTTATAGAACATTTACTTAACCTGGGTTAGGCAAGATGTCTATTTTTAGGGCTGGTGACCATTCCACTGAGGACTCTCTTGTCTTAAATTATCGGACAACTTCTATGTATAGCGTAGTATCATGTAGACATTTAGCAGAATTTGAAGATGAATTTGCTGACCTAAGGATGACAAACTGCAAAAGGTCAATGGAGGGATTATGATGGGATTCCATCCTTTAAACATCTACTGGAAGATGATCACTGTAAGATACTTTAACTGCCTTTGGGGACACATGATGTTCTCTTCTTAGAGAATCTAGTTTAGAGAATATTCTTGTTTTAAATGTAATTGGCCATGAGCTTATCTGAGCCAAAAGTTTGGCATAGTTACCCCCCCAGATTAGCTCAGTTGTGGATTGTACAAATGCTGATGCACAAAACTAGAAGTATCTGGTACAGATGTGCATAGTCAGACCACATCTAGGTTAATGGTTTCAGGTATAGGTGGAATGCTATAAGAAGGATATTAATGAATTAGAGGATGTTTAGAAGCCAGTGCCAGAATAGTGAAAGGGCAAGAAACCATGCCAAATGGTTAACAGTAGAAAGAGAATGAGATGCCTAAGTGGAACCTGATATGTTGTTCGTAAGGGTTAAAAGGACTGTCATTGGGAGAGTAAGAGGAGGGTTATTCTTTTTTTTTTTTAATTTTATTGCAGTATAGTTGATTTACAATGTTGTGTTAATTTCTGCTGTACAGAAAAGTGATTCAGTTATATTCTTTTCCATTATAGTTTATCACAGGATATTGAATATAGTTCCCTATGGTATACAATAGGACCTTGTTATTTATCCATCCTATGTATAATGCTTTGCATGTGCTAATCCCAAACTCCCAATCCTTCCCTCCCCCTTCCCCCTTTGCAACCACAAGTCTGTTCTCTATGTCTGAGTCTGTTATTGTTTCATAGACATGTTCATTTGTTTGATAGATTCCACATAGAAATGATATCATATGGTATTTGTCTTTCTTACTTCACTTGGTATGATAATTTCTCAGTTCATCCATGTTGCTGCAAATGGCATTATTTCATTCTTTTTTATGGCTGAGCAATGTCCCCATGTATACATACACCACAGAAGAGGGTTGTTCTTGGCTGCTTCCAGAGTAGGAGTGGTAGATGAGGGACTAAGGCCTGGAAGTGAGCAAATATAAGGAAGATTTTCTGAACATTAAAATCCAACTTCAAGGACATGGCCTGCCACATGAGTGGGGGATCTCTGAGAGTGGATCTGTTTGTTTGCAGCCAGACAAACAAGCTTCTGAGCCCTGGGGACTGGAGTCCTACTGCTGGATGGGAGGTTCAACCAGATCACCTTGGCGGTTGCTTACATTCTAAGTATCTGTTACTGTGATTTCAGTGACTTGAATGCCACCTCCAGTGCTGTCCTTATGCGGGTTACTCTGAATAATGTTAAAAGTCAGACTGTGACTAAAGACTGGCTCAATTGGTGTGGCCATCAGCATGATTTTTGCCATAAACACTTGAGGCTAAGAGTGAAACTGTTCCTTTCTAAGTGGGAAAGGTACGAATGGCGTAAAGATCAGATTTCTCTGTGGCTGTAAAGAATTTGCTTCCTGGGTCTTGTTGGATACATTGCAGGTCATAACCAGGACCTAATCAGGTGAACTGTACAATGTGCATTCTGAAGATGAGGCCTAATTCTTAGGCAAAGCTCAGGAAAGCTGGTCAATGAACTGGAATGGTCCGTTGAAATGTAACTGCCCACCAACGTGCTTCTGAGAGGGGCTCCTCTTCTTACTGTGGAAGTGCCTGGTCTAGGAGGCAATGTGCTCCAGCTGCTGTCAGCGGAGCCTGTCACTTGCTGGGTGTAGCCGGGACTGGGACTGGGCCTGGATAAGACATCTTCTGTGAGAGGCATCACAGATAGCCCCAGAAGCAAGCAGAGGTCTTTGGCAAGTGATTTCTGAGTGAAGCATCATTTCTCTGACCTGAGCTGAGAACTATAATAAAAGATTCTCTTTGAACTTAAGTTCCTTTCTTTTTTTTTTTTTAAAGAGTGAAGTGGATTTTGATCACTAAAGTTAACATTCTATGAAGGAGGACACTATGGTAATAGGCACCCTGTGAAAACTGGATGCTCAGACAAGATGGTCAAGGAGGTATGAGTAGTATTTTGAGGGCTGAGATCCTATATTTTAGGAACAATATTTTAATTTTCTACACTATTTTTTCCTTTTATTCACCTTTTGATTTTGAATTATTATGTCTTTTTTGAGAATTTAAGTCTTTCTCAGGGTTAAGGGGAACGAGTAAAGGGAGTTAGGCTTATTCTTGGGCTGGAATTCCCCCCTCAGTTGGCTATAATGCAGGCAGTGGAGATTTAGGGTAAGAGCAGAGGCAGGTGTGGCAGGATGCTTGTAGAAGCCAAAGGCTCAGGGTCCCTCACTTGTACAGGCCCCTTCCAGAAAGTTCTGGGAGAGATCCTAGCAATGTGTTGTCATGGTTGGTTTTTTGTAAAAACTGCAAAACATAGTGTATTTCAACCATAATTGATTAAAATCACTGCTTCCTTCCAATTCAGCTTTCCCTCCTTTGCCTTCAGGAGGGTGGCATTGACGTGATCATGGGCGTTTTGTACATGTAATCAGGTATATTTTTCTTGAGAAGGATCCTCCAAGTTGCGTAAGTTTCAGGCATTACAAGCATGGCTCTTCCCCTGGGTGCAGGAATGCAGTGGGTAGTGAAGAAGAAATTGCCTGTGTAGCAGATCAGCCAAAACATCAGAGTCACGTATCAAAATGTGGAGATGTAAGTGAAAGTGAATTGGGATCTCTGTTCCTACCAGTCTGACATCAGGAACACAGGCTTTTTTTTCTCATCTTTAAAGTCTGTTTTAACAGGAATGTCCTTTGCATGCTACAATTTTATGTATTGGTTAAGAGAAATACATCAGATTAAATATTAAAAATCACGAATTCTTAAAAGTAATGCAAATCAACAATGAGTTCAGTGTGAAAATAATGGTGAGAAACTGCTGACGGAAGAGAAATTGTTTAACTGTGTTCTCCTTTTTCCCCTGCTGCTTTACATAGTATAAAACCTTTTCCTAAAGTTCCCTCCTGAGGGAGAAATAGAGCCAACAGAAATTCAGTGGAAATTGGAGGCAATTTACAGTGCTTCAGGGTGGTTCTGTCTCTGATAGGCTATCAGTTGAATCCTGTGAGGCGAGGGTCTCTTTTCAGACTTCTCCCCATCTGTCCTCACACACCTGTGCTTCCTGTTAGCATTCACATGTACTCTTTCTAATTGTCCAAGGATGCAGTTTGCAAATAAGTCTGTCCAAGGAGCCTGAGTTTGGTAAATAAGGTTCCTTTCAGCCTCGTCTGTGAGTTTACGATGGTGAGGTCTTAAAGATGTATTTTATTTGGACATGTAAAAAGTTTCTTCATAACGTTGAAAATAAATATCTTATTGATGGTGATAATGATTACTGAGGAAAGGGATAATCATTCGTGATGTCAACTCTTTCCCAAATGTTACCTAGTTAACATGTTAGGGAATGGAACCAAATCTAAAAGTGATGCCCATTTAATGAGGCCAAGTGATGTAGCAAGAACTGGGAAAAATGAAGGGAATCTTAGCCAGCGTCTAAAACATTATCATTAACATAAAGACAGGTTGAGTAGCTGTTTGATCAATTTGCGCAGATCTGAACTCTCAAAACTCAAACACTATCATTCTGTCAGAGCACTGTCAGAGAAAGGATTAAAAACCGACAATTGTAGTTGTTGGCGATATTGTAATCCTGGGCTGTATTCCAGCGGTAGGATTTGACTCCAATTTTTATCTTGTTTAGAACCAGCAACAGCTGTCTCTGTGCGGTGCACAAAGTAGGCGCTTAATACTTGCTGGCAGCATGTAGACTGATTAATGGTGGTAAATCCGTATCCTAAACACTCTGCTCTGGGGAGTTTGTGGCCCTTTGGAGTTTTCAGGCTGTGGACATCCTTAAAAAGCCCAGAAAAAGCATCTTTATAGACAGACATGTGACTCATTCCATGTGAACTCAGAACTCAGTGAAATGCTGTTCTTTGGACTAAACTTTCAAGACTCACGTACATGGCATACAATTCATTAAGTAAAGTATGATTCATACTTTACCTTAAGTAGGACCATAGGTGTCTATTGTTAGGATGCCCTTTTAGTCTTCTAGTGTGGATGGTTTTTAGAAGTTTTAAAAAGTGATCAGAAATAAACACCTTGCAGAAGAGGGAGGTTTGATGTTGTGATTGATCAGCCTGTTGCCTTAGTCCTGGAATCGTGAAATCTGATCAAAATGAAAAGATGCTTTCTTTGCATTCTCTTCCAGAAATGCAGAGCCTGCTTCTCTTCTGTCTTAAGTGTAAACCATGCTGCCCTGAGGAGAGATCAGAACTGCTTTTAAATTCAAGAGGACAGCTGCGTTCTGCTCACTCAGGTCCTCTGAGGCCTGACCCAAGACAAGAAAAGGGTGCTTGGCAGGGGTTCTTTGCCAGAGATTCAATATATGAATTTTACTATGAGAATGAAAAGTTGGCCCACTTAGAAAAGGTTAATCGAAAGTTCACTGTAGGGTGTTCTTCCTTTCTTCTGATGGAACCAATTTAAACTCTGGCCTCCAAGCATAACATTTTTCAAAGATGCAAGAAACCTTCTGCCAAGTGGCCCCAGAGATGCCCGTAATCTCATGGCAGGAGTATGGAAAATGGAAAGGTTGGACACTCCGAGGACAATTGACACCCCTGGCACTTTTACTTTAAAGCCAGCCAGGAAGAATTCTGAGATAGGCCTTTACCCAAAGTTCAGGATTTATGAACTGTTGAAAAATGAAAAACGCTGTCCTAGCACTGGGTTGGTTGATAAAATTACACCATCAAATTTGCCCATTATTTTCAGGCTGTTGAAAATTGTTTGAAAAATCAATCTTTGAGCTAGAAAAAGACCTTGTTCCTCCGTCACCAGTCTAAGCGTCTGCAAATCCATGCTGGGCAGTTTCATTTCCACGCTTACCCGGCATTTTCTCACTTTCTACCTTTATGGTCTCCATCTGTTGAATTTTCTCACTCCTTGGGGTCTAGCTCAACTGCCCCTTCAACATGAAGGCTTCCTTATTTTCCTTGTTTAGAATTAGTTGCTGATTCCTCATTGTTCTCTGAACATCCTGTGTGTTATCAACACCCTCATCATAGCCTTTACCATAATATCTTTTTTTCCCCTGCCTTGTTGTTTGAATAAATTAATGCTAGATCCAACTTTACAGAAGAGAAAATGAACTCTGAAGGTGTCTAATAACTTGCCCAGGGCCACACAGACTTAAGGGTTTCACTGAGTCTAAGTTTTGTTCCAATATATTTTCTCCCCTATTTTAATGTAGATAACCCTTTTCTCTTTTGCTTGATTCATTCTATACATACATACATATATAAATACACATCATACACACATATATAAAATATATAAATCATCCCTTTATTATAGTAAAGCTGTCCTTCCAGGGTGCTAGTCAGTTATATGAAGATCAGAATACAGTTTTACATGGACTCATTATTATCGTGTAGGGAAGTTACACTCAGAAACCAGCTCACAAGAAGACTGCTAATTCAGAAAGGTATGCTAACTAGCTTCACGTGGGCCTGGTGAGACTCAGCTAGCTTTTCAGTAATTCCTCACCTCCGTCCTACATGCCTCCCTGCAGCAGCTGTTCTAAATCTCTGGCCCTGAAGTCCTGGCCCCACCCTCTTGTTCTCAGCAGATGATGTGGTTTACTGCTTTCATTGAGGTGATTTAGGTAGGGGTTCTCAAAGTTTATGTTTAAAAGCACATGGCAGGCTTGCTATAACATAGAATAGCTTCCCGGGCCTTATCCCCAGGGATTCTGATTCGGTTGGTCAGGGTGGGGCTCCTGAATTTGCTCTTCTAACAAACTCACAGGTGCTGCCAGAGGACCACACTTTGAGAACCGTGATGTAGGCCATCTTATATGATTGGATATCTTCACTAATACAAAACCTCTCTGGATTTTTATCCTTCCTCTTTTCTCTGAATTCTGAGCCACAGAAGGCTTATTCTTTTCTCAAGCTGAACCTTTCCACCATCAGTTTTTATTCCACCTTCTTTTGTCTGTTTCAGGAACTTTCTCCAGCATTTAACCCATCTGTTTTTGTGCATCTTTTACATCACCACTCTGTTGCCTTTATTCCTGAACTACTTTAACAAAACTGCTTAAGTTTCCTCTCTCAGGTGTACTACTTCAGATACACTTGGCTGTTGAACAAAATGGGTTTGAACTGTGCAGGTCTACTCATACTCAGATTTTTTTCAATAGTATTGATAGATACTGCAGTACTACGTGGTTCGTGATTGGTTGAATCCATGGATACAAAGGAACCGCAGATACAGAGGGCCAGCTATAAGTTATACTCAGGTTTTCAACTGTATGTAAAGTTGGCGCCCTTAACCCCCACCTTGTTCAAGGGGCAAGCTTGTGCCTAGCTGTGTCTAATGATTATACACAAATTAAAATTTCTATAAGAACACGTGACCATTTTAGTTGTCTAGGAACTGTAATTTGGCTTGCAGGCAGCAGGATTAAGCCAAGTTTAATTTTTTTATGGAGGTGGATGGAAGAGACTGATGACACATCACAAAAGAGGATGAACTTGAACCTCCCTGTATCCCAATGAAGGATGGTTCTTCTAGGTATTCAAAGAGCATGCTTGGTTCAGTAAGCCGAGTTTGGTTCTCCCTGAGGCATTGTGGTACAGGTATGCCAGGCAGAGGCACTTCCGCCTCCTGTAAGCAGTTAGAGAGCAGAGAAGTGAGGACTAAGTGAACTACTTTGCATTCTGATCTCTTTACTTAAGAACTTTGCATAAGGAGGCTTTGTCTGTTCTTCCAATCATCACTCACACTTTTCATTTGTGTTATCACTTCATTAATCTTGATTATGAATCATGAACATACCCAATCATACTTTTGTGACTCATTCCTACCTGTGTTCTTAATATTAACTCGTTTCCTAATTAAATATTGTTGTTCTTTGGAATACTGAGGAGTCAGATAAAACATGTATGTAAGACATGTGAAAGAAATGGAAACTTTTCTGCTTTATTTTCTAAACTTGGTTATATTCCTGTTAACACAAGCAACTTCATTCATATGCAACTCTGCACTATTTTAAGTTATCTGGCAGAAACCTAGTGAAACATTGTTTCCTATCTAAGGTGTATATTCCTTGACAGACCCTATCTTTTATTCCTTTTGGGTCCTTAATAATATCTTAATACAGGGCTCTGAACTTAATCAGTGACAGTTGAACGAATGAATGGTAGTCATGAGTGAGATAATGTAAGCCTCCAACTTCATCCTTCAAATGTCTCATTTGTTTTAATTCAAAGGATGCTCTTAAAAAATGTTTGATGGTATGATATTACTCAAAATTTCCCTCTTTTCTCTGCATGGTTTATAAAAATACTTGGCTTTCATTATTTAATAGTTTCATGCATTTTTTAAATCCAAAAGATGTGTTCCAAAGCATCACTTAACAAATTTGCAGAAAGCAGTCTTTTGCTTAATGATATCTGTACAGGCTTAACAGTTCGTGATCCATTTTTTTTCTCCTTCTTTTAAATATGCTATTAGTATTGTGACATCGATTTTCTTCAGAAAATTTCGTACAATTAGACTATCATTTTTCATGCTGAATCTCTGTAGTCCAAATCCTATGATTGAACTCTCTTCCCATTGCTCCCTAAAGGGCCAAAGTAATTCTGGATTCTAAGAACTGTGGAAAGGTTCTCTTCCCAGTGGAGCAGTTTTATCAAATAGAATATCATCAGGAGGTTTTTAGTGTATTGGTTTATTGTATGGGAAACATTTTCTATGTCTAGCTCTTTGGTGATTGACTACGTTATTTTTAACTTAAGCCTTGGCAAAAAGATTTAGGCTGAGAAAAGCTCTATCTTCTGTGGTTATTGTGGACACCTAATTTAACTTCCCTGGGCCTCACTTTCCAAATTGGCTCAATAAAGAACATGCCAAACTGTCACTAGACAGTTCATCAGTAGGATTAAAATGAATAGAAATCATGAAATACAGCACCAAGAATAAAAGACCATTATAGACCAGATTACAGAATTGCTACAAATCAACACAGATGACCTACTCTAATGCCAGATTCCTAGATGTGGTTTCCTGAGACAGTGGGCCAGATTTGTTCCTCACTCTCCGTGGTGCTCACCAAAATACGTCACATAAGAGGCCGATGCCATCTGTCCTCTGGTGTAGGAAGACTCTGAGTTATTTATTCTATCCATTAACCTGTAGGCAGAATTGTATTTTAAAACACTAGTAGAGATTAGTGTCTATGTAACTTAAAGCCCCTGCAAACGAAGCCTAGACTGTTGGTGATATTTGTCCATGATTCTGAACACTTGCATATCATGAAACTTCTCTGTCGAAATTTAACTTAGAACTTTCTGGCTTATCTTGTCCACAGTGCCGATCGAGAACGATGCTCTTCTTTTCTGACACAAATTTTTTTAGATTTAATTGACATAACGTATTAGATTCAGGTAGACAACACAATGATTTAATATTTGTATATGTTGTGAAATGATTACCACAGTAACTCTAGTTAACATCCATCACCATATATGGTTAAAAAAAACCCTTTCTTCTTGTGGTGAAAACTTTTAAGATCTCTTCTCTCAGCAACTTTCAAATATACAATACAGTGTTAACTATATTCACTATGCTGCACACTGTATCCCTGTGACGTCTTATACCGAGAAGTTTGTGCTTTGTAACCCACATCAACATTTTGTGTCCCCCCCACCCCGCCACTGGCCCCCACCTACTTCTGACAACTACCAATCTATTCCCCAAATCCATGGGCTCAGGGATTTTTTGTTACTTAGTTTTACTTTGTTTTGTTTAGATTTTACATGTAAGTGAGATCATATGGTATTTGTCTTTCTCTGTCTGACTTATTTCACTTAGCGTAATGCTCTCAAGATCCAACTGTGTTGTTGCAAGTGGCAAGATTTCATTTTTTATGGCCGAGTAATACTCCATTGTATATATGTACCACATCTTCTTTATCCATTCATCTACCGATGGATACTTAGGTTGCTTTCCTATCTTGGCTATTGTAAATAATGCTGCAGTGAACATGGGGATGCATATATCTTTTTGAGTTAGTGTTTTCATTTTCTTCAGATATAAATATCCAGGAGTGGAATTGCTGGATCATATGGTAGTTCTATTTTTAATTTTTTGAGGAACCTCCATACTATTTTCAATAGTGGCTGCACCAATTTACATTCTCAGCAGCAGTGCACAAAGATTCCCTTTTCTTCACATTCTTGCCAACACTTGTTATTTCCTGTCATTTTGATAATAGCCATTCTAACAGGTGTGAGGTGATTGCGTTGTTGTTTTAATTTGTGTTTGCCAGCTGATTAGTGATGTTGAGTATCTTTTCATGCACCTGTTGGTCATCTGTATGTCTTATTTGGAAAAATGTCTATTCAGGTCCTCGGCCCAATTTTAAATTGAATTGATTTTTGTTTCTGTATTTTTGCTATTGAGTTGTATGAGTTCTTTATATATTTGGGGTATTGACCCCTTATCAGGTACGATTTGCAAATATTTTCTCCCATTCAGTAGGTTATCTTTTATTTTGTTGATGGTTTCTTTTGCTGTGCAGAATCTTCTTAATGTGATGTGGTCCTATTTGTTTGTCTTTTGCTTTTGTTTCCTTTGCTTTGCTGTCAAATCCAAAAAATCTTCACCAAGACCAGTGTCAAGGAGCTTACAACCTATGTTTTCTTGAAGTTTTATGGTTTCAGGTCTTACATTCAAGTCTTTAATCCATTTTGAGTTAATTTTTGTGTATGGTGTAAGATAATGGTCCAGTTTCATTTTTTTGCATGTATCTGTCCAATTTTTCTAGCACTGTTTATTTAGGAGTCTATCCTTTCCCCAGTGTACATCTTTTGTTATAAAAGCCATATATTTGTGGGTTTATTTCTGTGCTTTCTATTCTGCTCCATTGATCTGTGTGTCTGTTTTATGCCCATACCATACTGTTTTGATTACTGTAGCATTGTAATACAGTTTGATATTGGAGGATGGTGTCTCCAGCTCTTTTCATCCTTCTCAAGATTGCTTTGGCTGTTAGGCGTGTCTTATGGTCCCATACAAATTTTAGGATGATTGGTTGTATTTCTATGAAGTATGCCATGGAATTTTGATAGGGATTGAATTCCATCTGGAGATTGTTTTGGATAGGATGGACATTTTAACAATATTCTTCCAATCCATGAGCATGGACTATCTTTATAATGTGTCTTCAATTTCTTTCATCAGTGGCTTATAGTTTTCTGTGTTCAGGTCTACAAAAATGCTTCATGTGCTCTGATTTCTGCCTTCTACTGCCGACCACAATGTGCACAGCCAGTCTACTCATTGGTCTACTTGATGTGCCTATGCTTTGGCTTCTGCCTTCTTTTTTTCAAGCTTAGTCAGCCTCATTTTATTTGGTTTCCTCATACAAAGTATTCTCTAAATCTACTATGAACTCAAAAGTACTAAATAAGGACATCACATTTATTGAAACAATGTTAAATTTATATATTCATTTAATCCATGTAACCATCTATAAAGTAGGGATTTGGACTCCCCTTTTATAGGTGGGGAAAACAGAGGTCTAGGAAACAAGTAACATGTTCAAAGTTACTAGTTAGTCAATGGCTTTTCATGGACCTGGGTTCAAATCACAGCTGTTCTAAAACCTATGCTTTTAACTACTATGCACACAATTACTGTATATTCCTATTTGCTCTCTAACTATGATTCAACACTTATTCACATTTCATCTGCTTTCTATTCTTTTTTTTAACTTGGCAAAGTTTTGGTGTATGGGTGTTCTGAGTTCTTTAATGCAATTAATATCGAGGACCCACCAACTGTTTCATACTTTATGTAATAAATCCTTTTGCGTCCATATGTTATCTTCCTTCCTAATGTAAGTTTGTGGAGTAGAGAAACTACAAGGTGCTCATGTGGCGACTTGCTGCTGAGCCAGGAACGTGCATACCTGACCCAAATTAGTCCTCGTCTTCTTCATCACTGCAGCTGATACTTGGGAAGTGCACACCAGGTACAAAACATTTGC
Organism: Hippopotamus amphibius kiboko; assembly: GCF_030028045.1. Lineage (NCBI taxonomy): Eukaryota > Metazoa > Chordata > Mammalia > Artiodactyla > Hippopotamidae > Hippopotamus > Hippopotamus amphibius. The sequence continues at coordinate 36,042,679 of NC_080200.1, read as the reverse complement.
ATGGGTTATCTCAGTAAATACTCACAAATAACCCTGTAAAGTAGATTATTATCCCCAAAGTTAAGAAACTTGCCCAAGTTCATTCAGTTACTACATGGTAGAACTTGAGTCTAACCAAATTCCACATACTGCACTACCCCATTTCCCTGTTTCTTTCAGTGGAATTTTGGGTTCTTCCTGTTCCTTCCATTACCATCTGTTCTGTCTCCTTGTCCTGCCCTCTCTTCTCCTCACTTCTTGTCCTATCCATCACCTCCTGTCTGCTCAATTTTCTCTGCCTTCCCCTTCCTTCCTCAAATGTAATCTTCCTTGGTCCCATTCCACCTACCCAATGCCCTCCCAGCTCATTTACCTGGCCTTCTTTTCATTTTTTTAACCAGCTATCTTTAAAACAAACAAACAAAAAACAATTTCAAGCCTGATAATGGGCCCTCTACTTCTGTTGGCAATGATCATTCCAACCATATAAGATAATTAGCTATGTGAAAACAGAATTAGAATATGGGATTGAAATAAAGAAAAATCTCCTTACCTTTTCTGTTAGAAACCTAAATGAGTGACTATAATGCTTTGATCTCCATAATTTCTAAGTAGCTCAATATAGGGCACCACACACAGACACAGACACACACACAGTTATTTTATGCATTTGTTGCCATTTTACTGAGAAGCATATTTTTGGCAATGCAACAACAAAAGAACTTTTGAGTTATCATAGAGAGGCATAGATAGGCTTGCCTCTATTGTTAGAGAGTTGCTTTGGAAATCATCATGCATTGATATAAATTATCACTGAAGTTTCATTTGGATGTCTGAGCTTAAGAATTTTGTTATTCTCTCCAATTTCAGAAGTTATGGCCATTCAGCTTCATAAATAAGACTTTTAAAATAGGACAAAGCCATAAAATAAACATTTGAGAGCAGAGTTGTATGTGCCCAGCTGAATAAACTGCCCTTCTCTTTAGCTTTGAACTCTAAACCTCATTGAAATACCCTCTCTTTTTTTTTCTCTCTCTCTCTAAAGAAGAGAAGACAAAAACTAATCAATACTATAGATTCTAAAAAAAAGAAAAAAACTATAGGAGGAACATTTTGGTAAGAGATATTCCCACATGGAAAAGTACAAAAATTGGGCAAGTACTTGCAGCTGACCAGTGGAACTTGGAAGGGGAAACATGAAATGATCTTCTTAGCCTGTGGATTGGTGTGGATAAGTTTTGACTACTGAGATGTTCAGAGATCCAGTATTTACTCAAACACTGGAATGGCTCATGTTGTCCCCTGTGGCTTCTACTTTATTTCTTCCAGAAGGGTTAGGTTGTGTACTACCTAAGACCGCATTTACTCTCAGTAATGGGATCACCACATGAATTGTGAGTGCTGTGTACCAATGCATAGAAGGAGCTCACTAATTTCTCAGAATTACACAAACTATGATTATAACCCTGGCCTAGAAATCTGAGCTAGCTTGGCAAAACTATGTTTTGCCATTGAATCCACTTGACTATATTTGCGTTTGTGACAGCTAGAGTCGCCTTGATTAGCATCTGCCACTTTGCCATGCACAGGGCTCTGAACGCAAAACGAGAGGTCAGCAAGATTTGTCAGGTGAGCTGTGCTCCACAGGTGTGGCTGCCCAAACAAACAGCCTTAACCCAGCACCCAATATCTTGCCTGGTCATGGTATATCATAGCCATGACAGATTTGTTTCTTTAAAAAAAAGTAATCTTACATGTTTTTCCTTTTTGAAAAATAGAGTGCCCTCCATCCCATACCAAAAGCAATATGGTAGTATCTGTTTGTATCTCATCTTGTAATTGCACAGGTTCAAAACTCGCAATTACAAACATATTTCCTGAAATGATTCCGGACTGTAGTAAATGTGATGATACCACAACCTAAGGGGGGTCTAGTTTGACTGTGTTTTTTAATCATCAGAAAAATCTAACTGTTGAAGAGAAGTGAAGGTTTTAATTTTGAAGTAAGCCTGGCTCTTGAGAAGAAACATAAAATTTTCTTGTGGGGGAAAAATGGAAGTTCCATTTTGGACACTGCAAATGACATTACCAGCTGTTGTCATAATATTTCTGACATCCAGAAGGATTAATTCCAGCAACCTCATTGGATGAGCAGAAACAGCCATGGAAATAAACACTGGTGCTTGCGTTCTGACATCATGAAATAGGCAGGAGACCTCTGTGGGGTCCGCAATCTAGCCAGCAGTGGATTGTCATGCCTATGGATCACTGACTCTGTGGATTATCTGCAGAAGTTTTAATCCCAAACTTGCTTTCTTCTGCCTCTTGGCTCTCTATCTCTATCATGGCGTACTCAGGAAATGCAATCTCATTTGAATGTAATCTTTCCATGAATATGCATTACGTACTCAGAGTACAGACTGAGGACACTGAGAGCCGTAAGAGACAGGCCTGGTTTTAAAGCATTTACTTTCACTACAGAAATAGAGGCAATGAGCAGAATGAAACAGACATGAGTTTCAGAGGCAGGTAAGCCTGGATTCAAACCCTAGTTCTATTGATGTATGGCCTTGGGCCGATCACTTCAATTTCTGAGGCTGTTTCCTTTTCTATAAAATATGGCTCTTAATACCATGTTGCAGAGTTCTTTTGAGAATTCGAAATGTTTATACAGTCCCTAGGTCACTGCATGGTGGCTGTTTTTCCAGAACAGACATACTTTTTTGTATATATTCTGAGAGCAGAATATGAAAAGTGCTAAATGAGGAGAGACAGGTTTTCCCAGACCCTCCAGGAGGCAGGAGGCATGGATGAGGAGGTCTGCCCTCCAAGGCGTGGGCTCAGCTAGGGCTGGGCATGTGGGTGGGACTTCACTAACCAGGCAGAGGGAGAGGACATTCCTGGCAGCAGGAGTGGGTCACACCAAGGCATGAAGACAGGAATGCATGTGGCATTTTCAAGGCGAAAGATTAGGAAGTTTAGGTAAGACTGGAGACCTTGAAGAGCAAACAAGCTTGGGCTTCATGGAAGAGTGACTGCTAGCTGGAGGAAAAGAAAAACCACATGGCTTGAGCTATTTCTTCCAGTTTTTATTTCCCAAGAAACGATGATGACATCAGTAAAATACAACCAGGGTGGATATGTTTTCCTTATCTTTCCTACTCCACAGTCATGCTGCAATTCCTCCATCATGGTTTTTGGGCTGAGGTAGGCCTAGCTGTCTAGAGTCAATGAACATGGCCTTATGTAATCAAAATGGGGAAGTCATTTAGGAGACTGACACTGAGCTCTCGGAGGTCAGAAAGTGAACCTTCAAGTCTCTTGGGAATATTCCTCACTTCAGCAGAGAATGGGGCTGTAACTGATGCTTGAGAGAATCTAAGTCCCATAGGACAGCATATCCTTAATTCTACTGGTCATGGCCAAACATTGCCATAAACCCTGTAACTGGACTATTTTAGGAAGTCAAAAGGAACAACAGGGACTAAAGGGAACATCAAAACCAAGATTGAACCTTAGGGCTCTCTGGCTGACATAACACTTCCCTTCCTGTTGGAACTATTGGCAACAGTGCCCTGGCTGACTGGAAGTGGCGGGATGGTCATTTTCAGCGGGAAGGAAGAGACCATACATAAGTTCTTGCCTCCCTGTTCTCCCTCTTGCTGGGTACTAGTAATGCAGCTCAAGAAGGAATGGAGCCCTATTCTAACTCCAAATATCTAGAAACCGACCCTCATTATTCAAGACTTGTTAGGGGACACATATGCGGAGTGTATAAAAATGGTACAAATCAACCAGTTTGCAAGGCAGAAATAGAGACACAGATGTAGAGAACAAACATATGGACACCAAGTGGGGAAAGCGGGGGTGGGGGTGGTTTGGGGGAGATGAAGCTGAAGATTGGGATTGCCATATATACATTACTAATAAGAAAAAAAAATCAAATCATACAATTTAAATATATGCAGTTTATTGTATGTCAATTGTATCTCAATAAAAGTTCTTAAAGAAAAAAAAAAAAGACTTGTAAGGGGAAAAAATGTCTCCTTATGCCCTCTCTTGTCTAAAACTCCTCCAATACCATCAGGCATGGATGGATATACGTGAAAGTGGTAGAATCCAGGAGACACACCATGCGTATAACTAACCTAGAATCTGAAGCCTTTGCCTGACACTCTGGCTTCTGGAAATTTGCTGTGAGGCAGTCACAGACATCTCTGAACCTTCAAGCACAGCTTCGCCTGAATGGAAGGATAAGTTAGAAAGCTTCCTGCCTTGAATACAACTGTGTAGAGCAAGCTGGTTCTTGGGTGGATGACCTCCTCTCCCAGAATTTTAAAATCTAATGGAGATTCTTCTTCGTGTTGGATATTTATCTCTGCTCACTGTCCTTTATAGATGAGTGAATTACACTGTGAAATGTGCTGTTTCTGGAGCGATGCTTGGCTCTCAGAGCCAGACATGTGAGTGGTTGGAATTATGTTTCTGACTTCCCATCCCCCCTTAGATGGGTGATAAGAGCTCCCATGCCTCGGTGTTTCTGTTTCTGAGTAGGTGCCATCTCACTGAGGCAATACGCTAGCCTCTACGTTCTGTCGTTTCACATGTATGGCACTAAGTGACACATTTAACCAAGTCTCATGCTTTCCAATTCTGCCCTCCCATTTTTTTTGAGGACAGATGTTTATAAGGTACAGCTATTGCTTGAAGGTACTTGTTACTTTTACAGACAAGCAAGAAAGAGAAAGGAAAATAATAGCTAGAGGGAAGGTGTGACCATGCCACATTCAGTTCATTCCATCTATCTAATAAGTATTTATAGAATGTTCTAGGCACCTTGCATGTAATGAGAGATGTGTGCACATAGAATACAGCAATAGGCTCCTTTGAAAGTACCATGGTGTGGCTGAAAAGTAAAAGTTGTCTTTCCTACCCTCTGAGAGATGTATGTAATTATGTCTTAGCTAATTTTTCCACCAAGATTACAATCATCTCACGTGTTGCTTGCCAGCCTAGCGAGTTATTAATATCGGTTGCTCTATTTATTAAGCATATTTTCCTTACATTACTCATCCTGTATTATACACAATCCCCCCTCTCCCCCTGCCCCTGTCACCATCTCTTGTTTTTCTTTTGGACAGCCTTTTGTCTCTGCCCTATTACTGTGAGATCAGAAAAAAAAAGTACTGGCCTTAAAATTAGCCCAACCCAGATATATGAGGTAGTATGTTCATTTAGGTTGAAGTAGAGAGCTCTTCATGTAGGTAACTGAAGCTTGTGTACGTATCTTCAGATTTCAAGAAGAAACACTTGCAGTAGAGGAAGCATGAAAGCCTTGGCTTGTAGGGATCTGATGGAGGTGGAGCTCAGGAATCTTGGAGGTAGTTAGCTCTACTTGTTTTTATTCTGCAGGAGATGATGGCGAATATTTCATCTCTTGCTACAGATTAGTTTGGGGGCAGAAGCTTTCCTGAAGATGAAGTCAATCCTATCTGTACTCCCCTTCACCGTATACCCAGATCCACTCTTGACAGCAGCTCTGCCTGCTAAGTCACCAGTAATTCTGCGAATTATGTCGCAGAATTACTGGTGTCGCAGAATTACTGATCCTTTGGGAACACCCTTCTTTTTTATTAAGGAAAAAAAAAAGAAAGGAAGAAAAAGCTGCCTGTTATCTGGCTGACTGTGACTTAGCCCTTGGTAAAGAATTATTGCAGATTGAGAGGCTGCCAGGCTGCTCCTGTGACTCACCTCTTCTCTTGTCAGGACCCGTTGAGGCAACACAGTCAGAAGCCTCCCTGCTTTGTGAAGAGGTCCTTTGTGTCGGAAGGGGAAGCATAAGCACAAACGTAATTAGGCTTTCTGAGCAGAGGGAATTAGTTCTTCGTGACTAGTGAATAATTTCTGCCATTTAAGGTCAAAAGTATTGTCAACTAATAGAAGAGACCAGGCTTCTTCATTTCCAATGACTTGTTCTCTTTTGAAGGTCATTTAGCAAACTGGACCGATTTTTTTTTTTTCCCTTAAAATCTTGGTGCAGACCTGATGACACGCAGAAAGCTTAAGGCCGGATATGTTGGCTATATCTGTATCGAGACGCAGATCTGGAGCTGTGCCTGATTGGGGGATGCCAAATGGAAATCCATGCATTGCGTTATAGGTAGGAGCCTAGTTTCTGGAAGCCGAGGTGGTATTTGGCCTGTGGGTTTGTCCGTGTCAGGTATGCCTTGTCCAACAGAATACTGATTACAGCTGTTGAAGGACAGCTAGCCTTTAGAACAACTGGCACCTGTGGATGGCTGAATACCCAGAGTTAGCCGTGTCCTGACAGAAAACGCATTTATTCTCATCTGTCATTTTCATCCATAATTTACTCCCTCAGTTGAGGGCATATTACTTTTCACATTTCATTGTATCCAGTATAGTCTCTTCCTGACTTCACTAATTTCACCTGGTTTCTTTGTCTTGCCAAAAACCCAGGGCTCTGTGTCTCAGTGGTGACCTTTCAAAGCAGCTTTCGTTAGATGGAACGGGGTAATCTATTGCGGTCTAGTGTTGCAGGCTGGCTTTTAAGAGCATAAATCTTTAGTTTTACCTCTTAGATGATGGATTGTCCTTGGAATTTTAATCCAGATCCTACAATTTACGGATAAAACTGTTGAGGTCCACAGTGGCTAAGTGACCCTCTAGGCTTGCTCAGCTGAGATTGTGGGCCTGAGATTGAAACCTAGGTCTCTTGGGACAGTCATTTGAACAGGACACCATATGGCCTTTCAACTCTGTGAATGTAGATGTTCCATACGCCCCTCTGCTGAGTATTTCCTTTTTGTCCTCCAATCTTGAGACCTTTGGGTGTGATTTTCTTCTTCCTCATACTTTCTACCCTGAGCTTGTCAGCAGCATGGTAAAGCATTGGAGGGGGTTACAGCGGGTGATACTTCATTGATGAGAGTATATGAGTGACAGTCAAAAAATTCATTCATTAAGAAACTACGTTGTAGTGAGAGAGTAGCATCGACATATACACACTACCAAATGTACAATGGATGGCTAGTGGGAAGCTACTACAGAGCACAGGGAGATCAGCTTCATGCTTTCTGAAGACCTAAAAGGGTGGGATAGGGAGGTTGGGAGGGAGGCTCAAGAGGGAGGGGATATGGGGATATATGCATCCATGTGGCTGATTCACTTTGTTGTACAGCAGAAACTGACACAAGACTGTAAAGGGATTATACGCCAATAAAGATTTAAAAAAAAAAAGGAAGGAAGGAAGAAACTACCTTGCAGGTTATCCCAGCATCTCCAAGGCTTATCTTTCAGGAACAAGAACAGTTTACTCCCCTACTTGAATTTCCTCTGAACTCTTCCCTTAAGCTTTAAAATATCTGCTGAAGGAGTAAGAAACTATGTATGTATACCCAAGTGAAATACTGATTAATTTATAACTTCCTCCTTGCCTGACATCTTACTTTTAAGCCCTAGTATGTCCTTCCTTCAAACTTTTATAAAACTCTTGTTATATAAAATTTTCAACATTTATTAAAGTAGGCAGAAGAGTGTAGTGAACCCTCAAATAGCTATTACCCAGCTTCAATAGTTATCGACTCATGGCCAATGTTGTTTCATCTCTGCCCCACCCAATTTCCCCCTCCCATATTATTTCAGAGCAAATCCAGACATCATTTCATTTCATTCATTAGTATTTCAGTATACATCTCTAGAAGATAAGCATTTTTTCCCCAGACTTATTGAGGTATAATTAATAAATTGTAAGATATTTAAAGTGTACATTATGATAATTTGTTATGTGTACCCTTGTAAAAGGATTCCCCCATCTAGTTAATTAACATATCTATCACCGCATTTATTTAAAAGATAGTATTTCAAGGTATATTCATAATACCATTATTATGTTTAAAATTAACAATAATTTTTTAAATCACTGAATATTCATATACTGTTCAAATTACAGTTGTCTCATGCATGTCATAATTTTTGATAGTTTGAATCAGGCTCCAAATTTCCACATATTGTAGTTGGTTACAAGTCTTCTAAATCCCTTTCAATCTATAGGTTCAAAATCCCCCTCCCCCCTCCCTCTCCTCCCTCCCCTTCCCGCGTCTCATTTACTGGTTGAAGAAACTGGATTGTTTGTTCTGCAGAGTTTACTGCTGTCTGAATTTTGCTGATTGCTTCCCCATGGTATCTTTTGACATGTTTTTCTGCCCTATTTTCTATAAATTGGTAATTGTATCTGAAAGTTGTATTAAATTTGCTCAAGAAAACAGAAAAAGTACATACTGACGTGCACTGGAGGGTGGAGTGGAGTTGGTGTGAGGTGCTGGCTTTGGGGATGTAGAGGAGGAAGACTGTGTGAACTCGAGGAAACATGGCAGCTGACAGCATAGACGCTGGAGCCACATTGTCTGGGTTCCAGTTTCAGCTTTGTCCCTTCCTGGCTGTGTAGCTCTGGAAAAATTACTTGAGTTCTCTGTGACTCAGTTGCCTCATCTGTTCAATGAGAACAATAATAGGACCTACTTCACGGGATTGAGGAGCAAGAAGATCAACATATATGTACATAACATGCTTAGAACACTGCCATGATGTAAGTACTTCATAGAGTTGGCTGTTATTCATGAAAGAAATTAACATGGAATTCGGGGCAAGGAGAGTAGGGAAAGAAGGTACCTCTCTAGGAGAGAGCAGCAGCCACAGAAAAGCAAAAAGACCAGCCTTCCTGAAAGCTGCGTCAGGCCTGATGATCCTCCTCTGACTAATTTTTCTCCAATGCAGCCTCTATTTTCCTCAGTTTCTCCATGTTTCATTCCACAAAGGTTATTTTCATCATGTGAACACTTTGCGTATGAGTACGTAAGAAAGCAGAGCAGTGACGCTGGTGCGGAGCGGTGCTGGGACCAGGAGCTAGGGTGCTTTAGATGTTTGGAGGGCATCTCTTTGGGTCTTGTGTTCTGCTCGTGCCCCAACCTCTTACCTCCTATCTGCCTCTTGTCCTACTTTTGTCCTTAAAGAGTCAAAGGCTGAAATTCTTACTGGTGTTTCCCATCCACTCCTAATGGTCCCCTGACCTTTGTGTGGAGCCCCCATGCTGTAGTCTACAGATCATTTTATTCACTTGAATTTATTTATCTTAATCCTTCTATGCAATCAGATTGCATCTCAGCCTTTCCTTATCACAGTTTGCATTAATCTTGGAACATTTCAGTCTTTGGCTTTGCATGAGAGGCAGTGTCTCATGTTGCGGGAATGCCTGCTTCTCCCCTCTCCTTCCCTTTTCTCTGTTGGTTTTACTTCAACCTCCTGGCGTGTTTCATGGGAATGATTATTGCTGATAGAGTCTTACCTCTCCCCAAATGTTTCTTGTCTGGTTTTGCGTGGTTCCAGTGTCCTTCGAAGCAGAGACTGCGGGACTAGAGGCCACCTGTTTTTGAGTGTGATTTAATTGGAACACAGCCACGTCCATTCCATGTTATCAATGGTTGGGGTCTCATCACAGCAGCAGAGCTGAGTGGTTGCAGCGGAAACCCTATGGACCACAAAGCCGAAAATATTTACTCTATGGCCTTCCCAGTGAAAGTGTGCTGATGTCTGCTTTAAAGAGAAGGAAGTTACCAGACTCATGTGGTGCCAAGGAACTGCTGGTTAAAAAAGATAAATTGTGGAATTCTATAATTTTTTTTAAAGTGGAAAACATTGGAAAAATCACCTGTTCCCAGGAGACTTGCGTTCCCATAGGTGTCAAAATAACGTGTGTGCTTGTAGATGGTGGGAGGAATGACAGGCTTCCCCTTGGTCTCAGGTTTTCAGGCCCTGACGTCATAAATGGATGGCTCTCTCTCTTTGCTTTTCCATTTTGCCGTGATTTCTTGGGAGATGCATGTGTTGGACTATAAGGAGAGTTAGGAAACTTCCTGATGGTTGCTATATCTCAGATACTCTTAGGTTCTCTACTGAGCAAGCGCACACCTTCCCTCTGCTTGAGCCTGGCAAGGCCCAATCTGCTGCTTACCTTGGATTCCTGCTGCTCACCTTGAAGGGAATCTACTTCATTTGCCTGGAGCCTTGTTTACTCAGTAGTATCTGTGCCAGTTGACACCAAGTCAAAAAACACTTTATACAGACGCCTGCTTTGAAAGTGTTAGTAAGTAGCACATAAGATTGGCTTACTTTCTTCTTGAGTCTAGAGATCTGATTACAAGGGAGAAAGGAATGATTTATTTGTTGACTGGATTAGCCAATTTATATTAGGCAATTTGACACACATTATCTCATTTAAATCCCCATAAAGACACTGCAAGGGAAGTAATATAATCCTTTGGGAAATGGAGACTAAGAAAAATTCAATAAGTCCTAAAATTCCCATGCTATACGTATTACAGTCTCTATGAGCAAATGTCATGAGCTTCTTCTAGCTTTCTAGTCCATGATCTTTCCCACGTTGCCTTCTTCCTCATGCTCACAAAATAGCTGCTGGAGATCCAGACACCATATTTCCGAGTGAGAAGTTGAAGGGTGAAGGATAAAAGGTAAATGGAGAATTCAGCCAAGGGTGTCATCTTCCTAGATGTCCTGCTTGTGGACTTCAACTTACATCTCCTTAGTCAGCATCATAGGGCCATTCCTTTCTGCAGAGGAACCTGGAAAATGTGGAGGTTTTTGGTTTGTTTTAAGCTGGGCACATTGACAATCCCATAAAAATGTGTTCTGTAGGTACAGGAGTAGGGGAGAATTGTTATTAAATAGGCAATTTACGGTTTCTTTTTCAAGAGGTCATTCTGATACACGGAAAGTTTGAAAATCTCTGGTCTAAACTCTTACTAATCTTGATTTCCCTTGTTTCCAATGAACTTGATAAAGGTTATTATTCCTCTCTAATCTACTGGTACAGGATAGATCCAAAGAATGGTATGATTTCCTTCTCGCTTTCATGGTAAAACATGGCACGTGTCTGAGGAGTGGGGACTGCTTAATGTCCTCAGACAACTGTAGGGAAGGGTGGTGACACCCCAGGTCTCCTAGCCACTTACTGGCAACAAGTGTGTCTGTAGACCTCCAGCTTTGCTAAGGGGCTGGGGAAGCCACTTGGAACCACTGGATCACATCAGCTTGGCAGAGACAGATGATACACCAGAGTGCTAGGTGAGGCGGGGAATGTGATTACGGTTCAGTCACCTTTATCTTCCAGTCACCACTCCTGTGGCTCTTTGTTGATTGTCCCCAGGCTCCAGGCCTGGGTGAGGCCTACTAAGGTGTAAGAAGGTACAGTGATGCCTCCAAAATGTAAACACTCACGTGGCATGGGGTGGTTTGCACCTTGATAAGGAAGCAGTTATGAGATGCCTAAGTCCTTGCCCCACACCTGGCTGTCCACACACAAAGTTGGGTGGTTTTTGTGGTATTTTCTTTTCTTTTTTTTTGGTTGCCAGCTAGATAGCCTCAAGAGTACAGTGTGTCCTAAAAAAACAAGAATTTCAGCCTGCAAAGGAAAACAGAATCCACCCTGCTTGGTCACCTGAGCGTCAGCTCAGGAGGGGGATTTGCTTTTTGCCCCTCTGCGAAAGGGAATAAAACTTAGTTGAAGAGCTGTGAGTGGACACATTTTCAAGAGGGGATTTTTAAAACAAAATGCTGGCAGTGTAATGTGACACAGAGGTTACAAACTTGGAAAGCCTATGGCATCTTGGCAGGTAGCATAAATGTGTGAAGTGAGCCAGTTGCTCACAGGCGAGCACACATCCCTTCTAGAAAAATTGTCACCACAGAGGAATAGTGGTTTTAACGCCCCCCCCCCGTGTCCCTCTCCTTCTTCCTTCCTTTTTTCCTGTCTCCTTCCCTCTTGCTTCTTCTTTTTTCTCCCCCTCCTTTCCTTGAGAAACCATAAATTTGGAATTTCATGCGAAGAACCCAAATGGTTAGTGTTGACAACCAGGGCTTCCACCAGCTCATCTGGCTCCTTTTTCCAAATTAGGAAATGCCACCCCTTCCTGCCTGCTGGCGCCCATGACCAGGCAGGTCGAGTGGGGCCTGGGTTTTGCTCCTCCCATGGCCGAGCCTTTGCCTCACGCACAAGCTGCCCCACTTTAGACAGTGACCCCGAAGTTACACGTGTTATGTGAATCCAGCAAAACGTATCTGCGGGCCACGCTTAGCCCACAGGCTATCATTTTGCAGCCTCTGGAGTTGTGGTTAAAACAGAGCTCTGGGGTCAGACTGTCTGGCTTCAAATCTGGGTTCTGTCATTTAGACAGATTATTCAGTGTTTCTCTGCCTTAGCCTCCTGTGTCTGTGAAATGGGGTTAAATACTTGGACCTATCTCAGAGGGCTGTTATGAGGATGCAATTAAATAATGCATGAAAAGCACTTAGCCACTCAGAGTGTGGTTAATAGTCAGCACTTGATTAGTTAATATCAAAAATCATGTACAAAACTGAGTTTGCACACTTAACTGGCTTATCTCAGCAAGTTGAGTTTTGTTGGCAAATTCACAGCCTATGAAATGGGTGAGAGGCTGTGTCAGACCTTCTTGATTTCTTTCTAGTTCTTCAGGAAATTCTCACACTCTGGTGACTTTGAAGGCAGGGAGCTCAAAATAGTAGCTTACCTACTAAGGCCCCAAGAACTTCAGTGAAGTAAACACTGCTTGAACCACTGTTTCTGTCTCAGTGCATAAAACAATTACAGGGATTAACCACTGACATCCATAGGAATGATCTCTTAAAGCCATTAAGAGAAGATTAAACTAATTGCAGTATTGTCTGTTGCAAAAGTCAAAGGTGCGTGGGATCATTTTAGAATCATTTACACTGAAGACAGTTTAAAAGTGGCAGAGTTTAAAGTGGCAAATGCTCAGTTATTAAGTTCATCTTCTAAACTGGCTCACTCTCTAGGGGGCGGGGTCGCAAAGCCAAGTCTCCACCATTGAAAACTGTCCCGGTGGGTTTGCATCCAGCATGCTTCTGGCTCTGCAGAAAAGATTGATTCTCATCCCTGAGACTGTACTGGAGGGAGGGTTAACTCATCACTGACCATAGCTAATCTGTGGTTGGCTGCAAGGATTTGGGCTGGAATGAGACTACACCCAGCAGTGTTGCTCTGGGAGGTCCAATCATATCAAAGAGTTAAATCTTTTATAAAGAAGTGGCAACCTATCAACTTGCTTTGAAACATACTCAGAAAAGGGCATCCAAGAAGCAATGTAGTGCAACCTGCTTCTACATTAACTTTTCTCTCACTCCATTAATATCTGGGCTTCCCCTAAGCACTTATTTAAGCCCAAAACGAGTATGAAGAATGTCTGTGAGACTTGAAAAACAAGGATTGCCCCGAGGAATTCAATCATTACTTGCCTAACCTGGTTGGGCTACTATCCAGAGTTTCTCTCTTTAGACTTGGGTTTCTCCATCGTGACACCACTGGCATTTTAGGTCAGGTAATTCCTTATCGTGGAGGCTACTTTGCCTCCATGATAGGATGTTTAGCAGCATCCCTGGTCTTTACGCACCAGATGCCAGCAACACACCATCCCCAACTTGAGACAACCAGAAATGGCCCTGAACTTGCCAAATGCCACCCAAGGGAGAAAAATCTTCCTGGTTGAGAACTACTGCTCTAGACTAAGAAAAGCGGCCAGAATTTGTAAACACCACAGTTTGTGTGTGTGTGTGTGTTTAAATGACAAAAAAAGGCCCTAAAGAGAAAATTTTCGAAATAAGCTCACAGGCAAGCTATACTGATGGAGTGCTTCGAGAAGGATCCTGTAATCGCCATGTTTGGCTAATGGGTGATTTTGCTAAGCCTCATAGCAGCTTTTCCATATGTCATGTTAAATGCTGGCAAACTGACCAGTCTGGAAGGGATGTGTCATCATTGAGATAACCCTGAAAGTATTTGTCCAGACTTCTTCCAAACAGGAGTGTTGCTTGTCCATTGGTGCTTGAGCATAAAAACTCAGCAGGTGGGAGTAAAATTCATAAAACAAAGAGGGATCTCAGATCTTCAAGTCTGCTTCTCATGTTTTATAGGACGAGACACTGAGGTTCAGGGAATAGAGTTTGTAGCAAAATTTATGATAAACCTTAGTGATTCAGACACTAGCCTGAAATTTTCAACAATGTAGGCACAGAACAATATAGGCACAAAATTATTACTGAGTAAAATGTTGAAATTATACTCTTGTGGCAATTTTCAAGATTTTAGGAATAAGTAAGAGAAACCAGAGACAAAATGTTAAATGTTTTTCAAATTGAAGGCTCAAAAAATTAAGGATGCCATCAATGTACCTTTGGCTTCAGGATCCAGAAACTTCTATTTTTTTTTATAACACATGATTGCATAATGTTGACCAGTTGGGAATGGTAGATTTCCATTAATCTGCCTTTGCATACTTCCACACTATGCCTACTAAATAAATTATTTGAAACTTGAATAATGGTTCATGATTGATTTGTCCTTAAGTCAGACATAAATATTCTCACGATCTCGCTTCATGCTTGCATGTGGCATTACCTTCACCCAGATGATAATGCTAAAATAAGGTGGTACACATGAATTCATCCCACTGGTACAGGATCCCTGTCCCTGTATCCAAACTTCTTCTATAATTGAAGGAAACTGCTAATTGTGTATTTTAAACTCAGTGCTTTTAAAATAATCCAGTATTCATGTTTTCCATGTGGTCAGTTGCTGATCTAAGGAAGAAACAGGAAGGCAGAAAAATGATCAGATTCAGGAGGTGTTTTACTGGGAGATGAGAACATGAAAAGAAAGGTACAGCATGTTCTGGTACGTGGGAGTTTTGATTACAAGGTGTACCCTTGTTGCCTGGTGTGGTGCCTCTGGCTCTGCCTCACATTAATTTGTGATTACCAAGGTCTCTGAAACAGAGCTCTCCAGGTCAGGTATGGATCTAATATTTCTCATGCCATGTTCCAAGTAGCTCCCTATTCCCAAGCAATAAAAGGAAAGCTTCCTACTCTGATATGAGTATAAAAGTTATCGAAAGACTTCAGGAAATGCCTTTGACTTTGTTTGGGCCCTAGAGGATGATCTCATTCAGAAATGGGTATGGTGTCAAAATATGGAATGCACTAGTAAAATAAGTATCTGATTTGCTTTAAAAAATACTTGTTTGGAGGGTAGAGATACAATCCATTCTAGATTTTTAAGGAGAGAAGTGGCTAAGAGATGTATTTTTACCTAAAACATGCTGGACTACACTGTCATTTCTTGTAACGATGTGAAATGAAGACTGTTAATACATTTTAACAAATATTATGGAGAGCCTGTTACTAACAGTGAGTTAGTCACTGTTACAGGTAGTAGAGATTTCACAAAGAACCAAGTGCTTTCTTACATTTAGTGAAGGGAGATAGTCGGTAAACAAATATGATATGTCAGGTAGAGATGAGTGCCATGGAGAAAAACAAAACATGGTAAGGGGATAGGTGGAGAAGGATGGGACCAAGAGGTTAGTATTCTATATGGGATAGTCAGGGAATGCCTCCCTAATAAGGTGGCATTTGCTCAGTGAACTGAAGGAAATTAGAACAGAGCCTTATTACTGTTTGGGGGAAGATATCAGAAACTGTTATAAATGTTCCAACAGGAAATTTATTAGGACTGAGAAAGGGCAGGTCTATCTGTGCTTAGAATGAAAGCAAGTGGGATAAAAGAAAAGGGGGAGCTTTGGGAAAGCATTAAGTCTACATTAAATATATATGCTGTATACACAGCACTGACTGGAAAAACTATAGTGGATTATGTGTTTGCAAATCTCTTACATGGTTTTTAGATGAGACCCGTAGCTCTGTTAAACATCATGGTCATTTGTTTTAGCTGAGTTTTAATGAACATGGGATTAGCTTCTGGAGTTTCCCTGCAAAGTTTAGACTAACTCAGAAAGCAATAGTTTGGATACTTGCCTAGGCTGGATGGTGTTATTAATCTGGGCTGGGAAATAACACAGCCTGATTGTGGCTGACTATGGGCCCTGGTCCAATTTACCAGATTTTGTGCCTTATCTTTAATGGGAAGTGGGCTTGCCTTGCCAGGCAGAAGGGAAGAAGGGGCACAGTTTCAAGGAGGAAATGCAGAAGAGTTGAGTATAGGTAAAGATCCCATGTTACCTAAGCCTCCTACCCCAGTCTTCAGCATGAACAATACGTTTTCTAAAGAGTATGACATCTTCTGCAGGCCAGGGCAAGGATGCTGAGAACTTGAATCACAGCACCTTCCCAAGAGAGTCATTTGGAAATTCTTACTTTATATTCTGGGTCTCTATCTCAAGAGGCAGTTCATCCTCTTTATTTTTTATTTTTTTAGACTTTTTATATTGGAGTATAGTTGATTAATAACATTTTGTTAGTTTTGGGTGTACAACAAAGTGATTCAGTTATACATGTACATGTATCTGTTCTTTTTCAAATTCTTTTCCCCATTAGGTTGTTACAGAATATTGAGCAGAGTTCCCTGTGCTATGCAGTAGGTCCCTGTGGGTTATCCATTTTAAATATAGCAGTGTGCACATGTCAATCCCAAACTCCCTAACTATCCCTCCCCCAATCCTTCCCCCAGTAAACCCTTCCCCCAGTAACCATAAGTTCATTCTCTAAGCCTGTGAGTCTGTTTCTGTTCTGTAGGTGAGCTCATTTGTATAATTTTTTTAGGTTCCCCACATAAGTAATATCATAATAATTTTTCTCGATCTCTGGCTTACTTCACTCAATATGACAATCTCTAGGTCCATCCATGTTGCTGCAAATGGCATTGTTTCATTCTTCTTAATGACTGAGTAATATTCCATTGTATATATGTACCACATTTTCTTTATCCATTCTTCTATTGATGGACATTTAGGTTACTTCCATGTCTTGGCTATTGTAAACAGCACTGCAGTGAACATTGGGGTGCATGTATCCTTTTGCACAACGTTTTCTCTGGGTATACACCCAGGAGTCGGATTGCAAGATGGTATGGTAGCTCTCTTTTTAGTTTCTTAAGGAACCTCCATACTGTTCTCCATAGTGACTGCCCCAGTACATTTCCACCAACAGTGTAGGAGGGTTCCCTTCTCTACACACCCTCTCCAGCATTTATAACTTGTAAATTTTTTGATGATAGCTATCCTGACTGGTGTGAGGTGATATTTCATTGTAATTTTGATTTACATTTCTCTATTAGTGATGTTGAACATCTTTTCATGTTGCCTCTTGGCCATCTGTATGTCTTCTTGGAGAAATGTCTATTTAGGTCTTCCATCATTTTTTGATTGGGTTTTTTATTTTGGTGATATTAAACTGCATGAGCTGTTTGTAAATTTTGGAGACTAATCCCTTGTCAGTTGCATCATTTGCAAATATTTTCTCCCATTCTGTGGGTTATCTTTTCATTTTGTTTATGGTTTCCTTTGCTGTGCACAAGCTTTTGAGTTTAATTAGGTCCCATTTGTTTATTTTTTGTTTTTATTTCCATTACTCTGGGAGACAGATAGAAAAAGATATGCTGTGATTTATGTCAGAGAGTGTTCTGCCTATATTTCCCTCTAAAGGTTTTATAGCATCTGGTATAATATTATCGCAATAGATGCATAAAAAACTTTTGACAAAATTCAACACCAATTTATGATAAAAACTCTCCAGAAAGTGGGCACAGAGGAAACATACCTCAACATAATAAAGGCCATATACAACAAACCTACAGCTAACATCGTACTCATTGGTGAAAAGCTAAAAGCATTTCCTCTAAGATCAGGAACAAGACAAGGATGTCAGCTCTCTCCACTTTTATTCAACATAGTTTTGGAAGTCCTAGCCACAGCAATCAGAGAAGAAAAAGAAATGAATCCAAATTAGAAAAGAAGAAGTAAAATTGTCATTGTTTGCAGATGACAGGATACCATACGTAGAAAATCCTAATGACACTACCAGAAAACTACTAGAGCTCATCAATGAATTTGGTAAAGTTGCAGGTTACCAAATTAATACACAGAAATCTGTTGCATTTGTGTACACTAACAATGAAAGATCAGAAAGAGAAATTCAAGAAACAATCCCACTGTACCATCACATCAAAAAGAATAAAATACCTAGGAACAAACCTACCTAAGGTGACAAAAGACCTGTACTCCAAAAACTATAAGATGCTTATGAAAGAAATCGAAGACAACATAAACGGATGGAAAGATATACCTTGTTCTTGGATTGGAAGAATCAACACTGTCAAAATGATTATACTACCCAAGGCAATCTACAGATTCAATGCAATCCCTATCAAATTACCAATGGTATTTTTCACAGAACTAGAACAAAAAATCTTAAAATTTATATGGAGACACAGAAGACCCCAAATAGCCAAAGCCATCTTGAGAAAGAAAAACGGAGCTAGAGGAATCAGTCTCCCTGACTTCAGAGTATACTACAAAGCTATAGTCATCAAAACAGTATGGTACTGGCACAAAACTAGAAATATAGATCAGTGGAACAAGATAGAAAGCCCAGAAATAAACCCACGCACCTATGGTCAATTAATCTATGATCAAGGAGGCAAGACTATACAATGGAGGAAAGACAGTCTCTCCAATAAATGGTGCTGGGAAAACTGGACAGCTACATGTAAAAAAATGAAATTAGAATATTCTTTAACACCACACACGAAAATAAACTAAAAATGGATTCATCTTCTTTAAATGTGAAAAGAAAAGAGGCATTAATTAGCCCTGCCCCTTTCAGCTAAAAATTGCTCCAGGTTTTTGAATGTTAACATTAAACAGGGTCACCTGTACCAGTTGGAAGTGGTTTCCCTGTTCTCAAGGACAGTCAGATTTCACCTACATGCCCCTCAGGCTTGCCCTGCCTTGAGGGTTGGTGAGCATGCGTGTTGGGAGTTGTTGACTGTTAAAGGAGGACTGGCATAGAACCAGCAGGAGAAGATGTTAGAATTCTACTTTTTATAGCTGAGGAGAATTTCTGTTCAAGCCCAGTCCTTGGACTGATGAATCAAGAGTGATTAAAAAAGCAAGGCGGCACTTTCTAAGAGGGATGGCATCCAGGTACAAGTCATTACTTGAGCAATTTTGTTCACAGTTTGCTCATTTCAAGTACTTCAGTGTTTATGGTTTTTTGCTTTTACAAGTCATAATTCTTTTAAAGTGCTGTCATATACTTAGCAAACATCTTTTGAGCATCTACCCAGAGTTCAGTCCTGTGCCATGCATATTCAAACAAAATAGGTAACATTGTCCTTGCTCTCATGGAATTAATGGTTTTGCTAAAAAGGTAAGACTTATAGCAGTAAAACAATCCAAGAAGGAGCTAGTGAAAAGCCAAGTAGGAGGCATTAGCTCAATGGGAAGAATTCAGCCTTTGGAATCAGCAGCCCTGGGTTTAACTCAGAACTCTGACTCTGACCAAGAGTGTGCTTCTGTGAGAGTCTCTTATCCTGTGTGGGCCTTGGCTTCCTCTTATGTAAAATGGGACAATAGTGCTTCTTATGCCGTCATGTTGAATTGCTACCATGACTCAGTAATACTATACATAAAGCAATTAGTGCCTGGAACATAGTAAGCACTTGCTATATTATTATTATTACCATTATTATTATTATTTTATTATTAATCAGGCAAATAATTAGATCTGTGTTTTAGTTTTGATTCTGTTTTATTTAAAGAGTGTTGACAAGTCACTTAATTTTGTCACACCACCTATGTAGATTATCTCTAAAGCTAAGGGAACTATCTCTCTACAATATATTTACCTTCAAAATTCATGGTGTTTTGAACTGAAATGTATTGAGCAAAAGATGCAATGGATGCTTCTCCTTCTTCATCCTTACAGTAGTGCTAACAATAAAGCATCCGTATTGACCGAGGACTTGCGCTGGAGCAGAAGCTATGGTGGGCTCTTCACGTTCTTTGTTACTCACTCCATGTGACACACTCAATGAGATGAATAACCTTGTCCTATTTCCTAGATTCTAAGCCATATTTTATCCAGTTTAACATTTCTGAAGTCAGGATGCACTATATAATTGATGCATATATTTACTGTGATAATCTTTTTCTCTTTTTTCTTTCCCAAAAGCCATTTCCAAGTGAGACGGGGCATCTTATAACTGATGAAATCCTTGAAATAAGGAAAATGAATATTTTTTCCTATATTTTGGATGATAAAAGTGGGGCTTATGGAAGTTAACTTACATGCCCAAGATTAATGAAAGTAAGAAAGGCAAAGCTAGAATTTGACTAAGCTTTGTCTGGCTTTGCTCACTCTGCCATACTTCTTGAGAGCGAAAGCTTAAACAGATCGCCAATATACAGTCCTTTGTTCAGCTCATTTTTCATAGCAAAATATGTTTGATCCTATATATTTTGAGCCGCATTTATTAGTTCTTGACAGGAATACATTTTTAATCCTTCTAGGCAGACTTCATAGACTGTCTTGTGCAATGTAATTTGACGTCTTTTGGCTATTGACATCACCAGTGACACTGGTCAGTCTGAAAAGTTATTTTCCTTTGGATAAGAACCTATTGGACTCATAGATCTTTTTTAGAACTCTCACCCTGACCTGAATTCACCTGGGTGATACCAGAAGATTTTTCCCTAGGCTTTCAGAATCCTGGGTCCTTATAAGGAAATGGGGATGTAGTCATTTGCAGTTGATTATTAAGCAAATTCATTGAAAATTAACAGCAGTATTCTTTGACCTCAGCTTTTATAACCAAACTGCTACTCTTCGGTAAATGTAAGATTATATTACTAATCTATTGACTTTTAGCACAAATTAGCTATCAGATGGGCCAGTTGTTACTGTTAAACTTTTTTTTCGAAGTGTATTAAAATTCTTATTTCCTGTGTTTCTTTCTCTGAAACACAATCTTAGGGCCTTTTATTAGGCCAGGAGAACCTCCCAAACAGTCTTATTAAGCTGATTAATTATATCAAATCAGCTCTGTCATCAAAATAATTACAGTTTCAGAGTCACCGTTAATAGAAAAAGACTTCAACAAAAGTGACCGCTAGCCTTTGTAAATATCATTTGATTTGAGAAATGAAACTTTTACCGAAAAAAGCAATTTGCAGACCTGGTTCCATATTAAGTTATTCCGGGGATCTTACAGTGGAGAGCTGTCTCTACCTTTCACAAAACATAGGTGTTAGCATACTCACCTAGACTGAATGAATGAATATATTATGTTTGGGATTTGCCTTTCCTTCCTCTGGTCTAGCAGCTTCAGCACCAAAGTGTAGTTGTAAAACTACACATGATGGAATTTGAAATGGTGTATGTGTCTGTCAGGGTCCCAGCAAGAAACAAAATCCAACTCAGAAGGTTCAAGAGACTTTAATGAAGGGGAGATGCAGGAAGTGTGGGTGGGGTAAAGCTACCAACAAGCCATGCTGAGGCACTCAGACCCAAGCCACAGGGAGGCTGTTACCACGCCTAGACCTGGAGCAGCAGTGGGAGGAAACCATGTTACTGTCGTTCTGGGAGGAGGTGCGACATGATAGAAGCTAGGGTCATGTAGGGACAGGCTCTGCCAGAGACTGGGATTGTGGGGAAGGTCATCCCTGACCTCTCTTTCAACCTTCTAATCTCTATTGTTCAGATACGGTGGGGAGTCAGCCAGGACAGGAGCCTGGAGATACAGCCCACAGCAGACAAGCCTCCTAGGATTCAGGAAAGAGAAAATCTAGAATAGATCTGCTAGGTGAGAAGAACCAAATAGAGAATAACCAGCCCAGATGGGAAATGCCGTTTTAGAGCCCACAAACTGCCAAAAAAGAATGGTGTATTCAAAGAATTCAGGGCCTTGACCTCATTTGATCTTGGGTTAACATCCACTTTCTGCAACTTTCTTTCAAATACACTTGGAATCAGCTAACAGCAGCCAGAATTGCTGGTCATTTTGGCCTGTCCCATTCTCATCACTCAGGTCTACATGTGGTTGTAGGGTTTAGAGGGCTGGTCCCATAGCTTGCTGATGGAAAATAGGAAAAAAGAGAAAAATGGGAAAGCCATTGAGAATTTCTACAGCACGTATAACTAAGGATAGAACAGGAGTGGCAAGGAAGCCAAGAGGAGGCACATGCATGAAAACGACCTGCAAATGATTTCGCAGCTCTTTGGCCGTGTTCTGTCCCACATTCTCGCCAGCCCCCACTATCTTCCAGAGCCCTGATTGCAGGGCAGGGTTGGTATACTCTTTATTATGAATAGAGAACCCCAAGAGATGACTGCTCTTAAAATGAACAGTGATACTACCTATCTTATACATCTCCCAACTGGAAGTTTGTTTTTGGAGTTACTGTTGCTTCACCAGCTTGAAGGGGAAAAATAATATTTTAAGAAGAAGGGGCAAAAGATATAGCTGTGAGATGCAATGTATTTCTACGGGTTGTCATTTGCTATATGACAATTGCTTAAAGCCTATACTGGTTAATTTTCCATTAGCAGCTGCCAAGAAATAAACATCCTACCCCACATCTTATTTCACAGCTCATGCCTCAGTCCTTTCCAGGTTGCCATAATGAAATGCCGCAGACTAGGTGGCTTACAAATGATGGAAATGTACCGCTCACAGTTCTCAGGGAGGAAGCCTGGGACTGGGGTGCCAGCAAGGTCAAGTGAGGGCGACTTCTGCATCGCAGACTTCTCTTTGTATCCTCACGTGGTGGAGGGGGCCCCAGAGCTCTCTGGGGTCACTATAAGTGCACTAATCCTATTCATGAGGGCTCCACCCTCATGACCTAATCACCTCCTAAAGACCCTACTACTAATACCTTTGGGTGTTAAGCTTTCAACATATGAATTTGGTGTGGGAAGCAGGGGACACAAACTTTCAGACCAGAGCAGTTTATTATAATCTTTTGTACTTCTTTTACTTCATCATACTTTTGTCTGGCAAAATCTCAGCCCAGACTAAATCCAACTTACCACCCGCACCATGCCTGCACCTGGGAGCTGAATATGACTGGAGAAAATGTACACCACAAGGACTGATTCACATGCAATGCACAGCTGCAAACTCACTGAGCCCTTCACATGCCTGGTAATGCCTCCATCCATTCACTTCTCTGGTCCATTCACCCTCCTACTCTTCTAACAACTATTTTGCACCTTCTCCTCTCTCCTCAAGCCCCTCATAATACATCCCACATCCTACCTCTGTGGGATAACCTGTGCAGATAACCTTTCTTCCTATTTTACTGCAAACAGACCCCAGAGGCTCCCACCACATCTGCTTACCGCCCAGATTCAGTGCCCATAGGCTGTGCCTTCTTCCTGTTAACACAGAGTTTTTGAGACAAACCTCTTCCCATGACACCTGCTTTTTCTCCTGCCTTCTACTTAAGGACATTACCTCTGCAATTCTCCCTTTTCTTTCTTGTATTTATTTTTTCTCTCCACTGGATCATTCAATCACCATAAAAGCATGCTGTAATGTGCCAATATTATTATAAAAGAGAAACATACAATTGTCGATCCTATGTCTTTCTTTAGCCACTCACTCCTCCACCTCCTCCATTTTTCTTTCCTTTTCAACAAAACTCCTTGGGAGAGTTGTGCATCCTCCACTGACTGTGGTGGGACAGCAGATGGAAACTGCTTGGTGGCTGGGACAGCTGCGCGCCCTGTCCCGGTTGCTAAATTCAGTAGCAGGTGCTCAATCCTCATCTCCTTTGACCTGTTGGATCACCCACCCTTCTTTGCTTGGTGTCCAGGACACTACACTTTTCTAACTTTCCTCCCACCTCACAGGCGGTCTTCCTTGTAAGCTCTTTTCTATTTTTACTCATCGCCCCAACCTCTGACTATTAATGACCCAGGAGCCAGGCTTCAGACCTTTTCCTATACCGCTCTACCCCCATGAGCACTCCCCTACTCCTACTCCCAATCCAGGAATCCAAGCTCTTGTGCTAAGAATTAAAAACGAGGTCCTCAGGCTTTCTAGATATTGGCTTGTGCCCCAGCTGCTAGTGGGTTGCTAGAAAAATCGATATTTGATGAAAATTTGAATACATTTAGTTTAATGGTTTTATATTAGATCTAAACACTGAAAACTTCCAAACTAATCTCCCCTGAGCTTTGGACATGTCTGGTCAACTGCCCAGTTGAAATCTCCACTTGAATCCTTTATAGGTGCTCAAAACTGACCTCACCACAGCAGAATCGACCACCCTTACCTGGATCATCCTTCAATCATCACCATCTCAGTTGGTGACCCCTCCATCCTTCTAGTTGCTCAGGGTGAAAAATACTATAATCCTCTTGGCTCCTTTCTTTCCCAAAGCCAATTCATGAGCAAATCTTAAGCATCTCACTCCATTGTTACTGCTACCTTCCCAGTCCAAGCCCCTATCCTCTCTCACCTGACTGTTGCAAGGGCCCCTCACCGGTCTGTCGGCTTCCCACTTGCTCACCCTCTCTCTCCCCATCACCCCACTGGTTAATTTTCAGCACATCAGGTCATCTCATGCCTCCTCTCAAAGCCCTCCAGTGCCTCCCCATTTCATGTGTCCTGTGAGGCCCTTTGTGATCTAGTTCCCTATAATCCTTGACTTCACTCGGGCAGATGTTTCTGCCCTAACAGTATGTGTGTGTCCTGTAAAACATTGTGTTCTACAAAATGGACTCAAAACAAACAAACAAACAAAAACAGGCCTTATGGGAAAAGCAGGATTAGAGTGGACCTCTCCTATCTTCTACAACTTAAAAACCCCAGCACTAACCAGAGAGAGCTTGGGAGAGCTGTGTGGTGGGAGGGGGCACATTTCCAGGGAGGCAGCGCTGGTGCAGGTGCTCACTCTCTTAAATGGAGCTGGAGTCACTCTGGCCGGTGCAGCAGCCAGCCTGAGGCCTTTCTCCTTTCCTGCTAAGGTGAGAATTCTACTCCTGCCATTCTGGCTCCTTTAGCCTGGGGGGAGTGGGAAAAAAGACCTGTTTCCATGTTATACCAACATTTATCCTACTATTTGCCAATAGCCTATGAGCTAATTGCTGTTGTAGAAACACACATTGTAACAGAACAGCCTGTGCTCACTGACTCTCTGTTGTCTTGGCTCTTCCTCCCATGTGGTAGGGAAGCACCCACCTAGAGGCTTTTGTGGTTGTTCTTCTTGCCACCTGGTGTGCCCTCCAAAATCCTCCTGGATTTCTTCATCTCTCTCAGATCTTTATTCTAATGTTTCCTTCACAGTGGCAGCCTCCCTGACAGCCCATTTAAGAGTACAACACCCTCACTGCCCCCCCCCGCCATTCCCCCAACATTCTCTCCTGCACGTCATTGTTTATTTTCCTCTGTGGCGCTTATTATCTGATATATATATATGACTCACTTACTGCCTGACCCACATCCATGAGTATAGAAGCTCCGGGAGGGCAAGGATTGTGGGTGTTTTATTTTATTTGCTTCCTTTGTTTTCCTCTGCTGTATCTTCAGTGCCTGGAACATGGGCCAGCGTGTGCAAGCAAGGCATTTCAAAAATGTTGACTGAATGAATGAAACTCGAACTCCTTTAGAATTCATCTGAATTTCCTTCTAGCCTAGACAACATTCCATCTGCCTTATTTCTCTTCTGAGGTTATATGTTTGTGTGTGTATGTGACAGGGAGAGTGGCTTTTGTCAAACAGGGTTTCATGTCTTCTTTGGTATGCATCAGACTTGTATGCTGTTTCATACCCACCACACTGCCCCTGGGGATGTTCTAACATTTAAAGCTTTCATATTTCAGTAACTCATTATAAGGGGTGCGCTGGAAGGAAATCGTGTTGCAGGTCGTGTACATCTTTTTGTACCCCTCTACCAACATAAGCACTCTTTGTTCCCCTTCAGGAATACAAGCTCTTGTGATAACACTTAAAATTAAGTTTATAGGCTTTTCAGATGTTAGCCTTTGCTCTAGCTGCTACTAGCTTACTGTAAAATTAATTTTTGATGGGAATTTGAATATATTACCTCTATACCCACTACCAGTCTCAGTGTATGGTTAAAAAAAAATAGGTCCTTCCAGTACTCCACAGTGATGGCCAGGGCACAGGTTTGTGCTAATGTTACAAAGACACAGGGGGATGGTGACTGACTCCCTCTGGCACTGGGCAGGGCTTCATGAGGGTGGTGATGAGAGCAGGTGGTGGTGGTGGTGCTGGTGTTTGAGGTGGTTGAGGTCGATCGGGGGAGGGTAATCAAGGCAGGGAATGGTGGGGGTGGATCCAGGAATTGTCATGTTAGAAGGCACAGATGTGGGCAGGTTCCAGTGTGTTCAGGGACTAGTGTGGCATGGGTGTGGGGGGAGTGTAGGCAATGCTACGGAGAGAGGTAGGCCCATGTGCCATGAAGAGTTTGAACTTGACCCAGCTGGGGAGCTATCACAGTTTTAGTGCTACTGGGTCCGACTTCCCACTCCTCACTTTTCCCAACCAGTCCCTGGCTTCTCAAAACTGTCAGCTTTAAGCTTACGTGGCTGGAGAGCATGCCTCTGTCCCCAGTACTTAGATGAGTGCCTGGCCTATAATAGAAAGACCTACTTGTTTCATGAATACACACACACACACGTGTATGTGTATTTGATTATGTGTGTATATAGATAAACGAATGATCTATCCATATTCTTTTTTATATAGCAAAACTTAATTATGTTCAAATGCTTTAGGGCTCTGTGCTTGACTAGCAGGTTGCCCGTTGAAAACTAGCTTTATAGACTATGAATTAATAGAAGTAAGGGCACATGTGGGACACCCCATAACACTTTTTTGACTTGAATTAAAAACCTTAACACATCCTTTTTCTCAGGTCTGTCTTAGATTCCTTCTCTCAGCTCTGATCCAACTCTCAACTTGTGGTGGTGTCACCCCTGAAACATTTTTGAACACCCTAAGGTTCTTACTTCAGTGTCTTGAACTCTGGGAGGAAAAAAATATTAATGATCAAGAAAATAAGCTTGAGTTAGATTCTTCATGAGGTTCCTGATGAAAACAATATCCTGCTGTAAGTTGAGTGTCAGGTTTGCCATTGACAGGTTGGGTATCACTGACAAGTCCTTCCACGTTTCTGCATCTCATTAGACATATGTGGCTACATTTCCATAATGAAATGATTACTAGAGACCTGATGCTTTAACCCACCTCCCCAAATGTACCTCCTTAGTGAGGTTTCAACTGTGTAGGGGTAATTATTGGGAGGAAAATGCCCTGCTCAGCCTCTGAAATCATCTTTCCGTGGGCTGGGATGAGAGGCACAGGGCTCCCTGTGCAGTCTCCAAATGACTGTGTGGGTTATCCAACCTCTGGTCCTCTCCCTCCCACGTGGAGGCCCGCTATCTTTGGCCACTTCACAGCTTATTAGCAACCCAACTAGAGGCCAGGGAGAGGAAATGGATGAGATGAAGCTTAAGTATGTCACATTGGTTCTTTCTTAGCAGCTCTGATAAAAGGCTTAGCAGGATGAGGTTAAAACTTGATTAAAGAGGTTTAGGGATTATCTCTGGCTTTAGCTTATGTATGTTACCTTCCTCCTTTCCCCTCTTCCCTTTTTCTAGTAATTAAGCATGAGTTGGCTGCAAGCATTAATGAGGCCAATATAAAAATTCTTTAGTATCCTGTAGGCTCTTGAAAAAATTATTTTTACTTATGGGAAAATCCAAATAAAACTCACTTTGCTCAGAATATTATTTTTCCTAGTCAAAACTGGGCAAGTCCTTGAAACAGAACTGTGACTAAATATAGTAAAAGATTTGCTTAAGTCAAAAGATGCACCTTACACCTATGTTTTGGATTCTGTATGCAGTAATTTGGCTGCTTACAAGTGGCTTCTGGGTGCCGGTCCCCAAACAAGCTATATTCTGCGAATCTCCCATCAACGAGGTCACCTCTTTGGCTAGGCAGACCAAGAGGTTTCACACTCAGATGATAAATTCATGCTGTAGTTTTCGGAGGAGTCTGTCTCCTTGTTTCTCTGATAACCAGGCTCTTCTTCCCTTCTGTTAAAATTTATGATCCTCAAAAAAGTTTTATCTGGATTTATGCAGACTCCAGCTCTCCCAGCCATGATCATGGACATAAGTGGTTCTAGATGCAAGAAGAAAGAAACAATTCAGAGATAAAAAGATACCCTGAGACCGACATTAGTGAAAAAAGCCACAGAACCAGGTTCTGGATTTCAGAAATTGGAGTTGAAGATTGGGGCTCAGCCTAAGTGAGAGGGAGGGCTAGGGCAGTGACAGGACTGGGATCTCTGAAGAGGTAATGCCCAGGCCTGCCCCTAGAACTCTGCCATGGTGGGGATATTGGTAAAGATCTGTGGTCCTTACAGAATGAGAAGGGGGGATGGAAGGAAAAGATTGTGGGAGGGTCAGTGGAGGGTCCCCGTAAGAAGTATGATCCCAGTTCCATTTGATATAGGAGCTTTGTAGGGTTTCCTATGTTTCCAACATCTGAAAGATTAGGCCTTTAAGGACCAGTAAGACACTCCATGTCACTGGGAGTTTGTGACATCTCAGAGGAGGAAGAGCCATGGGGGCAAGTGATGGACCAGCTAAGTCTTAAAGCCAACGGTCTCATAAAAGGTGGCCAGGAGAGGGCAGTCACCTTTTATCAAGAGCACAATTGAAGTTGCAAAGAGTACTTCCGCCACAGAGTCATCAAACATGATGCAGGTTTATCCAGGATGCAATATCTTACACATTAATAGGCACTCAATATATGTTTGCTAAATACACAGTAGCTGCTGGTCTCATCAGAGTTCCATAGAGACCTTGAACGGGGTTCCTTCCAGAAAAACCAAAGAATGACACTAAAGGGAAATGATTGCAAATCCAGAAAGCCGTTCTGCCTTCTGGTAAAAACAAGATTTTCTTTTCTTTGTAGTTTATTTTGGCATAGGCTAGTGTCTCTTTCAGGGCAGACGGCTACTGTTGACAACTGTCATTATCACGTTTTTCCTTCGTTATCTTCCGGTATATCCTCTTCCTGTTGTTAATACTGTCAGTTTACTAATGGAACCCACTTTATAAGCTGCTGCATTTTTCTTTGTCCATGGGATCAGTGTTATTATGCTCTGTGTCATCGACATAGTATTGGCTTCTCTTTATCAGGGAATTAGTTGTTCAGGGGAAAGAAGAGTGATGGTGGACACAGGCTGAGGACTAACTTCAGGATTTCCTTCATTTGGCAGTAAGGCTTAATTAAGATCCCAGTTTCATGCTGTTGGATTTAGTCTATGACCTGCTGGAACACAGTCTTGAATTAACACTGGCTGGATGTAAAAATGGTAAGCCAAGAAGTTCGCGCTTCTCTGGACTGCAACTGTTCATTTAGCTGGAGAAAATCTGGTGGGTGGTCCAGCCTTCACAATCAGTAAGAGGAGTTGAGTTGGAAAAGCTTTGGTGAAGGAGGCCAGTAGTATTCCTTCCATTTCTTGCATTTTATCACAGACTAGAAATTAGTTCATTAGGTAGGTTGATCCTGTAGGAATTCTTATTTTAGCTTTCTCTCCATCAAGTTGTTTAGTTGAAATTTAAGAGCTCTGCCCATCGAAAGCTCTTCCTGACCCATGAAATGAGTAACAATAATTGTTAATAGAAACAAAGGCTTTATTTGGCTTATTTTTGGAGTGCAGGCAGAGAATGTCTGTGGTGTTACAGAGTAGATTTTTGTCATTTGCTTTTTGATTATTCATTTGAGTCATTATAACCTCTAACTGGTATTTGTTTCTGACTTTTGCCAGTGGGCTCCCCACATGGGAGAAGCAGAAGGCCTGAAGTTGGTGCAGTCAAGACATAAAACCTTAATAAACTGCCCCCATTAATTACTACCTTCATTACCACCTTTAAAGTGACAGTTTGTTAGAGCAGCAGAGATGAATTTCTTCTGGGTCACTGCTGCTCTGCAACTTAAAACCTAAAAACAGTTCATCTTCATCATTAGCACTTAAGCTAAAAACCACCCAAGGGCAGTATGGCATAGTGGTTGAGGGCTCAGATGGGCTGACTGCAGTCTTGGTTTGGCTACTTCCAAGCTGTGTGACCTTGGGCTTCAGGGACCCTACTGCTGTGTACGACGATTGCAGAGTTTCTTCATAGCGTTGTGAAATTTCTTCATAGGGAGGTAATATATGTAAAGAGCTTAGAACAGTGTCTCACCCTGGAGGGAAAGTAGGGGAGAAACAGTGAGAGGAGAGGGGACGAGACAGTGAGGGGAGGGGGAGAGGAGAAGGGGGAGCATGTTAAAGAAAAAGTGGAAGAATCTCAAATGTAAAATGGCTGTTTATTTTTAGTTTTTTGCAAGAAGAGACATATAGGTATGCTCGTGTGACTTTGAAAAACCTTGGTGCACATCAGCAAAAGATTGGAGCTTATATTGAAGCAGAGGTGTAGACCTGTGTGACTTATGTCCTGGAGAACTGCCTGGTGTCCCCAGTGGTCAGATTGATCCCTCTTGGCACAAAAGATTTTATGGACAGGTAGTTGGGGCAAACTTTGAAACCTGGTTGTTTGCACTTGTTTGCCAGAATGTGTAATTATTTACTGGTGCTTACTAAAGATGTCAGTTTAGCTTTTTCGGCAGAGGCAGGATTAAGTTTACTATTTGGAGGCATCCTCTTTAGTTGGCCTGGCTTTTGTTACAGCCAAGCCAACTTAATTTGGCATGTAGCAACCAAACGTACTGGTTAACTCATTAGACATGTATTATTTAGAAATTCATCCTCTCAAAGCAAAAAAACAACCCTTTATCATGTCCTAGCTCTTTCCTCTAAGAAGACAGTCACTGTGAGTTTAATATCACTGGGCTAATTGGGGAGGGAGGGGTGGTGGTGAGAAAATATTGCTTTTGGAAAAACAATAATAACTTAAGAATTTTCCTCAAATGGAGGCTTTCTTTTAAAACCTGAACTGAACTTTATCAAAACAATATTTGGACTTTGAAATAAGGTCAAACGACTGAATTAGAATCTCCAGGAGAGCAGGGATGTGTCTGTGTGGTTTATGACTGCATCTTTGGACCTATATCAGTATCCGGGTCATAGGAGGCACTCAGTAAAAGCTGGGTGGATGAGTACAGTATCTCAACTAGCATGGCTGTCCCTTGGAATAATATTAAGGCACAGGAGACTATGTCATTACTTCTTTATGGTCAGGGCCTATTTTGTCTGTTCCAATTAAAAGGAAAAAAAAAAGCGTGTTATAAAGGAAACAAAGTGAAATGCTCTATATTTCTATTGCTTTTGACATCTGCAATAAGTTTTAGATTAATTTCCCGAATCCTATTGTATCAAGATGGTCATGTGCTTCTTAGCGGTATATAGTTCCTTCCAACTTGTAGTGAAGTTAGGCTGCTGCCATCCCGAGCGGATATATGTTTTCCGTTATTAAACTGACATGTCTTCTGGGCATTGTCGTGTACTCCAAACTCTTGCATAATTTCTCATGATGGTGTGCCCTATTGCCACTGCAGGGCCTAAGGATCAAATGAGGTCTTATTTCTTTCCTGATATTCTTTTGACCACTTTAGACTATGCCAAGTCCATTCACATAACTAACTGGCTCAGTGCCGTTTTCTGGTCTTCTCAGATTATCCACCAGCTGGAAGTTTAGACATTCAGAACACTGTCTGTGATCCTCTCCCTTCACTGCCCTCCCTTCCCTTTCTTTCCCTAAAATTGGCCTCTTAATGCCATTATACTAATAATTAATGGTATTAATAGTATTTATTAATATTGATAATTATTTTTATTAGCATAATAATAGTGATGTGTGTACACACACATATACAGAGGGACAGAGAGTGATTGCTGGATAATTTGGCTATTGTATTAAGTGATAAAATTTCTTTTTTTTTAAGAACTTTCATTGAGATATAATTGACATACAATAGACTGCATATATTTAGTGTACAATTTGATTTTTTTTTTCTTACTGGTAATGTATATATGGCAATCCCACTCTCCCAGTTCATCCCACCCCAACCCCCCCTGCTTTCCCCACTTGGTGTCCATATGTTTGTTCTCTCCATCTGTGTCTCTGTTTCTGCCTTGCAAACCGGTTGATCTGTACCATTTTTCTAGATTCCGCGTATATATGTGAATATACGATATTTGTAAATAAATTTTGTGGGTGTGTGTGGTGTTGTTTGTTCCATTTGCAACTCAAATAACCTAGTCTTCTTGGGATGTGGGGAAAACTTATGCTTAGGAAACAGAGCCTCCTTTTCCCCTGTCGCTGTGGAAGACATATGCAAAAGGAATGAAGGGGTGTGTTTTCTGCAGCCAGGGCTCTGTGAGAAGTGTCACTGGTAGAGAAAAAAGGCTCAAAGGGAAGTAAAAGCTTATGGTACTTTCTCCTGGCAGAGTCATCTCATCCTCATCAGCTTTTCCCCTGCCTTGGAGGCACATTTGCAATGACCAAGGCAGAGCGCCTGGCTCCTCTGCTCAGAGTTAGCTAGCCTCTGGATCGCCACCTTCCCCTTCCCAGTGTGAGCAGGACACCGCAGGACCGTCTCTGACTCTTCCTGCCATTTGCACTCGGCCTAGATGAATAACTCCCACCGGAGCGGGGCAGGGAATCCTGGCATTCACAGGGAACCAAGATGATATCGGATCTCCCCTTTGGAGAAAAGTGAGAAAGAATGATTCTTTGGGACTCTGAAAATATAAACACAAATAGAAAATTAAAACTGGAGAATCCACTTGGAGTCTAAACTCGCTGTTGGTCATATGACTTATTCTTGGCATTCAAGGAACCAGAGGCTCTTGTGGTCTAATCTGGAGAGAGTCACTAACTTGCTGTGTCACCTTGGCAAATTGGTTGATCTCCTTGTGCTGTAGTGTTCGGTCCAGCTGCTGGGGGGGATGAAAGCAAGACCTCACTGAAACCAGATGCTGCCTCTCTGAAAGGCTTTCAGCAATAAATAATATCGTATATACTTTGTTCCTGGCAGCAAGTGCTGCACTGTTGTAACCCCCTGTTTTCACTTGCTTCTAAGATTCTGGAAATTTCTCCTTTGGGCTTGAATTTTTCCATGCTTGTCCTCAGCCCAAAGCTTTTTGGAAAGTTTGACCAAAATTTCACTTAGCTGTTTTTCCTGAATGATGGGAGAATGAGGGTAATGCATTGTTTTTTCAGCTCATAAAATAAATTTCAGTTTTTTCCTGGTATGTGTCAGGAAAATAGAAGAGCTGCTCCATTTAAAGTGTTTAGAAAAGAATCATGGGATGGTAAAGAATGCCTGCAGATGATAATTTTAGGTTGCTGAGTGTATCCTTTGATGTTTAAATGCGACCACACACAATCGGGATACACATGAAAAGCTCTAGTTTAGTTTTAAAGAGGGCCAAAGAGGAAGATGACACGTATTCCTTCAGTAACTCGTCCCCAGTTAGTTACCAAGAGGCAGCTGCAGCTACCGAAAGTTGTCATTTTTCCTGACCACTTGCTCCATGTCTACATGGTTCCTAAAGACTTCATGATTTTGTACTGGCACTGACCCCCTTGTCTACATTTTGAATAGAGTTGCCCATGTCTTTCAGGTGGGCTTCAAAGATGCCTTCTCTGATTGTCAAACCAGCTCGTGCATTTCTTCATAGCATTTGCAACAAAATTACATACATGTGTAATGACTTCATGTGTGCTGCACCACCAGGCCCATAGCTCCACTGTGGCAGAGCCCACGTCTCTCTTCCTCATTGTTTCTGGAACACCTAGCTTAGGCTGAGCACATGGTAGACACTCATTGCTGAATGAACTAAATGACTCTGGGTACAACTGTTCTTACTGGAACTAGTTCATAGATTTGACCATTCAGACATGCGTGCATGCGTTCAGCAAGCATCGTTATCTACTTTATGCCAAGCATTGCTGGGAGTCTATCCGTCTTTTGGTAGATAGCACAGAAGTTCTTAAGGATTTATTACATATACACCAAAACAATTATACTATTTGGGTACCATTACTATACCTGTTATAGGAATATTGGGCTAAAAACGTGAAAGCTGACCCCAGGGAATTTATCATTTCTTGAGGATCTGTTGTGTGCCAGGCACCGTATTAGGTACTGAAAAGAGAACGATTGGTAAGACAGAGTCTCTGCCAGGAAGTCACTTGTAGGTTGACAGTAGCAAGAAGACAAATCCAGAAATTACTATTACTGAAGGCGGAATGTAATGGAACCAGGTGGGAGTTAAAAGCATGAGAGAGGTCACTGTGCCACATGATACCTTGTGATCTTGTGCAAATCTACCGAAGAATTAGGAAAAGGTTTGTGGTGTCCATTATGGTCAGAGGTCCCATGAGAATAGGCAGTTAGTTGCACTTCCCTTCACGGCCACATGAGGCACTCCTTAACCCTACCAGCTTTGCTCTCTCTGTGCCTTCAACCATGAGAAATGGGTCCAATCTGCCAATACCGGAAAACAAACTGGAATGAAGCTCTTGCCATCAAGGTCATTATCGTGCACATAAGACCCCCAAGACCTCTTTATGCTTTATACAAACATGGGTACCTTTTTGTCTCTAGCTTTCCTGGTTTCACCCCAGGTTTGTGGAACACGTGGCAGAGACCTAAGTGTCTGCGATTACAGGTGATTGACTTGAGGACAAACAGCTCACTAAGCTCCAGCCGCACTGGTTCTCCTTACATTCCCTAACCCACCAAGCTAACTATCCCCTTGCCTGGAACACTTCGCCCTCAGATTTTGGCACTGCTGGCTCCTCTTATCTTTCTGGTCTCAGCTCAACTGAAAGGTCTTCTGTGACCCCAGTTACACGAGTAACCTCTCCTACCCATGTTTCCATTTACTCTCTACCACATTCCTGTCATGCTTGCTTTAGAGTGTTTATTCCAACTGATGTTTTTTTCTCTTGTTTAGTTTTTATTGTAAATTTTTCCCCATTACGATTCTCAGTTCCATGAAATAGAAGACCTTTACTGCTGATTTAGAGTGTCCCAGAAAGTGTATAGTATATGACAGGTGCTCAAACAAGCTTATGGAATGACTAATTGAATGTATGAATGGTCAGAGGCTGAGGGAAACAGTCAAGAGATCTATCAGCTCTTTTCCTGAAGAAAACCTCTTGCAAGAATGTCAGCTGATCTTCAGGTGCCTTTGCCTTGGTACTAACCTAAACCCTGTCTCTACTTGTGTATCAGCAGACACTAGGAACGTATATTTCTGTGCTTTTCAGGTTAAAGGATGGCATCTCTGATAAAGGCTCCCTTTGGTCTCTACTGTGAAGCTGCAGTTGCTGAGACCAGTATCTTTCAGGATTTAATCCATATTTCTTATTCTAGCCTTTCTGGTCATCTGATGCACTGGCTTCCAGGTATAATTTAGAATATTGCTTCAGGATTGTAAAGCTATTTATGCTATAGATCTTCTCTGAAAGTTTTCCAACACATCTTAAAAACTTTACCGTTTCTCTTGCTAATGATTTTCATCTGCCAAAAAGCCTGTCTAGTTAAAAATCAGGTCACTGAAGACATCTCAGGCACACATTTTTCACAATACTTAGGTTGATTTTGTTTTACGTTGTTTTTGCTTTGCTGGGAAAACTTAACGGATGAGGAAAACAAACTGACTTCTCTTTTTTTAAAAGAGAAGATGTTATTTGGGTTGAGAGTTGTCATTGCATAAAATGTATTTCTCTAGTTCTTAACTGAATCAAAAATGAAGCAAACAGACAATTTGGGGAAATAGTTTGGGGTGAACAGGCTTTGACACATTCATGGGTTCTCTTAGCTAGTTAAAGATGATTTTGAAAGACTTATTTTGCTTTCTCTAAGTTAAAGATTTTAGCCTGAAGGAAAGACTAAAGTCATTATTTTTCTCAGCTTAACTTTTGGGGTATTACAAATTTATAAACAGGAGTTTTTGAAGGGGAAGCCATAGCTGGGGCCTTTGTGCAAAGCCAGTGGGTCAGGAGAAAGCCTTCAGCGCTCCATAGTTTTGTGTTGCACGTGGGAAAACATCCCAGGCATTGTGCCATTAAGGGGACCCAGATTACCGGATGTGTAAGAAAAGGCCAGTGGTCAGTTGAGCCACTTTGTGTGTAAAGGGTGGTGCGTGTTGACTGCCAAATTTCTTTCGACACAAGAAAAAAATTCATATATCAAAAAATAAAATTTTTTTCTCATCCATTATGTAAGAAATTTATGCACGTTAGTACTTACCAGAAGAAACGGCATAGATACTTTGTTTTCAGCAGTCTGTTGAAATATCTTGATCAAAGGCATTTTCGACTTGAAGCTTGAAAGTGACAATGTAAACACAGATAAATTCAGTTTTAATAGATTGGTCTTTCCATCATCTGACCACTTTTTATTTTTTTTTCACTCTGGCAACGCTGTTAACTATGGAGATCAACAGAAAACTGCTCAAGGTAAAACTATTTTTCTCTGATCTTGAAATAAGTCAAAAAACACCCCTCCCCACCCCACCCCCTGCAGCTACTCCAAGCTCATCCTGAAAAAGAGCGTGGTGTCTAATCATCACTCTTCTGTGCTGCCAAGGTGAGTTGCCATTGCAGTTGCTGGTCGGGCAACTTTCTCACTCCTGAGGCTCTTTCTCCCATTGTAAGACAGGGTATCAAACCCCGAAGATCATGCACCTTGTGGTGCAGTGGTTGGCTATACTTCTATTCAGCCAAGGCTCATGTACTGGGAGAGAAAAAGAATATTTTATTACTTATAATTTTCCAGGCATTATGCAAGATAATAGAGGAAGCACAGATGAGGCCTTGCTTTTGAAGTCTTAGATCTCTTTCCCTTTGGGCACTGGGGAGTGAGAAGGCAGAGCTGAAAATCTCTGGATGATTTTTAAATTTATTTGATTTTGTGAGGCAGGTGATCACATTTGTCAGGCACCCTTTCCAATATTAAAGAGTGTCAGTTTAACACCAAGTATATTTAATAAGCCTCTCCTGCCCTAAGGGAACTTCTAGTTTGATAAAGAAAAGATCGCTCACAGCTCACTGTCAGACAGGCTGTGATAAACTGAGCAAGAGAGTGACAAAGAAAGTACAGTGGAGCTTCCGAGCACGGACAGATCCCGCCTGATTCAGTGACTGAGGAAAACTTTCTGAAGGAAGAGACAGGAAAGCTTGGTAAGCCTCATTACGAGATGAAAAGAGCTGAAATATGAAGACAAGGGAAAATAGAGGGCACTCCAGATAGTATAGAAGGTATCGATTAAAAGTTGGGGTGTATCCATGCCGCAAACTGAATGAAATTGAGTGTACAGTGTAGCTTGAAAGACAGGCCAGGACCAGTTTGGATGGGGCCTTGATTGCCAGCTATGGACTCAGGGCTCAAGCATGGGAAGTCATTAAAGGGTACTGAACAAGAGAATGTTATGTACAGAGATGGCTTTTGATACCTGGCAGCAAAGTGCGTGATGGGTTGGAGAAAATAGTCGGACAACAGGGGGACCAATGAGGAATATGTGGTGGTTAATAGTCTTTCAAATGAGCAAAGAGACAGATCCACTCTTGGTTCTGATCACAGCAAAACCCCTTCACCCATCAGTGTCCTTCAGAGGAGTCGGATCTGTCTAGACCGCAAATTAAGTGGAACCTGCAATGGAGAGTCATTGCAATGGGATTTAGTCGGGGTGGTCTAAATGTGGATTTGGGGGCGCATCTAATGATGCCACAGGTCAGTCAGCAGATAAATACTCTAAGACATATATTCAAATGCGTATATCAGTACACATCTCTCTCTACTTGTTAAAGTCTTGGCCATCTCGTTATTCTCTGGAGCATGAAAGACGTCAGCGCTCTGCGCCTCGACCAGCAGTAAAGGCAGCTTTGGCCCATTTCCCAAAAGTCTATACAGAGAAGAAGTCTGGGTCCGGAAGGTGAATCTGTCTGGCCAGTTTTGAGGTTTGACAGCCTGCATGAAAGTGGTTGTTCCACACTATGCATGCCTGAAGCCTGCTGTCACAGACACAGCTTAACCCTTGGGTGGGTCACTTAGTTCTTGCTTGGTTGAGCTTCAGCAGGTTTCAGATCTAGAAATAGCCTACTCGCCTAAGGTGCGCTTTTGAAGTATGTTTAGTCTTGTCATCCCTTCCATCCCTGAGATATAAGATCTATGACTTCTTTTGGATCTATGATCTTTAACTATTCCGTATTTAACTAAAAATGGACACAAAATCCATCCTTAGGACCAGAAGATAAATGAAAAAATGAAGCGACCCTTTGTCTTTCCTAATTTTATTATGTCAGCCCCATCTGCTTCACCTGAAACAAGTTAAATGTAGAATTAGCACTAAAGAGAGAGTGTGTGAACTTGCTCTCTTTTGAACACTGGCTACAGCCAACAACACACATTAAAATTCTGATGGAAGAAGAAAAATCGTCATGTAGCTTTTCAGTTTTAGAAGTAACTGACAAACTGTGAGCCTTATGAGGAAGACTCAGACAGTCAAACATTCAGGAATGAATGGGAGCACTTAACTCTGAAATTATTGTCATGAAAGAAAAAGTCCACGTGTCTTACAAAACCATTCATAGTGCCAGTTTAGTTAAAAGGGCAAGATGAGCCATGGATGGAACTCAGGGGCAACTAGGGTGTTCTTATCCATTGCCTACTCTGCCCTTTGGCTTTAAAGTGGGAACCACATAAGTACTCAAAGAATAAAAATGCCTTTACCTTTTTAAGGGAAAAAAAGTAATTGCAAGTAAAGTCATAGGACTTTAAAATTTTCTAGGTATGGGTGCAACTCAGCCAGGGCTATCGAA
This sequence comes from Hippopotamus amphibius kiboko, assembly GCF_030028045.1. Lineage (NCBI taxonomy): Eukaryota > Metazoa > Chordata > Mammalia > Artiodactyla > Hippopotamidae > Hippopotamus > Hippopotamus amphibius. Next base: position 36,003,952 of record NC_080200.1, on the reverse strand, counting down.
ATGACTACTAGTGCCAAATCTTTTAACATGCAAGACGTGCCAATTTTGCACAAGCTGTGTCATATTCAGTGATAGATAGTTGGCACAAACTAAGTTACTTATTCTCTTGGTTTTTTGCCTCTTTCAATAAGAATAGCTAAATAGAGTTTCCAGAGCTGCAGTTGAAGCTATTCTGACCAACTCTTTGGAAACATACTTATGAAGGGTATTACTGCAGGACATGCAGATAAAATATATAGGGGAAACATTTCTGCATACATTGAAATATACATAGAAACCTATTTGGGATAATTATGTTATTTCCTTTTTTTTTTTTAAATAAATTTATTTATTTATTTATTTATTGGCTGTGTTGGGTCTTCATTGCTGCACATGGGCTTTCTGTAGTTGCAGCGAGCAGGGGGCTACTCTTCATTGTGGTGTGCGGGCTCCTCACGGTGGTGACTTCTCTTGTTGCGGAGCATGGGCCCTAGGCATGCGGGTTTCAGTAGTTGCAGCACATGCGCTCAATAGTTGCTGTGGAGCATGGGTTCTAGAGTGCAGGCTCACTAGTTGTGGCTCATGGGCTTAGCTGCTCCATGGCATGTGGGATCTTCCTGGCGCAGGGATAGTACCCGTGTCCCCTGCATTGGCAGGTGGATTCTTATCCACTGTACCACCTAGGAAAGTCCCTATGTTATTTCTTAAAAGTAAAATCAAGGAAACTAATTACCAACTTTCTCAGGTTATTCTCTGCAGTCATTTGAGACAGCGAGCATGGTATTCTTGTGTGTCTGCACTTAGGAGCTGAGATGACCACAGACGTGTGAAGTTCGCCCTGGGTCACTATGTCCTGTGCAGGGCTTCTGCCTGTGCTATCGTTTGATGGTTACTATATTATTATTTGGATGTTTCTCACATAGTAGTATGTGCAATATTTTGATTCTTGTTTTAATGGGTATTCTCTAGCAGGTTTCCCAGTTGTCCACTTGAGTGAAATGAACCATCCCTTTCATAGCTATTAGTTGCAATTCAGGGAGACAAAACAAGACCCCCGTATGGCTTACCGGGGTCTTGTCCTGCATGTGTGACTTCCAGGGAGAGAGACTGAGAACTGTTTATTGATCATGATGCCCCTAAATCAGATAGATTTTCACTCGAGTACTGAAGCACTCAAATTAGCGTGTTTCCTGCAGCCACCAAGGACTACAGCTTGTTTCGCTTCCATCAGCCTCTGCTGGCACTAGACCTCTCAGAAGCCTTATGACAGGACCTGGCCTGTGCAGCATCGCATGTGATTTGCTTTTCTTCTTGGAAGGTCCACTCTGTGGCTTTTCTCCGGAATCTGTGAAAAAAATGTTTCTCAGCCTAGAAACTGGGATTGAGAAAGCTCCCCTTCGTCCTCATACAAGTCGGCAAAGGGTCAACTGTTAAGCCGTGGGGGTAAGTGGGATGGATGTGGGGGTGCCAGTCGTGGATTCAGCGACTAGAACTGACCTGAGTAACTACTCCAGCCCTCCCCTCTCAGTGCTGTCACAGGGTTGGATGTCCTACATGTGGAAAGTTATCAGAACTTCTCTCTAGCTTTCCATCTGTATAATTCTTATGGGCTTGTCACTTTAGACTCTGGGCAGGGATATAGATTTGAGGCTCTCTGAGTTACGTTGTTTTACATTGTTATTTTCTTTCTTTTTTTTTTTTTAAAACCACATTCATGTTTCTTTTTTTTTTTTTTATAAAGACTTTTATTTTTTTTATTATTTTTTATTTATTTATTTATTTTTTGGCACACGGGCTTAGTTGCTCCGTGGCATGTGGGATCTTCCTGGAGCTGGGATCGAACCCGTGACCTCTGCATTGTCAGGTGGATTCTTAACCACTGCACCACCTAGGAAGCCCCTGTTATTTTCTTAATATACTAGGGATGCTACAATAAATGCCCATAGACCTGCCACCCAGATGAAACATCAAATGTAAACATTTTCCCCATACCTGCTTCATAGCTGTTGTTTGTAAAGAAACAAACTATACAGGTAAATGTGAAGTCCCCAGTTTTACCTTCCCCAGTCTCACCCCGCTCTCTGCCACTCCAGAGAATACAACTGTAACGCATTGGCATTTGCAGAATCCTGTTTTTAATACTTTTAAATTTTACTACACATATGAAACGTGCTTATTACATACATGAACCAAATTTACATATTTTTCAAGTACATGTTTTTTTACTGTAGGTGTGGAATGTGGTACTGTGGCAATTGCTACTTTTACTACCATTTTGTTTGCAGAACTCATTATATTACCCTAGTTCATTTTTTTAAATTGCTGTATATTACTTCATCTTATGAAAATATCACTATTTATCCATTCCCACACTGATTGGAATTTGAGTTGATTCAATTGTTTTACCAAAATAAGTGATACTGAAATAAATATCCCCTAGGACATGTCCCCTAGGGCATATGTGATAGAGCTTTCTGGAGTATGTATCAGTGGACTCGTCAGGTCATAGGTTATGTGCATTTTTGTGTCTGTGAGATATTACCAAATCGCTCTCCTAATTGCACAACCAATTTATGCTAGTGCCAGCAATATGTGAGAACCCTCACTTCCCCAGGTTCCTGCCAGCATTTGATTATTATCAGATTTAATTATTTGCGAGTTGATGGACGATGGAAATGAATCTCATTGTTTTAATTTTCATGATTCATTATTTATGAAATTGAGCATCATTTTTACAGGGCCGTTTGGGTTTCCTTTTCTCTGTCTATTTCTAGTCTGTCCATTCTTTTTTTCTCTGTTCTTGCTATTGATTTATAGAAACGTGTGTAGATGTGGGATCCTAATGTACATGTATCTTAATATATATGTTTATATTTTATAATATATATTCGCATATATGTAACTAATCCTTTGTCATACACGTGGAAAGTTTTGCCTCTTATCTGTTGATTGCATTGTCATTTTTTATGACATCTTTTAACACAGATACTTTTAAATTTTGGTATAGTTAAATTTCTTTTATTCTGCTTTTTATGCCTTACTTCAGAAATCATTTTCTCCTCCATGGTTATATTTTATATTAACTCCTCCTAGACTCTAAAGTACTTCAATTACTTCTGAAAGTTTTGTTTTAAATATGTAGACTTTTAATTTATGTGGAATTAATGAGTTAGCGTATAGTGTAAAACATAAATCTTTTTTTTCCCATGTGAGAAACTAGTTCCAACACCATTTACTGAAAAGCCCTGTTCTTTCCCCATTATTTGTACTGTCTTCTCTGTTGTCTACAAAGATCCTATATATGCTTTGGACTTTTCTATATGTTTTTCCCATATATGCTTTGTTTTCTGTTGATTTCAACTTTCCTATCCTTATAAGATACCATGCCATGTAAATACTATGCCTTTACATTTTTATGTTGTACTTCACTATGGTGAGAGTACTTCACAAGTTTCACTTAAAGTATTTTCATCAGATTTTTCCATCAGATTAAGAAAACTGTTTTCTATTTCTAGTTTATTAAGAAAATTTATCATAAATAAGTACAAATTATAAATAGCAGTCTTCTGCATGTTAGAATGCTCATTTGATTACCTCTTTTAAATTAATCAATTAATGCTGAAGATTAAATTGATCTTTCTGATAATGAACTATCCTTGCATTTCTGGTCTAAATCTTACTTGAATGGGATGTATTATTATGTCCTTTTTGTTTCTGGGTTTTTTTTTTTTTAAAGTCTTAAAACATATTTTGGTAGACTTGCTTTTTATGGGTATTGATTTAAATAATTACTTTTCAGAAATGTTTCTTTGAGAAACTAAAAATGCAAAGGTTTCCCTTTCACTTTATTTTAAAGATAGTCATTACCTAGGAAAAGGGATTCTCCATTTTCTGCCTATTAAGAATGAAAACATCCCCAGAACATAAGCCTTAAACATCTCCTCTTCCTACTTTCTAAACTCTATGAGGCCTGTCACTTTTCTAAGAGTTGCGATCAGACTCAGCTTCTCTCTCTCTTCCTAGCCTCTCTGGTGGGTGTGGTGTGACCCCCTCCGTCCTCCCTGGTGTGGGTCCCAGCACCACTCTTCTGATTCTTAAGGCAGCAGAACTGCAATGACCGCATTGTTAGTGTTCACCTCATGCCCATGTATTCACTTAGCCCTCAGTCGGGCTGCTCACTCCCGCATCAAAAACCACAGTGATGCCATTTCACATGCATCATCTATCCTTCTAACAAAGTAGAAAATCTAGCTCATGTTAGTTGTCCTTTGAGATATCTACTATTTCCCATATTTTTATTGCCTAAAATTTGTTTTCATCTTTCTTGATCAACAGGAAATGTGGCCAATATTGTTTTTACAAGCAATATTTAGTTGAATGAGCCATCAGGTTTTTCTCATCACTTATTTATTCATCTAATAAATCCTTACTGCATGCCTTCTATTGGCCTGCCATGGTTATAGGCACTTGGAGATACAGCAGGGAACAGAATAGACAAAGTCCCTGAACTCATACAGTTGATAATTCTAGTAAGAGGAGAGGGAGAAAAAAGTGGACAACTAACTATAAAATATGAGTAAATAAAAATAAGTGCTATGGAGAAAAATAAGACTATAAGGGTTATTATTGATGTAGGTTATCAGGAAAGAGCTCACAGTTAGAGTGATATTTGAATGGATGCTTGAAGGAAGTCTGGAAGAAAAGTACCCTATGTAGAGAAAACAGCATATGCTGCATGGGGGCTTCAAGAAACATCAAAGAGTGCAGTATTGTTGGAGCAGAATGAGCAAAAAAAGTGTGGCAGTCGATGGTGGCAGAGATAGTGGGTGAGAGTTGGGGTGAGGGAAATCAAACAAGACTTTCAGACCATTGTAAGCACTTGGGCGTTTATTCTAAATGAAATGAGATACCTCAGAGGGTCTTGAACAAAGAATTGACATGTTCTTGTTTTTAGCAAGCTCAAGATCTTGGAGGGTGGCTTATGTATTTGGAATTAAGGAGATTCAAGACCAGAAAGTGGACCAGTTAAGAAATTATTATAAAAACCCAGATAAGAAATATTGGTATCTTGAATAAAGGAGATAAAGATGGGGATGGTAAGAAGTGATCACATTCTGGATATAATTTGAAGGTATGTCTAAGAGGATTAGTTGATGGATTGATCAAGGGTATGAGTGAAAGGCCTGAGGATCTGGAAGGATGAAGATGATATAGACTGAAATGACCAGGACTGTAGAATGAGCAGGTTAGGAGGGTAGAGATGAGAAGTTTGGTTACAGATTTATAAGTTTGAGACTCCTATCAAACATCCAAGGGAATTATTAGTCATTGGATATATGTGTCTGTAATTCAAGAATTGATTTGAATTGAAGTTGTATATTGGAGAACATAATCGTAGATGATATAAATGTCATAATATTGAATGAGGCCACCTAGGGAGTAAGTATAAATAGGGAAAAGAGGAGAGAAGTCCTAGGGGTATTCCAGTGTTATGTGGTTGAGAAAATGAAGAGGACACAGCAAAACAGACCAAGATGAAGAGCCCATTAGGGTGGAAGTATCAAGGAAGAGTGGTGTCCAAATAACAAAGTAAGAAAAAAAATCAAAATTGGCTCTAGGGAAAAATGATCATTTTGCAAATCAGCATCATGTACTCCTACACTTGATTTAGCTCATGTTCTTGGTATAAAAATCTAAATATGAAGTATCTGTGAATAAAATTCTCTTTGAAGCAGAAAGTCTTCTGTTTGTCCTACTAACACCATTTCAGAATACATTGCTTAGTATACAACTTGGTTTTGAGGCGCTGGGTACAAAAACCTAGAAAGATCCTTCTCCTAAGGCCCTACACTTTCCTACTCTTTGTATAACCATTATTTATTGCCTGTTTTTATTTACTCAATAAACCCCTAATAACTTGAGGTTTGGAAACTTGGTTTGGGGTAGGGTTGAGCAGAGTGTCACATGTTTTTTTTAATAGACCAAAATGTTATTTCTATTGAGGATTGTCATTTCTGTGGGCCCTAAAAATTAAAACTACTCATAAATTCTAAAGTTCTAAATACTTTTGGTTCTATCGTGCTAGGATTCATAACTCTCTTAGAAAAGGAAGGAGTATCTCTTAAGGCCCATAAAAAAAAGATCCCTATCAGAATGTCATGTGCTCAGGTAAATTTTCTTCCTTTATAGGTATTGAGGGTAAAATTTCAGCTTGTGCTTTTACACGTCTTGTGTGATTATTCTTTCCCACTTCTTTTCAGCTGAGTCTGAAAAATTAGGTGATAAAAATTTTTCTTTCAAGAGTAAGCTAAAAAGATCTGGGCTGCTTGGTCAGGAAAACAGTAGCTAGTTGGTTCTTTGCCAGTGCTTAAACCCTCATTATCTGAGATCCAACTTCATAGTGAGTTCCAGAAATGTTCCACAGATTTAGGTGCCCTCATCCATGTGTTTGGTGATGCAGACCATCAAGCCAGCAGGGGTGGAGAAGGAGAGGTGGAAGGAATACACATTTTCCTGAAGGATGCTTATGCCACTTCTGCTCACATCCTGGTAGCTGCAAGGTAGCTGTGAGGTGTCATCTCTCACTGGATTCTAATACTAATTGAAAGTGGGGAGAGTGAACATTGGGGGACAACTAGTAACTATTAATTCACATTATGGATTGTGGTATTCATCCTATGAACAAGGAAAGTCATTTGAATGTTTTATTCAGAGGAATGCCATGATCATGTTTGTTTCAAAATGTAATTTTTTTGCATGAAAAATGGATCGGAGGGAGCCCAAGTCGGTGTTGAGAGGCCATTACTAATGTCTAAGTGAGAGCTCATGGCTAGGACTTGGTGGTAGCAGTCGGGGAGATAAAAGAAGTGGAATGAATTCAAAAGATACTGAAGAGGTAAGGTTGATGGATGATATGAGGACAGAAGAGCTAGAGAAGCCATCCAGGTAACTCCTCGATTTCTGGCTTGTGTTGCAGACTCTGGAGGAAGACAAGGTTTGGGGATGAGGTACTTAGGGACCCCTGAGTTTAGTTTTGGAAATGTGCTTTGGAAACATCTATCAGAGAGACTGTTTCTACACATCCAAAACAGACCACCGACTCAAAATCAGTGAGTCTCAAATCTAGTCATTGTTAACTAATCTATTTGAATGAACGTTCCCTTGTGAGGGTTCCTTATATTAAAGGGCTTTGTGTGTGTTGCATGTCACAGAATGGTTCACTGCACACAAACATAGGAAAGCCAGCCAGGCAGTAAGTCTTTTAATTAGTAAAAGGCATTGCTAATTCTGGCTGTGGTCATCAATCACGAACAGTCTTCTTGTGTGGGGAGCAGGGACAGGACTGTCGGTCACACAGGACTGATAGTCATGTAGCCTTGCATGTACAGCAGCTCAAACCACACTCCGTGATGGGAATCATCGCGATTGTTCTAACCAGTGAGAAGCTACGAGAAATCTGGTGAAGCTGCAGAGCTAGAGAGCAGTGTTTCTGTTTCTTGTGTTGCTTGTGTATGTAGTGTACTAAATGGTTAGTGTTTTGAGCTTTTTGTTTGGCTTGGGGAATTTTTTTTTCTTAGACCTACTTCTCTCTACTACAAGGTAGCTAAAGAGAGACAAGCCCCACATAATCTAAGTGCTGTGTCCTCCTGTCCGATCCACCAGAATATCCTACAATGAATGTGTAGATGGTGCGAACAGTTTTCTAGTCAGCTACTTTGTGCCACTGATTCCATGATTAAACATTCAAAGTTAAGTATGTTAGGATTTCCAATGGGCACTAAAGTTTTAAAATTCAGTAACTTACCCTTCATTTAACAAATATTCAGCATTCTACACTCTGGGCACTTGGGATACTTCAGTGAGAGACCAGTAAAGACGATGGATGGGCCCCTCTGCCCTCCTGAAGCTTCCCTTCTCGGACTCCTTAGCTGTGGGATGAGATGCAGACAAGCCTATCACTCCTCAGCCTGTCCAGCTCATGGCCTTTGTCAATTTCTAATGCGTGGCCTTCTCAGCTGGTCTGGCTGTTCCGCTGTGTTGGGTCTCATGAGACTCCGGGCCAGACCTGGCCTTCACTTCAGTTGGCAGAGCCTAGAAAAGCACTGGGCAAAGGTCAGGGGCTTCTTATGTGAGGCAATGGGCTGTGTGCTTTTATCTGCTCATCTGGTACCAGGGTGTGTGTGTGTGTGTGTGTGTGTGTGTGTGTGTGTATGTGTGTGTGTGTGTGAGATTGGGGACAGGTGGGGAGGAAGAGGGAGAAAAAGTAATTGATTTGGGGAGGATTTTGCGAAGGTTTATATAAGAAAGCAGCAAGAATCTAGAGATTAAGATGTGCCAAGCGGTACCCAAGATATAGTCACCACCGTTTTCCTCCTTCAACCCCACCCTCTCTGCCAGTCTTAACCAAATTAGTGTAGTGTGGTCTGCTTGCATTCATGACTGAATGAGAAAGGAAATTTAAAAGTTCTTGCCATAAAGCCTGGAGGAAACCGTGCGAGAATCCAGCCTCTATTTCAGGAATATCTGCCGGACTGTTGGTTAGTACTTCCGTTCTTATTCACTTTGATTAAAAGGCTGAGAGTCAGGTCTGTTTTGTTTTGTTTTTTAACTTGCTTTTGCACTTTTTAGATGTAAATCTCCAACTTGACTTTCCTTCTCCTCCGACCTCATTCTTCCGTCTTTTGAGTTCATTTCTCCTTGCTCCGTCCTTGCTCTCCCCTCCACTCTTCTTCTACTCCGAGTGAAACTTCTTTCTCTTGTCCTGCAGTTTATAAAATATTCTGATTAGGGAAAGCCTCAGACTGCCTTCCTCCCTGTCCAATGGCCATGAAGATATAATTTGGTTCTCCGAAGTTTGTTCTCTGAGTGAAAGGCTAGTTTTCTGCACATTTGAGAAGCTGGTACATTTTGAGAAAGTTGACAGAGATAATCATTTGCACTCAGGAGAGATTCCAGGGTTTTAATTCTGGTCCATGTTTTACATTTCAACAGTCAGTTTATATTTTAGAAGAGTATCGTAAAGAAGTGACAGCACAGTTGCATGTTTATTTTGCATTTTCTTCCAGGTTTTCTGTTTTTTAAAGTCTTAGGGATGGTCAGCACATTGAAGAAAAGGAAAAGAAAACTTTTTGTATTTCTAGCCATATACCTAGGCTGGTTTATGCTGGATGTTTCTGGTTCCTTCCCGCATACCTGATTAAAGCTATCCCATGGTGCTTGATGTGATGGGAAACACCACTTATTCTATCTTGTTAAAAAGCATTCGGCTGGACTTCCAACAGAAGGACACGTTCTATCCCCTTAAAACATCGTCTTTAAAGTCAAGGGGTCTCTTTATTTCTGCAACAATTCATTTGAAGCTAAGTGTGTTAGGTACTGTGGGGTAGTGGGGGATGCAGAGATGACCCTCAGGAGAGAGATTAGAAAGTACTGGGCATCTCACGATGCTATGATAGAGGTTTGGCCAAGAGAGAGGAGGGTCGCCTTGTAGGGAGCAGGGGTTGTTGCTCGAAATGCATTTAAGTTGAAGTGATTTTGATCTGAGGTTTGGGGAATGAGTAGCAGGGATGGATGAAGTGGAAAGAGGATAGGAGGCAGAGGGGCTGAAAGTGTGAACAGCCTGGAACCTTCTGAGAAGATTCCTCCATGGACAGAGGAGAAGGGAGAGGTTTGGGGAGATGGTGGAAGATGGGCATGTAAAGGTAGATGGAAATCAGATCAGATCACACAGGACTGGAGGGACCTTGCTAAGGGTTTGTCATTTACACTGGACAGTTTGAAACAGAGGCTGCCGAGCTGTAGTTGAAGGATCACTGTGGTGTCAGTGTGGAGAGTAGATTTTTGCAAGGTTCTAACTAGGATTATTCTTGGAAATTTAGGCTCAGCTTGGTCCAGACTTGAGGGCTGGTTGTGAGTAAATTTCATTTCTGGATTACTCCAGGGCTCTTGTCCTACTTCAAAGAAGTTGGTGGGGAAGCTCAACTCCTGTGGAGCTGGGAAGGCCAGGAGAGCCTGCCTCACCTTACATCCACGCTTGTTAGGATTTGTTTGTGCTAAACGGCTAATGATAAATGATCTTATATGTGACAGCACATGTGAGGCTGAGCGAAAGTTGGCTTTTTGCTCCTTGAAAATAGAACGACAGGTTGAAGACGATGGGGAGGACCGAAAAACCCCCTGGACTGGAAATGGCAGTCCTGGGTGCTGCTCCCAGCTCGGCTGTAACCAGCAGTGGGGTCTTGCACATGTCACTTCGTCCCTCTGGGCTGTACGTACCTCATCTGTAAAATGAGACCTTAACAGTAATACAGTCCTTAGGGCCCCATCCAGCCCCCGGGCTCTCTGATTGTGATTCTGTCTCCCCAGTGGTCCCCCCGACCCCCATCATCACTAACCTCAGGCTTTTAGACATTCTGATTAATAGAGAAACTAGTAAAGCCATTTATTTACATGAAGTGTCAGTTTAAAGAATATAATCTAGTGAACATGGGAAATAATTTTCCAAGGCAAAAAATGTAATTCGTGTTCTGTCCTATGCTGATGGTAAAAGGGAAGCAGAAAGCCACCTGCACACAGCTTCCTTCTTTTTCTCTTGACTTTTTCTGCTTGTCCTTCCTGCAAAAGTAGAGAGGAGATTGGCTGGGGGTTCTGAGGGGACCGAGGGTGAGACGCTAGTGGGGAACCTGGGTTCTGCCACCTTCCAGAGGAGCCGTGCAGCCTTCACTTGGCATAAGCAACCATTCAGGCAGATCCTGGGCGGAACTGTGAGTAACCATGACCTTCTCTGCCTTTGTGAAATTCTCCTGCACCTGCATCCAGCATCCTCAGGCCATATTCTGATGGCCCAAAGCTCAGCCCTGGGCCCACTCCTTCCCTCCAGATTACTCTCTGCTCTCTTTTACCCAAACTAATGTCTAAAGCTGGATGATGATGTCGTTGTCCTTGAGGTGGGGAAAGAACTTCTAATGTCTCTGGCCCACCTTATACCCACCAATATCCCCCCATCCCCTGCCCCCCCCCCCCCACACACATATAGTACACATATCTCTTCACTCATCAAATCCTGCAAGACATTTTGGTGGGGGTGGGTACAGAGTGATGAATAGATGAGGAAGGTCTATGTCTTGCCCCTGAAGAAACTTACAGCAGCACAGGCACTGAGAACTCACTCATTCCACAAATTGGGGTTCATTACCTTGTGACTTCCATGTCAGAACATGTTTTATAGTAGAGGAATGAACAGTTCTGTCCCAGGGGAGTATAGAAGGCTTTATAGAGGTAGTGATATTTGAGAATGATTTTGAAGAGTAGGTAAATTTGGGATTTGTCCAGCAGAAGCCTTGAAGGCAAAGGAAGAGAGATCATGAAGGAGGCTGTTTAAAAGTCTAGAGAAGTGTGGCGAGCATTGGGGGAGGAGGAGATACATTCCAGAGAGAATTCTGAGGAAGAATCACCCCCTCATGGTGACGAGTTACACATGATGGGGATGCAGTAAACAAGGTATCTCGTTCAGGTAACTGGGGATCCCTAATCTCATGAAACAAGTTAGAAAGTGTATGAGATGAAGCTGTTTGTTCCTTAGGTGTGGGCAGGGGATGGGTAGGAGATGCTGAGTTCATTCAGCTTGGACAGGCATGATTTTAGATGTTTATGGGCGTCCAGGTGTCTATTTGCCTGTGTCCGCGGGCACCTTCCCTCTGGTTCTTTGGTATTTACATGATGCTCTGTGTAAACCGCCACCCTGGGGATTCCCTGTAGCTTTTCTTCCCCATTTGGAAGTAAACTTTTGACTGGCAACATGATCACAAGTGATTGAAAGTGGAAAAGTTCCTTTGAATCACTCTTCAGTTTGATGGGAAGATGAATATTATTCCTGCTCTTCAAGATATGAAATAACTGATTCCTCTCAAACTGATCGCGATGAAAAGCATTTTGGCGTCTGTTCCTTTGACTTCTTTATAGGTGGACAATCTTCTTGAATTGATAGCAGTTCAGGGTTTGGCTCAGCAACTTGTTGCAACCCTCATCCACCAGCCAACTGATGTAGGAGAAACATGGCAGGTCATTGAGTTACAGCTTCCTGGGTTATGCTGTGATGGTCCCATAGGGTGTACACATAAGGCTCCCGGGAATTGCACGTTTGATTCAGGAGGACTGAAAACAAACTCTCCTGGGCCAAGATGTTCGATTTCCAAGGACATGTAAAGATAGCCTGGCCTTCTCCCTTCCACACAACCTTTTCCTCCATAAATACGTGCTCCTTGTCCTTACCTTCTCCTGACCCTAGTCTTTTGTGGACTTTGACCTTGATTTTGATTTACCTTCCCATAGACACGTGGTCTCTTTTTCAATTTCCTGTCTGACCTGAAGTTTAGATGAGAAGCAAGATCAGCAAAATGATTTAGACAAGATTTCTCAGGCTTTCTCGCTTTCCCTGGCATCAACTTGTGTCCAGATTTATGTGTTCAAAAAAACAAATTGCATCAATTGACCCAGAGATGATTAGACTCTAGGGGCTCAGTTTACACTAGCCAACCTCGTGAGATGGGCCAGTATACCAGAATGCCAATACATTTGTTTATTTTCCATTTTAGCTGTGAAGCAATTTCATTTCAACTGCTTATTGTATTAGTTTTCCAGAAAGAGAGAGAACCCAGAAAACAAGATTCAGAAGGTCATTTGGCAATTGTAGAGTTGAAATGGAGGGAACTGCATGGCCTCAGGGGACAGTGTCAGCATGCTTGAGAGCGTATTGTGTCTGTCTCTGTACTGGGCATTCCTGTTGGTACCAAGTGGCTGGATGAGACAAAGCCATAAATTATTTACTAATTTTTTCAGCATTCTTCATCAATCATTAATTGATAGACTAGATTACCTTTAAAGTCCATTCTGCCTCCAAATTTCTGTGCTCTGCTGAAATCCCCTCTCCTTATGGTTATGTTTCAGTCATGGCTGGATAGTTGTCTTCCTGATTGTTTCAGGAAGACAGCCTCAGGCTCTATAACAGACTTTTAAAGATTGTATTAGCCTTCTATTGCTTCTACAACAAATTACCATAAGTTTAGAGGCCTATAAAGTCTCATTTATTAGCTCACAGTTCTGTAAGTGAGAAGCTTGGACACAGGCTGATGCAACTGGATTCTCTGCTCAGAGTTCACAAGGATGAAATCAAACTGTCATTAGGGCTGCATTACCTTCGGGAGGTCCTGGGGATGAATTTGCTTCCAAGTTCATTCAGGTTGTTGACCAAGTTCAGTTCCTTGTCATTTTAGGACCATCATCCCCATTTCCTCACAGATTGTCAGCTGGGAGCCCAGTTTTGCTCCTCAAGGCTGCCTGCATTGCATCTCATGCTTCCCATATGATCCCTCCAGTAGTAGCAGGGCAAGTCCCTCTCAAGTTTCTAACCTCTCTGGCTTCCCCTTTTGCCACATCTCACTGACTCTCTCCCTCTCCTGCTTTTGCAGACTAATGGGATTATCTTGGTTTTTTTTTTTGGCGCACAGGCTTAGTTGCTCCGTGGCATGTGGAATCTTCCCAGGGCAGGGCTCGAACCCGTGTCCCCTGCATTGGCAGGCAGATTCTTTACCACTGCGCCACCAGGGAAGTCCAAATGGGATTATCTTTAATCACCCAGACAATCCAGAAAAATCTCCCTACTTTAAAGTCAGTTGATTAGTAACCTTAATTACATCTGTGAAGTCCCTCTAGAGCAACACCTAGATTAATGTTTGAATAACCAGAGATGATAATCTGGTGGGGGACCTCTTTAGCATTCTGCCTGTCCGGTCTCATCAGCAACACTTAGAAATAATGTTTTGTCATTATTGGAGCGATCATATCTGTGGATGACTGGTTTCATCTATTTACACATATTCTTTTTCTTTGCAATGTCATAGGGTAATATTTTCTGATCCTACCTTCATATTTCAGCATTTCAACCCCTTGGCTTAGAAGGTTCTGTGTTACCAAAAAATGCATTTATTGGTTGGCTGAATGGGAGAGAATGATGTTTTTCTCTCCCCCTCACCCAGCCAAGGGAGGCTGTTTGGGGCAGATGGGCTCTGTTTTCACAGACTTCAAAATCATAGCACATTTGATTTGCATTAGATCAGTGATTCTCAGTTTTCCCGTGGTAAAGCCAGGGCATTTGTTTGTAAGGTCTAATACACAACCAAGGCTGAGAACTATTGATATGCTCCCAACATACTGTTTTGGAAATAAAGAAGCTGAGGGCGAGAAATGATTCACTTAAAGTCCTGTGCTTAGAGACAGATCCAGTGCTAAGTTTATGGTTTAATTATTTGCAGAGTTCAGTGCTCAGTAATTATATGCAAAGTAAGTGTTAAGGTCTGGAATGCCCTTCTTCTCTCTTCAGTAGCAGAATTCCTTCTAGGACTTTAAGAAACTATTAGACTTTGCAAAATAAGTTTAAAAGTCTCTTCTCAGCGGTTTGGTCTGCACATGAGCAAAATAAAAAACACAGATACATGCTGCACTAGCCAGGAGCTGGGTGCCTGGACCTCCCCAATCTCAGTGTCCCAGAGCTGCACTGTCCAATATGGTGGCCACTCAATGCACATGGCTCTTGAGCACTTTAATTGTGGCTGGTGCCAGTTACAATGTGCTGTGAGTGTGAAATACACACCAGATTCAAAGACTCAGTATGAAAAAAGTGTATAAAATATCTCAATACTTTTCATATTTACTACATGATAAAGCGATCATATTTTGGATATATTGGGTTAAATAGGATATATTATTTATCTATTTCTGACTCAATATGGTTACTAGGAAATTTAAAATTACATATACAGCTGGCATTTGTGGCATTATATTTCGGTGACACAATGCTCTTCTGGAGAACATTTTCTATTAAAGCTATTAACAATGAATGGTCCACACTAACCTATTACACCTGTGATCTTGAAGAGTGAAGCGGTGTATTGTAAACTTCCTGGCGATGAGACGTGACATTGATCTGCCCCGTGTTTGCCATCTATCTGGCAGCCAGTCAGTCTGGCCAAATAGACTTCTTTCTATTTATAATATAAGCTCAGAGGAGACGGGGGGGATGCCCCCGTGTCATGGAAAGGGCACACTTCATAGCTCTTAAGTAATGTACCTGAAAGTAGACGGTGCTCTTGGAGGCTCCAGGCCGTAGGGATGAATATCCTCTAGGAGCAGCTGCGACGTCAGCGTTCATGAATTATCACCGCCCTCGACAAGCCGTAAGTCCTGGAAATACTGTGGTGCCTGGCCCTGTCCATAACACATAACGTCCAGACGTTCCCCCGTCTCTTTTTCTTGCTCTCTGCTTTCCTGCCTCACTGGCACCCTACTTGTGTGTTTAACTGGCCTGATTTAGCATTTTCAAAGAAGCATGGGAAGGCAAAGGCAGGCCCTGGGGACAGTTCCAATCCCTGCCTAGAAGTATTCCGTCTGAGCTTGTGGGATGCCCTTAACTTCTCGAAGCTCCTCTAAACTTTCATTTTCTCAATTTTAAAATGAGGGTCTCTTGCAAGGAACGAATGAAATGATAAGGCACTTGGCACACTTCTTCACGGGCAGATTTTGAAGGGGGAATCCACTGTGAGGGGCCCAGGGCTAGCTGCTGAGGGTAAAAGAGTGAGTGACACACAGCTACTGCCCCCAGTGTGCTCACAGCTAGAGGAGGAGAAGGACAAAGAGCCAGGCAGCATCAGGACGGGCAAAGTCCTCTGTGCCTGGCAGCTGTTCACCTAGAGGGGTGGGATGGGGAGGGTGGGAGGGAGGCTCACCAGGGAGGGGATATAGGGATATATGTATACATACAGCTGATTCACTTTGTTGTACCGTGGAAACTAGCACAGCAGTGTAAAGCAATTATATTGCAATAAAGATCTGGGGGGAGGAAAACTCTGTTATGGTGTGTAGGTGAGAGGACAGGCCCACAGTGATGAAATGACTGCCCGAGTCCCCACATCAGGCAGTGCTGGGCTGCGTCCAGGCACAGGATTGCTGACTCCTTCTCCAGCAATGCTTTTCCTAGGAGAGCACATTGCCTCACTCCTGGTTTCCCAACTTGTTTACCCAGAAAGAGCAACGTCACCATTTTGGGCTTGATAAAAGGGAAAAAAGAGTTTCTTCCAATTTTTGCTCTATATGTTATCTGGGTATGTGAGTGACACCTTTAGTACTCGGAGTTATTGTAGTAATCGTTGTCCGATTATAATCTCATCGAGACACTGAATGTTTTTGTTACTTGAAGACTTCATTCTATGAGATCTTCAACATCTTATCTATTACCTATTAAATTAGGTAAAACAAAGCCTATGCATCCATCTGAGAGTCTTGGAAGAAACTCCAGCATCTTCAACTATGTTTAAAGTACATTCTCTGTGTTCTATGTGATCTATCACAGTAATAAAATATTAGATTGTTTAAAAAAAAAAAAAAAGAGCCAGTCGTGGAAAGAGAGAAAGCAGAAATCCAGTAAGAGGTTTGCTTTTCCAAACTCTATTTTGGAAAAAAATGACTTGGTAGGTACAATGTAAGATACAAAAAGGAACGGAATGTATTGTTCAAATAAGCACCCACCTATGCGTTTGATGTTCTCTTCCGTGTGAGAGTTACACGTGCGCCGTGCATCAGTGGATACACCAAGTAAATCAGGCTGGGTGAGTCTGGTCTAGCTGTTGTGCTGAGGAGTTTCAAAGTGCCACTGGGTCCTACTGAATTCAAACAGACTGCCGCGTGCACCAAGAAAGGCCCACTCCCAACAGAATGCCCATGCATATACCAAGGTAGGAGAAGCACCAAGCATTTGGTGTTGAAATGGCCCTTATCCTTTCACTCCTCCAGAAAGGAAGAGGTGGAGACCCAGGCTCCTGTAACCCAGCTGCCTTCTCTGTGTTCTCACAGGAAGAGTCCTGGCTTCAAACCAAGCCTCTTATTGTTGGAATCCATCTACCTAATTTTCAGCTCTAGAGATCCATGACTCACGGAACAAACGATCTGGACCCAGTAACAACAACATATAATTTTCTTGCAGTAGATGAGATAGTGATTAGGGGGGAAAGCAGCCTCTGGATTATTTTCCCCACACTTGGGCCTCCATGTAGAAGGTGTGCAGTTTGCCTATACACCTGAGCAGAAGTGAGCAGCCTTCCTGCCTTATCCTGGGCGATGCACACATTCCATTATGGTGATGCTTCCCCTTCCCTGGACTCTCGTGATGTAAGTGCTTGATGGAAGGGCGGAGCCTCACGTATTGTGGCTGATTGCTTTACCACATCCCTAGACTTCCATTCTGGGACATACCAGGAAGGCCCCACTCCCAATTGCATGGAAACATAGAACAGTCTATATAATCACTAATATCAGAAAGTGGAATGAATAGCTAGTATTGATACATGCCGAGAGCATGCCAAGTGCTTTGAATAAACATCTCATTCAATTGCCTCCTGATTTTCCTATGAAAAGAGGAATAATATTATAACCTCCATATTAGAGGTGAGTAAACTGAGGTTTGGTAAAGTCAGGATTTGAACCTGATCTAGAACTTGTGCCCTGAACCCCTAAGCTCACCCTCTCTGTAGCTGAAGAGCGAGGATAGCATATGTGGCAGAGTCTAATGGTAATTGCTGTAGACCTGGGAAAGTATCTATCGATGATTATTAACTAAATGTGACCATCTGACAGTGGGACAGATGGCATCAAATGAAATCGAGTGTCCAGGGTTCACTTGGTAGCACTGTCTCCTACCTCTTTTGTCAATGTCAGCAGATTGTTTGACCTTTGTATCTGTTACCTCACCTGGAGCCTAGAGAATATCATTTACTTCCCCAACTGGTTGTGTGCTGCATCCAGCTAGTACTGGCTTGCAAATCCAAATTCAGTGGGGTCAGTGATTCTGTGAATCCATGTTAAGTGACTTGGTAGCTTAAAATCATCATTGGTGAAGGTATTTATTCCACAGAGATTGGCAAATGCTACAAATCATGGCCCTCTTTAAGTTATTATTCCAGAGAGACAGTTGTTAAATATTAGTACACCACTGGCTATGACTCAGAGAGATACAATGTGAATTGTCACATGCTAAAGGTAAACAAAGGCACACTGGGCACCCTAAGAAAAACTTCTGTAAATGTAATCATACCTAAGTCTTCAGTGAATCTTTTATCCCCATCATTCTGCATTTGGAAAGACCTCTGAAAACATAACCATAATGATTTTATATGTCACTGTAAATATACAATTTTATTTTGTGTATTGTTTTTGTTGTGAAAGCAAATATGCTCCTGTAAGAGTCTAATGTTTCTGAACGCAGGTACAAACATACAAGCCATAAAATGTACATATCAGTGTTGTCAAATAGAAATATAAAATATAATGCAAGCCACATATGTAATTTAAAATTCTCTACTAGTCACATTTAAAACAAAGAAAGAAATGGGTGATATTAGTGTTTAATGTTTTATTCAACAATCCAAAATACGATTTTAACACATAGTCGACATAAACAATTTTGGGATATTTTGCATCCTTTTTTGTACCAAGCCTTCAAAATCCATATATATTTTATAAAATGTACAGCTGATAAAGGTTTACATATCCAATCTGTTCTTAATACACTTAAATATTTAATTGAAATATTTAATTAAAATTAAGTAAAATTTAGCTTATCTGATTCCTCAGTTGGGCTAGCCACATTGCAAGTACTCAGTAGTTATAGGTGACTGGTAGTAGCTGAATTGGTCAGCAAAGGTAACTACCATGCTCTATTTTTTTTCTTATTATTATTAAAATGGAGACCTATTATATATACTACTCCCAAAGGTTTTTTTTTTTTTTTTTTTCTCCCTCATACCTTACCCATTTAAACTACTTTCCCATGCTATATTCCCCACTGGATCCCTGAGAGGAGAGAAATCTCAGCGAGAGTAGTTACATCAATAATGCCTGTGAATTTTTTCTTCCTCACTGATGGGAAGGAGATAAATTGACCTAAAGCATTTTGTGTCTGACCCATTTTCAAATGACCACCACCAAAAAGTGGATCATAACATGAACTCCAGATGCAGACTGTTCAAATGAATGCCTGAAGCTCATTAGGATGGATCATTTCAAATACCCTTCTGGATGAGCCTCTTCCTTTCTCAGCTAAGTTCTTAGAAAAGCTTCACCAGGAAGTCAATGAGATTCAGTTTTGCAATATTTCATTGGTAATCAACACTAGCAAGAGAAAGTATACATTTATTAGGTTATCTGCCTGGAGTCTTGGTTTTGCAATATAAACAATTCTGCTTCTGTTGGGATTTTTTAAATTAGCTCTTGCTTTTTCCATAGCAGAATCACTAGGTCAGTAAAACAGACATTTGGGAAAACTTCTTTTTTTTGATCAGTTCAGCTACTACTTTGATATTCTTCCTAACTTGGCTGTATCAGAACGACATTTCCTAAATCTATTGTTTTACTCCTCCCATTTATTAAGATGCTAACGTCCTAACATCATATACTTCTAAGGATGCTTTTGGCCATTTTCTTTTTAAATACTTGATACACATCAGAGGGTGCAGGTGGTTTTGGGTAGTGGTTCATTTTGTCTCTGCCAAATTACCAGATATGAGCACATTTTTTCCTATATGGCTTTGTATACTTTTTAACGTTACTTTTAATAAAGATGATGTGGGGATTCTTCACAAAATAGTCTTGTCTTCACATTAAATTTATCTGCTACTCATCATTTCGGTGTAGATATCTCTGAAATCCAGTAGTGATTTCTCTCTCAATGATTTTGATTGCTTTTATATTCTCCACTGTGCCTTGTACAGTGCTAGCAGGCACTAGTAGTTCAACAAATACTTGCTAACTTTAAATTAAAAAGAATTGAACCAATGGCTTTCTTTGCCTGCAGTTGGTTGTAACATGTTGGGAAAAAATATTGTATTTAATCTCCATCTCTTTTCATGTGTTTATGGACTGTTTTAAAAGCCAAGGAACAAAAGTATATCATTGGCCTCACTGTCATTTGGAGGCCTCCTCTGCTGGGCGGTCTACAGAATTAAAACTCATGCCAGCTGGATCACAGGGCTTTTCAACTGGCTCTCCCTTGAGGAAAGGGGAGCAGGCAGAATGGCTCAGGCGCTTGAGCTCCAAATGGTATGAATTCCCTTATGCAAGAATAGAAGCGCCTCCTCCCCCTCCCCCCACCCCAGTGCAAATCGTGCCATGTGGCTATAGCCAAAGAATGCATAAATATCATTAGATATTTAGGGAGGGATTTTCCCTAGGAAAATACTGTGAACTTTAAAAACCCAGTAGATTAAGGTACAATTTAATAGATTCCTTTAAACAGTGACTGCCTCTAGTTAGATTATTATATTAGGAAAAGGAAGTAGAGGGATTTTCTCCTGCTCACATCTGACACATCGCTGATAGATTAAAGTTCCAAACTTTGTGTGTTGGCACTCTGTCCTTTCCCAGGGACATGTGATCTCCTCCAGAACCTAATAAAAGAGGACCCTCTCATTTAGAAGCTGCCATGCAGAGCTCTGCATAGTTGAAGGGGAAAGCTCACGGTCCAACCGGCGCAGGCCAGTGAACGTTCTGTTCATGTCATGGCACCAGAGAGTGTTCACTTGAGCATGGGGTGGGGGTGCCAAGGGGGCCATTTTCAGAGTCATCCCCAATGAGCCAGCAACAGTGGGCAGGGGGCATTAGTCTCTAAGGAAGCCCTTGGCCCTTACTGAAGCCAGTCGCATTACTTTATCCTCTTCTCTGTGCCTACCCCTAGTTACAGCCCTGGAGTTGGGGGTCCCTGTGCTCTGCTCTCATTGGCAGTGAGCTGTTCTATGTGGGAGGACAGCCATTCTAAATACCCCCTTTTCTGCCGTCGGAGTGTGCAAAGTTTTCTGGTTAATCTTGCTTTGGGAATTCTGATTTGTTTTGTGAGATAGACTGTGTTCTGTGGAGATGTGTTTGGCTGGTAAAGGAATTGTCGTGATAATCAGTCCCTTATTTGGGAGAAGCAAAGTGCGTTTGTAGGCAGCAGCTTTCAAAAGTTTGGCGATGGGTGGAGTCAACTGCAATTCATCTGAAAAAGATTCACTTGTCTCTGGCATCTGCCAGGTCTCTTTGAGAAGTTTGAAGAGGTGACTTCCAAACCAGAGGAGGCATCCTTCTGAGAAATGCAAATCTGTTCGCTTCCTTATTCAGCTGGGGAGCATACAGTGCTGCCTAGGAATGCAATTCGCTGTTACAACCTAATATCAAGAGAGCCTGTACCAGGGGAGGGAGGCTTCTTTACCCGACACATGGCGTGTTGAGGGATGGCTAGTGAAACTAGAGCTATGTGCAGAGTCCAGTTCCTCAATGCTTTTCCTCCTTAAAAAAATGCTTTTAAAACAAAATTTCAAAGGAAGTATCCAGCCATCAAGAGGAAGCATTTTCAACCTATAACATATTTGTTTTTAGCCTTTTTGTGTATTTCTGCTGGAGACTTCAAACTATGATTACAGTGGCCATTCACCGAGGAGTAAAGGACCTTCAGAGAGATGCTCAGTGAAAGTAGATGAGGATGATGCAAGGCCGTTAGCCCAGAGCCTTCCAGGTTAAGAATTTAAAACATGGGTGTCATAATAACCACAACTCACATTCCTGTGAACTCTCATAGTTGGCAAAGTGTGTTCATCTACGCTGTCACACTCAATCCTATGAAGGACCCCACGGGGCAGTGTGTGGGGGGCATCCTCATGCATGTGGGCCTACACCTGGATATTCAGACAAAGGGAGAGATTCTGTTCACATAAAGGTGTTTTCTCAGATTCTTTTAAGAACACAAAATCGTATAGAACAACAACAAAAATGATGGGTCACCCAGTGTC
Organism: Hippopotamus amphibius kiboko; assembly: GCF_030028045.1. Classification (NCBI taxonomy): domain Eukaryota; kingdom Metazoa; phylum Chordata; class Mammalia; order Artiodactyla; family Hippopotamidae; genus Hippopotamus; species Hippopotamus amphibius. The sequence goes on along the minus strand of NC_080200.1, from coordinate 35,982,107 downwards.
TAGAAATGAAAGGATAAAGCGTCAGACATTTCATTCCTATTCAGAATTATGCAGCCATCATCTGGACCACAGCATTCCATTATCCGTGAAAACAAACATTCGTGTTCATCCTTTCAGTCTGAGTAGGGGTAGCAGAAAGTCTGTTTCATTATTATCCAGAATAGAGAGTAATAAAAATAAGTCCAGTAGAGGCACTGGTGGCGCTCCCAGTGTGATGATCAGATTTGCTCTGAGTGCCTTGTCAAGTACTGTGACTTGATGGAAATATTGCAGCTAAGCTTTAAAGTAGTTGGCCTTGGTCGTCAGACATAGTGACAGCGCTCCGAAGGGCCGTCTGCTGAGTTCATTTTCAGCCAGCCCAAACTTGTCTCTTTAGAGATCCAGGGGGTGGACACCTGGTTTATTTATGAATTTCCTCCAGGTAAAGGTGTGTGCTGGCTGAGACATGCTGATCTGCTCCCTCATTCATCAAACTGAAGGCTTCAAGGTGTGACCACACTTGGAATTCCGCGTGGCTAGCCTGGCCACAGCTTGACCCTTGCTAGTGTGCGAGGTGTTCACATTCCTGGGCCTTTCAGAGACCACATTCCTCCTGCAACAGTAAAACCCCCAAGGACGCTGGAAGGCAACGGCCTTGTGTTTTCTTTTGCTGCCCACCTCCTTTCTGCTGCCTTCTAGTTAAACCTCCTTAGGTGGCTCATTAGCACAGGCTTTCGAGTGTTAATTGAGCTCTTTTGCTCACTGGGAAACACACTGGAAAAGTTTTACTATTACTGAAGTGGGTTGTTTTGTTTTCCCTTTTATGGCCTGTCCAGCTCCAGGCCCCTTGCTTGGTGATACTGCAGACGAGTTTCTATTTCCAGATCAAATGAAAGTGAACCACACCGGCCCTGTTATGGAAGCAATGCGTGGGGGTCATTTGTTGTGAGGTGGTTCCATGGCTGTCGGCCAGGATGTGAAAATCTCTAGCGTCCGTGTTATTTCCTGAGGCGAGCACCCACCGGAAGTAGAATTTATTACAACCTGCTGTTTGTTCTCGTGAAAAGTATGAGCATATGAGACTCTAGGGCTGTGAAAGACTTCCAAAGATTCCATCTAGAGCTGACATGCATGTCAACGCATTCATAATTTAGCCAGTCTTTAAACAATTTTTAATGACAATAGTCTGCTTTTAATTGCTTAGCTTGATCTTATTTCTCTTCATATTATTGCAGGTCCCACAGGTATGGATCTCTGGCAGTTGCTGTTGACCTTGGCAGTGGTGGGCTCGAGTGAGGCTTTTTCTGGGAGTGAAGGTGAGTTCTGCTTTTCCATTCCTACCCGCAGTGTTTCGAAACCGTATTGAGCTTTATTTGTTAAATCTAAGTTCTTTGGATGATGTAATTAAAAGAGGTAAGTTTTAAGTAGCAGTAAATAGAAAACCTGTTGTAGCTTTAAAATCACAAACTAGGAGGACATTTCTGGGGATGTTTTAGGAGCAAAAAAGCAGTCAGCTTTGGCATCTGAAGTTTCCACATCAAAAATAAATGTTGCAAATCGTGCTGAGGACATTTCTGGTGCAAGCAAGCCAGGTCTCAGTCCTCAGGCTCTGGGAGAGAGATTGAAATTGCACTGAAAGGTTATTGACCCACTGATCACCTAGCTCATGTGAGACTAAGGATACCACAGCCTATTTCCAGAGCTCAGAATCAAGGACTCTTAATCATATTCTCTGAGAGTGGAAATTGCAGATTTCAAATAAACTTCATCTCTCACTCTCTGGGTGATTACCATTTGGCTAAGTTCCAAGGAAGAACCACCCGAAATAGTTGGATAATATACTCAGAAGTCACGAGTTTCCTTGGCCATCTCTGCAATTCTCCCTCCTACTTTATACCCTCTCCCTATTGGAAAAGTTGCCCTGTCTTCAAATTTAGGTCTCAAACAGTAATAACTGGAATGATAGAGTAATGAAAAGGAATGAAAAGGATTTTTCTAACCAGAAAGAAAACTGTGCTCGTAACGAGGTGGGAGACTTTTTAAAATATCATCTTGAGTACTTGATTATTTTTCTTGCTTGAGCTTCAACAAAGGAGAGGAATCGTCTATTTTTCCTATTCTATGATACCACAGTCACTTGTTGCTTTAAGAGCAGCCGACTCCCCTACTTACCGGGCAACGCATGTTGGAAAACACAGTTTAGCAGCAGAAGTAGTGCCTTAAAATGTCCTCCCTGACCTTCGAGCCAAAAATAAATCCCTAGTAGTGAGCTGCTGAGGACGACCAGAATAACTAAGAACACAAGAAGGGTAAAATGTTATTTGATTTCCTAAAACAATTTTAAAATATTTATAGAAAAGAAGTCATAATTGTTTGAAATATGTTGGAGTCTTTCTGGTGTTATAATGTCAACATTATGCAAGTCAAACGGGGAGGGAATTGCAGGCTGCATGTCAGCAGCTTTTCCCATGGCTGGTTTTAGACCCTGGTTCTGAGCCAAAGAATTACAGCTGAGATCCTCCACTGTTTCGAAGTCATGGTGGTTAGTCTCTACTTTCTTCATTAAGGTGACTTTCACTCCACTGGGCAAGGCTTGAGGAATTTAAAAGACTTGTGAAATGAAAAGTATGGCAAAGGAAATCTTCAAAGACAATTTAAAATCTATCCCCTAACAGACTAGAGCTCAAGTTACATTTTTGACCTAGAGAGTCTGCAAAGAGCGTCTATTACAACTGCTTTGACATTTTAGTAAACGTTTAACTTCATAGAGGAAACAAAACCATTAGCTGGTTTTATGTTTGCTTTTTGAGAGATTTTTGTTTGTTTGGGAGAGCAGAACATAAGAAAATGCAATAGTTTATAATAAATACAAATCACATAGTTTAACAGTACTTACACATACTAAGTAATTTAGCAAAGGAGAAAAATTTTCTTTTTTTTTCTTAGTGGGCTAACCAAAATTCCTTTGGAATATGTGGCTACTCCAGAATTCTTACCTTAAAATGGCCTGGAGGTTGTTAAAGACGGAGTATGATGTTTATATAGGAAGGTGCAGATGAGCATGTTTGAACATGAGCACGTGTGTGTGTGTGTCTGTGTGTGTCTATGTGTGTGTGTGTTTGCCTGTTTTGGCCATTTATCCAACAAGTTTAGCCGAAGTGATCTCCTGACACGGCATGGATTAAATCTCAGATGACATCCCTGGGCCACGTATTTCTTTTTCTGCCAGGTCTGGATGGTACCCAAATCACTTTATTTTCATTTTCTCTCCCATTATATGAGGCAGACTAAAAATATAAGAGAGGCCTTTAAAAAAAGATGCTACTGTAGCTTCACCAGCCATTCATTAAAGTTTGGTCAGTGGGAGAGGTGGTGCTGCTGAGGAAGGGACCTGGGAAGCATCACCTGGAGAAGAGCTGCCCAGGAGCTGGTAGGAGACGACAGATCTGCATGCGTGGGGAAGGTTGGCACTTGAAGCTTTGAGCGGGGCTTTTCGTGCTTGGGCAGATGAGCAATTAAAAATATGCTGGCCCTAAGAGAGTTTTTTTTATTAAGTCTAATTGCCCTATTGGAAATTTAATGAGAACAGTCAAACAGTGCCACCATTGTATTAGCTAAAGTGTTGTAATAGATGCTCTCTCTCTGGCTTTCATCCTTAATTTACATCTGATCCTCAAGGTAGGTTACATACTCTCAGGGAGAATTTCTCTTTTTTTTTTCTTTTTCTTTTTGGATGTACCACAGTTTAATTTTTTAATTAAAATATAGTTGATTTACAATGTTATCTTTGTTTCAGGTGTACAGCATAGTGACTTGGTATTTTTATAGATTATATTCCATTAAAAGTTTTTACAAAATAATGGCCATAATTCCCCATGCTGTACAATATATGCATGTGACTTATCAATTTTACATATAGTAGTTTGAGCCTCTTAATCCCATACCCCTATCTTGCCCCTCTCCCCTCCCTTCTCCCCGCTGGCAACTACTAATTTGTTCTCTATATCTGTGGGTCTATTTCTGTTTTGCTATATACGTTTGTTTACTTTTTAGATTTCACAGATAAGCAATATCATACAGTATTTGTCTTTCTCTGTCTGACTTTTTTCACTAAGCTTAATACCCTCCAGGTCCATCCATGTTGTTGCAAATGGCAGAATTTCATTCTTTTTTTATGGTTGAGTAATATTTCCATTGTGTGTGTGTATATATATATATATATATACACACCACATCTTTTTTTATCAATTCATCTGTTGATGGACACTTGGGTCGCTTCATGTCTGGGCTATTGTAAATAGTGCTGCTATGAACATTGGGGTGCATGTGTCTTTTTGAATTAGTGTTTTCATTTTTTCTGGATAAATGCCCAGGAGTGGAGTTGATGAATCATACAGTAGTTCTATTTTTAGTTTTCTAAAGAACTGCCATACTGTTTTCCATAGTGGCTGCCCCAGTTTATGTTCCCACTGACAGTGTAGAAGGGTTCTCAGGGAGAATTTCTTATTCCAAAATCAGGAATGAGCAACAATGCTTCATTTTGCGAGGGCTTCAGAGTTGAACTGTCAACTGGTTGCATCAGAACTGCTGCTCCTGAGATGATGATTGTCATGAGAAATGTGCATAAAGACTTAATGGATATAAATATTCTTCTGGGGAGCACTGGTTATATGCTGAGTGGTACCTCACCTATTTCTGTTGGTCCACAACCGAGCATCCTGTTTGACCTCAGCAATATAAGATGGGAGCAGGCAAGCCCCTGCCCTGAGGAAGTTCAGTCTAGTTAGGATGTGAGGAACTTGTAGAAATTAATGAGAGACTGTATAGCTTTAAGGTCTAGATTGTGTGATGAATGCAGGTGGCCAAGATGCTCTAAAAAAAGAATAAATTAAGGTGGACTGGAATAGTTAATTCAACAAATTTAATGTACAGATATTTCTTTAGAGCTTTCCGTTTTTAAAGCTTGAATTTAGGGCTCTAAGGAAGACAGCGACTCTTCCCTCAAGGAATTTATCACGACTTAAGAGATCAGGAATGTATATAAAGAATGACTGTATGAGGCAGTATGTGTTAACTATTGAAATAGTGGCCTGAAGTACACTCTTAAGAGGAGTGAAGAGCAGAGAGTCACCTCAGGCTGCGGTGAAGCAGAGAGAACTTCACAGAGGAGGCTGGTATTATTACAGCAGATATTAGAATACTGGGTTAAGACTTCGAAAGGCCAAGAAGAGCAGGGGGTGGCTGCAGGAATAGCGTGTGTGATAAAGGAACAACATGAAAGATGTGCACAGGTGTAGATAGGAGGGGTACGTAGAGAGCAAGTCATCCGGTCACTGGGTTTACACTACATACAGGGCACTGTGCTGGGAATGAGTGATTCTATTTCACACACTTAGCATCCAACAGACGTTTTTTGAGCACGCACTTTGTGGAAGGTGAACGATTAATGTGGCCAGGGTGCATGGTACTTGAGCACTGTGTTTATAGTTATTCTCTTTGGATGTAAACTTAGGTCAATGAACTTGAGTTAAATTATAGAAGGTCTAGAGATGGAAAAGGCAAGTCTTGCTGGGCCTTGAATGATGTGTAGTATTTGGAGAGGAAGCTTATACTGTATCCAGCAAGTCATAGTTCTTAAAGTTGTAGGCCAGGTAAAAGTATTCATGATGGTACATTATTTTTGTGTGTGTGTGTCATATTGACATAAAGCATACATAGGGAATTCTCTGGTGGTTCAGTGGTTAGGATTCAGCGCTTTCACTTCCAGGGCCCAGGTTCAACCCCTGGTTGGGGACCTAAGATCCCTCAAGGCGCATGGCGTGGCCAGAAAAAAAAATTTATGCGTAATGTGTGTGTGTGTATATATAGGGAATGGTTTGCAGGCAAAGCATGTGATTTGTATCTGATCGCTCTAAATATCATTCCATACCAGTCAAGATAAAAAACTTACACTAGGAGTGAGATGCCATGTCCCAAAGGAACCAGGATGCCCCAAATAATGTTCCCCGTATATCTTTGAACACTTTTCATAAACTTATGCAAACACACAGCACTTCTGTGAAAGAAAAGACACTTGTGTTCTCATTGCTAACCAATAGGAAATAATGACACAGTGGCAGGAACATTTTTTTTTTTCTAATAAATCTTACACTTTCATGCCCTCTTGCAGGTGAAGCTCCACAGAGCCCTGAGAGCTTCAGGACGTACAGGATATATTTCAAGCAAGTATTAGAGTCATGGCTGTAGCTGGTAAACAGTGAAGGGTATGCCTGTTAAAAATGTTTTCAAGAAGGAACAATTCAAGGCTTTCCTTGAATTCACACTGGAAGTGACGGAGAGAGCCACAGAGCTTGAAATTGCTGCTGTCTTTACTTCAAGAGGCAAGAAGAAATCTTAGTCTCTTCTAGTGCCGTGGAGGTTAGCAACCCTACGTCACCAGGTCTTCCTGGTGTCACAGATGCTATGATGCCGAGGTTCAGTCATAGCATGCCAGGTGACGGAGCTTCTGGTCTCGTCTACCTGGGTGCTGCCAGTGGAAGATATGCATAGACCTTTGTGTGCGATGAGGTCTTTCAGCATGTTTTTATCGAGCACTTTTATGGATTCAAGGGTGAATTTTGAATTTGTGTTTCTACCTTTAAGGAGCTTGTGGTCTATAGAAGAGAAGACGGATAAGTAAACCTAATTTAATCACGGGTTCCCTAAGGTTATTAAAGACTTTTAAGCAGGTTAATAACACTGTTAGATTGCCAGTTTGGAAATAATGCCACCAACAGAGTAAAAGTGAATTGGAGAGAGAGGCATGTGGAGGAAAATGGTTGTAGTAGGTTAGGAGAGATGCTGGCAGTGTGCCAGTGGTGGGTAAAAAAAAAGATGGATTACAGACAGATGCTGAGGAGTACTTGGAGTCCAATTACACGTAGATTTTTGACTTCGGGAACTGGCAGAGCTTTCTAACCCCATCCATTTCAGAGTTTCTGCATCTTGAGTTCATGTTATCAACATCAGCAGTGACTCATTTTTAATAGAGTGAAGCCCTGGAACGCAGCTCAGCCTATTAGCAGTGAAGTGGTACGTGCACGGAACAGCTCTATGGAGGGGGAAACACTGAGACTGATGACAGCAGAGTATCTAAGCAACCTTTCTTTCATACTGTTTCCCAGAACCCCTCCTGCCTGTGCCCAGCCCAGGTCCTACAGCTTAGCTGTCTGCTCCCCTCTGCAGTGTGTCTGTGCTATGGCTTGGCCACTGTGCCCTAAGAGTCCACAGCGGGGACAAAGGCCTGAGCTCTGTCCCCATGTAGTCCCTGCACATTCATGGCTCAATCCTGAGACTTTGACATACCCCAGAGATTTGATCATCCCTAGAGCATATACTTATCTCATGGAGTGCAATAAAATATATGCAGGATGATTCGAGGAAAGCAGGGCTATGCACTGAGCAGAATCTGGGAGGTCGGCAAGGCTTCACAGTAGCTACGTGACTCACCCTTACGAAGCAGCTGGCAGTGTGAGTGATGACGTCTGTGCTTCAGCTAATTAGTAGTAAAAGGACTGGGGCCACCCAGGAATAGTCTGAACTTTGAATGTTCCATTCACACACATCAATGATGGACTATACTTGCAGTCTTCCAACTTAGCTGCTAATATTACAGGACAAGAGCCTCTCTGCGAAGTGTCTCCACATCACTTTGGTTCAGTAGCCTGAACTAGGGCCCCTGTTATGGGACGACAGAAACAGGGTTGACGGAATGGGTTTGATATGTGGTGCTGGCCACCAGCTCCTGTTCACTGGCATGCCTGGTTTTCTGCTTCTGGTGGAAGCTAACCCAAGTTTCACTGTGCAGAAGTGCACACTGGCTTGGACCAGCTCAGCCAGCCTCTCTCTGCCTCATATCATCCTCCAAAGCTAGGGACCCAGGGTCCCTCAATTACCAGCACCTTTTTCCTAGGAGAACCCTCTCAGGAAGAACCTGTGGGTGGTGGTTTTCTTCTCACCCTGATTTTAAGTCAATGCGTTACTTTCCCGGAGTTGGTTTATTTTAAACCCTTAACCTTAAACTCAGTGATAAAGAATTCTAGGCATTTCAGAGCCATCCGCAAAGACATCTTTGGGGCCTACCCCCTGCTCCTTGTAACTGCCTGCTTCCCCTTGGTAACGTATATGTAACTTGTCATCAGGCAGAGTCACCAGTAGCCACAGCCCAAGGACCACCCTCAGCTTTCACAAGCAGCAGGCACCGTGGTCCCATTTTGGCTCTTCCAGAAACACTCACATGCTGTCAACAGTGCCATCCCTCAGACCCACAGTGAAGCTTCCCCCTCATCTGTAGTTAGCAGCATAAAGGCAGGGATGATGTGTGACATAAACACACTTTGAAATCTGATGCAACTGATCATACAGAGAGGATTCCAAGGTGTCCCGCCTGGCCGGCACTGCACAGATGGGGAGGCCCAGGGGCCTGGAGCACTTCTTCCACCTGAGCTGCAAATCAGAGTTTTCTCTGGTCTGTATGTCCCAAATCTTCCAAAATGAATCCACAATATTTCATCAGATACATCTATCAGGAACCTCTGTTTCTGTTTATGGAACAACTTACCAGCCTTAAGCGTTCACCTTAGCTAATTACAGTGTCTCTGTGACATCTCCACAGCAGGGTTGTGGGTATTAGACTGTGGAGGAGCACATCCCAGCCACAGAGGGTATGTTTCAGGGTGTTTGTTTTAAAAACTTTCGCCAAGATGCAGGACGCAGGGATGGGCAGAAGGGCAGCTGGTGGCAGAGAATCAGGGCGCCAAGGAGGCGACATTAGTTGTGTGTCTCTCTTCTAAATGAAGTTGTCATGATATCTGTATTTACATTGTGAGGCAAATTCTGGATTGAGCTTGAAATAAAGGCAATTTGTTTTCAAATGACTGACAAAGTGACTGCTGCATACTCTGTGTAATCAATAGTTATGGATTGAAACTCACTAGACCTAACAATTCTTAGCAGATGTTTTGTTCACCCCTGTACCCGCATCCTCTAGCATTCTGACACATGGAGTAGATCTTCGTTTTATTTAAGGGAATCAGCATCTAAATCCTGACCTGGGACTTCCCCAGTCATTGTCCACACTTGTCACTAACCCTCTGTTATGTCTAGCCCTAACTAGAGGCTGGATTTGAACCCCCTTCCAGTAGAAAGGCTCTGGAAATAACAGTGCAACTGTAGAAGCTATTCTCCAAGAAGCCCCAAGCATCCCTGTGCCCTACCCGAAGCCCTGACTTGTGGGCTTTCCCTGTGGATGGAATGCTGTCATTTTCCTGCTATGTACTTCAGATACCCCCAGGGTCAGAACTTTCACCCAGCACACCAATGCCTGGGAGTCTGATGCCCTTTCTAAATTTTGTCAACCTTTTCCCAGGTGACTGAACTCTGTACCCCATGCACCAGCTACTGGCCAACATCCTGCACTGAATAAACCAGTCACCCAGCACCTACCACTGACACTGCCTTTATCTGTGCCCCACCTACCTGATTAAATCTCCTCAAATATTGACAGAGAGGTATAATGAGGCCTGCAGATTCCAAATCCAAGTTTTCTCTGCCCCTTTGGACATTGAACTTTAGATTACGAAAGACCCTGATGAGGGACCTTTGCAGAGCTGGATCGGTTTTGCCAGCCTCATCCCTTAAATAGCAGGTTTTCCCAATTTTCCAATGAGAGCCCATCTTGAAGTATAAATCTCTCAAAATTAAGTCAATTATATTGATAAAATCCTTAATTACTTCATCCCTGAATATGGGGGAAAGTTATATTTTATGTAATCTAATCTTTTAGTACAATCTTGCAAATTTGTAGAAGGAAATATAATGTTCAGAATATTTGACTTGTGGACAGCCGTGTGCTATTAAGCGTGAATATACTCACATTAGAGGAGATTGAATTCATAATGTTTACCACGCCTTGCCTTCCCCCAAACTGAGAGCCCACTTTTTAGGAAAGGACCATTTGGCGGTTACCTAACATTCAGGACCAATCCTCCCTCCCCTGCTACCCAGCCAGTGGCCCAGCTGCTTCCTCAGTTGAAGCAAGAAGCACCATGCTTTTCTTAGCAAGAGTTAACGATGAAAGGATGTGTTGTGAAGAGAGCAGGGCAGTGGGGAAATGGGGGCACCATCGAAGAGCCTTGCCTGCCCCGTGTCGGTGCACAGTGGGGCCGGAGTAGTTTATGAGGAGGAGGATGCAGTGAAGTACGAGGTGCAGTGCTCAAGCAGCCCACACCGAGTCTGCAAACTGGCTTGTGGCTGTGCCTGACTTGCCCTGTGAGTCGCGCCAGCACCATGGTCTCTGGATGTTTGCTCTGAACTTCATAAGCATGGTTGACTAGCTTTCTCTCCCTTCATGGCTATCACTAAGCCTGACTTCCTGTAAACCTCTTATCGAGGAATTAAAAGACCTAGATTAACTTCTGTGCATAGCCTGGCCATATATGCGTGTCAAACTCGTGTTTATATAGCCATTATGGGTGTGAAAGGCAAACATGTAGCTACTCCCTATTATGACCTGTCTTGTCTTATTTCTATGGATGGGTACTAAAAGCCTGTATTTTTATGTCTTAAAATCTTACTTTAAGGAAAAAAATAGAATAGTAAAGACAAAAGGATATGTAGCACTTTCATTAACATGAGATGTATCTGAAATGAATCTAACCATCAAATTTGGGGGAGGGGTGATTTCTCCAACATGTTGGTTGAGAGTAGGTTGCTATAAACCCAAAGTCAGAAGCCTTTGACGTGGGGGAAGGTCAACAGATGCCTTAAAGCAGAAGCTAGAAGGAAAAGACTCAAATTCCAGGCTGAAATAAAGGGACTGTGGCCGTCACTGAGCCCACAGTTGGCAGTCAGTAAATTGCATGTAGACTAACTGATTGATTTCTGCAGTTAGTCCCTAGGAGCCCAGTTTGATCTGCATTTGATTTGGTTATACACGCTGTCCCTCTGGTCCTGTGATCCTGCCCTCGGCTATCACTTCCTTGGGACCGCAGCAATCACCCAGAGGCTTAGATCATTGGAGAGTAAAGGGGACTTGCAGAGGAACTCCCTGTGGGGAACAGAAAGAGGCTGGTCAAATGGCCTAGGCTGGTACTCGGAGAACATACAGAGATGTTTAGGGAGTAGGACCACTAAGTAAGTCTCTGCACCAGTCATATCTGATTCGTGCTTCTGTTTTCTCTCTGCTGTTGTCAGGGGAAGCAGTCTAGATTAGGGATTTTAGAGCACTGATCTCGAATTTGTCAGAATTGGGTTTGAATCCCAGCTCTATCATTTATGAGTTGTGTGATTTTGTTTTTTTAGGTTGAGTTCCCCAGAAGCCAGATGCTAAGACAAGCGTTCAAATGAAAGTGAGTTATTACAAAAATATTCCAGGAGGAAACTGACAAGGAGTAGGGAAATGACAGGGAAAAGTCTAAAAACGAAAACTAAGAATGCAACGTCTAGTGCTGTCCCACGGTGGGGTGGTTATGGGGATGGTATCTGGCTCAGTCCCCTCTGGAAGTAGTGTTTCAAGTTGCCCAGAACAGCCCTCAGTGGATGGTTAATGGCTGACCTGGGAGGTCATAAATTACCAGACACTATCAGCTTTCCAAGTGCAGGTCAAGATGGCTCCAGCAACCTGCATTCACCGACAGAGACACCGGTGCTGGGTGTTGGGAGTTGGGAGTGAAAGCACACAGGGAGTCCATGTGCACAAAAATCGTTACAGGATCTAAGGATCTATATCAGCAGAACATTTACGCTCTCTTAGCCTCAGTTTTCTCATCTGTTAAATGGGAGGAAAAGGACTTTTTAAAACCATCAATGAGGTAACAATAGTAAATCCCCTGCTGAGATGACACAGGAAAAGCACATAAGTATTCAACAACTGGTAACTCTTATTGACCTCAGGTTGAGTTCCTACAAACCCTGAGGCCTTAAATAAGCATGCAAACTAAATAGACATGTAGAATTTGGTTTATCACAATATATGCCTAAAAGGAGCAGTTCAGTTGCACAAGGAAATTTTGAAAGCTAAAGATAATTTTAATAATGACTCCAGAAAACTGTCTAGAGGAGGAGTCTAATGTTTAAGATGCTTTTAGCAATAGAACTGAGACATGATGGCATAAACTCTAAGGAAATGGGACACTGTTCTATATTTATAGTTTTAACAATGAATGCTCGAAGGACAAGTTTGATAAAACCTTAGTGCTCTGGTTCTTATACTTTTAATAAAATTGAATCTGATCAATCCAGCCAGTGGGTCTGGAGTGAGTTGACTCTGATGCGGGGAGTGACACTGGGCAAGTCAGCTGAGTTCAGTGCTCATTCTTCGAGCATTTGCCATGTGGCAGACGCGAGGCTGAGAAGAGTGGGGCCCAGTCTCCCAGGTTGGTCGCCAGGTGAACGGGGGACATGGGCAGAGAGAATTAAGACCAGTTCATTGCAATAGAAGCATTTTAGTGGGTCCAGTTTTAAGTACTTGTAACCTTGGTTAATCCCCACAGCAATGGTAAGAGGAAAGTCCCATTAGTACCCTGCGCTGGGTAAGGACACCAAGAATAATTGCATAACTAGTTTACGTAACTAGCGAAGGCCAAAGTGGGAGTCCAACCCGGGCAGCCTGACCCCAGAGTGCATGCTACACTGCCTCACGTGTCCTGGGATTCCCATGCTGCTTAACTAACTGTAGTACTCACCTCTGCAGGAATTTCAGCTGAACTCTGGAAGTTGCATTTGCTTCACTTGCTCAGCCTAGGTCAAGAATCATAGTTGTATTGCTTCAAAGAGACGGCAGGTGATTCCATGAACTCCTTCTGCAAATCCTCTAACATTCAGATTCATTAAGTTTAATGTAGTACTTTGACTTTCAGTTATATATTATTTCATATATAAGTATTATATGTACTTACACATAAAACTTATGATGAGGTAAGGGTAATTTCCTCAGAGCAAATGAGCATCTCTCCCTGAGGCTAAATCAATAGCCAAAGTTTATGGGGACAGGCACCATCTCTTCTTTGGAAAAAAATCCTTGAAAGATATTTCCTGGGCCTCTGAACAATACCGTCTGGTACTGTGCAGCCCTGTTATTTACAAGACTCTCCCCATGTTGTTCTCAGGGGATACAAGGACTGTCTCATGAAATCAGCTCTGGGTTTTCTCTCCTGATCATTCCTGGATTCCCCACAAATGCAGAAGCTCTCAAAGTAAAGGAAAGCCATCTCCCCTCTTTACCGACATGCCTAGAGAATTGTACTACACATGCACTCACCCTTATACCATGTACTTTTGCCTGTTTCTAAGTCTGTACCTCCTTACCCATAGCTTTCCCCATCTTCACTGGGTTAATATTCCCTGTTTGGTACATAGGAATTGTGTTGGGTGTAACATTGTTCCTATACCATTTTTCTGATAAGATTTGTCCATACCAATCAGTGGAAGTGAAATCAGATTTTTGAGAACAAGAGTCTTCCATTCACTGGAATTTCTTTTTATGTTACTCTTTTAGGGTAAAGGGGCACATTGTCAGAAAAGAAAACTGTATCAAGAAATGGTTTAAAAACAAATTTGGGATGTCTTTCTTGCCATTAGTGATCCCACCTAATGAGGTAATGGGAAAAAATATTAACCAGTAACCAACTTTGGGTTATGAATCCAATTCCATCAGTAATCAGCTCTGTGATTATAGGCAAAAGCTGTTAATTTTTATAAACTCAGTTGCTCATATATTAATAAAACTTTTCAGAGAGAAAAAATCAAATCTGTCCCTCTCAACTCCAAAATTTTGTTTTCTATTATTTCTTAGATATGGATGTAGTACCCAGCAAGGGATTCCTTCACGTCAAGTCGTGCCTGCAGTGCTTTGTGACAGACTTTCTTCCCCTGGGCTTTTATTTTTTTTTTTAAATCAGTGACTAGAGACAAGACATGGCAGGCAGGCTCACCAAATCTACAGATGATGCAAAGCCAAAGATAGCTAATGTGCTAAATGACAGATGTAGGATTCAAGGTATCTTGACAGCCATCAGTAGTGGGCAAAAAACTGCAAGATAAAATTTGATAGGGATACATTTAAAGTGCTGTGTTTAGGTTTTATAAAATCATAAGTGAAGTGACAGTCCTGACTCATAGAAAGTCCTCTGTAAAAGACTTGAAGTTGTTTAGCTCATTACAAGTATATTATTTAACTCACCTGTTATGGTGTAGCTACCGAAGTAAGCTAGCTCAGCCTGCCTTAAAAGAAGGAAGGGTCTAGAATAAGTTAATCACCAGTCCTCTGGACTCTGCTCTGGCCACAGCATATCTAGAATAATCCGGTGAGTTCCAGACATCAAGATTTAAGATATTCATTAACCAGAACAAAGTCATCTTAATGCTGAAGACTCTTGAAATCACACAAAAGGAACTGGAGATGTTTAGCCTGAGGGTGATGAAGGGGCAATGGCAAAGTATTTGTTTTAAAAATGTATCCTGTTGATGAGGGCTTTAATCAATTCTGTTCAGAAAGCATGGAGAAATAATATACCAAAAATGTAGACTTTGGGAACCAAACGTGGGCATGTATGAATTTCAGGTCTATGAGTTTCAACTCTGTGACTAATTTCTCAATATGTCCATTTCTTATCTTGAAATAGAGGTGATAATACTTTGCTCAGGAAGCCATCCATTCAAGTTAGGTGAGCTGGCATGTTAAGTACCTGGCATAGTTACTGGTAAGAGTTAGGTTTTTAGTAAAGGCTAATCTCTTCTTTGTTTACCCTCCCTTCAAGAGGGGAAGAACAAGGACAGTTAGGTTGCTTTCCCAGAAAGTACTCTATGCCTATTGCAATTATCCCCACGTAGAATGAGTTGCCAGGTCAGACAGGGCTGGGGTCAAGGTCTGGGAGAGCAGCGCTGACCTGCCAAGGCACGCTGGTGCCCCACTCTTGCCCCCAACTCTTGTCCAAACACAGCTTCATGTAATAATTTAGATTTTACACACTGAGTTTCCACGTATGATTTCATGTGAATGAATAATTCAGCAAATTTTTAAAAGGCAGAAAATCCGTGGATAAGACGACCCCTAAGATGCCTCTGTTCTCCCTGTTCTCTGCACGTCTGTGTTGTTGGGACTGATATTCACGAGAACATGCTCGATCCTGCCGGAGATGGAGTTAGGAAAGATCCAGACGCGTTCCTGCACTACACCTATGAAGTCAGGGAATCATTTTTGTAAGTTATAAAAAAGATAATTCAGTTGTGACCGAAAAAAAGGAACTTCTAGCCCCTCTCTGTAGATCTCTTATCACTGCAGTAGCTAGAGCTGACTGAGTTCCTGCTCACGCTCCCCCACTGCCTTCAGTAATGTATGATTTTCTCAGAGGCAAAATGTGGGATTAACGTGCCAGTATTTTGATGCTAGATTTTCTTTTAAACAGTGGATATTTAAATCCATCTAGCCCTCTCTAGCTGTCCTTCTAGGAGCTTAGTCCCAAGAAACAGGAGAACTTGTAAATGTTCTAAGAGAACTCAGACAGCGAATTCATTCTTCTTGAAATGCATGCAAGTACCCAGGTGCTTCCAAGCTATGACAAAGTGCCTTCTCTAAAAGAACATGGTGGGCAAACCAAACATTCATCCTGGGCCAGCAGCTGGGAATCAAACCGTGAACTTACTATTCCCATGCTTTTTCGTTAGTTTGTATGTTTTCAAGGAGGGTGACAGTGCAAGGAGTAGTGTAACATGGTACACTGAGTGATTTCTTATAGGATGTACTTAGAAAAGTGTTTTGGGCAGGAGCTCACGGAACATAGGGTTGCAGTAGTTTTTAGAGCTCAAGGGCCTAGATGAAGGTTTCTCAACCTTGGCGCTATTGACATTTCAGGTCAGATAATTTTTTGTGTGTGGTGGAGGGTGTCCTATGCATTGTAACATGGTTAGCAGTATCCATGATCTCTAGCTAGTAGGTGGTACCCTCTACCCTCAGTTGTAAGAACCAGAACATCTCCAGACATTGCTAAGTGTTCCCTGGGGAGTGGGGGAAAAATGACCCCCAGTTGAGAACCACTGCCCTTGATCTGGTGATTGCATGTTGACCTGACATTACCAGGATTGTTGCAGAGATCAGATTAGACAAAGCATGTTTATAGACTTTTAAAAGTAAAGAAAAAATGTATACATATAGTTACAATGCAGACTTTATCTTGTTACTGGTTCATTTGTTCATTCATTTATCCAAGATTTTTTTGAGCCAGATGCTGAACATCCTTAAATAAATAAACCTTGAGAGGCTGAAAAGTTTGCCAAGTAAACAAAGAACTTAGAAGAAGAGGAGCAATCACATAAGACATCCCATGATGAATGTGCATATATAACGTGCACAAAATGCTGTGGGAGCCCCAGGGCAGGAAGAGCTGCCTTTGACCCAAACAGTAGAAAGCCAGTTGGCCTACACAGCTGAAGCTCTGTACTAACCATTACCATTTGACTAATTGTGACGAATTCTCCTTCATACAACGACGTGTATTCATGCAGTTTTGCAGGTGTATCTGAATGAGCAACTTAGTTGAAGTTGTTACAGACACGTGTTATTTTCTCCAGTCTTTTTTCATACCTGCTCCAATGATAGCACACAATCAAACAAAAAAATAAAGACAGAAACTCCAACCCAGATTTAAGGTCTGTGCATTCAAGGAGAACCATTCTTCGAATCATGAACAGCTGTTTTAAGCTCTAAATCTGACATTGTATATTTAGATAGAAATAATTCTGCCTGAGTAATTACCTGCTAATACCATGGAGATTGGGTGGACCATTATGAAAGTATCAGAATTTCCAAACTTTATTCCAGTGTTCTGCAGTAAATATTCATTGACAAGGAAACTCCATGTAAAAGCTGCTGTGCCCAAAGGAGCCCCATTTCCCTTAAAGGATGTCCCCCCTTGAAACCTCCCCTGCGGATTTTACTTATTCTTTGCTGCAGAGGTACATGCAGGCTGACTCGAGCAGGAGTTGCTAGCTTTAGCATGAGCTGCACTAATGGTTTCGAGTCGCATTTGTTTTGGAAGATCACCCTTCAAGCCTGTCAGTCGTGCTTGTTTGTGACGAATGCAACAACTTTGTCATCAGCTAACAAATCCACATGAGTGCACAGCTGAGTGCTCCCGGCAAATGCTTCCTGTCATTCTCCCTCGACAGCCTCGAGAATTAAAGCCTGGTGGAGTGACCTGGGGGACATCCCTAAGCATTTAGTAGAAGAAGCCTGATGGAGTGTGGGAACTGCACAGCCAGCTGTTGAAATCAATATAATTGGTGTGAGATTACATTTCATCAGTCTTAAGACCTACCTTTTACTACCACAGAAATCACCTCCACATTTAAGGTCACATCAATATGGAACATTCTGCATATTAAACTGTCTGTCACATGCCTTGAGAGTACCCAGGCCGTGCTATTTTTTAAGCATTGTGAGTGAAACAAACAGCCGACAGGTAGATCTAGTGGCACATTCAGAATCCTTGTAAAATCTGCATTATTTTTTTAATCTCAATTTGGTTATATTTATGAGAAACACATATACTGTATATCACATAAACATGTATCGATAGCCTTTATTTGATGACTCAGTGTGAAAACCAAACCTGTATTATGATTTTTAAATCAGGAATTTATTGGATATATTCATGTCTTATCTCTGGATAGTCCTGATTGTCTTTAGCTTCCCTCACTTGAAAAAAACTGTCCTTTTCATAAAATTACCAGGAATCGATTCAGCAAATATTTTTTATTGTAAGCTAACTATACTTCAATAAAAAAATGGTTTTAAAAAACCAAATATTTTTTGAGCACCTACTATGTGCCAGGCACTAGTGCGTAGAATGCTTCAGTGAACAAGAAATGTGAAAAATCTGCTGTCGTGGAGCTTTCCTTAGCAGGATGTGTGTGTGTGTGTGTGTGTGTGTGTGTGTATCTTGAAGAGGGTGTGTGGGTAGGTGAGGCAGATGATAGGCGCTAAAAATAATAATGAAATTATCTACTATGTTACAAGGTGCAAAGGGCTATGGAAAACCGCTCCATTTTTTTCTCATCGGAGTGTAACCGAAAGTTGATCTTGAAATATTTTTATCTGCATCTCCTAAGTTTTCAGTGTTAAGGAGCAATACACAATAATTTTGACACTAAACGTGTCCTCACGGTCTGTCTGGAAGCTGCAACACGCACCCTCTCTGTTCATTGATGAGGAAGCCCAGGCCCAGAGAGGTTAAATGACTTACCCAAACCACAGTTCCAGAGGTCACTGGCAGGGGCAGGGCTGAGATGCAGACGCCTGCTCTGGGGTGCATTCCTCCAAAGGTTAGCCTTTGACAGCAAGCAACCCAGCTGGTGGAATCTCTGGGGGTTTTTTTGGTTTGTTATTCATTTTCTGTTTTTGTTGTTTTTCTGAATCAGTGATTTTCTTTAACATGACAGGTAATACCATTAATGAGTGAAGTATTAAAATCCCCTTGCCTATTAAATTTTCATCACATTATATTTCTTCACTGGTCATACATTTAGTATTTATTTATTTTTTATGGTAATATAATTTTATTATTTTTACCTTTTTATTTTATATTGGAGTACAGTTGATTAGCAATGTTGTGTTAGTTTCAGGTGGACTCTATTTGAAAATCTGTTTTGAAACATTGCAAAACTTAAAACGTCTTAAGATGTGTGCTGAGTGTCATCCTCATGGCAGGTGGTCCACAGCAGAAAGGAGATTTTGAGATGAACTGGGTTGAGACAAGACCCTTATGAAATCACTCTGCTCTCTCCCGTGGCAGGCCAGCCGCGGAAGCGTGAACCCTGATTCTTGCACCCTCGTTCTTCTTTGTCACTCACAAACTACCACAGACCATTCTCCTCCTGCTTCCTGGAGCACCAAAGACACAGCTAGAGATGGGTCTCACCACCACAGCTTTTTCTAATTCCTGTCTCTGTTCCTGTTCTGCGTATACCTTGGACTTGGCCATCGTTCTTAGAGCTCCAGTAAATCATTTGATGAAAAGATTGTTTATAAATCTAAGTTAAGAACAGAATTGAAAAGGCACTGGAATAGTCATGCAGTGGAATAAGCTGAAGTCAGTAGTCGTGGCTCCTAGACCCACCACTGTAGGCAGCCTTGTTGGAACTTGGTTTCCCTAACTGTACATGGGATTTTAAAATCTTCCTATGTACAGGCTTGCTGTGAGGATTAAAAGGTTAAGGGAGATTGTGTCTGTAATAACACTCTGAAAACTGTAACTTGCAATCCACACTCCAGCGATTTCAGTTACTTCTGCCTTCTTTCTCTAAAGACAAGTTACTAGAGAGATAGACGAGTTTACTGTCATTTTGAATGTTGCTTTGGGCATATTTTACGTTTGTGAAATTAGTCGTCTGAGAATTGGAAGAAACCTCAGACACGCTTATGCTGTTACTCAGAATAAGCTGGGAGTTTTTGGAAAAATACAGTTTCATAAGCTCCGTACCCAGAGGATCTGATGCAGAAGGCTGAGAGTGATGTCCTGAATTTTGTCTGTTTTCATGTTGTGTGTGTGTGTGTGTGTGTGTGTGTGTGTGTGTGTGTGTGTGTGTGTGTGTTTTAGGAAAACTCCGAACATGAATCTGAAGATTAACTGGTTTGGAAAACCTTGCTCCAGCTTCCTCTAAGCTGAGCTCTTTCTCCTTCCATCCCTGGCTGCACTTGGAAATGGAAAACCACTAATCACTCAGGCTCTCATCTTTTCCACTCAGTTGACTTGCCCCTTGCACCCCCCATCACTTGGACCCCACCTTGACAGCTGCTCTTGCCAGGCATTGACATTGATCCATTTGGACATCCTCTCCCTTCCACCTGCTGCCCTCTAGTGGAAGTGCTGACAAGTGGCTGAATGTTTAAATGGGAGCCACCAGGGGTTGGCCAGTCTGAGCGGGCGAGTCCCCTGGGAGATATCCACAGACCACAGCTATGAGAGGAATCATTAGGATGGCCTCAAGCTCGTGGGACACTGTTACACACGACTTACATTTGGAGCAGAGTTTTATAAAGGTCCAGGCATCTATTTATGGTTCACGCCCCTCCACCGAGGTTTCAAAAATCTACCTGGAAAAGGATAACCTTGGGATATTTTTGCTTCCTTGTCCCCCTCTTTCTTCACCAAATTCCACCTCCTGCAGAAGAAGTTAGTTCCTCCCTACCTCTCCCAACCTTTGGATTTTTTAAATTTTGCAAACAATGAAAGGGTTTTTTTTTTTTTAAAACCTTACACTTTAGAAACTTCCAGTTACCAGATTAAAGGAATGGACATAAGTTCAGCATTAAGTGTAAGGGACACTTAGGCAACTGTGCTCACCTTGCATCCCTCCAAGACCCTGTGAGGTGTATGTGGTCATCCTATTTACCCAGGAGGAACTGAGGTTAAGAGAGCTTGAGGAGGTTGTGGTATGTCACCCAGCGAGGGGCAAAGCTAGAACTAGAACCCAGGTCCGGCTGGTGGTGAGCACCTGTGTGTTCCTTTAATGCGCTCGCTTCCTCCATGCAGTGATTGCTTAGTCTTCTACTCAGTGATACAGAAATAATAGCTTTCAGGGTAAATGATACTACATTTCGTGATACCATATTCATAGTAAACTCCTTCTTTTCCTTTAATGCGTGTTTAATGATCAGTGTATCTCTGCCCAATCCTCAGCTCCTCATTTTAATACTCTTGCATCTAGAATTATTATTTAACAAAGGAACTTGGCAGGTGGGTGAATTTGGGAGGAGGTGAGGACAGCAAAAGCCACAAAACTGTTGGAAATCTGAGACTGGGTACCACAGGGCAGATACCATATACCCCTGCAAGCTTTGGTGAAACTAGATAGTTATCTGTGTTAACCAGCAGAGCAGAACTCAGAGGCCAAACACTGATATAAACTCTGTGCGTGTGTGTGTGTGTGTGTGTGTGTGTGTGTGTGTATGAGCGCGCGTGTGTCTAGCTCCCACAGGATCCTGCATGAATGCTACACCAGCATGAATGTACCCTTTTTATGGTGGTGGTTTTCCACTCTTCTTTTATCCTTGATTGTTAATGTCATGGTAAGTGATCTTTTATTAATTTTTTTCTTAAGAAACAAAAACAATAGATTTGTTTGATTTTTCAAAAAATCATTTGACTGATTTTTCTTACCATTGTATATCATTATTGGAATACAGTCATACAGTCTTTTTTTTTTTTTCATACAGTCTATTTAACATCTTAACTGGGAGGTGTGTGTGTGCCTGCAGGCACGCGCGCGCGACACACACACACACACACACACACACACACACACAGGCCTGAACTGCCTTTTCCACCGTAATGATAGAAAATACAGCTCTTTGTAGATAAAAGAATTTGCTTTGAGGCCCAGACCCACCCCTTACTCTGTGTGAACAGTGCAGTATGGAAAGAACAATACACAAGAACTGGACTCCAGTTCCCTACCCTCCTGCCATGTTAAACCTTTGTTACCTTGGCCAGGTGAGTAAAACTTCAATGAGCCTCATAAAACCAGGATTCTGTTACACATAATCAATTGAGCCCACTCGTCTGAAGGATTCCTCAGGGTCTTTTCAGCTCTGTGAGCTGAACCTTCATTTGTTCCACAGTTGAAGCCCCTAAATAGTTAAATGGAAATTGTGTTAATTAAAATTAAATAGACACAGATGTAAATAACAAACATGTGGACACCAAGTGGGGAAAGCAGGGAGGGTTGGGGTGGGATGAATTGGGAGATTGGGATTGCCATGTATACATTACTAATAAGAAAAAAAATCAAATTGTACACTTTAAATACATGTAGTTCATTGCATGTCAATTATATCTCAATAAAAATTCTTAAAAACATTAAAATTAAATAGCCATCAGTTGAATCTGCTTTTCCACCTGCTTGCAGGAATGATGCCTTACCTTCCCTACTCAACTAGAGGATTCCTTCGATCTAATTTTCTCTCTTGTGGTTTTTCTAGTTCAAATGTAGCCTACAAACAAACGCTAAACTGGCAGTTAAAGGGATTCTAGATTAAGTCTTTTATAAAACAAATATGTCCCTGTAAATAATGACATCTCATTTGTAATTGAATCTTATTTTATTGTGAGTTCAGGTTTCCTGGTGGAGGGCACATCTGGCTAGACAGCTGGAGGCTGCGCTTCAGGCAGTGGGTCATTGTCCAGACCTCACCCCTGGAATGTTGCATACTACTTTCTGTGCTTCCTTCCTACAGCTGAGCACTGATGAGCTGGCAGGGAGTAAGAACGAAAGCCACACACCCTCCTGAACCCTTATGGTATACCCTTTTAGTTTGTTACTGTTCTCATAGCTTGCTTATTTAAAATCAGAATTTTTTTGATGAATAAAATACTAAATAAATGTACAAATGTAATTGAAAGAGAGAGGATGCTCTCTCTCTAAGCTCTCAGTGCTAACCTGCCCAGTGTCACAGGGGCTGTGTCACACAGAGCCCATTGAGCAGAGAGTAGTGTAGAGAACAAACTGGATTTGAATCCTCCCTCTGCCACCTATATGCTGTGTGACCTCGGGAAAGTTACTTCACCTCTCTGTGCCTCGGTTTCCTCATGTCAGAGAGGATAATAATAGTGCCTCGAATATAGGCTTATTGTGAGCATTAAATAAATTAATACATGTGAAGAACTTAAAACCTACCTTGCATGTAAATGCTCAATATCCATAAGCTCTTATTGTGATAAAACTAAAGAAAGATAACCCAGGAATCATAACATTTTGTGGAATATTGATAATGTTTTCCTTTCTTCCTCTTCCTCTACCTTCTCTGACCCCACTTTGCTCACCTCCCAATCCACCCCGCCTCCTATTTCTCTTCCTCCCAACTTAAGAATTTTCAGCAAAAATGTTTAGAAGAAAAGAAGAGGTGTGTGCTTTGGAGGGCAGGAAGCTTTTTGATAATCAAGTGTACCTTTCAGCTAACGTGGCTGCATCCAACAGTGATGGACTTTATGGCAACAGAAAGCTTATTTCCTAGGAAATGGGTTTAACTTTTTGATTGGCTCAGTGATAAAAATAGGACAGCTGGACTCAGGGATGTAAAGGGTGAACATTAAAGGCATGTCACTCTGCTTTTAGGAGAGACGTTTATTCTGCAAAGCCTGCTTCTCTTACTTCACCAGTGTTTGGGTTTGGTTGATGTATTGTGTACAGGTAATCCTCAAGCATAATGGAAATCAAAATCAAAGAGCAGAGTTGTCCCTCAGGCCATAAGTTTCCTGCAGTGTGTCTCTCCCGAGTCCCAGGTCTTCACTCCTCCTCACCAGCACCCTGCTGACCTCAAAGGGCCTTTCTTGCCAGGCCGTGAAGTACATCTGAGCCAGAGGGCTGGGATTCCAGCCAAAGCTGAATGAAGGTGCAAAATGTATGACTAAAAAAAGCCCAAACACGTGGCACTGAGTATTGCAGATAAGTTTGTTGGAGAAATAGTTTATAAATAACATGGAAAGGGGAAAGGGAAGAGGGTCAAAACACTGAGCTGCTGTCTGATAGTTGAGGGGCAACATTTCTAATACTGAACCCCAATGTGATAACACTGAAAAGAATGGGCTCCCTGAATAAATTACCTCTGCATGGGCTTCTTTTTTCTTATCAAGATGTTTGTAAGTTTGGCAGTAAGCATTTTAAAACAGGATTGCTGTTATTTGGAATACACTGAAAAACGTGTATAATTTCAAAACAAATGAATGAAAATAAGACAAAGCAAGAAACAATCCCCATGAAGGTGTCATGCTTTTCTGAACATGGTCTAAGGCAGGGAGGCTGCAGAAACTGGAATATTTAGGGATCTTATTAAAATAGATTCCTTGTCCTCCAAATAAAGCACTGTCAGGGGAGGATGGATGGACTAAAGACAGAAGGAATGAGGGGAAAAAGGAGATCAGTAACTTGGGAAGGTTTTCATTTTCTTTCCCCCTTTCTGTATTTGGTTTTGTTTTTCCCTTGTCAAAGGCAGAAGGGCTCCGAATTCTGGTCCAGAACTCCCAAGACCAGAGGGTCAGAAAAAAACCACTCAGCTGCTAGAAGCTGTGATCTTATCACTAGGCTAAACCCCTCCTCCTTCCTCCCTGGGAAACTTGTGCAAACACAACTGCCTGGTCTTCCTGTTTAGTGGCAAAGGTTTTGCTCCCTTCTCTTTTTATTTGGGAATGTGAACTTTGGGGG
Source organism: Hippopotamus amphibius kiboko (assembly GCF_030028045.1). Taxonomy (NCBI): domain Eukaryota; kingdom Metazoa; phylum Chordata; class Mammalia; order Artiodactyla; family Hippopotamidae; genus Hippopotamus; species Hippopotamus amphibius. Next base: position 35,957,894 of record NC_080200.1, on the reverse strand, counting down.
ATATCTTTTGTTGCTGTTCTGTCTTTTTGTTTTTTTGTTTTTGAAGAAACAGAGACTTGACTTGTTCTTCTCACAAACCCTTTCCCTGGCACTGAAGGCCACAACTAACTAAAGAACAAGATGAGACGCTTAGATAAATGGGGCCACATGCCTTCCCCTGGGGCTGGACCACGTTCCCTGTTCAACATCACCTCTTATCCCCACCCTACCCCACCCCCATCTCCGCCATACCTTGTGGTTATGTGTCTACCCCTTACTGTGAGTTGTAATCTCCCAGAAGGGTAACCCATTAGCTCAGGGCCAATCTTCTGAGAAGTGAATGAACTTGTCTTTTTCTCCTTGCCTGGATATCTGTCTTTGCCAGAGAGGACTGAGTCAGAGAGACTTAGATTTTCAGTGTTAAAGTGTGTAATGTTTAAAATTGTGATAATTTGCTGTCTGCTTTGAATCTTGTTTTCAAAATCAAAATGATGCCTTGAGTCAGATCCTACTGATGCAGCTTCTGGGGAGTCAGAGAAGCTTCTATGAGAGCACTGGCTTTGCCAGCTGGAGGTGCAGGCTGATAAGGAGTGCCCTGTACTTTTGCAAGAGAATTGCAAATTCAAACTCAGTACTTTACATTTTCTCCAAATTAATTTTGGAGAATTTTAGTTCATTTTAGTCCATTAGTTGAATCTAATGGAGATCTATTAGAGTGGAAACCCTGCCTTTCTTTCTTCCTCCAGAACAGAATTACCAATTTTCTTTCATACACATATTTGATAAATCCATAGACTTGATAAATCCATATGCATCCCCCGACCCCCCACCCTTTGGGAGGTCTTCTACCAAAGCCTTTATAGCAAAACCAAATTCAAAACATTTGCAACCTACCCGTGAAGGTCATGACCCAGGCTGTTCAGAATTCTGCAATTCACTTCTTGGGTTATTTGTTTAACTATCAATGAATTCACTTATCTTTATCATTATTCAGGCCACAGTAATAGATTTTACTCACAACATATCATGGGAGACTATGTCCCTTGTGTCACTGAAATCGAGAAACATTTGATGAACAGCATTCTCCTAAACAGCAGTCAGATAATCCTTTTGAAAGGAAATGAAGTAAATTTCCTATAACGATTTGTTCTTAGTGAATTGTTGCCAATTCTGATCTCCGATGACCTCGGCCCGCAGCGGGGTTTCAGCTCCTTGTCAGTGATTGAGGCCGGGTAGCGGTGGTGAGAGCACTGAATCCTAGTGACTAGACCAGTGGTCAGTGACAGGGCCATGGCCCTGTGCTTTGCAGAAAAAAATTCCCACAAAGACGTAAAGTAGTGAAACAAGTAAAGTATTTATTAGGGGAAAAAAAAAGCAGAATACGTGTGGATAGACACGCAGATGGGCTCAGAGAGAGAGAGAGTCGCGCCCTTGTGGCAGTTTGAATCACTTTTATGGGGCATTTCTTCCATGTTTCCTTTGACCAATCATTCTGATTTGCCTGGTTCAAAGTCCATATTTGGTGTATCTCAGGATTTTCCCACGTGTGCGTGCGCATCTCTTAGCCAAGATGGATTCCACCGAAGAGGCCTATGGGTAGGTTTGGCCACTTGACATCACTCCCCTTTTGACCTCCAAGGAGGCTTTTTGCGCATGTGTGGTGGAGGGATGTCTGCTGACTTGGAGAATGAGGAATGTGTGGTCTCTTATCTTCTATCTGGGCAGGGCCCAGCCTCCTCTCCCGATTGTCCTGTTATTCCTGTCTCAGAGTAGCAGGTCCATGGGGAACGAACTCAGACTGTTTGCCCTGGGGGCCCATCTGTCTCCTGCCTCAATTCCAAGTGACCCGTGGTTTCCTTTCTGGATACTCAGAAACTAACAATTCATTCTAGAATGTTGGTGGGGATTAAAGTTAAAGGTATAGGTTAAGAATCTACCCTTTTAATTTACTCAGACCCTGGGATATCTCCAATTTTTGTCCTCTGAAAACCCTCAGAAATGAACTCATCATTAGCTTTGGAATTATGCTTATTGTTCCATTGGCTTTAGGCTTTAATTAACTACATTTATTCTGTACTCTCCAGGCTTCATGTTATTACCCTTGACTGAGAAGAAAATTCTATGTGTTTACCTTTGCTTTCCCTTTCTTCTCTGAGTTGAATCATCTGTTTTTGTTGTTTTCATAGTATTTTAGAGTTTTGTAAGAAGAGACAAAATAAGTTCTCAACTATTGATTATTGCATCAGCTTTTTTAAAAAAATGGTCGTCTCCCCCCCTCTCTATTTCTGTTTGTGTACGCATATATATACATATGTGTGTGCGTATATATATATATGTATGTATATATATATATACTTGTGTATATTTTTTAGAATTAACTTGGCTCTTTCAGTGCATCCTGAATATTTAAAAGTTATTTGTGCTACATGCGAGAGGACTGAGAGTCTACCCACGCGTGAGGTGTAATTTAAGGTGGAAATGATTCCTAGAATAAATTATTATTCCTGGTATAACTAACAAGTCTCAAAATTATCATCTAAACATAGCAAATCATCAGATTTGGTATCAGTATTTGGCAAGATGCAATGAAACCCAAGACTATTAAGTTCAGGTGGAGAGGGTGGCTGAGAAATTCAGAGCTGGTGGCCAGCTGGAGGGGAAAACACATGAATGGTTCTGGGCCTCTAGGGGTCCACAGGAAGTCAGTGGGAGTTAGGGAAGGGAAAGGCAACATTAACCAATTACTTCATTCATTCATTCATAAATCGTTATTGGGAGCATGCTGCATGCCTGGCATCATCCTAGTGTCCTGGAAGAGGATGAGAGACACACAAAATGAGAAAGTGAGAATAATGTGGAACAGTCACTCTCTGCCTTCAGTTACAGTTGGCCAGTCCATATATGCTTTTCTGTTCTGAACACACAGCCAAGCACTTAAAATAATAAGCTACAGACAACTTCTACTTTAACACATATGGCTTCAAAATTATAAAAAGAAAGATACCTGAAGAGTCTGTCTGTAACCATTTAAAGAGGCTTAAGATTAAAATCAGAAAGGAAAGAGGTGTTTCTGTGAGGAAAATTTTTAAGATTAGAGTTTTCCATTCAGCTACTAAACGTGATGCTTTTTAGTTTTCTTCCTTCCTTTGCATATTGACTTTCAGTGTGGGGAGGACTGCTGTGTTGGCAGCATGATAGAGATGTGAAATGGGAAATGGAAACGCAAATTCAATATTCAAGAGCTACTGTCCCCCTGAAAGCAACCACAGAGCATCAGATTTTGCCGCATATTCAGACTGCAAACCAACTGCAGAATACCAAAAAGTTTTCTTTTAGAACCAATTATCCCCGAATTTTTGCTACTTAAACCCAGCTGTGGGAACTGTAACTATACACCAGCATTAAAAATAGGTAATCTTGACATTAAGAAGCAACGTTACTTATAACAGTAAGTGTATGCATTGACATTCTAACCAGTGCCTTCTCATGGGTTTGTAGGATGAGATACCCAGCATGTAAGCCTAGAACTGACCAGGCTGTTCACAGGGAGAATGGGAGTGAAACGAGTCCTTGCCTTCCCTATTGAATTTCTTTATACAGCTGTGTGTGTTTTTCAGGGACTAGAGTTGATTTTCCTGCTGTAAGCCTAACAACTTGTTTTTCAGTTCAGCACAGTAAAATCTGAGCAGAAGAGAACTCCCTGTTGGCCACCCACCTCACAGTCTCTAAAAGGGAACACTGTGTGGAAGCATTCCACATTAGACAAATGTACAGTTCTGCAATCAAAATGAAAAACACTTGAGCTGAATCATCTACGTTAGCTATGGCTTCCAACCCTAATTTAAAAGAATGCAGGGAACCCTGCAAGTTGAAGGGAATTGGCAGGCGAGGAAACAGCTGTAATATTGTCAGAGGTTGTCTGTATTAGGTGTGCAGGGTATTGACAGCACTTAGGATGCCCAGAAAGGGGGCAGACCTTCCGCGTTAGGTCAAAGGGGTGGCAGCAACTTATGACCCCATTGGAGGCAGATGGCTTTCGTGGACCTTGTTCTGTCATTTCCCAGACTAGTTTTCTCCTTCCGAACCAGCAGATAGGATCTTTGGCTTTTGAATTGTTTCACTTTCATCACAAGTTAGATGTTCTTATAGCTGTAGCTGAAGGGAGGGAGGATGGGACTTGAGAAGTTATTTCGCGCTATTTCCCCAGTGTCCGCCATCTTCCCCTGGGTGAGGAAATCATGTCAAGACTGTTACACTAAATCTCAGATGTGCTCTCTAGGGAGAACTGTGCAGTTGGCGAGGTTGTTTTCTGCATCTGAATCCTCCACAGCTCTCTCATTGAGACTCCCTCTTTCTTGTCTCCTTCCCGCCCCATGCCTGTCCCATACCCTCCCACTGCCCCCGCCACCAGCACATCCCCTGCCATCCCTAACAAGCCTGCCCTCCCAAAAGAGTTGGCCTTTTTCTCTTCCATCTAAAAACCTATTTACATGTACCCCAAACTGATGGCCCATGGAAAATCATAAAATAATTTATGCTGGAGTGTTTGACCAGCTGAGTATTCTGAACGTGACAGCTCCCTCAGGGGTATAAGCATTTTAATAGAGGGGCATGATTCATCAAGATGAGTAAATCTCTAATGGTACAATTTCTGTTCTCTAGCACCAACTGGTATGGACATTTTGGTGAGCCAGGCGAGCCTTCCCTCAGCCCCTCAGGTCATACATACTCAGCAAGTGAATACACTATCCAGTATTTTCTTTTAAAGATATAGAGTTCAGTTGTTATGTCTTTGAAAACACTTATCTTCACTCTTTTGCCAGAATTCATTGAAATCAGTGAAAATTAAAAAGAGGTAGTTTATTGACTGTCAGTTTATTTCAGGTTGTTAAACCAAGTCTCCAATTGAACTGAAAATATCCCTGACATCTTTACCTGTAGAACTGTAAAACGTCTACTAACCAAATAATATGAAATAATGCCAAGTGGATGAATTGATAGAGAGATTGCTCAGTCTGGTTAGTTAGAAAAGGGCAGTAGTTGCCCTCTAGAAGCCAACAATCCAAAGGAAATTATTTCCAAGCTTCTCCATGAAGGCCAAGCAGTTCCCAAGTGGGAAATCTGGCTTCTACCCTTAAAGTTCTATCATAAACTTATAGTTTAGAAGCAAAGAATGATGGAGATATCATTATTATGAAGATACTAGTTAATTATGCAAACACTATTTATTGTTACAAAACAGTAGATACTCTAAAGACATCTATAGAAATGAATATTGGAGTTAAAATTTCAGCTGTGTGATTCCATGTTGTTTCCTTGGATGCAAATACCTAGTGTCCGATGCCATATCTCATCAATCTACGTAGCATCTAGCAGTGTGCTTTGTGTAAAGTAGGCTTTAGTAAATACGTATTTAATGAGTTGATACAGTTTTTGTTTTACTTTGCTTTCTTTTCGTACTATTTGTTGTGTATAGTTGATTTTCAATATTGTATTAGTTTCTGATGTACAGCAAAGTGAATCATTTATACATATACATATATCTGCTCTTTTTTAGATTCTTTTCCCATATAGGTCATTGCAGAGTATTGAGTAGAGTTTCCTGTGCTATACAGTAGGTCCTTATTAGTTACCTATTTTATATATAGTAATGGATATATGTCAATCTCAATCTCCCAATTTATCCACCCTCCTTTCCTCCTTGGTAACCATAAATTTGTTTTCTATATTGTGACTCTATTTCTGTTTTGTAAATAGGTTCATTTGTACCAATTTTGTAGATTCCACATGTAAGTGATTATTGTATGATATTTGTCTTTCTCTGTCTAACTTCGCTCAGTATGATAGTCTCTATTTTCCTTAGGATGCAGGGTTAAGCCGAGGGAAACTGTCTCTTAGAAGCTCTTATATATCAATATTGATGTCAAAGTAACTGTTTTTTGCATAAACAAACACATTCAACTGATTTGGTGAACATTCTATATGTACATGGATATATATCAATTTATGTGTGGGGCCCTGCCTATATGCAAGGCACTGAGCACAGAGGAGCTGAAGAAGTCTGAGGCACTATTACTTCAGTCTTTCTTCCATAATCAGATCCTGGACTTTACCTTGGTAGAGCTACCTCTGAAGCAGGCCACCTGTGCTCAAAGGGCCACAAAGGAGTGGCCCTGCCAAGGGTATCTCTGAAGGTGATGGGTTGGAATGTCATGCCTGGGCCTGGAATTTAAAGTGAAGCGCTGAGAAAGGTCACACACGTTTTCCACTTGTGGGGGAATTCCCTTTGCTAGAAATAGAAGGTGATTTCAGAGACTTGATCCAAACCTCGTTTCCTCTTCTGAATTGAGTAGGCTAATAACCATCCTTGAGGCTCTGAAATAGTGACAGATTTTCTTACTGGGAATTCAGCTGCTGGTTTCTGAAGCAGAGTTTCAAACTTCAAGGATGAGAAGGGCACCAGGCAATAAACAGAGAAGCCTAGACCAAGGGGTCATTTATCTAGGCCAGCTTCCCACCTCCCAGCTACCACCAAGACTGTACCTGACTCATCTTTAGAACAATGAAAAAAAACCCTTGCAGTCCCCAAACTCCCTGTTTGTATTTGGAAACCCTTGCTGTTGGAGAATTTTCCTATGTATCTAACCTAAATGGCTCTTCATAAATGGTAAACATTTTTCCATTGTCAGAATTTTGTCAACATTTCGTCAGCATCTTGCCATGAAAATATTTTATATCTATTTATATTCTATCACTTTAGCTTTCTTTCCTTCTAGATCAGAAATTGCCAAACTTTTCAAATGTTATCCCCATTTAGTGTCAGTGTCTACAGCCCCCAGGTCTTTTTTTTTAAATAAATAAATATATTTATTTTTTTATTTATTTATTGGCTGCGTTGGGTCTTCGTTGCTGCGCGTGGGCTTTTTCTAGTTGATGCGAGCTGGGGCTACTCTTCATTGTGGTGCATGGGCTCCTCATTGTAGTGGCTTCTCTTGTTGTGGAGCACAGGCTCTAGGCACATGGGCTTCAGTAGTTGTGGCACACAGGCTCAATAGTTGTGGCTCACAGGCTTAATTGCTCCGTGGCATGTGGAATCTTCCCAGAGCAGGGCTCGAACCTGCGTCCCCTGCATTGGTAGGTGGATTCTTAACCACTGCGCCACCTAGGAAGTCCTACAACCCCCACATCTTTTTGTTGTACAATTATTTATTGAAGTATCAGGCAATCCTCGGAGGTGACATGGCTGCCAGGACCCAGATAACTCCAACCCCCTTGCTCAGTCTCACTCCCATACACAGTTTTGGATTAAATAACCCTAAATATTGTCATCATTTCTTGTTGCTCTTGTCTCACATGCTCTCCTTTCATTTTTTTTTTAAATGTAAAGACTAACATTGCATATATTACTAAAATAACGTCATGACAGTGCTGTGTTCAGATAAAGCTGAAGTTTTCCCCAAGCCACTGGGGTAACAATGCCAGCAGTGGGTTCCCTTTAGAATGGTCACTTTAGTAATGGTAGGTCCTAGGCACACACATGGTAACTTTGTAGACACCTATGCTGTTCTTACTTGGTAACCTGCATAGGAGCACAGCAGTTCCCAGAGTTGTGTGTCTCCTGGGACACATTATATATTCTTCCAAATTATTGGACACCAAAGAGCTTTAGTTCATAGGGATTTACTGATATTTACTGTGTAAGAAATGAAATCTGAGAAATATTTAAACCAACACATAGCCGTTAGAGCGATGACATCATCACATATCATGAAGCCTCGGGGAAAACTCTACAATACAGTCATGAAAGAGACAAACAAGTTTAGTACTATTATAATGATAGTTTTGAGTTTGTGAACCCACCAACATAGGATATGTTCATGACACGTTTCCCTAGAAAATTACTATCTAAGGCCCAAAGTAAGTACTAAAAAAGGATGCTAAATTCTGGTTTAATGAAGCTTCCTGCAATAATTCTAAAGATATAGATTACATAGGAGCCAGGATGATTCATTAGCCACTTGGCAGTGCCTACTCTCTTATCTTACTACCTGTGCTGGGGAATTGCTTCAGCTGATTTCCATTTTGTAAGAAGTAGGCCTATGAAATGATTTACCATAATCTTAGCAATGATGTGGAACACACTGTTCCCTTTTATTATGACACATTGGAGAAATGCTGAATGCTGTAGTAAAAACTCTGCTTCTCCTCAGAATCTGGTGTATTTTTGTAATGGCCACTGTAAATCTCACAACTGAGCTTTCTGCTCAGCTTTGGCCACCAGGAAGATAAGAGCTGAAAATCCGACTTATTTATTATTCAGGGCCCTATGGCATTATTATTATATGAAATTTTCCCTGAAATTATCTTATTCCTTAGATCTTGTTTTTCTTTTGCTCTGGTTTATTTTTCTTAGTATGTTTCATTGTGTCTGTTTCTTAATATGTTTTATTGTGTATTTGTTTAATTTCCAATAGGAATGAATGAATAAATGAGAATGAAAAATATGGGATCCAGTCTAGAGGGATTTTTGGTGTACCTGGGGTGGTACAGACCAAGTAGGGTGAGCGGTATAATGTTCCATTAATGAAATGGATCTTAAGTGGAGCTTAGGAGGAAAAGGAAGTAGGTTGCTGGAGATGCAGGTGTCTTATGTGTGAGGTTGTCTCTAACAGAGGCAGCTGTAGAGTGAGTGAGTGATATCCTGAGGGCAGTAAGGAGATCTGTCTGCCTGTGGCACCAGAGCCGACTGCTTTATTATGTTTTCATTTGATTGAAGAGACAGCTGAGGATAGAAGCTGTGGAAAAGTCGAGCAACAGTTTCCTGTTAGGGAAGGATTCTCACTTCAGTTTCTAAAATAAATGAGAAGGTAGAGAATTAAAGACTGAGAGCCCCATTAAGAGAAAGTGATAGAAATAGATGGTATATATAGAAATGGAAAGGGCTAGCTAAACCCAAGTATGGGAGAAGCAGGTAAGAGTACAGAGAAGAATCAGTGCACTGCAGCCAGCTTTTGTCACCTGGTAGAGTTAACATTAATTCACTACTTACTGATTTCTCACCAGGTCTGCTTTATACATCGCTGTGTACAGAGCCTACCACGGTGTACAGCACATAGTAGGTGCCTCATAAATGTTCTTAGATGAATGAAATGGGTCCCTACCTGAAAGGGAAATGAAAGGAAACAGATAGGTAAATAAATTAAGTCAAATATGTACGAGGGTGAGTCAAGAATTATCCGCGCTCTGGTTGTAGAATTTGTTTTAATTAACTTTTAGAAAAGACAAATACATCACTTTTTGACATAATCTCCTTGCTTTTCCATACGCTTGGTCTATGTGTCAACAAGCTTTCATATTCCCTCCTTAAAAAATGTTTTAGGCTGAGCTGCAAGCCACAAATGCACCACTGTCTTCACTTCTTCATCAGAAGTGAATCTTTGTCCTTGTAGGGCTGCTTTCAGGAGACCAGACAGGTGAAAGCCCAATGGAGCAAGATCAGGACTACAGGGAGGATGCTTTAACACCTCAAAATGACGTTTTTGCAGAGTGTTGACAGTGTGGGTAGAAGTGTGTGGATGTGCACACCCTCAGACCACAAAAAACCAATCACTGCACACTGCTCTTCTTTCGTGCAAATCACAGGTGGGGCATCCATGTTTGCTCACACCACAGTTACAAATGAACTGATGTAACAGGTTCACACCTGCACAGCAGTGACTGGGGAGACAGTAGCCTTGAATGGAAAGCACTGATAGACAGTACAGCCAACAAAACTTTTAATATAACTGGAGTGTGGATAATTTTTGACTCACCCTTGTATAAATTGCTCTGAGAGGGTCTTATAAACAAGGAAAAGCAGCATTCTCCGCACAAAGACTGGAGCAGAAGTACTGGGGGGGACCCATGGAGATGGCAGCAGAAGCAGATGTGCAACTCCTGCATTGCCCTTTCACATTCTGAGGCAGCACATAAACAGGCCTGCAGGGCCCTTGGACTGTGGGATTTTTAAGTCACCTGATGAGCAAAGCATTGGCTTCTCCCCGGTGTAATCAGGAGCCAGAGGACAGTAGAAATATACGTCGGAACCTTGGCTCCAGCCTAATCCTGCCGGCTTAGCGTTTGTGGTTTCGGGGAGCACCAGCCTCTCTCCTGGCATAATCAAGTGTCTGAGCCCAGGGCCTTAGGGTTGAATAGAATTGATGGCCTTCAAGCATTGGCTAAGAACTCTTGCCGAGCTTTGCAGGAAGCCAACTCCTTGTCTTGGAGGCCAGCTTGTAGGGAGATCAGTCTTGAGCAAATGGGTCCTTGAGTCTCAGCTCACCAGCCTGATTGAAAGGGTGGCCCTTGGGCATTGCACTCCGTGCTGCCAGTAACCTGCTCCACGCCAGCCTGGGAGGCTTGTGAGGCTGGTCCGCAGCACTGCCATAGGGCACTGTGGAGGGTGGTTAGAGACGAGTGACCGCTCCAGGCTGTTGGCGGAGTTCAGTCGAGGTAGATGGGCAAGGACTGTTTGCAGTGGAATGCCGGTAAATGTCAAACAAGTGTTCTTGGTGGTGGGGCGGGGGGAAGCAATGAAGTGTAGTATTTGCTGATTTCTGTGGTGTGAATACTCCCCCCCAGCCATGGCCAGTTTCAAGCTACCAAGGTGACTAAAAGTAGCACTGAGAAGAGAGGCACAGCAGTCCCCCATTACATAGTATTTCCACCAGACAGATACAACAGACATAAATAACCTCAAGATCATAGAGAGTAATTACATGGAGTGAAATACGTATGCAGTGATGGGTTTTAAGTCTTGATTACATTTGTTTTTAATATAATTTGTTTAATTTTAAGTTGATACAATTTAATTCTTTTTTTTTTTTTAATTTATTTATTTATTTATTTATTTTTTGGGGGGTACACCAGGTTCAATCATCCGTTTTTATACACATATCCCCATCTTCCCTCCCTTCCTTGACTCCCGCCCCCCAAGCCCCCCCCACCCTCCCCGCCCCAGTCCTCAAAGGCATCTTCCATCCTCTAGTTGGACTCCCTTTGTTATACAACAACTTCCCACTGACTATTTTACAGTTGGTAGTATATATATGTCTGTGTTACTCTCTCGCTTCATCTCAGTTTCCCCTTCACCCCCCGCCCCCTCCCATACCTTAATAGTGCCTGTGTTTAATAACTAGCTCACACAATTCCTGACAATGTGACTACCAGCTCACTCCCATGAACTGGTAAGAGCTGATTCCAACACACCACGAGGTAAGAACAACCTGGAAGAAGTACTTTGTCCTGCCAAGAAAGGTGCTGACACTGACATCCATGGTTCCTGTGCAGGGTCGGGGAAAGATGAATAACTAGGTCCTGCAGCACTGCTCCCAGGTCTCTTCCAGTGGCCAGGGAAACCGTCATTCTGTAGGAAGAGCGAGTCGTGCTGAATGGCTTACTTAGCTTCATGTCCTGGTATCCGTGGTTGATAGTTTCATTTCCTGGATGGTGCAGTGTCATAGGTTTGCCAGGAGGCTGGGAGGCCCTGAGAGCAGAGTGATAATGTTAGGAGGTATTAGAAAGATTGCCATCTCCCTCTGCCACGTCCAGTACTAAGTGGGAAACCCAATGACAATTCACAATAACTCCACAAAAAAAACTTGGGACAGCCTGGGTAACAGTTTTTTGTTTTTTTGTTTTGAGGAACTTAACTGTAAGATAGTGTGCAGAAATGAAGGAGAAATTATAGCTCTGAAATGGGTCAAAGAAAAGTGAAGAAAGGAAGATTTGAATTGGGTCTTTAATGATGACTAGGGAAGACTGATGACTGAAGTGGGAGGGAAAGATGACAGAGTGGGTGTTCTTGACAGAGGAAGCGAGGCAGACAAAGCATAGGAAAATGAAGGCACGTAGAGGGTTTCTGTATTGCTCAGGTGTCTACTTGGTTACCTGGACAGGGGGGCTGTTGTGGTCTGAATGTTTGTGTACCCCCCAAAATTCAGATATTGAAATTCAAATCCTCGAGGTGATGGTATTAGGATGTGGGCCTTTGAGGGAGACTAGGTCAAGAGGCAGAGCCCTCATGATGGAATTAGTGCCCTCATAAGAGCCGCACAGTGCTCCGTCACCCAGAGTGCAATAGAGATGAGGGTGGAAGAGGGCATTTTTATGTCATGCTAAAGAGTTTCAAGTTTTTTCCTTTAGTAATAGAAACACCTTAGAATAAGCAGGGGACTGAAAGAATCAGGTTTGTGTTTTTGAAAGAATTCTGGCAACACTCTTGGGCACCACTCCATTATCTGGGGATCATGGGTGAAATTTCCCCAGTCTAGTGCACAGGCTGCTGGGTACCACTGGCTTGGCCCTAACCTTTTCTTAAAGGGAATGTTTGCTCACTGCCAAAAGAGTAGTCTTCATATCTAAAGTTATTCTACTCCTCTCCAAAAGGTAAACTAGAAAAGCAATGCGAGAGGATTAATCTTTCATCATTTAAGTAGCTGTTCACGGCAGCTACTTCAATTTTAAAGGTGATTTGATGCACATAAATGGCTGTAAGCCCTCGGAACTCTCTTTATGCTTGCATCTTGAATTTATTGGACCTGCCTTCTGCCAGTAATTCTAGAATTTTCTTTGTCCTGTTGTCTTCAAGAAATAAATATTCCTGTGAATCTGGGTTGAGAACTTGGAAAAAATACACATAGCCAAAGCCTCTTAAAACCTTTTCTTTAAAGGACAAATTACTCGAGAACATCTTAAGAGGAAAAACTTAAGAAAATAGATATGTCAGTGAAGTGTGCAGACATGAATGTACACTATGAAAAGTATGTGTAGGCAGGGGCATCTGGAGAGCTCTTCATTTAAAATCAAATTGGCGCAATTTCAAAGCTTTGGGGTTATTCAGTTTTGCAGTTCAAAAAACATGTAAAATTGAGTTATTGAGCTGTCTATGTCACCACTGCCAGGGCCAGTGGATGAAGCTATTCTGTAAGAGATCAATAGCTCTAGTGCAGACTGGGTCAGTGTCACATTCCTCATTGGACACAGTGACTATCTGAGATGGGTTTTAGGTTAAACCCCTCGACCCTAGCCTGGTCTTCTGACTTGGGGCACAAACTGAAGTGTTTCCACATTGCCACAGATGTCGGATCAGGCAGGAATTAGAAAAGCCAGCCAGCTAGCAAACATCCCATTGGAGTTGGCCTCTGAGGGCAATGTGGACCAGAAAGATCTTGAATCACAAAGGCCACAAACTGACGTCCCTAGGCCAGATGTTTTATGTCACTCAGGCAGCATTTTTATAAAGTCAGATCGGTTGGTATCATTTAAGATTTGAAGGATTAACAACAAAAAAGATTCTTATTTCTGGCTTTTCTTCGACTAACTGGACAAGTCTGGGCCTGCATTGTTAAGACAGTTGTCTGGAACTAAGTAGCCCTTGTCGCTGTCAGATGGGGCAACACTTTCTAATTGTCCACCCTACCCCCCACCTCCTCCAGGCTGCCTTAGACATTTTTGCTACCCACTTGGCTTCAACAGGCCAAGGTCATATTTAAAAGATTGAATAACAGTATTGCATGGGCAGTCAGATACCAGTCAGAAAGAACCAGGCCCGAGCACCAAGACAGAATCCTAGAACATGACTGTGCTGGGTTGGACATTACCCCTTTAGTTACTGGATCATAAAAAGGTCCAGGAAATCCCAGGGAAGGAACTGGGGAGGTGGTTCAGGGAGTGAGGCCCTCAGGAGCTTGGATTTTTACCAACTAGCATGGAAGTACAGGATGTTTGTTAAGATAAGCTCTCCTTAATCAATACCTATGGAAGAGAGAGAAAGGAAACAAGAGGGGCAGAGCAGGAAAGTGGCAGCATGAAAGTCTGTGTGGTGATGGAATCTCTATCTTGACTGCAGTGATGGTTACCCAAATCTTCATGTGTGATGAAATGACACAGAACTCTACATACACCCTGTACCAATGTCAGTTTCCTGAGTTTGATATTGTCCTAAAATTATGTAAGATGTAACTACCTTGGCGACCTAGGTGAAGGATACAGATGATCTTTCTGTGCTATCTTTGCAACCTCTTGTGAATCTATAGTTATTTAAAAATTTAAAATTAAACAAATCAAACAAAAGGGGAAAGAAAAAAGAATGGGCAGAGCAAGAAGTTGAGCTGCAGCACAGGCCCAGGGACAGCTTCAGCTGACCCCCCAGGGAGCTCAGGAGCTGGGTGGCCCTTCATAATTGTTTCCCATGGGGCCAAGATGACCCAGCCATTCTGCCCCAACCTGGATCACTCACTGAATGTCAGAAGGGTCTTGCCCTTGGTGGAGGCAGCCCTCTGCTGCCAAGGCCATCCCTGGAAGGGGCTGAGAACTGAAGCTGTTGGCCTAGAGCACCTCCAGCATCTGGAACAACTGGGCCTTCATTGAAGGGGTCTGGACAGCACACCACAGTGGCTGCCATGACCTGCGGTTGTACCAGTGACCACGGATGAATATCAACCCTGCCTCTAGGCTTGGGGTGTGACCCTGTCCTACATGGTACCTAAAGCTGTGCCTAAGTTCTTTGGACTGATTCAGAATCCAGCAAGTTCTGACCTAAGAGAGCAGTTTGATGCCATACTACTCCCTATTCCTTTAGTAGCTTATCATTTAGTCACTACAGAAATTGTTTCATCTTCACATAGTATTAGATCATCAAACTGTTACCAGTCTCTGTTCAGAAATCTGAATCATCTCTTATTATATCTTATTGTAACCACAAAGGAATGCTTTCTGAGAAGGATCTTCCTTCTTTTTATGTCTTCCCTTTTCTCTCCCCGAACCTCTAATTCTACTGTGTTTACCACACAAGGAACAATCAGATGTCTTCAGCTCTGGTTTATACAATTGCTGGTGCAGCTTTTTACTTTTATTTGTTCCATTTTGATCAATTCATGAGGATTGTTGATCCAGGCATTTGAAAAAACTCACTTCATTGCAAAAGGGATGTTAGGGACCTTGACCCAATAATAGATATATTTTTCTAAGCAGCTCTGAAGCGGTTGTCGCAAAGAAGAAATTACAGTCCCAAACTCATCATAGGTTTGTTATTTTCCAAAATCTGATTGAAGTGTTAATGCAAGTGAAATTTTCCTACTACTCCTCTCCCTTCTCTCATTCCTGATGGGATTAACGTCCTTAATTGCTAAAGTCTAATCTGATTTGTTACAATTTCATATTAAAGATACATAATGTAATTGCCCTTAGATGTCAAATACTAAAGAACTTGTTAGTATTTTAGTTGTGCTGGTTCTTATCCTTTCTATCTTTCGTTCAGCTTTTTATTCCTCTCATAAACATTTAATGCAAACTTAATGTGTTAAAGGTTGTTTTTTTAATAGGATTTATAGCTCAAAAATTTCTGTCTCTTGTCTTAAATTTCAAAAACTATGAAAAGAAAGAGGGAAAGAAACAAGTAGAGTATAAAAATAAGTCTGGCATTTACTAATAGTTAACCATTTCCTTAAACATACCCAATAGGTGTTGCATATTACACTAAGGGCTAGGAAGGATACAGCCATAAAAATCCTTACACTGAGAGAGTGTAAGGTCTAATCAGGAAGAAAAGACTGACACATATAAAAGCAAAATAACAAGACACCATAATAAGCTGCTAAATGCTACTGTAGTATGTGAGTGATGGTAGAATTCAGAAAACTGAAAGGGAATAACATAGATAGGAGTTGGTCAGGAAGACTGCATGGAAGAGAAGGAACTTACTTTGAGTATTAAAAAGGGGGTGGTTTAAATATATGCAGTTTATTGTATGTCAACTGTATCTCAATAAAAGTTCTTTTTTTTTTTTTTTTTTTTTTTTTTTGCTGCCTTTTTTTTTTTTTTTTTTTTTTTTTTTAATTTATTTATTTATTTTTTTGGGGGGTACACCAGGTTCAATCATCCGTTTTTATACACATATCCCCATCTTCCCTCCCTTCCTTGACGCCCCCCCCCAAGCCCCCCCCACCCTCCCCGCCCCAGTCCTCAAAGGCATCTTCCATCCTCGAGTTGGACTCCCTTTGTTATACAACAACTTCCCACTGACTATTTTACAGTTGGTAGTTTATATATGTCTGTGTTACTCTCTCGCTTCGTCTCAGTTTCCCCTTCACCCCCGGCCCCCTCCCATACCTCGAGTTCTCCAGTCCATTCTCTGTATCTGCATCCTTGTTCTGGTCACTGAGTCCAACAGTACCATTTTTAGATTCCGTATATGTGAGTTAGCATACAATATTTGTCCTTCTCTTTCTGACTTACTTCACTCTGTATGACAGACTGTAGTTCTATCCACCTCATTACATATAGCTCCATCTCATCCCTTTTTATAGCTGAGTAATATTCCATTGTATATATATGCCACATCTTCTGTATCCATTCATTTGTTGATGGGCATTTAGGTTGCTTCCATGTCCTGGCTATTGTAAAGAGTGCTGCAATAAACATTATGGTACAAGTTTCTTTTGGGATTATGGTTTTCTTTGGGTATATGCCCAGTAGTGGGATTACTGGATCATATGGTAGTTCTATTTGTAGTTTTTTAAGGAACCTCCAAATTGTTTTCCATAATGGCTGTACCAATTTACAGTCCCACCAACAGTGCAGGAGAGTTCCTTTTTCTCCACACCCTCTCCAACATTTGTTGTTTCCAGACTTTGTGATGATGGCCATTCTGACTGGTGTGAGGTGATACCTCATTGTGGCTTTGACTTGCATTTCTCTGATGATTAGTGATGTGGAGCATCTTTTCATGTGTTTGTTGGCCATCTGTATGTCTTCTTTGGAGAAATGTCTATTTAGGTCTTCTGCCCATTTGTGGATTGGGTTATTTGCTTTTTTGGTATTAAGCTTCATGAGCTGCTTGTATATTTTGGAGGTTAATCCTTTGTCCGTTGTTTCATAGGCAATTATTTTTTCCCACTCTGAGGGTTGCCTTTTAGTCTTGTTTATGGTTTCTTTTGCTGTGCAAAAGCTTTTAAGTTTCATGAGGTCCCATTCATTTATTCTTGATTTTATTTCCATGATTCTAGGAGGTGGGTCAAAAAGGATGGCACTTTGATGGATGTCATAGAGTGTTCTGCCTATGTTTTCCTCTAGGAGTTTGATAGTGTCTGGCCTTACATGTAGGTCTTTAATCCATTTGGAGTTTACTTTTGTGTATGGTGTTAGGAAGTGTTCTAATTTCATTCTTTTGCATGTTGCTGCCCAGTTCTCCCAGCACCACTTATGGAAGAGGCTGTCTTTTTTCCATTGTATATTCTTGCCTCCTTTGTCAAAGATAAGGTGCCCATATGTGTTTGGGCTTACTTCTGAGTTCTCTATTCGATTCCATTGATCTTCCTTTCTATTTTTGTGCCAGTACCATACTGTCTTGATCACTATGGCCTTGTAGTATAGTTTGAAGTCAGGAAGCCTGATTCCACCAACTCCATTTTTCCTTCTCAAGATTGCTTTGGCTATTCGGGGTCTTTTGCGTTTCCATACAAATCGTAAGATTTCTTGCTCTAGTTCTGTGAAAAATGCCATTGGTAATTTGATCGGGATTGCATTGAATCTGTAAATTGCTTTGGGTAGTACAGACATTTTCACGATGTTGATTCTTCCAATCCAGGAACATGGTATGTCCCTCCAACTGTTTGTGTCGTCTTTGATTTCTTTCATCAATGTCTTAAAGTTTTCTGCATACAGATCTTTTGCCTCCTTAGGCAGGTTTATTCCTAGGTATTTTATTCTTTTGGTTGCAATGGTGAATGGGAGAGTTTCCTTAATTTCTCTTTCTGCTCTTCCGTTGTTAGTGTATAGGAATGCAAGAGATTTCTGTGCATTAATTTTGTATCCTGCTACTTTACTAAACTCATCAATTAGTGCTAGCAGTTTTCTGGTAGAGTCTTTAGGGTTTTCTATATATAATATCATGTCATCTGCAAAGAGTGACAATTTTACTTCTTCTTTTCCAATTTGGATTCCTTTGACTTCTTTTTCTTCTCTGATTGCTGTGGCTAAGACTTCCAAAACTATGTTGAATAATAGTGGTGAGAGTGGACACCCTTGTCTTGTTCCTGTTCTTAGAGGGAATTCTTCCAGTTTTTCTCCATTGAGAACAATGTTAGCTTTTGGTTTTGCATATATGGCTTTTATTATGTTGAGGTAATTTCCTTCTATGCCCATTTTCTGGAGAGCTTTTATCATAAATGGATGTTGAACTTTGTCAAAAGCTTTTTCTGCATCTATTGAAATGATCATATGGTTTTTATCCTTCAATTTGTTGATATGATGTATCACATTGATTGATTTGCGTATATTGAAGAATCCTTGCATCCCAGGGATAAACCCCACTTGATCATGGTGTATGATTTTTTTAATGTGCTGTTGGAGTCTGTTAGCTAGTATTTTGTTGAGGATTTTTGCATCTATATTCATCAGTGATATTGGTCTGTAGTTTTCTTTTTTTGTGACATCTTTGCCTGGTTTTGGTATCAGGGTGATGGTAGCCTCGTAGAATGAGTTTGGGAGTGCTCCGCCTTCTGCAATATTTTGGAAGAGTTTGAGAAGGATAGGTGTTAACTCTTCTCGAAATGTTTGATAGAATTCGCCTGTGAACCCATCTGGTCCTGGGCTTTTGTGTGTTGGGAGATTTTTAATCACTGCCTCAATTTCTGTACTTGTGATTGGTCTGTTCATGGTTTCTATTTCTTCCTGGTTCAGTCTTGGAAGATTGTATTTTTCTAAGAATGTATCCATTTCTTCCAGGTTATCCAATTGATTGGCATATAGTTGCTTGTAGTAGTCTCTCATGATGTTTTGTATTTCTGAGGTGTCCGTTGTTACTTCTCCTTTTTCATTTCTAATTCTGTTGATTTGCATCTTCTCCCTTTTTTTCTTGATGAGTCTGGCTAATGGTTTATCAATTTTGTTAATCTTCTCAAAGAACCAGCTTTTAGTTTTATTTATTTTTCTTATGGTTTCTTTCCTTTCTTTTTCATTTATTTCTGCTCTGATCTTTATGATTTCTTTTCTTCTGCTCACTTTAGGGTTTCTTTGTTCTTCTTTCTCTAGTTGTTTTAGGTGTAAGGTTAGGTTGTTTATTCGATCATTTTCTTGTTTCTTAAGGTAGGACTGTATTGCTATAAACTTCCCCCTTAGAACTGCTTTTGCTGCATCCCATAGGTTTTGGGTTGTTGTGTTTTCATTGTCATTTGTTTCTAGATATTTTTTGATTTCCTCTTTGATTTCTGTAGTGATTCCTTGGTTGTTATAGAGTGAATTGTTTAGCCTCCATGTGTTTGTCTTTTTTGCAGGTTTTTTCCTGTAATTGATATCTAGTCTCATGGCGTTGTGGTCTGAGAAGATGCTTGATATGATTTCAATTTTCTTGAATTTGCTGAGGTTTGATTTGTGACCCAAGATGTGATCTATCCTGGAAAATGTTCCGTGTGCACTTGAGAAGAACGTGTAGTCTGCCGTTTTTGGATGGAATGTCCTATAAATATCAATTAAGTCGAGATAGTCTAATGTGTCATTTAAAGCTTGTGTGTCTTTATTTATATTCTGTTTGGATGATCTGTCCATTGATGTAAGTGGGGTGTTCAAGTCTCCCACTATTATTGTGTTCCTGTCGATGTCCCCTTTTATAGCTGTTAGCATTTGCCTTATGTATTGAGGTGCTCCTATATTGGGGGCATAGATATTTACCATTGTGATATGTTCTTCTTGAATGGATCCCTTGATCATTATGTAGTGTCCTTCCTCGTCTCTTGTAATAGTCTTTACTTTCAAGTCTAATTTGTCTGATATGAGTATTGCTACTCCAGCTTTCTTTTGACTTCCATTTGCATGGAATATCTTTTTCCATCCCTTTACTTTCAGTCTATATGTATCCCTTGGTCTGAAGTGGGTTTCTTGTAGGCAGCATATAGAAGGGTCTTGTTTTTGTATCCATTCAGCCAGTCTGTGTCTTTTGGTTGGAGCATTTAGTCCATTTACATTTAAAGTGATTATTGACATGTGTGTTCCAATGACCATTTTCTTAATTGTTTTGAGTTTGTATTTGTAGGTGTTTTCCTTTTCTTGTGTTTCTTACTTAGAGAAGTTCCTTTAGCACTTGTTGTAAGGCTGGTTTGGTGGTGCTGAATTCTCTTAACTTTTGCTTGTCTGGAAAGCTTTTGATTTCTCCCTCAAATCTGAATGAGATTCTTGCTGGGTAGAGTATTCTTGGCTGTAGGTTTCTCTCTTTCAGGACTTTCAGGATATCCTGCCATTCCCTTCTGGCATGCAGAGTTTCTGTGGAAAGGTCAGCTGTTATCCTGATGGGTTTTCCCTTATATGTTGTTTGTTGCTTTTCTCTTGCTGCTTTTAATATTTTTTCTTTGTGTTTAATTGTCATTAGTTTGATTAATATGTGTCTCGGTGTATTTCTCCTTGGGTTTATTCTGTATGGGACTCTCTGTGCTTCTTGGACTTGGTGAATTATTTCCTTTCCCATGTTGGGGAAGTTTTCCACTATAACCTCTTCAAATATTTTCTCAGACCCTTTCTTGTTTTCTTCTTCTTCTGGGATGCCTATAATTCGAATGTTGGTACGCTTAATGTTATCAGTGACGTCTCTGAGACTGTCTTTTAATCTTTTTATTATTTTTTCTTTTTCCTGCTCTGTGGCAGTTATTTCCCCCATTTTATCTTCCAATTCACTTATTCGTTCTTCTGCCTCAGTCTTTCTGCTGGTTATAGCATCTAGAGTATTTTTAATTTCAGTTATTTTGTTATCCATTGCTGTTTGTTTTTCTGAGTTCTTATGAACTGTTTCTTGTACTTTCTCTATTTTGTTATCGAGATTTTGTATCATTTTTACTATCATTACTCTAAATTCCTTTTCAGGCATTTTTCCTATTTCC
Source organism: Hippopotamus amphibius kiboko (assembly GCF_030028045.1). Lineage (NCBI taxonomy): Eukaryota > Metazoa > Chordata > Mammalia > Artiodactyla > Hippopotamidae > Hippopotamus > Hippopotamus amphibius. Next base: position 35,937,009 of record NC_080200.1, on the reverse strand, counting down.
TCCTCATTTATTTGGTCTTGTGGGTTTTTTTCTTGCTCCTTTGCCTGCATGGTGTTTCTTTGTTTCCTCATGGTTGTCCAAACTTTTGGGGTTGCTTGTCCTTGGGTTTTTTTGCGTTATTCTGTGACCAGCAGAGGTTCCTTTATTGTTTGTCTGTAAGCCTTGGTGTGTGGGGAGGGAGAGGGTACAACAGTGGCTCCTTCTCCTGGGAGGGAGTGAGCAGTGGCGCACTGATGTCTCAGTCAGGCTTGGAGGTGCCTGTTGCAGAGGGCGCCGGTGGCTCAGGCGTAAACAGAAAGTCTTAGAGTTGGGCCTCTCTCTGGGTTTTTTTTTCTTTTCTTTTTTTTTTTTTTTTTTTTTTCTCTCGGCAGCCTCCCTGCTGCTGGCGTTGCAAGGGGTTTTAATCTAGCCCCACCCGAGTGCCTGAGGGTACTTGTTATCCCTGAGCGCCTTAGGTGGCCTGCAGGGCGTCTCTCCACTGCCTGTTGCAGAGGCGCGGAAAGAGAGAGAGAGAGGCTATGCGCGTGGCTCCTCCCAGCCGCCAGTGAGCCTGCAGCCTCCAGCCGCCATCATGGCCGGGCAGCTCTCAGGAACGGGCACTCCTCTCCGCGGGCCTCCTCCCTCCTGTCCTCTCGGTCTGTCACCCTACCGGCAACAATGTTTCCCACACTGAACCAGCTCTCCTGCTCCCACACTCCCGCTCCTGGACCCTCCGTTCAGCCGCGGATCGATGTCTTGGTCCGGGAACGCTGAGCTGCGCTGCGGACCCTCCAAATGTTTCTCACTCCCTCCCGTCTGCCACAGCTCCGCCGCTTCACCCTCTTTGAGCCCTCGTAGATGCCTCCCTACCGGCTATGTCGGGCTCCCCGCAGTCCCATCCGGTGTCCAAGGCCGTCTGCTGGTGTTCAGCTGTTTCTCTGTGAGAATTACTGCGTCCTTCCGTGCATTCCCAATGCATCTGTGGGGAGGGATGCACTCCACGTCTCTCTACTTCGCCGCGCTCAATAAAAGTTCTTAAAAAAAAAGGGTGTGGGGTGGGACGGGATGTGAAGAGACAAATGGAAGAGGCTTATTCCAGTATAGTAACAATATTAGAGCCACAGAGTGTTTAGAAAGGTGAAAATAGCAGAGGCTTGATATTGATCAGAACTTACTATTAACTTTCTCCTTAAAATTTCAAGTGTTGAAAACATCCAACACCTCAATTTACTTTCAAGATTTCCTGACAATGTGAAAGAGGAAAATATTTCTTATTGTTTTACAACTGAGATTATTGACTTTCTCAATTATGCTTTGGGCTGATTCTGATTACCTACTGCTAACCTAGAAGAGTCAAAGAGTAGGAGTTCAGCATCAGAAGATGAAAATTTGTATTTTCTGGCAGTGTGAACATGAGCAAATTTTTTAATCTTGTGAGCCCTGGTTTTCTCATCTAGGTGTGGAAGTGAGAGCCTTATTTATATCACTGGGTTATTGTGGCTATTAAATTATATCAATAAATATGAAAATTCTTTTTAAACTATTAAACAATACAAATGTTAGTGTTTTTGTTACCCTCTCCACTAGACCACACTTTTATGTCATGGATTTAGATTCTTTTCATTAAAAAGTTAAGTGCAATGTTTTTTTGTTTGTTTGGTTTTTGTTTTAAAGATGAATATGGGGGATTTTTGTTCATTTTTATTTTTATGCAATTTTTGAAGGTTATAATCCATTAACAGTTATTCAAAATATTGGCTATATTCCCCATGTTATACAATACATCCTATCTTACACCCAATAGTTTGTACCTCCCACTTCCCAACTCCTATATTGCCCCTCCCCCACCACTAGCAACCACTATGTATATATGTTCTCTATATCTGCGAGTCTGCTTCTTTTCTGTTATATTCACTAATTTGTTGTATTTTTTAGCTTCCACATGTAAGTAATATCATATAGTATCTGTCATTCTCTGTGTAAGCTATGTTACTTAGCATAATGCCCTCCAAGTCCATCCATCTTGCTGCAAAGGGCAAAATTTCATTTTTCTTTATGGTTGAGTAGTATTCCGTTGTGTATATGTACTACATCTTCTTTATGCATTCATCTGTTGATGGACACTTAGGTTGCTTTCATATCTTGGCAATTGTAAATAATGCTACTATGAGCATTGGGGTGCATGTATCTTTTCAAATTAGTGTTTTGGGGTTTTTTTGGATATATACCAAAGAGTGGAATTGCGGGGTCAAATGATAGTTCTATTTTGGTTTTTTGAGAAGCCTCTGTACTGTTTTCCACAGTGTCTGCAATAATTTACACTCTCAGCAACAGTGTGTGAGGATTCCCTTTTCTCCACATCTTCACCAACATTCGTTATTTGTGTTCTTTTGGTGGTGGCCATTCTGACAGATGTGAGGTGGTATCTCATTGTGGTTTTGATTTGCATTTCCCTGCTGATTAGTGATGTTGAACATCTTTTCATATGCCTGTTGGCCATCTGCATTTTCTCTTTGGAAAAATATCTATTCAGGTCTTCTGCCCATTTTTTAATTGGATTTTTTTTTGATATTGAGTTATATGAGCTGTTTATATATATTAGATAGTACTCCCTCATTGGCCATATCATTTGCAAATATTTTCCCCCACTTAATAGATTGTCTTTTTGTTGATGGCTTCCTTTGCTGTGTAAAAGCTTTTAAGTCTAATTAGGTAACATTTGTTTATTTTTGCTTTTATTACTTGAGGAGACATATCCAAAAAAATATTGCTGTGGTTTATGTCAGAGAATGTTCCGCCTATGTTTTCCTCTAGGACTTTTATAGTATCTGGTCTTACATTTAGGTCTTTAATCTATTTTGAGTTTATTTTTGAATATACTGTTAGAGAATGTTCTTATTACGTTCTTTTACATGTAGCGGTCCAATTTTCCCAGCAGCACTTATTAAAGAGACTCTCTTTTCTCCATTGTATGTTCTTGCCTCCTTTGTCATAGATTAACTGACCATAGTGCGTGGGATTATTTCTGGGCTGTCTATCCTGTTCCATTGATCTATGTGTCTGTTTTTGTGCCAGTACCACATTGTTTTGATTACTGTAGCTTTGTAGTATAGTCTGAAGCCAGAGAGTCTGATTCCTCCAGCTCTGTTCTTCTTTCTCAAGATTATTTTAGCTATTCAAGGTCTTTTGTGTTTCCATGCAATTTTTTTACACTACAAGTAGCAACCATCAGACTCCCATGAAATTTATTTAGTAAAGCTCAACTAGTATTTTTTTAAATTTTATTTATTTTTCTTAACTTTATATTTTATATTAGAGTATAGTTGATTAACAATGTTGTATTAGTTTCAGGTACAGCAAGGTGATTCAGTTATACATATATTGATACATGTATCTATTCTTTTTCAAATTCTTTTCCCATTTAGATTGTTACATAATATTGAGTAGAGTTGCCTGTGCTATACAGTAGGTCCTTTTTGGTTATCCATTTTAAAAATAGCAGTGTGTACATGTCAATCCCAAACTCCCTAACTAGTATTTTCTAATGAAAAAGCACAGAACAGAAGAGTAAGATATATATTGTACTCCTTAGTATGGAAGATTATATCATTTATAGTAATGGCAGGTATCATTTAGTGACACACAGAGATGTAATGATGTACATATGGGTCAAATGTATACTATATTTGTGGACTGTTGTCAAAGATTGAAAGCCCTAGTTATACTACAGTACTGAAAGTACAAAACATTCAGTCTTCATTTTTTTGAATCCTCAGGTTAAACCAAAAAAAGGTTAGATTTCAGAGATAAGTTATACTATGTAAAGAATATGAGATTATGATGAAGTAGGGCATGGTACTACATATTCTGCATTTTTTCTTTTTTTTTTTAACTGTTTATTGGAATATATTTGCTTTACACTCTTGTACCCTTCTTTGAGGTACACCAAAGTGAATCAGCTGCATCTACACATATATCTCCATATCCCCTCCCTCCCGCAACTCTCCCCCCCTCCCCCATCCCCATCCCCATCCTGGCCCTCCAAGGCATCTCCCATGAAGTTGGTCTCCTTTTGTTATACAGCAACTTCCCACTAGCTATCTATTTTACAGCTGGTAGTGTAAATATGTCTGTGCTACTCTCTCACCTCGTCCCAACACTGAAACTCAAATTCTACCTTCACTTCTACTCAGTGTAGAAAGTAAAGGGCTGCTTTATTTGTTTTCATTAAAATCTGCATGCCTAGAACCCATCTTCCCCTACATTTTCTGAGAGATTTTAAGTTGCTTATTTTTGAAAACTCTCAATCAGTATTGTGGGCTCCAAAAAAACCTCAGTAGGTATAGAAATCCATTTTATCAGTCTAGGTCCAGGGAGGAAAGAGATGGCATATGCAAAGAGTTTAACTAGAGAGAGTGTAATGATGTGTCTTTTTACAAAAGTCCATAGAGCTAAAGAAACCAACTCATGGTGAAGGACACAGAGCTAGTGATAGCTGAGAGCCTTTACCGCCCTGTGTCTGAATGAACAAGGGGAGAAAACAGCATTCTAGATCCCAGGTAGGACTCAGAGTAGCAGGAGAGAAGCCATGTGACCAGAGCGCTCACGGTGGAACAGTCTCTGCCAGAAACAGAGAGAAGCAGAGAGGGGGACTTTAAAATTATTTTTGATGCAAATATCAGAATATCCCATTAATGGCTCAAGCCATATGGACAGTTACTGCTTACTTAAATTTAGAAGTGGTCTTGGGTTTGGTTAGGCAGCTTAAGGATGTCCTCAGGCTTTCTTGGGTTTCTGCTCCAACCCTAGTGTGATGGCTTTTTGGCTTCATGATTGTCACTGTTTCATGGCTAGATGATAGCTAATACTCCAGACATCACATACCTATTCAAGGCATGAAGATACAAGAGGTAGTGGTGTTAGCAAGTTCTTCTCTTGCTGTCCATTTTGTAAGGCATCTAAAGGTTTTCCAGAAGTCTTCAGCCAACTTCCATGTAATTCTCTTTAGTCAGAACTCTTTCACCTGCCACCTCCAGTTGGAAAGGACGTCATAAGTGTGAACATCTGGCAAAGGTGAATGGGATACTTAAGTGATTTAGATTAATCCCAATCTAGCCATGTGTTGGGGTAATTTGGTTCCTGGCTGTTGGGTAACCAACCAATGGCATCTGCTACAGGAATGTCTTGAAAGAACCTACGGTAAGGAATAAAGTGTCCTGATTGAGTTCATAGGTACAACAGCTTCTAGGTCACAGGTTCAAAGAAGGAAATAAATTAGTAGGTTAGCAGAACATACAATTGGCCAGATTCATTTCTGCTTTATTGTGAACACGGTCATTTTTTGCTTTCTCATGATTAATGCTTTTCAGATGGCATTTGAAATCTCAATCTCCTTTTCTGTAATTCAAAATCACAGTTAACATCTGTGTTCTCTGTCATTTGGTACAGTGCTCAAGAAGGAAAATAATATGCCAATGACTAAGAGAAACCTTGGAAGACAAAGTGGCCTTAGTGACTGTCACTAAAATGCAAACACGGGTTTAAATAGTAAAGCAGGAGACATGAACGCTCTTGACAGCAGGGCTCTCAGAAAGGTGCTTGAATGGCAGGAACTGGCATATTATAAGTGTGTGACAGGAGTTACTCTTCTTTTTTCATTAATGTGTCAATGGAGGGAAAAGGCATTTCTAAATCAAGAAGACCAGACATAAATCATGAGAATATAGAAGAAATGTGAAGACAGCATGTTCAAGGGGAAAATGAAAAGTAAAAGAGAAAGTCCTGGATGCCAAGATTAGCTGTGTTTTTCCAGCCTCTGGGTCCTCCTTGTCAAGCACCCCATTGGGAATGAGGCAAACCTGAGCCTGAACCCCTCCAGTCCTTGAGCCTCTCTTTTCATTTTAAAGCTTGACGACCTCTTTACCCAGAGCACACACTTCACTGTTTGGAGAAGAAACAAAGCTAAGTGGCTCATAAGCTCATGATACAATATTTTGCGGTCTCTTCAGCAGCTTGCTAATGGCTGACCAATTGAAATTTATTTTTCTCAAGCTGTTGTGATTCTGAGAATGTAAGGTTTGGCTGATTGGTTAGCCTGAGTTTTCTGAGATGCAGACCTGCAAGGGATTTACTGGGAGATTAGATATATAAGAGATTTATTAGAGGAAATGCCTGTGAGAAAAAGAGGGGAAGGAACTAGAGGGGACTACAGAGCTGTCAGACTACAGTGCAGTTCTGTCCCCTGTGAAGAAGAAATACATGAAGGAAAGAATGAAAAAAGGGAAGGAGGGAGAGAAGGAAGGAAGGGAGGGAGGCAGGAAGGCAGGAGGGCAGGCCTTAGATAGCACTCCAGTGCTAGGAAAGTTTTGGCAAAGCCAGCAGGGAGTCTTCAAGCCAAAGCCACCTGACAGAGGAATCCCCCACCCAAGGAATGCGCCTGCCATTGTGTCTTTGTCATGTGAAGTCACTGGCTCCGTGGAGTTCAGAGCATGGCAGCTGAGGGCAGGGGCCAGTTTTGCTTTCTGCTCTATGAGATCTGGGAGATGCATTTTCATGGCCACCGAAACCTTTCAGGAGCAATGGGTTGTACAAGCAAAATTTGGAGATATCTTCCAGATGAAGAAATATATTGATGAAGGCCCTTTCTTAACTATTATATTCATTTTCAATGTCCATATTCAGCAGTCATCTCATTTCTTCTCTCAGAGAATTTTCAGTGCTTTCTCTTTACCTTTATATATGTGATCTTATACCCCAGGTTTTCTGAAACAGTCCTTTTTCAGATAGTCCCACTGGCCCATGAGTATATAATGTGTCTAAATTTATGGTTGGAAAAATATGGCTGTTGCATGTAAAAAAGCCCACTTTTCCTTAGCTTGGAGTTCAGTCTCCCACAATCTAGTCCCAACCCATCTTCCAACGTTAATTACCATTTCACTTTACCTTGTATTTCAACTCCTTTGAACAATTTACTGTCTCCTAAATGATTCTTGTTTATCCACTACTAACTTTCCTCAGACTGTTTTTTTTCCAAGTAGAATTTATTCATAGCATGTGTTTAGTGTGCCTTTCCCATGGGCTGAGCCCTAGACTTAGAACTGGATATATGTTGGGGAACGAGACAAGTGTGGTTTATGCCCTCATGGAGCTTTGAATCTAGTGGAGATGCAACAGATAATAATCAGGTCAATAAACAAATACATGCTTACAGAGCATGTGAGAGTGTCAGAAGTAAAAGAACAGGATTCTCTGACAGAATTAGAGGAGGGTTCTATCTTAGGTAGAGCGGTCAGGGGAGAGATGGCATTAAGCTGAAATTTGAATGGTGAGAGAGATGTATTTACGTAAGAAGTTTAGTCTCTGTAGGTACAAATTCCATCATCTTCAAGACTTTGCCATGGTCTTCATGAAGTCTTTTCTGACCTTCTTCATCAGATCCTTCAACCATTTTAGCCCTTTGTTATACGCATCTTGCCTACATAATGTGTATAATATCTATATAATGCTGTAGGTTATGCTATATTCTTGGGCTTCCCTTTTCTTTCCTATCAGGCTATAATCTTTTTGAAGTTTTGGTGACACGTGTCTGATTTATCTCCGTCTCTGTATCTAGCATGGTATTCAGGATAACATCCTCTGGTTGCAGCCAACAAACAGTTGTTGAATGAATGAACAGTATCCCCCCTCTTTGTGAGTTTCCTCTTTTTGACATTTATCTGAATTATAGAATGACACAGAGACTTCACACAGTAGTTGGAAAATGCCATTCATCTAGCCAGAGACCTCCAAACTTCAACCAGAAGCAAATCTATATCAGATGAGATCTTTTCTGTTGCGGGAATGCACGGTAGATTCCTTCAGGGTAGGATTTTGTAAGTTTATCATTTATTTGAAAATCCATTATTATATACACCAAGTTTTAGGAAGAAAGTCTGACTGAGTAGTAAATCAGTTACTATTTTGAAACAGCTCTTCAGTGGGTAGTTACCACTGGCTGCTAGACTTTAACAGGTTGTTTGAATATATCAAACTACAATGTGTGTTCAGACATAATCTCACCTTACAGATGAGTAGCCTCTGACAGATCAATTCATGTAGATATAGATTTTTACAGTTGTTATAATTTGTTTACCTTTTTCCCTGTCTTCACAGATGCAAAGGTTATAAACAAAGAGAAGCAGCATGATGTATTTTTGATAGGCTACCATCTCAGATCTTCATTTCAAAGTTTATCTGAAGAAACACTTTTCTTTGATACTGACCTTTCCCCTGTATGAGGAGTATTTTAATGATGTCATATTCTTTTCCTACAGGAAACTCCAACTATAAGCAGAGTTTCATTAAGGCAAGAACTTCAATTTTCACATTGTAGTGCCTTGAAACTCCAGTATGGAAATGTTCTTAATCCTAAATTGTGTCATTACATCCAATTTTACTCCCTCAAAAGTTGCTTACAGTAGAAAACTTGAAAAGATTCATGCCAGCATTAACGCAGAACTAGAGAGGCCATACACGTTATTTTAAAAGGACAAAATGGGGTCCTGGTGGTCCAGTGGTTAAGATTCCACACTTTGACTGCCATGGGCCTGGGTTCTGGGAATTAAGACCCCACAAACCATGCAGCCAAAATAAAAAAAAATTTAAAAAAGGAGAAAATGAGTGTTACTCACCCAACTTCTGTACTGATTTTTATCACCTAAATAGTTCCCAGAAATAAGGGTTTAGGACATCATTTGGGACCAGAAATGAATCAATCTAAAATGAACTCTTTTTTTCCTGCCTCTAAACACTGAATGTATTTTAATATCTGCTAGATTTTTTTTGATACCTTAAAATTTGACACTATGTTTGCAAATCTCCATTCTATACTAAATACTAGAAATTCTACCCAGTATGCTACTTTGTTCATCTCCTGGGCAAGAGGTACTTGTTTCCAGTGCTTTTGAACCACTTTGAAGTTTATCCCTGTCCCTATTATGTCACTATCTCCCATCCTCTCAACTTCCATCCTCACACACATATTACCTGTTATGGTTATAGTTTCCAAAACAGTGAAAAATTTTCATGTGACCAGTTAGTCCAATACATATGTATATCTGTATCTGTTCCTTCATTTTTACTTCTCATTAAAATGTTATCTATCAAAGAGGGAACCTGTAAATGATAGCTTTAAAGTAGAAAGAAAGCCATTAAAATGAATATATAAAGTGTGCACCAGTCTAATTCTATGGTATTTATTACTTAATGTATAACTCATACTTCTGCTTATGATTTCGAATGTCTTCATGCCCTGAGCCTTGCATGGATCAGAGGAATAACATGGCACAAGAATGGCAGATCAGGGGTCTGGGGTGTGACACAGTGGAAAAAGCCCATACAGACAGGCTGGAAACCTAGATTATATTTTCAGTCCAACTAACTAGTTGTGTGGTTTTGAGCAGTCCCTTTACCACACTGGGACCCAGTTATTTCATCTCTAAAATTATGGCCCATTTAACAATTAGGTCCGTTCCAACCTCAGCCTTCAATGCTTTTATTTGTTGCTTTCATTTCCTGCTGTCAGATTCTGGTGATGGTCCAACTGAAAGGATTCAGAGACAAACTTTCAAAGAAATATTAACTAGATTGTGGAGTTTAAGCGTATGAGCTCTAGAGCCTCTGCCTTGCTTAGTTCCATTACTTACTACCTTGTGACTTGGGGTGAGTTATCCTCTCTGTGCCTCACTATTCACGTCTTTAAAATGATGGTAATAAGAACACTTGCACCATAGCTTCCTGAGATTGTTTCAGGAATTAAGAGAGATTATTTTTGTAAAGTGCTTAACGTGGCGCTTAGCTCATGGAAAGTGGCTATTAGCTATCAGCTAGTAGTATTGTTCCATATTAAATATCTATGTGCCCGTGGCATTGTGCAGAGTGAAGCCACAGAAGGTCTGCATTTCTGCAGATTGTGAATTTAAAATTTCCAGAATGCCAAAGTTCTCATCCAGGGAGGTGATACGTGGAAATGCAACAAAGAAGTCATTTATTTTTTATTATTTTGTTATTTTGCTGGAGAAGGATATGTTGTACTTAGCTGTCATGGGAAATTATTATCCTGAATGAAGGCTGAAGACAAATAGAGCCCAGAGATAGAGATAAGAATAGTAAAGGAGGCAACAGTAGCAGGAAGATATGAGTGTCTTTACCAAGAGTCACAAATGGTAATAGTCGCTAAATTCTCAGTGTGTTGGTTTTAATATGGCTATTTCTGAGATGCCAGAGAAACAGTAGCTTATCTGCTTCCTTTTGGATGGGCTCACTGAAAATCATCAAATTTAGGTATTTAATTTTTTTTTAAAGTCTGGAACACATACACACAGAATTAGCTCTTCTGCCTCAACAATGAATGAATACCTCTAAGTCTCACTACAAAAATAGTTTTGGAGCAAAACATCAGTAGGGGTTTCCGTAATGTTATGATTTAAGGAAACTTGAAAAAAAAAATAGGCATTCCATTTGAGTCTCTGGGAAGATGAGCTATGTCACTGGATTGACCTAAAGTCACAGGCATAATATTTCTCAGAAATGTTCTGCCACTAAGCCTGCTAGGAAAGCCATTTAATTTTGTCATAACATTAATAATTTTCACAATGATTGGTGATTTGCCACACATGGAGGATAAGTATTAGACACTCTTCACAACTGTTTTTGATTCCTTCACAAGACATAGCCCCAAAAGATAAAGATAAAACTCTTTTCTGGCATGTTGATTGTTAAAACGTTTAAAAGCTTTCTTGGGATAGAGACCAAGAATTTATAATGACTTTGACTTAATTGTGCAGTGTCAGATGGTGATTCCATCAGGCAGTATTAACGGATGAGGAAGAATGGTAAGAATGGGAAGACCATACTGAGGATTATATTGGCTAACAACTGGGTTCTGGTTTCTGGACCAGGGAATCTCTGAGGTTATATAATTATTGCTCAAATATTTTCCTGATGTTAAGTTACTGGATGGTATTATTTTTGTTATTGGTTTATTTGTTTTAGATTTTTAATAATATTATAAACCTTTTGGCTGTTTAAAGTAATTTCAGCTCAAGACACTTGCTTGAATAAAGATTTAGGAAGCTATTTATTCTTAGAACTGTACTTGCTCTCAGGGTAAGACCTGCACCTTCCAGGGGAGGTTTCCCTCTGCCTCCAGAGCCCAGAGCCTCACAAACCATTGTGTGTAATGGCCCCTGGTCAGAAATTCTCAGCCTATCCAGCATGCAGTGCAGCCCCTAAAGTCTCCCCTACTATTAGTATAAGATTGGCACCGACCTTCTGCAAAGTAAGCCTCATTTAGTCAGAAAATGCAGGGATTCATTTCCAAATTGTTCTTCCAGAGGAGAAATTAGTTTCTTTTACAGTTATTTCAGATAGAGCTACTTCAAAGTCAAAGCAAGTACATAACATTCTCTATGACTGTGGATCTTGCCATTTGTCTTCCTCTAACTTCTACTTAGCCATCCTCCAGAGTCCACTCAAATCCTCCTTCTTGCATGTAGGTTTCCCAATTTGTTCCAGTTTTCAGTGGTCTTGACCACATCACTACCCTGGTTAGTTACTCATCAGGCAACATTTGGGGGAGGCCCTCTAGTAAAGCTTTGCTAATACTGACTCATCCTTGCTGTTGTTCCACTGTGGGTGTGTTCCTATCTGGCTCCGCCAACAAACTGTAATCTATTTGAGCACGGGGATTTGTCTTATACTTTTACTTCTCACAACCCTTGCCTCTTATACTGCTTAATCTATGTTTGATAACTAGTTGGACACATAACAGCCACTTGATAAATGTGTTTAAGAAATGAGCAAACCAAATATTTCTTAGTAGTACTCTATACCAGGCACCGCTATGGAAAGCTGTGTAATGTAGAGAGCATCATTTCAAAAACAGGAAATTTATCACTCATAAATTATTTCAGGTATTTGATTTTGACATTATCTTGAAGACATAAAATTGCCTTAAAAACAGCTGCTTGAAAGTAGACAGAAGTAGAAATGAATGAATGAATGAATGACATACCTAAATGCCATGCAACTGTGGACATAATTTTTTTTTTTAAGTTAACCTAATCTGTGTCATGGCTCGAGCCCAGGTTGGAAAAGAATTTCCAGACACAAGGCAGAATGTAAGGAAGGTAGAGTTTATTAGAGAGAAGGGATGCTGTAAAGGCAGCAGGACGACTTCTTGGCAGACCAGGGAGAGCCGACCCTCTGATGGGCTCGCAGCCAACTTTTATAACCCCAAAACAAGGAAAAGTCCTGCTAAGAAAATGGCGCTGATGGATTGGTCAGTGCACCAAAGGCGACAGGTATCCTTAGGTGATAGGCTAGGGTCCTATATGGTGAATACCTTCCCTGCTACGGGGTCAGGTTTTCGGCTAGCCCAAGTCGTGAGTCAAAGGTCGCTATGGGGGTCAAGATAACTCCAGAATTTGGTTGCTATGAGGGTCGGGTTAACTCTGGAATCTTGTCTTGTGACTTTGGTATAGGACTCCACAATCTGTTTTTCTTCTCTAATCTCCAGTGTGAGTGAAAAGTGGAGAAGAATTGGGTATGTTTAACAGGCAAATATTCCTGATCCTTGGCTCTTAATGTTAGGGACAGTGAGAGAAGGGGATATCTGCTTAGAAAATAAACTGGCATCGCAAAATGTAAATGCTTGGGCCAAGTGTAAATTTTATAGTCCAGATAGAATTTTCACAAGTCTAATGACTTTTGAAAACTACTTGTACCCTGGCTCAAAGGACGTTTTTCTTGCTGTCTGTAGTAAGCAGTCAGTAAGCTGTGTCTGGGACCTGGACCAAATGCCGGCCTTTCACCTCTCAAATTACAGCTTACTGATCTGAGCTCAGAAATCCCTTCATACACAATTTAGTAAAATTAGCAGCATAACTATGGAAAACCAGAGCGCAGATATGTCTTGTTCCCTCCAGATGAAAAATGTGAACTCTCTTCTCATTGGAAGTCTATTGATTACCTAATCTCAGATGTTGTGACACAGTTTTCATCCAAGTGTTACAGACCAAACAGAAGCCTCTTCTGAAAGCTTAATTTTCATTACTCATTTGGAAGGGATTTTTTAGGGCCTAAAAGGCATGCAGGGATTATGCCTTGTGTTTGAGAAATTGAAAAGAAAAAAGGGAGGAAAAATCATTTAGACAAGTGCTTCTCAAATTTTGAATAAGAATGAATGAATCACCTGGGGAACTTGTTCAAATTTAGATTCTTATTCTGAAGGTCTGGGGTGGGGCCTGAGGTTCTGCATTTCTAACAAGCCCCCAGGGGCCACTGATGCTTCTGGCCCACTGACTACACACTGCTTTGCGGAGCAAGCTCTACAGGACAAAGAGAATGCTTTTTACAAGGACCACAAATTACAATTCGAGGTTACAATTCAAGGGAATTAATGACTAAAAAATGCTGCCTTTCAACACTCCTGTGACACTTAACAAGAATGGAAGGTGAACACAAACCATTTATCATTTCAAATAAGGAGCATTATTGATGCATTTGATCTGTGTTTTGTTCCAGCTCCCATTCCAAAGGCAGCCAAGATTTCTTTTTTTCTTGGCCCCAGGGGGTTTTGCAGGTCTAGAACAGGCCTCCTCTTTCTAGGTTTATTTACAGATGTTGGAAAGAGAAATGAGCATCTCTCTGGAGTTAAGGAGAGTTGGGACATGAAGAGAAGAAAGAAAAAGACAATAGATACTTTTTTGTAAATGTTTATCTCTGTGTAAGACCTCCAAAGATCTTCCCTTGACCGGGAGTAGGAAATAGAGCTATTTCCCATAGAAATAGCTGAAATTGAATATCCCACGAACTTGGTAAGAACCGAGGGGGCTAGAGTCAGACTCAAATCAGTCTTAGAGAAGTACAATAATGTGGCGTTCTTTGCACCCTAATGACTTTGCAGAAAATCTAGACCTGGGCAGTTTACAAGACTATGCCCTTAAGGTTTTTTAAATTCCACAGCAAAATATGCTAAGGAGAAAATAAGGAGATTTTTGTGCACATTCACTGACACATAGCTGTTAACAGAAATGAATAGAGGAGGCAGAAATAACCCACCATGTAAACTTGAACCTTTGCTTGTAATACGTGTTGAGTACATAATGCTGTCACTTATGACATTTACTTAGGTTGACACATTGCATACTCCCCAGAAACTGTTTATCCATCCAGCTTATGGCTTTGTTGATTGAGTTCTGCAGGTAAAGGAGATTTAACTGCCTAAGATTTTGGTTATTTTCCAAATTCATTCCCTAGGTTTTTCATATCATAGCTTAATTTGTCTGCTCATTAAAGAAATTGGAGTACTTGTAAAAAGTCATAAAACAGTTACTGTCTTGGGCATTTTTAACCAGATTGATGCTATTGAGATAGGGTAGCCATAGACTATAACCTTCATGAGGGCAGGGATATTTCAGTGGTGTGTCCTTAGAGCTTTGAGTCATGCCAGCCATACAGTAGGCATTAAGTTATCAGTTGTTATTTGTCAATTTAATGAATAAATAGGAACAGTTCTTTAGTCCACTGCCAGAAGTACCTCATAAATTTTCAGGTAACTGTACAGCTAGCCTCTGAAATATAATTTAAATCAAATATTTTGTTTTTTAATTTCTAAACTTTTTGCCAGAGGCTTTTTGATCAGTGGTTTTCGCACAGAAGCTAGTAAATGCTGCTTTGTGGACAGACTTGGGCCTTCTGTTCCCTCTTTGGCCAAAGCAGCCCTACTTTAAAATAAACAGACTGAGTCTTTACTCTCAGAACGAAGTTATTCTATTAAGTGACAGTGTCTGAAATCTTCTAGAACCTTTCCAACATGGCATTCAAGGAACCCCGCCTCAAGGAAAGGGGAATTTGGCACGGCCCACTTTGCAGGGAGGAAGGGAACATTTAATAGAAATTTATTACTATATTCTTATTTCTCAAGAAGTTAAAACTATTCAAACAAACATTTGTGTTAATTTTTGGATGCTTCTGGGTTTAAATCTCAGCTGACACAAATTTATGATCATTCATGCGCTTTAGTACTTACTGGTCATGAGGGCGATGGTGGTCCTGAAGAGGAGGTCACCCTGTACTGAAGGAAGGAAGCAGGGGGATGGTCCTTAGGAGACTTGGCAGGAGATGTGGAAGAGGAAACTTTCACATAGAAATCAAGCTGCGTGGAGAAAGCCTTATTTTGTCAAGGTTTTCTGAACAAATAAGAACAATAGAGAATAATGGATATGATCTCAGTCCTCTCAGAGGTCATGCCTGGGCCATTGCAAGAGCCCCTTGGATTCCCCAATCCCTCAGGCACGCAGCTGAAGAGCCCAGTTTCCTAAAACAGCCCTTTTGTCCTATCACGCTCTAGTTCAAGAATCTTAGTGGTTCCCGTTGCCAAATGCTTCAAGTCTGTGTTTTGAGGCCATCTGGCTCCACACTAAATGTCCAACTTTTCCCCCATTTCCTCCCAGACAAGTTCCCCGTCATGGCCATTATCTGTCCTTTGTGATGCTCCTCTAAGCCAGTCTTGCCTTTTTGTCATCGCCCTGGGGTGTGTTATGTCCCTTATCTGCCCATCTATGAGCCTTCAAAATCAATTCCAGGCCCATGGCTGCCTTCTAAGTTACCAAGCTGCTGCTGATTGTGCGGCTCTCCCACTTCCCAAGCGCCTTGTGCATCAGCAAGTTCTGAATGTTTTAGCCCTTAGGAGCCTCAGGTAGCATCTGGTCTGTTGGTTTCACTCCCAGGCTAGATGAAAATTTCTAAGCCCATGAACTACTTTTCAACTACTTTTCCTTAGCCCATAGAACCTAGCAAAGAGCTAGGCATTTAGGCAATGCTCCCTATAAATGTGTGGACTGAAATTATTATGCATAATCAGTTTGCCATCTCAAAGTTTTTCATTCTCAAAGAATGGACTTAGGGAAGACATTTTCAGACAGTATGGCCATATCATCCGTTACCTTTATAACATGCTGCTGGTTATGAATGATGAACATGGTGGTTAAGCTCAAGAAACAGAGGAGGTTACCTGCTCACACTACACTCTAGGAGTAGAAATTTGAAAAAATTAACATATACTTAGTGGGTTTTAATTAAAGAAAATTATGTGATTATCAATTTTAATATGTCTAAAATATACCAGTTTGTGCCAATCTACTGCAAAAAGGTGTCCAAGGAGGGAGAACCATGTTAATTGTTTCCTAGAAACTTTGCGTAGATTCTAATTATTGGAAATAAGTGTTACAAATAGTTCACATTCCAGTGTATCTTGAAGAACGTTTTTGGAGCCTCTATGTCCTCTAACACTGTTATGCTACTCATTTATCACATACACTTGGGTCACATTTTCCTGTTTGGAGAGATTATCCTAATGATAGTAACTGTATACAAATAGTTTACATTCCATGTTCCTCCTTAGCAGCCTTTTCAGGAAAAATCACTGATGGAGAACTTCAGTGGCCAGTTCAAGGGGAGAAGTGAAATGTCAAAAATTGTCAGAAGGGAGCCAATTGTCAAGGAAGGTTTTGTGAAGGAGGGGTGTTCTCCAGGGAGTTGGAGATTTTTGCTAAGGGAGGGAAGGATGGAAACTTTCAGCAGAAGAAGATAAAGAGAAAAGGTAAAGGAGGAAGAAAAGGGAACACAGGCTGACGAGCATAGGGATGCTGTCTTGACTGAAGTGCGCTTACATCACCAAATTGTGAGAAAGAGGTTCGAATAAAGCAGTGCCTTCTGAAGAAACGCTTTGAATGTTGGGCTGCAGAATTTGGACTTAATCCAGCAAGCGAGAAGGTGACATATCAGCCCATCAGCAGGGGCGTGGCAGAATGAAAATTGTATTTTAGGAAGATTAACCCAACAGGACCACAAAGAATAGACTGGAATCCTTGCTCAGAGCAGGGATAGCAGGAAGCATTGCAGTAATGCTTGGGTGAAGACAGAAGGCCTCGTTAGGGATGTGGAAGTGGGAGAGAAAGGGAGGAGCCTAGGAAACACATAATGGAAGGAAAGAGAACCAATTGTATGTTCTGACAACTAGTAGAAAAAGGAGAAATCATAGACAAATCTGAAATTTTAAGTCCAAGTCCAAGTCCAAGAAAAGAGTGATGATGCCATTTCTGGAGATTGGGAAAAAATATTAGCCAATCTTTAGATTACCAACTATTTGCATTCAAAGACTCTGCCTGCTTTAACAGCCTGTATGCCCAACTAAGCAAATTAGCAACCATTTATTTGTTGCTAATTGTAAGTAACTGTCATAGGGGTTCCAGGAAAATATTTACTGATACATCTTTAGAATATATAGCCTACAGCTTTTAAGTCTGTTGCAGATAAGGTAACAAGCAAAAATTAGATGAAGGCCCCATTTTTACTGGGCTAAGGGCTTTGTTCATGCATTTATCCATCCAACAAATATTTATAAAATGCCTACTTTGTGCCAGGAAAGTAGGTCCTTGCTTTTTTTCAGGACTTATATTCTACTGAAGTGAAGATAGGAAAATAGACAAGAGTACAAATAAATGAACTCAACGCAAAGTAAATTGGGAATGACTCCTTTAGATTATTTGGTCAGAGAGGGCGTCCCTGAGAAGATGCCATCTGAGCTGAAGCCTAAGCCAATCACACAAAAATCATGTGGGTACTAAGAATAGCAAGAGTTGAGTCTGAGTAAGATCAGCAGGTTTCAGGCTGGGCCATAATGGTAAGAAGACGTTGGCACAAGGAGAAAGAAAGGGGAGCAGGGACCACTCTTGGAATATACTAGCCAGGATCAGGAACAAGGGATGGGAAGCATAATGCAAACTGACTTAAGTAATAAAAGTAATTCATATAATTAGAAGAACAGAGTTGGTGCAGGCTTTGGATTGGCTAAAACCAGTGGCTTCAAATTTATTCTCCAAAAGATGTCTTTGTCCTCTCAGTTGTATCAGCTGCATGTTCAGGCTTGGCGTGAAATAGGTAAAGCCAGGAGACTGTGGCATTCTGTAAACTTTTCCCTTAAATTTTCTAGAATCCACCCCCAGTAAGATTCCTTTTGGGCCACATCCTCTTTCTTGAACTTCAAAAGAGGACGGGGCTTCCTAGGTGGCGCAGTGGTTAAGAATCCGCCTGCCAATGCAGGGGACAGGGGTTTGACCCCTGCTCCAGGAAGATCCCACATGCCGCGGAGCAACTAAGCCTGTGTGCCACAACTATTGAGCCTGTGCTTTAGAGCCCATGAGCCACAACTATTGAGCCCATGTGCTGCAACTACTGAAGCCCACGTGCCTAGAGCCTGTGCTCTGCAACAAGAGAAGCCACGGCAATGAGGAGCCCACGCACCACAACGAAGAGTAGCCCCCACTCACTGCAACTAAAGAAAGCCCACGCACAGCAAAAAAAAAAAAAAGACCCCAACACAGCCAATAAAATTAATTAATTAATTAATTTTAAAAAAGAGGATGGGAAGAGCCCTCCATCCAATTATACATACCCATGGAGCTGAGGTTGGGGAGGCTTCCCTTGAGGCACATGAGCTGCTTGGGGAGGAGTGGTTACCTGAACAAAATCAAGATTCTGTTCAGGAGGAAGGAGGAAGGCGGTCTGGATAGACAACCAGCCGTCTTTACTACCCAAGAGATCTTGGTGGCCATTACAAGGAGTTTGAGCTTTAGTCTGATTACATGAGAAGCCATGGAGGACTTTAGCTAAGTATCATGATCTGATTTATGCTTTTAAAAGATCACCCTGTTTAATGTTTCAATAGTTAATTGGAGGGAGCCCAAAGTGGAAGTGAGAAGACCAGTTGGGAAGCTATTTGATTGTCTAGGCAAGAGGGGTTGGGAACTTGGGCTATAATAATAGCAAAGGAGAAGGAAAGAAGTGAATTGAGATGGAACCACATCATTTGCCAGTGGGTTAAATAAGGGAGTAGGAGTTAAGGAGAGTGAAGAAATGAAGGTGACCTACAGCGTTTTGGATTAAGTACCAGTGTGGATGGCGAAATAACTTACAGAGATAGGGAAGAGTTGAAAAGGAACAGGTTCATCAGGGATAACTCGAGAGTTGTGCGTTAGGATTGAGATACCTATTGGATACCTAGTGAAGAGGCCAGAGAGGCTGAGTCGAGCCTGGAGTTCAATGGAGAGGTTCAGGCTAAAAATGGAAATTTGGAACCATAAGCATATAGTGATGTTTAAAGCCACGAGACTTGATGACATTCCCCTTCTGGGGCTGGGGCGAGGGTGGGGGTGGGGGTGCAGAAAAGCTCGGGAAGTGAAGAGTCTGTGAAACTACAATATTTAGGGGTAAAGCAGAGGAAGAGAAGGCAACAAAGGAGGGCAAGAAAGAACAGCCATTGAAGTAAAGGGGAAACCAGGCAAATTTGACAAATCATGGAAGCTGGGCAAAGAGCATATCTTTAAAAAGCAATGGTCTGCTGGGTCAAATGCATCTGAAAAGTTGAGTCATGGAAGGAAGGAGAGGAGACATTGGATCTGACAAGAGAAGGTTCAGTGGAGGAGAAATGTCAGAAGCACAGCTGAAGAGGATTCAAAAGAAAAGAAAATAGGAAGTGGAGTCACTCATTCAGGCAGGGCTTCAAAGATCAGGGAACAAGAAAGATGCTTCTTGGGAGCACTGAGACTCCTGAGGACTCAAAAATGAGTGTACTTTCCAGATAAGTTTTTAAAAAAAATTTTTTATGTTATTCTTTAGAAAGAGAAATGTCCTGTTGTAGTTTTCATTTGAAATGACATTGGTGGCCCAGCCATTTCTGGCTTCTCTTGATTCCTTTTCCCTACATGCTCTTTCCATGAAAAAGAAACTAGGCCATTCAGATTTTTCCAGTTTAGGACAGGGGGCCGATAGCAGACAAAACTGAGGTAAGATCTGTATGGTCATACATGTTATTTGGGGTGCTCCCCAGTTGCCCTAGCTGCTGCTTAGAAGTTCATTAAATATAAATATAAATAAAATGTAAATTAAATAATATAAAGTATATATATAATATACATTCTATACACATAATACATATTATTTATTTACACATGTATATATATTTGCATTTGCTGCAGATTTCCTAAACATGAACTGTATAAAGTCCCAAACCCTCCTTTGTCCCATCTACCCAAAGGTGTCTTTCTCAGCCTTTCTAACTTATATGTTCCAGAAAGTAGAGCAGGGCAAAAGTTGTGTGGGAATCCTGTCCCTCTCCCTCCCCCTCACCTCCTGGCCTCAGCACAATAAAAAGTCTGTTCAGAACTTGGCTCGCTCCTGCTTTTCCCACATTCGATCAGGGAACACTTAAAGCCATACAGTGTCCTTGTCCCGCCAGAAAGCCTATGGGGCAGGGCCCCCCTTCAGGCTGACACAAAGAAACACTGTGCAAGGCGTCTGTAGCCACAGCAGTGGCCACAAATCGATGATCAATAAGGCTTTTGATTTTTTTTCTTTATGTCATATAGTCATCACATTAAACCTAATTCCAGCAAGGAATCAAAACTTATATTTTAGGCTATAAGACTTTGCCTGCCCTGTAGCTACAAAGAAATCAAGTTCCTTTTCAGTTGAAACCTATTTCTTCCAGAAAAGTTCATAGCTTTTTTTCACACCCAGTATATTTTTCTGCTTTAAATGGATGTGATGTGATGTGATGGACAGCTTTGACTCTAATTTTAACTGTCCATTTTGGAAACTCTGAAGTTAGATTTAGGGTTAAGGTTCAGGGCCCATAAGTGTTGCTTCTCACTGGAACCAAAAACGACAGAAGGCACAACGAAAAGGACAGAGTGCAAAAAAGTAAGCGTCAGGTGCCTGGCTGCCAAGGTCCATGTCTGTGGTGGCTGGTCACCTCATCCATCTCCATTCGCTTTTTTGGTAGAGCTTCTATTTTCCCGTGCAAAATAATTTTTGGAACTGGTTGCATGTTAGCTATGGAGTTTCAATAATTTCTGTCCAAAACTGGCTTTCAGAAAATGAATCTAAAGATTTTGAGTCAAGTACCTGAGAGAAGCTATATCAAAGTTTTCTGTTTTCTTTTACCATATGAAAGTGTGACAGGACTTTCCTGGTGGTACAGTGGTTAAGAATCCGCCTGCCAATGCAGGGGACATGGGTTTGAGCCCTGGTCCAGGGAGATTCCACACGCCGTAGAGCAACTAAGCCCATGTGCCACAACTAGTGAGCCTGCGCTCTAGAGCCCACGAGCCACAACTATTGAGCCCACGTGCCACAACTATTGAAGCCTGTGTGCCTAGAGCCGGTGCTCCACAACAAGAGAAGTCACCTCACTGAGAAGCCCGTGCACCACAACTAAAGAGTAGCCCCAACTCTCTGCACCTAGAGAAAACCCACATGCACAGCGAAGACCCATCACAGCCAATAAATAAATAAATTAATTAATTAATTAAAAATAAATTTTAAAAAAACCATTTCCTTTAAAAAAAAAGAAAGTGTGACAAATATATCTAAAAGTGTACATGACCTTTCACCAAGACTCGTTGTTAACCAAAAAACCCTGTAATCTCATAGATACTGATCAAAAGGAGAGGTTGTTAGGATAAAAGGCCAGCTGGTCATCATACTACGGATATTAATGGAGGGGTTGGAAAGGATAAAATGTGCTTCCTGCTCTCAAGGGACTTGTAATCTAATTGAGAGGGCAAGTATATAAACACAAACTAAATAGTGCAAGAATCAGCACAGGACATAACTATCCAATGAGTGGCATGTATAATAAATGCCATTAACTGCTCTCAGTTAACTGTACTGTACTCATAAACACTATGTGCCAGAGATTCTTTTTTTACTTTTTAAATTTTTTTTTTTAATTTATTGAAGTATAGTTGGTTTACAATGTTGTGTTAATTTCTGCTGTACAGCAAAGTCACTCAGATATTTATCCATCATGTATATACTAGTTTACATCTGCTAATCCCAAACTCCCAATCTTTGCCTCCCCACCCACCGTGGGCAACCACAAGTCTGTTCTCTATGTCTGTGAGTCTGTTCCTGTTTTGTAGATGTCCTTTTGTGTCGTATTTTAGATTCCACATGTGAGTGATATCATATGGTATTTGTCTTACTCTTTCTGACTTACTTCACTTAGAATGATAGCCTCTGTGTGCACCCATGGAGGTGCAGATGGCATCATTTCTTTCTTTTTTATTGTGCCAGACATTCTGTAAAGCACTTTATATACATCAGTTTCATTTTCTGAATTATTATTCCCACTCCATAGATGGGAATTACCTCTCATCTTCTCCCCATTCTGGAGAAAGCAAGGAGAATGATATAAGGTGAGCAAAGACCTAAAATCAGGAATGTGCGAGATGGCAAACAGATGCATTGGTCTGGGGCTAAGGATCTATTTAGGGGAATAGAGAGAAATGAATTTGGGCCCTGTGGTTGTCTGTTCACCACCATATCCCAATGCCTAGCATAGTGCCTTACCCATAATAGGTGCTTGATTAATATGTCCTGAGCAAACAAATGGCCCTCTGGCTTACCTATAACCCAGACCAAGTACAGTGGGATAAATGTAATTAGTGAATTAAAGCCTTACACCAAAGAGCCTCGGATCCCAATGCCAACACCTCCCAATTCCCAACTATTACAGTGAAAGATTCAGGTGGGAAGGACATGCATAATGGCACAGATGTGACAGCAATAGCAGCTCCAACTCATTAGGGTCTCCTTCATGGAACCTGACATGGTGATGTGGTGAGCAGGCTACATGTCCTTACCCTGGCCTGCCGGACGGTGCAAAATCTGGCTCCTGGCACCTCTGTGACCTCAAATCCTTCTTCTCATCCCTCCCTCCCTCTGTTCCTTCTCCTCTCCCCTTGCTCCTCCCGCACCAACCTCCTTTCTAGCCCCCAATCCCATCTTAGGGCCTGTACTCGTTCACACTGCTTTCAGGTCTAATAGCCCCTCTCCCCACTTCTCGCTGCCCTCCCCTGCTACCTGGCATCATCTGCTGTCTTATATGTTTCCAGTCTCCCTCTGCACACAGCAGACTGTACACCCAGAAAGGCAGACCTCCCTCTGCTCTCCTCACCGTTGTATCCCTGGCATCGAGGACAGCACCTGACACCTCACACACTGCAATTCTGACCTCTCAATACCTCTCAAATACCTACTTCCCAAGGGAATAGGATTTTGTTCAAGAAATGTTCCATGGAAATTGATAAGTAGAGCTTGGGAAGGAGAGGCAGAGTGGCAAGAGCTCAGACCAACCTGTTTATAAAGGGTGTCTTTGCCCAGAGAGGGGAAAACACAGCTTAAAACCTCTGACAAAGTATATGCTTGCCTAAGACACCTTTCCCGTGCAGTGCTTCGGACACGCTGCCTGGTAGCAACAAGGAGATCCATGAATTTGCCAAAACAACTGATTCCCAGGACTTAAGACTCCCTACGACCAGCCTCAGCCTAGTAAATGGGCACGGACTATACACCTTGGTATCAAAAGACTGGCTCACTGCTGTAGCCAAAACCAACCAAATGCATCTATCCAAGTGACAGGAAGGCGGGTGGGGAAATTAAACGATCCTGTGTTCGTTCATTCTTCCCCTCACTGAGCACTATTAAGTGGCTCAATATGATGGAAATGAGTTGAAATGCACTGACTTTGCCTCAAGTTTGAGCATTCATGGCCCCAGGAGGACACTTGTCATAAGATCTACTGATGTGCTTTAGAATCTTCTTTTGTGCCAGTTGAGACTCCAGAGACCACACAATGTCTGCTAAATTCAAAGTATTTAAGTAAAGCCATGGTGCCTCACAACGTTTCTTGAAACACTTCCTCGTGAGATATTCAGTAATTTCACAAATGTATATTGAGCACTCACTGTATTGAAGGAGCTATACTAACACCATGGTGGGTCAGAAGGAGGAGACAGGATCCTTGCCTTCAAACGTCCAGTTTAGCATTCAATGGGCAAGCCAGGTAACTGCGATACCAGACAGGGAATAGGAAATGCTGTGGTCCAGCTATTGTATGAAAGCACAAAGGATGGAGAGGTGGATCCCATCTGGGAGAAAATAAAAAATGCATCATGGAAGAGAAGACAAACTCATCTTGAAAGGTGAATGGAATTTCCACAGACTTAGATGGCAGAAAGCCTTGATTTGGAATGTTCATCAGTTTTTATGGTGTAAGTATTCCCACTGTGCCTGCTTTCAAGTTAATGACTTGATGTCACTGAACACAGAGTTGGGAAGAGGTGCCAGCTCTGGCACATCATCTGTGAGTCACTCTCTGAGCTTTGGGCTTTATTAAACCATCTGACTCTACTGCCTTGATGCATGGATACACAGGTATTAAAAATATCGAAGACAACATTATAAGGGAAGAGACACCTCTGCCCTTCTCCCTACACCTCAGTCTGACCTTTTCATACTCTATCTTTCCAGTCCCAGTCCTATGCCCCTGCCTGGCCACCTGGGATTGATAATGGTCCAGTGCCAACCTGGATTCTGTTTGGTCCTCTTAGCAGGACTGTGATTCCCCTGGGCGCCTGCTAACACGTGGCATAGAGGGCTGGCTTCCCGTGCATTGCCTGGTGTTGACACCCTTCCTGTTCTCCATAATGAGAAGCAGCTTTAAGGGTGGCTAGCTGGGGAGGGTGTTTCAATGTTCTTGTAGCAGTTGGAAAGGGAACTTGGAGGAATTGCTGGGAAGCTTTGCCGAAGGAACATGCAAGCCAGCTGAGACCCAGCATGCATATTAACTGCCCCTTTTCTTACTCTTTAAAAAATAATAATAATAATAAAGGACCCCCCAATGTGTTCTCCTTAAGTCACTGTACCTCTAACTGGCCTTATCACCGAAAGAGCTACGATTGAAAAGTCAAGCTTTAGTTTCTGTCTTTAATAGCAAGCAGATGTCCTCGGTACGTGCATAAACTTGTGTCTGGAGGATTTTTTTTTAACTCACCAAGGAAAGCACTGCCAGACAGGAAAGGAATATGTGAGGCTTCAAGTTTTTAGGAAACGTCCACATTTGTCCACTAAACCAGAGGTAGATCTGCGAGAAAATAAGGTCTTTATGATCTCTCATTGCACATTGATTCTTCTTATCTCAAAGCCCAGCTACTCTCTAAATGCATTTACAGCAAAATATTGCTGCTGCAAAAGAAACCATAAACCAGACGAAAAGACAGCCCTCAGAATGGAAGAAAATATTTGCCGACAAAGCAACTGACCAAGGATTAATCTCCAAAATATACAAGCAGCTCATGCAGCTCAATATCAAAAAAGCAAAACAACCCAATACAAAAATGTGCAGAAGACCTAAACAGACATTTCTCCAAAGAAGCCATACAGATGGCTAACAAACATATGAAAAGATGCTCAACATCACTAATTATTAGAGAAATGCAAATCTAAGCCACAATGAGGTATCACCTCACACTGGTCAGAATGGCCATCATCAAAACATCTAGAAACAGTAAATGCTGGAGAGGGTGTGGAGAAAAGGGAACCCTGCTGCACTGTTGGTGGGAATGTAAGTTGGTACAGCCACTATAGAGAACAGTATGGAGGTTCCTTAAAAAACTAAAAATAGAGTTACCATATGACCCAGTCATCCCACTCCTGGGCATATACCCAGAGAAAACCATAATCCAAAAAGAAACATGTACCACAATGTTCATTGCAGCACTATTTACAGTAGCCAGGACATGGAAGCAACCTAAATAAATGCCCATCAACAGATGAATGGATAAAGATGTGGCACATATATACAATGGAATATTAGCCATAAAAAGGAATGAAATTGAGTTATTTGTAGTGAGGTGGATGGACCTAGAGTCTGTCATACATAGTGAGGTAAGCCAGAAAGAGAAAAACAAATACCGTATTCTAATGAATATATATGGAATCTAAAAACAAAACAAAACAAAACAAAAAACGGTACTGATAAACCTTGGGGCAGGACAAAAATAAAGACACAGACCTAGAGAATGGTCTTGAGGACACGGGGCTGGGGGAGAGCAGGCGGGGGGCAGAGGGGAAGCTGGGATGAAGTGAGAGGGTTTGTACACCACCAAATGTATAATAGATAACTAGTGGGAAGCTCTCTGTAACAACATAACATAGGGAGATCAACTTAATGCTTGGTGACGACCTAGGGGGGTGGGATAGGGAGGAGGGGAGAGAGGCTCAAGAGGGAGGGGATATGGGGATATATGTGTAAATACAGCTGATTCACTTTGTTGTACAGCAGAAACTGCACAGCATTGTAAAACAATTATACGCCAATAAAAATCTGAGGAAAAAATTAAAAATAAAAAAAAAAAAACACATGGCTGCTGCAGATTTAGTTCAGCATGTGCTTCTTTTCATGACACCAGTTTCACCTCCAAAATTGCTGTAGATTGTGAAGCAGCTTTTTTAACATTAAAAGTTGTTTGAAACCACCAGCATCTTTTCACAGCTCCTTTTTTCTTGTTTGTTTAAATTATCTTATGTAATGTGCTCTATGATTTACTGTTCAAGTATAGAAGAAACACGTCCCCTCATGGAGATCTGGGGAGGTAATGCTGTCTGTTTGAAAGGTTCAGAGATTTCCTGTTCAGATTACACAGGCTTCTTTAGAGCTGCCAAAAGTCATAATGTGTAGGAGATAATACGTTTTAGTTCAAGAGAATCTATGGATGGGAATTCAGTTTAGCCAGTGAGATGCAAAAGAAATGAAATTCCAGCTTGGAATTGTCACTGCACTTGAGCCCAGGACTTGGTGTGCCAAGGGGTACCCATGACCAAGATGACAACTGCAGCCCCAGGACCTGCTGTGTAAACATCACTCGACAACAGAGTAGAAGGAAGAGGCCTGGCTACCAGGGTGTTGTGAGTCCTACCTGGTTTCTCATGAACTGAGCCCTAAAGGGTGTTTCCACCCAGAGCCTCAGCAGCCTGGCCCCATCAGTATAACTTTCCAGAATGTTTGCAGCATTCAAATAAATCAGGCTGTGCTCTAGCAAGTCATGCACACCAGCTGTGGACACTTAGTGGGGGAACCCTAGAAGGGGAGCCCCACAGAGGGCACAGTGACTGATCAGCATGAGAAAGCAGTGGCCAGTGAACAGTTTTCCAAATGTGTCACGTCATAAGAATCACCTGGCTGGGGGGTGGGGCATGCAGGGTAAACATACAGATTCTCAGGACCTTGCCAACATACAGACTGACCAAGGGCCCTAGAGATTCACATTCTGTAGATCTGGCTCAGGGCCTTGGAATCTGTATGTTTAACAGATGCCACAGTTAAATCAGCTATACTTCAGTGAAGGAACAAATGAATGCATGCCGCAGTGGATGCGGATGGTCAGACAAGGTTGGGAAACGGTAGAGTGGGGTGGAGTCAGAACTTGGCTCCAGTTCCAATCTGGCCTCTGCCATGTAATTGCTGTGTGGCCTTGGATAGGTTACTTCTCTGAGCCTCAGATCCCTCGTCCATGTAACATAACTAATAATATCCACTTCAGAGGGTTGTTGTGGGGGTAAAATGGAAAAATTCATCAAATGTCCTGAAGTGGAGTCCCTGTGCATTTTAAGGGCACAATAAATGTGAGTTGTAAACACACACATTGTTGACTTTGCCATCAGTCAGCCCCTTCAGAGGCAGCAGGATGGTCTAGGGCATGGCATCAATGTGACCAGACAGTGAGCTTGAACTCGAGCCTTATTGCAAGGAGCCTGCATATCTGGAGGAGGATAAGGACTTTAAACTGAATACCTTCGGTGATCGTGATCATAGTTTGATAGAGAAAAAGAGCACAGAAAGACACAAGTGGGTCTGGAAAGAGCTTTTGAGGTTGAAAACCAAGCAGGGAAATATTTTGGACTATGTTCAAGGGTATTCAAAAAGGCAGGAAAAGTAGTCAAGCAAACTTGAGATTTACAAGTAGAGACACAGTTTGCTGAGAATAAACTATTTTTCTTTGATCCCCTTTTAGCCCAAAAACCAAAGTTTAACACATTGTAATTCATCTACCTCATTTGTTTAGCAAGCCTTATTTTTCTACTAGGTGATGTGCCCTGTGCTCCTAACAGAGGTTACAAAGATAAAAACAATACCCCTGTCAAGAAACTCTCTGTGTGTCACAGGGCACAGGAAAATAAGCAGTTACAGCAAAGGCTATAAGAGTGGTTTCTAGGGCTGTTGGGTGGAGGACAAGTTACCTGCCTGAGGGAGAAAGCAAAACCTCTCAGTGGAAGTCCTTTTTTTCCAGCTTTATTGAGATAAAATTATCATAACGTACTGTGCAAGTTTGTGTACAGCATGATGATTTGATCCATGTACATACTGCAAAATGATTACAATCAGAGGAAGTCTTGAAATAGAGATTTCATGATCGTTACATCACCATTATCCTTACGGTAACCATAGCTAATAATGATCACAGTGGCTGACATTAACCAATGCTTATTCTATGTCAGATCCCATGTGAGGCCCTTTACGTTATCTCCTGCATTCTGTAAAATGTTGCCACATGCAGTCTCTTGGTTTACTTACTGTTCGCACTGTCTATTCGTGGCTGGTTCTAATGTCATTGCTGCATGACTGGTAAATTACAGTACTCTCCAGAACATTGATTCTCCCATACTAACGTTCTTACTGATACAGTGCAGAATTCACCAACTTACAAGAACTGCAGTTGGCAGCATTTAGTTCCAGGCAGATTCCCATCCCCAATGCCACTGATCTCACATCCAGCCTGCTCAGGAGGACCTCCATAGAGGGGGTCCTGCTGGACTTAGGACAGCATCCTCCTCACACGTGCAAAGCCCTGAGCTCACAAGGTCTAGTGCGAAAATATTGGCAAATTCCTCACTGGAAAAGATGGGCCCTTACTTTCAGGGAAGTAGTAGCGATAACAGCAATGACAATGTTAATAACAATAAGAATCTCTAACACGTACCACTTATTATAGTGCCTATTTATTATAGTGCCTATTTAATGTATTTCACGTACTAACTAACTTAAACCTCATATGTTAGATATTGCAGCTGTCCCCATCTCACAGACAGAGAAACTGAGGTCCAATTGTGTACCAGAGCTGGGATGTTGAGCACGAGGTTGGACGTAAGTAGGAGAGGGTAGATTGCAGCTCGTTCTTAGGCAGGCCTACCATGAGAAGCTCAGCCTCAAGGCCCCGCAAAGCAGTGATTCTCCAGTGTTTGCAGGGTCACAATTTCACGATTAAGTTCTTTATTCTTTCTCTCTCTTTTTTTTTTCTTTTTGGCCACACTGTGCGTCACGTGGGATCATCGTTCCCCAACCAGGGATCAAACCGTGTCCCCTGCAGTGGAAACACAAATTCTTAACCACTGGACCACCAGGGAAGTCCCACAATTAAGTTCTTTGGGAAGACCATCCCTAATATGCCCCTGACTTCTCCCCACTCAGCATATCCTAGGTCAGCTGTGCTCCACCCACTCCCTACAGATCATGGCTCTTTACATGCCTAGGCTGTGTCTTTCCCCTGTCTTTGTGTAGTACTTCTCTTGGCTCCACTTGCACTTTCCTTTCCTTTTCATTGCTTATTTATCCCAAGTTCAGCACCTGTCCAAGCGGTCATCTTTCCCAGGAAGCTTCTCCAGACTCATTAAGGGTCACTGCACTGCTCCTCCAATGCTGACCCCTCCTTCCTTTATAGATCCCTGCCCAGAAACTGTGGGCTCACCAAGGCCAGCAGCTGTAGCTAATTCATTTTATAATGCCAGCATTTAAAAGCCCCAGTAGGACGCACTGGAGCTGTGACTCTCTGCTTATTGTCTGTCTTCATTTGCTTTCCTCCATTGCTCGGCACGTCTGGACAGTGACGAAGCCCGGACACTAAAACTGATAACTGAGGGTGACACCTCCATTTGCTAAGATGGCACAGTTTTGTTCATTGTGCTCGACTCTGTGATCAGCACCCTCTTTGTGCTGGCATGAATCTGCGGTTCTTTCCCAGGGATGCCATTGGTTCCTTTTTTGCCTTGATTCATCACATACTGTGGAGGGTGTTAGCTGAGTAAGACTTTCTGCTTCATGAAAATGTTACCGAATATACCATAAAGAGGAAAGCACCAGAGATCTGTCTGCAAGGAAAGCAAAATCCTGGTTTGGGAAGAGAAAAGGGTGGCCAGTGCTCCCCAAGCATTTCCTGGCCTGAGGTTTGGCTCTGAGGGCTCCCTTGGGGCCTCATAACTGACCCCCACATTCCATGTCAGTCGTTATGCTGGAGAAATTCGTCAACTTTCCTGCTGATCTGAGCCTGGAAGCTGGTGTCTGTTTACTCCGTTTCAAGCTGAAAATTGAGACAAACTTGCTGGATGATTTTGACCAAAATGACACATGATTGTGTGTCATCCCATGATTGACTTAATTTTTCTCTTTTTTTGAGCTATCAGAGCTTTCTCAAGGCATATACAGTTGTCAGTGAAATAGGTCGTTCACAGTTGGAAGTTATACAAACTTGCCAAACCTTGACCAAAAATAATGTTCTGGTGCCCAATGTATGGCAAGGGGTAGTAAAACAAAGCGTTCTCTGATTTGTAGCAGGGAATTAAAGGTGAGGGTTGGGTCTAGACAATGGTAACAAGACTTGGGATATCAAGGCAGTGAGTAGACTTGAGGAGATTTCCATAAATTGTAATTTTCCTTTCTGGTCACGTTAAAATCAACGTGTAGTCCATTATCTACTCTAGGGAAACATGTTTTCCATTTGCTTTCTGTCATAATTCTTTATTGCATTTGGGAGTAAATGAGCTTCTACAGATGAAGTTAATATTAAAATTTAGAGAGAGAATAAGAAACCCTTTCAGAGCTAATAGTCATACGGAATTTAAAAAAATAATTCACCAAATCCCCCCAAACCTAACTTCACTTGGAAAAAAACTCTCACTGATATGCCCAGGTTGCAAAAACTTTCAAGAGTTAGAATCCTGCAGCATTTAATGAGAGGATCTTAACTTCCTCTGTTAGGTTCTGTATTTCCACCTCCAGACCCAACAGCTGCTTCCTAACTGTTAGCCAGGTGAGAGGAGTTAGTTAAAAAAAAAGCACATTGAAAAGTGGATCAGGACAGATGCACAGGATTCACCAACTCTGAAATTCAGGGAGATGGGTGTGGCCCAGCTCGCTGCCCATGTATCTTTATTTTCTTCCTCTTTGCTTTTTCAAATCAAAGAAAGATTTCTTAGCACTGTTACTGTGGGTTCTATACAGGACCAAAAGCATCAGCAGTTTCGATGCTTTGAGGTAATGTTGTGTTTGTTGTGGGTCTGGACCAAACTTCCTCTCTAATAATTCAGCAATAACATGATGCGATGGGAGGAATCTTGGAGACACTCCTCCACCAAGCCTAGATAACAGTTACAATAATTTTGTAGCTGAGGTATTGGCAGTTCAACCCAGTTTAACAGTTCAATGATAACTACATTGATCATTTTCCATTTTTCCTGTTTTTAATGCAACCTACTACTACTATCAATAATATTAGAAGAGCTTTTATAGTAGATGATTCATTGCCCATCTCGTGTCCTAAAGTTCTGTCTCCCTCTTGTCCAGATTTTCACGTCCCCTCATTCCTTCCCTACTCCCAGGGTTGCTCACATGTTTGTTTCTAAGAATAAACGCTTTTGACTGGACTGTTTTTAATACTGTTTTTTAAAAGAATTTATGTTCCTCCCTTGTTTTCACAAGCAAGACTTAAGTTTGGACTCAAATGTTGTAGGAAGGCCATTTTTCATCCTTCCTGACTGTGTCCAGGCATGAGACCAGAGGCAACTAAGACCAGAAGGTTTCCATTTGCTCTGAATATTTAGGAATTCTTTTTAGAGGGTAGGTGCAATTTTAGTTTGAAAAAGAAAGAAAGAAAAAGGAGCAAATTGTTGTGAGGTTGGGCCAGGTCACATTTTGACATTTGAATATGAGATTGTAACAAAGTCACATCAGATCACTTTTTACAGGGATGACTAATGGTTTTCTTCTCTTTCTGTTCCAGCCACACCAGCTATCTTTGTCAGGGCATCTCAGAGTCTGCAGAGAGTTTATCCAGGCCTAGAAACAAGTAAGAATTTCATTCCTTTTTCTGCATTCGACAGTATTGTCCAGGTTTTACTGTAATCCACGCTACTGTCCTTTCCCTATTTTATTTCGGATTTGGTAACTGGATGAATGACTGACTGAAATTGCATGGGCAAGCTAACAAATAATTTTTTCAGAATTTCTTTTTCAACTTTTCTACAAGGCTGCTTCTTTTTTCCTTTTTCTTAGTTGAATGAAAGATTCTTTAAATTCTATAGTTCTTTACAATTTTTCAAAAGTTCCACACAAATGATTTCATATAATCCCATAATAACCCTTTTTTTCCTCAACCCCTGTATTGCCCCTCCCTCCTTCCCTCCTCACACTGGTAACCACTAGTTTGTTCTCTATATCTGTGTGTCTGCTTCTTTTTATTTTATTCATTCATTTGTTGTATTTTTTAGATTCCACTATAAGTGAAATCACACCGTATTTGTCTTTCTCTGTCTGACTTATTTCACTTAGCATAATGCCCTCCAAGTCTATCCATGTTGCTGCAAGTGGCAAAATTGCATCCTTTTTCATGACTGAGTAGCATTCCATTGTATATGTATATCACATGTTCTTTATCCATCCATCTGTTGATGGACACTTAGGTTGCTTCCATACCTTGGCAACTGTAAATAATGTTGCTATGAACATTGGAGTGCGTATATCTTTTCAAATGAGTGTTTTTGTTTTTTTCAGATATATACCCAAAAGTGGAATTGCTGGGTCATATGGTAGTTCTGTTTTTAGTTTTTTGAGAAACCTAAAAAAACTTGTTTTCCATGGTGGCTGCACCATGGAAAACAAGTTTTTACATTCTCACTAACAGTGTATGAAGATTCCCTTTTCTCCACATCCTCGCCAACATTTGTTATTTGTGTTCTTTGGGATGATAGCCATTCTGACAGGTGGGAGGTGATATCTCATTGTGGTTTTGATTTGTATTTCCCTGATGATTATCAATGTTAAGCAATGTTTCTTGTGCCTGTTAGCCATCTGAATTTCCTCTTTGGAAAAAAAGGCTGCTGCTTTATTTCTCTAATATGCTTAGCCATAGAGGTTAAGTCCAAATTAATGCAAAGAAAAAAAGAGATGAAGTAGTTTATTGTACGTCACCAATTAGTTTATTGAGTTTAAGAATCTGCCTTTTTTTTTAACAAGTCCTGTATCATTTTGTCATTATTATTTTGAGATATTTCTTTACCTAGTGATCCCACTGATAGTTAAATTTATCCCTTCAACAGAATTGCCTTGGGCTCAAAAATTCTGTCCATTGCTCTGTGATAGCATTTACCTCACGACCTCTTTGTGTATGTGTTCGTACCATGTGCAGGACACAATGAGTTGTGTGAGCTTCATGAGTTAATTAATTATGTTGCAATTAATTAAGCCAAATCCAATGTTTTCTGCTGCTTCTAAATCCCTCACATGACCTAAAAAAATTCCTGATCACATAGTAGTTACCTTTAATTAAATTCTAAGGATGGATCTTCTTTTCCTCAATTCAAGTATATGCTCGAGTCCACAGTACACAGTAAAAGAAGGGAAGTCAGTGTACCTGACTGTGTTTAAGCTGTTGCTGTTTTATGGGTCACTCTGGCATCATGACACCATAATTGGGGTTTTATGACTAAATTACAGAGTACATTTCTAATACGTGATGTAAACATCATTTTTCTTGGAGATGACTCAAAGGGAGGGTTGGTGCAGTTTTTAACAAACATCATTAATTTGTCAGTTGTGCCAGACCACAGACTCTTTACAACCCTCCTGCTTTAGAAGCATCTGACATGTTAATCTGCTCCCTAATTAACGTGATGGGTTGTAAAAGGACTAGCTGTTGGTTACGTTTGGGTTATCCTAGCCAGTATATTCCAGAGGCTTCCCTCAGTAGATGATGTGACTTATGGCTACTTTCTGTAAGGAAATGAGAAGGAACTGGTTAAGAATGTTTTAGTAATGGTGCACATTCCATCCCACACTGGAAGCCTCTGCCACATACGAAGATAATACACTGCCCTTCACTTGCCCCCAAAGTGGTGGTAGGATTTCCCCAATCCATTTTCTTTGTCAAGTCATGGGGTCTAAGGAGCCTAAGCCTCGGCCTTGTGGAAATACAACCTCTGAGTATGGTGGATGTGTTAAAGAAATTGCTGCCAGTCATTTGGCGTATGTTGAATTTCTGTCCTTGTGATAAGCAAGAATAATAGCTATTATCCTTCATCTGTGACATATCACACAGACACTGAGCTCTCTACACAAGGAAGACTCCTATACTTCCAGCTTCTCCTTATCTAAAGTTACCTGCCCTCTGTCTCAGGACTGATGGGATAAAGTAACCCCCGTCAATGGATGTGTCTGTATCAATGGATACCTTCCACAGTGCACGTGGCCGCCTTTATCATCCAAGCATCTCACTGAGATGCGACAGACCCTAGTGCTCCCATTGCCTCACTGTGTCACTGTAGACACAGTCACTGTATCACAAATGTTTAACTCTCTGCCGTGCACCCAGCACTAGCTCTGTACCTTGAGGAGGAAAGAAATATGTAAGCTATTATCCTGACCGCACAGAGTTCATATTCCCCCTAAGGAGATAGTTTTACACAAAAAAGCTAGTGTTCAAGATCTGTCAGTTCACAATTGTAATGTATACATTTCCTATGTGCACTTTTCTGAATTCTCAGATTCAAAGCAAAACCCCATGGAAGAAAAGTAAATGAATAAACCCTCCTAGAATGACTCCTAGACAGAACTGTTCAAACATAAACAAAGGCTACCACCCTTCTGCAGACCACCTTTACTTTACACTTGGACTATCGCAGTAACCCCTTAGTAGCTGTCTCCCTGCTCTCTCGTTCTGCCCCCTACCCCTTCTCTCCTTCCTTGTATCCATCTTCCTCTGCTAATAATGATTTTCAGAACCCAACATATCCCTTTGCTCTAAATAACCTTAACTATCTTTAGTACCCTACCTAAATTTTAAACTGCAAACCTATCCCAAGACACTCAAATCCATCATCTGTCATCTGACCCCAGCTTGTACATCTAGATTCCCCACTCCTCCCCAGGAACACTGTGCTTTCCGTGCTCTGGGATGTTGCTCATGCCGTCCCATCTTCCAGAACCATCCTCCTTCCGCCTCACCCTGCATTCTGGAAATATAAATCCTGCCCATACTTTAAGGTTCAGCCAAAAGACTTTGACCCTTGACCTGATGCAGTTCCTCCCTCCCTCCTGTGCGTCTTTGAGAGAGGTCACGCGATTTCATAGCCCTCTGGAGGAGCATGTTCAGTGCTGCTTTGGAGTGGGGTTATTTGCGTATTTCTCTTATCTCCCTGTCTGGATTATGAACAGCTGTGTCTTATTCAGAACTGTATAGCTCACAGTACCTCAAATGGTACCTTGAACGTTGTAAGTAATAAATGGTATTGCAAATAAATTAACTAAATGGAAGTATCCTTTATAGCTCCCTGGCCACCCACCCATTGCACACTTGGCCATTCCTGCCAGCCCCCTTGTTATCATGAAGCCCCTTGGCTCCTGGGCGGGG
Organism: Hippopotamus amphibius kiboko; assembly: GCF_030028045.1. NCBI lineage: Eukaryota > Metazoa > Chordata > Mammalia > Artiodactyla > Hippopotamidae > Hippopotamus > Hippopotamus amphibius. The sequence goes on along the minus strand of NC_080200.1, from coordinate 35,901,409 downwards.
CAAGGGTGGGGGGTGTTCATGGAGGATCAGATCTCGCCACCTGTGTTAACTGCATGTTAATCGCCTTCAGTATTCTATTGCTAAAAGAACTCACAGGAATTGAATGTTTTCTACTCAGACAACAGCTTCCTTACAGGCAAAGAATACAGTATGGCAACAGTAGATGAGGAGAGTGTCCTGACCAGGGTCTGAAGAGCCCAGGTGTAGGCCTCTTTGTCCTCTCACTGCTCCGTCACACCGGACACCCTTTGTCTCCAGGTCTGGAACCACTACTTGTGTGCCCGCCACGCACCTCGGTATCAGGAAGCCCAACGTCTGCTCATGGTGGAATTTCCTAGAGTGAGCTGGTCGTGTAGGTGCACCCTAGCTATGTGGACAGTCTTACCATCAGACCCCAGTTCCACTGAATTTGGGTGCAAATCATAAATCCAGTTTCATTGCTAAGCAGCATTGACAAGCTAACATATCCTGCCCTGAAACAACTCTGGGACCCATGACTACAGCCTATCATTTATCTTTAATTAACATAGTCCATATATAGCATTGCCAAGCATCAGTGACTCTGGAAAAAAGCATACAGTCAAACCAAACCAGCTAAGATTAACCTATGCAATGCACCACCTAAAGAATCACCCATTGCACTCATGTCTTCCTTCTCTTGCTCACCAAAAAGTACTCGTCCATCTTCTAAGCCCTCGGGGCTTTGCTCTCTACATGAGTACAGGACCTGATCCATGTGAATGGGTGCTTGTGGGGTAATGGGCACATACTAACATGTCTTCTGCTTGAGAAATATTTTCTGGAAACAAAGAACTATTTTTAAAAGTCCCACGAGGACTATTCAGCCCGCACACGTGGGTAGCAGCATACTTCACCTATGCAGAGGCATAAATGTGAGCAAACGCAGACATACAGGATAAGAAGGATATTGAGGGAGTTTCCAGTTTAAAGAGATAGGCATCTTTGTGTACTTTAAAGAGGTAATGGTACAAACTCACTACAAAGAGAGCTGCTTTTAGTTGTGGGGGAGAGTGATGAGGATGGTTAGAATCTTCTAGAGGAAAGCAAAACATTGTTAGTGCTCCTGAAGAAGGCAGACTTCTGAGTTAGGCTGCTGCGGTCCCGTGTGCTTTGTGTTTTTCCAGTAATTTCATTTCTCTCTCATAGTTGCTTTTTGGCAGAGGATTTGTTGATCGTATGGCCAAATACTTAATACTTATTAAACACATACAGAGAGAAATTATTAGATCATTGCATATCTTTCTGAGGGGGATTTTTCCTGTCATTTTTTTTAAAGCCATTCCTTGTCAGCAAGTTTATCACATGTTACTACGAAAGTGTAAATTGTGTAACCAGTGGCATTTCCACCTCAAAATAAAATGAATATCCATCTGGAGAAAAATATCACAGTTTCATTGACTGCTGTTTGGAGCATAAATTAGTCCAAGATTTTGTGAAAACAGGCTTTCTGAACATAAACATCCATGACTGAGGTCAGTATGCAGTTTTGAAAGAATCCCAAAAGATTATCCTATTAGATGGGCACAGCAAATGAATTGCTTGTTTTTATAAGTTCACCAACAACTTCCTCTACAGCGGTGAGTTACTTTTCAACAAAGACCCTTATATGAGACAAAAATTTTGTATAGTAACCATCATCTTACTTGTTGGGGTCTTTCCTGAAAATTCTTAGCTGGGACTCCTGTCCCAGCCTACTAATTTTTCTTCCCTACCTCCTATTTTGTCCCTGTCCACAGCCATCTAGCTGTCTGCTTCCACGTTCATTCTTCTTGCCTACCTTTGATCCAGTGACTCTCCTACTCCATCAGTAGCTCTTCACTGTTTCCAAAATTATGAATAAATACATGTCTCTGGCATTTAAGAAGGCCCACAACCTGGATCCTATATGCCTTTCCAGCTTCATCTCCCTTGTGTACTATGTACATCCATGTTTTGTCCCCGGAATTCCTGCTTCACTAGAGCCATTCATAAGGACCCCTTCGCCAGAGATCCCCTCTTCTTACCTCCCAGGTGCAGACAATCCTTCATGAATTTTGTCTTTAGGGCATATTTCAAATATCACTTTATCTATAAGTTTTACCAATTCCCCCAAGAGAATGCACATTTCCATCTTGGAATCTCTGTAGCCCTTTCTTTCTTCCTCTAGGAGAGGTAGTATATAGCACAGTGCTTGAAGAATTCAGCCTCTGCAGCAAGACAGGTTTGGTTCAAGTCCCAGTTCTACTGCTTACTTTCTGCATGGTCTTATCTAAGTTTTATGACCTCTCTGTACCTTGGTTCTGTTGTCTTCTTTTTTTTTAATCTCTAAAATAAAGATGCTACTAGTACCTACCTCATAAAGTTGTGGTGAATATTACAAGTGTTGATGTGTTTAAAGTAGCTAGAATATTACCTGGCCCCTGTGGTGTTTCTTGTATTCTTTAATGGCTCTTATCTGTATTCCACCAAGAATTAGAATTGAACTGTATGAAATTTCCCATACTCAACTCTAATATCATTATGTCATTTGTTTTGACATAGTGGAGACTTATATGCTTTCTATTCCCTCTAATAGACTGTACTACCCCTAAGGATAAGGCTATCTTTTACCCTTGTGTATCTTTTACATCCTTGTGTCTTACAGTACCTGGTAAGGACCTGGCAGATGCCAAGTGTTTAAAGAATAGTCTGTGAATTTTGCACTCACACGAAAAAAATTCAAAAAATAGGAGCCAGGTTTCCCCCCAGTAACTTAGTTATTCTTTGGCTACCACGGAGTATCTTTATGTCCTTCGGCAGCCATTTTTGAAAGGAGAGAGAGAAAAATATGCCGGAGGAGACATTTCTCATCATTGCTATACTTGCAGTCTTTCCCAGAAGCTTTCCACAGAACCTCAACTTCAGGTCATGGGGCTAGTGTTATGGTCTAGTCTTGGGGGTGTGTCCCAGGATGTTTCTGTGTCATCACTGCACTATCCTGTGGGCACTTCAGCTGCCAAGGGAATAGCTGCCCCACTCCTGCCTGGGACCCATCGCTGCCTCTATAAGAGCCGCATGACCTACTCAGCATTAATCATTCTTTTCCATCGGATATTTTCAACCTTAAGGGCTTGTTAGCTGACAATACAGCTGAAATAAGCACAAGCTGACAATACATGTAAAAGAAACACAACCTAAGGCAAGTGTGTCTGTGCAGGGACGGTTTCTTAGTAAGAATGTGCAGCTTCTACTTGTTACAAAGAACTTGAGCTTTGGACACACATTAGAGAGCAGCACTGGGCTCTGACAATGAAGCTGACATTGAATTCTTGACAGTCTGCTGTTTATAAACAACTCAGTAAACAATTCAGTAAGTCCACACAGACTGTCATGATCCCTTTTAAGGAAACAGTGTTGATGTTGGCTCCCTCTTGCACCCAAACTAGTGGTAGCCCTTCCTGACTCACAGACAGCACTCACATCCTGATAATGCCAGACATCCTGCAAAGACTATTTATCCCCTTTCCTTTCTTCGCTGAGGTCGGAGGAAGGCCAGTAGAAGTATGCACTTTATCCAGGAAGAGACAGAGGTAGAGACAAAACAGCTTTCCTAAGTCTCTTTAACTGACCAACAAGAGAGTAAAGAGATTACCATCAGTGCAATGCTTTGTATCTGCCCCAGATGAGCAAAAGAAAGTATAGATAATGCACATTATCGATAATTCAAATAACAGTGTTTAGTTATCTCAAAATAGGGACTTGATAGTGACTTTTTCCAGCCTGAAATACCCAGCTAATGCCTGCTATTAGTTTCCCAGTGGTAGTGCTTCATTATACACTGCCCGCCTTCACGTGCAATTGTTGGGAATTAAGGATTCTTTGTAAGATAAATATTAGGTCTTAACTTTTTTTTTTTTTTTTTTTTTGGCACACGGGCTTAGTTGCTCCGTGGCATGTGGGATCTTCCTGGAGCAGGGATCGAACCTGTGTCTCCTGCGTTGGCAGGCAGATTCTTAACCACTGCACCACCTAGGAAGCCCTAGGTCTTAACTTTTTTTATCTTCCTTAACTCCCAGCAGTTTGCTGAGCCATAATCAGTGGTGAGTAGGTATTTCCCACTCAGTTTACGAGAGACCCGTTCTCTGTGCATGTGCTCAGACAGGTGTTAGTGAATGTCTGGACGGGGAGTGAGCCTACAGCTCAAGGGCAGCCTCCTCAAGCCCTTGCAGGTCCTTTCTGATTGTCAATATATGTCAAGGTCGTCTGTTTATTCTGGAACCCAAACAGTAAGAAAAGAGTTAGAAATCTGTGGGCATATGCCTCTGAAAGCCTTGATCGTGGAAGTGAGTAATATTGTTTTTTAAGTCTGAGAAGGATGATTAAGCATCTCTCTAAAAATTCCAGTGGGCCTGTGTGTACTCTATATACCCCTTCCTAGTATGGTTTCTCTTCCAAAGCATAACACACATTTTTCAGGGATGAAATCCAAGACAAACATTCTTTCACCCTGGGTGACCCTAGTGGGCGGTGAACTCTTTTTAGTGACTGAAAAGTTAAAGCATCCCAAAGTTGATTGTGACCTTTGAGTTCTAGCCTGCAGCCCTGCCGACTTGCTGCATTCTACAGCTTCAAAACCAACTCTGTAGTCACTGCTTTCAAGAGAGCTCTGGCTTCTGCACACAGAAGCCTCTCTAGGGAGAGGACCCCTGACTCTGTCATTCCAGAACAGCCTTTGTCTACACCAGCTCCTACTTGTGATGCACACTGTTTCAGATCATGTGCACTTTTTCACTAAGAAAAAAACCCTGAATTCATTACATAGGTGTGCCCCGATTTTAACACAGTTTAATCTATGCACTGAGAAAGCAGACTACACATCACATTTATAGAACGATTTATGGAATTCAAACATAGGTACCATTGAGTGGAAGTTCAAATAATAGTGTGCCTTATGACAAATATAAGCAATATGAGATAATATATATTTAAACTAAAAATAACTCAAGAGATGACTAATTACTAAATAAAGAACTTATCACTTAGAAAGTGGTTATACAACTTTCCAAGGGCTTTTAAATATATATAATTTATAGGAAATTGATTTGCATGTAATTCACAATATATGATATAAAATAAGTTACTTTTTTTTTAAGGTCAACAATTATTGAAACCAGGGATTGCCAAACTGTGGTCCTCAGATCAGATGCTTGTTTTGTAAAGTAAAGTTTCATTGCAACACCACCAGACCTATTTGTTTCAGATTATCTATGGCTTGCTTTGGGGAGACAATGGCAGAGTTTAGTAGCTAAAACATGGCCTATAGGTCTGCAAGCCTGAATATTTATTGTCAGGGCCTTGAAGAAAAAGTATGTCAACCCCTGTTATAGACAGAAAAAAGACTGTTTCTGTAATAAGGTGTTTTATGGAACTAGTCATCATGTTTGTATTGGTGGTTGTCTTTTAATCTCCTATAGAAAATGTCTTCAATTGGTAACTGACATAAATGAGAATTCAGGATTCACTTTATGAATTTCCTTCACAGTCAACTCTTCTGAAATACATTCTATTGCAAAGTAAGATTGACAGTGTCTGCTCATCAGTGTGGACTTGTACATTTTTATTATTATTATTGGTATTCTACCAGATGAAAGCTGAGCATCTGTAAATGCTCGGTGATGGATTGAATAGGCAATAATTTGCAACTGAACTGTCTGAGATGCCTCATCATTATCACATAATATTTATCTTAGGAAGAGTTATAGTCAGTGTAACACACAGCTTCAGTTTGAAGGCAGACCTGACTTTGCAGGTTTGACGGTCATCCATAAACTGACTGCTGCCCCTGAGTTCATGCGGAAGAATAAAGACAGAAGACTCTCCTTTTAGGAAACTGTGCACCACGAAATACATGTAAACCGGAAACCTCACAACATCATAGTAGATGTTACTATTCAGATGGATGGCCTTTGTGTGTCCTCAAGGTGATCTCAAGTAACATTCATGTCTTCATTGCTACAGATTATATTTTCATTTTCATATGTTATGGAAAAGCCGCCTTAGCACTTTTTTTTTCTCACTTAATATTCCTTAGTAAATAGAATTTTAACACTCCAAATTTGGATTCATGGGAGAGCAAATATTTGCAAGAGTGGCTCTGTCACTTCGCATCTGTCACTGGAAAGCTCCTGCCAAGCAAACCCCGGAGAAATGGAGAAACACCTGGATAGCATCCTTATTGCGACCAAAGCTCTTCTTTTTCTGCATTCCGAAAGCTTCTGAAGTTGTAGCATCTTTTGCATTGAACTCAAGTGGCTTATTACATATGGTAGCTTCCCTTCAGTTGTAAATTCTTAGAGGGAAAGGACTTAGTCTTCCCTCATCTTTATTTGCTCTGCTCCCTTTCACCACGACATAAACAGGGCCTGATACAAACTGGGAGCTTACTGTTAGTTAAATGACTACCATACTGAGTTCCAGGAATGACTTGAGAGCAAATGCAGAAGGGAAGTGGAGGGGAAGGCATTAGCATAGATTTCATGGTGTTTGAGTTTTGCATCCCCTCCACAACACTAAGACTAACACTGATGAGAATTGTTTCCCAAATCTGAGAGCAGCAGATGCATTTCCTCTTCTGCCATTTTTCTTCTCATGGGGAAAAGCAGACAAGAAGGTCCTCCAAAAGTATTGGGGGTGTTTATTCTTATCAGCCAGTAGTGATTGTGGCAAATTCTGTTACTGGTTTCAGTTGGTATCCCAGGCTGTGTGATGAGGACTTTGGAGTCTGGGGAGCTGGAGACCCTGAGCTGTCATGTGTGTATGCATCTGGCATACTGCTGACATACCATGAGCTCCGATTCATCCATCTGTCAATGGAGATATTAACATCTGTCTCAAAGGGTCATTGCGAGGAGCAGATAGGTACATAGGAAAATTCCTGGCACAAAGTAGGCATGGAATAAATATTAGATATTTTATTATTTTTACTGTCACTGCTGCTACTACTGCTACTGAAAAAGTAGTATTCATAGCCTGGGTCTCTGGAAGCATCCCACCTACCTCCTCACCCCACGCACCAGAGCTTATCTGCTATTTATATTTTCTGGGAGGATAAGAAGGATGCTAGATCTAGTAGAATATATCTCATATTTGAGTAGTATATTTTTTTAATTAATTTTTATTGGAGTATAGTTGATTTACAATGTTGTGTTAGTTTGTGCTGTATAGCAAAGTGATTCAGTTATACATATATATATATCCACTCTTTTTTAGATTATATTCCTACATAAGTCATTACAGAGTATTGAGTAGAGTTCCCTGTGCTATACAGTAGGTCCTTATTAGTTATCTATTTTATATATAGTAGTGTGTATATGTCAATCCCAATTTCCCAATTTATCCCTCCCCCCCTTTCCCCCTTGGTAACCGTAAGTTTGTTTTCTATATCTGTGACTCTATTTCACTTCTGTAAATAGGTTCATCTGTACCATATTTTTAAATTCCACATATAAGTGATATCATATGATATTTGTCCTTCTCTGTCTGACTTACTTCACTCAGTATGACAGTCTCTAGGTCCGTCCATGTCGCTGCAAATGGCATTACTTCGTTCTTTTTATGGCTGAGTAATATTCCATTGTATATATGTGCCGCATCTTCTTTATCCATTCCTCCATTGATGGACATTTAGGTTGCTTCCATGTCCTGGCTATTGTAAATAGGGCTGCAATGAACATTGGGGTACATGTATCTTTTCAAATTATGGTTTTCTCCAGATATATTCCCAGGAGTGGGATTGCTGAATCATATGGTAGCTCTATTTTGAGTAGCATATTTTTTAAGGAAATAAAATTCTCACAGACTCCAGAGAATGCCTGTACAGCCTAATTTGAGAAAAATTGATTTAAAAAATAAATTTTAATGTTAGAGATATGTCTTTTCATTGTCACTTATCTCTGCAAAAAGAGCAAAACTTAATTTCGTATCTGAAAAGACCCTTGTTTGAGAAGCCCTGTTTTCAGGCTCTGCTGTTAGCATGTCAGCCCTTTAGAGCTGGGGAATCGGGGAGCACTTACTGAAAGGGAGGGACTGAGAGGCTTGCCAGACTCCAGATGTCCAGAGGATGAAACACGGGCACCAGGCAAGACAGACATCCCAGCGAGGAGGTGGTGGACAAGAGGGAGGAAGAGCAGCCTGGAGGGTGACTTCATTGCTTCATTGTCTTGCCTCCAGGCTGCTCTGAGGCAGGATTAGATCATATGTTTACCCCAGTACTTGTCACCTAGTAGAGTGTTGTTCCCTTTCCTTCCTCTTTCCCCTGAAAAAGACTGTCCTTAGCTATAGAAGCAATGAAGCTGTACAGACAGCTCAAAGGTGTGCCATTAAAACAAACTTTTTCTACTTTTCCAAGGGGCGGCTTTACCTCCTACTGGACTAAACTCAGACCAAAGCTTCCTTCTCTGAGCTTTTAGAACATTTACTCCCTGGGTGAGTCTTTTGACAATAATAGAGTACCGTTTTATTGCTAGAATTCTTTTATATGTATACATTTATAAGGCCCTGGAGTCCCTAACTTAAAATTTGTTTTTGCTTCAGAAGATTGGCTATAAGGAGGCTCTCCAAATCAAGTTTAACAGCAGCAACAAATAATATATTAACTAGTAGCTAAGTATCCATCTAGGCTGTGACAGCCTGTTTGACTTGGGTTGCAGGTGAACTGTGGCTGGTTCCAAGAGCCAGGTCAGGAGCTCTGTGGTTTGTAAGGAAAAGGAATGTCTCCTTCACCATCTCATCCTGCCCTTGCCACCCCTATCCTGTATCTCCCCCTTCACCACACTTCACCACTTCCTGGATGAAGAACCGGCTAGGGCAAAAATTTTGAAGTTTTTCTTTAGTACCTTTCTCCAGATTTAGTGTTTGACTGGGTAATCTTGGTTAAACCATTAGTAAATAACCTCCTAGGGTCTAGTCAGCCTCAGTGTGAGAAATTGTCAAACCAGAAAACCAGAGTAGCATATACCAACTCTTTCCTACCATGCAAACCTCTCCGTGCGGAGGTATTTTTTAAAAGCAGGTGTCTTATTTATTGATCATTAGCTTTTTACAGGATTAGAGAGATCCCCCACTCCTTCTGGAGAAACCAATGACTAAGAGGGAAGCGTACCTCAAAAAGATCAGGGAAGCTAGGCACTAAAATGAGAAATATTGGGAAAAGAAAGATGTTTTCAGATGAATAGAAGCTGGGGATGAAAGAAACAGCCTTCTCAGGCAGCTGAGGGAAAGAAGGAAACTGAGTCCAGAAGGATCAGAAGTGAATTAGAAGGATTTGACCAAGATTTCTTAAGTTACCAAAAGAAAGGAAGCTCAGCCTTGTTCAGGCTACAAAATGAGAACTCCCTTCAAGTGAGATCCGTATGGCTAATTTGACAAGCGCTGATTTTCCTCTCCTCCCTTTCAACCCATAATTACCTCCTTCTACTTGCACAGCCTTGACCATCATCACCGCCTATAAAAACTACTTCCAATGTATTACTTAAGGTATAACCAAAAATATTATCTTTGGGACTCCTTTCTCTGAAAAACAGACTTGGAGGTAAAGGGCAGGAGGCTTTACTGGTCCGTCCAGAGTCACAGCAAGAGCCTAGATCCTGTAGGATGTCAATATAAGCAGGTGACCAACCCATCAACCCCTAACATCCTAAAGTGGTGGCTTTTGGCGTATATGCCCAGCAGAATCGTCTGTGGACATTTTCAATAAATACAAATGCCCCTACCTCAGATCTACTGAATCAATCTCCATTGATTCAGGCGTGTTGCATTCATTTACTAGGACTACTATGTAACAAATTACCCTAATCCTAGTGCCTTAAAACAGCAGAAATTTAATCTCTCACAGTTATAGAAGCCAGAAGTCAAGTCAAGGTGACATCAGTGTTGATTCCTTCAGGACGTTCTGAGAGAGAATTTGTTCCTGCTTCTCTCCTAGCTTCTGGAAACTGCTAGCAATCCTTGGTGTTCCTTGGTTTGTAGATGTAGTACTTCAATCCCTATCTCTATCTTCAGATGGCCTTCTCCCTGTGTCTCTATGCCTGTTCTTTTCTTTCTCTTATCAGGACACCCATCATTGAATTTAGAGCCCTAATCTAGGATAACCTCATCTTGAGATCCTTACCTTAATTACATCTGCAAAGACCTTTTTTTCTAACTAAGGGCGCATTCAGAGGTGCCAGAGGTTAGGACTTGGGCATATCTTTGGGGAATACGACTTAGCCCACTACACATATGCATTTTTTTTAATTGAAGTATGGTGATTTACAATATTGTGTTAGCTTCTGGTGTACTGCAAAGTGACTCAGAGATAGGTAGGTAGGTAGATAGATAGATAGAGATATTCTTGATCAGATTCTTTTCCATTATAGGTTATTACAAGATATTGAATAGAGTTCTCTGTGTTGTACGGAAGGAGCTTGTTGTTTATTTTATATAAAGTAGTTATTCATAAGTTTTTGGTTTTTTTTTTACTTTCCTCCGCAAATATTCCTCATACACCCCTGCAAAGAACTCCCACCATAACTTTTTAGCCTACCATGTCTCCAGTGCTTGAGAAATGCTGGAACATGCAAAGTTAAACAGACTTCTTTATTACAGAATCACTCAGAGTCTCTAATCTGTTTGGGTGCATTGTGAATATCCAAGAGAAATAAAAGAACCACAGCACTTCCTGAAAATAGTTGACCAGGGAACTTCTTTTCAAGGGATTACCTATTGCTTCCCCAGTGGCCACTAGTGTTCGAAGGAGCGCAGGTAGCTAGTGACTGTGGCACTTGTGCAGCTGTGCTCAGCACTGTGGGCATGGCATGAGTCTAGCATGTGAGTCTACCACAACATTCAAACATTTAGATCATGGATGTCTGCACTGACCCTTTTCTGAGTATGTGTGAATCCTTCGTTAAATATCCTAAGGAGTTTCCCTAGAGAATTTGTATTTGTGCATGAATTTTTAGATGTCATCTACTCTCGAGTATTGCTTTTAGCCATTTTTATAGAGGGAGTCTGGTAAAATAGTAGGGTGATAGAGTGGAGAAAGGGGGAATGGAAAGGGGAAAGGTAGCCAAGATTACATAGTATGCTTTTTTTTTTTCCGAAAACAGTGCAGAATAGCTGAAAAAAGATGAAATGACTTCATCATTTCTGTTCCTATAATTACAGTCCCTTAAAAACGGCATCAAAACATGACTCATCAGCAAGTTCATAATGATACTCACTTTGGAGGTTACTAGGGCATCTACTCATTATTATAAAAACTGATACATCAGGGAAATAATCAAGCAATTACCTTGTATGAGTTGCATTTCAGGGTGATTGAAAGTTGTTTTCTTTTGGTTGTTATTGTTCATATAGACATACTTAGCTAATAAATGCAGATGAAATGGCAGGATTAGAGAAATCACCAGTTTAGAAGCCCTAATGACATAATGATTTAGGCAAGTGAATGATAAAAATATGTAGGGATGCTCTGTTCTGGGTGAATCAGGCTGACGGTATTTTGAACATAGATCAGTCTTGTCATCATATGCTGTTGTATGTCCCTGGTACAGGAGTTCATGGCTACCCATGATGGATTCTTTCCATGAGAGGTGAACAGAATCAAATTAAGCCTCTGGGTCTTACTGGCAGTTTATAGGAAATAACAGGGCAAGAGGGATATTTTAAATGACTCCTTAAGAGTGCAAGAAGATAAAGGAAATTATCTTCAATCAAAACAATGGTGTAATAAAAAGAACAGAGAGGAAGTATCATGGATTTGAACAGACTTGAGACATTGCATGGACCTAGTTTGCAGGCTGATTCAAACAAATATCCAAAAGACATTTTTTGAAATATTTTTGGAAATTTGAGCACAGGCTGTGTATTAGATGATATTGAGGGATCATTATGAATTTATTAGTCATGATATTGGATTATTTTTTTTAAATAAGAGAGTCCTTAGCTTTTAAATGTACGTATGTAAGTAGGTATGGGTGAACGCAGATGAATAAAAAAAATAGGTAAATAAAATACAAAACAGGATAGGTCAAAATACTGGTAATTGTTGAAGCTGGTGAGGAACATATGGTGGTTCATTAAACTGTGCTCTCTATTTTTGTGTGTATTAGCAAATTCCACAATAAAAATAGAGTGATCCTTCATGAACAGATGATCTTAATCCCCACCCCCAAGAAAAGTCAATTCACATCCCTGGTGGAAACCATGAATTAGCTTTACTGGCGACCAGAATTCTATATATGAAAAGTGGAAAAGGCCTTTATATGAACACATTAGTTTAGAAAATTGCTATGGGAAAACCAAAAAATGTTGAGTTCTAGCTAACTCGACATGAGTTGTGTTGAAGTGTGTGGTCCTGAACGGTTCATGTTGAAAGATGATACCCTGTTTTCAAGTGGCAAGGAAAATGACTTGTCTAGAATTTAAGACGATGGCTCTAGGTCATATTTGAGCTCCATTTGGGCTGAAGACTTCATTGCTGCTGTTATCTACCATGATGAATGTGCTTGCATACAAGCTCTGCTATAAATCTAATGTTGGTGCAAGCAATTTCCTAGAACTGTAGAGATCCCAAGATGGTGTGACAATGGAGTATTTACATGCTGCCCCCTTGGATTTTCCTCTTACCACTCCTAAAACAAGAAAAAAAAGAAAGATAACCAATAGGCTTTTGATTAAATCACAAACCAAAAGAGAGGACAGAAGAGGGAACCAGTTAGTTGAAATTTTCTAAATGCAGGCTTTTTCTTATTTCTACTTTCCAGGTGTTTGTTCTTGAAGGTCCAACTTTAAGGCTTGCATTTACAAGCGTACGGAAAATATTTAAAATGTGGCCACCCCTGCCCTTGTCCATGCCACTCAGCCTGCTTCCTCTTTACTCTTGCTCTGCTGTCCTAGGACAAGGGCTTAGAGGATAAGAGCACTGCAGATAGCATAGTCATTCAAGCCCACATAAATAGGAGGAAATCTAAATGATAACCCGAAATAATGGAATTTCATTTCAAAGACTCTTCAGTTCTCTTGGTGTTGCTGACTGATTTCTGAGAGGTTTAGGCTCAGCTGTTAGATGTCTCAGAACCAAGGAGAGGAATCATTTGCACTATAGGCATCTGCTTGTTGGCCTAAAAGCTATCAAAATTGGTTCATAAATTAGCTTGCTCTAGAAAGAAAAGGAAACCCCGTACACTTGAGAAGTAATTCCTAAAATAAAACCGTGAGACAAGTACCTAGACATGTCTTCCCGCCAAGCCATTCTTTATGGTTTCCAACAATGTTATCTCCTCCTCCTCCTGCACCTAAGATTCCATGGGGCAGGAAAAGTCGAAGAATGTCAAGGTTTTATGAAACATTTTCAACCAGAGGCTTTGGGCAAGCCAGTGAGAGGTGTGCTGGAGATGAAGTGTCAATCTCTGCCCCGTCAATGTCAGAGAGCTGGCGGGTGTTCTCTCTTAGCTGATTACAAATGAACCCAGCACTTCTAACTCCAGGCTGTTCCACTCATTCCTCAATTCTCTCTTTGCCAGACTGAATCCATGCCCATATGTCAAGAAAATGGTGGCTTTCGGTCTATACTGGACTGGCATTTTGTCATGTAAGCTAAGACTACATCGCCCACAGTGAAAGTAAAAGCTTTCTAATACATACACGCCAATGATCATAGCAGCACTATTTACAATTGCCAAGACATGGAAGCAACCTAAGAGTTCACCAGCAGATGAATGGATAAAGAAGATGTGGTGTGTGTGTATATATAACATGTACATACACACAATGGGATATTCCTCAGCCATAAAAAAGAATGAAATATTGCCATTTGCAGCAACATGGGTGAACCTAGAGATTATCATACTAAGTGAAGTAAGCTAGACAAAGACAAATATCATATGATATCACTTATATGTGTAATCTAAGAAATGATACAAATGAATTTATTTACAAAACAGAAACAGACTCACAAAAATAGAAAACAAACTTCTGGTTACCAAAGGAGAAGGAGGGGTGGAGGGGTGGCCTTCCCCAGTCAATAGAAATAGACTAGAGGCCAGACAAGAAATTCAGGCAAGGCTGTATTGGGGCCCCTGCTGCAGCAGCGGGGAGTGAGAGCAAACCACAGGTTCCCTTGCTTGCTCTTTCCTGGGGCGGGGGGAGGGAAGCTTGTTTCTTATATGGGGGTGAGGGTAGGGGTGTGTCCAGGGGTCCAGCCAGAGAGGTGGCTTAGGTGTTCTACCCACCCCTTAGGTGGTATTGTATGCAGGGGGCATGTGTAGTACCCTGGTTTTACTCCTGACACCCTGTTTTTGCTCCAGGCTCTTCAAAAGTGGCATTTGGGTTTTTTGGTCTCTTTGTATCTTTTGGGTCCAGACTTTGCCCCAACTGCATATATGCAGTTATTTTTAGTCCCATACAGTTTCTTTGTATTTTGTTGCTCAAGGAGAGCTGTGTCCAGGTACAAGCATTGCAGCACTGCAGCAAAGGGTCCCAGGTCCCAGCCTGTCTCAGAGGGGTAAATTAGGAGTATGAGATTAACAGATACACACCACTATGTGTAAAATAAACAACAAGGATTTACTGTATAGCATAGGGAGCTATAATTAATATCTTATAATAGCCTGTAATATAGAATAGTGTGATAAAGAATATATAAATGTATAAATGACTCACTTTGCTGTACACCTGAAACTAACAAAATTTTGTAAATTAAATGTTCAATGAAAAAAAAACAAGTCAAAGTTTTCATTTTATTCACCCAGGTAAATAAGCAAAAGACAGATCTAAAATACATTCGAGTTCCAAGAGAATAGAGATTTCTGCTTTGTTCCTTGCTGTGTACTTGGCACCTAGAACTAGCCTGTAGTGGATGTTAATAAAATATCCATCCATCCATTCGCTCATCCATAAAAGGATGGATGGTCCTGCAGGACAGAAGCTCCCTGTGCTTAGATGAGTCCTTATCCTATAGGCTCAGAGCCTCGAAGTCAGTCCTACAAACTGCCTTGAGGTGCATGGGTACGTCCTGCCACCAGGCAGATCAACTGAGGGCCTCCTGAGACCCCACAGTGGCCGCCAGCATGCTAACCGCCGTTCCCTTGCCCATCCTAGATTTTCAAACGAGGAGTCATTGTGGTAACCAGACTGGGAATCATGTCTCCCATATTTTCTCATATTGGGGTTTTGGGGTTTTATTTTCTTTTTTGACTTCTCGGTATCTGAAATTGTTGTTCAGAGAGGCGTATTAAACCGTGACTCTTCCATTACCATGCATTTCTGTTACCAGCAGAGGAGGTAAATGAATCACTTAAAATGAAACAATTCCATCCTCTTTAGTACAGTATAAACATAGCCTTAGCTTTGACTGTAATTATAGTATGTGGGTGATGCTGCTGAGAAAATGGTATAATTATAACATTATGGTTGAGAACCGTCTGAGTAGAAAACACTGAGCTGCACTGTGCAGAGTTTAAGATGGGATTATAGTCCTTTTTCAATATGAATAAGACTAATTAGCTAACTGCCACTGAGAGCTTTGTAGTATGATATTAACAGTGTCATAAAGTCAAAATGAAGGGAAAATCTAATTTTCATATGTTCCTAGGAATCTTCCTTGCAAGTGCAACACAGAACAGAGAAGCTCACCAACCAGAAGGAAGCAGAGATAAAATCACAGGAAGCTAGCCTAGAAAAATCAGCACTTGAGCTTGCTTTTCCCTCTTCCCTCCTGACAAAAGGGCCTTCCATAGGCATATCAAGTACCCAAAGTTGTATTTCCTTGAATATAGCTTTTAGAGTTTTTACTTTCAAATTTTGAAATAAGCTTTATTTCCTTAACTATGGCTTTCTCTTTAATAGACTTGTTCCATCGTCCTAGATTTTATGCTACTGTAAATTAAAGAAGACTAGGTGTTCTGTATCCTAATTGGGGGGTTGATGACATTATGTGCATTTGTCAACTCATTGCAGTATAAATTTAAATTTGTGTTTTCACTGTGTATAAAGTTTATCTCAATGTTTATAATGTTAAAAAATTTTTGAAGTCCAGAGATTTCCAGCAACAAGAAATATAAACAAGTAGAAAGAACATAGTCAGAAACTTGGCCTAGAGTAGCTGCCCCACCATGTGAAAGTCATGGACCTCTTAAGCCTCTATTTTCAAAAATAGGCATACTTATATTTAGACCCTCACCTTTACAGGCGCCAGGTATGACCAAGATGTGCACATTGCTTGCATGTGTTCTAGGACTCTGTAAACCATAGGGATTCTCAAAGGAGAGGAAATTGTGAGCTGTTCCAACAACAGTGAAATAGGGTGGCAGAGGCTCTGTCATGGAACCAGACTCTCTAGTTCTTTTCTCAGATGAAGGAGGACATAGCCAGCAGTTCAAGGATTTTGTGAACGTGTGTGTCTACGTTTTGGAGGATGAAAGGGGAAATAATTGTCTTCCTGACTTCATCTCTATTCCTGGCTTTTCCTAGAGCCTTATTCCTCTCTTTACCTAAAGCCTCAAAACAGAGACTTCTCACTCTCTTTTGTAAATAAACATCAGAAAGCTGAGATTTCACTTCGCTTTGTCTTACCCTACTTCTTTAGTATGACTGTTCTAAATTAATAATAATAATCATAGTAATATTATATGTTATATACTACATATAGTGTTTATAGTACATATAGTATATATTATACACTAGAGTATATATTATATGCTATTATTGTTACTATTATTATTGTTATTGAAGAGAAATAAAAGTAGTAATAGAAATGAATAGAAATATTTCTTGTACCCGACTGGCAGCTTGTATGGCAACTGCCTGCAGATTTTGGTTGTTTCAAACTTTGCTTATTTTGTAGCATCCTCAACAAACTTATGACAACCTGGAATGCCTTTAGCCTTTAAGATCCTGTGTCTTAAACCTGACCAATATTTCTTGTTCTTGGAATCAGTAACAATAATCTTTTCTGAGAGGATCAAAAAGCACAACTGATTTTCCTAAAACTTCCATCAAGTGAGAGGAGTATTTGAAAAATGAAACTGAAAGGAGCAGTGCTGTGAGAAGCCTTGCCCGAGCACTCAGGCTCTGAGTCAGGCAGTCGTGGCTCGAATTCTGACACTGCTGCTTCCTAGCTGTGGGATTTTGGACAAATCACTTAACCTTTGAGCCTTAAGCTGCTGATCTGTTAACAAAGATAAATGCTACCTGCTTTATAAGCGTGCACAAAAATTTCCAGTGAACATGATATTAGTTTCCTTCCTTTTTCTATCCAGCTCTGAAAATATGTGGTGTAGGAAGTCATTAACATTTCATTAACACAAGGGGAAAATTTATAAATATACCAAACCCAAGATCTGAGATCCTTGAGGATATTTTTTAAAGAGGCACTAATTTGGAATTTTATCAATGAAGTAAGAATATTTGTAAAGTAATTAATTAAAAACAAACAAAATACTTTAGTGAATCTGGGGAAAATAAACTGAAGACAAATATTCAGAAAAAGAGAAAATTATCAAAGCAATAAGATACAGGACACTTGATATTTGCAAAGTAATAGAAGTCATAAAACCCTATTAAAGAGGAGACAAATCCAAAAAGGCCTCTTTGAAGGCCTTTTGAAAACAGACATCTGGAAAATTATGGTCTACTCCCTGGGTCTTATTTCCCACTCTGGAAAAGCAACTTCCTCTTGCATGAAAAGAACAGCCAGGAGATGAAATGATTTATCAGAACTGGTGAAAATAATTAAATCCAAAAAGCATGATCCCGGGCATGGAATGGAGGTGATTTCTACAGAGATTTTGCAAATAAAGTAGCTCAATACATGGATTTAGTTTGACTGCTATAAAGCAGTGTAACTGGTTGAGAAAACAGAGAATGTTCTGAAAATCCTGTTTACTTTGGTGGTAAGCCAGCCATCCAGGGGAGAAACCAGAGTCTTTTTCTTTAAGAAATGTAGGTTTCAGTTGGAAGAAAAAAATAGAAAGGTAGGTTTCAACCTTCAACCTAGTGAATTGAGACTATTTACTAAGCACCTATTATGAGTATAAAGCTATCTTAGATGACCTAGGGAGTGAATGGTTAGGGGGCCAGGGGTTAGAAAGAGAGAAGATATGGCCCTTGGACCTGAAGGCTTACAATTTATTTGAGGGCTTTTTGTCCCCATTTTCCTTACACCATGATTTTATTCAAAGTCATATAAGAGGCCACATAAATTTACTGGGGATAATATTACAGAGAGCAACAGTGACACTTAAATGCTTCCATTATATTCACTACCCCAGTTATCTGCAGTTGCCTGGGGAAATTGCAAGCAAGGACAGGAAAATGCCAGTACCAGCCAGTTCCAGATAATGAAATTATTTGCTCCAAAAACTTTCACTGTATTACTAAATTAGATTGGTTCGGACTAAAAAGTAATAGGACTGATTTTCTTATGTGACTCATGAATTAATTTAACTCTAAAGATAATTCCCAAGGAAGAGTTTTAAAAGTCCTTTGGGTAGTAACAACCTCATTGGAATTTATTTAAAACTTCCCAAGGCACTCACTTTTAAAGATAATGTTATTTCAATATATGAATGCCGGCATAATGATTAAAATGGTAAGTTTTATTACTTTATAATCACATCAAGTGCTAATAGTTGAAATAAAATATGTGATATTACTGAATGTGATGATGCTATATAGGGTATGGAAGCCTTTTTTTATGAAGCGCATGAATGCTGTCATTGCAGTTGTCCTCCTGGGACTCTGAACCAGATGCCCCAAGTAAGTAGGTAACATAGACTTTATCTTGAGCACCTTTCCAAGCATTGTAAACTCATGAGTGCAGGTAGCCAATGTCAGCTTACAGCTATCAACTTCAGGGTGATTTAAATGATTATAGGTCTTCTTTAGAATGAAATGAACTTAGTATCTTACCTGCTCCATAGGGACTTTGCTGGAACAAAGTGGAATCGTCAAATAGGGGAAGGAGATCAAGCAAATAGGGTTTTCCTGATTCCTCCATCCTAGTAAAAAGGGTCCTGCATGGGTAGTAAGAACCCCTACAGTGATTCTGGGAGACTTTCATGAATGTTGCCAAGTCTTGGGCTTCCTATGATTGAATTCTAAAGAAACCACACTGCTCACATGTTCCCTGAAAGTATGTCTGATTCACATCTAAGAGGCAAAGTATCTTATTTTATGATGGTTTAGTCCCCAGTAACCTTCAGCCTCCACCCAGCCACATCTCTAATCTTTCCATGGCCTTCCATCATCTTGTAGATTGCAAGAGGCATTAGTGAACCTCCAGATTCTCAAGGCTGGACCAGATTTTCGGTGGATACCCAGTGCAGTGCTGAGAATGAAACAGGAAACTTGGTGCATGGTGGCCTTTTATCAATAGGGAATTGAGACGAGCTGGTGAGGGGCCCCAAATTAGCAGACACACATGGACCAAGAGACACACTTCTCTCTCTCAGCTGGGCCGTAGTGTATCCATGAGTATTCTCGGAGCTATGAGAAATGGGAGAGACATACACCTCCTTAGAGGGACACGCTGAACTGTTGTCAGTCTCTCCTCTCTCTTCTCCTCCGTTTCCATTTATTCTCTCTCTCTCTCTCATCTGTCCAGCGAATGTGTTTACTCAAAAACTTTTTCTAGACTGATATTATCAATCCAGAGATGGATGGTAGTTTTGTATTAAAAGGGAAAGTTGTATTAGGTGATGTCATTTAGTGGGACTTCTGCTGTATTCTCAATTTAAGCGTTACGTCCCAGTACAAGTATTTTTACAGTGTGCTTTTCAACCTAGTAGTATATTCGCCTCAGCCATGAATTAAACTCTTGATTTTAAAAAATTAGCCCCAAAAAGTACGAAAGAAAAAGGCACTGTTTTAAATTCTATAAGTGAGCTACGTACTTAACTATTTGGGGGCATCATTCAGTTGTGTTTGTTTTTATTTGGGATCATTAAAAGGGAAATGTGTAAGTGCTACTTTATTGTATAGCTGTGCTGATGCAGAGCTTTCAAATTACAAGTCATAAACCAAGAGTTTTTGGCCAGAGGAAAGTTCAAAATTAGAATCTGGTAAACTCTGTGCCTCAAGAATTAAGTAAAATGTTGCACACATCCCACTCCTTTTGCCAAACAGACAAAGTGAAAGTACTAGATTTTGTACCATAGGTAGTTATGACAACTATAGGGAATTCTGAACTTTAAGACTTTAAATTCTGAACCCAAGTTTTTTGATCTTAAAAAATAAAATACGGTCTTAAAAAGTATGCCTTTAAAAATGATGGCACTGCTGCAGCATGAATTATCAAAATTACAGTCTGCATATGGTGGGTATGGCTAGCACGTCAGATGGGGTCTCTGGTCTAATGAGTGCCTCCTTTTAAAGGCCGTGTTTTTATTTCTTCTCTTTTTCTTACCCTCTGATTTCACTGACCTAAATGGGTTTTACTACTGTTCATGTCACAGAGGCCAAAATGGGTTATTAAAGTGGGTTATTGCGTTAAGAAGACATTGAGATATTATCTTAGTTTGCTAGTGTTTATAAAACACTAGCAAAGTTACTATTTGATGCAGAATTGTAAGAAAGGTTTGTAATCACTGAAGGGAGAGAAAAAAAATATTGTTTACAGTTCCCTTGTTGAAGATATTCATCATCAGAGTTACCACCTAGAAATACTTTATTAACATAATAGTATTTACATCGTTTACCATGTGCTAATCTAAACACTTTACATATTTTAAATCATTAGTAATGCTCATAGCAATCCTACTATTATGCTTGTTTAATGCATGAGGAGACTGTGCACAGGAGGATAAGTGATTTGTTCAAAGCATGCATAGCTAAGAAGTACACAGCTGCGATTCACACCCAGGCATCCTGACTTGGGCACCCTTGCTCGTTACCGCTGGGCTGTGCTGCCTCTGTACATCTTCTTGATGTTGAACTCTTCTTCTGGAATAGTGGGAAGTAGGGATACAAAGAGATTGAGAGTATGGGCTTTGAAATAGGACTTCCTGGGATGGTGCTTCCCATCCCTGGGTCAAAGTTTTCCCATCGTTACCATGGGATACCATCAGTTCCCATCTCATAATACTTGTTAGAAGGATTAAATGAGATAATACACCAAAAGCTCTGAGTACAGGGCCTGACAGATGGCCTGTTCAAGAGCTAGCAATACGTATTAGCTCGTTATCTTAATAAATATATTAACATCAACCTTAGTATGTGACTTATGATAGCCAAATTTCCTGGGTGAATAGATGATTAACATATATTAAGCAGGCACTTTTTAGAGTTTACCTCACAATAAGTCAGTAAGGTAACTCTCACATTCCCATTTCACTGAATTTGAGAACACAGACTACAGGAAAATACATTATTTTCTAAAATAAAATAAGCAAATATTCAAACTCAGAAAACCCTGGCCCCAAAGTCTTAGCTCCTTCTACCACCCTTATCTTGTTCTAAACACCAGATTTGTTCAGTCAATCCCTGCATGGATCAAAAACATCAACGCAAAACAGAGGCAAGAGTAAAACAGAGAAAAGAGAGAAAAAGTACTATTATGCTTGTGAAATTACATCATGGGCATGGAAACACATGCAATGCAGCTGTATTGGCTCAGAGGATAACAGCCGTGCTTCTCTGGGCTAAGACCTGTCTGAGCCCATAAATAAAGTTACATTAATAATTATGGTATGGTGAGAGACCACCCAGGAAATCTTGCTTGATATAGGAAGTGGCAGCTGTGGCTCCTAATTGAGAGCTATTGCTTCTTGAATCAGTGCTGAACCATTGCTCCCGGGGGATATTCAGCCTGCTCTGTCCCTGGAAGATGTGAAACTCAACAGCTGACCCAACCACTTGTCATTGTTGACGATCCTATAAATTTCTCGTAAGACAGGAACTCTATGTTCTAGTTCAGACCAAGTGAATATTTCCTGTTTGTTGACCTACAACTTCAAGGGTGCTAAGTCATCAGTTTAGAGAGATTCCTTTACTCCCCTTTGCTGTAAGGGTTATTATAGTTCTATTAAACGGTCAAAGGGAATGCCTGCATATTTCCTTTTCGCTAGATACACTAGCCATTCCCTCTTTTTTTCTATCTCCTCTCTGCTTTCACTTTGTCTCTTATCTGTTTACTAGTGGTACCCTGAATTTTAGAACCAGCAGGGTAGTGATACAAAGGCAGTGGTAAATGCACTGGTTGTGAATTTCAGAGATCTGGTACAAATCCCACCTCTGCCTCTTATTAATTGAATGAATTTAGATAAGACGTTTAACCTCTCAAAGTCTTACATTCCCATCTATAAAGTGGGGATAATACTGACTGCCTCCTGTGGTTGCCTTGAGCATTAAATGTATGTGTTTCTGGAACACAGTTGCATGTAGTAAGTGTTAGCTGAGTCTCTCCCAGTGCCCGCCCCCCATGTAAGAAAAGATGCATCTCAAAAGACCCAAAAGAGGTGCCCTTTTCAAGGTGAAGATTTACAATCTTTTCTTAAATATATCCATTCTAGTGTTTCATTTTCTTTATGAGCCAAAGGTTGTCTTATATCTTACTGAAGTTCATAACATGAATATAATATTGTCTTTGAAAAGGGAGCCCCTAATGACCTCGGGCCAGCAGGGAAACCTCTGATCTTGTCTTTTCTCCCTTTGTGGTTACTAGACAACACATTCTGCCAAGAGTTGAGACCCCAAAGTATACAAATCAACTAGGGGAATCAAAAACAGTGATTCCTAAGCCCCTCTCAGATAATTTGATTTGGTCAGTCTGGGGGTGGAGCTCTGAAACCTAGATGTTTCTCAAGCTCCCCAGGTGGAGAGCACACTGGTCCCCCAGGACCACCTACACCTTCTGCAGCAGGATTTACGCAGACGGTTGATTGCAGCTCCACAAAGAAAAGGGAGTCAACGTGGAAAAAACCATCAGGGCCATGGAAATGCCTCATCTGGGAGGAAAACTCCCCTTGTGCCTGCCCCAGAATGCCAGATGATTTTCTCCATAACCACAGCAACCTTTTATTTTTAAGCCATTCCTCATTCTCCTGTTAAGTTCAAAATAGTGAATACATTCTTAGTAATTATCTTGCTTGTGTTTGACAAGATTTAATTATAGCAATAAGCACTTAATTTATCCTGTAGTATCTTTCTGCTCTAATATCTGGGTCCTTCCACAGCATATAGTTGGATTTTATCTAATGGGCAGATGCCCTCTCTTTAACATTCATATTATAATTTAATGCCTTTGTTTGTGCTTCCAACAGAATCCTTTAAGGATAAAAGCACTTGAAGAACTATAAAAGGATAATGTCCAATTGTCTGCCCTGGACCTGTGTACCTAAATGTCTACCTGCTAAGTTACACCCGTGGAAGGGATGAAAGCAAAATAGAAAGAAATGGAAAGAGTTTGAATATCAAGAATGAAAAAATTAATCCTCTGTAGTGACTTTGGCAGTCCCTAAGCTTCTGGCCTCACTTTGCCCATTCATCTCTAAAGGGATTATGCTCAGTCATAGGTCACTGGCGTTTGGATTCTATATCCTATTAGCAAAATATTTTTTTAACAGAAGCCAACAAAATACATGTTTACATATTTATAAATTATTTATGTACACTATTCTAATATATTTTGTTCTATAAAGACATAAAAATATAAATTTTAAAATCTTAAGTTGAACCAAGCAATATTATAAAATACTTTAATGTCTGACAGAACAAATACTTCCTGCAATGTGTTTGAAGAAGTTACTTCTTTTAGAAGAGGAAGTGCTCATTTAACAGTTTGTGAAACACAGTTTGAAGGTTGGATCTATGCTACATGTATCTCAATATTTGGTTTTAATTATAACCTCAGCCTCATATCTGGAAAGGGCAAGATATACACAAAGTCAGATGTTAAAAAAATGAAGAAGAGTGGTAGAAGGTGTCTGTCTATATTTCACAGTCTTTAGGACAATTTCCCATTTTGGAAATCAGCTTCCTATCAGATTTGGTTAGAGCTATTCTACGAGTAAGAAAAGCATCAGCTCAGCCATTTCCTTATTGTTGATCTGGGCTGGCATTGTTAGAGTTACCTCAATAAGAGATTTCTTTACACGAATATTTTTAAGTCATTCGTTTGCTACATCATGATTAGTTAAACCATCATAATATCAGTTTAACCTGTTTATCCATTAAATTAGCCATGGAGAACCTGTTTTAAAAAATGCTCTAACATGTTAAGGGACAAGGTACTACTCACCAGCCCTTGGAACTGTGCCTTCCCACTCTTCCTGCAGAATTCCTCTAATACCAAATGTGACATGATTCTGGCACAAGCTGAATGAAGGCTCCATGTGACTCTCCATGTTCAGTATTAGTAAACCTTAATTTCTGTTTCGTGTGTTATTTTCATTCCCAATGGATCATCTTGCATGGCCCATTTTGAAAACAATAACCTAGATAATCTTTCGGTCCTACTGGTGATTATGTAGCCTCTCATTTTTCTTAATTTCAAATACCTCTGCTGCCAGTATTCATAGCCTGCTTTTGTTAATAGATGTTTCTGTCCTGTGCATCCTGACCTCATATCCAGCAGCATCTCTTCCCAGACCTGTCTTTTCACTACTGCACATCCCCAAGCCTCTGATTATTGCTCTGACTCTGAGGGCCAGAAAAAAGATTCTGGAAATACATAAAATATTGCCCTACCTGCCAAGAATCAATAATTGTGCAGTTCAACATTGCAGCAATTCACCACAATTTTTAGCACCCTAGTATGTGTAAGAAGGAACCTCGATAAAAAACATGCAAGAATCACAACTTCAAGAATGTTTGAGATCATGCAAGAACTTGATGCTTGTGGAAGCTTTCACTTTATTCAGGCAAATTCAGACCCAATCTGTGTGTAGTTTCATTTTGTTTTCAATTTCCTAGTTAACCGACTATACCTAGATACCTATTTGCTGCCATCTAGTGTAATAAAGTCGGTTGATGATGCATGGAATTCTGAACTCTGCATGGTTGAATGTTAGTACTTAAAATACTTCATTTTGGTTTCTTAAAAGCTTTCAAAGTGCCTAATCAGTGACCTATTTTTCTTATCACTAGGACCCCGGACATGGTCTTAATGTTGTCATAGAGTCTGGGGCCCAGGATCAAGCTTGGTTCACTCTGTAAATGTGACACTTTGAAAGTTGGTGGAGCCTTAGAGGCTGGTAGATGAATAATAATCGGGGGTCATCATGTTTCACGACCATGATTGTTACTTCACGGAGGCAGGGGGACACATAGCCTGGCTTCTTACCAGCTGTGACCTTGGCCAATTCATTTCTCTTTTTTGGAACATCATTTTCTTCATCTGCAAAGTGAAACGGTGGGCCTAGCTGGCTGTCAAGGTCTCTTCCAACTCTAAGAGTGTGTGACTGCATATAAACTATCTTCTGCTTGGAACCGCCAAAGTCACTGCTCCCAGAATTCTCTTTTATGTCTGAAATAAATGTTGCTTCTCTAGCTCTTCTGTATGTTTATCTATCTTTTGGGTTATGGTTTTAGAAGTGAGAGGAAATTCTGACTTGGGAGAGAGAAAGAAGCCATTTCGGACCGTGACTGTATGCCCTTTCCTCCGGAGAGTTGCCCAATGGAAGGTTGTCCACCAATAGATAAGCAGATACTCACCAATATGCATCTAACCTCCTCTTTTAACTCATAATGGCAAATTTAGAAGCATAAAGACTTGTATAAACGATTGACTTCCTAAACTGCACCCCCATTTTTTCTCTCCCCTTTGCCCATCAAAACTTTTCTATGAAGGATCCTAGGTCTGTTGTAACTCATACTGCTCTTTCCTTTCTTTATACAGATCAATATAGCTACTGCAGTATATCCTAAAATGTTATATTTTCTGATCATTTCATATGTGTAAATCTTATTTCCCCAACTAGATTGAAAACTTCATGGGAGGCAGGGACTATCGTTAGCTTCTCACTTCCACGAGGGGATCTGGCACTGCTGTTTAGGGATACATGTGGTTCTGATTTTAAGGATGCTTTTCCGATTTGCTTTATATAAATGAGGTTAAAAGGTGAAGTGCAAGACCTTCTCAAACCAAGTACAGGACAGTGAATCTCTAAGCTCTAGTCTCTAGAAGCTATCTAATAGCTCACAGAAGCTGATAAATCTCTGAGCCTAATGCCAAAAAAAGCAACCTTACCATAAAGAGAAAACCCAAATAAAACTGAAAGAGGCAGTGCAGCATATGAGGAAAAAGATTTTGAAATGAGAAAAATCTAGATTCAAATCCCAGCCTTGCTACTTACTGGTTTGTGTTTTGGCTAAAAAGTGATTTACCTTTTCTGAAGTTAAGCTCCTTAATCTATAATATGAAGATTATAATACTCTCATACAACATTCCTCACAGAAGAGTTGTCGAGATGAGAAAGCATAGGGCAAGAACTTAGCACATAGTAGGAGCTCAATCAGTGGTAGTCAAAAAGAACTTTTATGCATTAAGTAAAATGTTTTTACCTATATACTATAAAAATTATTCAATTTAAATGAAAGTGTGCAGTTTTAGTATAATCAGGGCATTTATAATTGAGGTACTAAAGTGAGTGGTACATTCCCATAGAGAAGCAGCTCTTACCAGGGGTGATTCTCTTCCCCAGGGGACATTTGGCAATAGCTACAGACATTTTGGTAGCCACAGCTTGGGGAGAGGGGAGTGCTGCTAGCATCTAATGGACAGAGACCGGCAATGATGCTAAACATCCTACAGTGCTCAGGATAGTCCCCCATAACAAAGAATTACCTGGTCCAAAATTATCAGTAGTGCTGAGGTTGAGAAACCCTGCCATAGAAACTGGAGAGCCCATTACTTCTGACATAAATTTGTTTTAAATTTTAAACTGACTAGATGCCTGAATAAGAAGGTCGCTTCCATTCTGGTGGATTCTGAACAGTTATGCCTAGTCCTAAATATCTTTCCATGTGAACCATTTTGGTGTTTCAGATTCCACTGTGAGCCGTACTTTTAGGCTAAATCATTACAATGTATAAGGCCCTGTTATATTTCAGAAATATCCTTGGAAGTCAGTAGATGAAGGAGTGAGGATCTAATAGTCCACATGAATAGAAACAATGAGAGTTTCACATGCAATTTTAAATTTGATGAGCTTGTTCTCTGTAATAACGGTGTTGGTTCTTTGTTGAAAATCAATCATGTGCCAGGTACTCTATGTAAATATTCTGATTTAATTTTCAGCAACTGTGTAGGTATTTTGCTTTCATTTTACACATGGGAAAACTGAGGCTTAGAAACGTTATATAATATTTCTAGCAAGTTGCACATCTGAGATTCAAACCTAAATCCAGCTGGCCTTCAAGCCTGTGCTCTTTCTACTGCCCCATACTGCCCCTATCTACCAAGGGGCTCAGCCTGGAAACAGGGATGGGTGCGTTTTAGAGGAAATAAGGTAGCAGAGAAACTTTTATATAGATTAGGAGCTTTGCTCCGGAAGGTTAGATTGGGTCTCCTGCTTAGGGGTCCTTGAGTGTCCATGACCTAGGTGAAAACCCATAGCTTCCTCAGGACAGTTGACCAGAGAGAATGGATTTGTTGAAATGCGGGTTACCTCTTATTCCTCGATTTATACAATTTGCCAGTTCAGCAACTTTTTTTATGTCCTCCGTGTTTAAGCCTGACACAATACATTTTCTAAATTCTTCCTTTTTAACTAAATATGTTTTTCCTTTGAAATCAGTTCTACCATCTAAACAAGTACCATCAAATAGAAATATGACAGCTGCATATGCAATTTTAAATTTTCTATTAACCATAGTAAAAAAGTAAAGAAACAGGTAAAAATTTTTATAATATATCTTATTTAGCCCAATATATTCAAAATATAATTTCAACATGTAATCTAATAAAAATGGTATTATGATATTTTACATTATTTTTTCATAATCTTCAAAATCTAGTGTGTATTTTACATTTACAGCACACCTTGGGATGCTTAAATTTTCAGAGAAATGAAATGTAGTCCTACTGAAGCAAAGTGATATTTAAGGAAAACTGTTTTGCACTGCTTTTACTTTTAAATTTAAATTAATTAAAATAGAATAAAATTAAAAATTCAGTTTCTTGGTTGCAGTACCCCATTTCAAATGTCCAATATCCACATCACGCTAGTGGCTACCATATTGGACAACACAGATCTAAATTCTTGCCCCGCAGAATGTGGTCACCAAAAGCAGCATCAGTAGCATCTGGGAACATGTCAAAAATGCAAAATCTCAGATCCTACCAACTGAATCTGCATTTTAACAAGATTGCCAGGTGACGTCTATACATATTAAAATTTGAAAAGCATCTCTAAAAAACTACAGATCTCTCCAACAAAGGGCTCCAGAAAGAGGGAATAAATGAAGAACTATGAGGGCTTAGGAAATTTGCTGCAGGAGCAATGCCAGGGCTTGGTATGATGAGTTCTGTTGAGAAGTTGTAGTTTCCCACAAAGGCAGCCGTGGCTGCTCTACTGCGTGGACTAACACAAGGCCATCCCGGAGTCTGGAGCTGGCTCTGCTCCCAGGATCTATGGCATAGAATCTAACACTAACGTCCATGACTCCTGCAATTAAGGCAGCTGCACTCTCAACGCCGTATATGCTTAAAACTGCAACTTTAGAACCCTTGAAACACAGCTGCAAGCATATGTTTCTGCTCCACACGGTGGAATTTAAGGCTGGACCTTCTTGGGAGACCCCAGGAAGATCACCCCCAGAGGGGCTTGTGCTCTCCACCGCACTGCCACCCCTGAGAGCCAACACAGACACACTCAACATCCTCGTTATTTGGGGGTTCATCGTTCCCCTCGGAGATTCAATGCATGCTACTTTGCCTTGCTAACCCTTATTTGGTTTGTTTGTCACAGGACTCGGCATTTGAGGGGAATTTCAATATATTTGCTTAAGGAATTTACTGTACTAATCTAACATAGAAGTTCATTGTTCTAATTCAGTGGTTATCAACCCTGGTTGCACGTTAGCACCTGGGGCGTTTAAAAAAGTAGCAATGCCCAGGCATCATCCCAGTCTTTTTTTTTTTTCACTTCGTACACTGAGAGTAGTGTTTATTTTTTTAAAGATATAATTGACCTATAACACTGTATAAGTGTTGCCCAATCTAATTAAATGAGATCTCTGGAAAGTACTTTGTTAAAGATCCCCAGCTGATTCCAATGTGCAGCCAGCGTCTAGAACCACTGGTCCAGTTTGAAAGAGCCCTTAGCGGGCACTCAGGTGCCTTAAGTCAATGCTTATCAATCTTTAATGTGCCTACAGATAACCTGGGAACTTGTTAGAATGCAGATTCTGATTCAGCATGTATGAGGGTTAATAAACCTAACTTTGTGTACGGATGTGTCCCTAGTGGCATTTGGTTGGTGACCATCATCAGCCTGTTTCCATCTCAGCAAACTAGAAGTTAACCACTCTCTCCTTACTCCTCTTTGAAGCCTTTCTCTGTCTCTCCACATTCAGCTCTTAGTAATTACAATTTTTTTTGATTTCCGAAAGCAGTTATCTTTATTTGAGCTACCTTTTATTGTTAGCTACTTCTCACATGCACGTGTCATTTCCTATACTACTTACAGCTCTTCAAAGGCAGAATCCATGTGTCATGTTATTTTCATAATTCCCACATCTGAAGGAGTGCCTTACACATTATAGGTGCTGCATAAATGCTTCTTGGTTAATGGAATATCTTTGTGAAAGTCTCTTAAAAATCCCTAAGGACTTAAAAATGCAAGCTGTTTTTCTTTGTTGAGCAGAAAAAAAGAAGTTCAGATGGGCAAGGGGGTAGAGGAGATTAGAGATTTCTATTTTTGCATTAGCTTTTTTCATTCTGGGTACATATTTAAATTTTGGAGAATTACTTTGTAAGTTAATGGTTTTAACTGTTTGGAAGAGGGCATCGTTGACATTTTAGACCAGATAATTCTTTGTTATGGGGACTGTCCTGTGCATTTTAGGATGTTTCACAGCATCTCTCGCCTCTACCTGCTAAATGCCAGTGTCACCCCTCCCCCAGCCATGACAATCAAATATGTCTCCAGCAAATGTCTGCTGGGAAGAAAACTCATCCATGGTTAAGAACCCTTGGCTTAGAAGAATGAAGTGTGACACAGCTGCCTTACTGCAGTAGTAAATACCTTTAAAAATTAACACACCCACACTCACCCACCGCCCCCCCCCACACACACACAAGAATGACAAGCTATGATCCTGAGAAATATGTATATTTACAAGTATTTATAGGAAAATGTTCTCTCTCATTGCATTTTGGAAGCCATGGCTGTGTATACCATATTTATTTTTGTATTTGTCATACTGGTCATTCTTTTATGGAGATAGAAATATATACAGGAAACATTTTAAAAATCTGAATATAAACTTAAGAATTCAAACATGTGGTAGGAGTAATTACACCAAGCAAGAGAATGTACCCAGAGCAAAAATTATTAAGAAAGAATGACCAGGCTGATTCCTTCTCAGGGAACTGGCCCAGCCTCTTTATACAAAATAGTCCGTCTGCTGTGCCATCATCCTTGGACCGAATATATTGTTTCAGCAAGTTGATGATGCTAAGCTGAAGCCTGGCGCATAGACAGGTGTTCAATGATTGTTGTTGAATAAATGAAACAATGCATGTTGAGTGTGTCTGTAAATCCTAAAACTAAAAAGCTTTGTGTGCTCATTACAAAAGACTCTGTTTTATTACATTGAAACTCCAAACCTTAGAAATGAAATTACATAGAAGACTATATCATCATCGGTGAGAATTAAATGGCCTCAACAAAATTACAAGACAGGGAAAATAAAGGCTCATTCATCAGTTGGTTTCTTCTGGCTATAGAAGGCTCCCTTGAGACTTTAGGAGGTTCATGTTTTTCAGGGACAGAGATTTGACTTTGGCAAAACATGGCTATACTTTTAGGCTTGGACGAGAATATCCCCACATGTACTTTTTCCTCCCGTTCCTGGCGAAGAACTTGCATGTGAGAACCAGACAAGAGGCTCCAGTGGTGGGAACAAGCAGGATGCCTTCTGGGCTTAGAAGGGAAAACATGATGTATAAGTCAGTGGTTCTTGAATTCTGCTGTACTTTAAAATCACTGGAGAGCTTTTAAAAATCCAATGCCAAGATAACTAAATTAGTGATTCCATAAATTACCAATTAAAGCAGAATCTTGAAGCCTAGAACTCCAGCATCAGTATTTTTTTTTAATTCCCCAGAAGATCCCAGCATAGGATGTGTTAATTCTGACTATAGCCCCTCTGCCAGCTACTGATTTTCGGGATTTGAATCATCTTATTAAAAAGAACCTGACGACTTCATTCACAAGTGCTTCAGTTAAGTTTCATTTAGGACATTTTCATATGACCAAGGGATCCAGTAGTGTCTTTTGTGCAGTGAGTTACAATTCCCTATTTTAGGACAGTGGTATGCCTAAATTAATGATAAGGATTTTTAAATTGAAAAAGTGACTATCTCGTAGAGGATAGGAAGAAATAAAAATTGAATTATATGTAGTAAATTTTAGCGTTAAGTATAATTTCTTGCTTTATACGTTTTAGATAGATGTTCTAACTGAGATAAAATTCACATAATATAAAATTTGCCATTTTAACCATTTTAAAGTAGTTTTTAGGGTATTCACAATGTTGTGCAACCATCACTACTACCTAATTTAAGAATATTTCCATCACTTCTACATAAAACCCTCTACCCATTACTAGTGACTCCCAATTTCCCTCCCCCTCATTCCCTAGAAACTACTAATTTACTTTCTGTCTTTATGGATTTGCCAATTCTGGAACTTTTATTTAAATGGAGTAATATACTGTGTGGCCTTTTGTGTCTGGCATTTTTCACTTGGTAAAATGTTTTCAAGGTTCGTCCATGTTGTAGTGTCTATCAATATTTCATTTCTTTTTATGGCTGAAGAATATTTATTAAATGATATACCACATTTTGTTTATTATCCTCTCATCAGTTGATGAACACTTGGGTTGCTTCTACTTTTTTATTATTATGAATAATGCAGCTGTGAATATACTTGTACACGTTTTTGTGTGACCATATGTTTTCAGTTCTCTTGGGCACCTACCTAGGAACAGCATTGCTGGGTCATGTGGTAACTCTGTGTTTAACTTTCGAGGAACTGCTAAACTGTTTTTCTATAGTGGCTGTACCAGCTTACATTCCTACTGGAGGTTCTAGTTATTCCACATCCTCTTGCTTTATATTTTAATTATTTGATTATTATCTAGGTTGTCCCTTAGCTTAACCAAACGGAAAATAAATTTTTACTAAATTTAGTGCTAATTATTTCTTTGACATCTCAAAACCATGCTATATAGAATACGTTTTTCTTAAATAATGAAACTATGGCAATTCTATTTCCGAAGTCAGTTATCTTGCAGGACAGTAAGTATGTGTTTTTGAGATGATGCTCCTGTTTCCATCTTCCAGCAGGCTAACCCTGTTAGAATGTGGGGCTGCTGGAGCTGCCTTGGTACATCACCCTCCCTAGCCAGAGAAAAGAACACCAAGGAAAATAGTGCCCCTTCCTTTCCACCCGAGAAGCCCTATTAGTAGTCACAATAGTTTTAAGAGAACTGATGGGAGAAGAGAGAAAAATCTTAGATCGGATAGGAAAGCATATGATCATTCTGTCCAAGAGATTAAGTGAAATAATGTAAAAGCACTAAGTAAGCTATAGAGAACAAAGGAAAGATGATTGATTAGTGCCCCTGAACGTTCAAAACTAGAATTATGTTCAACTGCAACTATTTAAGAAAGGCAGTAAATACATTTGATAATGAAAATGTTCCATGAAAACGAATTAAAACCACAAAACAAGTTTTGGTGAAAAGATAAATGCGTAAATGCTAATAGCACTGCATGCACAGCTCTTTGCACAACATTTCCTGCTGTTGCCATACAGGTGAGCTCTTCAGAGAGGCTGCATCCAGTTAAATCCTCTGCCAGACCACGTGTGCTGCAAATACTTTTCCAAGACCCTGCAAAGTTCACTTGACTTGACATTCATCTTAAAGTAACTGGACATGTTTACTAAGCCTTTATTTTAGTCAACCTTACAATGTTTTAAATGCACCAAGAATCCATTTTTTTAAGCATACTAGAGTTTAATTTAAAATAATAAAAAAGAAAGAAAGAAATAGTTCAGGGAAGATCTTGTGAACTCTTGTGCTCCACTCTAAGCCATTAAGTGCCTAAGCAGAAGATTTTACAGGTGTGCCTTCCTCAATTCCACAGAGAACCATAAAGGAAATCAAGTGTGAAGGTGAATTCCTTACATTCAGTATTGTCCAATACAAAATATTAAATTCTTTGCCAATTTCCAACATTAAAGATTTTTTTTTTTGCCAATAGCTTATATGAACTGAGTAGTTGCAGTTTCATAACCACTTGGCAGTTCCATAGGTTAAAAAAAAAACCTACCAGACTTTCAAAGGATGTGCTCTTTGACACTATCTTATCTACAAGGCAGTTTAGTTACCTTTGACAATAGCGATCAACTAGGAAGTTTCAGATTTCTTTTACCGTATTTTGACAGGCCAGCATCCATCAGGGACAAGACCTTCAGTGCAAGGGCCTGTAAGGTGCTCTAAGGTGGAGGAATCGCTGAATTCCTGAAGCTCTTCAGATAGAAGAGTGCTTTGGAAATGACAAGTGTACTTTGGAGAAGGATGCGTGGCCTCAAAACACAGCTTTAAAAGGGAGGACTCCAAGATGCTGGGCGAGGGCTTCTTTCCCCTCCACCTAAGGGTTTACAAGTGCTGTGCGAAATGCAGTGCCCCTCAGTCCAGAACCTAGTCCCCAGAAAGCCCCAGCAAATATTTAGGCTTCACAAAAAATGAAAGGTAACATTTTAGAAATACAGTTCAACCAACTGGCCCATTCCCTTCATTTATTTATGAAGTTCATTTATCTATTCTGTGAAGTTGTTTTCTTTAGTATGTCTTTCCAAGCTTTCATTCTTAATCGTATTAAGGACTGTTGCTTTGTTTTGTTTCCTTTCCTTACTGTTTGTTATGCTGCCCAACTCAAAAGGAAATTCTCAACTGGTTGTATTCAGTTAAACTTTGGTCAGAGGGCAAAGTTGTCTCTTCACAAGGTATTAAGTCCCCAGCCTCTGTTCAGGGGCGATAGCAAGTGTCCAGGACTGTCGACAGCAGATGGTCCCCACGACCCCACGACGGGCTGCAGTGGAGGATGTGCATTTAAGGGCAGGTGGCTGCTGCGTTCCTTCCTTCCATGACCTGGAGCTCTCAGAAGAAGTTGTCCTTTCCCTCCAAAGACTCCTTTCTTTCCAACTTTCCCTCCCACTTCAGTTGCTCCTCTTCTTCCTTCTCGTCTTACCCCAACCCCCAAGCACACATTGAGAACTTACATGTGATTTCATTTGGTTTTTGTTTCTGCTTTGTCATGAGTTGAGGATAGAAAAGCACGACTGGTGAGAGAATGGAGGGTAAGAAGGCAGATGACTAGCTCAGCATGTAACAGCTGCTTGACATCTGTGTGCTTCCCAGGAAGGTCATCTTCCTCCAAGGGGAGAGCCACTCGGCAGGGAAGGAGGCCTGGCCAATCTGAGTTATTTGTAGTGAGGTAGATGGACCTAGAGTCTGTCATACAGAATGAAGTAAGCCAGAAAGAGAAAAACAAATACCGTATGCTAACTCATACATATGGAATCTAAAAAAATGGTACTGATGAACCCAGTGACAGGCAAGAATAAAGATGCAGATGTAGAGAACGGACTTGAGGACATTGGGTGGGGGGGCGAAGGGGAAGCTGGGATGAAGCGAGAGAATAGTATTGACATATATACACTACCAAATGTAAGACAGATAGCTAGTAGGAAACTACTGCATAAAACAGGGAGATCAACTTGATGATGGGTGATGCCTTAGAGGGCTGGGACGGGGAGGGTGGGGGGGAGTCGCGGGAGGGAGGGGATATGGGAATATGTGTATACATACAGCTGATTCACTTTGGTGTACCTCATAAGCTGGTACAAGAGTGTAAAGCAATTATATTCCAATAAAGAGCTTAAAAAAAAAAACAGGGAGATCAACTTGATGATGGGTGGTGACTTAGAGGGATGGGATAGGGAGGGTGGGAGGGAGTCGTGGAGGGAGGGCATATGGGGATATATGTATAAAAACAGATGATTCACTTTGTTGTATAGCAAAACCTGGCGCAACAGTGTAAAGCAATTATATTCCAATAAAGAGCTTTAAAATGTGAAAAAAAACAAAATCAGCCACAGTCACTGTCAAAAGGTGATGTGCTGCAACCAGCGGTGCCTCCCAGCCCCTCTGACACTGTCCCTCTGTCATCATAGGTTTGCACGTAACATTATTCCATTGTTTTCACAAAACTTTAATTTAGTAAAACTCTCTTCAAGATTTCTAAATAGTAATTTCAGTAGGAATATCAGTTTAACTTATTCTTAATTAATTCTTATTACCAGTTTATTGTCCATCAGAAATTTGGGCAGGGTTAGCATTTAGATGTATCAGTTCATATGTATATTTAAAATATCTCTTAGTTCTCCAAGTGTGCATCATGAACCATTATTGTGCTCTTTTGAGGTCATAATTGGTATTCATATTCTTCCCACACCCTCCAGAGCCTGGCTCACAGTGTCACTCTTGATCTGCAGCCCTGCTGGAACTGATCGGAGAACCTAATAATATGGAAAGCCAACTTTTCAGTGCTTACATATAACTTTCTCTCTAGCAGTGGCTCTCAACCTGGGCTACATATGGTTTTAAAAAACTCTCATTACCCAGGCTGCACCCCTGACAGATTGGGTCAAGCCTCTGGGAGTAGACCAAGGCATCGGTATTTTTTTTAAACTCCTCCGATGTGCAGTCACAGTTAGGAAATGCTACTCTTACAGATTTCTGTAAGAGTTTAGTTAAGAGCACATCTGAGCTTGTCATTTTTCCTTTCTGGTAATATCTTGAGAGGCAGTGGAGAATTGTCTAACAAAAAAACTACTATTTTTTCCCATGCTAAGCATTTAGATGGAACTGCAAGGATTTGTGTTTTAATCCCATATTTGCAAACAATAGCAATATAAACACAGGCAACTCACTTAACTTCTTCGAACTCCAGTTTCACCCATTTCTAAGAGGAAATAGTACCCATCTTCTAGAGCTGTTATCAGTATTAAAAGAGATAATATAAGTATTCAACATGATATAATATGTAGCACAATGTATGTAACATAGTAATAATAACTAAAATAAATATGTCACTACAATCCTTATTTTCAAAATGAAAGCTCCAAATAGAGAATAAAAATGAACCCCAAATTCATTGTCAAGATTTTTAAATGCTGATCAGTGTTAATACTAACATTTCTTCCACATGTGGGACCACTTCAGTTGGAATAGTCATTTCTTTTAGTGAGAATTAATTTAGGGCCAAAGGTGGTTTCTCTTGTTCATTGCAACATTCTTTTAAGAGATTCTTTTAAGAGTATCCTACACTGTCTTTAGGTTTAGGCTAAAAAAGTCACAAGCGAGTAGGAAGTATTTCTAGTTTAGACATGACGGTGCTTGCCTCTTCAGAGGACCTCAGCGTGTATGGTGACCATTTGTTGTCTTCATAGTGAAACACAAAACACGTTTCTACTGGGATTTTCAGATGTAATAGACAGGTGCTCATTTTAAGGTTAGGCCAGTACCTCTGAGACTTGGAAAACCTCAGCCCAACTCTAAGGAGCTGGACTTTAGGAATGTTGACCGTCTTCAGCCACAGTGGTAATAGCTGAAGCAGGAGGTGTCTGAGAAAGAGAGAAGCAACCAGCTGTACTACAGCTCTTCCTGCCTCCAAAAGAGAAGTTACCCACTTTCCCACACTCACTGTGACATATTCCATTTGCTATGAAAAGTGGTTTATGTCATTCTTAAACACTGCTTTAAGGTTCTGATATATATTGAAATTGCTTATTATACCAATATATCAACAGCATTCAAATATTTACCGTAGTTAATACTTTTCCCTATCCATCCTCTAAATTAACCCATCAGCTGGGTCCTCTGCTTCAGATTCTCTCACAAGAATGTAATCAAAGTGCCATCAAGGGCCACGGTCTCATCCAAAGTCTGGACTGGCGAAGGACGAGCTTCCATGCTCACTGATGCAGTTGTTTCCCAGGATTCAGTGCTTGGAGGGTTGTTAGACTGAGGGCCTCAGCTTCTTGCTGGTTGTGGACCAGAGGCCACCTACGTTCTTTGCCCTGTGGTTCTCACTAATATGGCAGCTTGCTTCAGCAAAACCGGCAAGAGACTAAGTCAGCCATCAAGACAGAAGTCACAATCTTTTGTAACCTAACCACAGATGTGACATCCCCTCAATGCTGTCACATTCCATAGGTTCAAAGCAAGTTATTCAAGGGGAGGAAATACTTAAGGATGTGGATAACAGGAGGCGGGGATCCTTGGGGCCAACTGAGAGGCTGTCTGCTACAGCACCTAACAGCACATACTCAGCCATAAAAGAAAGAAGGAAGGAAGGAGAGAAGGAGTATGCAAGGAAGGAGAAAGAAAGGAGGAAGATAGGGAAAGGAAGGCAGGCAATGAAAGATAGATATAAAAAAAGACAAAAGGGTAGCTTTGCTGCACAGCGTCTACATCAGGATTACTCTGTGGGCACGTATTTCATCACATTAGCACCACAACCATGAATTTCCTGTTTCTTATTTAGAAGGGAAGATAATATGGGGCTTTCTATACATCTGGAGTTAAAAGGAAGCAGAATAAACAAGAATAGTAAGTTTAAGAGGCAAAATGTGTTTCAAATTAATTTTTTTTTTTTTTTGTTTTTTCCCCAAGCTAGCAAAGTTTTTTTTTTCTTCCTTCGTGTTTCAAGTTTTTGGGTTAAGTTTATTATTCTTGCCATTACGTGGCAGACTTATTGCACAAGGAATATAGGACCCTGGATGGTGTTTGCATTTGGTGTTCTCTGGTAGTTTTGGCTCATATGCCAAAATTATGTTTTAATTCTATAGATTGTTATTAGTGGTCGTATATGTCACTCAATTGTAAAAGTGAACTTGTAAAGTACCTTGGATCTCATCTATTCCAGCCTCTCTATTGATGAAACGGAGGTCCAAGTGACCTGGGAAGTTCAAGGCTAAATAGTAACAGAGCCGCAACTAGATCACAAATCTCTCAATTTGAAACCCAGTGTGTTTCCTCTCCTCACATTCTGTGCAAAAGAACAGTCAGAATGTGCAATCCTCCCCTCAACCCTGCAGGCATTAAAACATGTTAGTTGTGGTTTAAATGTGGTTTATTTAGCACTGATTTTCTGGAAGGATCTAAAAGTAACACTTCCAGTTCCTCAGCTAATAGAAGAAGGAACTTTTTCAGGAACTCTACTGTATGATAGTGGTTGCCTAACGAAACACGCAGCTTTTTCATTTGTAACAGATCACACAGGCTCCAGTGCTTCAGTGCTCTGAGCAGGGATCGTAGACATTGACCACCATCTCCAAAATGGCCATGGAAGTCAGGAGAATAATGAAAATTGATATACAAAAATGATTTTACCTCACACCTCCTGCACATTCATAGCTGCAGATTTCATACCTGCAGAGGAGTTTTGGCTAATATCCTAACACCTAGGAGGCTTTCTCCATTTCCAAAGTAGAATTGACACATATATATTCATAAGTTATTTAAAGTAGGTGTCTATTTAATGAGTTTACTGTCTGAATCTTTTCAAAGAATGCAAACATTAGTGACTTTTTATCAAAAATCTGTAAAAAGAGAAAAGGCTCTATGGCGGATGCTGTGGTCCCCACGCCACATCTCTTGGGCCCACCTGGTGCCAACACAGCCATCCATGGTGGGCAGCCGCCAGGTACACTTCAGGTGCCTGCCTAGGTTCTTCAGAAATCAGGCGAGGACCCTCAGGCCATGTGCAGGTGCAGCCTAGAAGTTCAATGCTATTAACACCTCCAGGGCAGCCCTCAACTAAATGGAGATGGGAGTTGGCGGATAAACGCCCTGGTCTCCCATCCTTGTCAAGGACTCCGGAAGGCACCCTCTTCACAACTTCTCAGAGGGGCATCTGTGGGATTGGGCCCCCATCAGCCACTGTGGGGATGAGCTGAATAGCACACACTCCCCACGTCTCTCTCTCCCTTTCCTGGGGTCACCCTCCAAACAAACTACCTGCACCCAAATCCTCACCTCTACCTCTGGTTTCTTAAACGGGCCCCAAGGAATGATGTTGGAAAGAAAGACGAAATGGTTTGTCCCCAGAATCAAGGGCTGACAGAGATAACTGACAAACAACAACTCTGAAGCTGTGACCCAGGAAAACAGCCTTTCTAGAAGAAGTGGTTGTTCTTGACCACTTTTAATATGTGTTTCATTAGGACCATCACCCTCCCGATTTCATGTCTTGCTTTTTCTTTTCATTCTGCAGATTCTTCCGGGAAGCCTAAATTCACCAAGTGCCGTTCACCTGAACTAGAGACTTTTTCCTGCCACTGGACAGACGGGGTTCATCACAGTTTACAGAGCCCAGGATCTGTACAGCTGTTCTACATCAGAAGGTACAGGTTTCATGTCTTTCTGACTTTTCTCTTTCATCGATTTTCTGATTTCAATGTATCAAGTCGCATGCAGTGGTAGGAATGGAAATGATCTATTTTGATGACCTAAATGCATTCACCCATTCATTTATTCAAAAATATTAATTAATATTAATTAATTAAGCCCTTCCTTGGGTGCCTTTTAGGCACTGGAGATACAGCAGTGATTACAAAAAGATAAAGTCCCTGGTCTCATGCGGGAAGACAGACAAAAATTTTAAAAATTTAAAAATTTAATATCAGCTGCTAATATGAGTTATTAAGAAAAGTAGAGCCAGAAGGAGTGTTAGCACTGTGTAAATATATGCATGTGCTTGAGAGTGTCTGAGGGTGAGTGTGTGAAGGTATGAGTGAGCATGTGTGTGAGTGCAGGAATAGGAGTGTGTGAAAGCGGGTACAAGTGTGAATATGCATGAGCGTGGGACAGTGGGTGAGTACGCACATGTGAACATATGTGAACGTCTGGTGGGCTACGTGCTTGTGCGTGAGTGTGTGTATGTGTAAATGTGCGTGAACCCATGGGAGCGTGAACACGTGAAAGCGAGTGCACGTGAGCGTGTGTATGTCGGGAGCTCTGGTGATATCTTAGATGAGGAGGTCGTCGGAGGCCTCTGTGGTACATTATAGCAGAGACATAAATGAGGTGAGAGAACCCATGTCATTATCTGGGGGAAAGACTGTCCAGAGAGAGGAAATTGCAAATGCAAAGGCCCTGAAGCCGATGTGGCAGATTGGAGGAAAGCAGGATGCTGGATGGTACAAGGTGGAAGACAGGGAGAGTATTGGGGGAAAAGTCAGAGGGTTAGCAGAACCAGACTGAGACAAGCCTTGCAGGCCACGGCACAGTCTACTTTCTCTGTGGTGGGAAGCCATGGGGTTTTTTTTTTAAAGATGTGTGTTTTAAAAGACTGTTTGGTCCTATGTAGAAAATAGACTGTGTTCCTGTTAGAGTAGTCACATTCCATAAGGGACTGTGATACTTCTCTATTCCATTTTTTGCGGGTGATCCTATGAAACAACAGGGGAAGAGTAAAACAAAGATCTTTCAACGTAATCACCACCCAAGTCGTTTATTTCTTACCTCTCACCTGGCCTGATTTCCATTTACTCTCATATTGTACCTTTTTGCTTTTTAAAATTTTAGGCTCAAACACTCTATCATCTCCTATTTTCCACCCGATCCCTAAGCCAAGATGCAAGATTAGTGGAGACCCCTGATCTGGTGGTGGTCATCCGTCCGAGGATGGTGCTGCCGACCCCCCGGAGGAGCGGGGAAGGGAAAGCAAGAGGCAGCAGGCAGTTAAGGGCATGAGCTCAGGGCCAGCCACCGGGCACTTCAGCCTGGCTCCAGCCCGCACTCACAGAGCCATGCTGGGCAGATGAGTCAATCTGTCCACAGTTCAGCCACCTCCTCTGCAAAATGGAGGTAATAGACCTGGCCACGTGGCTTCTTGTGAGGATTCTACTAACTCATCCCCGAAAAACACTTATCACAGTGCTTGGCGACAAGCATAGTAAGTACTGAATAAATGGCAGCGACTGTTCTTATTATTGGCAGTGTGATAATAATTTAAAATAATATAGAATTTCAATGCTGTGCTACAAAAGTGATTTTTGATTCTTTACTGCTTATGACTATTGATGTGCTTGCTATAAGACCATTTTCAATGCAGAGCTGGGTGCCTCATTTGCAAATAAATATTTTAAATTAGCAACCAGGACTGGCCTTACTCACCTTCCAGTTGTTGCGAGAGTTCTCTCAGATGTGCCCCAAAGGGCACACAAAGATGAGATGGTTGGGCACCAAATGCACTTTGTTTCTCAGCAAGGCTGATACTACAGAGAGGTAGGGGCCGATAGACAAAGCTGATCTGTATACACACGTTTGGACAGGAAGCTAAAATGTCTGGTAACACTTTTGCATATCTGTTGAAAATTGATTGTTAAATGAAGAGAGATTTTGTAGGTTCAATTTTCATACTTTTGCTTCAGCAACTTAGAAAGCCAGCTCAATCCAAACAAAATAACTTATTTGTACAGGCACAATTAATTAAAATGAAGAGAGAACTAGCAGTTGGGCCCACTTTATGAAAACATTCTCACCATCATAATAGTCATCAAATTTGAACCTGAGCAAAAAGATAAATCCAAAAGGATGCAGCCTTCACAAGTATACATTTGTCCCTTGCCCTCATCCATCAGGGCCAGATACCTTTGCCTCCAGGCCTTCTCTGCATAGCCCAGGCTTTTCAGCATCCCTAGTCCATACCCAGCTCTGTGCCAACAGAGATGTCGCTGAAGGTGTGATGAGGTGGAGGGAAAGTCTTGGATCTATTCAGAAAGATGTCATCAATTATTGCCCTAGTAGAGCTTGGGATCTCAGGGGAAGAAATCGTCACATCCTCAAACCCCCTAAGTATAACCTCATAATTAGGGCCTACCAAACTGGCAAAATCAGTATTTTGTGTTTTCTCTATAAGCATTTAACTATTTTGAATACCTTAGCCAAAACAGCATGAGTGCCCAGCCTGGTTTATCTGAGAAGGGAAGAACTGAGGAGATTAGGAGTATCAGGAATTTACAGTATCAGGAGTGCACCAGGTACAAATGCCTGTGTGTTACCCACTTACGCAAAGAGGAAAATACAAATGCGCTTCTGACTTGTCATTGTTTCTTAGAATTCAGTTCCCAGGCAACTCCTGGGACTATAGAATCATGACTTCCCATTCTGACACACAAATGAAACTGTGACATGACATCATCCAGAACCGGAGCAGTGGAGGCAAGAAGAGCAGGAGGGGCTGATGCACTCCCTGCCTGGCCTTGGTAGCTAAAGCACGAGGGAATCTAAACACGTCAGGCTGTCAACAGGATAGGCCCAGAGGCAGCTGCATGCTTGCCTGGCTCTGCTCCCAGCCAGGTGAGCTGGTGGAAGAGGCAGCCAGTTCAGAATAGTCTGTGCCACCCTGTGATGGAGACCGTGCCAGATTCAGCCTCTGAGCTTGGAAGGGGCTCAGCAGGAGTGCAACTTACAGGCCCGGCAAAAAGAGGCTCTGGGAGCCTGTCAGCATGCTCTGCTCTCTCAGCCTCTTGCCAGCAGATGTCTCGTTTCCAAAGAAATGGGGATGTGAAGACTCAGTCCCGAAGGCTGAACCCCCCACCCCCACCAATATCCTGGCTGTTGAAGAGAAAGTTTATTTTCCATGCAAGTCTGTGGGGGAAATTAGAAAGG
Source organism: Hippopotamus amphibius kiboko (assembly GCF_030028045.1). Lineage (NCBI taxonomy): Eukaryota > Metazoa > Chordata > Mammalia > Artiodactyla > Hippopotamidae > Hippopotamus > Hippopotamus amphibius. The sequence continues at coordinate 35,858,473 of NC_080200.1, read as the reverse complement.
AAAAAGAGCGTTGTTACTTTATTTTCTTTTTTCTAAGGAAAATGTTAAATTTTAAACCTAAAACACTTGATCTGGATGTAATGAAAACAGTTGCCCTTAGGACATAAATGATGTTTTATTTTTTTGATTTCTCTTCCAATTGGGTGGAAAGCACTTAGGTGGAAAGCATTTCTTCTGCTCTTTATTCTGACTTTTATTGGTAGGCTGTTTCTGTATTTCTCACCCCTATTTCAAAGCCAGTCTGGGAGCAAACCTAAAGCACTTAAGTGCTGGAAGTAAAAGGAGAGAGTAGCTTCCATAAACGGGCTTGGTCATCTGTAGAGAAATTCTACTCAGTGAAGGCAGGCAACAGAGCATCTGTTTTGTAAGTCCATTTGGCTTTTTTTCTAAATTTAATAGTTTAAAAAGAAATGTTAAGTGTGTATTTAAAATAAAATCCATCTTCAGTTAATGAGGGAGGGGGTTGGGAGTTGTGTTGTGAACTAGCTCTTCCTGATCCATGGTGCTTAAGATAAGTGCTGTAAGTTGTTTGTTCCCTGGAGCTAATCGGTGGGGCATAATCTAAACAGTGTTTTTCATAGAGTCCCCATGGGGACCAGGGTGCTGACAAGCGGAAGTTGAGAAACTGTGTGAAATACACAGAGCTTACCACCCTGTTACCAATCCAGACCTGCCAAGCACTGGCCTGCATCCTTAGAACGTTTTAATACTAACTTTAATACTGTCAATCATGCTAAATACATTTGATATCTCCTCTGCTATTATTATATGAAAGCCGCATTCCCTGGCCAATCTTGTTAAACCATTCTCTTTACTATACTCTCATTGAGTTTGAAAGTCAAGATAAAATCAACCATACTATAGTTCAATGACCCCCTTATCCATATTTATTTTATCTTTTTCTTATCCTAAACACATACACATAATACACACAATTCTTTCTTCCACCCTCTACCCACTTAAGTTTCCCATCAGAGATGAGTTTCCCTCTCACCCAAGGGTAAGCAACTTTTAAGAATCTCAACCAGAAATTAAGCAGCAGTTCACGGTCCACGTTAATCCCAAGTTCTTTCCAACAGCTGATGGGCAGCTGTCTCAAGGACCCCCTGATATTACACAAGTTACCTCTTAGTGCCAAACAGACCAGCTTGGGAAACAGCTGTAAAGAAGGAAATGTGTGTCTTCCCCCAGCTCCCCATCCTGCCTTCCCACAGCCTGCAGGGTCCTTGTTGCCCACTGCTGCCCAGCACCCACCCCCAAGGGCGATGCTCACAGACCTCCACCGTCTGGCCTGCCAGCCCCAAGCGCCTCAGCCCACACAAGGTCATTCCTACTCCCTTCTCCCTCAGCCACAGGTTACCCGGCTTTATGTCTCCCTGACTTATAAACCCCCTTCTCAGCTGATAGCCTAGTGAAAAGTAAATAGCAAATTACCCCACCTAGGTAGCAATTTTAATTTTTTTTTCTAAATTTATTTATTATTTATTTATTTATTTATTTATTTATTTATTTTATTGGCTGCTTTGGGTCTTCGTTGCTGCACACGGGCTTTCTCTAGTTGCTGTGAGCAGGGGCTACTCTTCGTGGTGGTGCATGGGTTTCTCATTGTGGTGGCTTCTCTTGTTGCGGAGCATGGGCTCTAGGCACGCAGGCTTCAGTAGTTGTGGTACATGGGCTCAGTAGTTGGGGCTTACCGGCTCTAGAGCGCAAGCTCAGTAGCTGTGGCGCACAGTAGTTGCTCCATGGCATGTGGGATCTTCCCGGCCCAGGGATCGATCCCATGTCCCCTGCACTGGCAGGTAGATTCTTAACCACTGCGCCACCAGGGAAGCCCCAGCAATTCTAATTTAAGAAAGTTTTCTCCAATTATTCCATTGCCTTCTGTTCCCTCCCTTCTTTCCCCTATTGCCATCTATTAAACTTTTACCCATCTTCAAGATTGCTAAAAACGTCACCTCCACCTTGAAGCCTTCCATGAATGGCCAGAGCAGCCGTTCCCCCCTCACTCCAGGGAACACTGTGTGTGAACACTTGCCCACACTGCTTTGTAATACAGTTTCTCAGTCATTCCCCTGCAGCAGGAGAAATTCACATGAATCCCCCAGAATACCCAACACAGTGTTTTATAATATAATCAATGCTTATAAAATATCAATGTACTGAATAAAGGAGACAAAGAAAAGAAAGTACCCAGATGGTAATTTCTGAGTCATCTTCTAACCTGAAGGTAGGGATCAAGTCTCATTAATCATTATAGCCATGCAGAGCTAGTGCCAGATATCATGCTTACATAGTGCTTGCATAGGAAGTACCCAATGATGGCTTGCTGAATTCACTCATTCAGTCAGGCAGGCAGATGGGAAATTGGAGGAGAGTTGTGTCACATCCACTCACATGTTTACTCAGTTCCTGCTGGGATGGGCTTGAGTCTGAGCGATCTTTTGATTGCTCTGCATTTTTGTTCAGGTCCCCTTGGCAGCTGATCAGGGAATATCCTTTCCCCAAACTGACATCCTCCCACAGTGAACTTCCTGGCATCTTTCCCTTCGACACACATCCTGCTGTTGTTTTGTTTGCTTGTTTTTGTTTTCAAAAAAATGTGTTTATTTTTTCACTGCCAGTGAGATTTAGTAATCATGTCATATGTTCAGTACAAATAATAATGTAATATCAGCTAAAAATATACTATTTCTTCTATAATTATTCCATATGAAAAAAACCATAAAGTTAGTGAGATAGGGATTTTCCTCAACATGGGGATTAGACACGTTTAAAGGGATGTTAAAAAATTTCAGGTGACTATAGCACTGTGACCCATCATGTAGCCTATGCTAATAATTATCACAAAGATTTAAAATATGGTTCTCAAATTCTCATACTTATAGATTAGGAACCTAGTGCATATTTATCATGATAGCATCTGAAGTTGTTTCCTAGTTAAGAAAGTCAATCATTCTGTGATTCATCTAACAGCCTCTTCCCTCTTTGTCCAAGATCTGCTAGTGGATGTGTGTTTTGTGTTAGCCATGCTTGCTGTTGAGTCAGGAGCCTCCTCGTTTAGTCCATCATTTAATCAGTTGGACTGTGATGAGACTGGATCTTCCTTTATGTGAAAGGATCTAAGATCATGGGACTTTAGGATACATTTGAAGCCCCATCCTTGTACTATACCAGGAATAAAACATTCTAGAACAATGTAATTATTTATAGACACGATTGGCATAACTTCTCATAGAGTTTTCAAAGAAAGATCTACCTTAGTTTAAGTTCTTAATTGGTCCTTTCCACAGCTTTCTTTGGACTCCAAAGGCTAATGAACATACGTAGCAGCATCACAGTCTGTGCAAGGGAGACTCTTCCCATATTTGATTTTCTTTTTGTATTATAATCATGTCATACTTGATCTTTTCGTCAAAATTCAGGAAAATATAAAGCAGTCTTTGCCCTTAATGTGTTGACAAGCAGAAGGCTACTGCTTCTTCTTCTTCTTTTTTTTAATCCCCTCTCTCTTTGCTGATTCTTTTTTTTTTTCAGATCTTTATTGGAGTATAATTGCTTTACACTGTTGTGCCAGTTTCCACTGTACAACAAAGTGAATCAGCTGTATTTATACATATATCCCCATATTCCTTCCCTCCTGAGACTCTTTCCCTCCCTCCCTATCCCATCCCTCTAGGTCATCACCCATCATCGAGTTGATCTCCCTGTGTCATGCAGCTGCTTCCACTAGCCATCTATTTTACATTTGGTGGTGTATATATGTCAATACTATTCTCTCACTTCATCCCAGCTTCCCCTTCCCCCCTCACCATGTCCTCAAGTCTGTTCTCTACATCTGCGTCTCCACACTTGCTGTTGTTTTAAGTCATCTGGGTAAATGATGCTTTCTGTAAAGAGGGATGGAGGTGAATAACTCTATGGTGGAATTTAGTTATGGAGATGTAGCTTTTCTGATTTCTTCAGTGTTCTCCATGTGTTCTTTCCCCCATGCCTTGTTTTGGTTCTTCTTATCTGATCCAAGATTTAGGAAAAGATGAACTTGTTCTTTGTAGAGAAACCAAAAAAGGAACTGATAGGCAAACATGTTGATTCAATTCAGCTTATTTTTGTTTTCCTTTTTTTGATATTATAATTAAATGTCCATTTCTATTTACAAAATGGAGAAGAAAAATGCTTTCTCAGTTTGGAGAATTTTTTTAAATTTCTGGGTTCATGCGTTTTGTCTCTTTAATAAGTAGAGGGGAAAAGGCTAAAATTCCCATGTTTCTTAAAGGTTACCTGGGTGTCCAGCATGTTTGAAATGTTCCCATGGCTCTTCATGTAATTAAGGAAAAAGTCAGGAGTATGGGAAGGAGTTCAAGGCAACAGGAAAACAATCCGCCACCCCCACCCCGGCCCCGAACAGTGGACAGCTTTGCGAGGTGGATGCAGGATGCAGTGGTTCAGAGTAGGGTGGTAGCCGATTTTCTACTTCAGAGTCACCCAGATCTCAATGTGACTCAGCCTGGAGAACACCTTCAGCGTGCCGCCTCAGTTTCTAACATCATGAGTTGGGGAAATACCCAGGTTTAAAGACTCAACCATTCTCTGGGAATCTCTATAGTTTGGTAGTTAACTCTTTGCAGTGTTTTAATAAAGGAACATTTTTAAACCTCCGTAAGCCTGAGAACCCTCATCTGTAGAATGTAGATAATAAAATACCCACCAATACTTAATTTAGGAGCTGGCACATTATACAGTCAATATAAGGGTTGCTTTTGGTATAGGCAAAAGTACCAAATGGCTGCCTATCCTATCAGTCAACAGACACTGATCATCAGTACACAGATGTGCTACTTCCTGGAAATGGTGCCACTAAGGTACCTGCTCGAAAAATATTTGTGTCCCAATTTATTGAATCTGACTCTCAGGCACCTTACTTTGACTTACGCTATGGCATGATTTGGGGAGCAATTCATCCTTTTTTACCCTCCATTTCAGGAGCACTCAAGAATGGACTCAAGAATGGAAAGAATGTCCCGATTATGTCTCTGCTGGAGAAAACAGCTGTTACTTTAATTCCTCTTATACCTCCATTTGGATCCCCTACTGTATCAAGCTAACGAGCAATGGTGATACTGTGGATCAAAAGTGTTTCTCTGTTGAGGAAATAGGTAAATCACAGGTTTGTGTTTTATTTGACATGGCTTTAGATTAAATAAGCGGGGAAGGCTGCAAAGTCCAAGTGTATGCAAGAAGGAAGACTGTATCATTGCACTCTGTAAATGGATGGAAGTCTTTACTGCACGTGAGATCAGCTGGTGAATAAGAGAGAAAGGGCAGGGGGAGCCTGGGTTGGCGGTAACATGAAACAATCTGACAGTGAAAGTTGTAAAGAAAAGAGTAGAAGCCTTATGGAGTCTTTTCCCTGAGAATGTCTCTAAAGCTGGATGGTATTCTCGTGTGCAAGGGACAAAGTACACTCTTAAGATTCCTTCTCGCCTAATCATTTGGTATGATTATTACATTCAGATCTACTGAAATACATTGGCCTTGATCTCTGCCATTGCTATGATAAATGCCTAGATTTTCTTGACCACTCTGGATTCTTACATTGACAAAACAGCCAAAATCAGTTTAAAGACATGTTTATAAGATCTCAAAACAAACATGAGATAATCAGCTCAATGAACAAGTGAAAGATCCAAGCAGCTTATCCCTTGCCCATCACAAGGGAAATGAAACAAAACAAACAACCATAATTGGAATATTCGTGTTTATACTATAATAGTATAAACAGCTAAATGGAAAGAATCAAAGGACTATGAGTAGCTGCCACTGGTACTTCAAATCTATCCACAAAGCTCATTTGTTGCTTATAGGAATTCCTTGGAGCCTGTCTCAGATGTGTTGTTCTTGTGCATGGTTTCCCAGGCATCAGAAGACTGGAAGAGACAGAGAGAGTGTGGGTAGAAACTGTAGATGGAAGCAAGTAAATCTGATACAAGTAGCCTGACTTTGAGGGAGAAGATTGAGAGAACTGTAACAAGCAGAAAAGAGAACCCAGTTGCACCGTTTAGAGAAACTACTAGTATATATGCCCTAACGTCAATAGATGTAGCTGGCTAGTAGCTAAATGGGTAGTAGAAAGAATACTTTGTCAAGACCGTGTTCTAATCCTGTCCCTGCCAAGAGCCAGCCCCACTCATTTACCTGGCTGACCTGCCCTGAGTGCCTGCTGTGAGCTGGGTACTGTGCTGGGTGTGTTGGCTGCAGAATGAGTAAGACACAGTCAAGTAGGGAAATCAGGCAGGTTAGCAAATAATTGTGTTACAGCACAGTAGGTGCCGAACTCAAGGTGTGTGGAATGCACAGCAAGCCAAAGGTGGTGGCCAGAGGCATGAAGATTGACTGGGCCTGAAGAATGAGAAAGGGCTGCACGGAGATGGTGACTAGTTCGGTTACTTCTTAAAGCATCAGGGGGAGTTGCCAGGTATACAAGACGGACTGTGTCTTCCAACAGCTACTAAGTTCCGAAAGTGATAAACAGCACAGGATGTTCACGGACTCAGGGGCAGTTTGGCAGGCCTCCCTGGCTGGCCAGAGAAATCATCCTTGATCTTGTGTACCCCACAAAGAAACTTACACGTTACCTTACTGCCCAGGGGTACATTTGAGGATGTTTATGCAGGGAAATGACTTCAAGATATTTATTACTAACATTTACAGAGACTTACAATAGATCAGGTATGATAACTATATGAGGTAGGTTATATTATCCCCATTTTACAGATGATGAAACTGATCCCCAAAGCGATTCAATGACTAGCTCAAGATCAGACAGCTGGTAGGCAGAGCTGAGATTTGAACCTAGGCAGCATAGCTCCAGAGCCCGTGCTCTTAACCTCAAGGCCATACAGCAGGGTACTCATGTCTCAGGGAAATTCATCTTGCTGCAGTGTAGAAGGTGGATTGGAATAGCACAGACTAGAGGTGTGGGACTAGAAGACTTTGTGATAATCAAGGCGAAAGATGACGACAGGCAGAATTACCATGAACGCAGGGAAGGAGGGACTGAGAGTGAAAGACAGCAAAGGACTGAGGTGAATCTAATAGACCTGAAGATGACAATCACAAGCCCCAGCTTCCTCATGAATTATGTGTATATTCCACCAGACCTCGCAGGGCTAGTCTTTGGGTTTAAAGTCATATATTAGTCAGGCATTTGTCATTCATTCAGTTTATTAGGCCAATCTTTGAGTCTCTTCCTTGGGCCAGGTAGTGTTCTAGGTGCTGGGGACCAGAAACATCTGCCCTGGTGGGACTTTTTCCCAGGGAGGGTGCAAGGAGACCATTCTGGGAAGAAGAATAATGTGGGGAAGGAGGAGAGGTTGCAGTGGTAGGGTAATCAGATGTGGCTACAGTTGAGATAGCGACACCTGGGCAAAGAAGGAAATGAGAGAACAGTTACGTGTCTACCTGAGGGGAGAGGGCACAGGAAGAGTGAATATCCTGAGGTGGGAGGCATGCCTTTGCTCACTCTAAGAGCAGCATGGGGTAGTGGAGGGACACACAGAGAGCAAGGAGGAGCGTGATCATAGACCAGATCCCAGAGCTCAGAGGGTCAAAGCTATTGTACCCTTTAAGCCATTGTGTGACCTTGGCTTTCATCTGGCGTGATAGGAAGCCTTCAGAAGGCTTTAAGTGATAAGCAATATGACCTGACTTAAGTGTTAAGATGACACCATGTCCACAGTGTTGAGAGTCTGGTTGAGAATAAACTGAAAGGGGACAAGGACCACAGGAAGAGATGAGTTAGGAGGCAAATGCAGCAAAAAAAAAAATGATAATGACTAGGAACAGGTTAGAGTGGGGCGCGTGGTGAGAAGTAGGTGGATTCTGGGAATATCCTGAAAGTGCAGCTGACAGAATGTGGGGTGGTGAAAAAAAGGTGAGTTGAGGGAGAGTTGACCATTTTTATCCTGAACAACTGGAGGAATGGCGTCACCATTAACAGAGCTAGGGAAGGTGGAAGAGGAGCAAGTTTCAGGCAGAAGACTAGCAGCTTGCCTGTGAATGCATTCAGTTTCAGATGCTTTTTAAACATTTCAGAGTGTTTCTCACATCTTAATGTGTCAACTAAGGCACCTGGAAATAAGCATAGAAGGGAGAGGCTATTATTATGCTCAGAACGATGGTGCTGAGCCTTCTCAAAAAGGACCCTGTTCTATATCCTCTATTTAAAGTAGACAGGGAGATTTTTAAGATGCAACATGAATAATAAGTCTGAGAAAATTTTTCATTAAAAACATCTTTATAGTTCAGTCATATAAAGGGTTAAGCTTTCGTTTTCAGAATTCATCAATCCCCAACAAATCCAGAAAGATGAGATATAACTGTCATTATGTGACATATGTAGCTTAGCTATTTTGCAAATCCCTTCAATTTAATTTCCAAAATGTGGTCATGATCAGTCAAATTGGGACTTTCTCTATTTTTTAAGAAGTAGTATCCACTACACAGTGGTCAATGGCATGCAGTTAAGTAAAAGACAGAAAACACTGATTCATTACCATTTGAGAGAGCAGTGTAAAGCCTTCCTTTTATATCCAAAGAACTGATCACATGTGACTAGGAAGACAAGCTAAGGAGTATTTACGGAGTGTTCGGAAGAATTGTGCTAGTTGCAGTACAGAAATGGCAAAGACAAGAAATGAGAAAAAAAATGAAGACGACCTTGCCCCAGGTTACGTACAGCTTGAAAGAAAAAAGACTTCTCCACTCCTGATTCCAAAACACCCACATGTTTAAATACCATAGGTCTTTCTTACTGTCTGTTGCTTCAGTTTTGAGTTAAAGTGAATTTCTTTTCCACAATCCCAAAGTATTAATCCTATCAGAACCAAAAGAAATGTAAAACATGGCAAATCCTCAAGGAGAGTTATAGATCAGATTTTAACCTCAAAAAGGAATTTTTATAGGAGCTTTTTTTTTAAGTTAAAAACAGATCATTCTTAAGTTAAAAAAAAATGATACTCTCCCATAAACTGAGAGTATAATAATGAGAATATGGAAGAATTAAGAATAATTATACATTTGAATAATAAACATGCATAAAATAACTTAGTCTCTTTGTAAGAAAGCATGCCACTAATATCGAGCTGTGTCTGTATACAAATTCTCTGTTGAAATGCACAGTGCAACCAGATCCACCCATTGGCCTCAACTGGACTTTATTGAACATCAGTTTAACGGGGATTCATGCAGATATCCAAGTGAGATGGGAACCACCACCCAATGCAGATGTGCAGAAGGGCTGGATAGTCCTGGAGTATGAACTGCAATACAAAGAAGTCAATGAAACCCAGTGGAAAATGGTAAGATATCATTACATCTCACATTTAAAAATCCTTTGCCTTTTCTTCTTTTTAGTTCACCAACCCCCTTATTTATAATTAGACTTTCTTTTGACTTAACACCACATGCCCATGCTATATGAGCTCTAATTTCTTATTTGAGAAAAATGGATATAATCAGTAAAATACCATCTTGGAATTCTTTAAGGCAGGAGATGCTTACATGGAGTTTTATACAAAAATCTATGAAAGGAAAGGAAAACTATTTCTCCAGTCGTTACTGGTGTCCAGTTTAACCTTAGAACCATATCGTATACTCTAGCCACTTAGCTGTCTTTGAGGATGTGGCTAAATATGGTTATGATCATGTTTAGCCAAGGTCACATTGATCAAGGTCAGTGGTGAGCTGTGGCTACATATCTGCCCAGGATTTTTGTTTCTGCTATTCAGCAGACCGGCACTAAAATGAGTTCTTGAGTGACTACAGGAGGGAAACAAAGGGAAGGAATTTATCCCCTAGGGGTTTCAGAAGGCTGTTTTGTTACATACCTCAGGGGAGAATCAAGCTAAGAGGTTTTTAATGTAGGCAAGTGGCATGGTACAGGTTGACCTCTGAACTCCTCACTTCCTTGCCAAGTGTATGGGAGCTGGGCACTTAGATAAATTCCACATGGCACACAACAAGAAGAAAAACAGGATTATCATGCTGGTCCCCATGTAACTAATTCTAAATCAGTCTAACCACAGCCCCAGGCCTGGCCAAGCCAAGTGGTTTCTGGCCAGTCACCAGGTCGTGCCCAGCAGCCTGGCACAGCCTCGCTCCCAGAATGTTGAGACACCAGGCCCTGTCCATTCAGTGAACTGCTGAAGAAAGATGCCAGTTTTGTCATTAGAGGAAAGTTAAGTTTAGAGCAGCTTTAAACAGTTAAATATTGGGCTTCAAGGTTCTGTTTGCAGAATCATTTTAATTTAGATATCTGTTCCATAACTTGGTGCAGAAACACTTGGCTGGTTGCTGAGTTAAACACGGCTTTCTAAATTCAAGCTTCAGTCAAACATTTGTTCAGCAACCAGGTACTGAAATAACTACTGTGCACAAGGCACTGTGCTAGGCACTCCAGGGCAGCAATTCCCAAAGTGTAAACTTTGGATCCCTGAAGGTCCCTGGGACCCTTTCAGGTAGTCCACAAGGTCAAGACTATTTTCATAATAATACTAGAATGTTCTTTCCTTTTTTCACTGTGTTGAAATGGTACAAAATGCAATGATACAAAAGCAATGATGGAAACACTGCTGCTGCCTTAGCACAAATCAAGGCTAATTCCAAAATGCACTGATAGTCAGTGTATTTTTCACCATAATGCATTCACAGTAAAGAAGCGGGGAGCAGGGCTGGGGGGAGGCAGTTTCACATAAGAATGTCCTTGATGAAGCTGTGTATATTATTAAGTTTATTAAATCACGACTTCTGAGTATGTGGCTTTTTAATATTCTGTGTGACACATGGGAAGTACACATAAAGCACTTGGGCTGCAAACAGAGGTGTGGATATTTGTCTTGAGAAAACGCATTTAAACACCTGAGTTGCCTGCTTGAACTAGCTGCTTTTTGCTTGGAACACCATTTTTACTTTGAAAGAACAACCGATAAACTGATAGATGGCTTTTCATATTCGAGTTGGCAAATATTTGGCATACAGTTCCTGAAAAAGAATGAAGTGAGCTTAACACGTCAAGAAAAACAATTGACAGTATTTGTTGCCAAGGACAAAATTTGAGCTTTCAAGATTAAATTCAAATTTTGGAAAACTTGCCATCTTCAGCTGTGAGCTTGATAGCTTTCCCAGCCTCTGAAGATTTCCTGGTGAGATCAGTGGTGATATAAGCAAAAGTGATTTTTTTTAATATTGTGTAATAAAATGTGTGAACATTTAGAAAATCCGCATAACTCAGTGAACAATATTTTCCAAATGACCAGTACATACTGTAACCAAAACCACGCATGGGGAAATGATCCATTCAAGGTACCAGATGGAATGGTGGATTTTAATATAACGAAGTGTGAAAGATTCATTGATATGGTTTCAGATTCCACATTGCAACTAACCTTTAAGAAAATGTCACTCACAGAGTTTTTTTGTTGGTGTTAAAGAAGAACATGTACAATTGTCTGAAAAGGCTATTAAAATATCTCTTCCTTGTCCTCACTATACATCTGTGAGACCGAGTTTTATTCATGTACCTCAACCAAAACAACACGTCCTAACAGTTTTAATTCAGAAACAGATGTAAAAATACAGCCATTAAGCCAAATATTAGAGAGATTTGTGAACATGTAAAACAATGTCATTTTTCTCACTATACTTTTATTGTTTCAGAAAGTAAAATAAATTTTATGAAAATATGTTAACATGAAATCAATTTATTATTTTAATTTTGAAATTAGTATTTTTTAAATTCTCAGTTTCAATTTCTAGTATGGTAAATAGTGATAGGTATAATCCCCTCCCCCCCCCCAAAAAAAAACCAAAACAGAACCTTTAGGATTCTCCATCATTTTTAAGAGTGTAGAGAAGACCTGAAACAAAAAAAGTTTGACGACCTAGAAAAAGATGTAAATCAGAACATTAGCACTCAGATTGACTGCTAATACTCCAAACGCTGAAAGTCCATGGTGTATGGTTCTAGTTCTGTCCCAGCCAAAGCACTGACAGGAAACCCACACCCTGAGCCAGACGCATGGGAGCATGGGACTCAGTCGACTGTTCGGGGCTGCATCCCAACAGCACTTTGTGCCACTTTTCACTGCACCCCTGCTAAATCTCATCAGATAGTCCAAAGGGGTCAGTTAACTTTTTCTTTACTTACCTTTTATAAATGAAGTTATAAATTCGTGATATTTATAAGTTGGATAATTTGCAAGGTGTCTCAGGATGGTCATGAGTATCAAGGGCCCAGCTATAAGAACTGACCTCTCTTGAAGAATTTACATTCTAGTTGGTTATGAGAACAAAAGGCATATAAGCATAAAAAGAAGAGGTGGTTGTAAGTCAAGGGCGAAAAGGGTAATGTTTGTGACTTGTATCAGGAATTCATGTTACCATTTGACAGTACTGACTTTGGTATTATATGCCCATTTTTTATTTACTAAACACATTTTGAATATAAAAGTAATTCTAATGACCATGTAGTTGCTTATAACTATTTATCTGCTAAACCAAGTTAAAAGTCTGTTGAATTTTTTTTAAGACTTAATGGGTGGCATAGAGTTATCCACAATGTATTGGCCATCTCTTGAATACCCACTATATACCTTGTATCGTGCTGGGCTTTGGAAATGTAAAGAAAATGAAGGCATTGTTTGCCTCCAGGAGTTTGCAGTATAATATAGAAATCTTAGCAATGTCTTACCTGGCAGGATGGAGTCAGGATAATTGCCGGAAAGTGTTCTTAGACTATCAGCAATACTTGCACTGAGAGTTAGCCAAGAATAGACATTCCCTCATAGGCAGGTGGCAGGGGTCAGGGCGGGTATTAGGAGCCATGTGAGCAAATTTGAGTTTGGTGTGGCTGGTGTGGAGGGTTGAGGGAAGATGGAGAGGGGCCCATGGGTCAAATGGCCAAGGTTTCCTTTTTTGGTTTTGTTATTAATGAAATCTGTAAAAAAAAAATAGTATTGGTGACAGTGACAGAGAAATTAGAGCTTCAAGAATGGAAACATAGGCTTTTAAAAATATTTTAACTCTCATATTCAGAAGCATTTTAGGTATACAAATGTTCCATATATTAAGAAGTTTCTATAAAAGATGCAAACTAACCATTCTGTGTACATAGGAGGAAAAAAAGAGGTACTTTGTGAATAGAAACTAACTGAGATGAAAGGAAATTTGTTTTAGAAGCTGAAGGCACAGCTTCTGACTTAATAAAACAAATTATGAGAATCTTATTTATGTGAAAAGCCCATGCTGTTGAAAAAAAGAGTGTTCCTAGTTTTCTATAAACAGGAACAAGATGTTCTACCCAAAAGCATAAGAAAAGTACATATTGGATACCTGCTTTGAAAGTTTGACTTGGAGAAAAACCCCATCATTACTTGTGTCTACCTCTTTGATAGCAACATGTCTTAAAGTTCTCATAGCCTCACCTGCCCTTCCCTGGGAAGGTGAAGGAATATCCTGGCCTTCAGGGTTGTGGAAGCCTGATGTTTGTTGACAAAGGCCTCCAGTGACTTTTCTTCACAGATTTTGAATAGCAAACTATTTTGAGGTGGCTTTAAGCCTTCTAGAACAAGCCGATAGAATTGTTTGAAAGTCTAATTAAGACAACTCTGATTTTTCTAGGACACGTTCCAATTCTGTGATCATATGAATGATGACCCAGGATTTCCAAAGAACAGATATAAATATAGGAAATGTTTGGTTTTTTCTGTTCTTATGTCTTTTTTCATAAATTTGTTTTCTTCTCTTTTTTATTTTATTTTTATTTATTTTTTATCTATTTTTGGCTGCATTGGGTCTTCGTTTTTGAGCATGGGCTTTCTGTAGTTGCCGCGAGCTACTTTTTGTTGTGGTGCATGGGCTTCTCAGTGTGGTGGCTTCTCTTGTTGCGGAGCACGGGCTCTAGGCACGCAGGCTTCAGTAGTTGTAGCACAGGCTCCGTAGTTGTGGTATACATGCCCTAGAGCATGCGGGCTTCAGTAGTTGCAGCGTATGGGGTCAGTAGTTATGGCTCATGGGCTCTAGAGCGCAAGCTCAGTAGTTGCGGTGCACAGGCTTAATTGCTCCGAGGCATGTTGGATCTTCCCAGGCCAGGGATCGAACCCATGTCCCCTGCATTGGCAGGCAGATTCTTAACCACTGCGCCATTAGGGAAGTCCTTCTTCTGATCTCTTTATATGAGAATATAATATCCCAAAGGGTAGGCAATGTATATGTAATCTTTTTTATAATTCTGCCATTCTCTGTAATAATTCTATTATGCTTTGATCTTAGTAAATATCTGACAACCTAATGCAAAGATATAGCTGCATTTCTTTAAAGAAGTCTATCATATCTTTGGGTTTATACAAAATAAATTTGAGGACTACTATCCATTTAACAAAAGGATTATTTTTTTACCATTTTCTTATTGAAGTATAGTTACTTTACAATGTTGTTACTAAGTTATTTGCCTTGATCTTTCTCTAAATAGCAGACTCTACCAGTGCATTTTGAAACGTTGCCTACTTTACAGAAATTCATTTTGAATACAAGTGTAGAAACACCTCATAGAGCTTATTGCATTGAATTGTTGACTCTCTAACCAGTAAGTTTCCTATTTTGTCTTGAAAGATGGACCCTGTATTGTCAACGTCAGTTCCAGTGTACTCGCTGAGACTGGATAAAGAGTACGAAGTGCGTGTGAGATCCAGACAACGAAACTCTGAAAAATATGGCGAGTTCAGTGAGGTGCTCTTTGTAACGCTTCCTCAAATGAGCCCATTTGCATGTGAAGAAGGTAAACCTAAGAGATTAAGATGGCAGACAACCTGGTTTTTGTCAATATACAGGGATACATTCCATATGTTAGGATGTTGTCCAGATCAAGATACATTAGCCTCAATTGTCAGGATGAGGGACCTTGAGTTCGCTACCTGTAACAGGTATTATCCATCGCAAAAGAGGAAGGAGGATTTCATTTTCGGATTACTCAGGAAAAATCATGGGGTAGGTGCAAGTTAAAGAGGAGAAGATGCACTAAGCTATCAATTGAGGGGGGGTATCTCCAGATAACAGAATTTCAGGTGATTCTTTTCTTTATGTGTTTCTGTATTTCTAATACTTTCTATGAGTTTGTTTTGCATTTATAATCAGAAAAAAAAATGTTTTTCAAATACACAGTGAAGAAATTCGGATTCTGGGTGGATGGTTATCCATGTGGCATCTAAGAGAAAGCCTAATATTGAGTCAGCTTTAGTAGTCAGTGGCAGGTGCTTATGGGTTTTAGAAAGTTTGGGTGTCGCTTTTACCTGAAAGAAGGCTTAGTATATCGTGTGCTAGTTATGCTCAAGAGTGACAAGGAATATTTGAAGAGCCTGTATAAAGGAAATATAAACATATAGTTTAAAGAAATGAGACCTGTGAATTCAGAATAAAAGATTTAAAATTTTTGGATACAGAAATAAAGAAGGCTGCTTAACAATGAAGAGTAAGTGTGTAAAGTATTATCACTCTCAAATGTGAATTGACTATAACCCATCTCCATTAAAAACACAAGGTTTACAGGGCTTCATGAGGGTCTGAGGTTTGTTAATGAAATAATCACAAGCTACAGAGAAATTTATATTTCTGCACTATGGTACAGGTAGAATCTGTGATACTATATAACATAAATGAAAATGTCCATAGCACCATTTTTTCTAAGCTCTACTCAACAGGCTTATTGTTTCAAACAATATTTGATATAATGAAATTCTTTAAATTTTAAAATTTTAAAAGTACATTTGCCACATGCCTTTTAAGCTTATTGTGATGGCTTAAAGATTTTTTTAAGCAAGCTTTTCCTTCTCTGTTAAAAAAGAAAAAAATTAAGCTCTCGCTTTATACTATGTTCCTGAGTATATCATTGATATAAAATTGTAGATACCACAAGATACAACAAAATGCTATTCTCTCCCCCACTAATTCTTTATAATATGCATAATATCTCCCTTGGGGATTTTAATAACTGAATAAGAAAATAAAAGAATATTGCAGCATAAAAGCCTACTTGTAACAAAGCAACATTAAGGTAAATTCCCCCTTAAAGGCAGTCAACCTCTGCCGCTATGGCAGTTGTTCTTAAGAAATGAAATAGAAGTTTTACAAACAGACTCCCACAAATTTGCTACAAATTATACTAAAATCTGAAGAAGGGAGTCCCGATCTTCCTCTGCCAAACAGTACATTTTTTTAAGCTGTAAATATGTATGCCTCCCTGTCTAAAAAGCTTCAGTGATGATTTAAAAATAAAACTCTGCCCCCATCTTTTTAGTGGATCCTCAATCTGGAGGATAAAAAATATCACCACACCTTTAAAAAACAAACAAACAAACAAACAAATGGACATTGTTTAGGTAAAGTATCAGGTTGGCCAAAAATTTTTCAGGTTCTTCGTAAGATGTTAGGAAAAACCCAAACAAACTTTTTGGCTAACTCAATAGTATCAATATATTAACAGGCATCGCTTTTTCCTAGAGCTGAAGCCTTTTAATGACTTACCCTGAATACATAAGATGCTTAAAGCAGTTTGTTTGTATAAATATGGATTGTGCTTAAACTGTATGCTGTTTCTTTACTTTGATTTTTTTTTTTTTGGCGGGGGGAGGGGGAGTGTGGCAGGGGTACATGAAAGGATCTGAAGAAGTGGATAGAGCTGTTCTTGGAACAGAAAATATTCCTAAGTCACTGCATTGTATTTCAGTGGTTATCAAGTGAAATCACTGACTTCACTACAAGAATACAAATTAGGAAATTTTTTTATGTAGAACAGGAGAGTAAAATGTAAACTTGAACTATTCATAGCTCTGTGAGTGAGATATTGTTCTTGTGTTTTTCAGATTTCCGGTTTCCATGGTTCTTAATTATTATCTTTGGAATATTTGGGCTAACAGTGACATTATTTTTATTCATATTTTCTAAACAGCAAAGGTAAGTGTGATATAACCTACTTTGATATGTTTTGCCAGTTATTTAGCAAACATACACATTTCCATTTATTGTTTAATGTTCGTGAATCATGAGTGAGACATTTCATTAACCCAGTGAAACATTATCTCCTGTTACTCATTTACCACTTTGCTGTGGTCATCATACAGACATCACAGGTCTCAGTTCCATCTGGAAAGTTGTATAGGACATTAAGAGGCTGAGGCTAGTGATATCACCTTGTGATATGCACCTCATCAAAGTTCTGAACAAATTGGCTCGTTTAGTCCAGCACCATAAAGTAGCACTGAGGCTTGGCTGAGTTTCACACAGTCCTAACGTAAGAGGAAATTCAAGTAGTAAACTAAAGCCACCTAGATAATTCAATCCCATAAAGCCTCTTTAGACTTCATATGATGATGATTTTAAGTAAATCTGGATTTTATTTAAATTGCTTGTATACTTATGATTTGGTATTTTACCTGCTTTTGTCAACACAGATAAATTTCTGCTTTTGAAGAGTTTCCATTATGCATTCTCTTGCAGTCAGAAGGCAGGTTCCAGTTATTACTCTGCCACTGCTGTGTGATCCCGTTTGAGTCCCTTAATCTCTCTAGGCCTCCATGTTCTCATGGGTAGTATGAGGGTGTTGGATTATATGACCTTTAAATTTCCCTTAAGCTGTAAGGACTAATTATTCTATTTTCATTCTTGAAAGAAACTCAGTACCGACTACAGGAATTTTTAATACAAAACATAGAAAAAGTTACTAGTACCTGTTGCCAGTTTTCTTACATTTAGAATATTCTTTAAGTCCCATGGGTTAATCTTGCTCCTTCTCCTAGAATTAGGGTAGCTAACACTGTTTGCCTGGGACTTCCCTAGTTTTAGCACTGAAAGTCCTGTGTCCAGGCAAACTAAGACAGTCGGTTACTCTACCTAGAACTAAGAAATTCTCCAGGTGAAACCAAGAGGCATCTACAAATCACATAGGATCTATGTGAATATATTGTAAAAGATTTTTAATTTGTATTTTGAAGCTGTATCGCATTTGTAAACATCAAAATTGAATTTCGTGGCGTGAAGAATTCTCAGAATTCTAGAATTCCAGAGTGTGAAACATGCTGAAAGTCTCCGAGTAAACGTGCAGGAAGGTTTATTCTTAGTAGAGTTTATTTTAAATCTATCTCCAATTTTATAATGTAAACTCAGGGGAAAACAAAATTCACTCTGTAGAATTTTATTTTCTGTCTAACTTTCTAGCAACATTACTATCCTAGAAACATAAGTATTATAAAGCAGGATAAACACAGTTTTCAGTTTGGGGGGGAAGTTAGTAAATATGTAAATAATTGCTTAGGATTTTAAGTAAGTTCTATATTTAAGTAATGCCAACAACAAAGGAGCCAAATTATTCTGTTGATTAATCTGAATTCACTGATCTGTACAGTTAGATGATGAGCTACCTTATATGTAACTGCAGTAAATAAACCCAATACATACATAAAGTAATTTACTTTTAACATTAGTTGTCAATTTCGAGTCACCAGGAAGGCCAAGCAAATTTGTTATGTTGCTTAATTACATTAGCTAACAATATTTGCAAGAAAAAAATAATCCTCCAAACAAATAGAATTTCAAAGGAAATAATATTAACCTTTGTCTAAAAGTGTTTTCTATGAATAATGAAGTTCTTAACTATGATGCTTGGTCAAAATCACCAAATTGGAAAAGATTTTGGAAATCTATTTGCACTGCCAATTTCCTGTTCTAAATTAAGTTTTTTGTGAAAATGAATTAATCTTTCTTTTTCATATGCCCATAAAAATCCTTATCATTGTCTAGATTTCCATGTTCTAATGAAAATAGGAAATGGTAGAAAATAGCTGTCAGCAAGTGTGGAAAGAACAATTAAAATGAAACTCAAAGAACGAGGTGCTATTTCAGTTTACCCAGAACCTCGGGACTGTAAAGGACTTCAGTGCTTCTTGTCTTTGCTTGAGGTTTTGTTAGTTCACAAACCAAGCCACTGCTCCCTTTCATAGTCCAGATCATTGAGTCAACTCTAGCAAAATATAGAGTGTAATTTAGATTTGAATAAAATGATAGAAAAATCAGAAACATAGTTTCATGCCAGTTTATCTTTATTCTATACTCTGTTGCTGCCACCATAAGACCTACTCCACCTTCAAGCTATGACTAATCAGGAAAGAAAGAACTGAATCAACATAAAACAGAACTGACAAACTGGCAACCTGGAAGCCACATTCAGCCTGCAGATCCATGTTCTGTTGTTTTATGTTCTTTTGATTTTGGAGTAAATGTTTTGCTACAAAGTGTTTATACAGGGAATTTTCACACAAAAATCCAGATTTCCAGATTATCTTTAAAAACAGAGATCTACTGAAACTGGGTTGATATTCCTCCATGGCAGCATGCACTGAAGCAGAGGACCAACCGTCCCATTTGCAAAGGGCATATGTTCCGTCACCATTCCCAGCCCTCCCTATGACTGTGCACCAAGCCTGCTATATTCAGTTGCATGACTGGCTTGGGCCTCCAGGCTGCACAGGGTCTGCCACCCTGGCCTAAAGTCAACCACAGCTCCTAGAAAGCTGACTGTCAACAAGTATCTAAATGCACCATCTTCTTCAAAAGAAAAGAGGCACCCATACAAAGTAAAGCATTAGAGATTTGGGAATCTTTGCTTCCTGTAATTAGGGTTATGTTGCATTTTCATGTTTTTGAACCTGTGAACTATTCATTTAGAGATGCGGAACCAAGTTAACCCAGCAGCACAACAGAAGGTAAAGTTTTTGGAGTCAGCTGCTTTGGATTTGAGAACCAGCTGAGCCAAGTATTAGTGCATGATTTGAACATGTTCCTGAAAACTCTAAATCTTTCCTCAGATAATATCTTCTGCCTCCCTGGTAGTGATAAGGATTAAATGAAGTGTTAAGTGCAAGGGTTGACAAAGTCATTTTAAAAATGACAAACAGTAAATTTTTAGGCTCTCTGGGCTGTGCAGTTTCTGCCGCAACTACTCAGCTCTGCCAATGTGGCATGAAAGAAGCCATAGTAATATGCAAACTATTTTATGTAGATAATATGCAAAATGAACATGACCATGTTCTAATAAAACTTTACTTACAAAAACAGGGAGCCAACCAGATTTGGCCCACAGACTGTAATTTGCCAACCCAGATTTTAGTGCAAAATATATTTCACAGTGTTTGGTTTATCAGAGGCATTCAAAAATGGTAGCAGTTATTAGTAACATATGTATTTTTTTCTATAACTTCTATTCATCAGTAACAATTTAACACTTGTCCCACTGAGTAAACCTAGTGGAATGTACTCAAACACAACTTACAAAAGGGAATTTGGCTTATTCCTTGAGTTAGGTAAAAAGGTAGTGGACACATTCAGAGAATGTTCATTCATACTGAGTAGAATATCAGCTGATACCCCAAAATCAGATTGCAGTGGATACTCCCTGAGCTTTATTTCAGAGCCACAATGTTGATTGTAAGACAAAAACTCTAGTTACACTATTAATGAAATAGATACATGATTTACTCAAATTTATTCAAGAAGTGGTTTATTGAGCACCTTCTCTGTGCCAGCAATTGTTCTAAGTGCTGGGGATACAGTTAGCACAAGACAGGCACGATAGACGTTGAAATGAATTATGATCAAAAAGTAATTTAAATATTTGGAACAGAAAATTTAAGTGCAACATAGAATTGTGTATATAAATCCATACTGATTAGAGACAGTTCAAATTTAGTCTGTCTCAGCTGAAATGAACTGTGCAATGGCACCCTGGTTAGGGTTAGGGTTAGGGGTTAGAGATTTTTGTCTTGGATAATTTTATAATTCACATGAGCTTTGTGGGATGAACTTATCCCAGCCCACCTTTTTTTCTGAGGGTACAGATAATGTTGGTTCCACATAGACTGGCTCTCTCTCCTTCCCTTCCCTCCCTCCACAAATTACAGATAATATGTATATTAAAATTACCTCCCTTATAACTGACATGGAAATCGGCTTCAGATGGAATTAAATTTCTAACTCCCAAGAATGTCAATAAAAGACATTAAGAAAAAAAGTTATAGGAAAACCACATTTTACTTAAATTGACTTCAGATGAGGATCTTTTTTTTTGTTGTTCTTTTTTCTTCTATAGTTTTGCCTTGTCACTTACTACTTAATGCTTTCCTTCTCTTTCTCAGATTACACTTATTCCAACGAGTCTGTTTCTTTATATTAGTAATAGTACTGTCAATATTTTATTTCTATCTTTTGAAATGAGAATATATAACTTACATCAAAATAAAATTTTGTTTTCAAGGATTAAGATGTTGATTCTACCCCCAGTTCCAGTTCCAAAGATTAAAGGAATTGATCCAGATCTCCTCAAGGTAATTAATAAATTATCTATGTTATACCTAACACTAATTAAATGATACCTGAAGAATAGTATCTTATGTTGAGAACTTCTACAAGCTATATGCATCACATTTTATTTTTTGTATTCCTTCTGGGGAAAAAATGTTTTTAAATAATACACCTCTTAAAATTATGAGAATGAATTATGTATCTAAAAGTTCTTGACTACTGGATCAAGATGGCAGAGTAGTTTGCCTCTTTCCACAAATATATCAAAAATACGTCTACATATGGAACGATTCTCACAGAATATCTACTGAATGCTGGCAGAAAATGTCAGCCCTCTGAAAGGGCAAGAAAATCTCCATGTAACTGAATAGGACAAAAGAAAAAAAAGGAGAAAGGAATTGGGAAGGGACCTGCACCCCTAGGAGGGAGCTGTGAAAGAGGAAAGATTCCTGCACCCTGGGAAGTCCCCTCACTGGCAGGAAGATCAGCCCGGAGAGAGGGGAAGCTTCAGAGCCTTGGAGGAACTGATTTGTAGCAGCTAGAATGGAGAGACTTGCACAAACAGTGCCACCACCCTGCACTCCCCAGCCAGAGATATGTGTCTGCTGGTGTGAGCTGAGTGCTGAAGCTTGAGCTTTGGATATCAGACCAGGGAGAGAACTCTGGTGGACTGTGCAGAAACAGCCTGAAGGGGCTGGAGTTTGATGTGACTGCACCTGAGATGTACACAGAGGAAGCCTGGGCCACCTTAGAGGCCAGACACCATTGCTTGGGTGGTATGCAAGGGAAGGGGTGGGACCTTGCAGCCTTTTTCCCTGAACATGCTCTCAGATGGCAGGACACTGCCTACACAAGCTCTAGGAGCTATCACAAGCTGCCGCCTCCGCCTCCCCACTTCAGGAATGGTCATGAGCTGATGCCACCACCCTTGCAGACTCCAGGAGCAGTTGTGAGCCACCTCTGACCCCATCTCAGGTTCCAGGGGCACACAGAAGCCACCACCACCACCACCACAGAGAACCCCAGGACTGGGAACCAGCTACCACATGTGCACACCCCCCATCAAGGGGATAATGGCCAGCACACATTGAGGAAAGAGGTGACAATATTAAAAACAGCCCTCGCACCAAAAAATTAAACCCACACAAACTACCCAATATACTCGCACATATGAGTACCTCTCTTGAACCACAGTAGATCATTGTTTCTCCTAAACTCACAGAATGAGAAATATAAGTAAAATGAAGAAGCAGAGGAATCACTCCCAGTTAAAAGACCAAGAGAACTCCCCTGAAAGAACAATGAAATAGAACCTCTTCAGTCTAATACACACTGATTTCAAAAAGAAGATAATGAAAATAATGAAGGAATTAAGAAAGGCTATTGACAGAAATGAAGAGTACTATATAAAAAGGAACTAGAAACTAGAAAGAGGAACCAAAAAAATTTAGAAAACTCATTTACCAAGGTGAAAACTGAACTAAAGGCAATGAATAGCAGAATGAATAATGCAGAAGAATGAATAAATGACCTGAAAGAAATGGAAATCACCCAATCAGGACAGCAGACAGAAAACCAAATGAAAAAAATAAAAAACGAAAGCAATATAGGAGATCTATGGGATAATATAAAGTATGCCAATCTATGCATAATAGAGATTCCAGAAGGGGAAGAAAGAGAAAAGGGGATTGAAAATGTATTTGGGAAGATGAAAACTTCCCACACCTAAAGACAGAAACATATCCAGGTACAGGAAGCACAGAGGATCCCCAACAAGGTAAACCCAAACAGACCAACACCAAGACATGTTATAATAAAGATGGCAAAAGTTAAAAAGAAGATTCTAAAGGCATCAAGAGAAATACAGGGAAAGAGCTAATTACAAGGAGCCCCCATTAGGCTATAAGCTGATTTCTCTACAGAAACACTGCAAGCCAGAAGGGAGTGGCAAGATATATTCAAAGTCCTGAAAGGGAAAAAGCTGCAACCTAGGATACTCTACCCAGCAAGATTATTCTTTAGAATAGAAGGAAAGGTAAAGAACTTCTCAGACAAGCAAAAACTAAAAGAATACATCAACACTAAACCTATCCTAAAGGAAATATTGAAAGGTCTTCTCTAATTGGAAAAGAAGTAAGACTATATAGGAAAGAGATAATCACAATTAGAAAACAAATCACCTAAATAAGCCAGTACACAGATTTTAAAAAATCAAAAAACTTTCTGTGAAAGTGATGATAATCACAATGAACATCAAAAAAATGAGCATGAAGATGTGAAAGAGGATGTCAGTCATAAAATGTGGGAGAGCAGAATCAGAAAATGTAGATTTTTTTAATGATTTCCTAGAATGTGTTTGAGCCTATATGATTACCAGTCTAAGGCTAGTAGATATAGGATGGGGTTTACATACTTGAAAAACAAGGTAACCACAAATCAAAAACATACAGTAGACTCACAAAAATCAAAAAGAAGAGAACATAAGTACAATACAAAAGAAAATCATAAAACCACAAAAGGAAAAACAAAAAGAAAAAATCATTTTAAATTTCAATGGAACAAACATATGGACACCAAGTGGGGAAAATGGGGCGGGGGGGAGGAGATGAATTGGGAGATTGGGATTGCCATATATACATTGCTAATAAGAAAAAAATATCAAATTGTACACTTTAAATATATGCAGTTTATTGTATGTCAATTGTATCTCAATAAAAGTTCTTAAAGGAAAAAGAAAAAAATAAATAAACCTAGGGAAAAAAATGTCAATGGGCTAACTGTTCCGATCAAAAGACACAGAGTGGCAGACTGGATAAAAAACAAGAGCCTACAATATGCTGCCTACAAGAGACCCACTTTAGAGCAAAGGACACACATAGATTGAAAGTGAGGGGGTGGAAGAAGATGTTTCATGCAAACGGAAATGACAAAGTGGGGATCACAATACACATACCAGACAAAATAGACTTTAAAACAAAGGCCAGGATTTCCCTAGTGCTCCAGCAGGTAAGGATCCATGCTCCCAATGCAGGGGGCCCAGCTTGGATCCCTGGTCGGGGAACTAGATCACATATGCATACCACAACTAAGAGTCTGCATGCCATGATGAAGCTCCTGTGTGCCATAACTAAGACCTGGCACAGCCAAAATAAATAAATTTAATAAAAACAAAGGCCATAAAGAAAGATAAAGAAGGACACTATATAAAGATAAGAGGATCAATACAAGAAGAGGATTTTACACTCATCAACATATTGCACCTAATATAGGAGCACCCAAATACATAAAACAAATGCTAATAGACATAAAGAGAGAAATTGACAGGGATACATTAATAGTAGGAGACTTTAACACTCCACTTACATCAGTGGACAGATCTTCTAGACAGAAAGTCAATAAAGCAACAGAGATCCTAAACTATACAATAGAACAGATAGATCTAATTGATATTTTCAGGACATTACATCCAAGAAAACAGAAAACACATTTTTTTCAAGGGTACATGGAACATTCTCTAGGACTGATCACATACTTGGGCACAAAACAGGCCTCAACAAACTTAAGAGTATAGAATTTATCTCAGGCATCTTTTCTGACCACAATGGCATGAAACTAGAAATCAACCATGGAAAAAGAAAAAAAAATGATTAGGAAACAATATACTAATAAAAATCCAATGGATCAATGATGAAATCAAAGAGTAAATTTAAAAATACTTTGAGAAAAATTACAAAGAGAGAGATGGAGGAAGATTGCAGAGGAGTAAGACGTGGAGATCACCTTCCTCACATCAAGAATACATCTACATATGGAACAGCCCCTACAGAACACCTACTGAATGCTGGCAGGAGACTTCAGACTTTCAAAAAGGCAAGAAAATCCCCACATAACTGGATAGAGCAAAAGAAAAAATGAAAAACCAAAAAGAGACAAACGAATGGGAATGGAATCTGCCCCTCTGGGAGGGAGCTGTGAAGAGGGAAAAGGTTCTACACACTAGGAAGCCCCCTCACTGGCAGAGACAGAGGGGAGCTTCAGAGCCTCAGAAGAGTGGGCAGCAACAGATGCGTGGAGGGCAGGGTGGAGAGATCCCTGCATGGAGGATTGGTGCTGACCAGCACTTCTCAGCCTGAGATGCTTGTCTGCTTGCCCACTGGGGTGGGGGGTGGTGGGCACCAAGCCTTGGGTGTCAGAGGTCAGACCCCAGGGAGAGGACTGGGGTTTGCTGTGTGAGGACAGCCTAGGGGGGCTAGTGAGCCACAGCTATCTGGGACAGTGTCTGGTAAAAAGCCTGGGCCTGACAGGGAGGCAGGAGACCTTTGTTTCAGGTGCTCAAGCAGCAGAATGCCATAGGAGCTTCCTGCTCCATGTGCTCGCAGACAGCAGGACAATGTGAGAGTGAGCCATGGCTGTTATCTCGGGATCCAGGGGCTGCCACCACTGCCATCAGGCATCCTGTGTGCAAGGCAGGTGACTGTCCACACCTTCCTGGCAGCCTGTGCAGCCCGCTACAGCCAAGGGTCCCACAATCTGGGGCCAACTTCCCTGGGAGAATACACGGCACGCCTCAGGCTCTTGCAACATTATGCCAGATGCTGCTACTGCAAGCACACTCTTCACACTTCAATTGTGACTGCCTTATCCCTCCCTCCCCCTGGCCTGAGTGAGCAAATGAGCCCTAATCAGCCACTGCTTTTGCCCTGCTTGCATGGGAGGGGCACAGATGCCTGAGGATGGCCAACATGCAGAGATGGGCCAGATCCAAAGCTGAACCCCAGTGGCTGTGCAGCCAAAGAAGAAAAAGGGAAACATCTCCTTGCAGCCACAGGAGCATACCTGAATAGACAAGAAGTGTTCCTGCAATTGAGGCTGTGAACTTTGGAGGCAGCTGTGGACTTTGAGGGCAAGTACGCATGGGAGTAAGGCCAGATCAGAGTCTGAGCTGGCCCCACAGTGCCCACAGCATGTCCAGAGACCTACCTAGAAGTATCAGAGAATTTCCTGGGTAGGCAGAGATTGGATGTGGCCCCCTGTGGGGGCAAGGACACTGACAGCTAAGGCCGCAGGAAAATATTACCCTTTTTGTTTGTTTGTTTGTATGTTTGGTTCTTTTTGATTTGTTCTATTGTTCTTTTTCTATTATTTTAATTTTAATTTTTTATATACTCTTTCTTTTCCTTTTTATGTTTTTATTTTAATATGTTTTTTATTTTACTTACTTTTTCCCCTATTTCTTTCGGTTTGGGATTTGTTTATTGGTTTGGTTGCTCTCTTCTGCTTTGTTTTCACTTCTTTGTGTGTGTGTGTGAGTGAATGGGTGTATGTTTCTTTGTGTGATTTTGACTGTTTAGTTTTGCTTTTACCATTTGTCTTGCGGGGGGGGGGGTTGTCTCTTTGGGGTTTTTTTGTTTTTGTTTTTTTCTCTTTCTCCATTTCTTCCACACTGGGTGGCTTGCGGAGTCTTGGTACTCTGGCCAGGGGATAGGCCCGATCCTCCAAAGTGGGAGAGCCAAGTCCAGAACGTTGGACCACCAGAGAACTCCTGGCCCCATGGAATATTAATTGGTGAGAACTCTCCCAGAGGTCTCCATGCAAACACTAAGACCTGGCTCTGCCCAAGAGCCAGCAAGCTCCAGTCCTGATGTCTCCTGTCAAACAACTAGCAAGACAGGAACACAACCCACCCATCAGCAGACAGGCTGCCTAAAGTCATAGTAAGCTCACAGACACCCCAAAACACACCACTGGATGCAGCCCTGCCCATCAAAGGAACAAGATCCAGCCCCATCCACCAGGACACAGGCACCAGTCGCCCCCACCAGGAAGCCTACACAAGCCACTGGAGCAACCTCCCTGACAGGGAACAGACAACAGAAATAAGAGGAACTACGATCCTGCAGCCTGCAGACAGGAGACCCCAAACACAGTAAGTTAAACAAAATGATAAGACAGAGAAATATGCAGCAGATTAAGGAGCAAGGTAAAAATCCACAAGACCAAATAAATGAAGAAAAGATAGGCAGTCTACCTGAAAAAGAATTCAGAATAATGATAGTAAAGATGATCCAAAATCTCAGAAATAGGATGGAGAAAATACTAGAAACGTTTAGAACAACTAAAGATCAAACAAACAATGATGAACAACACTATAACTGAAATTAAAAATACTCTAGAAGGAATCAATAGCAAACTAACTGAGGAAGAAGAACAGATAAGTGAGCCAGAAGATAGAATGATGTAAATAACTGCCATGGAGCAGAATAAAGAAAAAAGAATGAAAAGAATAGAGGACAGTCTCAGAGACCTCTGAGACAATATTAAATGCACATACACTCAAATTATAGGAGTCTCAGAAGAAGAAGAAGAAGAAAAAGAAAGTGTCTGAGAAAATATTTGAAGATATTATAATTGAAAACTTCCCTAACATGGAAAAGGACATTGTAAATCAAGTCCAGGAAGCACGGAGAGTCCCATACAGGATAAACTCAAGGAGAAACATGCTGAGACACATATTAATCAAACTATCAAAAATTAAATACAAATAAAAAATATTAAAAGCAGCAAGGGAAAAGCCACAAATAACATACAAGGAAATCCACATTAGATTAACAGCTGATTTTTCAGGAGAAATTCTGCAGGCCAGAAAGGAGTGACAGGATATATGTAAAATAATGAATGTGAAAAAACCTACAACAAAGATTACTCTACCCAGCAAGGATATCATTCAGATTCAGTGGAGAAATCAAAAACTTTACAGACAAGCAATAGCGAAGAGAATTCAACACCACCAAACCAGCTCTACAACAAATGCTAAAGGAACTTCTCTAAGTGGGAAACACAAGAAAAGGACCTACAAAAACAAACACAAAACAATTAAGAAAATGGTAATTGGAACATACAAATCAATAATTACCTTAAATGTGAATGGATTAAAAGCTCCAACCAAAAGACACAGACTGGCTGAATGGATAAAAAAGCAAGACCCTTATATATGCTGTCTACAGGAGACCCACTTCAGACCTAGGAACACATACAGACTGAAAGTGAGGAGATAGAAAAAGATATTCCATGCAAATGGAAATCAAAAGAAAGCTGGTGTAGCAATATTCATATCAGACAAAATAGACTTTAAAATAAAGACCATTACAAGAGACAAGGAAGAACACTATGATCAAAGGATCAATCCAAAAAGAAAATATAACAATTGTAAATATTTATACACCCAATATAGGAGCACCTCAATACATAAGGCAAATGCTAACAGCCATAAAAGGGGAAATCAACAGTAATACAATAATAATAGGAGACTTTAACACCCCACTTACACCAATGGACAGATCATCCAAACAGAAAATAAGAAGCACAAGCTTTAAATGACACCTTAGACCAGATGGACTTAATTAATACTTACAGGACATTCCTTCCAAAAACAATAGAATACATCTTCTTCTCAAGTGCACATGGAAGTTCTCCAGGATTTATCACATCTTGCTTCACAAAACAAGCCTCAGTAAATCTAAGAAAATTGAAATCATATCAAGCATCTTTTCCAACCACAACGTTATGAGACTAGATATCAATTACAGGAAAAAAAAAACTGTAAAAAATACAAACACATGGAGGCTAAACAACATGCTACTAAATAACCAAGAGATCACTGAAGAAATCAAAAAGGAAGTCAGAAATAGCTAGATACAAATGACAATGAAAATATGACAATCCAAAACCTATGGGATACTGCAAAAGCAGTTCTAAGAGGGAAGTTTGTAGTGATACAATCCTACCTCAAGAAACAAGAAAAATCTCAAATAAACAACCTAACCTTACACCAAAAGCAATTAGAGAAAGAAAAACCAAAAAACCCCAAAGCTAGCAGAAGGAAAGAAATCATAAAGATCAGATCAGAAATAAATGAAAAAAAAATGAAAGAAAGAATAGCAAAGATCAGTAAAACTAAAACCTGGTTCTTTGAGAAGATAAATAAAATTGATAAACCATTAGCAAGACTCATTAAGGAAAAAAGGGAAAATACTCAAATTCTCAAAAAAATTAGAATGAAAAATGAGAAGTAACAACTGACAATGCAGAAATACAAAGGATCATGAAAGACTACTACAAACAACTACATGCCAATAAAATGGACAACCTGGAAGAAATGGACAAATTCTTAGAAAAGTACAACCTTCCAAGACTGAACCAAGAAGAAATAGAAAATATGAACAGACCAATCATGACCACTGAAATTGAAACTGTAATTAAAATTTTTCCAACAAACAAAAGTCCAGGACCAGGTGGCTTCACAGGCAAATTCTATCAAGCATTTAAAGAAGAGCTAACACCTATCCTCCTAAAACTCTTCCAAAATATAGCAGAGGGGGAACACTCTCAAACTCATTCTATGAGGCCACCATCACCCTGATACCAAAACCAGACAAAGATGTCACAAAAAAAGAAAATTACAGGCCCATATCACTGATGAATATAGATGCAAAAATACTCAACACAATACTAGCAAACAGAATCCAACTGCACATTAAAAGGATAGTATACCATGATCAAGTGGGGTTTATCCCAGAAATGCAAGGATTCTTCAGTATATACAAAATCAGTGTGATACATCATATTAACAAATTGAAGGATAAAATCCACATGATCATCTCAATAGATGCATAAAAAACTTTTGACAAAATTCAACACCCATTTATGATAAAAACTCTCCAGAAAATGTTCATAGAGGAAACCTACCTCAACCTAATAAAGGCCATATATGACAACCCCACAGCCAATATCATTCTTGATGGTGAAAAACTGAAAGTATTTCCTCTAAGATCAGGAACAAGACAAGGGTGCCCACTCTCACCACTATTATTCAACATAATTTTGAAAGTCCTATCCATAGCAATCAGAGAAGAAAAAGAAATAAAAGGAATCCAAATTGGACAAGAAGAAGTAAAACTGTCACTGTTCACAGATGACATGATATTATACATAGAAAATCCTAAAGATGCCACCAGAAAATTACTAGAGCTAATCAAAGAATTTGGTAAAGTAGCAGGATACAAAATTAATGCACAATCTCTTGCATTCCTATATACTACAATGAAAAATCAGAAAGAGAAATTAAGGAAACATTCCCGTTTACCATTGCAACAGAAAGAATAAAATACTTAGGGATAAATCTAAGGAGGCAAAAGAACTGTATGCAGAAAACTATAAGACACTGATGAAAGAAATCAAAGATGATACAAACAGATGGAGAGACATACCATGTTTTTGGATTGGAAGAATCAACATTGTGAAAATGACTATACTACCCAAAGCAATTTACAAATTCAATGCAATCCCTATCAAATTACCAATGCCATTTTTCACAGAACTAGAACAAAAAATTATACAATATATATGGAGACATAAAAGACCCTGAATAGCTAAAACAATCTTGAGAAAGAAAAACAGAGCTGGAGGAATCAGGCTCCCTGACTTCAGGCTATACTACAAAGCTACAGTAATAAAGACAGTATGGTTCTGGCACAAAAACAGAAATGTAGATCAATGGAACAGGATAGAAAGCTCAGAAATAAACCCACGCACATATAGTCATCTTATCTTTGACAAAGGAAGCAAGAATATACAATGGAGAAAAGACAGCCTCTTCAGTAAGTGGTGCTGGGAAAACTGGACAGCTACATGTAAAAGAATTAAATTAGAACACTCCCTAACACCATACATAAAAATAAACTCAAAATGGATTGAAGACCTAAATGTGAGACCAGACACTATAAAACTCCCAGAGGAAAACATAGGCAGAACATTCGATGACATAAATGACAGCAAGATCCTTATTGACCCACTTCCTAGAGCAATGGAAATAAAAACAAAAATAAACAAATGGGACCTAATGAAACTTAAATTTTTTTACACGGCAAAGGAAACCATAAACAAGACAAGAAGACAACCCTCAGAATGGGAGAAAATATTTGCAAATGAAGCAACTGACAAAGGATTAATCTCCAGAATATACAAGCAGCTCATGCAGACCAATGTCAAAAAAAAAAACCCAAACAACCCAATCCAAAAATGGGCAGAAGACCTAAATAGACATTTCTCCAGAGAAGACATACAGATGGCCAAGAGTCACATGAAAAGATGCTCAACATCACTAATCATTAGAGAAATGCAAATCAAAACCACAATGACGTACACTCACACTGGTCAGAATGG
Source organism: Hippopotamus amphibius kiboko (assembly GCF_030028045.1). Classification (NCBI taxonomy): domain Eukaryota; kingdom Metazoa; phylum Chordata; class Mammalia; order Artiodactyla; family Hippopotamidae; genus Hippopotamus; species Hippopotamus amphibius. The sequence goes on along the minus strand of NC_080200.1, from coordinate 35,826,853 downwards.
CCATCATCAAAAAATCTAGGAACAGTAAATGCTGGAGAGGCTGTGGAGAAAAGGGAACCCTCCTGCCCTATTGGTGGAAATGTCAATTGATATAGCCACTATGGAAAACAGTATAGAGATTCCTTTAAAAACTAAAAATAGAGCTACCATATGACCCAGCAATCCCACTACTGGGCATATACCCTGAGAAAACCATAATTCAAAAAGACACATGTACCACAGTGTTCATTGCAGCACTATTTTCAATAGCCAGGACATGGAAACAACCTAAATGTCCATCAATACATGAGTGGATAAAGAAGATGTGGTACATATATACAATGGAATATTTCTTAGCCATAAAAAGAAGGAAATTGAGTTATTTGTAATGAGGTGGATGGACCTAGAGACTATCATACAGAGTGAATTAAGTCAGAAAGACAAAAACAAATACCATATGCCAACACATATATATGGAGTTTAGAAAAGTGGTACTCGTGAACAAAGTGGCAAAGGAGGAATAAAGATGCAGATATAGAGAAACACAAGAGGACACGAGGTGGGAAGGGGAAACTGGGATATAGTGAGAGAGTAGCATTGACATATATACACTACCAAAGCTAAAATAGCTAGTGGGAAGCTGCTGCATACACAGGGAGATAAGCTTTGTCCTTTGTGACAACCTACAGGGGTGGGATAGGGAGGGTGGAGAGAAGCTCAAGAGGGAGGAGATATGGAGATATATGTATGCATATAGCTGAGTCACTTTGTTATACAGCAGAAACTAGCACAACATTGTAAAGCAATTATACTCCAAGAAAGGTGTATTAAAAAATAAAAAATAATATATATATAAAAATTACAATGGGCTCCAGTCACTGAGCCGCGGCGGAGGACTCAGCAGCCTCCCCCTCGAGCCCCCTCACTTCCTGACACTCCGTCTCCCCCCCCACCTCCAGCTGCCGCCTTCTGCAGGCCGTTTCCACCTAGGAAAAGGAATCTTATCGTACGTCCACTGTCTAGAACCTCCACTCTTTCGACCCCTTTGCTGTTGCAAGTAAGGGTGATGATCTGCTTCCTGCTGGCACTGAGGATTATATCCATATAAGAATTCAACAGAGAAATGGCAGGAAGACCCTTACTACTGTCCAAGGGATCGCTGATGATTACAATAAAAAGAAACTAGTGAAGGTGTTAAAGAAGAAATTTGCCTGCAATGGTACTGTAATTGAGCATCCAGAATATGGAGAAGTAATTCAGCTACAGGGTGACCAGCGCAAGAACATGCCAGTTCCTCGTAGAGACTGGACTGGCTAAGGACAACCAGCTGAAGGTTCATGGGTTTTAAGTGCTTTTGGCTCACTGAAGCATAAGTGAGGGTTTCCTTGCAATGAGTAGAATTTCCCTTCTGTCCCTTGTCACAAGTTTAAAAACCTCACAGCTTGTAAAATGTAACTGTTTAGGGTCTGCTTTTAACTTGGACTAGTGTAACTCCTTCATGCAATAAACTGAAAAGAGCCATGCTGTCTACTCTTGAAGTCCCTCATTTAAACAGAGGTCAAGCAGTAGGCACCTGGCAGTGTCCAGCCTGAAACAAAGCAATAATAGTGATGTTTCAGCCAAGTCCAGAGCCCCAAGATCACAGACAAGCTATGTCTGGCCAGAAGCTCCTCAGCAATCCCTCTACAGAGTTCCTTGCCCTAAGAGAATGTCACCACCTGAACAGCCCTCAGTGAAGCTGAGAGTAGAGGATGGGGTAAGGCAGTGATGGCAGCTGTATTGCTAAAGAGAGTCTGATCATCAGGGAAAGATCTCCTGATGTCTCCAGTGTGACCAGGTGGGCAGAGCTTAAGAGTTTCACCTTCTCTCTAGTGAGGTGATGGAACATCTAGCTTGCCACCAAGGTCTTTTTGACCAGACATATCCTAGCTGATAAATGTCCAAACTAGAATGTGAGGCCAACCTTCTATCAGTTAAACTTTTGATGAGGGAACAAATTTCAAACCAATATATCAGTCATGTAGCTGTAGAGCTTGCAACTTACTAGCAACAGCTGCCCAATGCCATGTGAAGTAACAAACTGGTTTTTGGTGGTTTTTTTTTTTTCCCTTCAGTTTTAATGTTATGTAATGTATTTAAACCCTTATTTAAATAAAACTTGTTTTCAGAAACAAAAAAAAATTACAATGAAAATACAACCATAGAAAATCTATGGGATGCAGCAAAAGCAGTTCTTAGAAGGAAGTTCATAGCAATACAGGCCTTCCTCATCAAAACAAGAAAAATCTCAAACAATCTAACTTACCACTTAAGAGTAGTAGAAAAACAAGAACAAACAAAACCTAAAATCAGCAGAAGGAAGGAAATTAGATCAGAGAGGAAATAGCAATAAAAGAAAATAGTTTTTCTATTTTAAAAACAATAGAAAAATCAATAAAACTGAGAGTTGGTTCTTTGAAATGGTAAACAAGATTGACAAACCTCTGGCCAGGCTCACCAAGAAGAAAAGAGAGAGAACCCACATAAACAAAATAAGAAATGAAAAAGGAGACAAAACAACTGATACCACAGAAAAATAAAAACCATACAGGAATATGATGAAAAATTTTATGCCAACAAATCTGACAACCTAGAAGAAATGGACAAGTTTCTAGAAACATACAGCCCACTAAAACTGAATCAAGAAGAAATAGATCCTTTGAACAGACCAATCACTAGAGGTGGAAATATTGTAGAATATGTAATTTTAAAGCTCCCTACAAACAAAAGTCCAGGACCAGATGGCTTCACAGGTGAATGCTACCAAACATACAAAGAAAAGCTTATGCCTATCCTTCTCAAACTCTTCCAAAAAATTGAAGAGGAGGGAACACTCCCAAAGGCATTCTATGAAGCCACTATCACCCAGATACCAAAACCAGACAAAGACATCACTAAAAAAGAAAATTACAGGCCAATATCTTTGATGAATATAGATACAAGAATTCTCAACAAAATATTAGCAAACCAAATCCAAAAGCACATAAAAAGATCACACACCACAACCAAGAGTCATCCCAAGTTCGCAAGGATGATTCACGTACACAAATCAATGTGATACATCACATAAACAAAGGACAAAGACCACATGATCATCTCAGTAGATGCAGAAAGAGCATTTGACAAAATTCCACATCAATTCATGATAAAAACTCTTACCAAAGTGGGTATGAAGGGAACATATCTCAACATAAAAGCTATTTATGACAAACCCACAGCCAATATAAAACTCAATGGTGAAAAGCTGAAAGCCTTCTCACTAAAATCTGGAACAAGAAAAGGATACCCACTCTCACCTGTTCTATTTAACACAGTATTGGAAGTCCTAGCCACAGCAATCAGACAGGAAATAAAAGGTGTACAAATTGGAAGGGAAGAGGCAAAATTGTCATTATATGCAGATGACTTAAATATAAGACATGACACCATAAAACTCCTAGAAAAGACCACAGGCAAAACATTCTCTGACATAAATTGTACCAGTGTTTTCTTAGGTCAGTCTCCCAAGGCAATAGAAATAAACACAAACAAATGGGACCTAATCTTTTGCACAGCACAAGAAACCATAAACAAAAAGACAACCTACAGAATGGGAGAAAGTATTTGCAAACAATGAGACCAACAAGGGTTTCATTTCCAAAATATTCAAACAGCTCACACAACTCAACACAAAAACAAACAACCCAATCAAAAAATGGGCAGGAGACCAAAACAGACATTTCTCCAAAGAGGAAATACAAATGACCAATAGGCACATGAAAAGATGCTCAGTATCACTAATTATCAGAGAAATGCAAATCAAAACTATAGTGAGGTACTACCTCCACTGGTCAGAATGGCCATCATTAAAAACTCTACCAATAACAGATGGTGGAGAGGATATGGAGAAAAGGGAACCCTCTTACACTGTTGGAATGTAATTTGGTACAGCCACTATGGAAAACAGTATGGAGGTTTCTCAGAAAACTAAAAATAGAATTACCATACGATCCAGTAATCCCACTCCTGGGCATATATCTGGACAAAACTATTATTCAAAAAGATACCTGCACCCCTATGTTCATAGCAGCACTATTCACAATAGCCAAGACATGGAACAACCTAAATGTCCATTGACAGATGAATGGATAAAGAAGATGTGGTACATATATACAATGAATACTACTCAGCCATAAAAAAAGAATGGAATAATGCCATTTTAGCAACATGGATACAACTAGAGATAATCATACTAAGTGAAGTAAGTCATAAAGAGAAAGACAAATACCATATGATATCACTTATATGTGGAATCTAAAATGACACAAATGAACCTATCTACTTATGAAACAAAAACAGACTCACAGATATAGAGAACAGACTTGTGGTTGCCAAGGGGGAGGAGGTTAGGGGAGGGATGGAGTGGGAGGTTGGGGGTAGCAGATATAAGCTATTATATATGGAATGGATAAACAACAAGGTCCTGCTGTATAGCACAGAGAACTACATTTGATATCCTGTAATGAACCATAATGGAAAATAATTAAAAAAAATAAAGTTATTCACTAATGTATTTCTTATATGGTTTTGTTACTAATTAGTCTCTGAATGTTATTTGTTAAATCACTTAATTGTTGTGAGTTTCTTTTCATAGATCTTCATTTTCTATTTCCTAGGAAGGAAAATTAGAAGAAGTAAACACAATCTTAGCCATTCATGACAACTATAAACATGAATTCTACAATGATGACTCTTGGGTTGAATTTATTGAGCTAGATATTGATGACCCTGATGAAAAGACTGAAGGATCAGACACAGACAGACTTCTAAGCAGTGACCATGAAAAATCACTTAATATCCTTGGGGCAAAGGATGATGACTCTGGACGTACCAGCTGTTATGAACCTGATGTTCTGGAGACTGATTTCAATGCCAGTGACATGTGTGATGGTACTTCAGAGGTTGCTCAGCCACAAAGGTTAAAAGGGGAAGCAGATCTCTTGTGCCTTGACCAGAAGAATCAAAATAACTCACCCTCTAATGATGCTGCCCCTGCTAGCCAGCAGTCCAGTGTTATCCTAGTAGAGGAAAACAAACCACGACCACTTCTTATTGGTGGAACTGAGTCAACTCATCAAGCTGGCCACATGCAGCTCAGCAATCCCAGTTCATTGGCAAACATCGACTTTTATGCCCAGGTAAGTGACATTACACCAGCAGGGAGTGTGGTCCTTTCTCCAGGCCAAAAGAATAAGGCTGGGATCTCCCAGTGTGGTGTGCATCCAGAAGTGGTCTCCCCCTGCCAAGCAAATTTCATCATGGACAACACCTACTTCTGTGAGGCAGATGCCAAAAAGTGCATTGCCATGGCCCCTCTCGTCGAGGTTGAATCACATGTAGAGCCAAGCTTTAATCAGGAAGACATTTACATCACCACGGAAAGCCTTACCACTACTGCTGGGAGGTCTGGGACAGAACGTGTTCCAAGTTCTGAGATGCCTGTCCCAGACTATACCTCCATTCACATAGTACAATCTCCACAGGGCCTCGTTCTCAATGCAACCGCCCTGCCTTTGCCTGACAAAGAGTTTCTCTCATCATGTGGCTACGTGAGCACAGACCAACTGAACAAAATCATGCCGTAGCTTTTCTTGGATTTCCCATGAGCTACCTATTTAATGGCAAAGAGTTGGCTGGGGCATGAATGCTTAAACCAAAACAAAGTTTAAACTTTTGCGGGGTGGGGGCAAGCTGAGGGTGGGGGATATGGATTCTAAATGCCTTTTCCTGAACTGTTGAAACATGACATTAAAAAAAGAAGAAGAATCCTTAATCAGATAGATATTCCTGTTGTGAATTGTAAATATTTTAAAGAATTATCTCAAAGACTGTTTAGTGGCAGTAATTGTTATTGTGTGTTAATTTTGTGCTACGAAGCATTGAATGGCTGTTTTTTAATGTATAGTTAATCATGCTTTTTGAAAAAGCGAAAAATCAGGTGGCTTTTGCAGTTCAGGAAGATTGAATACAAATCATAGCACAGGTTAATTTTTTTTAATAATTGGGAACTAAAATTATAGGTAAGAGGACAAGAAATAGTTTGGATATGTAAAACATTTATTTTGACATGAAATGGATAAAGATATTTTTAATAATTTACACTTTAAGCATGGCTATTTTCTATTACACTGTACATGGTGTACTGTAGTTCATGCCGACCTATCTAAAGAATGTAGTAACTGCAGCCTAAAGCTGGTTTAATGCTTTGGTCAACGCACCTGAAGAAAAACTAGTTTTTTACAAGGCCCTTTTTATACCTCCTAAAACTCTTTAAATGATTATAAAATGATTGTATTTAGCTGCATTATTGGAATGTGCTTATCTTATCTGAATTTGTAAACAAATATTTGTTAATTTAGAAAACTTTAAAATGTTTGCACAGGTCAACTTATCATGAACCAAAAAAAGAAAAAAAAAAACAAAAACCCACAACACAAATGAGCAAAAAACCTTTTCTCACCCAAGTTTTGGTTCATGTCAGAGCGCTACATGCTAAGAGAAGTAGAAATCATAGCTGGTTGCTGTTGACCAGGATGCTGAATCACCGCACTGCACGCGGAAGAAGTTTCTTAGTGCACGCAGATCATTAAGAGTCAAGCCTTAGAGCCTCAGCCATAGTGTCTCTTATTTCATATTTACCTAAGGAAGGAATAGGTACAAGAAGCATTTTGTAAGTTGAAGCTGGTCAAAGTGAAGTTAACCAGATTATGGAACAAAAGTTCGAGAAATAGGTTTTTCTTTCACAGCCTATAGCCAGACACATACTCATTATTTGTGGTAGCAAAAAAGAGAAAACACAAAATTTTAAATTTCCAAAAATAACTCAAAAGTTTATTTGAACCCATAGCAGAAAATTTCTTCCTCACCAAATCTTTTATAGGATTTATTTAAAGTAGCAAAAGAAGTTTCATCATTTTTAAACTTCCCCTCCAAGTGGATTGGCCTTAAAGCAGGGAGTCAGAAGAAAAAGAAGGGACCTGAGTAATTTATAAGTTATTGTTCAATCCATTAATAACCTAAACATCATTCATAGGAGCATTGGGATTGCTTCCCAAAAGAGTTTGTCAAAAAGAGAAGACTCATCTCACTCAAGAATGCTTCTCACAAGTATTTTTTAAAGGTTAATAAAACTTTAAAGTTAGTTTTACCTTAAATAGTATGTGCCATTTAGCTCAGACTTTTTTAGGAAACAAGCTTAATGGTTGGTAATTTTAAATTCCCTCTTTCTTGCAGGAGGGACAGTGAAAAGCTAGAATTGGGTGTGTAAAGTTCAACATGTTACTTTGTAATAGATGTTTAATAGATTTTCTGCTACCTTGCTGCTATGGTTTTCTCTAAGAGCTACATAATTTAGTTTCATATACAAGTTCATCAATGTAGAACCTAATGCAACTTAAAATGTGTGTTTGGGAAAACTATCTTACTATTTCACAATAGGCTGACAACATTTCTATAGCCAAAAATAGCTAAATACCTCAATCGGTCTCCGAATGTCATTTTGGTACTTTGCTGGCCACACAAGCCATTATTCACTAGTATGACTAGTTGTGTCCTGCAGTTTATATTTAACTTTCTTTATGTCTGTGGATTTTTTCCTTCAAAGTTTAATAAATTTATTTTCTTGGATTTGTGATGGTGTGCTTCTATTGTCAGACACCCACAGGAAAAGCATCCTAAATCAGACCTCATACTTTGAGTTCTTGTCCTTGTAAGGGGATCTTAGCGCAGTTGGTTTAAACACAGTGGCAATGGGTGTGAAGACTTTTTGTTCTCCACTGAAATAGAGAGTCAGAGGAGACAGCTCCTTTGCTCTTTACTGAGGAAACAGGAGCCCAGCTCAAAAATATCCTGTTGGCTTGCCTGAATACTTAGAGCCATATTTTAGATGCATCAAAGCATACATGATGCATGTGGGGTTGTTTGCAAGGTAGGGAGAGCTTGAGCACATTGCCTAGAAGGAGAGGAAAGCTCTCCCTTTACAATCCATACATTGGAACAAGTTTGTCAGACTAGCTCCTTGTCATAATGGGAAGCCAATAAGAAGTAAAGGCTGGGAGGGAGGTTGGTTAGGTAGGTTGTGAAGGAGCCTGAGAGCAACAAAGCCATGAAGAAGAGATTCCTCTACAGGAGGCTCCAGCTCCAGGGGGGTGCAATCATGGTAATATCAAATCCCATAGCCACCAGGTGGGTGACCCCCAAACTGGAAAATGCTTATATCACAGAGGTTCTCCCACAGGAGTGAAAGTTCTGAGTCCTACATCAGGCTCCCCAGCCTGGGGGTCTGGCATTAGGAGAAGGAGCCCCCAGAGCATCTGGCTTTGAAGGCCAGTGGAGTTTGATCACAGGAACTACACAGGACTGGGGGAAACAGAAACTCCACTCTTAGAGGGTGCACACAAGGTCTCTTGAGCACCAGGACCCAGGGGGAAAAGCAGTGACCTAATAAGAGCCTGGGCCAGATCTACCTGTTGGTATTGGAGGGTCTCCTGTGGAGGAGGGAGGTGGCTAGGGCTCACTGCTGGGACAAAGACATTGGTGACTGTAGTTCTGGGGTGTTCTCATTGGCATGAGCCCTCCTGGAGGCTGCCATTTTCTCACCAAGACCTGGCACCACCCAACAGCTCATAAGCTCCAGGGCTGGAGCACCTCAAGCCAGACAACCAACAGGGCATGAACACAGCCCCACACATCAGCAGACAGGCTGTCTAAAGTCTTCCTGATCCCACAGCTGGCCACTAAACACATCCCTTGCCATGGCCCTGCCCACCAGAGGACAAGACCCAGCTCCACCCACCAGTGGGCAGGAAGCAGTCCCTGCCACTGGGAAGCCAACACAAGCCCCTTAGACCAGCCTCATCCACAAAGGGCAGACAGCAGAATAGGAACTACAACCCTGCAACCTATGAAACAGAAACCACAATCACAGAAAGTTAGACAAAATGAGACAGCAGAGGAATACATCCCAGAGGAAGGAACAAGATAAAACCCCAGAAAACAACTAAGTGAAGTGAAGATAGGCAATGTACCCAAAAAAGAACTCAGATTATAATAGTAAAGATTATCTCTATTCTTGGAAAAAGAATAGAGACACAGATTCAGAAGATACAGGAAATGTTTAACAAACACCTGGAAGAAATAAAGAACAGAGATGAAAAATACACTAGAAGGAATCAGTAGCAGAATAACTGAGGCAGAAGAATGGATAAGTGACCTGGAAGACAGAATGATGTAAATCACTGCCAAAGAACAGAATAAAGAAAAAATAATGAGAAGAAATGAGGGCAATATAAGAGACCTCTGGAACAACATTAAACACACCAACATTCACATTACAGGGGTCCCAGAAGGAGAAGAGAGAAAAGACCTGAGTAAATATGTGAAAAGATAATAGCTGAAAACTTCCCTAACATGGGAAAGGAAACAGTCACCCAAGGCCAGGAAGTGCAGAGAGTTCCAGTCAGGATAAACCCAAGACAAACATGCCAATACACATAATAATCAAATTGACAAAAAATAAAGACAAAGAAAAAAATATTAAAAGCAAAAAGGGAAAAGCAAAAAAGAACATACAATGGGACTCCCATAAGGTTATCAGCTGATTTCTTAGCAGAAATTGCACACCAGAAGGGAGTGGCATGATATATTTAAATTGGTGAAATGGAAGAACCTACAACAAGGAATAATCTAGCCAATGAGGCTCTCATGCAGATTTGACAGAGAAATCAAAAGCTTTACAGAGAAGTAAAAGCTAAAAGAATTCAGTACCACCAGACCAGACCAGCTTTGCAACAAATGCTAAAGGAACTTCTCTAGGCACAAAAGAAAAAGCCACAGCTAGAAATAAGATAACTACAAATGGAAAAGCTCACCAGTAAAGGCAAAGACACAGTAAATGTAGGAAATCATCCACACACATATATGGTATCAAAACCAGAAATTGTGAGAAGAGGAGAGTACAAGCACAGGATATTGGAAATGCATTTGATATTAAAAGACCAGCAAGTTAAAACAATCCTGTTTATATATAGACTGCTGTATCAAAACCTCATGGTAACCACAAACCAAAAATGTACAATAGGTACACACACACAAAAGAATAAGGAATCCAAACACTATAATAAATTTAGTCATAAAATCACCAAAGAAGAGAACTGAAGAGGATGGGAAGAATAATGTCCTACAAAAACAAATCCAAAACAATTAACAAAATGGCAATAAGAATGCACATATGTTGGTTACCTTAAGTGTAAGTGAATTAAATGCTCCAACCAAAAGACACAGACTGGCTAAATGGATACAAAAACAAGACCAACATATATGCTGTCTATAAGAGACCCACTTCAGATCTAGGGACACACACACACTGAAAGGGAGGGGATGGAAAAAGGTATTCAATGAAAATCAAAATAAAGCCAGCAATATTCATATTAAACAAAGTAGACTTTATAATAAAGACTGTTACAAGAGACAAGAACACTACATAATGATCAAGGGATCAATCCAAGAAGAAGATATAACAATTGCAAATATATATGCACCCAACATAGGAGTCCATCAATATATAAGACATATACTAACAGCCATAAAAGGAGAAATCGACAGTAGCACAATATTAGTGAGGGACTTTAACACCTCACTTTCATCAATAGATCATCCAGACAGAAAATCAATAAGGAAACACAGGCCTTAAATGACACATTAGACCAGATGGACTTAATTGATATTTGTAGAGCATTCCATCCAAAAGCAGCAGAATATACATTCTTTTCAAGTGGAATACTCTTCAGGATTGATCACATACTGGGCCACAAAGGGAGCCTCAGTAAATCTAAGAAAATTGAAATCATATCAAACAACTTTTTCAACTACAACACTAAGAGATTAGAAATCAAATTACAAGAAAAAAAACTGTAAAAAAAACACAAGCACATGGAGGCTAAACAAATGCTACTAAGCAACTAATGGATCACTAAGGAAATCAAAGAGGAAATCAAAAAATACCTAGAGACAAATGAAAACAAAAGCACGATGATCCAAAATCTGTGGGATGAAGCAAAAGCGGTTCTAAGGAGGAATTTTATAGCAATACAATCTTACCTCAGGAAACAAGAAAAAACCCCAGATAAACAATCTACCTCAACACATAAAGAAACTAGAGAAAGAAGAACAAACAAAATGCAAACTTAGTAGAAGGAAATAAATCATAAAGATCAGAACGGAAATAAATGAAATAGAGATGAAGAAAATAATAGAAAAGAGCAATGAAACTAAAAGCTGGTTCTTTGAGAAGATAAACAAAATTGATAAACCTTGGCCAGGTTCATCAAGAAAAAAAGGGAGAGGACTCAAATCAATAAAATTAGAAATGAAAAAAAGAGAAGTTTCAATGGACACCACAGGAATACAAAAGATCATAAGAGACTACTACAAGAAACTATATGCCAATAAAATGGACAACCTAGAAGAAATGGATAAATTCTTAGAAAGGTATAATCTCTCAAGACTGAACCAGGAAGAAAGAGAAAAAATGAGCAGACCAATTATCAGTACTGAAATTGAATCAGTGATTTAAAAACTCCCAACAAACAAAAGTCCAGGACCAGATGGCTTCACAGTCAGAAATTCTATCAAATTTCTGACTGTGAAGGATAGGTTAATACCTATCCTTCTGAAATTTTCCCAAAAATAATCACAGAAAAAGGAACATTCCCAAACTCATTCTATGATGCCACCATCACTCTTATACCAAAATCAAAGAAACCACCAAAAAAGAAAATTACAGGCCAATATCTTTGATGAATATAGATGCAAAAAATCCTCAACAACATACCAGCAAACTAAATACAATAATATATTAAAAGGATCATATACCACAATCAAGTGGGATTTATCCCAAGGATGTAAGGATTTTTCAGTATCCACAAGTAAATCACTCAGATACACCACATTAACAAATTAAAGAATAAAAACCATATAATCATCTCAGTAAATGCAGAAAAAGCTTTTGGCAAAATTCAACACCCATTTATGATAAAAAAAAAAAAAGAAAGAAACTCTCCAGTAAGTGGACATAGAGGGAACCTACCTCAACATAATAAAGGCCATGTATGACAAACCCACAGCCAACATTATACTCAATGGTGAAAAGCTGAAAGCATTTTCTCGAAGATCAGGAACAAGACAAGCATGACCATTCTCATCATTTTTATTTAACAAAGTTTTGGAAGTCCTAGCTACAGCAATCAGAGAAGAAAAGGAAATAAAAGGAACACAAATTGGAGAACAAGAAGTAAAACTGTCACTGTTTGCAGATGACATGATACTATACATAGAAAATCCTAAAGATGCTACAAGGAAAATACTAGAGCTCATCAATGAATTTGGTAAAGTTGCAGGATGCAAAATTAATACACAATGTATAACTGATTCATTTTGCTGTACAGCAGAAACTAACATTGTAAATAAACTATACTTCATAAAAATATATTAAAAATTAATAAAAGTCTGTTGCATTTCTATACAGTAACAATGAAAGATCAGAAAGAAATTAAGGAAACAATCCCATTTACCATTGTATCAAAAAGAATAAGATACACAGGGATAAATCTACCTAAGGAGGCAAAAGACCTGTGCTCCAAAAACTATAAGATCCGAATGTAGATAGCTTCCTCCACAAGAGGGCAGACAGCAGTATCAAGCAGGATCAGCAGTATTTCATCTTGTGGAACTGAAAACCACAGCCACAGAAAGATAGAGAAAATGAAAAAGCAAAGGATCAGGTGAAGAGACAGGATAAAACCACAGAAAAACAACTAAATGAAGAGGAGATAGGCACCCTTACAGAAAAAGAATTCAGAATAATGATAGTGAAGATGATCCAGGACTTTGAAAAAAGACTGGATGCAAAGACTGAAAAGTTTATCAAAGACCTAGAAGAATTAAAGAGCAAACAAACAAATATGCAACACAATAACTGAAATGAAAAATATACTAGGAGGAACCAATAGCAGATTAACTGAGGCAGAAGGACGAATAAGTGAGCTGGAAGACAGAATGGTGATAATCACTGATGCAGAAAAGAATAAAGAAAAAGGAATGAAAAGAACTGAAGACAGCCTAAGAGATCTCTGGGACAATGTTAAACACACCAACATTCATATTATAGGGGTCCCAGAAGGAGAAGAGAGAGAGAAAGGACCCGAGAAAATATTGGAAGAGATTATAGTTGAAAACTTCCTTAACATGGGAAAGGAAATAGCTACCCAAGTCCAGGAAGTGTGGAGAGTCCCAGGCAGGATAAACCCAAGGAGAAACACACCAAGACATATAGTAGTCCAAATGACAAAAATTAAAGGCAGAGAAAAGTTATTAAAAGCAACAAGGGAAAAATGACAAATAACATACAAGGGAACTCCCATAAGGATAACAGCTGATTTCTCAGCAGAAACTCTGCAAGCCAGCAGGGAGTGGCATGATATATTTCAAGTGATGAAAGGGAAGAATCTACAACCAAGAATACTCTACCCAGCAAGGATCTCATTCAGATTCAAAGGAGAAATCAAAAGCTTTCCAGACAAGCAACAGCTAAGAGAATTCAACACCACCAAACCAGCTCTACAACAAATGCTAAAGGAACTCCTCTAAGTGGGAAACATAAGAGAAGAAAAGGACCTACAAAAACAAAAACAAAACAATTAAGAAAATGGTAATAGGAACATACATCTCGATAATTACCTTGAATGTAAATGGACTAAATGCACCAACCAAAAGACACAGACTGGCTGAATGGATCCAAAAACAAGACCCATATATATACTGTCTACAAGAGACCCACTTCAGACCTAGGGACCCATACAGACGGAAAGTGAGGGGATGGAAAAAGATATTCCATGCAAATGGAAATCAAAAGAAAGCTGGAGTAGCAATGCTCATATCAGATAAAATAGACTTTAAAATAAAAAATGTTACAAGAGACAAGAAAGGCCATTACATAAAGATCAAGGGATCCACCCAAGAAGAGGAGATAACAATTACAAACATATTTGCACCCAATATAGGAGCACCTCCATACATAAGGCAAATGCTAACAACTATGAAAGAGGAAATCAACAGTAACACAATCATAGTGGGGGACTTTAACACCCCACTTACACCAATGGACAGATCATCCACACAGTAAATTAATAAGGAAACACAAGCTTTAAATGACACAATAAATCAGCTTGATTTAATAGGTATCTATAAGACATTACATCCAAAAAGAGCAGATTACACTTTCTTCTCAAGTACACATGGAACATTCTCCAGAATAGATCACATTCTGGGTCATAAATCAAGTGTTGGTAAATTCAAGAAAATTGAAATTGTATCAAGCATCTTTTCTGACCACAATGCTGTGAGATTAGAAATAAAAAAAAAAAAAAAAAACAGTAAAAAACACAAACACATGGAGGCTAAACAATATGCTACTAAATAACCAAGAGATCACTGAAGAAATCAAAGAGGAAATCAAAAAATACCTAGAGACAAATGACAATGAAAACACAATGATCCAAAACCTACAGGATGCAGCAAAGGCAGTTCTAAGAGCGAAGTTTATAGCAATACAATCCTACCTCAAGAAAAAAGAAAAATCTCAAATAAACAATCTAACCTTACACCTAAAGAAACTAGAGAAAGAAGAGCAAACAAAACCCAAAGTTAGTAGACAAACTGGGACATTTGTAGAGACATGGATGGACCTAGAGACTGTTATACAGTGTGAAATGAGTCAGAAAGAGAAAAACAAATATCGTATATTAACACATATTTGTGGACTATAGAAAAATGGTACAAATCAACCAGTTTGCAAGGCAGAAATAGAGACACAGATGTAGAGAACAAACATATGGACACCAAGTGGGGAAAGCGGGGAGGGTTGGGGGGGAATGAACTGGAAAAAAAAAAAGACCCTGATGAAAGAAATCAAAGATTATGCAAACAGATGGAAAGATATACTATGTACTTGGATTGGAAGAATCAATATTGTCAAAAGGACTATACTACCAAGGCAATCTACAGATCCAATGCAATTCCTATCAAATTACCAATGGCATTTTTTACAGAACTAGAACAAAAAATAAACAAATTAGATTTGTATGGAACCACAAAAGACCCCAAATAGCCACAGCAATCCTAAGAAAAATGGAACTGGAGGAATCAGGCTTCCTGACTTCAGACTGTACTACAAAGCTGCAGTTATCAAAACTGCATGGAACTGGCACAAAACCAAAATATAGATCAAAGGAACAGGACAGAAAGCCCAGAAATAAACCCACACACCTATGGTCAGTTAATCTATGACAAAGGAGGTGAGAATGTGCAATGGAGAAAAGACAGCCTCTTCAATAAGTGGTGCTGGGAAAATGGGACAGCTACATGTAAAAGAATGAAATTAGAATATTCTTTAACATCATACATGAAAGTAAACTCAAAATGGATTAAAGACCTAAATGTAAGCTCAGATACTATAAACCTCTTAGAGGAAAACATAGGCAGAACACTCTTTGGCATAAATCGCAGCAATATCTTTTTCAATCTGTCTCCTAGAATAATGGAAATAAAAACAAAAATAAATAAATGGGACCCAATTAAACTCAAAGGAAAGGAAAGGAAACCATAAACAAAATGAAAAGACAACCTAAAGAATGAGAGAAAATATTTGCAAACAATGTGACTGACAAGGGATTTATCTCCAAAATTTACAAACAGCACATGCAGCTCAATATCAAAAAACAAACAACCCAATAAAAAATGGGCAGACCTAAACAGACATTTCTCCAAAGAAGACATACAGATGGCCAAGAAGCACATGAAAAGATGTTCAACCTGGCTAATTTTTAGAGAAATGCAAATCAAAACTATGAGCTATAACCTCAGACCAGTCAGAATGGCCGTCATCAAAAAGTCTACAAACAAATACTGGAGAGGGTGTGAAGAAAAGGGAACCCTCCTACACTGTTGGTTGGAATGTAAATTGGTACAGCCACTATGGAGAACAGTATGGATGTTCCTTAAAAAACTAAAAATAGAGCTACCAGATGATCCAGAAATTGCACTTCTGGGCATATATCTGGAGAGAACTATAATTCAAAAAGATACATGCACCCCAATGTTCACAGCAGCACTATTTACAATGGCCAAGACATGGAAACAACCTAAATGTCCATCAACAGAGGAACAGATAAAGAAGTTGTGGTACATATATACAATGGAATACTACCCAGCCATTAAAAAAAATGAACTAATGCCATTTGTAGTAACATGGATGGACCTGTAGATTACTATACTAAGTGAAGTCAGTCAGACAGAGAAACAAACATCATATGATATCACTTATATGTGAAATCTAAAAAAAAAGAATTACACAAATGAACTTATTTACAAAACAGAAACAGACTCACAGACATAGAAAAACTTATGGTTACCAGAAGAAAAACTTATGGTTACCAAAGGGGAAAGGTGGAGGGACAGATAAATTGGGAGTTTGGGATTGACATATATACCATATTATATTTAATATAAATCCCCAACAAGGCCCTACTATATAGCACAGGGAACTCTGCTCAATATTCTGTAATAACCTAAATGGGAAAATAATTTTAAAAAGAATTGATAAATGTATATGTATAACTGAATCACTTTGCTGTACACCTGAAACTAACAACATTGTAAGTCAACTACAGTACAATATAAAAGAATTTTTTTAAATTTCTCCAGCTGCTGCCTTCTGCTCTTTGAGCAGCCATTGCCTGAAAGAACCATAGGTGAAGCCTCAGGTTTTCCTACTTCCTTGTTTGGAAATCATGTCTTTTTTGTCCCTAAGATACTGGAACATATACTGCCTTAACATTTACAAAGGTCACCATTTTAAGTACCAGATATTTTTTTTTAATACATGAGACTCAGCCTTATGAGATGACGGGCTTATTGTTGGTATACAACGCTTCAAGGATCAGGAGTGAAGGGAGAGGAAGACCTCTTACTTCCATGGATTGAGAGAGCATGATCCTTTCTACTTCAGAAGATTAATGTCATATTGAAGATGGCTACACATGTGTTCCTGTATTTAAAATTCTTAATGGTGTTGTCAAAACATACTAATGCTGAAATCTAGTGCTATAATATTTTCATAGTTATGGAGGTTTACAGCAAACTACTAAATGTCTTTGCATGTTCCCTGTTTAGGGTAAGAAATGGGAAAAACTAGACGTTACTTGAATCCAAACTCTAGATCAGAATCCAAGATAATATATCATTTGCCCAGTCTCCTTGCTAGCTTAATATTTAAGGGCTATAAAAGGGCACAGCTTCTGAATAAGAATTTGACCTTTGATTAAGCTCTATTCCTTTGGAAATCAAAGAATATGATGTCAACTATGTTACACAAGTAAAGTTGTTCCTGGTTAAAATAACCTGACTGTTAAATTGCATCTGAATGAGGAGAAACTCTAAATGCCCAGAGATAAACCACACGTTGGACTTCAGTATAGTGACTCTTTGAGCACATCCTGTATGGGGACACAGGGAGCTATGCCTATGGAGTTGTAATAAGAGCTATTGGCTCCAGTGGGACATAGAGCTTCTAAGGCTGGGGGGACTCCTTTACCTGCTCAATACAAGTTTCCTGCCCTTGCACCCAAGCAGTCACTTGGCAGAGGAGAGAAAAGAAAATACTGGACAGTTGTATCAATGGTTGTGTAGGCTGCTACATGGACTGTTGCTACAACTATGGCTGTAAAATGGAAAGCCTGATACTTCCCTGTCCTACATTCTCATCAGTAGACTGGGGCCAAGCATGGTCTGTGTTCATCTGGGGAATGTTTACTTGAACTTAAGATCCCCTTGTGAAGGTAGCAAGAGACACTTACCACTCCTTGAATAGGCTTTGTGCTTTCCAATCTCTGTTTTTGTTCTTGCCTCTTCCTTCACCTGAAAAGCTCCCATCTACCAACCCTGCCTGGCAAACTTCCACTCATCCTTCATGGCCCAACTCAAACACCTCCTCATTCAGCCCCCGCCCCCACCCCCAATTCCCTCCAGCCTTGAGTGATCATTCCCTCCCTTGAACTACTTCTAATGGTGTTTATCACACTCTAGTTTTTAGATCGCCTAACAATCTGGCTAAGATGGTTGTACCAATATATACTCTGGGGCATACCTGTTCCCTGAAATGTTCTTAAATGAGTGATTCTGTAAAGTTGGAAAACACTTCATCCTACACTTCCTTCTGGGAAAGCCAGAGTATAAATTGACATTTTAAAGCATCTGCCATTAAAGACATCTATTTAAGTTCAAATTTAACACATTTTCCAATTTATTCAACAATGGAAAATACAATGCTAAAGGAGTATCCATCACTGGTTCTATTAATACTTGTGAAAAGCTGCTCTAAGAAGAGTAACTAGAAAGCCTGGCAAAAAATAGTTATAACAAATTTCAGGTAAATGTGAATCTGAATGAAGCATCTTTGAAGACATAAAACTTAACAATAAAACTTTTTTTGTGGCTTTTTTTATCATTTTCACTTCTTTTAAAGCTCTTTATTGGAATATAATTGCTTTACAGTCTTGTACCAGTTTTTAAGGAACACCAAAGTCAATCAGCTGTATTTATACACATATCCCCATATCCCCTCCCTCCCACGACTTTCCCCCACCCTCACTGTCCCAGCCCTCTAAGGCATCACCCATCATCAAGTTGATCTCCCTTTGTTATACAGCAACTTCCCACTGGCTATCTATTTTACAGTTGGTACTTTATATATGTCTATGCTACCCTCTCACATAGTCCCAGCTTCCCTTTCGCCCCCCACCCTCCCCCAACCTCGTGTCCTCCAGTCCATTCTCTGCATCTGCATCTTTTTTCTTGTCTTGTCACTGGGTTCATCAGTACCTTTTTTTTTTTTTTTTTCTTTTTTTTTATATTCCGTGTGTATGAGTTAGCATACAATATTTGTTTTTCTCTTTCTGGCTTACTTCACTCTGTATGACAGACTCTAGGTCTATCCACCTCATTACACATAGCTCCATTTCATTCCTTTTTATAACTGAGTAATATTCCATTGTGTATATACGCCACATCTTCTTTATCCATTCATTTGTTGATGGGCATTTAGGTTGCTTCCATGTCCTGGCTATTGTAAATAGTGCTGCAATAAACATTATGGTACATGCTTCTTTGGGGATTATGATCTGCTCTGGGTATATGCCCAGTAGTGGGATTACTGGATCATATGGTAGTTCTATTTGTAGTTTTTTAAGGAACCTCCAAACTGTTTTCCATAGTGGCTGTACCAACTTACATTCCCACCAATAGTGCAGGAGAGTTCCCTTTTCTCCACACTATCGCCAACATTTGTTGTTTCTAGACTTTTTGATGATGGCCATTCTGATTGGTGTGAGGTGATCCTTCATTGTGGCTTTGACTTGCATTTCTCTGATGATGAGTGATGTTGAGCATCTTTTCATGTGTTTGTTGGCCATCTGTATGTCTTCTTTGGAGAAATGTCTACTTAGGTTTTCCGCCCAATTGTGGATTGAGCTATTTGCTTTTTTGGTATGAAGCTGCATGAGCTGCTTGTATATTTTGGAGATTAATCCTTTGTCTGTTGCTTCGTTGGCAAGTATTTTCTCCCATTCTGAGGGTTGCCTTCTAGTCTTGTTTATGGTTTCTTTTGCTGGGCAAAAGCTTTTAAGTTTAATGAGGTCCCATTTGTTTATTCTTGATTTTATTTCCATGATTCTAGGAGGTGGGTCAAAAAGGATCTTGCTTTGATGTATGTCATAGAGTGTTCTGCCTATGTTTTCCTCTGGGAGTTTTATAGTGTCTGGCCTTACATTTAGGTCATTAATCCATTTTGAGTTTATTTTTGTGTTTGGTGTTAGGAAGTGTCCTAATTTCATTCTTTTACATGTAGCTGTCCAATTTTCCCAACACCACTTATTGAAGAGGCTGTCTTTTTTCCATTGTATATTCTTGCCTCCTTTGTCAAAAATAAGCTGCCCATATGTGCTTGGGTTTACCTTTGAGTTCTCTATTCTATTCCATTGAGCTTCCTTTCTGTTTTTGTGCCATTACCACACTGATTTGATCACTGTGGCCTTGTAGTATAGTGTGAAGTCAGGAAGCCTAATTCCAACAACTCCATTTTTCCTTCTCAAGATTGCTTTGGCTATTCGGGGTCTTTTGCGTTTCCATACAAATGGTAAGATTTCTTCTAGTTCTGTGAAAAATGCCATTGGTAATTTGATAGGGATTGCATTGAATCTGTAAATTGCTTTGGGTAGTACAGTCATTTTCACAATGTGGATTCTTTTAATCCAAGAACATGGTATGTCGCTCCATCTGATTTTTTTGTCTTTGATTTCTTTCATCAGTGTCTTCTAGTTTTCTGCATACAGGTCTTTTGTCTCCTTAGGCAGGTTTTTTCCCAGCTATTTTATTCTTTTTGTTGCAATGGTAAATGGGAGAGTTTCCTTAATTTCTCTTTCTGTTCTTTCATTTTTAGTGCATAGCAATGCAAGAAATTTCTGCACATTAATTTTGTATCCTGCTACTTTACTTAATTCATCAATTAGTGCTAGCAGTTTTCTGGTGGAGTCCTTAGAGTTTTCTATGTATAATACCATGTCATCTGCAAAGAGTGACAATTTTACTTCTTTTCCAATTTGGATTCCTTTTATTTCCTTTTCTTCTCTGATTTCTGTGGCTAAAACTTCCAAAACTATGTTGAATAATAATGGTGGGAGTGGACACCCTTGTCTTATTCCTGTTCTTAGAGGGAATTCTTTCAGTTTTTCACCATTTAGAATGACGCTGACTTTTGGTTTCTCATATATGGCTTTTATTATGTTGAGGTAATTTCCTTCTATGCCCATTTCCTGTAGAGTTTTTATCATAAATGGATGTTTGATTTTGTCAAAAATTTTTTCTGCATCTATTGAGATTATCATATGGTTTTTATCCTTCAGTTTGTTGATATGATATACCACATTGATTGATTTGCGCATATTGAAGAATCCTTGCATCCCAGGGATAAACCCCTCTTGATCATGGTGTATGATTTTTTTTAATGTGTTGTTGGATTCTGTTAGCTAGTATTTTGTTGAGGATTTCTGCATCTATATTCATCAGTGACATTTTGTGACATTTTTGCCTGGTTTTGGTATCAGGTGATGGTGACCTTGTAGAATGAGTTTGGGAGTATTCCTCCTTCTGCTATATTTTAGAAGAGTTTGAGAAGAATAGGTGTTAGTTCTTCTCAAAATGTTTGATAGAATTCGCCTGTGAAGCCATCTGGCCCTGTGTTTTTGTTTGTTGGGAGATTTTTAATCACAGCCTCAATTTCTGTACTTGTGATTGTTCTGTTCATAGCTTCTATTCCTTCCTGGTTCAGTCTTGGAAGATTGTATTTTTCTAAGAATTTATCCATTTCTTCTAGGTTATCCAATTTAATGGCATATAGTTGCTTGTAGTAGTCTCTCATGATCTTTTGTATTTCTGTGGTGTCCATTGTTACTTCTCCTTTTTCATTTCTAATTCTGTTGATTTGTGTCTTCTCCCATTTTTTCCTGATGAGTCTGGCTAATGGTTTATCAATTTTCTTTATCTTCTCAAAGAAACAGCTTTTAGTTTCATTAATCTTTGCTATTGTTTCCTTCCTTTCTTTTTCATTTATTTCTGCTCTGATCTTTATGATTTCTTTCCTTCCGCTCACTTTGGGGTTTCTTTGTCCTTCTTTCTCTAATTGTTTTTGGTGTAAGGTTAGGTTGTTTATTGGATTTTTCTTGTTTCTTAAGATAGGACTGTATTGCTATAAACTTCCCTCTTAGAACTCCTTTTGCTGCATCCATATGTTTTGGGTTGTTGTGTTTTCATTGTCATTTGTTTCTAGATATTTTTTGATTTCCTCTTTGATTTCTTTAATGAATTCTTGGTTGTTTAAAAGCATATTGTTTAGCCTCCATGTGTTTGTATTTTTTTCAGTTTTTTTCCTGTAATTGATATCTAGTCTCATGGCGTTGTGGTCAGAGAAGGTGCTTGATATGATTTCAATTTTCTTGAATTTACTGAGGCTTGATTTGTGACCCAAGATGTGATCTATCCAGGAAAATGTTTCGTGTGCACTTGAGAAGAAAGTTTATTCTGTAGTTTTTGGATGGAATGTCCTATAAATATCAATTAAATCGAGATGGTCTAATGTGTCATTTAAAGCTTGTGTGTCCTTATTTATTTTCTGTTTGGATGATCTGTCCATTGATGTAAGTGGGGTGTTAAAGTCTCCTACTATTATTGTGTTGCTGTCGATTTCCCCTTTTATGGCTGTTAGCATTTGCCTTATGTATTGAGGT
Organism: Hippopotamus amphibius kiboko; assembly: GCF_030028045.1. NCBI lineage: Eukaryota > Metazoa > Chordata > Mammalia > Artiodactyla > Hippopotamidae > Hippopotamus > Hippopotamus amphibius. Next base: position 35,804,405 of record NC_080200.1, on the reverse strand, counting down.
GCTCTTATGTTGGGTGCACAGATATTTACAATTGTTATATGTTCTTCTTGGATGGATCCCTTGATCATTCCTTGTCTCTTGTAATAGTCTTTGCTTTAAAGTCTAATTTCACTCTGTATGACAGACTCTAGCTCTATCCACCTCATGACATATAGCTCCATCTCATCCCTTTTTATAGCTGAGTAATATTCCATTGTACATATATGCCACATCTTCTTTATCCATTCATTTGTTGATGGGCATTTCGGTTGCTTCCATGTCCTGGCTACTGTAAATAGTGCTGCAATAAACATTATGGTACATGTTTCTTTTGGGATTATGGTTTTCTTTGGGTATATGCCCAGTAGTGGGATTACTGGATCATATGGTAGTTCTATTTGTAGTTTTTTAAGGAACCTCCAAACTGTTTTCCATAGTGGCTGTACCAACTTACATTCCCACCAATAGTGCAGGAGAGTTCCCTTTTCTCCACACCATCGCCAACATTTGTTGTTTCTAGACTTTTTGATGGTGGCCATTCTGATCGGTGTGAGGTGATACCTCATTGTGGCTTTGACTTGCATTTCTCTGATGATAAGTGATGTTGAGCATCTTTTCATGTGTTTTTTGGCCATCTATATGTCTTCTTTGGAGAAATGTCTATTTAGGTCTTCCGCCCATTTGTGGATTGGGTTATTTGCTTTCTTGGTATTAAGCTGCACACATATACGGAATCTAAAAATGGTACTGATGAACTCAGCGACAAGAATAAAGATGCAGATGCGGAGAATGGACTGGAGAACTCGAGGTTTGGGGGGGGGTGAAGGGGAAGAAGAGATGAAGCAGGAGCGTAGCACAGACATATATATACTACCAACTGTAAAATAGCCAGTGGGAAGTTGTTGTATAACAAAGGGAGTTCAACTCGAGGAGGGAAGATGCCTTAGAGGACTGGGATGGGGAGGATGGGGGGGAGTCGAGGGAGGGTGGGGGGGAGTCGAGGGAGGGAGGGAATATGGGGATATGTGTATAAAAACAGATGATTGAACTTGGTGTACCCCCAAAAAAATAATAAATAAATAAATAAAATTTAAAAAAAAGTATAATTTGTCTGATATGAGTATTGCTACTCCACCTTTCTTTTGACTTCCATTTGCATGGAATATCTTTTTCCATCCCTTTACTTTCAGTCTATATGTATCCCATGGTCTGAAGTGGGTTTCTTGTGGGCAGCATATGGAAGGGTCTTGTTTGTGTATCCATTAAGCCACTCTGTGTCTTTTGGTTGGAGCATTTAATCCATTTACATTTAAGGTGATTATTGACATGTGTGTTTTTATTACCATTTTCTTAATTGTTTGTGTTTGTTTTTGTAGGTGTTTTCTTTCTCTTGTGTTTCCTACTTAGAAAAAATTCCTTTAGCAATCGTTGTAAGGCTGGTTTGGTGGTGCTGATTTCTCTTAACTTTTGCTTGTCTGTAAAGCTTTTGATTTCTCCATCGAATCTGAATGAGATTCTTTCTGGGTAGAGTATTCTTGGCTGTAGGATTTTCTCTTTCAGGACTTTCAGTATATCCTGCCATTCCCTTCTGGCCTGCAGAGTTTCTGCAGAAAGGTCAGCTGTTATCCTTATGGGTTTTCCCTTATACGTTATTTGTTGCTTTTCTCCTGCTGCTTTTAATATTTTTTGTGTGTGTTTAATTTGTTAGTTTGATTAATATGTGCCTTGGTATATTTCTCCTTGGGTTTATTCTGCATGGGACTCTCTGCACTTCTTGGACTTGGTTAATTATTTCCTTTCCCATGTTGGGGAAGTTTTCCACTATAACCTCTTCAAATATTTTCTCAGACCCTTTCTTTTTTTCTTCTTCTGGGATACCTATGATTCAAATGTTGGTGCACTTAATATTATCACCAAGGTCTCTGAGACTGTGTTCCATTCTTTTTATTCTTTTTTCTTTTTCCTGCTCTGTGGCAGTTATTTCCCCTATTGTATCTTCCAACTCACATATTCATTCTTCTGCCTCAGTTATTCTGCTGTTTATACCATCTAGAGTGTTTTTAATTTCAGTTATTTTGTTTTCCATTACTGTTTGTTTGTTCTTTAGTTCTTCTGAGTCCTTATTAACTGTTTCTTGTATTTTCTGTATTTTGTCATTGAGATTTTGTATAATTTTTACTATCATTACTCTGAATTCTTTTTCAGGCATTTTTCCTATTTCCTCTTCATTTATTTGGTTTTGTGGGTTTTTTTCCTGCTCCTTTGGCTGCATGGTGTTTCTTTGTTTTCTCATGGTAGTCCAAATTCCAGGGGTTGCTTGTCCCAGCTTGGGTTTTTTGTATTATTCTGCAACCAGCAGAGCTTCCTTTATTGTTCATCTGTAAGTGCTGCCATGTGGGGAGAGAGAGGGTACAATAGTGCTTCCCTCCCCTGGGAGTGAGTGAGCAGTGGTGCCCTGTCTGGGACTTGGCAGTTGCATCAGGTGATCAATAAAACTTCTCATGGAATAAAAGGCAAAGCAGCTACATGATTAAAGTAACCCCAGATCCTTTTCAACTCAGATACATTTCCTTTTTTCACATATGGAATGATATTTTTCTAAGGCCTCGGAGGTGTTAGAGTATTCGTTGTCTTCTCTGTGAGACTGACTTTCTACCTCCTTGCTGAAAAAGAAGACTTTGAATTTTCCCTCTTCAGCTGGAATACTAACTGAGAAGGATCAACACATAGAACTTACCAACAGTAACAAATTCTCAATCTCAGTCAGTGCATTTAGTTTATTATGAAATCTGAGGGTTATGACACTAAGAAATGCTTATATCACTCTTCCTGAAGAGCACATTTTGTTGGGAAGCTACAGAATAATGTATATATTACTTCCCGAAGAAAAATAATTCACCTCTTACTTTTAGCTTCTGAGAAGAAAAAAAGAAAGAAAGAAAGAAAATCACCCAGATGGAACTTCAAGCATAATAGATTTTTGCACATAGTCCCAGGAAGCGGTCTTTGTAGGGATACACAGGAAAGCAATTTTTCTATTGATTCTTTTTAAATGAATCTCTACGTGATTGCTCTGTGGGCATTAAGAGAGGTTACCAGCATTTTCTGTAAGGATGAAATAATTTGTCAGGAAATTGTAATGCACTTTGGCTTTCCCAAAATATTTTCCAAAAGTGTAAAGTAGAAATGTTTTTATTATTAGCTTTCCTTTAGATGTTACCATATGATTAAAATAATTTGCATAGTGTTTTAATTTTATGAAGTATTTTCATATGTATTATGTCATTTAAACATAAGTCTGTAAGCAACTCAGATACTATTTTTAAAATTTTACAGACAAGACAACCAAGGCTCAGAAAACCTAAGAGTTTTCCAAAAGTTAATAAGTGTTGGAGCCAGGACAAAAGCATAGACCTTCTGATTAGTCCAGTATTCTAAAAACAGTGTAGGTGGTAACATTTTATGATAGGGGAAAATCTTCCAATCCTATTCAGTGTGAAGAAAATGGAAAATGTGTTATAGTGTCCATAAATCCAAAGAATCACCTGCTAGAGATAAAGGTTTCTTTTCCTGATAAACACTTACTAGCACACCACTGCTTAACAACTAGTTCAGGGAGATGGTGGGGGAGAGGAGAGAGTCCAGGTTTGTAGTATTTGCAAATACTACAAATTTAGCATTTACTGTGGTGTAAATACTCCCAATGTAACTGATTTTAAGCCATCAGTGTTTCATTACTGAACACAAAGTCAGGAAAGAGATTGCACAATCAGCGCTCATGAGACAGTTGAAACCAGCTCCAGCACACCACTGAGTCTACATAACCTGATAATTCCATCTAATGGATGACATTTTTCATAATGGCTAGATAGAATTTCTAGAATTTATTAAGCACTTATATGTCAGACACTTTTCTAAACACTTTACACACATGAACTTATTTTATCCTCACAACAATTCTGTGAAGTAAATTCTATTATTCCCAGCTTAGTGATATGGAAACTGAGGAATATAGTTTATTAACCATGATGAAAGTCACAAAATTAATATTAGAGTCAGGATGCAAACACAAACCCAACTCTAGAAAGGAGCTAGAAAAATTAATAGAACTGCCATGTGACCCAGTAGTGCCAATTCTGGAATTGAAAACAGGATCACAAAAAGATATCTGCACTCTCATGTTCATTGCAGCATTATCCACAATAACCAAGATAAGAAAGCAACCCAAGTGTCCATTGATGGATGAATGGATAAAGAAAATGTGGGATAAAGAAACTGAGATACACCACAGGTTTGCACTAGATCTAGGACAAGCACAACAGAGAAAGGGAAATCACTTTGGGCTGTTGCTGAGCAGAACCATGGATGCCTACATAGGCAGTGCCTAGGTCCTCTGTGAACACATAGGCCATACATGCTTCAGCAACCACCTCCTTTGGGACAGGGCATGCACTCAAGGCAATGGCAACCTGATCAAATCTGACCCTCAGGGTTTCTACTCCAACAGCTGGAGAGCAGACCCCAACCCAGACAGGGCAGGGACAGCCACAGTGCAGACAGAAAACCTCACCTCACATCCTGCACAGGCTTTAAATCCACTGACACCAATCAAGGAGATAACAGCCAGCTGATTCTGAGGAAAGACGTGGCTGGCATCCATACCAAAACCAGCCCTCACACCAAAAACATTGAACAATCCAATCTATACAGGAACACTACCACATAAAAATACCCCTTCAAGTCCACAGTAGGTAACTGCTTATCCTAAATGCATAGACTCAGAGAAAGTTAAGTAAGCCAAAAAGGCAGAGGAACTACTTCCAATTAAAAGGCTAAGCAAAATCAGCTAAAAGAATGAAACACTGAGGTCTCTGAGACTGTCTTCTATTCTTTTTATTCTTTCTTCTTATTCCTGCTTTGTGGCATTTATTTCCCCCATTCTATCTTCCAACTCACTTATTTGTTCTTCTGCCTCAGTCATTCTGCTGGTTATAGCATCTAGAGTATTTTTAATTTCAGTTATTTTGTTATCCATTGCTATTTGTTTTTCTGAGTTCTTATGAACTGTTTCTTGTACTTTCTCTATTTTGTTATCGAGATTTTGTATCATTTTTACTATCATTACTCTGAATTCTTTTTCAGGCATTTTTCCTATTTCCTCCTCATTTATTTGGTCTTGTGGGTTTTTTTCCTGCTCCTTTGCCTGCATGGTGTTTCTTTGTTTCCTCATGGTTGTCCAAACTTTTGGGGTTGCTTGTCCTGGCGATAGAGGTATTTATAGAAGACTGTCCAAGCCTCAGACTAATGTCCAAGTGTTGGGTTAAACAAATATTAACTCTAGGAAACACATACATGTATAAGACACACAATTACTGAATCCATTAGGACCATATGATCCAGTAATCCCACTACTGGGCATATACCCAAAGAAAACCATAATCCCAAAAGAAACATGTACCATAATGTTTATTGCAGCACTATTTACAGTAGCCAGGACATGGAAGCAACCGAAATGCCCATCAACAAATGAATGGATAAAGAAGATGTGGCATATATGTACAATGGAATATTACTCAGCTATAAAAAGGGATGAGATGGAGCTATATGTCATGAGGTGGATAGACCTAGAGTCTGTCATACAGAGTGAAGTAAGTCAGAAAAAGAAAGACAAATATTGTATGCTAACTCACATATACGGAATCTAAAAATGGTACTGATGAACTCAGTGACAAGGACAAGGACGCAGATGCAGAGAATGGACTGGAGAACTCGAGGACTGGGAGGGGGCAGGGGGTGAAGGGGAAGAAGAGACGAAGCGAGAGAGTAGCACAGACATATATATACTACCAACTGTAAAACAGATAGTCAGTGGGAAGTTGTTGTATAACAAAGGGAGTCCAACTCGAGGATGGAAGATGCCTTAGAGGACTGCAGCGGGGGGGCGGGGGGACTCGAGGGGGGGGGAGTCAAGGAAGGGAGGGAATATGGGGATATGTCTATAAAAATAGATGATTGAACTTGGTGTACCCCCAAAAAATAATATATAAATAAATAAAATTAAACAAACAAACAAACAAGCCAATCAAAAAATGGGCAGAAGACCTAAATAGGCATTTCTCCAAAGAAGACATATGGGTGGCCAAGAGGCACATGAAAAGCTGCTCAGCATCACTAATTATGAGAGAAATTCAAATAAAAACTACAATGAGGTATAACCTCCTACCAGTTAGAATGGGCATTATCAGAAAATCAACAAACAATAAATGCTGGAGAAAGTGTGGAGAAAAGAGAACCCTCTTGCACTATTGGTGGGAATGTAAATTGATACAGCCACTGCAGAGAACAGTATGTAGGTTCCTTAAAAAACTAAAAACGAAGTTACCAAATGACCCAGCAATCCCACTGCTGGGCATATACCCTGAGAAAACCATAACTCAAAAAGATACATGTACCATAATGTTTATTGCAGCACTATTTACAATAGCCAGGACATGGAAGCAAATTCCTAAATGTCCATCAACAGCAGAATGGGTAAAGAAGATATGGTACATATATACAATGGAATATCACTCAGCCATAAAAAGGAATGAAATTGGGACATTTGCAGAGACATGGACGGACCTAGAGACTGTCATACAGAGTGAAGTGAGTCAGAAAGAGAAAAAAATATCTTATATTAACACATATATGTGGAATATAGAAAAATGGTACAAATCAAATGGTTTGCAAGGCAGAAATAGAGACACAGATGTAGAGAACAAACATATGAACACCAAGTGGGGAAAGTGGGGAGGGGGGTTTGGGGTGGGATGAATTGGGAGGTTGGGATTGCCATATATAAATTACTAATAAAAAATATCAAATTGTACACTTTAAAAAAAAAACTTAGAATTTAAAAATTGTACAAGTGAAGTTGGATTTAATCAGTGCATGGGTTCAGAATTACAAGCTCAGGAGGCTCCCTCTGGAAGATGAAGAGGGAGGGAAAAAATTTCCACCATCATTAAGGATTTTTATGTTTTTAGAGGTCTCAAATCCTGGTAATTTGCCTCTCAACTCAAACTTGGGAAAATAGTTTGTTACTACACAGCTTTGTATTCTAAACTTGTGAGATTACAGAGCCATCAGAAGGCTCTGTAAAGAAAATCTCATTGCCACCATGATGAGTATGTGATTACAGCAGAATTCAAATTTTTACCCAAAATTGAGAAAGTCAGCAATTCTGATAGAGTTCTCTACATGGTAGAGGCATAGCATAATGCCTTACATTATCACAGCTTTTATCAGGACTCTTTGGAAGACATCTGTCTCAGCTATATTCTAGTTATTTTAGCCTTCTTTAAGGATATTTTCTAATAAGTTTTTAATTTTGCTTGATAATATTAAAAGTTATAATGGACTATATCTCTAAAGATGTGACTGAAAATGGTGGAAGTCAAAAATAAGTATCTTGGTTTATTGTTGTCTTACTATGCAGAATGGAGATCCCCCCAAACCTAACCACAACAGGAGTTTTAATGGATGATTTGCTGATGCTCCCTACATCAGATAATGGCATCAGCATTTATGATGATCTAAGTTACAAAATATCTAAGTCCCAAATGTCTACTCTGACTTCCAGATACCCATCCCATCATCAAATTCCACCACCAAAATTCAGCTTCTACAAAAGGGAACACTCCTACACCATTGTTGGGGATGTAAATTGGTACAGACACTATAGAAAACAGTATGACATTTCCTCAAAAAGCTAAAGATAGGAGTACCATATGATCCAGCAATTCCACTCCTGTGTATACATCTGAAGATGAACACTAATTCAAAAAGATACATGCACCCCAATGTTCATAGCAGCATTTACTATAGCCAAGACATGGAAGCAATCTAAGTGTCCATCAATAGATGAATAGATAAAGATGTGGTATATATACATGATGGAGCATTACTCAGCCATAAAAAAGAATGAAGTTTTGCCATTTGCAACATGGCTAGACCTGGAGGGTATTATGCTTAGGGAAATAAGTCAGAGAAGGACAAATACTGTATGCTATCACTTGTATATGAACTGAAATGTATATAATGAAGCAGAAAGAGACTCACGGATCTAGCAAACAAACTAGTGGTTGTCAGTAGGGAGAAGGAAGAGGGGAGAGGCAAGATAGGAGTAGAGAATTAAGAGGTACAAACCACCATGTGTAAAATAAGCTGCAAGGATATACTGTAGCACAGGGAATATGGCCAATATTTTATAATACCCTTAAGTATAGTATAACCTATAAGAACTGGAGTCATTATTTTATATAACTAATATTGTAAATCAACTATACTTCAATTTAAAAAATGACAAAATGAATAAGAATTCAACTTCTACATATCCCTTGTCTTTCAGAGTTCAGACTTTGTTTGATATCCCAATTTCAACTTCTTCCCTAAGTTGTGGCCTCACCAGCATTATCTTTCTAGAACATGGGTATGATCATGCCAACCCTTTGGCATCCACACATCTTAAGTAACTTTTATGCTCCTTAACCTGATATTCAAAGCTCATCACAAACTTGTCCCAGGCTCTAGCCTGTTGCAGAATTTCAGGAGATGCATTTCTAATTCTTATCTCAATCTGGAGCCAAGCCTTAATCAAAACCGAGTTTTAACTTTGGAAGGTTCATGGCCGATGTGGGTTTTATTTTTAATGAATTGACTTAGTGTCCTTGCCCTTCCTTGTGTGCCAACTCTCTCTGACTCCATCAAATCTAACCAATGGAAAGGGTCGGGGAGCAGGGTTGGCTCTAAACAAAGAAATTTTGGAATAACTAAATTCATTGGTATCCTTCTGAATAGCTAGCTGACAGTATTTTCTGAGCTCTTTTTTTTTTTTCAACTATATTCCTCATATTACTAATCACTTTTTTAAGCTCTTTATTGGAATATAATTGCTTTACACTGTTGTGCTAGCTTTTTCTGTACACCAGAGTGAATCAGTTGTATTTATACATATAATCCCCATATGCCCTCCCTCCTGTGACTTCTTCCCTCCCTCCCTATCCCAGCCCTCTAAGTCATCACCCATCATCGAGTTGATCTCCCTATGTTATGCGGCAACTTCCCACTAGCTATTTTACATTTGGTAGTGTATATATGTCAATGCTACTCTCTCACTCTGAGCTCGTTTTAAAGTACTGTTTACACTGATCTATGGGTACAAAACTGATTGTGACAAAGCCCAAGAAGGAACCTGGGAGATGCCTGCATTCCTCGCAGGAGGTCATGCAATGCTTTGGAAAAGTCACCAGAGGCTGCTGCACCTCCCTCCTCATCTGCATCTCAAGCATTCCCAGCACACAGCTACAGACCTAAACTTCCAAGACAAAAAAACAAAACAAAACAGGGGAGCTAGAAAAAGGTAAAAAGCTGTGGGGTAAGAATGCAGGAGTGAAAGACAGGCCAGCATCATGGGTGTGTGACCTGTGTACAAGCACAGGGCTCCACGTACAGAAGGGTCTGTCCTTGGTTTCATGCTCTGTTCGGCCTGGAAATTTAGCTTTTGTGCAGGGGCCCCACAATTTACGTAGACAGTTCTGGTCAGAAGGTTTGGAGGCTGGCACTTCAAGCCATATCTAACTTCCCATAAGGAAGGATTTTATGTTGGATTTTCTTCAACTTTTTTTTTTAAACAACCCAGGTACAGTCATAAAATCTTTCAATCCCATCTTCCCCTAAAATGGGTTATAAGGTATTATTGGGCTGCACCTCACAGGCCTACAAGCTTTGTTGTCCAGTCTTAAGCCCTAAGAAAGTGCCTGGAAACAAGTGACAGAGACTACCAACAGTTTATTGGATAAAGAATCTTACTAGTCTGAAGCACGAGGCCCTGCAGTAACACCCCACCGAGTATGGCAGACAGCAGGCAGGACACAGCAGCCATCTGCTCTACTCGATACTCGGGGGGGAAGGAGGTTACCATTTACAGGAGAAATTGATGTCAGGTTGGCTCATCAGTTACCAGGGAAACCAGTGGCTGGGGCAGGGGGCAAGCACGTAGGCAGTTATTAAGCCCTATAATTAAGGAGATTAGATAGTCATGTAAGGAATTTATACAGAGCAAGAGAACAGTCATCTTGGGTGGCCTGACCATATGTTCCACCCTACATACCCTGCACAACCCTTACCATCCTGGTCGGCCTCTCTTACATGCTATCCCTGGGGTCAGGTACGTAGAGGTGCACTGTCACCAAATACCACAAATGCAATACAAACAACAGCAGCTAAAGGGTATTGAGGGTAAGATACCAAGTGTGCTAAAAATAGTGATTTACTAAGAGGTGGGCAAATTCTGGAGCCAGGCGATCGGCATGCAGGACAGGAAAGAAGCGAGTCTCCCATCGTTCTCATGTAGTCACATTAGCCAGGGTGATTTTCCATGGCATCGCACTGCCGACCCAGCAATCAGACTCATTTTGCAGTGAGACCACCGTTGTCACCCAGTCCTCAGACAGGTTCCCTCTGCTGGGACTATGGATGAAATGTGAGATGTTTGACAGGCACAAAACAGGGGAGATCATTAAGCTCACAAGCAGTAACAGCATCCTGAGATAATGCCACCCCTGCCTGTGGTTTTGTCCTGGCCTGCAGTGCCACAACGCCTGTCCACCCTCAGTCCCCACAGCGGGTGCCGAAGACTGGTGATCACATATGTAAACAGACACACAATGTTTCATGTGATGGTACCTCTCTCCAGTAAGGGGCACAGATTACTTTAGTAGTTTTAGGCGTGACCAGGTAAAAGACACATGAGATCTACAAGTCCCTTTCTAATCCTATTCAGCAAACCCAAACCACCAGGGATTTACCTGCCAGTCCCAGGACCATTTCACAGTGTATTCCCCTGGCAGGGGTCTGGGGGGGAAGGTGGGGGTAGATCCTGTGGCAAGGGTGATGTTTTCCTGACCGATAGTTGACCACCAAAGGACCATTGCCTAATTGCCTCTGTGTTAATATGGTGTAGGCACTGGGGTGTTTAGTTATAGTTCATAGGGCTTGAGTTAGCCTCCTGGTCCACACATTGAGAGAGCAGGTTTCTATCTCAATGCTTAAGTAGTCCATTCACTCTTTCCATTAGCCTGGCAGCAGTGGGGTTATAGGGCAGGTGGAAAGGCCAGAGTTTCATTTTTATTGGCCCATGCCTGAACTTCATGACTGGTAAAGTGGGTTCCCTGGTGGCTATTGAAGTCCATGGGGAGGAGGGGTTGTCCCATACATCACGCACAGCTATTATAGATCCCCAATTAGTGGTTTTGGGTTGCTCGATGACTTGGGTAGGCCTTTTGTAATGTCCTCCACCTGTTCTAACACATTGTAGGCCACATGTAGCTGTTGCTCTATCACACTATCATTATTCTGCCCTTTTCCAGAGCTGGGACCAGAAGCCCAAGGGTCCTCTTTTATTATTTTGCCATTGCCACAGGCCCAAACGATACCCTTCTGGTCAACTGGCCACATCCAATTCACAAGCCCATCCCTGAGTTAATATCCCTAAAACCTGTGTCTGTAATTGTTTAGGGTATGCTTGTCTTACCCGACCAGATAACACCCAAGTGTTTGCTAGATAATCCAGGTCTTTGCCTTTTGTCTGTATGCACCGGCCATCTCTGCGCATTCAGATGAGCCATGAATGCAGGGCTGCTACTTTTAAATCTAGAAAGAGACTCTGAGGTTAACAGGACATTGTCAATATAGTGGAAGAGAAAGACATCTCTCACAGCTGCCTCTGCTCTGAAGAGGGGAGTTGCTCTTCATCTCTATGGGATCCTGTGGGACAGGGACCTCGATGGCTTTGTCCCAGCCTTCTTCCTCTTCTTCAGTACTCTCAGTGGGGTCCCACACCTTGGGATCCCACTTCAGATGGGCCATAATTACCTGGACTCTCATGTCGGCACCCATTCCTCAAGGACAGCCATCACAGGGCCCGCATGCTAGTAAACAGCCATGCCAGGGGTCCCCCTGCAACTTTCCATCCCTGTTCTTATTTTCTGACATCTTGGAGCTCACAGGAGTCTCTTCGGCCTCCCGGCTAGCTCATCAATTGTTGGGCTGCTCCCTACAGAACTGCAAGCCTTGCAGTTGCCAGCCTCAAGACCGAAGAAAGAGCTGAGAAACAGCAATAAAAACTTCAACAGTTTACTGCACAGGGAATCTTACCAGCCTGAAGAAAAAGGTCATGGAGCTACTCCGCACAGTATACAATGATGGAGGGCAGGAACCTTTACTACTCCAGGCAGGAGGCCACCATTTACAGGTGAAACTGACATCAGGTTGGCTCATCAGTTACCAGGGAAACCAGAAGCTGGGGCAGGGGGCAAGCACGTGGGCATTTACTGACTAAGCCCTGTAATTAAGAGGACTGGATACTCACATGAGTGAAGCAGGGCCTGGTTGAGCAGGGGATGCACAGAGAGCAAAACAGCCATCTTGAATGGCTTGACTGTACAGCTAATTTGTCAGTGTTCGTTTTATTGTACCACTTGCTAACCCTGAGCAGCTGATTTTCTGTGATTCCTTCAGTGAGCAAAAGGATCCAGGTGAAATTTATCTCCTTTTGTTTTCCATGTGGTTATTTTCCCTTTCTTTTCTTGGCAATATTATTTTTTAGTATTTCCCAACAGTGATGATGGAATAAGCTTCGTTGTTGGGAGCTAGTTTTGAGTGTTTTGGCTTAAAGATTCAGATGGAGAGGTTGGTGCCTTCAGCCCAGAGGTGCTTAACCCTTCAGTGGAGTCTGTGAGCCCCTTGTAACTTAGGTTTCTGTAGTATTTCTGGTTCCCAAAGCTGAAATGAGTCTTTTTGGTTCTCAGTGGTATTTTATTTCCCACTATTGTCTTATTTGTCCCAGCACAAGACTTTGAGAAAGTTCAACATATTTTGGCAAATAAATAATGCAGCTCCTGATAGAGACCTGGTTGCAAGGTGAAATCAAACCAGGGCTCCCAGAGCAGCCAATAAAGGGGTCAAGGCACAGGTTGTCACTTCTTCCTATTTGACCTAGATTCTTTCTTTAAAGTCCTAACATAAACTCTGTAGGGATTATGATATCAGCTTAAATGGAACTAAAAACTACCTTTCTGCAGCAATGTCAATTAATTCATGCCATGTAACTGAGGAGACAGTGACACGAAGCAAATTGAGAATCACGCAATGTCTTAGGAAGCCAATGGATAAATTGTTTTATAGGAGTTATAATGATATTAAAATACTATAGCCCCATAAATCATTTCAAACTATATGTACAATTGCTTTACAATCAAATTATTATTGATGCTTCTTGTTAAAGATGGGAGATAATAAACAGATCATAGACTCACCATATTATAAGCTAGTAAGATGAACAAAAAAAAAATAGATGGAAGCAGTCAAAACACTCAACAACAAGAATGAGTCGAGAAAAACCATGACCTTATGTCATAAATTTAACCATGACAACCAAGAAAAGAAACAGAGGAGGGTTAGTGAGGGCTCTTCTCCCTGCCTTCCCCTCCTACAAGCATCACTGTTGACTCAGAAAAGTCCTTAGACTTCTGCTTCTACCTTCTAACTACGGTGAGAAATAGACTAAATAAATATGGTTACTTTCTTGTAATTAGGGAAGGGTGGGGGAGTAGGAAAAGCTACTGAGTGAGATGGAGGAAGGGAAAAACCTGGACTGACTCTCTGGTAGAACACAGGATCCCAGATCTCCAGGCTGAGTCTGAGAAAAAAATCTATGTCATGAAGATATCTCCCACAGAGTAAAAGAATAAGCTCTTATTAAAGGGGTAAATTCCATTCATGATTTAACACAATCTCAGAGGAGATGGCAGAGTATTTTCCCAGGAAAAGCTGCAAGCAGCTTTATCTGAGCTGTTCTCACATTCAAGATACAGGAAAGTGGCTTGACTTCAATTTCCAGTCTTCCAATAAAAGTCAGAGGCAGGATAGATTAATGAACTAATTTAAGGCACAATATGAAATTTATATTTGAATTTACAATAATAGATATAATAGAAATTTCATTTCCTCAACCTCCATAGAGCCAAAAACCTCTCTTAACCTGGCCATGAAATTCAAAGAGTGAAAAGTGCCCTAAAATCCAGGAAGATGAGAACTAACTCCCCTCTCAGTTGTGAGTTCCATGAGGCATTCTGATGGGAGATCCAGAGATCACTAAGAGAAATTAGTGAAAAATAAAATGTAAGAACATGAAAGTGGATCAGGGAGAGTGAGCATTAAGAAATAAGTGGGCAGAGAAAAAGGGAAGGGAGTGAAATCTCCAAGGAGCTCCACCAAAGGTCTGCCTGGACCCACCACAGCACGGCCAAGTTAAGGGATACCACCTGGGGCAGAGTTTGAGGGCCAACCTATCAGGAAATACAAGGGTGAGTCAAAAATTATCCACACCCTGGCTGTAGGATTTATTTCAATTAACTTTTAGAAAAGACAAATATATCATTTTTCGACATAATCTCCTTGCTTTTCAATACACTGTGTCCAGCTGTCAACAAGATTTCGTATTGCCTCATTAAAAAATGTTTGAGGCTGAGCTGCAAGCCACAAATACACCACTGGCTTCACTTCTTCATCAGAGGTGAATCCGGCTCCTTCTTGATGGCTAACAGTTGTGCGACCTTCCTTAAACTTCTCTATCTATTCATACACACTTCTTCACAACAAAACACTTTCTCCATACTGCGCACAAAGTCTTCGATAAATAACGGCACCAGGTATACTCTCAGACCACAAAAAATGGATCACTGCACGTGACTCTTCTTTCGTGCAAATCACAAGTGGGGCATCTCTTTTTTCTCACACCACAGTTACAAATGAACTGATGTAACATGTTCACACATGCAAGGCAGTGACTGGGGAGACAGTAGCCTTGAATGGAAAGTGCTGATAAGACAGTGTGGCCAACCAGTTTTAATATAACTGGAGTGCGGATAATTTTTGACTCACCCTCGTATAACAAGATGAAGAAAACCATGCAGAACTCTTCTTCCAGACAATCATGAGTGGTTGGAAGTAACGTTTTGATAACTGTGTTAAAAGGTAAACTGAGGCATATTAAAATTTTAAGGTTGCAATCAAGCAGCACCAAACCAGAGTGATTAAAAGCACTCCACTAATAGGAGCCAGGAGAAACACTTATATAGAGTGTGGAAGCAAAGAAATAATTTGATTGCCTATAGCTTAAAGCCCAGTCAGCTGTTTGTGATTGGTTGTCCTTAGCATTTTGATTTTGTAATGCCTTGAGGCATTTACAAGCTTAAATTTTGCTTTGCTTACATAAGCCCTCACTACATTAGAGCCACATCAGTCTAACAGCCTCATTGCTTAATTATTTTAATACTTGTTTGGGATGGAGATTGAGAACTCCTAAAAAATGGTCCCAAAGGAGAGGAGGTCAGTCACTTTCTTAGCGACTATTTGGGAACATGCTGGGATCACTCGGGACATGGAGGAAAGATAGTGAACTTTTAAGCTAAGAAGTGGTGTTTCACTTTCTCAGCTTAAAAGTGAGATTCAAAAGCTTCAGCTGAAATTGCAAATACTGCCTGAGCTTCATCAAGAACCTGTAATGCAACTTCGCAGAAAATTAGTAGAGGAGGGTATTTACCGCTTACAATAAAGAAAAAAATAATTTCCCAAACTGTATGAAAACATCAGCTGACTATTGATCCAGGGAGATGGCTCAAGACCTAGAAGAAGAATGAGAGAGAATGACTTCCTTCTATCAAGGGCAGATTATCTCCAGTGAGAAAAACCTCAAGAAAGATGGTTAGCAGCTATGTCAACTGAGAGAAAGCTCAAAGAGGTGGGGGCAGGGGGGTGGGAAGGCCATAATAGACAAAATTGTTGGAAACAGAGTTTAAATTTCAGCTTTTTCCAAGTGGCCCTTTTGCCCCTGCTGTTCTACATATAGTCCTGGGCAGAGGCCCAAGAGGATCAGGAGAACTGTTGGATAATCAAGTCCTCAGGGAAAAATGGTAACATTGTGGGGACCAAGAGATCCAGGGGACAGGTAGGTTTGATTCAGCTATCACAGCAGCCAACCCCTGAACATCCACAACCAGACAGGGCATCTGTGTTTTCTCTCTTTAAAAATAATTTATTTCTTTTTAGTTTAACTCCAGTTATTTAACTGATGCTAGTTTTGCTCTTATTGAAGTTTGATAGAATTATATTTCCCCCCAAAATGTTTTGTAATTAATCCTTATGAACATATTATTTCAACTACCTTGAACACTCTAGAATTTCACAATATAATTATGGTATTTTAATTGAATAATCAGTCCACTATTACTTCAACCAAAATTGAAGTTTTATGTGACCAGGTGGAGCCATTTTAAATAACAAAGACCATTTTTATAGGTTATGAGGATGTTATTTAAAATTTGTAAAAGTCACTTAATTTACATCAATAAGTTTCACTGGTTTTAAAAGCAACGCACACAACCACCACAGTACTGGAGCTAAAGTTATTTTTCTTGATTTAGCCCTAAATTTATAGATTAATTTAGAGGAGTTGACATTTTGCAAACATTTGCTTTTTATTTTGCAATTTCTTTTTAATCTTTATTATTTTGTTCAGGATAGTCTATGTTGTTTAAATGTTTCTAAATTTTATGCAATCAAAATGAAAATTTTCTCTTTAAAAAATTAACCCAGTTTACATATTTTATATAATATGTAAAATTAATGTGTTCCAGATGTCATTATTAATTCAATTGTTCAGTATCCTAAATGCATTTTTCTGTAGAAACACTGTCAGATTCTATGATTAAGCATACCTATAGAAGTCTTTTTAAACCTCAGTGCAGCCTCAGTGTTATACATTCAAGGTGAAGTTGTAGGTTCTGTGCACTACTTGATTAAGAAACAGTTTTAAAAGTATCTCTCATTTCATGATTGAGAAGAACACTGAACCAGAAGAGGATGAGGAGGCAGGGGGAGGCTTGTGTGAGAAGGATGAGGAGGACTTCCAGAAGCTTTGAAGGGTTTCAGAGTTGGTGGTACTGGTTTCCGACTTTATATTTTCTTTCATGTGGGTCAGGTTGCATTTATTAGCCAAGACTAATTTCATTTTGGTAACATATGAATGAATCTAAGGCAGAAAGACCGAGTGAGATTTCTTAAGGTTACTGGGCACAAACTGAGTACAGTAGAAAGGAGTTGTTAAAGATACTGTGAGAAGGCAGTTATCTGAGAATTTACTGAACTATGACAAATGAAATGATGAAAAAAAAGAGGAGGGCTTTCACTGAGGGTCCAGACTCATAGAGGAAAATCTTGATTTTTTTCTGAACTGACTCAGCTTCTTTTCAAGAAGAGTGTAATATCTGCAATGTTTATAGTCACCCTGCTATGGTATAAGTATAGGTATAGTTACTTATATTGCCTATTTATGTACCTAGCTTGATGTGTTAGTTTTTTGCTTATTCGTTTTGTTTTTCATTCATGAATCCTTTCTGGAGATCCTAATGGCCAGGCTGCTAATGGCTCCCTTGGTGGAAGGCAAGAGGGTGGAGGGAGTTCAAATTAATCCCATTTTCAGAATTGCCTGCCTCTTCATTTTCTCCATTTCTTTTAATATTTCCAGATTATCTTCAACTGCCTAAGAGGATATATATGCCCCTGTATATGGATGATTAAAACTAGGCGTTGTCTCAAAAGACATGTCATTCTGCTCTCTAACTACTATTAGCACTAATGACCAACTTTCAATTTTTCTTTCACAAAAATCACTTGGCAGATGTCCTCCAAGTTTTATTGGGTTTACACTTAACGATTATATACAACAGGCCATTTTTCCCTTTTATGTAAGTATGCATTCTGCAACTACTTTATTTTGACAGGTGTACCTAAAGATAGCTATTGGTAATTTGTGTGTGTGTGTGCAAAATAGCTGCAATTATGACCTTCCCTGTATTCACCCTGTTTGCAACTCCTGCCGTCAAGAGGTGGAGTCTGTCCCTTCACCGGCTGAATCTGGGTGGCCTTGTAACGCACTTTGGCTGACAAATTGTACGGAAGTGGCTGGGGCTAGTGCTGAGACTTGCCCTCTAGAGAGCGTTGCATGCCTCTGCTTTCTCTCTTGAATCCCTGACACTCCCTGAGAACAAGCCTGGTCGAGCCTGCTTGAGGATGAGAGACCAAGCAAAAGAGTGAAAAGCCATCCCCACTCACATCCCAAGATGTGAGAGCCCAATCAAGATCAGCAAAGCCACTTATGCCACTTACTTGATCCACAGTTGGCCACAGGTACATAAGGGAACCCAGGCAAGACTAGAAAAATTACTCACTGAGCCCAGTCTAAATTTCTGACCTGAAATAGCATTAGCTAAATAAATGGTTGTTTCCAACCACTAAGTTTTAGAGTAGTTTATTACACCACAATAGCTTACTGAATCAGGAACGAACAATGTTCATCATTTCATTCATTCGTCCAACAAATATGTACTTCTGGCCTACTCTGAGCCTGCCCTGATAAGACGTAATATCTCATTTTAGCCCTTCCACGATCTTCAGAAGTTTGTTCCCATTTGAAAATTATGAAATTAAGGGGCAGAGAGATAAATTCAGTTGCCTAGATGACACAGCTCACAGGTGCAGAGCCAGAATTGAAGCTAGGTATACCTAAAAGTCTATTTAATCTCTCTACCCCCAACCAAGTTATCGCTAAGAAGCTATGTTATGAAAAAGTTGGTGTTCTCTGAGAGCAAAGGAATATTCTAGACCCAAATCATTAAACTCATGACATATTATGACATCAAAGCCATCATGGATCATTTGTTTATGTAGTTTACAGACTTAAAACTATATTTTAAGAAAAATATCTGAGAGTACCCCATAGTCACCTCCATGTAACTGTGGAAGACCAAGCCACTGAGTTGGCTAGATTCCTCATTTTTCACAAAAATATGTCACCCTTGCCATATGCTCATTTTCTAAAGTATGTTGATTTCTTCTCAATAAACTAAATAGAATACTTGTACTTTCTGCCCTCAACCAAAAATACAAATTCTGCCCAGTTAGCAATATGATTCTACTTTTAACAGAAGCCTGTTGAGAGATGGAATGTTTTTATATATATAAGGATGATTATTTCAAGAAAAATAGTCCAAGTATTCCATGGTTTAGGATTTATCCTGGGATTGTGTCCAAATTCCTCTCTCTACATGAGGAAGGATGGAAGTGAGTCCAAACAATAGTTCCACAGGGTCATAGACCTGGTGCACAGAGTGTGTCTTTTACCCAATTACTACAACCAATGCTGAGAACCAGGGAGCCGCAGAACTGGGATCTGAAGTTGCAGTTGAAGCGTGGACAATACGGTTCAGTGGAAGATATTGAAATATGGGAATTAGATAAACACAGAGCTAAGAGCAGAGAGAAGTATGCCAAGAGAGTAAGTAAGAGGTAAAACAAAACAAAACAAAAAAGCAAGCCTAGCATTTATCTGTTGCCCACAGCTAACATTTTGATTTACCATTCAGGTCTCACTTTTACCTTATCTGCTCTGAGACGTTTCCTAACCACTGTACCTAAAGCAACTCTTCTTCACTTTTTAAATCAATATCATGGATTTGTGTTTCTTTCTTTGAACTCATTATAATTTTTATTTATCATTTATTTACTTATTTATCTCCCTCTCTACACTGTAAGTCCTCTTGGGTCAGAGACCATGTCTGTTTTGTTTATTTCTAGTGTTCTTACAGATCCCCAAATATGGTTGGTGCTCAACATGTATTTTTTGAATGAATAGATGGGTAAGTGCTGATGTTCTTAAAAGGGCAGTCAGTCCTATGAGACAATAAGCTCCGAAGCTGAAGGAGAATGTCTTATTTGTCCTGCTTTCCTTAGCACCTAGACCCTCAGTAGCTGGTACCTTACAAGTACTTAAATATTTTAGAATGAATTAATAAATGAAGTTGTTTGTAACCTAGAAAGACATCACTGTATCATTCATCTTCAGATATTTACATACATAAATCCATGGCTTTTAATTTTTTTCAACTGTTTGGGTGCATATGCATTTATTTTCCAAATCGAGGTACTTATTATGGATTCTAACATTACTTTCTTTACACTCCCTTTGTTAGTATGGCATAAAAATGTAAGTTATTTCTCTCTTAAGGTTCTCCAGGCAGTTTCTGAGCAAATGTTCAATGAGTCCATTCTGTTTCTCAGTCAGATGGTATTTGATGAATAAAACTGAATACAACTGTGAAAGGCATTCCCTTTTCAAAGATGAAATCATGGGAAGCTCATATACTTTCTCATTGACAGATATATTTTGAATTCACTAGGATTCTATCCAAAAAAAATGCTAACACCTACAAATTGGAAGAGAAGCTTGTAACTAATTTCAAATAAGAAAAATCAAGCTAAATTTTCATGATTTATTTCTGGTGTGTTGGTTCATTTATTTACTCTGACTATGCTGGCACTGTGGAGAAATATATACATACACACATACACATACACTAGAATTTCTTTTGCCAAGGAGCAGATAATGCAGCAAGAGAGAATGGGAGATAAGATATCAATTCAAACAGACCTAAGAAATGTCAAAAAAGGCGAGCATGGTCCAAAGTGTAATAAAAGCATATATCAAGGAAAAGTAGGTCATCTTGATTGATATGATCAGTGAATGCATCATGGAGAAGGTAGAATTTTAGGTGAGTCTTAAAATGGGCTAAAGTAGCTATTATGATATAAGTGACATAGAATACTATATATATATAATATTATATATATACACACACACTAATTGGATAGAACCAGTGATTCAAAAGGCCGTTTTCAATATCCCTATGTGTTGTTACTAATGTCAAGGAAAGCCTCCTTAGGTAGCCAGAAGTTTCATCTCTTGAAAGATCTTTTAAAATTAAACTATGTATGTATCTGTGAATTTTATGAAATTAATGAGGTAAAGCACATGAGAAAATGACATTTTCAAAACATTTTGATGAGCGATGTTGTATCATAAGACTAGTTTAAAATCTTAAAATTTTATCTCTGTTGTTTAGTCTACCTCTCTTATTTTTAAATGAAAAAAAAAAAAAAAAAAAAAAAAAGACCTGGGAAGTCCAACCTTCCCAAGATTACTGACTGGTTAGCAGCATAAAAAGGATCTCCCCACCCTCCCCCAACCACATTTCCCATTTTGATCTAGTTCTCTTGCCACCATGCTATAATACATTTCAAATAATAAAGTACTAATTATCTTATCACAGTTTACATTTTCCTGCATGCCAAATTTTGGGTTTCATAGAAAAACAAAATCAAGAAAAATAAATCTCCCATCTCCCACTCAAAAAAAGAAAAAAAAGAAAAGAAGTAGATAAGGCAAAGTTGGCAGTGGATATACTTTCAAACAGTCATTGAACAAAATTTTAAAATTATAATAATTAATATTTTTAACACGTACCTTATGCCAGGAAGTGCATTAAGCACTTTGAAAATGCATTATTTCATTTAAACATTGCAACAGCCTTATGAGGTAGGCATTGATAAATTAATGTCTATTTTACAGGCAAAGAAGCTGAAGAAGATATAATTTAGAACTTGCCCATGATCACGCAGTTGGTAAATAGAAGAGTTGGGGCCATGCCCTTAACCACTAATCTGCCAAGACAAAACTCTGTAGAAGGGACATCATATCCATTAACTGACTCTGGACTGCGTGGAATGCATTGTATCTATGTTTTCATCTCCACCACCTAGAACAGTGTCTGCTACTTTATAAGCCTATTTTATGTTACCAGAATAAATATGGGTTATTATTTATTCAGTTGTGCTGACTCATTAATCAAAACGTAACCCAATGTGATTTCTTCTTCGCTCGGGAAATAATTATTGATCTGACAGACACTAAGTGTTGAATCATATTCCAGAAACTACACAAAAATACCTAAGAAGCCCAAGGAGGTAAGGCTGGAGGAGGGGCCCTAAGGCATGGCAACTGTGGGACCAGGAGAAGGGCGGGCCCCTTGTTGGGGGAACCCGCTTCCCGGGGAGCGGACAGCAATCAGCGTCGGACCAGCAGCAGGAGGAGGCTGTGGGGGAAACTGCGAACCGCACGCCGCGGCAGGTACGCGCCAGACCTTTCGTGGGCGGGTTCGAAATTCCCTTTTCCGTGGATATTCTTTACTAAACACCTCCTCACAGTCTCCTGGTTCGAAACAGAGTTTTGACCCAGCCACTTCTGCCACGCTTGAGGATGCGGGTCCCGCTGTCGAGTTGGTCTCCCAAGGCCACCAGGGTGTGAGTGGAGGGACCGGGACCCCCGGCCTCAGGACTGAGGGTGACGTCGCGCGGGGTAGCGAGGAGCGGGGTGGGGAGGTCACGCGAGCCTGTCCTCAGGACGCCGACGCCGGCCTGAGCAGGGGCGGGCGAGGCCAAGGCTGCGGCCGGGGCGGCGGGCGCGGAAGGAAATGGGGCTGCCACCGGCTGTGGGGGTGGTTGCCTTGGGGCTTGTGGAGGTCACGTCAGTCCCTGCTTCTTACCAAGAATTTAACATGCACCGAATCACCGGCTTGTCACCTAGTTCACTGGACAAGAAGACCATACTGTCCGAAGAGATCTTGACCTTGACCCTCGTACATTGGAGATGGGGCAATGAAGACACCTAGAAACAATGAGATGGCTTGGCCAGTGTGACAAAAGTGATAGCACGTGGTAACAGCCAGCGGATTATTAATGATGATTTTGTAAGGATGGTTTTATAATGTTAGTGATGGTTAAAAAACACCTCAAGGGTCTCATTAAGGGGCAGGAGTTGGGAGAAAATCAAGCTCAAATTAAAATGAATTTAGTTCAGGATCCGGGTTCTGAGACAAAACCCTAGTAAAACCCTTATTTATTTAAAATGTTAGGAACTACAAAGAAGACATACAGATGGCCAGTAGGCACATGAAAAGACACTCAACATCAGTAATTATTAGAGAAATGCAAATCAAAACTACAATGAGGTACCACCTCACACGGGTCAGAATGGCCATCATTAATTAGTCTATGAATAACAAAGGCTGGAGAGGGTGTGGAGAAAAGGGAACATTCCTACACTCTTGGAGGGAATGTAATTTGGTGCAGCCACTATGGCAAACAGTGTGGAAGTTCCTCAGAGAACTAAAAATAGAATTGCCATATAATCCAGCAATCCCACTCCAGGGCCTACACCCAGACAAAACTATAATTCTAAAAGATATATACACCCCTATGTTCATAGCAGCACTAGTCACAATAGCCAATACATGGACGCGAACTAAATGTCCATCAACAGGTGAGTGGAGAAAGAAGATGTGGTACATATATACAATGGAATACTATTCAGTCATGAAAAAAAAACAAAATAATGCCATTTGCAGCAACATGGATGCAACTAGAAATTATTATAGTAAGTGAAGGAAGTCAGAAAGAGAAAGACAAATACCATATGATATCACTTGTATGTGGAATCTAAAATATGGCACAAATGAACCTATCTAGAAAACAAAAACAGACTCACAGACATAGAGAACAGACTTGCGGTTGCTATGGGGGAGGAAGGTAGGGAGTAAAATAAAATAGAACGTTAAGAACTAAAAAAAAAAAGTTGAGAGGGAGGATGTTGCATCATTAACTACTTCAGATTATCCTATAGATAAAACGTTAAACAAAAATAGTATATCAAATCATAATGATTTCTGAATTTTACCCCAAAAGGAATTTTACTGCATTCATCATGTGATGCTATTACAGTTAATCTCCTGTCTTAAGCATCAAGTTTTAGCTATTTAAGAATTTTACTACTATATGTGATACAGAGGATAATAATTCAGTAAACTGAAAAGACACAGCTAAAATTCGGATTTAAAACCACTAACAGTTGCTAATGCAATATAATGTAAATAGAGGAAGGAAATGGGATTTCTTTATGAAGTAACATTGTCAAGCAATGTCTGTGTTTTGGTATACCTCATTTTAAACAATATGTCCCCAAAATTACTTTGAGTAATTACTTTAGGAATTTTACTTACCTTTTACTTTGGACTACTTGTCACTGCCACTTTCACACACCAGGCATTGGCACATGCCCTTTCCTGAATCTAGAATACCTAAATTTCAAATTTTTATTTTCTCCTTTCTCTTTGCTAGAGAAAAGTCTAAAGACAAGCATCTCATACTTTTAAGTTATATTAATCCTGATTCTTCTAAACATTCTCCCACCCTCAAACGTAAATGCTTGCTGTTTTCCAAAAGCCAGTTTCTCCATCCTAACTAGATGACTTTACCTCTGGAATTCTGCACACTTTCTGATGATTGGTTCCATAGAACTAAAACTGAAACTCTTATTCTTCACTTCAACTGTTAGTTAGTTACACCCCCCAAAGTAGTCTTACACAAAATAAGAGAATAGAAATATCTAGTGATTGCTTTGAGCAATTTCCTTATGTCCTTTACTTACCAAACAGGTTACCAAACAAACTATGAAAAATCTTCAGTAATTATATTTGTCTACTCAGTCTTCTATAACAAAATACTACAGACTGAGCGGCTTAAACAACAGAAATTTATTTTCTCATAGTTCTGGAAGCTGGGAAATCCCAAATTAAGGTGCCAGCAGGCTTGATATTTTGTGAGGGCTCTCTCCTTGGGTTTCAGACAGTCACCATGTCACTGTGTGCTCACAAGGCCTACCCTCGGTGTGAACATGTGGAGAGAGAACAAGATCACTCTCTCTCTTCCACTTCTTATAAGGCCACAGTCCTGTTGGATCAGAGGCCCACCTTTGTGACTTCATTCAACCTTAATTATCTCCTAAAGATTCTGTCTCCAAATACAGTCACACTGGGGTTTAGAGCTCCAACATATAAGAATTTTGCAGGAGACAGTTCAATTCCTAGCAACAAGCAAACTGCCAAGACATACAGCAAAAAATATTTGTAGCATGATAATTAAATATTTTAAACATCTTAAATTGAGAATACCTATATGCAAAAGTCATGCATCAGATTTAGTAATACATCAGCTTTTAAGTGCAGCCATTTTGATGCTGAAGAGATGAGTGTTCAACAGTGACATAAATTGTTTCTTAGGTAATAGGGACAAATAATTTCTATATATGCACGTATCATTGCACTAGTTTTAGATTGGTTTAGAGAACCTTGGCTGGAGTGGGTGTGGAGAGGAGTAGAGAAGCTTTAATTCATTTGACCGTTAATAATGGTGGTATAATAAAAATTCTTTGAGTGCAATGGATCTCAAGTAGGTACTCCTTGAGTGGAATACAGAAACTTTAGTATCTGAGCGATTACCACTATTACATGCTTTGTATTTTGTTTGTTTGCTTTAACACTATCTACTCTTTGTTAGTTTAGGTATGAATCAAAGCAGTGAAGGATGTATGAAAAAGATTAGCAGTGTGAATATTGACAAACTTATAAATGACTTCTCACAGATAGAAAAGGTATGTAAAGCTATCAAACAATTGTAGACTATAAGGAAAAGTGGAACAGATTTTGCCAATGGAGGGAGTTGGGAAGGAAAAAAACGTACAAAAAAATGAGCAAGGTAAAAATAATGGAAATGTATTTTGCTGAGCCCCTTCCCTCTGATTTTTAAAATCTATGTTTAAAATATATGTGGTTTTGGCTCATTTATACTAATACATCGAAATATTTGGGGGGGCAAGGGAACAAATAATTGATATACTTTTGCTAAAAATAAAAGGGACATACATGCGTAAATACCCAGGATGTTCATAAATTCAAGAATGGTTTAGTAAGAATTGAAGTAGATTCAATCCTCAATCTCTTACCATTATGACTAACTCTATTTTTTTTTTAGTCTTTCCTATTTTATCTGTTCCCTTTTTCTTCTCTTTTGCCTGAAAGCAGACCCGTTTGAAGTCCTCCTCCCCAACTCTGGACAAATTGGATGGTAGACCATACCCACAAGTTTATACTGGGCTTTTTCTCTCCTTCCCTGTCTGGGAGAGGAGTAGGAATAGCTGTTGAGAAATATAGGTGGATTAAAGATTTGGGAAGTGGATTTGTGAAACAGGAATGGGAGGGGGGTTAATATCTACTTCTATTTTCTCTCCTTTTCTTATCATTCTTCTCTATTCCTTCTTTTCCTCTGTACAGTGTAGTATTACCATAATGAAAGAATTTTCATGACAGTGGGTATTTTGACATAATATGAGCTTTTTTTTCAACACTTAACTTGCGTTTTCTTAAGCAAGTGATTCTGACCAAAATAAGGGAGAAGGAAGTAAGCACTTTGGTGGGAGAGGACTTGGTACAAAGTATGTGGAGGTGAATTTGGAATTATCTCTTATATTCTTATACAGTTTAAATAAGAAATATTGTTCATTTTTTGATGTGATAATAGTACGGTGATTGTATTTTTGAGTCATCCCTTAGAGATGCTTACAAATGATAATATTTATGGATGAAATAATATATTAGGGAGTTGCCTTGAGATAAATTCAGAAGTGGTGAGAATAGAGAATGGGTAGAGGCATAGATGATACAGGACAGGTCATGAATTGATATTTGAAGGTGTTAGAAAGGTACATAGCAGTTATTACAGTATTCAAAAGATACCAAAGAGGTATGTTCAAAAATATTTATTCATTGTCTATAATAGCAAAAAAGTGGGAACAACACAAATTTTCCTCAATAGGGAACTATTTAAATAAATTATATTCATGAATGAAACTCAGTGCAGCTGTTAGACCTTTATGTGCTTATGTGGTATCATCTCCAAGAAAATAGTACTAAGTGGAATATACAAGGTACAGAACAGAGTGTAATATGACCCTTTCCTATAGTTGTATAGCCATAAGTAAGTACTTTGGAAATACTTATAAGGAATTGTTAATTGTAGGACTGGAAGTTGAATAGTTGGAAAGAAGGGGACTCAAATTAGGTCATACTTTTACTTTTTATAACTTTTCATAACTGTTCATCTGTTTTAACTTTTTACCATGTTACTCTTTAAAGTAGGAAGTTGGCTTATTTAAAAACATATGCTAGACTTAATTATTAGACTCTCAGGTATTAAATGGTTCGTATTTTCACTAGTCTTCATATCCTTAGATAAAAATAAATCAGTGGGGGCGGGGGCGAGGGGGAAGCTGGGACGAAGTGAGAGAGTAGTATAGACATATATACACTACCTACTGTAAAATAGATAGCTAGTGGGAAGTTGCTGTTTAACAAAGGGAGATCAACTCAATGATGGGTGATGCCTTAGAGGGCCAGGACAGGGAGAGCGGGAGGGAGTCATGGGAGGGAGGGGATATGGGGATATATGTATAAATACAGTTGATTCACTTTGGTGTACCTCAAAAGCTGGTACAAGAGTGTAAAGCAATTATATTCCAATGAAGAGCTTAAAAAAAAGGTAAAAAAATAAATAAATCAAAATAGCAGCCTTGATTTAGTGATAATATGTATTCTCTTTCTTGTATAGAAAATGATAGAAACCAGTGGAAAAAACAATATAATGGATATGCAGTTGGAAAAAGCTAACTGTTTACTGAAAGTAATGCAAACAAAGGAGGTCGCAATTAAGGAAGGTTAGTTCTTTGCTGCCTATAGAAATAGTAATTCTAATGAATGTGCTTTCTGCTATAACAGTGAATTTACATTTGTAAAATATTTTAAATTCACATGAAACTTTCCAGACTATCATTTCATTTTATCCTTAATATAGCCCTGAAAGACAGATAGGACCGGTATTACTATTCCACCTCAGTAATGAAGAAACATGGACAAAAGACGGTAATCTGTCTGAGTCCAGTCAGCCAAGAAAGGGCAAATCCAAGGCTCAGTCCAGGCCTTCAAACACAAGGAAAAAGTACAGTTGAATGTCTGCCTCATAATTACACCAGAAGAAATTTCAGATGGGTCAAAAATTTTAAAAATGGGCTGTCCTAGGCTGAAGCGCTCCCCTCACTTCTCAGACATCCACGCCATGTGCTCTGCTCAGCTCCCAGCAGTCGACATCCCCACTGCCTCTCCTTGCTCTACACCTTCTCTGTGTAACCCTTAGCCTTCAGGAGCCTGGGCACATAGGCATCCGGCCTGGCTCAGTGTTGCTTATTGAGAAAGTGGCATTGCTCTGCAGCACAAAATTCTGAGACTCCACTCAGATGAACAAGCTGCAGTGGCAACTTCACCCCAGGCCTGGTAATGCTCAGCTTCCCAGGCAACCAGTTCCAGGCATCAGGAGAATGCCAAGCACAAAGAGAGCCTGAATTCCCTCAAGTTCGTCAGAGATGGTTCCGCTTTTCCAGAAGTGTGTGGTGAACGGCATGCATATGCACCTGCCCTGTGCCTTCCTATAGAAAGCCTTGCCCAGGTCCACTGACACCCACTGTTTTCAACAGATTCCAGGCTCATCACCTGGTCTCTGTGCGGTGCAACGACGTTGCCTGGAACTTTTAGAGAAGTTCCCCAAAGGTGCATCTATGCCCAACGTGGAAGCCCTGCTGTCCCAGGAGCCCAGCTGTGCCTAGGGCTCCCCTCCTATCTCTGCTGCTTGCCAGTCACAGCGCTGCTCTCTGTGGGGTTTCATCCATAAGGGTATCTGCTCTAAACCTGCATGGAGAAACCACCTATGACAAGGAAAATCCCCTCAGATGGATGCTAGTCCTGTCCTTCCCAGCCTTCCCTTTCCCAGACCAAGGCTCCTTACTCATTAAATGCTGGGCATCAGAAAAAGAAAAAAAAGCTGTATACATATAATTCTTCACTGTGTCAACTGAGAGGGCATAAAATCAGTAGCAACAAACGAACCTAGCACTGAGATCTTGGTTTCTCATACTGTCTTATAATAACAGGAACCAGGGCTCCTTGAAGAAATGGTTGATTCTAAGACTGGTGCAAGAAATATATAAGATGAACCTAAAGCGTCATAGAACCAGAAAATAAGAACATTTTCAAAAAGAAAAAAAAAAAACTCCACAATGATAAGGATATGTCAAAGGGATACAGGACCCAAGTGAAAAAGTTCTCAGTGATCAAAGCTGAAACAATTTGAGCAACACGAAAAAAATAAAGTAGTATTAGATTATAACCCAAAGTATATAATAAATGTCCATGAGTACATACTGATAAAAATAAATGATCAAATAAATAAATGGGGTGAAGAGAGAAGTCTCTGCAAAATTC
Source organism: Hippopotamus amphibius kiboko (assembly GCF_030028045.1). Lineage (NCBI taxonomy): Eukaryota > Metazoa > Chordata > Mammalia > Artiodactyla > Hippopotamidae > Hippopotamus > Hippopotamus amphibius. The sequence goes on along the minus strand of NC_080200.1, from coordinate 35,775,231 downwards.
CATATAACTTATGTAAGTGACTTGGCCTCAAGGAAGTATGTCATAACACCCCTCTCATCAGGTATGGGCTGTGTATCCTGACTTTCTTCACCATAGTGAAACATACAGAATGGAAAAGGCGGTGGTAGAGAGTAACTGACGTACAACCTAAGGCAACTCATCAAGGCCAACTTGATGTCATATTGATAGTATGTACCCTTGATATGACATGATGAAAATGGCACTTTGCCTCTATGTTCTTCCTCCCCATCTCATCATGAGACAAGCATCAGACAGATTCACATAGAGGGACATGCTACAAAACAGCTGGCCAGTACTCTGCAAAACTGTTAAGGTCATCAAAAACAAGAAAACTATGAGAAACTGTCACAGCAAAAAGGACCCAAAGAAGATACAATAGCTAAATGTAATACAGTATTGTGGATGGAATCCTAGAACAGAAAAAAGGCATTAGGTAAAAATTAAGAAAATCAGAATAAAATACAGATTTTAGTTAATAATAATGTATCAACATATGGTTCATTGATTGTATCAAACATATTCTACTAAAGTAAGATGTTAATAATAGGGGAAACCGGGTATGGGACATTTGGCAACCCTCTGTAATATCTTCCCAATTTTTCTGTACATCTAAAACGGTTCTAAAAAATAAAGTTAATTAAAGGTCAAAAAATGAAGCCACAAAAAACACTAGAAGAGAATATAGAGATTTTTGTTTTTATGTTTTTAAGAACAGAAAGTCTTTCCAAGAGTGACATCTATCAGCAGATATCTGGCTAAATAAATTATGTTATATTTAACAAGATACTATATAACTGATAAAAAGGATGAAGTAGCTTTATATGTTATAGCATAATCTCCCACATATAGTAAATGAAAACAAGAGTGTACACAACAGTATGTTATCATTTTTAGAAAAATATATCTTAACACACACACAAACACCCTCTCCCCTGTATATTGTATATCTCTGGAAAGATAAACAGTGTCCTAGTACCACTTGCTTTGCGGGGAGGGAAACTGGTTAGTTTTGCGGCAGAGACTGGCGAGATATTCAGTTTTCACTAAACTTGTGTTTCATGTGTTTGTATTCTTCGAAAAATATAATCAAATACTTCTTTAAAATCCAGTTATACTTCTTCTAAATCTAATGGCCTTTTTGCTGAATAATACGCAGTAGAAGTGAAAGAACAAGTGAGAATGATAGCTTAGAAAGCAAAATGTGTACTAATTCACTTAGAGAGGAAGAACAAACTACATATATGATTGGACTTGTTCAAAAATAAAGAGTGATATCTTGATATTTTATTTTCTTCACTTGAGAGCAGATAAACAATGTCTTTGCCAGCTCAAGATGGTAATAATATTGACATTGAGGATCAAATACTATAAAAAAAAACTTTTCATACATAATTATATTTAATATTTCCAACTGACTTATGAAACAGATATTAATGCCCAAGATGCTTGTGAATGGTAGAGCCTAAATCTGACCTCAAAATAATCACTGATTTACTAACTTATACAGTATAAGCAGTAGCTTAATATTCTGGGCCTAACTTTTAAGAATTGGATAGGTTAGTATTCTTCAAATTACACTGTAGAGTCCAACAGAAATAATAATATAGGTGAAGATTTACAAAGAGAATTAAAAGCTATTATTCTGAAATCATGAATGGTATTCTATTCAATATGAAGAATTCCTTATTGAGCCAGTTTCCTTTGTTTAAAAAAAATGTGTTGAGAGAGCCACCTTGTGTTCTAAATTTGAAAATACACATTTTGGGAACAGTATACTTTCAGTTTCAGAGCTCTGTTTTCAATTTGCTGATTACTGAGGTACCGTATTTCATGAATGCTGGATTCATGCTTCTGAAGACACAAAGACAAGTGATGGCAGGATCTATGCCTCCATTTTTTTTTATTAATTAATTTATATATAATTTTTTTGGAGGTACACCAAGTTCAATCATCTGTATTTATACACATATTCCCGTATTCCCTTCCCTCCCTCGACTCCCCTCCACCCTCCCCGTCCCAGTCCTCTAAGGCATCATCCATCCTCAAGTTGAACTCCCTTTGTTATACAGCAACTCCCCACTAGTTATTTATTTTACAGTTGGTAGTATATATATGTTTATGCTACTCTCTCACCTCGTCTCAGCTTCCCCTTCACCCCCTGCCCCCTCCCAAACCTCGAGTTCTCCAGTCCATTCTCTGCATCTGCATCCTTGTTCTTGTCTTGTCACTGAGTTCATCAGTACCATTTTTAGCTTCCGTATATATGAGTTAGCATACGATATTTGTCTTTCTCTTTCTGACTTACTTCACTCTGTATGACAGACTCTAGGTCTATCCACCTCATTACATATACCTCCATCTCATTCCTTTTTATAGCTGAGTAATGTTCCGTTGTATATATATGCCACATCTTCTTTATCCATTCATTTGTTGATGGGCATTTAGGTTGCTTCCATGTCCTGGCTATTGTAAATAGTGCTGCAATAAACGTTATGGTACATGTTTCTTTTGGGATTATGGTTTTCTCTGGGTATATGCCCAGTAGTGGGATTACTGGATCACATGGGAGTTCTATTTGTAGTTTTTTAAGGAACCTCCAAACTGTTTTCCATAGTGGCTGTACCAACTTACATTCCCACCAACAGTGCAGGAGAGTTCCCTTTTCTCCACACCCTCTCCAACATTTGTTGTTTCCAGATTTTGTGATGATGGCCATTCTGATCGGTGTGAAGTGGTACCTCATTGTGGCTTTGACTTGCATTTCTCTGATGATTAGTGATGTTGAGCAACTTTTCATGTGTTTGTTGGCCATCTGTATGTCTTCTTTGGAGAAATGTCTATTTAGGTCTTCCACCCGTTTTGTGGATTGGGTTATTTACTTTTTTGGTATGAAGCTGCATGAGCTGCTTGTATATTTTGGAGGTTAATCCCTTGTCCATTGTTTCGTTGGCAACTATTTTTTCCCATTCTGAGGGTTGCCTTCTAGTCTTGTTTATGGTTTCTTTCACTGTGTAAAAGCTTTTAAGTTTCATGAGGTCCCATTTGTTTATTCTTGATTTTATTTCCATGATTCTAGGAGGTGGGTCAAAAAGGATCTTGCTTTGATGTATGTCATAGAGTGTTCTGCCTATGTTTTCCTCTGGGAGTTTTATAGTGTCTGGCCTTACATTTAGGTCATTAATCCATTTGGAGTTTATTTTTGTGTATGGTGTTAGGAAGTGTTCTAATTTCATTCTTTTACATGTAGCTGTCCAATTTTCCCAGCACCACTTATTCAAGAGGCTGCCTTTTTTCCACTGTATATTCATGCCTCCTTTGTCAAAGATAAGGTGCCCATATGTGTTTGGGCTCACCTCTGAGTTCTCTATTCTATTCCATTGATCTTCCTTTCTGTTTTTGTGCCAGTACCATACTTGTCTTGATCACTATGGCCTTGTAGTATAGTTTGAAGTCAGGAAGCCTGATTCCACCAACTCCATTTTTCCTTCTCAAGATTGCTTTGGCTATTCAGGGTCTTTTGCATTTCCATACAAATCGTAAGATTTGTTGCTCTAGTTCTGTGAAAAATGCCATTGGTAATTTGATAGGGATTGTGTTGAATCTGTAAATTGCTTTGGGTAGTACAGTCATTTTCACTATGTATGCCTCCATGTTTAATTGTAGCAGCAAATACAGTAGCATACATGAAGTAGGTAATGGCAGTTGTCATTTAACTATTATTCTGTTACTGGGAAACAGCAAGGGAAAAAAAATGGAGGATGGAGGGAACTTTGAGTTGGTGGCAGATAAGGTAGAGGGGGAGTGGAAAGGGATAGAACCTTATACTTGCATAAAGCTTTTAACTTCTTTCTTTTTTATGTCAGAAAAGGTAAAGCTTTTAACTTCTGCAAAAATACTTTTATTTCTATTAGTATAGTTGAAAAAAGTACATGGAGACTGAGAGAGGACTTCTAACTGAAAGGTGAAGTTTTGAATTCTCCCCTCACAGTATTGATTCTTTCATTTAGTTAATAAATACAAAAACTATTGAGCCCCAATGAAATAGTCACCACCTTAGATGCCAGGAATATCAAAATAAATATCTTTACCTGAAAGAGTTCACTGTCTAGTGGGAGAAACCACAAATAACTAAAATGTAATGGGAACCAGGAAGAAAAGCAATATATACAAATTGTTATGGGACACAGAGGAGACAAACAGTAACAACAACAGTAGCAATGTTGAGTATCTGTGAGTGAGTTTAGAAAGTGCACGTTTTCATTTGGTTGTCAGAACAGTCTACTACATGAGAACAGTAGCTTACCCAGCATGCCACAGCTCCAAAGTAAAGAAGAGAAAACCCTGATCTAGTTCCTCTGATTCCACATTTCATGGTTTCATCAGCATATCCTACAATTCCTGAGGAAGTATTGAATTAAGAGCACAGGATTTGAAATGGGAATAACCTATGTTCAAAACTAGACCTTCCATATACTGTGGAATCTTTGTTAAGTAACCAGACTCCATGGGTGACTTTCTCCCTTTGTAAAATCACAATAATTATGGCAACTTCTCAGGATCAGTTTGAATACTGATTATAATGTTTATAATATACTTAATGTAATGCCTGACAGGGTAAACATTCACTCATAGTACTTTATTATACCTAGACAACATTTTATTGTTAGATACAAATGTGGTATTTAATATTTAACCATCAAAACAGATATCCAACTAAATTGGAAACTAGTTAGTACGTCACACTAATGCATGGTGCCTGAATATCGACTGTGGGCCTCTAAAACAAAGAGCATAAGGTTCGATATTTATTAGCTGTTAAGCCAAGCACATAAGAATGAAATTGCCCTAATCTTTTTAAAACTGTTATTCTTGATGAAGTTTTCATCATTATATATTTAGCTATTATAATTGTAAACTTAAACTAGTACAACCTGGGTTTCTCAACCTTATAATAAAAAATGTGATAGCAGTAACTATCACAAAGTCTGTCTCTGGCTCTGTTCTTGCCCTCTTTCCAGGGCCTCCCGCCTACTAAAATTGAAGAATTGGTCCTGCGCTGGTCTTCCTGGTGGTAGTAATGTAGTTAGAATCATTGACTTTATTGCTGGACTGCTGGAGTTCATGTTATAGCTCTACCATCTACTACGCATAAGTGTAACTTTGGATAATTTGCTAAACTTCTGTGTATCAGTTTCCTCATATGTAAAATGAGGCACATACTAGGACCAATGTCATAGGGTTAAGAGGGTTAAATGATTTAATATTTGCAAAGCACTTCGAAGAGCAATATATTATTTTCACACCACAGTTTCTCCACTTATTCCTTTCTTACTATGATATTACCTGTCGGTCAGTCAGTCACTTAACAAATATTTATGGAATGACTGTTAGGGACCACAACTGTTCTAAGTACTAGGGAGAAATAGTAAACAAAACAGAAAATAGTCCCTGCTATCCTGGAACTTACAGCCAAGTGGGCTGGTTAAAGTTACAGAAGTTTCCACCACTGTTGATACCCATCAAGTGTTTAGCTGTTGATGGTGATAACCAGGAGTATACTGAAAGCTCACATGCACATGTTGGGGCACTAATGCTTGCAAGGAAGGCTCCACCTCCCACTATGTGAGATGACATTGGCACCAAAGTTGCTGATGCCTTGTATCTCCTTTTATTGCTACTCCCTTGCCCTAGGACTCAGGCAAGAGGACAGGTCAAAGGACAGTGAGGAAGAAAAGCATTATCTTCTCTCAAATGACACCTTCTCACCAGCTTTGACTCTCCATCTTTGAACAGAACTTAAAGTTCCTTAACTCTCTTTCCTTAGAATGTTCTTTTATGGAAAATTCACTTGGATACATACCTCATAGTTCTCCAGATATGTCTAAATGTGCCTTAGTTCTAGGGCAGATGTTGCTAAGGCACATGGAAGGGAATCCCTACTATTCTGGGTTTATTGCACCTTAGAAAACTCATTACTAAATCCTGGAATGCATTTGTCTTAAAGAGTGATTAAAAAATATTTATTGTATAATTTATTTTGAGGTATCTGGTTGCTTTGTTAAGTCTCATAATTGTAATTAAATATTATTTTAATTATTTCAACTTTGAGATAATTCCAAAATGAAAGCAAATAATATGCAAATAAATGTATCTTTTATGTTTTAGAATGTGCTACTCTTCACGATGTGATAAAAGGGCTACAACAGACCATTGAATATCAACATAATTTGAAAGGTAAGTTAGAAAAAAAAGTAAAATCTAAAAAAATATGATATATTTAAGCATCTTTAAGAATAGAGAGTCTTTACATCTCTGACAGTAAATTTCTCTTAATCTGGTCTTGTTAAGTTCATCAGCTAAGGGCAGGACTCCTTATTACTTAATAATACGTTCCTAAATTATTGTGAAATAAGAAACGTCATGCTGAGCAGAACAATTCAGTCATATTCTGACAAAGACATTAGAGTTTTATAATTGGTTAAATAATTCTCTATTACTTTAGAAAGGTTAGAAGTATATTTATTCTCAGTAGTATTCTTGGTCTAATAACCGTGTGTTCAGTTTTGAAGAATGGGTATTACTAGTAATTACATGAGTATTGTATTCAAACTTCAGTGATAGTTTAGTTACTATTTAATTTTTGTCATAAACTAAGACTATGTTTGTGTAAATGAAGCCAGCACATTCAGCTTATCTTATTTTTGCTAATCATGCTAACCTAATAAGCCTACCATTGACAAAATGAAGCAACCAAGTGTTTTGTCCTGTTCTGACTTAGCTACGTTGCAGTGTTAGTGGGATTTTCCTCTACTGTATTGGAGTTTAGACTAACTTGCCTCCAAGATCTTTCCTAACATAAAACTTACATCAAACAGGAATTTTTCATCTTAGTCCTCTGCTTTTATCACAAAGAAACAGTTTTACATATGGAGGTGAGACACATTGGTGATCTTATATGCTATTTATTTGATTTGACATATTATTCCTTAGAGTCTTTATAATATTCTAATAGAAATTTATCTTTTTGTAAGAATTACTATTAGTTCTTGCTTTTTCCCCATTGCTTTCCCTTAAAATATTTCCTCAAGTGTTGATGAAACAAATATACAAATTGTATCAGACGACTTCACACTTACATTGTCAAACAGCATCTGCAGGACAAAAAGGATTCATTTCCATATTAATACACCACTAAATCTGTTCTAAGAATCAGGAAGGGTAATAGATAGGGAACCACACATCTCCAGTATCTTCTCTTGGTTAATTCCTGCAGACGTCTGACTGCCATATGCCCCATAGATGCTCACTTGACTTGGTTCTAGCATTCTGCTCATTTTTTCCCAGCATTTGGTCCCCATCCCACACCTGGTTTGGGCTTTCATGTTTCCATCTCAGAGCAACTTTTCCCTTCTCTGACTAAATACAACACCTAGCTGCATTTTTTAGAAACTATGTATGTTCATAATCCTTTACAGGATTCAAGTGGTGTTTAACTCTTTCCAGGATTTTGTTCATATAAAACATCTACCAGAAATTAATATTAAATACTTTGAAGTCCCAGAAAGTCAATTATAATTCAGTAATGAATATGTTAAATGTTATTGCTTTGTAAGAAGATATCAAATATTGACTAATAGTCAAGAATACCATCTTTTCACAGACATGGTAATATAAATTTTTTAATAACCCATTTCTGAAAATGGATATCCTATGGTGCCTCTCAGGAAGAAATAGTGATTCATTGATTTCATTTTTCCAATACTTCTGCAGGCCTTGGTGTGGGCAAAGTGATAGATGTGAACTCCCTGTCTTTCTTCTCTTTCATCCATTTGATTGTCAAGACTGTATGGTTAATTTACTTATCTAGGCTACCGTGGTTACAAATGTCTGCCTCCCCAGAAACTATTTCCTCTTCTTAATAAAAACCTGATTTTTTTTTCCTGACATTCATTCTTCATCCACGCAACTACGCAACTATATGCCTCAGTGGAAGCTAATTACACCCCAACTCCAACAGAGGGCTTCTGGAATAATTTTCCTCTCTTCCAAAAAAAAATGTATTCTTCTGGTTGTTGTTAAGTCTGTGTATAATGCCTGAAGTTGTTGCAGACTCTTTGCTTTCAGCTTGCAAATTATGACAGCTTGAGGATAGCAGGAAGAAAAGGCTAAAAAGACATGGTTTTTTGACAGCATTATTGAACTAGTGAATCAATTACCCTCTCTAGGCTTAAGAGTTCCTTCTACCGCTGTAAGAGAAGTTACACCTCCTTTACTCTCTAGGGGCTTATGGGTTGTGTAAAAGATGATCCAATGAGATGCAGAAAGACATGGAATTCCTATTTACATTTATTTTTATCTAAAAATCAAGGCAATTAATTTGATGAAAATTTAATAGGAATATTATCCCTTATTCTTTCTATATGTCAGTTATACATCATTTATGATACACAAGATTGCTTTTCTCCCAAGGATAGTGGGAGTTCTGAAACTAAATAGCTGCATCCTTATTTTTTCTCCAGTCTCAGTGTATTGACATGTAGTACAGGTTACATGTACCTGGTTAAGAGGGTTTATATATTATATTAGCTACTTAAAATCAGACTAATCCTTTCAAAATAGACAGTAGCTTTAAGAAATAAAACACTCAAAACCACAATGAGGTATCACCTCCCACCTGTCAGAATGGCCATCATCAAAAAATCTGGAAACAATAAATACTGGAGAAGATATGGAGAAAAGGGAACCCTCCTGCATGTTGGTGGGAATGTAAATTGATACAGCCACTATGGAGAACAGTATGGAGATTCCTTAAAAAACTAAAAATAGAGCTACCATGTGACCCAGCGATCCCACTGCTGGACATATACCCTGAGAAAACCATAATTCAAAAAGACACATGCACCACAATGTTCATTGCAGCACTATTTTCAATAGCCAGGACATGGAAACAACCTAAATGTCCATCAACAGATGAATGGATAAAGAAGATGTGGGATGTTAAAGAAGTAATGGAATATTACTCAGCCATTAAAAGAAACAAAATTGAATTATTTCTAGTGAGGTGGATAGACCTAGAGTCTGTCATACAGAGTGAAGTAAGTCAGAAAGAGAAAGACAAATACTGTATGCTAATGCATATATATGGAATCTAGAAGATGGTATTCATGAACCTAGTGGCAGGGCAAGAATAAAGACTCAGATGTAGAGAATGGACTTGAAGACACAGGGGTGGAAGGGGAGGCTGGGACATAGTGAGAGAGTAGCACTGACATATATACACTACCAAATGTAAAATAGTGGGAAGCTGCTGCATAGCACAGGGAGATCAGCTTGGTGCTTTGTGACGACTTAGAAGGGTGGGATAGGGAGGGTGGGAGGGAGGCTCAAGAGGGAGAGGATATGGGGATATATGTATACATATAGCTGATTCACTTTGTTGTACAGCAGAAACTAACATAACATTGTAAAGCAATTATACTCCAATAAAGATGTATTAAAAAAAAGAAATGAAACACATTTGACAATACTAATAACACACAAGTCAGGAATAAGAAAGTAGCAGAGCTGTCACTCCTACCTTTGTGCAAGTTCATCAGACACATTAAAAACTTGAACATAATGAAAATCTATCATACCTGATGAAATGTTAGCCAATGGTGGCCAAGTAACTGCCTTTGGGAGAAAATTAATCTATAGCAAGATTGTTTTCAAGTGAATATTTGGAAATGGTTCTATCATTAAGTGATTTGCGAGCTGAAAATTTGTCAACTTTATTCTCAGCTGCATATTAAACTTGGCACAGAAATGCTAAATTCAGTAATTTTTAAAACAATGATCAAATGATTCTCAGTGATTTTGAACGCTTTTGTTAAATGTTTCTTTTTAAAAATCTATTGAGAGGCTTATAATAACAACACCAAGGAACATGGATTTTGACAAAATTTCAAAAACAATCATGTTTGCATAATTGGTGTTTGGGATTGAAAAATGAGTACAGTAGGTCCTCCACATCTGCAGGTCCTGCATCCATGCATTCAACCAACCTAGATCAAAAACACGTGAAAAAAAATTCAGAAAGTTCCAAAAAGCAAAACTTGAATTTGCCAAGGGCTAGTAGCTATTTACATAGCATTTACATTGTATTTACAACTATTTACATAGATTTACATTATATTAGGCATTATATGCAATCTAGAGATAAAAAATATACTGAAGTATATGTATAGGTTATACACAAATATTATGCCATTTTTTATGAGACGAGTATCCACGAATTTTGGTGCATGTGGGGTGGTGGGGGGGTGGGGTCCTGGAACCAATCCCCCAAGGATATTCTGGAATGACTGTATCGTGATTTAGTAAGTACAGCCAGTGATGAGATTCCATTAAAACCAAGTTTCAAAACAATCTGAATATTAAAACCAGACTTCAAAGAGTTAAATCAACATTGTAAAAACTATTGATGCATTTTCAGTTCCATTGTTTCACTAACATTTATTAACAATAATAATGATTCAATAATTTTACAGTTTTATAACAGTACTTTAACATTTTTCTTCTTTAGTTCACCTTTTTAACTTCTGTTTTATCTGCTTTAAGAATTATATACAATTAGAAAATAATATATATATATACATATGTATAATTTATAAATAACTAAACATGAATTGGGATGTACATGCTCATTTTTATTAAGAGAGTGTACAATCTTAAGAGTTTGGAGACAGTTTAGAACACTTCATCTGTTTGTCACTACTTTTTAGATTTTGTTATTTATGTTGGCCAGTCTATTCCCTCCTAACATCCTACCATTTATATATGACACAGTGGTTGGTCCCTCTTACCAAGGTATTAAACCTTTTATGGCAATACCATTGGAATTTCACAGCTTAAGGTAAACCATGAGTCTCCCATTCTCATGAGTGATTGGATGATCATGTTAAATATATTTTCTGAGATGTTCTCATTGTCAGTGACCAAAGAAGCTCTTCCTTTTATTACTGCTGACACCTAGAAGGAAAGTCATGAAACAATATTTAATAAGCATCTGATATGCTATCAGGGTAGAGAGAGGCAAGGGCCCATCATGCAGGTTACGTACAAGTGTTGGCAGCCCTTTATACTCTGGACTTTTTTTTTCTTGTTGCTTTATTACCCTATCCTTTACTCCCCAAATTTATACCTCAAAGAATGAATTCATCCTAACTTTGAAGTAATATGTGTTTGGAGTTCAGGATATGAACATAGAAATAGAGTATGATAGAAATGTTTCTTATATTATTGTATATTATTCTATATACTAGTTTAGGAAAACTTCAGTAACTCATTATATGTTATGCCCTCTGATTTATGACCAGTGGCTACTACTACTAGGGAAAAAAATAAAAAAAGAGTTGGAGGTTTTTGTCCATTAGAGGAGAATTATCACCATATAACCAATCCCAGATCAAATGAATTTCAGGAATTTAAACACATGGGCAGTAAAAAAAAAGAGAGAGAAAAGAGAGAGATGCATGAAATCAGCTGCAAACATGGAGCACCTCCAAAATCAGGAGAATTTAAACTTATTTTTGCCAGTTATCTCTAGATAATTTCTTACAACTTAATATTGCTTTTCTCTTATCTGAACTGAATCTAAATAACTTGAATTTATTTAGGACCTTATACTCTAACAGGGTAGGTTTTAAAGAAGACATTGTTATATACAGTGCACCTTTACTCTACAAAATTGTACTAAACAAAATGATTTAGTCAAAACTGATCATTGATCAGAATGTTTAAAAAAGGGCAATAGCACGTATTTAGTGCTATTCTATAAGAAAATTATCTAAGAAAGGCTAATCCATGATCAGCTACTTCTTAAGAAAAAAGTATTGCTTAAATTAAAAGTAGTTTGGAAAATGTAGAAATACTTCTTTCAACATAATTGTGAAAAAGACTTTCTTACAATAATTAAACTTGTTAGCTTATAGTATATCCTTGGAAGAATTCTATAGTTATAGAAGCATCTTCTGTATGGGGGAATGACCTGTTATGAATATATACTTCAGAATTTTCATTATTTAAAAATTACCACCTTCCAAGAGAGATTTCCTAAAGGAGCATTAAAAGGAAGCTAAAGAACAAAACCTATAAACAATTGTGGCCACCAACATAATTTGCAGGGCCCAGTGCAAACTGAAAATGTGGAGCCCCCTGTTCAAAAAGCAGGGCAAAAAATAAAATTAAAGTTTCTGAAATATAAAGCTTTTTCCTTCTATGGTATCTCTCAGCTTGTAACAGTTTTTTATTTGTTGTTTAATGTTGCTCTAAGTAAAAAAAGAAAATTTTTAGTTTCAATTATGAGTATGAATTTTATCATTAATCTTTATGTTGTGCAAACTAGTTTTAAATGCAAAGATAAGAGTATTTAACTCATGTGAAAGCACAGAAGTACACAATTAACATTTCATAGCTTATGTATGCATATCTATTTCATTCTTACCAGAATAGTGGAAATGCTGCACAAGACTACCTCAACCATTTTTTATTCAGCTTAATTCTTGATACATGCACATTCTACCAGCACTCTCTGCCTTCAGCTTACTGATGAGTAAAGAAAGACTGAAAGGAAAAGGAACTGTGAATTTCCCTCTTTTTCCCTTTCCCTCCATTTCATCATTTTCCGCCAAATTGTTTGGCTAATAGAGGAAAATAACAGAAGTAAGAAAAGTAAGAAAGGATATGATAGAGTTGCTTGGTCATTCATCTTTCTTTTTGAATTTGAAGCAAGGTCAAACTCAAAAGGAATATGTGGCTTCTCAGATCTGTCAAGATCCTTGCTTACTTAGTTGTAGATGGAACATGCTTACCTTGTACTTGTACTTGTACCTTTGAGTTTTACTGAACTCCCAAGCGTTGAGAGTCCATGAGAATTCTGTGTTCATGGGGCATTGCAAATGCTATGTGTGAATGTGGTGGCAAGGAGTAGTAGACATGAATATTGCTCATATCTTCTCTGCTTATACACATGCTCCACTGTCCCACTGGAATTTACTTACAAATATAGTTCAAAGACAAAATTATTAAGCGTTTCAAGGCATTGATGGCAGAGTATTATACCAAGCATGGCACCCTTCTGTGCACAGGGCCCTGTGCAACTGCAGATTGCATATCCATAAAACTGGCCCTGCCTATAAATGAGTAGGAGGAGAGTTGGGCAGATACTTTGGTCAGAAGCTTCACCTAAGAGGTAGTTGCTTCAATATAGCACAAAAGTTAACTCTAAATTTTCTAGAAACCAAGGCAAAACAAAATAAGACAAAAGACAATTTGGCCAGTTATGTAACTATCAATAACTGATATTTTTTGGATCCAATGAAAACACTCATTTTATTAAAAGACAAAAACTTTTTACAGAATCCGAGTAAATGCCACTTGAGTACAATCTCAGTTTAAATCAACATAGCCTTTATTCAGGCAACCAAGTAGGGACCTTTACTGTAAAAATATCTAGATCATTATGAAATGAAATTATTAGAAGACTAAGCAATCCAATCATCAATGATACTAAAGAAAACCTATTCACTGTAAGTATACAATGAATCTAAAGACAATGCACACTTAAAACTTTCCTCTGAGTTTAATACCAAAACAGAATAACCAAATTTCAAAAAATATATTGCAAAATTATTAGAGTCCAAGAGATTAAAATGGGTTTTGACCAGGTCAGAGAGCAATTACTTGTCAAACATCAGGACCAGGTGGCCTCTACAGTGATACAAAATGCTCTTTGAATTTATCACTAATCCAGCCAGCACAGCAAGAGCCTTACACCTTAAGTAAGTTGCCAAAGTGGAAATACATGTCTGAAAATCTAATGTAAAATCTGGTAAAACAATGAAAAAAAGCAGTGCCAACAATAATCATATATTGACTATACTACAAATGAAAGCCAACATAGAGCCAACTGTAGTGCAATGTGGAGTATTAAGGAGGTTAGCTATTTCTTCAGTAGGTAACTTTAGTTCGTAGGTAATTTATGTGCTTCTATTTAGCATAATTATAGATATGCCAAAGCCAGAAAATAGCATAACATTTAGATGGGTTGATCAGTTTTTCTGGCAGAGGGAAGACTTATCATTATTAAAATGTAATTTTCCTGAATTTAATATACATATTTAATGCAATTTTAATTAAAATATTAAATTTGGGGATAGAGAAGAAGATTGCATAAAATAATCTTGAAGTTCATTTGCAGAAGAAACAAAAATGGAAAGCTATGAAAAATAAGAAGAATGTGGGGTAGGGGTCTTCCATTACCAGATAACAACATGCTCTGAAACCATTGTAATGAAATCAATATGGTATTGGCATAGAAACTGAAAAACACATCCATGCAAAGAATGAAATAGATTCTAGAAATAGACTCTAATATTTGCTAGTGTAATGTATGACAAAAGGAATATTTCAATTTATTGGAAAAAGAATGGCAGTTTAAAGTATAGTACTGGCACAACTATCTTAACCATCTGGAAAGCTTTCCCATCACATCAAAAATAAATTCCAGATGAATAAGAAAACTTAAATGTAAAAAATAAATGAATAACTAAAACGATAAAAACGTAAAAGAAAATCCAGGAAAAATGTATAACCTGGAGCTGAGGGATATCATATTAACCAATCTGGGAACCTTGGATACTATATAAACAAAAAAAGACCTAACAGACTTTCTTAACAACAGTGCAACAAAAGCACAAACAACAACAATGTAAAAAGAACTTTGCATGTTATTTGTCACACAAAAGTCAAAAAGCAAATAATTTATTTGCAAAAGTGTTTTCAAATACCAATGTAGTTTATATCCACAATACAAAGAGCTCTACAAATTAATCAGCAGAGATAAAGAAAATTTTTAAATGGGCAAAAGATATGAATAAAAATATGGAAATGTGTATGTGTGTGCATATATATGATCCAGAGTTTAAGAACATGGAGAAAAACTCAGAAGAATACAGAATTACACAGGGGTGTGGAGGCAATGGGAAAAAAAGAGGGAGAAGAAGAAGGCAGAAAGAAAATGAAAGAGAATGGAAGAGTGCCCTAAAAGTATCTCAGCATGTATGATATGACCCTATTTATGTAAAATTATTAAAATGTATGTACAAAATGCATAGAAAAATTGTAGACTTGAAGGAATGTCCATTTTTAAGAAATAAGTTTTTGGGGACTTCCCTGGTGATGCAGTGGTTGAGAATCTGCCTGCCAATTCAGGGGGCATGGGTTCGATCCCTGGGCGGGGAAGATCCCACATGCTGCAGATCAGCTAAACCCCTGCACCACAACTTCTGAGACTGTGCTCTAGAGCCTGCGAGCCACAACTACTGCGCCCAGGTGCCATAACTGCTGAAGCCCATGTGCCTAGAGCCCATGCTCTGCAACAAAAGAAGCCACCGCAATGAGAAGCCTGCGCACCACGACAAAGAGTAGGCTCCGCTCACCACAACTAGAGAAGGCCTGCATGCAGCAGCAAAGACCCAATGCAACCAATAAGTTAATTAATATTTTTTAAAAAGAAGTTTTTTGCAAAGTAACATGTATGGTCCAATTTTATGTTTGTAAAAACGAATAAAACCAGTACAAATGTGTGGTATGTTTATGTATAATTGTATAAACTGGGAGAAAAGTAGAGAAGGGATACAGACCAGGATGTTAACATTGATAGCTTCAGTGAGGTGAGTGGATAGGGAAGGTGTATAGAAATGATTTTATAAATTGGAAAGCATTGAATACCTTTTCTTTCATCTTTCAGTGGTGGATACTTCAGCAATTCCAATAGATAGAAGAGATATTTTTTGCCTAGTTAGCACAATCTCTTTTTAGGCAGCTCCCAGCCCTTAATATTGTGACCAAAACAAACTGTACACTTGAAAATAATACAAGGTTGAATGACAAAAGAAAGTAAAGCTCACTTATTATTATAGAGATCAAAATCCTCTAAAATCTCCAGTGTCCTAATTCTAGAATACATACATTTTACTAACAAGATACATTTCATCTTGAAAACTTTCAGATTACATGACTATTACTGCATTGTGTCTTCATTGTTTGAAAATTCCATTGAAGAGACAGAACAATCATCAGAATTAGACATGGCAAAGATGTTGGAATAATCAGACTGGGAATTCAAAACAACTGTGATTCATAAGCTAAGGATGCTAATGGATAAAGTAGACAGCATGCAAGAACAGATAGGCAATGTAAGCAGAGAGATGGAAATCCTAAGAAAGAACCAAAAAGAAATGCTAGAGATCAAAAATACTGTAGCAGAAATAAAAATGGCTTTGGTGGGCTATATCACAATAAAGTGGGATTTATCTCAAGTGTGCAAGAGTGGTTCAACGTTCAAAAATTAGTGTAATCCAGCGTACCAAATAAGCTAAACAAGATCACACTATCATATCAGTAGATGCAAAAAAGAAAGTATTTGACAAAATCCATCACCCACTCATGATTTAAAAAAAAAAAAAAAGCTCAGTAAACTGGGAATAGTGGGAACTTTCTCAACTTGATTTAAAAAAATCTGTGAAAAACCTATAGCTAACATTATACTTAATGGTGAGAAACTAGAGGATTTCCCACTAAGATCAGGAACAAGACAAAGAAATCCTCTCTTACCACTCCTTTTCACCACTGTGTTGGAAGTTCTAGCTAATACACTAAGATAAGAAAAGGAAATAAAAGGCATACAGATTGGGAAGGAAGAAATAAAACTTTTTTCAAAAATGACATCATTATCTATGTGGAAAATCTAAAATATTCAACAAAAAAGACTTGTAGAACTAAGTGATTATAGCAAGGTTGAAATATACAAGGTTAATATACAAAAGTCAATTGTTTTCCTATATGCAAGCAAAGAACAAGTGGAATTTGAAATTTAAAACACAATACTACTTACATTAGCACCCCCCAAAATGAAATAGGTATAAATCTCACAAAAAATGTATAAGATAAATATAAGAAAAACTACTAAACTTTGATAAAGTAAATCAAAGAAGAACTAAATAAAGAGATAGTCCGTGTTCACGGATAGGAAGATTCAATATTGTCAAGATGTCAGTTCTTTCCAACATGATCTATAGATTCAATGTGATCCCAATCAATATCCCAGCAAGATATTTTGTGAATGTGACAAAGGGTATGTTTAGTTTTATTTTATTTTTTTTTTTATTTTTGTTTGTTTGTTTGTTTTTTGGCACACGGGCTTAGTTGCTCTGTGGCATGTGGCATCTTTCTGGAGCAGGGATCGAACCTGTGTCCCCTGCATTGGCAGGAGGATTCTTAACCACTGCGCCACCTAGGAAGCCCAGACAAAGGGTATGAATAATGCAGAACTTGGAATTATTGTTATCCGGGTCTAGTGTCGCATTCAGCCCTATCACTGATCCCAGTTGGACACTGAACTCAAATCCTGACCTGTATCTCACACTGATTTCCAGTTCCAGTCTTGGCTCCATGCCTCCTCTTGGCCTAATTTTAGCTCTAAGCACCTTTAATGTCTGGCTCTATTTCAAACTCTCACCATACACGATACCAGGATTGGCTCTTTCTTGATGTAAGTATATCTACTTTTCCTAAAAAGTTAACCTAGAGGTTAACAAGAGTGAATACAGAAAAACTGTGAAGCACCACTCCTTCTCCATCATCTTTAATCAAGAGAAAGAAAAAAGTCAATTATGATAGATGTGAAATGGGCAAATTAAAGATACAAAACTACATTTTAGTTACTTTCATTTTTTCTTATTTAAGTTTTACATGAAAAGGCATTATATAAATACAACTATGGTTCTTGATAATGTTGCTGAAAGATAAAACCTCCCTTTCTTTCTAGCTTAGGGTATCACTCATCTTCTCTTTTGACAGTAATTTTGATTACTGTCCTTACCCCTTACCCATTTTGCAGTACAAACCATACTAATCCTCAAATACAGATCGATCCAACTATACACTTGTTTTATTTACATTGCTACAGCTACTGAAGGCTGTTGGTGAAAAATCATCCATTGCAGACTCATTTTCATTTTTGAATCCCAGTATCACTTATACCCTTAATTTATCTTGGCTTTTTAAATTTTCATTCTTTAAGCCCCCAACTTTAAATGTTTCTTTCTCTTTCAACCTACTTTACTTTCTATATCACAGAAAAAAAATGGAAGCTGTCAGACATAAACTTCCTCATTTCATGTCATCTACCACCCCTTCTTCCCACTGCACTTCCTCCAATATATTCTTACACAGACGTATCCTTCCTTCCTTCCTTCTTAGAGTAGAAAAAAGAAAATCCTTCTTCCTATCCAAAGTTATTTCTCCACATGGTTTAACTCTCATCTCTCTCCACCTCTCTCTTTTTGGATGTTACATCTTTAGTTGTCCCTTCTTCTTTCTCTTTCATTTCCCACTTTCTATTGGCCGTTCTTGTCAGCACTTAACTCAGATTTTTCCCATCTTTAACAAATAAGACAAAGTTTCCTTGACTTTGGGTTTATTCCCTCCAATTACCCTCACTCTTTCCTTTTACAATCGAATCCCAAGGGAATAGCCTGCACTCACTACTCCATTTCCTTACCTTCACCTAGTCTTCAACTTAGAAGAATTGGGCATCTCCCAAAGTTTTCAGATTCAGATTTATTTTTTTTTATCACATTTATTGTCGTTGACTATAACCCCCATTAACTCTCTTTTCTTAGTAACACCCTCACCTGCATCTCTGGGTACTTCTTCTAAGTCTTCTTTATAGAATAGTCTTCCTTTGGCCACCTCTAAATGTTTCTCAGCCTGCGAGAAATAGTCTCCTAGATATCTCAAGCGTTTCAAATTTGGCATGGTAAAGATCTAGATTCATCACTTCCCTCCTAAAAATCTTCCCCTTTTAAGTTTTCCAAAACTGGTAAACAGTTTTCAGCCACTCAAATCAGAAACCTAAAAGGCAAAGGTTCCCCTTTCTCTTTTGCCTCTGCTATCCAATGTCACTAAGTCTTCTGGCAGTTCTATCATCTAAATAGTTACCTTCATTTTCCTTTTGTCTCCTACTGCCAGTGACCTAATTTAGGCTCCTGTTATTTCTTACTTTATCTGTTGTTATTAATACCCATTCCTCTGGGGTCAACCCCCCTCACTCCCAATTCATCCTCTACACTTCTGGATAGTCTTTTTAACATGTAACTAATAATTTCATTTCACTCTTCAAAACTCTTTGATGATTCTGTAATGTACAAAATAAAATTCAAAGTTATTCATATAGAATATGTCTACCTCCTGTTAGGTTACGTCTCCAACCTATTTAACACATTCTCCTTACAATTTACACTCCAACAATACTGTATGAATTGTAATTTTCCCAAATGTACTATACTCACTCAAGCCCAAAGTCTTCTGTGCAATTTCCTGTATCTGGAATGCATTCCTCCGACTTAAATTTAAGTCTCAGCTCAAGTGGTTCCTCGTCTACAAACACTTTTCTGACATCAAGCTGACCTAAGCTTTTCTTTCACAGCTCCCTACCATATTTCAGACACACTGCGATTACAGAGCAGTTATCATAGCATACCATAACTATTTACACATCTGTCTCACCACTTACTTAGGCTGTAAGTTCTTTGAAGAGCAATTATTTTTTTTTGTCTCAGCATTCCCAGTGTCATGCACAGAGCCTGATGTGTAATAGATGCTGTATGAATGCGTTGAATACATACATGAATGGAAACTTGAAATGTTAAACATATTCCCATATTAATTGAAAAGTTTTATATATTAGGATACTCTTTGATGATTTTTACACAGGTGAAAATGAACAACTAAAAAGAAATGCTGATCTTATGAAAGACAAGTTAAAAACTCATGAACAGGTGAGTTTGTGTGTCTTTATATTCAGTCAGATCCCTGTGGAGCATTGTCTTCCCAAATTAGAAAAAAAAAAAGTAGTTTTTTCATTAATAAAGACAGAATTTTTAGAGTAAATACATATGGGGGTGCCAGAATTTTTAATAAATAAAATTTTTTTAGCAAATACAAGTTTTGAGGACCCTTGGCTTTTTACAGATTATAATGCACTAATATATCTATTCCATTACTTTTTCTTTCTAACAAAAAGGGATGCAGTAATTTTGACGTATATTTTTAAATTACATTAATAGAGTTTTTACTGTAGAGTAGACTCAATTAGCACTTTAAGACTTTTCTATGATAAAGCGAATGTCTTCATTATTTAAGATTTGAGTAACTTATTGCAGTTTTATTGCACCATCCAAATGAAGAGAGCATTTTATGTGGATCACCAATTAATTTTCTCCCAAGGGTCAACATACCCTTTGCTACTTTTTCTTTTCTCCTGTAAGAACAGCATCGTGATGGCAATTATAGAACATAAAACACAGTGCTTAGGACATAAAAGGTCCTCAATAAATGTAAGTTCCCACCCTGCTGACCTTTGGGAGGTTTATTATGCTAATTTTTCTCATCTCCTAAGAGCCAATATGTCAGACTCTGGCAGAGCTAAGATTTCCAGAACTCAACTTGGATCTGCATCCAGCTTAGAACTTCAACTTTGAAGGATCAACTCTATTTCAATCTGGTTCTTCACTTGAGGATCCTTTGAAGAAACACAAGCTAATTCTATAACCCTGCCAGGGCTTCTGGGTGATAATCAGGAGTAATGAATGGCATCTGACTGTTCTCAGAAAATTTAGCTTCTCATCACCAATTTTGAAATAATTTAAATATCTCTGGATTATATCCCATCCCTATTTTTCCTTTCCTTTATCTGTTTCCTTTATTTTCCATCCTTTTTATATCTTGCCTCTAGAGTTCAACAATAAATGTGAAGTCAGGATGTAACTGAGACAGAGAGAAAGGAGGAAAATTTTTGTCTCTTTTCTCTCCTAAAATGTCCAATCATAGAATACTACTTTATCTAGAATACTGTGAATTTTCAGAGGGATGGGAATTACAGAGAAAACACCATAACCCAAGATTCTGAACTTATTAATTAACTGCTGTCCAAAGCCAACTAAAGATTACCTCATCCAGTGAAAATCCTCTACTATTAATACCTCCAGGCACATCCAAAACATATGGAGAGCCACCGCCTAGAAACAAACTTAGGAGTTACTTAATGGCCATATTTATATTACTGGAAGAAGTTTTGTAATTTGTATACAAAGAATTGTTAAGTTTTATAAGAACAGAAATATAACCAAAAGCTGTCCCTTGGAATTTAAAGTTCCCAGAAAACAAATGAAAAGAAGGCAACCAAGAATAACTTGGTTGGGACTTTGTCCCCTTAAAAAGAAGAAAGGATGGGACTCCTTTGGGCTGGGACAGGCTAAACTAGGGGAGAAGAACCTAGTGAGATACAGCCTGGCCCCAGCCCAGATATTTAGGCTTATGCCTCAAGGCTGTACTGAAAATCCTGGGTCTTACCAAATTAATGGCAACATTTAGGTGGCAAAGTCAATGGGGAATGAAAAGATACATAGATTTGTCTCTTGTGGTTTCCCAGGGCAGCAACTGCTTGGTGCACCCATTTGAGTCGAGTAGTTTATGAAAGCCACTCTGTAGTTGTCCACCTAGAAATCTAGACACATGCATAGGAAAAATAGCAATTTATGAGATTCACCCTCTTAGTCATCTGCCCAGCTTTAATCAAAGGCAATGGTTGGATATGTTCAGCTATACCTGCAAGTTGCCTGGCAAAAAAAAAGAGTAGCACAAGTAGGAATCCTGACTATATCCCCTTGAATTTATGGTAATCTAGAGGACACATTCACTGGTTCTAGGCTAAGAACCTCTGACTTAATTCTTACTGGCACTCTCATTCACTCAAAATATATATGTCAAAGGATATACACTAGGAGTCAGGAATACAACAGTGTGTAAAAGCAAAGTCCCTGCTTTTACAGTGTTTAGAAGAGTTTTCTGGGCCTCTTGTGTTCATCATTGTCTCTTTCTTATTATCCCACCTCATTTTTATTTTATTCTCCCTGCTTTCCTTTTTTCCTGCCTGTGAGTGGTTTCTCTATGTAGGAACATACCGCTGGAAAAATTGTAAATTTTATCTTCAGAGGATTTCTCTCTCAACACCTCTCTCAGTGCCACTCTCCATATTAGCATAATAAATCACTTCTTTGCTTCAGCAACCTCAGGAGGCTGCTGAGCACTGCTCAAATCCCAGATTCATCCTTCTTTAGCCTCCCCATAAAGCTAACCCTTACCATAGGTCATGCTTAACTTCTTTCTGGGAATTAGGGATGTTTATATAATTTTCAGAAACAGAAATTCAGCCCACATTCAAAGAAATTCACCCTACATTAGGGTAATCTCACTGGCTATCAAACAGTGCCTAAAGCTGACTTTAAAATATAGCTTTGGCACTTTTTTGACATACGTTAATGATGTCATGGCATTTATTCATACAATTAAACAAAATATTTGAAGCATCTATGATATGCTATGAATATGGTGGTGAGAATTCGGAGGCAAAGATAAAAAATCATTGTCTCTAGATGGGCTCTATCAGTTGAGCCCATCTAGAGACAGTATGGACCAGAAACTGGTCCTTCTCAAAGCTGAGGACTCAAACAATGAACAATATCTTTCCCCTCTAGATATAATTACATATCAAAAATTAATATAAACTTTGAAAATTTCATCTTTCTAATTAATCAAAAGTTGTCTACACATACTTAAATTGAAGAATGAATGTGTATTTTAATCTTTAGGAATATAAGAATAATATTGCCAAACTTATGAGTGAAATGAAAGTCAAAGAGGAGGGACATAAGATAGAAATAACAAAACTTTATCAAGATATGAAGAAACAAGGTAAGTTTTTGTTTTTAATTTACTGAGTTCTAAAGTACCATAAAACAATTAACAAACATATACAAACTTTTTTCAGTAATTGCCAGTATTCTTGAATAAACATTGCCTTGACACATTGGAATTTAGTTTTTGTTCCTTTCTATATATTTATGTGATATAAATTATAACATTTATAAATTGGAGTCATGGAGTTTGCACTTAACATTATTTAATGTGAAATAGCTAATATCTTTGTAAAATTAATATTTACGTATATACTCAGCATGTCAAATATAATTTCACTAATGAAATATTCTTCCTTTAGCAAAGTAGGACTCATGAACTTATGCTGAGAGTTAACTGGTTTCATAAAGTTATTAAAAACTTTCTTAAGGAGTCCAGATGCATACCATATGCAAAAATTAACTTGAAATGGTTGATAAGTCTGAATGTAAACCTACAGCTAGAAAACAGCTAGAAGAAAGCATAGAAGATAATCTTTGTGACCCTAAGTTCACCACAGTTTCTTAGAAAGAAACAAAAAGAACAAACAATAAAGGAAAAAAATTCTAAATTCAGCTTCATCAAAACTATTAACTTCTGTCCTTCAACATTGTCGAGAAAATGAAAAGACAGGCCACAGACTGGGAGATAATACTTACAAATGCATAGCTGATAAAGGACTTGTGTCCGAAATCTATAAAGAACTCTTATAACTCAATAGTAAGTCAAACAGCACAATAAGGAAATGGGCAAAATATTTGGACACTTCCCAGAGATATACAGATGAAAAATAAGCACATGGAAATATGTTCAGCATAATTGATTAGTAGGGAAATACAAATTAAAACCACAATGAGATACCATGTTGCACCTTTTAGAGCTGCTAAAATCTTTTTAAAAACTATCAATAGCAAGTGTTGGTGAAGATGTGGGTCACTTGGAACTCTCATACGTTTCTAGTGGGACTATAAAATTATACGGCCACTTTAGGAAAGAGTTTTGCAGTTTCTTTGGGTTCCCTGAGAATCAGATGCCTAGACAGAATTAGACATTCAAGAGGTTTGCTAAGGAAAACATTTGTGAAAGTAGAGAGGGAGGGAACTAGGGGAGACAGGATTAGCTGTGGGTTTATGATACAGGTCTAACCTCTGTGAAGAAGAGAAGAAAGGAAGGTGTGTTGGGCAGAAGTTTAGTTTTATTTTATTTTATTTTATTTTTTCATACAGTATTTTTTCTTTTTTTTTCTTTTTTTAAGAACTTTTATTGAGATACAATTGACATACAATAAACTGCATATATTTAAAGTGTACAATTTGATTTTTTTTTCTTATTAGTAATATATATATGGCAATCCCAATCTCCCAATTCATCCCATCCCAACACCCCCCCCCCCACTGCCCGCTTTCCCCACTTGGTGTCCATATGTTTGTTCTCTATATCTGTGTCTCTGTTTAAGGTAGGAGAAGTTTTAGATTGTGACACATTTATGAGAAAATTTCAGCAAAGTCCGGCCAAAGTTGTCCATCAATCAAGTTCTGCAACCCTCGGGAACAAGTCTGCCTTAGTATCCCTGCCAAGTTCAGTCACTGGCTAGGAGCAGCTCTTGGGAATCATGACCTCAGCATATACTTGGTCATGAAGACAATGAGTCAGTTATGTCCCTGAAGTTGGAGGTCTGAAAGATGCATTTTCATGGCCACAGCAATCCCCTCCTTATGCTACGCATACTTGCTTCTCCATAGGAGTCCAGGTAGCAGGTTCTCCATTGTTCCTGTGGATGTTTCTTCCTCAGGAGAAACCCAGAAGGGGGGTTGTTGAAGTGTCCCTCAACAATCTTAGGCACCTAACTGTGTCTTTTCAGCCAGCAGGTTCTAGACCAAAAACTTGGTTCAGATTGGGGAACCGAGCAAAGGATAATAATTTTTAACTGGGGCATGGACCCTCAGCCTCCTGTTCCTCCATTTTGATTCTTTGGTTCTAGGTGCTAAGCAGCATTCGCTGCTCATCTGTTAACTAACTCTACAATTCTACTCCCTCTGGCTGCTCTCTGACCTTCCTGGTCATTATGGTAGTTGTGACCTCCTGGCTTTTGGCAGTTAAGCACCATCATCTGGCTTCTGTAACTTGGTGGGGGAGAGCAGACACCATTCCATAGATATTAATGAGCCCAACCTTATAACCACCTCTTCTGTCAGTCCTAGCTTACAGGTGAGAGTGACCATTGAACTTCTTGGTGGTGCTGGTTTGTCTCTCACCAGCACATTCCTTGTGGCCTTGGTTAATAGTGTGTCTTCTGGGCCCTTCTAAGGAACATAATCTTTTTTATTTTTTTATTTTTTTGGGGGTACACCAAGTTCAATCATCTGTTTTTATACACATATCCCCGTATTCCCTCCCTTCCTTGACTCCCCCTCCCTCGAGTCCCCCCCACCCTCCCCGCCCCAGTCCTCAAAGGCATCTTCCATCCTCGAGTTGGACTCCCTTTGTTATACAACAACTTCCCACTGACTATTTTACAGTTGGTAGTATATATATGTCTGTGCTACTCTCTCGCTTCGACTCAGTTTCCCCTTCACCCCCCGCCCCCTCCCCTACCTCGAATTCTCCAGTCCATTCTCTGTATCTGCGTCCTTAGGAACATAATCTTTTGATGAGTTTTCTTGACTCACATAACGTATCCACTCAGGCATGCCAACTTTCCAGCGCCTTGTTATGCCTTTCTCTACTATCTGCCAGGCCATCTCAGGTACTCCCAATTCACTCAGCTTTGGCCAGTGTTTTCTCTAGAGGTCTAAGGCTACTCTAACAGAGTTTGTCTCGTATCCTGGGTCCTTGCTAGGGTATTATGTCCCCTGTCCCTAAAGAGTATCTTCAAGTCAATGAATTCTTGCTTACCTCGTCTTACTTTCAGTCTTCTTCTATCCAGCACTCTCAAAGTCCATTGTCAAGGGTGTTCACGTGGCTCTTCCCAATACAACCTAGATAATTCTTGCAGTTCTCTGGGGCATAATCACTTCCCCCCCTTATCAGCCCCAGCACTCCTCCAACCAGGTTGTACTGGGCTTTAACCCTAGTTATTGGCCTAGCAGCCAAAAGAGGAGAGGGGGGCATCTTCTGAGAGGAGCCTCTGCAGCATCTTTCATCTTCTAGATTAGTGCTTGTTCTTACGAGGGAGAAGTAGGTCACCTCTGCAATTTTTGAGCATTTAGGGGAATTGTCAAAGCCAGCATCCTCACAGGCATTTATCCAGATGTTCCTGTCCTACTTTTCAGGATCTTAGGTGTTCCCAGCCAGGACCCTGGTTTAGCATAGCAGACATGTTTTGGCTGAGCATTTCAACATCTCTGGAGTTCTGCGGCTTCAATGATTACATTTTCTGTTGCTCAGCTGTACCTGCTCTTCCACTAGAGTGGTAAGAGCCTGTTTGCAAGCTACCAAAGAGTCCCTCTGGCTCTCACCCCTATTCTTTAAATCTTTAAATTCTTGTTAACAGCTCCCAGTTTCTCATTATCCCTCAGTAGCATGTCAATTTAATTTAGCAGTAACTCACCAACTCTGCTGTCTTTATGGGCATTGTTTCCCTCTGTCTTTCAAATGCCTGAACTATTACACCTGCAAGGCATTCACCTCCACCAGGACATTTCCCCCAGATTACTTCAGGTAAAATCTTCAACAATCAGACCCTGGTTGTGTACTAGAAACTACCAATACTCCATATACCACTAATGATGGCTTCCTCTTAGCTCATAAGGCAGTTGTGCCCTGTCATACCTGTCTCCTTGTGCTGGATCAGGTCCTCCAAGAAGCCGCCAAGATGGGAGTAAACATGCAAAGAAATTTATTGGACAAAATGCTTATGAAGAGACATGGTGAAGGAGCCAGACAAAGCTGATGTAGCTCTAGAGTCATCCTGTAATTTGAGGCCTTCTATAACTAGGAACCCAGGCTTTGTGTCCCTCTTTAACCATTAAATCTCCTGTTCTATAGGCATTTAGAGAATATCGTTCTCTAGATTTTTAAAAATACAAACTAGTTTATTTGTTTGAAAGCATTCAATGGGTGACCTTCGTGTTTCAAGCATTTTTCAGGGGCTTATTAAAAATATACAAATTTATATAAAAATGTATAAAAGCTATGCTGCATGTAAACGGTTTCTAAAGTATTTTTTATTAATCAATTTCACTTTCTTGTAGAGCGTTTAAAATACAAAAAAAATCTTTTAAGATATTTGAAATGTTAAGATGAATTTGTTTTTATTCAGTGGAATTAATTGAAGAAAAGAATAAAGAACTGATAGAGAAAAAGGAGGTGGAAATTTCAGAGTTAAATGAAAAGTTGAAAGCTCAAGAAAAGGAAAAACAAAATGAAATAATCAAACTACAGCTAGAGGTAAGTGTTTAAGGCTCTGCTAAATTTGAGGATGCATCCCTTAGTCTAGGCCATACTTGGTTATTTGTCATCATAATGAGATAAATTTCAGGATTAGAAACAACCTTGTGAAAGGGCTTCACACAGGCTCATTCTTCATCTGTCATATGCAACATTCAAGCCCTGTACAACTGTTAGCTACACTGCCTTTCAGCACTCGGCCTCAAGGTGGGACTCTTCAGTCACTCAAAAGGTCCTGGTTTCCAGAAAGGGTACTGTTTCCTCTGACGGCAGAGACAGGTAACTCAGAGATGGCTTGAATTTTACACCTGATTCTGTGCAGCCTTTTTACTGTCCAGCAGTGGGGAGAGTGTTTCTAATCCTTAACATTACTCTCTCCTCAGCAGAAGCTGTGGAACTCTGCTGACCTGGACATATCTTTTTCTTTGCTTAAATTAAAAAGAGACTAATTTATTCCTAATAAACATGTAGAAATACAGAGGCAGACAAACCAGATTTTCTAAAGGGACTTTAAATAGGGCATCTCAAAGGCTGAGGTTCCAGTTCTTGGGTCAAAAGCCTTTCCAGTTGGTTGTTTAATATCAGAATCTCAAAGACATTGATATTTTGACAATATATTTGCTCTTTATATTTTTGTCTAGATCCTTCTAATCTCCCTTTCCATAATCTCCCTCCCACTTTACCTTATGTTGTTAGAATTCACCACTTAGTTAAGATAACCTAGTTTTCATGTTCTTTAATTTTGGTATCCTGAGGTGCTTGGTGAGGTACAATGTTGAAGATTCTATAATTATTGAACAAAAGGGGACTTATGTTGACTTTAGAGGCTCTTGGCTGCTGTTACTGCCTTCTGGTCAAGTATACCCACAAACCATATGAGGGCTGGATGGCCAACTGAGATACAATAGACTGTGTTTCAAGATTGACCATCAGTCATGATAGCAAACGAATTGTTAGAAATCTAATATTTTTTTAAGAACTTTTATTGAGATACAGTTAACAGACAATAAACTGCATATATTTATAGTGTACAATTTAGTATCCCAATCTCCCAATTCATTCCCCCTCAACCCTCCCTGCTTTCCCCACTTGGTGTTCATGTGTTTGTTCTCTACATCTGTGTCTCTATTTTTGCCTTGCAAACCGGTTGATTTGTCCATTTTTCTATATTCCTCATACGATATTTGTTTTTCTCTTTCTGACTCACTTCACTCTGTATGACAGTGTCTAGGTCCATCCCATGTCTCTACAAGTTTCCCAGCTTCATTGCTTTTTACAGCTGAGTAATATTCCATTGTATTTATGTACCACATCTTCTTTATCCATTCATCTGTTGATGGACATTTAGGTTGCTTCCATGACCTGAATATTGTAAATAGTGCTGCAATGAACATTGGAGTGCATGTGTCTTTTTGAATTATGGTGTTCTCTGGGTATATGCCGAGCAGTGGGATTGCTGGGTCATATAGTAACTCTATTTTTAGTTTTGCAAGGAACCTCCATACTGTTCTCCATAATGGCTGTATCAATTTACATTCCCACCAGCAGTGCAAGAGTGTTCCCTTTTCTCCACACCCTCTCCAGCATTTACTGTGTGTAGATTTTCTGATGATGCCCATTCTAACCAGTGTGAGGTGATACCTCATTGTAGTTTTGATTTGCATTTCTCTAATAATTAGTGATGTTGACCAGCTTTTCATATGCCTCTTGGCCATCCGTATGTCTTCTTTGGAGAAATGCCTATTTAGGTCTTCTGCCCATTTTGTGATTTTTTTTTTTTATATTGAGCTGCATGAACTGTTTATATATTTCAGAGATTAATCCTTTGTTGATTCATTTGAAAATATTTTCTCCCATTCTGAGGGTTGTCTTTTCATCTTGCTTATAGTTTCCTTTGCTCTGCAGAAGTTTTGAAGTTTCATTAGGTGCCACTTATTTATTTCTGTTTTTATTTCCATTACTCTAGGGGATGGATCAAAAAAGACCTTGCTGTTATTTATGTCGAAGAGTGTTCTTCCTATGTTTTCCTCTAGGAGTTTTATAGTGTCTGGCATTACATTTAGGTCTTTAATCCATTTTGAGTTTATTTTTGTGTATGGTGTTAAGGAGTGTTCTAATTTCATTCTTTTACATGTAGCTGTCCAGTTTTCCCAGCACCACTTACTGAAGAGGCTGCCTTTTCTCCATTGTATATCCTTGCCTCCTTTGTCATAGATTAGTTGACCATAGTTTATCTCTGGGCTTTCTATCCTGTGCCATTGATCTATATTTCTGTTTTTGTGCCATTACCATGCTGTCTTGATCACTGTGGCCTTGTAGTATAGCCTGATGTCAGGAAGCCTGATTCCACCAACTCCATCTTTCCTTCTCAAGATTGCTTTGGCTATTCGGGGTCTTTTGCATTTCCATACAAATTGTAAAATTTCTTGTTCTGGTTCTCTGAAAAATGCCATTGGTAATTTGATAGGGATTGCATTGAATGTGTAAATTGCTTTGGGTAGTATAGTCATTTTCACAATGTTGATTCTTCCAATCCAAGAACATGGTATATCTCTCCATCTGTGTGTGTCGCCTTTGATTTCTTTCATTAGTGTCTTATAGTCTTCTGAGTACGGGTCTTTTACCTCCTTGGTTAGGTTTATTCCTAGGTATTTTATTCTTTTTGTTGCAATGGTGAATGGGATTATTTCCTTAATTTCCCTTTCTGATCTTTCATTGTTAGTGTGTAGAAATGCAAGAAATTTCTGTGTTAATTTTGTATCCTGTAACTTTACTGAATTCATTGATTAGCTCCAGTAGTTTTCTGGTGTCATCTTTAGGCTTTTCTATGTATAATATCATGTCATCTGCGAACAGTGACAGTTTTACTTCTTCTTTTCCAATTTGGATTCCTTTTATTTCTTTTTCTTCTCTGATGGCTGTGGCAAGGACTTCCAAAACTATGTTGAATAGTGGTGATGAGAGTGGACGTTGTTGTCTTGTTCCTGATCTTAGAGGGAATAGTTTCAGTTTTTCACCATTGAGAATGTTTGCTCTGGGGTTGTCGTATATGGCCTTTATTATGTTGAGGTAGGTTCCCTCTATGCCCACCTTCTGGAGAGTTTTTATCATAAATGGGTGTTGAATTTTGTCAAAAGCTTTTTCTGCATCTATTGAGATGATCATATGTTTTTTATCCTTCAATTTATTAATATGGTGTATCACATTGACTGATTTGCGTATATTGAAGAATCCTTGCATTCCAGGGATAAACCCCACTTGATCATGGTGTATGATCCTTTTAATGTGTTGTTGGATTCTGTTGGCTAGTATTTTGTTGAGGATTTTGGCATCTGTATTCTTCAGTCATATTGGTCTGTAGTTTTCTTTTCTTGTAGTATCTTTGTCTGGTTTTGGTATCAGGGTGATGGTGGCCTCATAAAATGAGTTTGGGAGTGTTCCTTCCTCTGCAATGTTTTGGAAGAGTTTGAGAAGGATGGGTGTTAGCTCTTCTCTAAATGCTTGATAAAATTCACCTGTGAATCCATCTGGTCCTGGACTTTTGCTTGTTGGGAGATTTTTAATCACAGTTTCAATTTCATTACTCGTGATTGGTCTGTTCATATTTTCTATTTCTTCCTGATTCAGTCTTGGAAAGTTATACCTTTCTAAGAATCTGTCCATTTCATCCAGGTTGTCCATTTTATTGGCATATAGTTGCTTGTAGTAGTCTCTTATGGTGCTTTTTATTTCTGCAGTATCTGTTGTAACTTCTGTTTCATTGCTAATTTTATTGATTTGAATCCTTGCCCTCTTTTACTTGATGAGTCTTGCTAGAGGTTTATCAATTTTATTTATCTTCTCAACGAGCCAGCTTTTAGTTTTATTGATTTTTGCTATTATTTTCTTTGTTTCTATGTCATTTATTTCTGCTCTGATCTTTATGATTTCTCTCTGTCTACTAACTTTGGGTTTTGTTTGCTCTTCTTTCTCTAGTTTCTTTAGGTGTAAGGTTAGATTGTTTCTTTGGGATTTTTCTTGTTTCTTGAGGTAGGATTGTATTGCTATAAACTTCCCTCTTAGAACAGCCTTTGTTGCTTCCCACAGGTTTTGGATTGTTGTATTTTCATTGTCATTTGTCTCTAGGTATTTTTTGATTTCCTCTTTGATTTCTTCAGTGATCTGTTGGTTATTTAGTAGCGTATTGTTTAGCCTCCATGTGTTTGTGTTTTTTAGTTTTTTTCCTGTAATTGATTTCTCATCTCATAGTGTTGTGGTCAGAAAAGTTGCTTGCTATGATTTCAATTTTCTTGAATTTACCAAGGCTTGATTTATGACCCAAAATGTGATCTATCCTGGAGAATGCTCCATGTGTACTTGAGAAGAAAGTGTAATCTGCTCTTTTTGGATGTAATGACCTATAGATATCTATTAAATCAAGATGATTTATTGTGTCATTTAAAGCTTGTGTTTCCTTATTAATTTTCTGTGTGGATGATCTGTCCATTGGTGTAAATGGGGTTTTAAAGTCCCCCACTATTATTGCGTTACCGTCAATTTCCTCTTTCATAGTTGTTAGCATTTGCCTTGTGTATTGAGGTGCTCCTATATTGGGTGCATAAGTATTTATAATTGTTATCTCCTCTTCTTGGATGGATCCCTTGATCTTTATGTAGTGTTCTTTCTTGTCTCTTGTAACATTTTTTATTTTAAAGTCTATTTTATCTGATATGAGCATTGCTACTCCAGCTTTCTTTTGATTTCCATTTGCATGGAATATCTTTTTCCATCCCCTCACTTTCAGTCTGTATGTGTCCCTAGGTCTGAAGTGGGTCTCTTGTAGACAGCATATGTATGGGTCTTGTTTTTGTATCCAGTCAGCCAGTCTGTGTCTTTTGGTTGGTGCATTTAGTCCATTTACATTCAAGGTAATTATTGATATGTATGTTCCTATTACCATTTTCTTAATTGTTTTGTTTTTGTTTTTGTAGGTCCTTTTCTTCTCTTATGTTTCCCACTTAGAGGAGTTCCTTTAGCCTTGTTGTAGGGCTGATTTGGTGGTGCTGAATGCTCTTAGCTGTTGCTTGTCTGTAAAGCTTTTGATTTCTCCTTCGAATCTGAATGAGATCCTTGCTGGGTAGAGTATTCTTGGTTGTAGATTCTTCCCTTTCATCACTTGAAATATATCATGCCACTCCCTTCTGGCTTGCAGAGTTTCTGCTGAGAAATCAGCTGTTACCCTTATGGGAGTTCCCTTGTATGTTATTTGTCATTTTTCCCTTGTTGCTTTTAATAACTTTTCTCTGCCTTTAATTTTTGTCATTTGGACTACTATATGTCTTGGCTTGTTTCTTCTTGGGTTTATCCTGCCTGGGACTCTCTGCGCTTCCTGGACTTGGGTAGCTATTTCCTTTCCCATATTAGGGAAGTTTTCAACTATAATCTCTTCCAATATTTTCTCAGGTCCTTTCTCTCTCTCTTCTCCTTCTGGGACCCCTATAATGTGAATGTTGGTGCATTTAACATTGTCCCAGAGGTCTCTTAGGCTGTCTTGAGTTCTTTTCATTCTTTTTTCTTTATTCTTTTCTGCATCAGTGATCACCATTCTGTCTTCCAGGTCACTTATTCGCCCTTCTGCCTCCGTTAATCTGCTATTGGTTCCCTCTAGTGTATTTTTCATTTCAGTCATTGTGTTGCATATCTCTGTTTGTTTGCTCTTTAATTCTTCTAGGTCTTTGGTAAACTTTTCTTGCATGTTTTCGATCTTTGCATCCAGTCTTTTTTCAAAGTCCTGGATCATCTTCACCATCATTATTCTGAATTATTTTTCTGGAAGGGTGCCTATCTCCTCTTCATTTAGTTGTTTTTCTGGGGTTTTAGCTTGTCCCTTCATCTGGTACAAAATTTTTTGCCTTTTCATTTTCTCTATCTTTCTGTGGCTGTGGTTTTCAGTTCCACAAGACGAAATACTGCTGATCCTGCTTGATACTGCTGTCTGCCCTCTTGTTGAGGAAGCTATCTGGGAGGCTCCTGGGTGCTTCCTGATGGGAGGGACTGATGGTGGGTAGGGCTGGGTGGGCAGAGCTCTGTAAGACTTTAATCTGATTTGGTGGGCAGAGCTCAGTAAAACTTTAATCTGCTTGTCTGCCAGTGAGTGAGGCTGTGTTCCCACCTTGTTGGTTGTTTGGCCGAGGCTACCTAGCATTGGAGCTTACAGGCTCTTTAGTGGGGCTAATGGTGGACTCTGGGAGGGCTCACGCCAATGAGTACTTCCCAGAACCCCTGCCACCAGTGCCCCCATCTCCTCAGTGAGCCACAGCTGGCCCCAACCTCTGCAGGTAACCCTCCAACACCAGCAGGTAGGTCTGGTTCAGTCTCCTGTGGGGTCACTGCTCCTTCCCCTGGGTCCTGGTGAGCACACTTTTTTGTGTGCCCTCCAAGAGTGGAGTCTCTGTTTCCCCCAGTCCTGTGGAGGTCCTGCAATCAAATCCCGCTGGCTTTCAAAGTCTGATTCTCTGGGTATTCCTCCTCCCGTTGCTGGACTCCCAAGTTGGCAAGCCTGACGTGGGGCTCAAAACCTTCACTTTAGTGAGTGGATTTCTGCAGTATAACTGTTCTCCAGCTTGTGAGTCACCCATCCAGCATTTATAGGATTTGATTTTAACACGATTGTGCCCCTCCTACCATCTCATTGTGGCTTCTCCTTTGTCTCTGGATGTGGGGTGTCTTTTTTGGTGAGTTCCGGTGTCTTTCTGTTGATGATTGTTCAGCAGTTAGTTGTAATTCTGGTGCTCTTGCAAGAGGGTGTGAGCACACGTCCTCCTACTCTGCCATCTTGATCCTCTCCCTAGAAATCTTATATTAATGCTTGTTCAATAGGCATCTAAGCCAGCAGGTACATAAATAACCTAAAATAAAATCTATTTATTGAACAGTAAAACAAAAACAAAACAAAAAAAAAGATCAACCATCAACTTCTAATCCATTGATTGGGAACATGCATTTTGTTCGCCATCCTGGCCCTGTCACTGGTCTAGCCCAAGTTTGTTGTTTGATATACAGAACTCTTTGTTATTTATCTTCATTGTAACTATCCATTTCTCTCCCCAAACCAGAACACAATCTCACAGAGTTTATTCGTAGCTCACAGTGAGGCTACACTAAACTCAACCTGAAGGAAAAATTATAATGGAAGATTTTGCAAAAAATATGACCTGTAACAATGGCCCATGAGAATTTTTTTAACCTGACTCACTTTAATGTCAAACCAGCAACAGTTCAAACTAAATCAATAAAATCATATCCAAATTCTACTATTTAGCCTCAGAGTTTCTACAGAAGGGTATATAAGTTTTTTCCCCATGACTATTGATTACACTGCATTTTTTTACGAAGTACACTCATAGTAACACGAAAATATTTTTATCTATCTTTAACTAGATTCTCAACCCTAGTTAACTAGATTCTTAACCCTGCATAATAGAATCAACTGATGTCTTGAGGAAAAAATGATGCTGACCCCACCCTAGAATCTCTAAGGTGGTGTCCAGGTATTTGGTTCTTTTAAAAACCTCCCCAGGTAATTTTAAAATGCAGCCAGGGTTAATCTTGTTGGGTATTCCTTGTTCTTTCTTAAAGACTTTCCTATTCTCTGTTACACAGTGAATACACTTGAAATACAGATTATATGTCTAAGGATACAATGGATTATACTTATATTCATAGAAACAGTTGTTTCTAATTGTTTAACTAGAATGTTCTCAACTTTCTTTTCAAACTTTATTCAGTTTGATGCCAAACTAGCAAGATTTCAAACTAAATCAAAATCATATCCAGATTCTACTGTTTTGCCACACAGTATCTACAGAAGGGTATGTGAGTTTTTCTTCCACAACTGTTGCTTAAAAAAATTAATTTTCTTAGTGTGTTTCCATAAAGGTTATATTTACTAACAGTATACTTAACAGTTTTCATTAAAATATATCACACAATCAGAAAGATATTAGATTTTTAATAATATTTATGTCTCTTTTAAACTAATAAATCTTAGTAGTAAATTAAAACATTAGCGAAGTCATCTGACTCTTTGGACCATCTAAGGAATTCCATAATGTGTTTTGAACTAAGGCTGACTTACTATTATGAAGTTATTTATGCACTCAGCAGATTTCTTCTTGTTAAACTCCTTTATTTATGGTTTATAATTTCAAGCTATATAGGAAGAAGGGATCAAACTAAAACAAATGGTACTAATATATGTTTTTGTATCCTTATACCATTTTTACCACCATTAAATCCCACAAAAACAAAATTATAGACCTTTCAAAATATGCTTTTTTAATACCTACTTAAACCAGAAGCATAGTTTTTGCTGTTGTTTTGTTGTTCTTTATACTTAATCTTATTACTTATGAACTGCAATAACAAAATTTTTCTGCTCCATTTAGAAGCTTCAGCATCTTCAAGAAGAGAAAAACAAGGAGATTTCAATTCTTCGTAATACCATTCGCGATTTAGAGCAACGCCTCTCTGTCAGCAAAGATTCTCAACTTGAACTTGTTGGCAAAGCTTCTCACTTTAAGCATAGACGGTTTTGAGTGTAGAAGTAAATTCATTAGCTGCTTTTAATTTCTTTGAAAGCAGTTGAAAATTCATTTCTATTGTCAATATAACATACTACCTAAGTAATAACAACAATGAAAACAAAAAGACATCTTTAAACTTTTTTTATTGAGTTTATTTTAAAAATCCATACTTTTGCCAATTGTGTTCTGCATTCTTGCTTAACAGTATTAACCATAAGAAAGTTCAGGTGTATAGGACTTAGTTTACCTACTGAACCATCATTGACTATGGAAATACTTTCTAAGCAATCAAGAGATAGACAGCGTTCTTTTATCTTTTCCCATCTATCTTTCAAGACGGCAATCTCAAATTTTAAAGAGTACAACAGAATGCTAAATAAAGAAAACAAGATATAAAGGCTTCATTCACATGTGATAGCAAAAATCAAGATATGAGTCTTGGATATAAAAAAGTATTAATGGATATCTGAAGTGTAATCATAGCAAAATATTCATGTGTGAGTATTTCTGGATCTGAAAAGACAGAATTTACTTCTTTATAGGTTTAATCTGTTAAAAACATAAGGTTAAAAAGACAAAGATAATATTGTTTTGAGAAATAAGTAAAGAAAAAAATGGAAAACATGTTTTTGTTATTCTTCCTCCATTCTAAATTGCCAACTATCCAACAGAAACCCCTAGGTCATAGTTTATGTTTCTGTTCTCATTAATGCAAGTAGAATGCTGGAAAAAGAAAAAGAAAAACATATTAACCAAATGCTGCAACCACCTTTCAGTTACCCTGTAATAAAAATATGGTTTGGGTCAAAATTTCTTTGACTTAAATTTTAAAATGTGGAAGCCAGTTTCTCCATGTTTGCACAAATCCAATTCCTATTTTTGGATCACTATTAATGTAGGTAGCTTATAAAAATGCTGGAAATATAATTGTCTAGACTGAATTGGGGAGTATATCCAATTTTAAATATTTAATTTGAAGGTCATTTTCACATTTTTGCCTTATTTTTTCAGCTTCATTTGGTGCTGGCTTCTGTGGGGTTGAGCTGCTGACTTGCCTGTCAGGCAGCTGGAGGCAAACGTCACTGTCAAGATTCAATGACGTTCTCCTCTGCCAGAAGGCCCTGTCAGCTACATAAAGAGGGGAGGTTTTCATTACACTGTCAGGTGATTGCAGACCCTGTTTTTTCAAATATCAGATGTCGACAGTGACAGCATCAGCTACTCAGAGCTGATTTTGAATCTTTGGGAAATTGTCAGAGTAACTGATTTATGCATCCCTTTCGGCAGAGCTTCTTTCGTGGAATAGAAAGTTGTAAACTTTCACTTCCAGCTGGCATATCTCAGCTCTCTGAGTGACCCTGTCTTTGGTGACCCTTGTGCCTATTATGGTGGCGATGAAGACCTGAAGGAGGGGGATGCTCAGGGGTATCTGGTGCTTCTGGTTTCAGATACTCTGAAAGATGACCGTTCTCAAGATGCTGATGCCCGTGATGGTGATGGTGATGGTGATGGTGATGGTGATGAGGCTGTGGAGCCTTGGTTGGTTTTTCCTCAGTAGCCAAAAATACATTTTTACAGAACTCTTCATCTTCAAGTGTCTGGAATAAATTTATAAATCACTTATCAACAAATTTATGGATTTAGCAAGAATACATTAAAAATTATTTATAGAGTTAACATATATGAAATTCAAACTGGTCAATTAGGATTGAACTGGCTTTGTTTTTCTAGCATCATATTAATGAGAAAAAAAAACTGATGTCAGTCTCAATACCTGGACTTTTTATTAAAATTTGGTTCCCATCCACACCTAGTTCGTATAAAGTCCTTCTTGTGGAAAGTTTGCATTTAATCAAAGAATCCTCAAGCATTTTGCAAACAAATCAATATTAATGTTTTGAAACTAGATAAAAAAGCATGTGATACAATTAAAGTTTTAACAATTCACCTAAGCTTCTATACTAGTTAAATCATCAGCAGAATTCAAATTTTCATTTTCTTATCAACAGCATTTCCTAAATTTTTAAGAATTCTGAGGAAGAATTTGAGATATACATAAGGCTTTAAAAGAAGGCCAGACCACTATATTTATATCTGCAGAAGCAAAACTAAATCAACTGGTTAAAAGAACTTGATTGCAGTAAAGTCAAATAAATATCAAATCCTAAAATCAGTTTACCTATTGGAACCTTTCACACCTGTGTCAACAATGCATTGAATCTAATATTATAATTCCGAAACAAATTCCCCTCTGATAATTCAAAAATGCCAATAAAATAAACTCTGCTCAAAATCAATATATTTTAATACCTCAGCCTTTGCCAGGAAATAATTTGAACTTCACCAAAGCTTTGTTAATGTGTCTCTACTGTAGAGCTGTCCACTGAAAGTAGCAAATCACTGCCCATTTTTGATTGAGCATAATATTCCACTCTGCATAAATCTAGTTCTTTAATTTCCTCAAAGTCCTTCTTCATTGTTTTCTGTACCCACAAAGCATAGGCTCAACGCTTATAGATACAGCAATGTGATATTAAACCTCAAACTGAAATTATTTGTAAATAAATTTACAAAATCAACTTTAGAGACCAAAGACTCACTAAGTGATATGGTTTGGTATTTTGAAAAGTTATGAATTCCACTGGATTTTAGCATACAACTAATAAGTGGTACATTTTTTTGGTTGTTTCTGAATTACTTTTGAGAACTTAATAGTGTTTAATTAAAAACATAAACTATTTGATATATGTATTGGTTCCAAAAAACCAATTACTATATTTCATTGATTCTACAATGTATTTTTTCACACTTTATTATCTTTAAAATTGGAATGCATCCTACTATTGATAGTGTTATAGGATTGTGTCCTACTCTAAATGACAGCATTTTTTAATAGCACATAAATAATGTGTCATATAACTGGTGGCATCTAGGATGCAATGAAATAGAAAAACTCCAATTTGATTTGACATTTTGGATAAGATAATATATTATTTCTATTTACAGATGATTTCTAAACTTTACACATGTTATGGGAATTGTTTCTGCTTTTGTTTCAATATAGCTAGATATATTTACAACTATTAAGCATTTGTGAAAATGCAAAATACTGAAAAAAAACCGAAAATATGAGGAATCAATATAGCTAACATTCATTAAGCACTTAGTACAAGTTAGACATTCAGTTAATACTTATTTGCATTACTTCAGTCTCCTCATCTGTAAAAGCAGTAAAATAACCCTCACAGTATTACTATGAAGATTAAAATGTGAAAAAACGACATAACGAGTAAACTGTTGAGCTTCTTAGCAAGAGATTCATTAAAATTTGAATGGCTTTCTTTAGAGTTGGGAAAAATCTAAAGGAAGCAGAGCTCACAAATAAAAATTCAAAATTGTTTTTAAACCTGAGTTCAAATTTTGCCAGCTTGCTCTGTCCAGGAAACATTGTTTGGAATTATTTTCCTTTTCAATTTGAGAGGAAAAGAAGTTTAGTTATTATAAGTTAAAATCAATTCCTTGAATATCTTTTTTACAAACCATATGTAAATATAGTGTTTCTCATAACAAGGAATAAACATTCTCATGGTTATTAAGAAAGAAATATCAGAAATGAGTAAAAAAGTTATTCCATTGTGAAATAAATGCAGTAATTCCAAGTGCTTCGTGTACGGGCTTCACAGAAAAGCTGACAGTCTTACATTCTTGGTAAATTAAGTAGTTATCTGGGCCTCAGTTCCACTTCAGGTAATGCCATGGGTAATCTCTGCTATCACTATGCTCTTATATGAGCACATTCAGAATATTGCAATAATGTATTTTATGTTCACTGAATTCTGTAAGCACTTATATTCATTCAATATCACTTGGTGGTAATTGAAATACATAATCTACACTGATATTTTGTTTTCTCAACTCCTTCTGGATAAAACCAGAAATATGGATCTTGAAAAGATGTTTTAAAGTATAAGTTACATAACAGGAAGAGTGTATAATTATATTAATAAAAATTACTGTTGTAGTTTATTTTTAGTACACCAACATTAACACTGATTAGCTAATTACTCATAAAACACTTATTTAGATAGCTCTTAAAAAGATTTCCTCTTTTCTCCAAGCAAAAATAATTGAGAATAATACCTTGAGAGAGCAGTTTTCACATTTATTTTCACAGTAAACAGTCTTAATGGAGTCTTCTACATATGGGAAAGTTAGGAAGGAATAAGGCAAACCAAGATGATACACAAGGCGGCCACATCTGAAAAAAAGTAACAAAAAGTCACTACAACATTTTCTGTATCATGAGGCTACTCATGCCCCATCTGCGATAGCTATTGTAGGTTTAATGGTCTTATAACTAAGACCCTTTCATAACTTCAGTAAATTTCCTTGAATGGGGTCTCAAACAAGCTCCCTGACACGGCATACTAGGTCAGGTTATGACAAGACTATGGTGAGTCTGATTTTGAAATGTGAAATAAATATGTCACAATAAGTAATGTCAAAACTATGTAGTCTAGTTATTGTGACGTGGTCAAATACAATTTTGTGATTGACATAAATTCTATCAATGCTCAAACCACTGACATCATAAATTGGGCCCTGCAAATCACATGACCTTTTCATAACTGCCAAGGCAGCACAAATTCCATGAGGTAAGAAATCACAGCATAACAAAAAGATCCTCAAGTCTTGGCC
Source organism: Hippopotamus amphibius kiboko (assembly GCF_030028045.1). Classification (NCBI taxonomy): domain Eukaryota; kingdom Metazoa; phylum Chordata; class Mammalia; order Artiodactyla; family Hippopotamidae; genus Hippopotamus; species Hippopotamus amphibius. Next base: position 35,734,720 of record NC_080200.1, on the reverse strand, counting down.
AGTAGCCCATTGATTTAAAAAAATACCTGATGCAACAAAAATTTCAGCACAGTGAAAGAAATGGATATACAACACTTGACATTTTCAGAAATAGTGAAGTTGAAATGGCCTTCTTGCCCCCATTTTACTATGTGTATACAGTTTTATATGAATATCAAAGGGTTACACTTTGCAACAGAATAAATTAGAAGCCTGCAGTCCTAAAAGAATGATATGTATATTAAACATATTTAGAGTAAGACCAAGTAGGTCTTAGGCCTTGGCAGAGTCTGGCTTACCATCCCTGAAGAGCCAAAAAAAACCAAAAAAAACCCAGCACCAACTACAAATGTTGGTGACATCAAATAATGTCTGCACTGAGGTTCCCTCAAAATACAAACATTTTATTCATTCATGGAATTAAAAGCAGATTCATGCAGATAATACCTAAACAATTAACATATTTTATAGTTCAGAAAGGCAGGTATGCAACCTTAAAATTTAGTAATTAGATTAAAGTGGCCTGCAAAGTATGGTTATTCATCTCAAAATTTTTAAGTTAGAATTGTATGTGAGGTACAAATTGATCCTTCTTTTTATTTAATCAGAATGCTAATTTACAGGGGAAAAAGTATAGTCAATTTTCTTTATTTCCCTACTGAGGTGGTGGATTCTTTTGTGTGAAAGGAAGTCCTTTCAAAAGTACTAAAACCAAATATTTTAATGGGCTCACTTTAAAATACTGAGTATTTGGTAATAAAACAAAAACAGATGTCTTATTTTAAGTCACTTATTAAATTAAATACAAAGCAGGTATCTTTTAACTTGGGGGGGTGGGTGTGTACACACCTGTCATATATGAGGAAGTCATCTTTCTTTCCATTTAAGAGAGTCCAGACATCTGTTTGGTTTTCTTCTTGTTGGTACACAGGAATATGCTCTGAAACCTTATTTTTAAGATGCACATATTTTAATTGAGAAGAGATTCCTTGATGATTAACAACCACATAGGAGATGTTAGAATATCCTTCTTTCTCCAGTTTTATTCGCAGGTCTTCCAATCTAAAATATTTGGAAAAAATACAAAAAAGGAGTAATCTCATTTAATTTTATTAGTGACTTCTCCCTTTTCCCTCACTCTATTTTCCTACATGAAACTCTTTTGTTATTTTTTACTTACTCATACCTTTTTTATATTGTTTTAAAAGACTAAAACTTTTGTTTTTCTAATATTTGTGAGTATGTATGCTCAGTTAAAACCATATGCCAGGGACTTCCCTTGTGGCACAGTGGTTAAGAATCCACCTGCCAATGCAGAGGACACAGGTTTGAGCCCTCGTCCGGGAAGATCCCACATGCCACAGAGCAACTAAGCCCCTGAGCCACAACTACTGAGCCTGTGCACAACTACTGAGCCCATAAGCCACAACTAAAAAAGAGAAAAAAAAAAAGCCAAGTGCTTGCACAAACATCAGCTCATTTAGTCCTCAAATTAATCCTATGAAGTGTATATTTTTAATCCATCTGTCAATTACAGAATTATACCCAATAAATATTTTGCAAATAACCCAACAAATAGATATTTATAAATTTGTTAAATGACTCAAGACCTTTGGTGGCAAGTCTGGGTTCATTCTATTCTGGCAAAGCTCTTGTCTCTGCTTCCTATATTGAAATAACTAATCGATTTGCAAAGTACATTTAGAACATTTTCATTACACAAGTAATACATTTTATAGGGTACTATAAAATACAGGTACAAAGGAAGAAGAAAAAACTTCCATAGCCCCAGGAAAGCAATTGTAAACATCCTCCTCAGTCTTCTTTCTTCTAACATGTTCTAGGCAAATATGTATAGTTTTTCCAAAAAATGCAATTTAATAAATATATCTTATTTTATTTTATTTTATTATGTATTTAATAGCTATCCCCTTTAGAAACCCTAGACCACAGACTACCTTACCTTGATGCCTGCAATATGCACAGGTATCAGCTGGCTTGAAGAAGAGCAACCACAGTCACGGAGCCATAGGAGTTCAGCATGGGGTCTTGATCCTTTATGCTCCAGGGTGGAGGCTCTTTACAAAAGGAGCTTTGCCCCTGGCTCTCTGTTCCTCCTGTGGGGAGGAGACAGAGAGCCAGGGCCAGCCCCAGGCCTCTCCACATTGCTGGGGTTGTCCTATAAAAGAGAAAACCTTTCTGTCATCTTCACAGTCATAACAAGGAATTTCTATTAACCCAACAGGTACAATTCTACTTGCTACAAATATCTAGCCAGTGGATTCTGTCTCCATGTTGTTGGACTCATTATGTTGGGCCTCTTAGCACCAAATCTCCCTGTAAAGGGAAAAAGATCAGCCAGAGGTAGGAAGCTGTTAAAATACCTCTTAACTATCTGGCTTAGCAAGATACTTTAGTAAGTATGCTGTGGAGATTTGCCTGAACAGGCAGCCAAGTACTTCTCTAGCAGAAGATACATGTCCAGGGAAATTTTAGTTCTTTTTTTTTTTTTTTTTTGGCACACGGGCTTAGTTGCTCCGCAGCATGTGGGATCTTCCTGGAGCTGGGATCGAACCCGTGACCTCTGCATTGGCAGGCGGATTCTTAACCACTGCACCACCTAGGAAGCCCTCCAGGGAAATTTTGAGAATGCGGCCTCTACAACCAAGTAACATTCTGCAAACATGATTTGATTTTTATTCGAGAGACACCAAGTTCTGACTGCTTCTCTCTATCCTTTACCAATCTAAGAAAGGAAAGGGTAAGTAGGGGATTCTGCACAGAAATGAAAAGACTGCATGGAAAGAGAACCCAGGACGAAAGGAGGTGGCGGGGAGGGCAGTCTACCAACATGAAGAGATTCAGATGTACTGCCTGACAAAATGTTGCTGTCACAACCAAGACAAACACCCACCAATGAAGAGACAGCTGACCAAGAAGAAATACTACAAATCACTGGCCCCTGTATTCATTTAAGATTCACTGAAATCTGCACTTGATTAGTTTACTTATTGGCTACCACTACTTTCAGGAAGTTCCTGTGACTAGATGGCATGTTCTTGGGTAAAAAAGGTGACCCCTCTGACTAGGAAAGTTAAATACGTGACGAGAAACATTCCCAAAACAAGGGCTAGCGCTCTCTTCAGAGAGGTACAAATAAGACACGTGAATTGTAGACAGGTGGTGGAAAAAAGAATATATTCAGCAGAGATGAGCAGAGAAACAAAAATCCACACACTTATGCAAACATGATTTAATGTGTATTTGAGACACACCAAGTGAATCAGGTAATTAAAGTAATCAGACTCATTTTGATATGAGTCTTTGGGAGAGAGATGACAAAATTCCTGAACTAAGAAGTGGGCACATTTTCAGGCACTGATCTGGGATAAAAAAAGTAAAAGTACTTTGGTGGGGGTGGCAGAGGGAAGGTGGGCAGCTAAAATCAGACTCATTGGAGCTCTAATGCACTGGTAGCTATAGAGAGAACTTTTAAAAACCTAATTATCGTCCACAGTATTTGACACCACAAAATTCCTAGCTATATAGAATATCTTGATAAGAGCCTAACTAAAGGAAGAGAAATAAAAGGGGAGGGGGGCGTTAAGAGAGGATAAATTAAATTTATTAAGGCCATCCCAACTATTCTAATCTCTTTAAAATTCTAATGTTTAAAAAAGGAGAGGTTATATCTGGACTAAATCTAGGGAATTTCTTTAGGATAGTACTTATATTGATGATTCAATTATCCTTATTATAGCTACCATTTATTGAGCATTTATAGAATTATATGTAGGTGGCACGAAGCACTTTTTCTATATCATGTCAGTTAATCTTTACAACTATGTGACCATTATTTCCTTTTGCAGTTGAGAAAATTATGGCTGAGAGTTTAGGCATCTTGCCCAAGTCCACACAGCTACTAAGTCACAGGAAAACTGGATTTTCTACTAATTTCAGCACATGACTTCTTAGCTACTGCAAAATATTGACCGTTTTTAGATAAGTCACCTTTAATAACTATAGTAGCCAGGATTTGGGTTTTTTTTAATGCCCTAAGATGACAAAGAAAACATCAAAAGTATTCAAGCTATTTTGTTTCTTACTAGAATGGCTAGATTTTCCTTACGTTCTAGAATATAAATTCAGTAGTTATAGATCCTTCAGCATAAACTCAGCACTTGGCACCCTCACTTTGCATACCACTCCAATCGGCTGAACAGTGAATATAAATGAAAACGTTATTTCACTCATTGTTCTTATTTAGTTTTTTGATGAAAAAATAATGGAAGCCATTGGCAGAGTGTAGTGGATTACAGAGTTCACATTTTCAGATTTTCCTCTGTCATTATAATCAATAGGCTGTTCAACTTTGTTTTCTTAAATCACTTTTTACATAACAAACTTTTGATTAATTACAGCTGTCAGACAACTATATAAAATAATGTAGATTAAATAACAAAATTAGATTTACTGGAAGCTGATGCAATAATAATTAAAATATAGTTGTGAATGTCACTAATCTCACCACTTTCAATCACAAAACCTAGATTTATTGGCCACATCCAGACCCACATTTGTGTAAAATTCCCCTTTAAAAGGCAAAACATGCAGAAACTTTTCCACCCTCTTCTCCTGACCTTCAGACCTGCATCTGAGGGTCCCCCCTCATTCTCCTGAAAGCACCCATCACCACTTCAACTGCAAAGCATTGCATTTAATCGCAGACCACCCAATTTTGACATGGGTTTTAACTTTTTCAAAGATGATCAGTTCCGCACAGTTAACCAAAACTGCTCTTCCGGTTTTTTTTTTGTTTGTTTGTTTGTTTTGTTTTTTTGTTTTTTAGCTTGAAACTGCTTACCATGTCCTGGGACATTTCTACAGCACTGTGGAAAGGCCATATCTCAGTCTCTGCTCTTCAAACCCACCGGCTGTTTTGCCCCTAGAGCTTTCATCCTGCATTTCAGTGGGAAATATTTAAGCTTGACCATATAATGTTGCCTATATAACATCACAACTTTTTGCAGAGGAAAAAATTCAATTTCTCCAGCCTCCTCTGCCCCCGTCTTCAAAAATCAGCAAGAATTGTCTGTGTCCCCACTGCACCCAGAGTTTAGACTCTGTTGTTCTTTCTTTTGTATTTTCTCTACCTGGCTCTTTTTAAAAACTCTGTTTTAAGGACAGAAACATTTTATCAAGACTCAAAAATCAAGTCATTTACCAGACTCTCAAGGAATCAAGTTTGGAAAACACAAAGTTCCTACTTACACAACCCCTTCCGACGATCTTGCTTCCTTTCTCTTTGCTCAGCTGGGGCGGCTCCACAAAGCCACAGCCAGAAACTCGGATATTTATAGTCCTGTTGTTTACCTCACCCCTCAGTTATAGTCCAAAGTTCAGTGCCTACTTAGGCTGTGACCTTGCAAGCAGAGACAACCCCTGAGCTGATTATTACAATCAACTTTTAAAAAGTAGCAAGTGCTGGCATGCATAAAATGGGAGGGAAAGTTTTTGGCAATTACTGCTTTATTCCCTTTTTAGTCACCCCAGTAGCTAGGATTTAATGGTACAGTCGAGGGCGGGAGGAAGGGCTAAGGGTAAAGAGGGCTTCCAAGTTACGGCCTTTCCCTAACTATAATAGGGAAAAATATTTGCTGAGCCAGCGAAGTAAGCTGTCGTTTTTTAAAAAAAGAAAAAAAAAAACCTTTTTCTTTCTTTTACTTTGTTTGTAGTGGTCAGGTGCTAGCCTAACCCAAATTGTGTGAGCTTTGTTAGAAAAGTCACCTGCTGTTTCAAATCTTTCCGGTCTCCTGATGTTACAGACCTGCTTGGATTATTTTGCAGTGTTTAAAACTTGAATCTCTGGGGGATCTCACAGGACTTCTACCCTTTTCTTTTTCGTAAGGAAAGGAATAAGGAACTAGACCTCCTTCCTATCTGATGGAAGCCAGGCCTCATCCTTATCACAGAAGTCCCACTCCTTGGAAAACCTGTGTATCCCACAGTAGCTTTTAAGAATCTATTGTAAAATCTTTACATATTTAAGTACCATACAAATAAGTTAGCTGTGATAATAACTGAACATGGAAATTTCAAAATGTACAAATAAAATGGAAAATTCCTACCCATTCAGAAAGGGATACATTCTCTCCACTAACCGCTACAAGTGAGCACACCCATGATGGGTAAGGCAAGCAGCAATTTCAAATGATGTCAGCCCAGGACGGTGATGGTTTTCAAGTAAGCCTTGCTTTCACTGCCCACTCATTTCGTCCAAACAAACCCCTATTGATTGCTGTGAGCTGGGTACTGTTGTACAAGGTGCAGGAAGTACAAAGAGGCTCAGGTGTTATCTCTCCTGTAAGGAAACGTATTATCAAAGTAGAAGCTTGAGGGACTTCCCTGGCGGTCCAGTGGTTAAGATTCCGAGCTCCCAGTGCAGGGAACACAGGTTCAATCGCTGGTCTGGGAACTAAGATCCTGCGTGTGGAGTGTGGCACTGCAATTGGGAGGTGGGGAGGTGGAATCCCTCACCCTTGCCTCCCCCCATCTTGCCTCCATAAACTGGGTTGGTTCTAAAATCCTCTGCCACTTAAAGCACTAATGAATAAAGCAGCAAGTTTCTTTAAAAAAAAAAAAAAAGTAGAAGCTTGGCATTTGAAAGCCAAATTCTATTTACTCACACCAAGCAGTAGGTATTAACCTTTTGGGGTCCCAGATTCCTTTGAGAATCCAATGAAATGCTTAGTTTCTCTGCAGGAAAAAAAAAAAATGCACCTACACATACCTGTTTTTTAAAAGAATCTTGTGAAAAAATTTTATATAAAGCAGATAATCCCCCTGTGGTTCATTTTCTTGACAAATTTAAATAGTCACGTTGTGTGTGTCTGCAGCAGGAAATTGAGCATTTCACCATCACCGCCTTCCTTTACATGTGGTTTATCAGCTGCCTCCTGTGCCAAAGAATTCCCTGCAAGTGTGCAGCTAGCTCCAAAACAAAGCACCCAGGATTGTGTGTGTCTGGGCCATTGTACGTCTAAAACCCCCAAATGGCAAAAGGAGATGAGGAACTTGCAATGTTTGAAGGGAATCCATGTTTTTTTATAATTGAAGTAGAGTTGATTTACAATATTGTGTTAATTTCAGATGTACAGCAAAGTGATTCAGATAATATATATATTTTTAGATTATTTTCCATTATAGGTATTTTTTTAATTAATTTATTTATTTATTTTATTGTCTGTGTTGGGTCTTTTTTGCTGTGCGTGGGCTTTCTTTTTAGTTGTGGTGAGTGGGGGCTACTCTTGGTTGTGGTGCCCAGGCTCCTCATTGCCGTGACTTCTCTTGTTGTGGAGCACAGGCTCTAGGCACGTGGGCTTCAGTAGTTGCAGCACATGGGCTCAATAGTTGTGGCTCACGGGCTCTAAAGCGCAGGCTCAATAGTTGTGGCGCACGGGCTTAGTTGCTCTGCAGTATGTGGGATCTTCCTTGCGCAGGGATCGAACCCACGTCCCCTGTGTTGGCAGGCAGAGTCTCAACCACTGTGCCACCTAGGAAGCCCCTTCCATTATAGGTATTGAATACAGTTCCCAATATTACACAGTAAATCCTTGTTGCTTATCTGTTAATCCCATACTCCTAATTTATCCCTCCCTCTCTTTCCCCTTTGGTAACAATAAATTTGTTTTCTATTTTCTATTTCTGTTTGTTTTGTATATAGATTCATTGGTATTATTTTTTACATTCCACATATGAGTGATATAATATTTGTCTTTCTTTGTCTGACTTATTTCACTTAGTGTGATAACCTCTAGGTCCATCCATATTGCCGCAAATGGCAATATTTCATTCTTTTTTATGGGCAAGAAATATTCCATTGTAAATATATACCACATCCTCTTAAACCAACTGTATGTTGATGGACACTTAGCTTGCTTCCATGTCTTGGTTATTATAAATAGTGCTGCTATGAACATTGGGGTGCATGTACATTTTCAAATTAGAGTTTTTGTCTTTTCTGGGTATATGCCCAGGAGTGGGATTGCTGGATCATATGATAACACTATTTTTAGTTTTTTAAGGAACCTCCATACTGTTTTCCATAGTAGCTGCTCCAGTCTACATTCCATCAGCAGTGTAGGAGGGTTTGAAGGGAATCCATTCATAATAGCCTCTTCTGTGCTGGGCAATCTGGGTCTAGTCAGCAGAGTTTTCAAACAAAGCTTTATTAAGTATTAAATCAAGTTACATTAAGTCGAACAAAATCAAACATTTATTAGTTGCTTATGCTAGGCACAGTGCTGAGTTCCCTGTTCTTTTTTTTATTATTATTATTTTTATTTTTTTTATTGGCCATGTTGGGTCTTTGTTGTTGCACACGGGCTTTCTCTAGTTGCGGAGGGCGGGGCTACTCTTCATTGCAGTGCACAGGCTCCTTGTGGTGGCTTCTCTCTTGTTGCAGAGCATGGGCTCTAGGCATGTGGGCTTCAGTAGTTGCAGCATGTGGCTCAATAGTTGTGGCTTATGGGCTCTAGAGCACAGGCACAGTCGTTGTGGTGCATGGGCTTAGTTGCTCCGTAGCATATGGTATCTTCCTGGGGCAGGGATCGAACTCGTGTCCCCTGCATTGCCAGGCAGGCAGATTCTTAACCACTGCGCCACGTAGGAAGTCCCTCTGAGTTTCCTGTTCTTAAGGACCTCAGAATCTAATAGATCAAGAGGGAGGGGATATGGGGATATATGTATACACATAGCTGAGTCACTTTGTTGTACAGCAGAAATGAGCACAACGTTGTAAAGCAATTATACTCCAAAAAAGATGTATTTAAAAAAAAGAAATAGAGATAACATTTATTGATCATAGGCTAAATGTTAGATGCCATACATATATTTTCTCTTCTTATTCAAAAACTATCCTGTGAAGGAAGAATCCCATTTCTGATGGGGAAACTGAGGCTCAGAGAATTAAAAAGTCACCTGCTCAGGGACTTCCCTGGTGGCAAAGTGGTTAAGAATCTGCCTGGCATTACAGGGGACACAGGTTTGATTCCTGGTCCTGGAAGATCCCACATGCTGAGGAGCAACTAAGCCCATGCACCACTACTACTGAGCCTGTGCTCTAGAGCCCATGAGCCACAACTATTGAGCCCATGTGCCACAACTATTGAGCCCATGTGCCACAACTACTGAAGCCCATGCGCCTAGGGCCCATGCTCCACAAGAGAAACCACTGCAATAAGCCCGCGCACCACAACGAAGAGTAGCCCCCGTCCTCACCACAACTAGAGAAAGCCACACAGCGGTGAAGACCCAGTGCAGCCAATAAATAAATAAATCTTTAAAAAAAAAAGTCACCTGCTCAGAGTCACCCAGTTAGGAAGTGGTCTCATAACACACTGCCCTGAGGCTCCCGCAAATAGAAGCTGAGGTAGACAGCTAGGAAGGGGCAGAGCCTTGATTCTCATATATTTAAACTATTATCCCATGGCAGCTATCCCATGGCAGCAATGCAGGTTGATTCCAATTGAGCAGCAATTTGTCTAGTGTGTAAAGAAGTCTCTTCTCGTGGATAGACCTAGAGACTGTCATACAGAGTGAGGTTAGTCAGAAAGAAAAAAACAAACATCGTATAATATCACTTATATGTGAAATGTAGAAAAATGAACTTATTTGCAAAGCAGAAATAGAGGCACAGACATAGAGAACCAACATATGGATACCAAGTGGGGAAGGGGGGTTAGATGTATTGGAAGATTGGGATTGACATATATACACTATTATGTGTAAAATAGATAACAAATGAGAACTTACTGTATAGCACAGGAAACTCTATTCAGTACTCTGTGGTGACCTAAATGGGAAGGAAATCCAAAAAAGAGAGGATATATGTATGTGTATAAACTGATTCACTTTGCTGTACAGCAGAAACGAACACATTATAAAGCAACTATACTCCAAAAAAAATTATTAAATAAAAGGAAAAAAAATCTAATAGAATAGACAGACAAGTAAATTGTGAAAACACACTGGAAAGTGTGACAATGTCTAGGATGGCAGTAAGCACAAGATTCTGTGGGAACCTTGGAAATGAAAAGAGGAGCATTTTAACGCAGCCTGGAGATAAGGGCCAACAGGATAGGTTAGCACAAGTTCAACAGGCACTTTATCTTAGGCTTCACATTCTACCTTCAAAGTCCCCAACGTATCTGATCATAGCACTGTCCAGGAAATTATTTTGTTTTAATTTTTATGAATGATTGAAATCTCCTCATAGGTTGTCCCAGGTATCACCAGACAATGAACATTCAGATTACTGACTATATCCTATCAAACTGAACTTTATCCTAATGATCTCATCTCCCACAACTTCCAACCCTGGAGCCAAGAATCTTTCTTCATACTGTCTCATTCTTCCACATCCTTATCCTTTTTCCTCAGAATGTTTATGCATATATTTAATTCATGTTTTTAATAAGCATTCTCAACTTTTCATGGGTCGTGGGTGATTTCCATGGAGAACAGGGCCCTAAGAATCTGTGAGTTCATTATATACTTAAAAGAGAAAAGGGCTATGAACTGTGATTTTAGATTTTAGTTTATTCGCTACAGCAGGTGATATGACAGTGATCCATTAACATTTGTAAAACATCTGTCTCATTATTAAAAAGTGTCATTACCATATGAAGGGCCCATATAAAATACTAACCCCCTTCACTTGGTTGTTAGGTAGTGCTTTATCTGCAAAGGGAAATGAGGATTTTTCCAATATTTTAAGAAATGGAACCCTTTGACCTAAATTCTTCCTCCTCCCCTTTCATGTACAAGAAGGTGCCCTAGACCTCACCTTACACATGGTACCCAATATAATATTGTTTGAGGGTCCATGTTGAAAGGTAAGCCACTGAGTATGCAAGCGGTACCCAGGAAAAAATAAGATGTTTTCAAAGTAAACGAGCAAAATAACAATGGCCAGAGGAAGGCATGGACCAGCAGCTTGGATAAGATAAGGAGTAATGTGATCCTTTGAAATTCATATGAAACTGAAGTACGCTTTGAAGGGAGCTCTTCTTCAAGGTCACAAGTTTACAGATCTGAGAACGGTTCGATATATCAAAATGAATGCAATTAAGGGGCTAACTACATAGAGTGCCAAATTTCGTGTGGGACTGAGCACATTCAGGGAGTAACAGACATCAGAAGAATTTCTGTTTGAACTAGGATGTTATTAATTTTTAATTTTTTAGAAAAACTTGTCTAAACCAGAGCCAGCACCTGCAGCTCCTCACAGGACACAGAATTGGCATCAACACACAAGAAGCAAGGGGGCATCAAATAGCCTCTGGACAACATGTAGGAGAGGAAAAATAATTTTCCCTCTGCCCTTCTAGGTTCTTGGCTGAGACGGCCCCCCACCTTCCACCCTGTAATACAAGATAGAGTAACAAAAGAAAAACAAACAGAGCTTTAATAACATGTGTACCTCCTGTATACGTGGGAGATACTCAGGAAAACTGAGTGACTGCCGGAAACGGCCCAAGTCATCGCCTTAAATACCACCTCCAGCTACAGGCAAAAGAAGGTGTTGGGAGCCAGTTATGGGAGGTCACTTGGGAAAGCACAGTAAACAAGGGCAAGGTTATTATGCAGGTTTAGGTCGTTGTCTTCTCCATTGATAAAGTTTCTAGAGATTTGGTCATCCTCCTCTTCCTGTTACAGAGAGGGAGACAACCTTACAGATGGAGATTTCCCTCATAAATGTCAATATCCTTTATAAAAGGATAAATTCTACTCATTTTCAGAGCTTCGCCTGTGTCTGCAGTTTCTCAGAAATAACAGCCCAAAGTAATTCTTATTGCCAGTGAAGCTCAAGTGATCATTCATTTCCTCACATGGAAGACATAGATCAGTCTGATGAATTCCTTCCCAAAACTAATAATGCCTTAGACTAGCTGCTAAAACCCTTTTACTCAAAACTTAGAGATCTTTCTATTGTGTGTCTACCATGCTTTCAGATTTGCAAAGAGGCAAGGTTTAAATCTCTGTAACATTTTCTCCAGACGCACTCCTCTCATCTCAGTTAGATGGGTATTTCAAGACAACCTATGTTAATTTTCTCGTGGTCTTAACTTGCCACTTCACTTTACATATTACCAAAAGGTCTTCCAGGACTTGTACTGATGATTTCTCAAATATTAAGTTTTTTCATAGAATCTTAAAACAAATATTATGAGTTTTTTGAAAGAATAATCAAGTGTAATTATTTCAGACCAGGTAGCTTTGTATAATGCTCATTAAAAAATAATTCAACTTTTCAAAAAAGAAATATGGTCTTAATTTTTATCCCATACTGGCAGAAAAGTATAGAAGTGCTGGGTATAAACAATTATAGTCATTCTCTACATACTGTTTCACAACTAATTTTAATTTAATACTATAGCATGGACATCTTTCAAAGCCATAGACATCTTTCTATGCCAATGTGTACAGAGCTACCTCATTTTTTTTTTAAATTGCACATTACCTCATTTGATGAATGGTCTATAATATGTACTCCCTTTTTAATATAGGTTTTGTTTCCAGTTTTCAAAATTTGATTGACACTATATGTATATAGTGTCACAAATATATATATATACTTGTGAATGACATATAATTTCTGCCTGAAGTAAAATTGCTGATGAAAGGAAATGTTTATTTCAAATTTCAAGTGTTGTTACGAAATTGTCCTTCCAAATATACCAAATTATACTCCCACCCAAAATTACATGGCAGTACTTATTTCCATCATCAAATTATTGTTTAATTTTAGTTTATTTCATTATTTGTAAGTTTATTGATTGTGTTCACTAGGGCTGTCATCACAAAGTACCACACATTGGGAAGCTTAAACAACAGAAATTTATTTCCTCACAGTTCTGGAGGCTAAAAGTCCAAGATCAAGGTGTGGGCAGGGTTAATGTCATTTGAAGCCTCTCTCCTTGGCTTATAGATGGCCATTTTCTCCTGTGTCTTCATGTGGACTTCTTCTGTGTGTGCCTCGGTCCTAATCTCCTCTTCTTATGAGGACACCAGTCCTCTTGCACTAGAACCATCCTTATGACCTCATCTGACCTTAACTACCTCTTTCAAGGCCCCCAGCTCCAAATACAGTCACATTCTGAGGTAATGGGGTTAGGACTTCAACATACAAATTTGGGAGAACACAACTCAGCCCCTAGCACTGACCATTTGTACTCTCTTTTCTGTGAAATGCCAATTCATGCCATTTGGCTATTTTACTATTAAACTTTTTTAATTTATTACAAACATCATTTGTATATTAAGGAAACTATGCTTTCTCTATGTTTTTCTCTGCTGTTTTATGTATCAACATACATGAATGCATCTATTAAATTCTGGTTTATTAGCAATACAAGGCTAAGTACAGAAGGGATTTTACTTTTCTCACATCCTTTAATCACCAGCTAGAACTAGAAGCATGACACCCCAATTTCCCTTAGAATTTTCAGACTAGGTTTTGCTATAACTTAGTTTCAATGCAATGCTGTTAGCGTGGGGCCATCCTAGCTGTTAAAGGCCAGCACGCATATTTAGCTCTAAATTCTCTCCTTTATGGCCCCATTATTAACCCTCTAGTGCTGGTACAAGCAGTCATGCCATTCTAAAAAGCAATTTTTTGTGTGTGAAGCAGTTGTTTTTGGAACCAGTTGTCTTTATAGGCAGGTAAATAATCATCTATATGGTTTAGTTTGAGGGGCGCAAAAATCACTTCCTCTGTGCCTTAAATCCTTCCAATAAAATCTTCCTTGTCTCCAAAAAGGCCTGGGATAAAGCAAATGGTTATCAGAAAGAGAAAGGGGCCATCCCAGCTGCTCAGTGCTGCAGCGAGGCTGGGGCCTAAGGAAATGAGGCCCAGAGGGTCGGATGATGAGACTCAGGGCTTGGACCTGTGGAGAATATAAGTAGCCAAGTTGTCATCATCACACACTACCTACCACGTACTTATGGGGTGATGGTTTTCACTGATGAGACATATGGTCCCCGGACCTGTAAGGAAGCATCATGGGATGAAGTGAAGAAACTGGGTAGAGGATGTTCCTTCTGGAGGACAGAGAGCAATCAGGAGACATAGCTACTCCAAGTTCTCCCTGGAAACTGGGACTTTATCACCCTCTGTTCCAGCTTTCTGACCTGTGCAACAGTATCTATAGTTCTTTACCACATTCTAGGAGCCTAGAATCACAAACTGTCAGAGAAGGGAGAAATCACCTTCCTCAGTGACAAACAAGTGTGCAGAGGCCCACCTGATTTCTCTACATGGAGAAGGAAGCTGAGGAAGGCAGGAGCAAACCAAGATGGGAAAGGGACGTTAGCTCCTTGAAACACTATTGGCAATTCATGAGGAATTCACAAAATTAAAGCTGGTGATACTCACTTTTTAAAAAAATTAATTAATTAATTTTATTGGCTGTGTTGGGTCTTTGTTGCTGCACACGGGCTTTCTCTAGTTGCAGCGAGCGAGGGCTACTCTTCGTTGTGGTGCGTGGGCTCCTCATTGCCATGGCTTCTCCTGTTACGGAGCACAGGCTCTAGGCATGTGGGCTTCAATTGTTGTGGCACATGGGCTCAATAGTTGTGGCTCATGGGCTCTAGAGCACAGGCTCAGTAGTTGCGGCTCATGGGCTTAGTTGCTCCAGGGCATGTGGGATCTTCCTGGAGCAGGGATCAAACTTATGTCCCCTGCATTGGCAGGCGGATTCTTAACCACTGCACCACCTAGGAATCTCCTCACTTCCTTTTGAAATGAAACACAGGTTGTATAAATGAGGCATGTTTCAATTCTAAGGTCTTTCATGTTTATGTAACTCAAATGTATAAATACTCAATGAAGCAGACAATAGTTGGACACTTTCCTCAATTTGAGGATTAATGGAAAAATGGCAAAATATTTATTCTTTTTGAAAAATTACTCTATAATAACTATTAAAACAAGTTTTGATCTTTTCATGCATAGCTTAATCCTGAATGCATATTTGTGCAGGGTTATCTAACCATTCAAGCACGTAGTCTAATCTTTACAAGAAGCATAAAAAGGTGTGAGTGTGTGCATGTGTGCCTGTGTGTGCACCCGTCTGTGTGTGCAAGCCCACGTGCACTGGAACTCTAGACACTGGAGCATGACTCCAGAGTAACGGTAAACAGAAGGCCAGCACGTGAAAGAAGACCAGGAACATAGAATTGACAATGGTTCTCCTTCAGGGTAAAGGTGAGTTTTAGTTCTTCATTGCAGTTATGTGCTTTTTTCTAAAAAGTTAACAGTAATGATAGCTAAAAAGTCTACAGTAATAAAATGGCTATCATTTATTATGTGCCTGTCATCATCCTAAGTCTTTTCTTTTCTAGGTAATAGCTCATTTAATCCTCTCAACAGCCTACTACCCTTGCTTTACAGGTGAGAAAACTGAAGCAAATTGATGTTAAGTAACTTGCCCCAGATTCAGATCTAGAAAGTAGAAGAACTGGAATTCAAACTCAATAGTTCCAGTATTCAAGAGCTTAGCTGCTACAATAAACATGAATTTACTTTTCCTCACAAATGTGTATGGATGTATAGATATACATTTTTTAAGGCTAGTCACATGCATGCTGAGGCTTGATACATTTAAATAAATGCATAGCACCTGAAGTTGAATTTCATTCTCTTGGTTGCTGGAGAATAGTCATTATAACTATTTGCTAAAATATAATTGGAGAAAGAAGAACCTTGTAGTAGGAGAAAGAAGACTCTTCAAAGCCCTCCTACTGTTTGGTGCCACCTGACTCAGGACAGAAATGCTCTCAGATTACTCCTTGGAGCCTAAAAATCAGATTAATTTCAGAGGAACATGCTGTACAGTGATAAAAATACACATTTGAAATCCTCAAACTCCATGCTCACACCCCATCCAAGAAATAATTCTGAAACCTCTCTCGTCTTCTAGCCTCTTCTCAAACATTTCTAGAATGAAAAGCTCACCCCTCTGAGAGGCAGCATGTTCTCTCACAGAGCCTCCCACATCATAATTAAAGTTTCCCCACGTGAACCTGAAATCTCACAGTGCAAGCTCTGCACTCAGGAACTGCACAGAAAAGCACAGATTCTAAAGCTGATGAGGTTACTATTTTGCATGGTTCCCTCCTTCTGAATTCTACCTTTCTCTTTGTGTTCCAACTCCAGTTACCCTGGGAGATAACACAGGTGACACTAATATTTGAAAGTAATAAGTTCCAATGGAAAACATTTCCCTCTATGGTGCTTTGGTGCTCTGATAGTCTGGGGTCATCGTGTGCTCTTAAATGTTAAGTGTTTAACTAGTGCGGCTGAAAGCTAGTGCTGAGTACTGTGCCAACAATGCTGCAAAGGTGCAGGAATGGACAAATACTGCTATAAAATGAATCAGGCCGTAGGTATGTAATATACCAGGGTTCCAGTTCTTCAACCATCTGACCCCAAACAATCAGACCCAGACCCTGGCCTCCAGCGCCTGTACCTTTAAGACCACTGGAGGCATCGGGAACCTTCAGAACTTGCCTGGACCTAAACTTGGCTGCAGCTTCTCAGCGTGTTCCAGCTTCCACCATGGATTTGCCACAAACTGTGGGTTCTGGCTCTGCTCACATTTGGCAGCTCCCGATATACTAACCCTGGTCACATTTGCTGACCGGAATTTTGCCTTCTGGACTAGGTTTTCACTGGTTGCCTACAGTTGCCTATTTATGTCATCATTATTTCAACCTCAGGAATGACAAGGTTCACGACCCTGAAGGCTTCACCAGGCAGATGGAATGAAGCCAAACCACTTCTCCCACCTCATTTGCCACGACTCCCGGGTGTGGCTCCCCTATCCAGCCTTACGGCCTCACCTGCTCACGGTCCTCGCCTTTGTCAACACCATCGCCTTGCCCCAGAGTCCCTTTCCCTCTACTCCCCAGTTCAAATCCTAGCACAGGGTTAAAAATTCAGGCTCTGGAATCAGATTGCC
The DNA here is from genome assembly GCF_030028045.1 of Hippopotamus amphibius kiboko. Taxonomy (NCBI): domain Eukaryota; kingdom Metazoa; phylum Chordata; class Mammalia; order Artiodactyla; family Hippopotamidae; genus Hippopotamus; species Hippopotamus amphibius. The sequence continues at coordinate 35,717,717 of NC_080200.1, read as the reverse complement.
TGGGTTTGGGTCCAGTTTTTCTACTTATTAACTACGTGGCCTTGGGCAACTGTGACAACTGTCGATACTTAGGTTTTTTCATGTGTAAATTGAGAATAGCAGCAGTGTTCACCTGTGGAGGAACCTTACCTGCCCATCCAACACCCAGGTCCTTCCTCCTCCTGCAGCTCTGTTTTTAAGCTGCTCTGTGCTTAGATTAACAAACAAAAACCAAAAAAAAAAAAAAAAAAGCCTCCATTTCTCAGCCAATCCTGCCACTGGGGTGTCTATATGACACAGTTCTAACCAATGGGATGAAGGGGGAGTCTGAAGTCGGCTGGGGATCCCTAGGGAAGTTTTTCTTTCCATTTATTAGCATTTGTTGCTTGCTCTATCTTTTTGCTGGAATGTCAATGCACAGCCTGGAGTGGACAGGCCCATGGGGATAACCACACCCAGAGCCTGGTGAAGCAGGAAGCTAGAAGGAGCTGGAACCTCAAGCCCCTGTACCAGCCCAGACTGCCTACTCCTGGGCTTCTCATATGTGAGGAAAAATAAGTCTCCACTTGATTATGCCACTATGGCCAGTTTTCTGTTACCTAACAGCTTTGTAAAAAGAACAAATGACACATAGCCTTCTGTCTTTCTTATCAAATGATACAATATTTTAACAAGCTACCCTCACCCCAGGAATTGGATTATGAATGACCTAAGGCTGGGAGAGAAAATGGACTGTCCACAGTGACTTCTTCATATCTTGCCTCTTCTTCATGTGCCTAGGTTGGCTTGCATTGCCCTGGAAGGTGAAACATCCCTGCCCCCTCCATCCTGGGACTGACGCAGGAAATGGTGGGCCAGGAAATCCTTCCCTCCTTGGATCCTTCTCAGCACTGTTTTGACACCTTCCTCTCTTGGTGCTAAAATCACATTTTGCCTCTACTCCAGCTATCTGTGTATCTGTCATCAGCCTTCCAGATTATGAACTCCTAAGGGCCGAGAGTGTGTCTTACTCAGTTTGTATCCTCTGCGGACACCATCCCAACCCCTGACACATAAAAGTTCCTCAGTAAGTATCTACTGTGTTTCATATGAAGCTAAGCTGCTTTGAAACTGGCCAGTAAAAAGGACCAGAAATAATTAGTCAGAGACCTGGTTTCCTGTCACTTTTTCATTGTGTGCAATTTGCTTTCTTTATAGCTCTGCTCTCCTAAATAAGATTTCTCTCCCCTATTATCCAGAAGAAGTATTTTTTTAAGTATGTCAAAATCCCCGGGATTCCCAAGAGGGGAAGAAACTCTGTTTGTAGTATCTTGGTCTCTGTTCTTAGGATGTGTTTTATCTTCATTCAACAAACATTTATTGAGTATCCCAAGAGCTAACCATGTTCTTATGCACTGGATATACCAGCAAGCAAAAAAGAAAAAAAGTAGAAGAAAACCCATTCCTACCTTAATGGAGCTTATAGTCAAGTGCTAAGTAGCAGAGAGTATAAAATGGGGAAAGAAGCTGGTTCATAGGGTTGGCCAAGGCTTTCCTGAGGAAGTAGCAACAGAGCTGCAGTTCGAATGAGGTGTAGGAGAGAAGCAGAGGGAACTGAGGAAGACAAAAGAGCAAGTGCAAAGACCTCCGATGGAAGGAACTGAACCTGGGTAGTTGGAGCAGAGGGTAAGTGATGAAACAGGAGACGTGCACAGGCACCAGGCTGTGTAGACCTGTGGGAGTTTGTGTGTAACATGATCAGATTTAGATGTTCAAAGATCACTTTAGTGCACAGTGATTGGAAGGCAGCAAGAGGGGAAGTGTGCAGCCTAGACAGTCCAGAAAAGCCTCTCCAAAGCCCGATCTCTGCCTTTTCAACCATCAGCCCCCTTCTTGCAGGGCCCTAAGAGCTCAACTAAGAGCTTGGATGGGCCATTGATACACTTGGCCAGAAAATTTGGAAGTGGAAGAAGGGCCAAACTCAACTGAAAGCGTCATTGTAAGGTTGTTGTCAGACACATCTACCCTCTTAGCTTTCAAGAGAGACTTAAAACAAGACACTTAAGACACATGCCTTTCCACCTTGGTGACCATAATTACTTACTATGTGTGGTTTGTTGATTTGAGAAAAGGAAGAGTTTCTTTTTTTTTTCCCTAAAGTAATGCAGTTTAGGGTCACTGTGAAAAGCAAAGAATTGACTGATAAAAGGAGTCAAGAGTCTTAGGAAGATTCTGTGTTTGTGTCCGGGAAAGAAGTTTAAATGAAGGAATTTGTGAGTTGGTGTGACAACCTGGGGGAAAACAGATATATAACTGGCTTTCTGGCAGGTTCTCAGCAGGCTCCCATCTCCCTGGGTTTCAACTGGCAGAGCCCAGAGACAGCCCCTCAGACTCCAGGCCAGGTAATCATGTATTTTGATAAAAGTAAACAGAGCATTCGTTGGATCTGAAGACTTCAGTCAAAATCCTATTTGCATTTCCTCTGAGAAAAGCCTGGAGTTTTCTTTTTTTGATCTTAGTCCAAGGCCAAAGTTTTCTGGAAAGTCTGAGAAGAAATTTACGCCTAGCAGTTAGAAGCCTATGGGAAAAGAAAACAGTACGTTCCTTTTTTTCCTGAAGAAAACTCCAGCCAACAGCCTTGCAATCAATTTCTCTGGCATTCCTAAGCCCTTGGAGAATGCACATTGGCCGTTTTGTACCTCCACACAAAATATCATTTATTCCAATACTGATACCACAAGAGTTGTGTCTATATACAATGGTAAATGTTGCTTAGCAACAAAACTGGCTGTATTCTTTCATTCACTTATTTGTTTATAAATAATTGAGCATCACTTAAGCAAGCACACTCTGCTAGATGTTGGGGATTGCAGTGCTATGTCCAGCATCTTTGATTTCACTAGGGTGCCACCAGGGCAAACGTCTCATGAGCTCTGAGACCTGAGTCCCTAGGAGTGGAGGCCATGACCTTGGTCTGAGCAATCACGTTAGAATTCCCATCTTGCAAACTCCTGCAAAATATGTGCTGTGGGTCACAAAAATGTGAATATACTTAACACTACTGAACTGTACATTTTTAAATGGTTAAAATGGTAAATTTTGTATTGTATGTTTTTACCCAATAATGTGCTCACAGTCACATAGCTAGTTAGTGGGAGAGGGGACTCCAAAGTCCCTGCCCTTAATCACTTCACTGTACTATGATTCAGACACCACTCACATGTCACCTCCTCAAAGAGGCTTTTGCTTTACGTGCTTCTAAAATTGTTGTCAAACAGGCACATGTAAAGATGCTCAACATCACTAATTACTAGAGAAACACAAATCAAAACTACAATGAGGTACTACTTCACACCGGTCAGAATGGCCATCATTGAATAATCTACAGTGGGATAAATTGGGAGATTGGGATTGTCATATATACATTACTTATAAGAAAAAAAAATCAAATTGTACACTTTAAATATATGCAGTTTATTGTACGTCAATTATATCTCAATAAAAGTTCTTTTAAAAAATCTACAAATAACAAGTGCTGGAGAGGATGTGGAGAAAAGGGAACCCCCTACACTGTTGATAGGAATGTAAATTGGTGCAGCTGCTATGGAGAACAGTATGGCGATTCCTCATAAAACTAGAAACAGAGCTACGATATGATCCAGTAGTCCCATTCCTGGGGATGTATCCAGACAAAACTATAATTCAAAAAGATACCTACACCCCTATGCTCATAGCAGCACTATTTACAACAGCCAAGACATGGGAACATCGTAAACACCCATCAGCAGATGAATGGATAAAGAAGATGTGGTACCTATATACAATGGAATATTAGCCATCAAAAAAGAACAAAATAAAGCCATTTGCAGCAACACGGACGGACCTAGAGATTATCATACTAAGTGAAGGAAGTCAAAGAAGGAAAAATACCATATGATATCACTTATATGTGGAATCTAAAATATGACACAAGTGAATTTATCTACAAAATAGAAACAGACTTACAAACATAGAGAACAGACTTGTGGTTGCCAGAGGGGCGGGGGGGGGGCGGGACAGATGGAGTGCGAGTTTGGGGTTAGCAAATGCAAACTATTATATAGAGAATGGATAAACAACAAGATCCTACTGTACAGCCCACAGGGAACTATATCTAATATTCTGTGATAAACCATAATGGAAAAAATATTTAAAAGAATATATATGTATATATGTATATATGTATATATATATCTGAATCAATTTCTGCTGTATAGCAGAAATTAACACAACATTGTAAATCAACTATATGTCAATAAAATAAATTTTAAAAATAAATAAACTTAAATATGTACAAAAAATAAATAAATAAAATAGTTGTCCAGTTACCCCGTCACCCCATATTACTTTAATCCATGGGATAGGTCATACTATATTTGGATTTTTTTTAGGTACTTATTTATGTATTTGTTTATTATCTGTCTGTCCACTAAAATCAGGGATCATGGCTATCTTATTTATTTCTGTAGGCTCATTACCTAGGAAAGTGGCTGGCACATAGCAAACACTCAATAAATATTTCTTAATTAATATTACTAAATTGCATCATTATACAAGGCAATATAGCAAATATATTAAAAGCACATATTTTGAATCCAAATCTATGTTTGGGTTCCATCCCTTCCACATTGCTATTGGCAAGATGACCATTTAGTCTCTTTGTCTCCATTTCTACATCCTGAAAAAGGGAATAGAAACTATCTCACAAGATTGACATGAGAATTATGTAATGTCTTACCTTACATAAGTGTTTGATATGTGTTAGCTATTAATATTACAGGAAATTAAAAAGAACAAATGACATATAGCCTAATTATAACTCCTTCAAATTGACTTCTATTGTTTGCCTAAAGTCTTGCACTCACACATTGTTGTAATTCATATGCACATAAGAAAACTAATTTTTAATTGAGAACTTACTATGTACCAGTTACCATTTTAAGCACTTTCATATCTATTGACTTAATCTCTATTGGTCATATGAGAAAGCTACTATTACTATACCCATTTTACAGATGAGAAAAATTGAAGCGTAGAGGGGTTGAGTAATTTGCCCAAAGTTATACAACTAGTAAGTTGGTTCAAACTTCACAGTTGTGCTCTATAGACTTTGTTCTTAACCATTACTATCATTGGCCTTTTCCTATTTTAATTAACTTTTAAAAAAATCTAACATTAATTCATGCCATTATTTTCATATATCAAAAAAGTCAACATGATTGTCACCTCTTAAAAATAGATTATCTAATTATAGATAATTATAATCTAATTATCTAATTATAATTACAAACAGAATGCAGGTTTTTAATCAGTTGGTGGGTATAAATTATTTTAGTTGACCTTCAAAAAAATTCTGTAAGCTCAGTATTATTAGCCTCACTTTATAGCTGTAGGGACTCCAGGGCATAAGTCTCAATGATTCTCCCAACATTACACAGCAAGTATGAGCCAGGTCTTCCACATCCAATTCTAATACTTCCATTCCTTTTGTAAGAGCAGCTAACTGTCCACATTAATGGAATATTACATGTTTAATATGACATTTCCTGTTCAGTTTTGAATTAACAACTGGTGGTTGGAATTTGACATTTGAGGCATAAGTATTTCTTACACCAACTCTAAAAATCCTCTCAACCTAAATCAAGATCAAGCAGTGGCATTCTACAAAATCAAAGTTTTCTCCTTTTGGTTTCTGGATGGAGGTAAAAAGTTTGACCAATTTGAAACCATAATGGCCTTCAGAGTGACATGGTGGGAGAAATCCTATGAGGGTAATGGATCAATAAGAAACCCAGAATTATGGCTTTGCCTACAAAGTAAAGAAAGTTAAAATGTAGGACAGTCACTAGAGTAAAGGCCAATCAATGCCATGAAAATGAGAGAGAAGCAGAAGTGAATGTTTGGATCTTTCTGAGACCTTCTTAAAGGCAACAGTGATTCATTCAGACTTTGGGTTTATAAACCCAGCCCAGAGTTGGGCCCCCAGAAGCCTGTTCCATGGGATTAAAGCTGACTTCCTAGAGGGAAAAGGACCAAGGGCAGCAAGAAAAAAATGCCCATTGAGAGTGGGACTGGGGCAAGCAGCTAAGCAGACCCCAGTGATCCCTTCCTCCTCGTTCTCATGTCCTTGTGTAATTACCTCTCCTTGAGTGCAGGTGGGCCAGGGATAAAACATGGCAAAAGTGATGGGATGTTACCTCCAATATTAGGCTATGAAAAGACTCTGGTTTGCATCTTTCTACTCTCTCTCATTGGCTTGCTGGTTCTGAGGGAAGCCAGCTGCTCTGCTTTGAGCTTTCCTATGGAAAAGTCCATGTGGCAAGAAACTGAGGGAGACCCTCAGAGCAACGGCCAGCAAAGAAATGAGTCCTGCCAACAACTGCATGAGCCAGCTTGGGACCATGTCCTCCGCCCATTGAACTTTCAGATGAGGCTGCAGCCCCAGCTGCCACTTTGCCTGCAACCTTGTGACAGACCTTGAGGCACAGGTATTCACATAAGCTGTTCCCAGATTCCTGACTCCAGAAAACTGAGAAATAATAAATTTCTGTTTAAGTCACTAAGCTTTGGGGTCATCTGTTATATAGCAATAGATTTCTAATACAGAAACTGTGCCAAAAGCAATGGCCCCATTATCTAAGACTCATTCATTTCTTCATTCACTTAGCACCTATTTATTGAGCATTACTAAGGTAAAATCATATTAGGGACAAGGATAATTCCCTGTCGTCAAGGAGCTACATTCTAGACATGTCTACAAACATCTAGGAAAGGTGACAGCAGTACTGAAGGTCCAGTCCAGGAAGGCATTCCAAAAAAAGTGAGCTAGGTTCCTGGCCAGACCACGCTGGACAGACAGTATTCAACTGGCAGGAGGAGATGGGGATAAGAAAAGCCAGAGAGTGAAGTGGATGGTGGCAGGTGGGTAGGAGGTCTCGATGACTGAGAGTCTACAAGTTAGTGGAAAAAGCATGAGGAAAAGCCACAGGGGAGAAAGAATGAGGTTCATTCAGGATTTCCTTTCTGGCCAGTCACCACCAGTATCAGGGACTCTGAAGAAAGAAGCCATCCTCTGCCTGGTCCTAACACTGTATGCACAATTTGTTGATCTTACCAAACACGGGGGCAGGGAGTGAAATTTCCTCCCTTCGGTGTATTGTACTATCTCTGAGGTCATTGCTATACTGTTGCATTGTTCCTAAGCTTGAGTGAACCATTCATCATTGAAAACGACTAGAGGAAAACAAAATGCACAAAAGGCATTTTCAGCTGCAGCATCCTGAGGATTTATGTCTCATCACTGGGACTCTGGAAATTTAGCTAAAATGATGCATATGTCTCACAAAATGTGGAAGAGAGAAATTTCTTAGTCATGAATTCAAGCCTCTAATAAACATGATTTAATGATGATTGTCCTAGGATTTTGAATTCCTATTATATGACAATTGCACATCTATATTATCATCATTAGACCTTTCTTTGGCTCTTTTTGGAGTCTTTGGGAAAGCCTTACAAGGTTTGCTCTAACAATATTATTTCACAAATTATTTGAGGAGAAGACATAGGATACTCTCAAACTTCCGTTAATGTTGTTTTCATCACTGGTGTTAATTTTTGTTTGTTTTTTGTTGTTGTTGTTGTTGTTGTTTTGGCACACGGGCTTAGTTGCTCCGTGGCATGTGGGATCTTCCTGGAGCAGGGATCGAACCTGTGTCCCCTGCATTGGCAGGCGGATTCTTAACCACTGCGCCACCTAGGAAGCCCCACTGGTGTTAATTTTTAATTGCTTGAGTTATTTAGGTTAGACACTTCTATGATGGGAGTTGTTACATGCTGAACTGTGCAACCCCAAAATTCATATATTGAAGTCCTAACCTCCGGTACCACAGAATACGGCTGTGTCAGAAGACAGGGCCTTTAAAGGGGTAGTTAAAGTAAAATGAAGTGATGTGGCTGATGGGTACTAATTCAATATGACTGCTGTCCTTATAAGAAGAGGAGATTATGACACATGCACACAGAGGAAAGACCATGTGAAGACGCAGGAAGAAAACCACCATAGCCAAAGGCAATGACCCTCAGAAGAAACCAACCCTGCCAATACCTTGATCTCAGACTTCTAGCTTCCAGAATTGTGGGAAAATAAATTTCTATTGTGTAAGGCACCCAGCCTGTGTGCTACGTCGTTATGGAAGCCCTAGCAAACTAATACAGAAGTCTTTATAGTTTCACAAAAGGAATAAAGAGAATTCTCTCAAAACTTTTAAATCATCCTTTCACAGTAAATATATTTAACTCATCTATAAACTATTTGGTGTTTGGATAAGTGTCTCATTAAAAAAAAAACACTTTCTTTTAAGAAAAGATGTTCAGGGCTTCCCTGGTGGTGCAGTGGTTAAGAATTCACCCGGCAATGTAGGTTCAAGCTCTGGTCCAGGAAGATCCCACATGCCATGGAGCAACTAAGCCCATGTGCCACAACCACTGAGCCTGTGCTCTAGAGCCTGCGAGCCACAACTACTGAGCCCAAATGCCACAACTACTGAAGCTCGCACGCCTGGAGCCCCTGCTCCACAACAAGAGAAGCTACCGCAATGAGAAGCCCATGCACCACAATGAAGAGTAACCCCCACTCACCACAACTAGAGAAAACCCATGGGCAGTAATGAAGACCCAACACAACCAATTAGAAAAAAAAGTAAATAATATAAAAAAGAAAAAAGAAAACATGTTCATTGGGGATAAATTAGAAAATATACATAAACAAAATGAAGAAAAAATCACTCATCCTTTATCAACCAATATTATGATTTATCACCAATGATTTATCCTTGCAGATACATATAGTAATGGTTCGAAATATAGTAATGGTTCGAAATATCCTAATGGAGCATGGACTTTTCCCACAGGACTTTGGTCAAATTTGGGCAAGCTGGAACTTTCATGAGCTTCCATTTTCTCATCTATAAAATGGGAACTGCCTTCCTGGGTTTGTGTCAGTTATACAACATGTAACAAAATATGGTATATACGCACTTAACAAAGTGCCTGGTACACAGTAAGCAAACAATAAATGGTCTGTATATTTTATATAGCCTGTATTTTACCATAACAGGTCATTCTGCACATGCTATCTTTACAGTCTGGTTTTGTTTTGTTTGTTTTTCATGCTTGGTGTCGTTTCATTCCTAGCTGTTTATGAAGTACTGTTTCTGGGTACTTAAGTGCCCCACACATAAGAATACTGTTTCCTGGTTTCATTGTGTTTTCATTTGAATAGCCTTTCTTCAGGCCTCTTGGTGTAGAATTTCATGCCATGTTTTAAGACTCTTGGTCTTTTAGCAGCCTCCATGTGTTTAGGAAAACTTCCAAAAGCATCGTTGGGGATTGAGAACTCGTTCAACTTTGAGGCGGCGCCAGCAGCAAACAGAAAACAGAACTGTTCCTGCTGAGTCCGCACTGCGGCTGCCAGATGCCTTGGTTAACTTGCAGAAAGGGAAACACAATGGAATGGCGAAGTGAAATGCTTTGGACACCACAAAATGGTGGTGGCAGAATGGGTGTTTGCTCCGCTGGTGCTCTTAGCAGCAGCTCTAAGGGTCAGGATGCCCCAGGCCCACACGTCTGAGTCAGAGCCAGGCGCCCCCACGATGCAGTGAGCCTATAGCCTACAGGAGGGGACTCCAGCTGGAGTGCCAAGGGTACTAGAAATCACCCCCTCGGTGCCCCTATACCACCACCGCCCCCCCAAAAGAGACCTCCTTCACCTGAAGCTTTGTTCACTGAGGTTCTTAAAACACAATAACTCATGACAATATTTAAACCCTAAGTTCTTAGGATGAATGAGTTTCAAGCCCTTTCCTAAAGCAGGGGAAAGGTGAACAGCTTGAGAAAATACATGGTATGTGTGGGTAAGGAAGATACCAGTTCCAAGGGGAAGGCTGGAAGCTGAACTCCTGCCTGTCTCCAACTGTGCAAGGGCCAACAGAAGCTGTGCAAGGGGATGTGGTAACACCACAGGTACTCAAAGTCTCTTACAAATACTCCACCGCTATCTCGAGGAAAAGACTATATCCTAAGCTGTCATCAGGATATTTCCTAAGGACACGCAGGTCAAGGCTGCTTCTGTATAGAAAAGAACTGCTTCTATCCAAGTGGCACTTTATGGAGTAGACTCGGGCTCTATAGAAAACAGGTAGGGAGGGCAGTGAGCTCCCGCCTGTCAGCAGTAGGTCTTTCTTCCAGTAGTCTCCTTATCACATCAAGTCAACTCAACAAATATTTGCCAGGCATCTACTGTGATCAGGACATTGCATTAAGGTAGATCTACCAAATGAAGGCTGCTCCAGGGAGCTGGAGCTTGTTCAGGCAGAAGCTTTGGTACTGGAGGCTGTGAGGAAGCCAGCGACAGGGTGACAGGCAGAGGAACCCACCCTGCAGTACTCCAAGGTCAATTACTGTGCCCCCTGCGCTGAAATGGAAGGAACACCGTGATACCACTGGCTCGCCCACTGGGGCTTTCCTGCCAACCAGCTTTTCTAAAGACAACGTGAGAATTTCTCTAATTAAGATAAACAATTAAACATGGATCTTTGAATCACTCTGAGAAACACATGTGACTATATCATAAAAGAGAGATTTTGTGAAATACCATGTTCAGGACTGTGTATCAATGGCAATACATTGCTGCAGCTGGCTATATATATTTTAATGCGGTTTTTTTTTTTTCTGCTGTTTTTTCTACCAGAGTTTGGGAGGTCATCAGCATAAACTCTAGGCTATAAAGATGGCCTCAGTAGAACCCCTAAAATGACACAACTCCCAGAGTCCTATTTACAAGTGAGCAATTCCACCCATTTTCTTAGGATGCCTGAAGACATGAGCTCTTCATTTCTTCTTGTGAAAAATGTGCATTGTACTGGCCAGATGAAGCACAATGCCTCCCAAGCCTACGGTCACCATTCAAAGGAAACTGCTGCTTGGATCTCTGTGGTGTAAAACTGCTCCAGGCCATTGGTCCCAACTCCAGCTGCGCATTAGAATCACTGGGGAGCTTTTAAAACATGTCACTATCCAGGCTCCACCCCACAGATTCCAATTTCAAGGTTCCAATTAATCTTGGATGGGGTCTAATTTTTAAAGTCATCACAAGAGATTCTGTTTTGCAGCCTGGGTTGAGTACCAGTGCTTCAGACCATTCCATAAACTGGAGAGACCATGCGCAACTCCACCCTCCCTACCCTACATGCAATTAATGGGACCAGTGTTGAACTCTTAGCCTAAGGACAACCAAGACCTAAGTTGGCCAGGGTCCTTTGAGGTGGCCTATGTTGGGATCCCCAAGACAATTCCCCTATGCAGAGATTTGCTACAAGGCACTCACAGGACTCAACACATAGTTGGACTCATGGTTAGGATTTATTACAGTGATGGAGTAAGTTTACATAGTCAGATCCGAATGGAAAAAGACAGGCAGAATCTAGAGAAACTCACAGGGGCTTCCTATGCTCTCTATGAAGAGACACACTTAAACAGATTACTTTTTCCAGCAACAAAAAATGCAGTAATATGTGTGCAATATTTCTGTCCAGGAAAGCCCAGGAGAGACAGAATATTTGACATTTTTATTGGAGGCTGGTCACATCTGCACTCTTTGCCTAGCATGCATCAAAATTTCAGACTCCCAGAAGGAAAGCAAGTGCTCAGCATAAATATCCTTGTTTGCACAGTCTAGGCACAGAGAACCACCCTTATCAGTTTTGAGAATGGTGGAAACACCCAGATACCAGCCAAAGGCCAATCTTGCAAGCAGGCCCTTCTAAAGATAGTAGTCTCGGGCCTGGTATGTTAAGTCTTTTCTGCACACTGCCCGAAACAAAGATGGTTATCAGTCAGATGCCTCAATTCTGTCTCAGGAATTTGACTTGGGAAATAAGAACAGCCTCAGGAAGTTATTTTGAGAGGAGAAGTGACCACACACAAAGAGAAGCAAAGATAAGAACACAGCTGAGTCACACGCTGGTGATGCTGCTGTGAAGAGCACAAACACCAGTGCTGAGGGTTCAGCAAGGTAGCTCAGCTCCTAGACGTCTGTGGGTTCTCCTGCTTCCCAAATCCTGTTGTTCTTCTTTCCCTGAAACTCGTCACCCCAGCTATTCCTGGTTTTCCATGAACATTCTGTGGAGCCGCTTAATAAGTTTGTCCTCCCTGTATGTAGTTTATCCTTGCTATAAACCTCAATCACTTAGCCAGAGTACGTCTTAATATCCTTTAACTAAAAGAGCCCACAAGCCTACTCATCTGATGATACTGACCCGGGACCACCTCGGAGGCAGACAAAGAAAGAGCAACCAACAACAACCTCAAAAAAAAAGGGGTGGGGTGGGGAAGGTGTGTGAGTTGTCATCCAAACTAGGCTTCACGAAGCCACACACTGTCCTCCACATCAAGTGGACTTTTGGCTGATTTGGGTGATACCTCTGCAGAAATGATTACAAAGTTTGGGTGATGGAGACCATGAAAATTTGGTCTTTGTGGTCCCAGAACACAAAACAACTAATGGAGAATTGTAGAAAAGTTCCCAGCTTTATGAAACTCATCCAGTTATAACTTGGTCTCACTCATTTAAAGTTTATCTGGACATATCTATGGACTTCAAAATCACATAAATATTCAGTTCAGTTGCTGTGAAATTCAAGCTTTTAGGTTGAAGGATTAAGGCCTTCCTCTATCAAAAGATCATGAGTTTATTCCTCTCCATTCTACAACCCATCTTTCCAGTGCCAACACTTTCTATCACCACTACATATTCATCCTATCACAGGAGTTGTTGATTCAAATAAATAAGAGAATCTTAGAACTGGAAGAGACATCGCCAGTCACCTGAAACGCAAGCCTCTGGTTTTAAAGATGAGAAGCTACAGGCCCAGCTAGATTTATAGGTTTATCCAAGGTCTCACAGCTGGGTTGAACCAGAACAGAACTGGAATTCTAATCTCCTGACTCCCAGGCTAATTTATTGCCACTCTGGGCTCTTCATCTTAGTCTTTTCCTGTGCAATAGGATTCAGACTCCAAAACTGTGGATAATTTCTGACTATTTTTGCAGCTTTTATCTTTCCGAAGTCTGTTATCATTCCTAGAAAATATTAACATTCACAAGGCTGTGGATTTGTGATTGTGCAATAAGCAAATGACATCGGTCTCCAATGTGCTAATCTTTGCAGACTAAGGTCACATGTTTGTAAATAACAGGAAGCTACATTCAAAATATGTACTCTGAGAACAAGTCAGCACAATGTGTTTTTTGCTATAGTTTCACTTAAAAGAAAATTTAATCTTCAGTCACTGATGTACTTTTAAAACTATGTCACATGACAGTATTCAATTCAGAAAAGGTAAATGTTATCTGTATAACAATGCTGCTCAAAAGTCAGGCAGCAGTTCATCTATCATTAATCAATGAAGACCTTAGTTAATCATTATTAGAATCCCAACTCTTCCAGGGTGGGGTGGGGGGGAGGGAGGCAAAGCAGTACAAACTGAGATGCTCTCAGAGCACTGAATGTGCAGGAGACAAAATATACAAAGATATTGAAAATGTGCAGACTAATATTCACAACAATAAGCCCTAGATCGTAAAGTATATCTTAGAATACCCCAAGAACTCGAGGATGAGAGAGAATAGCAGAGACAAGACGGGTCCAATTAATATTTTTCTGACCGGGCATTTGTGATCGGATGTGGTTAGGATAGAGCATTTTTAGAAATGGTAGAAAGGGAAGCCAACTTTGATGTCCATCTGATTTTTATTTCTCATTTTTTCATCCATATAATGGGAATTTTTTGAGCACATTGTCATATGCCTAACACTCTGCTGGCCGTTGCAAAGGATCCAACCATGGGAGCGTTGCTGAAGTTCTCGAGGCCTCGGTTTCCTTATCACTGAAATAGAAAAAATGGACCAGATAATATTGGGTCTCATCTAGTTCTTACTTTCTATGAGTCTAACATCTCCAAGATGAAGAAAGAATTCCTGATAAGTTCTTAACAATCTGTTTGAAACAATAAAATTTGTGTGCATGGAACAGTTAAGTAGGAATGCACAGTACCTGATTTTCAGGGATTCTAAAGTTTTCTGGCCTCCTAATACACAGGAGGGTTATAACACATTTCTTTCAGTGGCTCAGTCAGAATACTTGGAGAACGTGTCCCATAGAGGGGAGAATCGAAATGGCAGTGGAGGACTATATCGGTTTGAAAAGTTCTCCCAGGTGATTCAGACATGAGCGCCTCTTCCTCAGAGAGGCTCTGCCACCTCTTTGCTCAAGTAAGTATCATTGGGTTAAATGTTCAAATGAATGGAATAGTTGCAAGAGGGCCTAACAAGTTGATATGATAAAGAATATCGTTTCTTTCTTCTTTCATTCAAGATAAATTCAAACACCTACTGTGTTCCAGTCATTATGCTAGGTGCTACAGATTAAAAATAAATAAGCAAACCAGAGACCAGCCCTTAAGGGACTTAGAACATTGTAGCCTAGGTCAACAACAGGACACTGTAGGCTACAAATATCAGAAAACCTGACGGGCTTAAATACTAAGGACTGTGATTGGATGATGTAGCTGGAATCCTAAAAGTAGGGCAGGCATCACAGTTGATAATCTAGTGACTCCAATTAGTTAGTTTCAAGGAATCTTGGCTTCAAGTCCCAGCTCCCCACTTACCAGCAATATGACTCAGGCAAGTTGTTCAGTTTCTCTAAATCTCAAGTTCAACTTCTGTAGAATAGGAATAATGACTGTTCCTACCTCACAGTGTTGTCATGAGGATAAAATGGGACAATGGTAATGAAGCACTTAGCCTGATGCCTGGCAAAAAGCAAGGGCTCAAAACAGCTATTATCACCATCATCATAATTAAAGTGGCCGACTACATGCAAAAGTAAGATTTTTTTTTTTGGCTGCATTGGGTCTTCGTTGCTGCACTTGGACTTACTCTAGTTGTGGCGAGCAGGGGCTACTCTTCATTGTGGATGTTCAGGCTTCTCAGTGCAGTGGCTTCTCTTGCTGCAGAGCACAGGCTTCAGTATAGTTGTGGCATGCGGGCTCAATAGTTGCGGCTCACGGGCTCTAGAGCACAGGCTCAGTAGTTGCGGCACACAGGCTTAGTTGCTCTGAGGCATGTGGGATTTTCCCGGACCAGGGCTTGAACCCATGTCCCCTGCATTGGCAGATGGATTCTTAACCACTTTTTTTTAATATAGAATTTTACAACCCACAGCTGAGCTTGTGAAAATACACAGGAGGGTTATAACACATTTCTTTCAGTGGCTCAGTCAGAACACTTGGAGAATGTGCCCCTTGTGAAAAAAGACAAAAGTTGGTTGAAAAGTGATTTGGGAATGATAATTTGCAGAATGTAGCAGAAGCCCTTTTGGAGAAAAGAGGATGAAAGGGTGGTAACTGGAAGAAGATCTCAGGATGGAGATAGAACTTGTTATTTTGGAAGAAAAGAAACCTGGATATTTTTATAGTCTGCGAGGTGAGATCTAGTAGAGGTGAAGAAGCTAAAAATACTAGAAAAAAAGAATATTTCAAATTGCAGAGGAGATGGACACCAAGCATAGAGGGTAGGAATTTGCCTTGAGCAGATGATATGATGACAATTTTTTAATTATTCCATTTTATTAAACATTTACTATGCCAGGCACCAGCCTAAGTACTATGCATGTTACCTTATTTTATCCTCACAACTACCTTAAGAAGTAGATACTTTTTATCTCCATTGAGCACCTCTATTCAAGTCTAAAACTGAGGTTTAGAAATTGTTAAATAACACCTAGTAAAAATGGAACACAAATATGAACTTGACTTTCATACCAAAACCTGTGTCTTGATACCTGTGTTAAACTGAGGTAAAAAAATGAGAAGAGGTGCATATATTAAAACATCTGTAGTTTGGGGGTAGGAATTAGTTGGAGTCTGTACTGGATAGAATCCATATCCACCAGGAAGTATACAAAATTAACTATGGAGATAGAGGAGTTCAGACAATGTCTACAAGTCACAAAGGAAGGAGTAGAATGACTGGGGGAGAGGCAATAATCAATAAGAATTTTCCAGAATGAATGAAAGACTTAAATGTTCAAGTTTAAGAATCACAATGAATACTAAGCTAAACAAGTAAAAATTAAGCCACACTTAGATTCATCCAGGTAAAACTAAAGAACACAATTGATAATAAGAAAATTTTAGTATTCAGAACAAAAAACCCAGATTACCTACAAAGTAAAAATGAGACTAAAGCAGACTTCTCAACAGGAAAAAACAAAGATGACAAAAACAACAGAAAGTGCTGAGGAAAACCATCTGCTAATATCATTCAAGAGGAGAGAGAAAATAAAATTTGAGTGTATGTGTCCCTGAAAGAACTACTAAAGAATGTACTTTAGAAAGAGGAAATTTAACAGAAAAGGAACAAGTGGAGAGCAAAAACCAATATGGATCAAAGAACTTGGTAAATATTGATACTTTGGTGAATACTCATTTACTGTTTGAAATAACAAAAATAATAATGACTACTGAAGAGAGGAATTTAAATGAAATAAAACTACGATACTTAAAAAATTTAAGATGGGGAAGGTGATTTAAAGAATTCTAAAGTCATTATTTTGTTCAGAAATAGTGTAGACATATCAATTTTTGAGTTTTTAGAGTATTTTTAATGTAAGAATAACTGTTATAAAATTAAAATCTCTAATTTTAAAGGGAGAGAACTTCAAAATCATGGTTTTAGAGTGAACATAGGAAGGGGTGTGACCAACTGTAGGTATAATTAATTTCTATAGAGAAAAGGAAGGATCTAAAGGAAATATGACAAAATGTCAGTATTTGTTAATATATATTATTTTCTCTATTTTTGAAATATTTTGCAAATAATTTTTTTTTAAAAAGCAGTTTCTAGTGCTTTTAATTGACAAGTTTTGCTTGACCACATATCAAGTCACAATCGCTGAACCTTCATTAAATGAAGAAGTAAACCAGCAAAGCACATACTTGCCTAGGCAGGGCCTCGCCTCCTGCAGAAGCAGAAGTAGATGATATGTTCCTTTCTGTCTCTGTAAGCAAAGTGTCCCTGTAAGGCATCTGAACTTTGAGCACATGAATCAGGCTCATAGCCTCAGTCACAGCCTGTCTCACCAGGTCGCAGTGACCCCTGTGATTATCGCTTAGATGCTTCTGGAAGAGTAACCTTAGTAGTCTTTCAAAGACCTTTCCAAGTCTCCTGTCAGTCTATGCTTATCATTTGCATGATCTAACTGGGCAGTTTTCATAAACTAATACATAGTGTCGTCTACATGATCACAGTCTAGCTTTATAGCTGTTGTAAAGAGATTATCACTCTAACCCTGCCTTGCTACAGGTAGGTTGTTTGGTTGGTTGGTTGGTTTTGATGGGATGTAAGAGTCCTTTAATGGCAGTCTAATCCCTTCAAATTACAAAAAATAGTGAGGGCTAGAGAAATCAGTCTTCTTGCCCAATATCTTACAACTAATAAATGAGAAAGCTGAAAATCAAATTTTGGGCCCATTACTGTCATCATTCTATAAGGTAATGCCTACATTCCTAAGCTATTACAGAATGAACGATGTTATCTGTGAAGATCCTGAAAGTATCGATCACGAAGACATCATGATTTATAGCCACGTAATTTAACCCCAGTGGAATAGCAAAGTGCAGTGCCTCTGGCATTCAAGGCCACACCCCTGGGGTATTCATGTCTAGCCTGTGCCTGTCCAGCGCAGCCAGGCTCCTGGGATCTTCAGAAACAAGTACTCCTGCATGACTCCAAGTTGTAAAGAGTTTGAGGAAGACATGAAGGACACCTAGATCTAAATACAGCACTTCTCAAACTTTAATGTGCACATGAATCATGCAGGGATCTTATTAAAATACAGATTCTGATTGAGTGGGTTGGAGTGGGGCCTGAGATTCTGCATTTCTAACAAATGTCCAGGTGGTACCCATACTAGTCCCATGGGTACCCTTCAAGTAGCAAGGCTTTTTCCCTGTGCACAAAATTCTCCCAGGGTCTGTGATGAGGAGACTGTACTTCTCTAAGGCAGGACTTTGGTGGCCAGGGGGGGTTGGAGGCAGGTGAATTGTATGAGCAGTAGGCACAGAACTAGTCATGTGCTGCAAGAGTTATGGCGTTCGGGTGAACACATGATCATTAATGATTAATGAACCTGAAAGAGACATTTCCTGAAGGTGTCTGGGAGAGAAACGTTTCCTTTTTCTGAGGGAGGCTTTGAAAGTGACTCTTGATGGTTCATTCACCTTCCAGCCATGATGGAGCAGGCAGGACGAGTACCCCCCTGTTGCAAAAGACTATAACACAGGGTGAAAATATATGAAACAATGATTTTCAGACATAGGACATCAGGTTGTGCAGGACAGTGATCCCTGAGAAAGAGGGAAAACTGAAAAAAATAAAACAGAGTATCAGTGAGCTGTGGAACAACTTCAAGCAACCTAATTTTATGTTATTGGATTAACTGGGGTGGGGGTGGTGATAGAAAAAAATACTGGAAGAGATAATGGTTGAAAAGAAAAAAGAAAGAAAGGAAAGAAAGAAAGATAGAAGGAAAGACCATATCATTATAGTAAAGATTTTTAAGTCAGTGGTGGAAATCTGTAAAATATTTTCCCTTAAAAGAAGACTGTATGTTAACCAGTTTTGAAGAACCTGTTTTAAATGAATTGCTGTTCTCCTTTAAGTCAGTACTGCAATAATGATAGTCTGATTTCTGTTTCTGCAGAACTCACAACTAGCTTGGATATGTGAATAGGTCTCATTGTTCTGCTAATGTATTATTCATCTTGGTCACATGTTCAGGCCAGACCAAGCTCAAAAGGCAGCCACAAATTCTGTGCCCATGAAATTATCTGTTTCACCATAGCTACAAATCCTATATTCCCTTCTCGTGTGTATGTATTTAGGGGCTAGATTTCCATCCCATTGTTCATTTAGATATACTGAAGGCCACCATGGTCTATATGACCTCCTGCAAACTATTGTGAGTGAAAATATCATTATTTTTTTTGACTTAATTCCAAGTTTCATATACCCTTCATGTCTAGAATGTCCTCTCAAGCACTGCTTCTTCCCCCCTCACGATTTCACAATACACATCCTTATTGTCCAAGAGTACAAGGAGCGTCCAAGATTCAAACGATGAAAGAGGGAGAAAGAGAACTGGACATTGTCTTCAGCCCCCTGGTGCCACTGTCACTCTTGGCCCTGCTCCAGCTAATGACTGCTGGTCCCTGCTCTGGGTTGCAGTTCCAAGGTTTCAGCTCTTCCACCCTCTCATGCTCAGCAAGTCCACTCTCTGATACTCAGCCATCTTTTCTGCAAAGGCTTGAAATCATGCCACGGTGAATGTGTCATCTAGGATGGGTTCCGCCTGCAACACACTCTGCCCTGAAACCAGCCTTTACCCAAAATCCTTAGACCCCTGCACTGAGTCTTGAATCCCCTGTCCTCCTGGTAAGGTCTGCTTTAGGCTCCATGCTGTCCTTCCCTGTCAGCAGATGCCAGTTCAGCCTAACACGTTTCTCTAATCTACCTTCAGCAGGCCCAGGGTATTCTCATTTCTTTCTCATAGGAAGGCCTGATCTCTTTATGCAACTGGTCTCCGCTTCTCTGGAACTCTGCATACCAAGCGAAAGGCTCTCTTCATCAGATACAAAAGGTTCTGTCCCCTTTCCCAGGATATCAGCTCATCTGAGTCTCATCTTTGACAATTAAGAGGAAGCCACATCCTTCTCTTAAGGAGGACTTCATGCATAAAAGTGAAACAAATGTCAAAGCTTAGGCGATTTTTTTTATCTCTTTCTATAAATATGGAACTTCCTCACGTGATATTTTAGAATTCTCCTTCAGCCCCTCACCCCATAATTCAGAATCTCCATCATACTAAGAAAACTTAAAGAATTCTGAAGGACCTATATATCTATAGGTGGGAAAGAATAGCACTGCTTTTGTTTGCTTATTTTAATACCAATGATCATTTTTAGACATCAAGACCTTCTAACAGATTCTAATTCCAAGGAATCCCAAGCTCTCTATAAGTCCTCCTGGCTTCTATCTTGCTCGTCTTAACATAAATGTCCTCCCCACCAACTTGGGTGCACGAGGATTTCCTTTCCTCCCCACTCCCAGCCCAGGGCCTCTCTGTCAGGGAGCATCTCCACTTGTGCCACAAAGGGTGAGCTCAGTTGCTCACAGTTTGGAACTCTTCCCATGCCCTTCCTGGGTGTGACTGAGGAACAAAAACTAGAGACATCCCAGAGAGTGGCTGTTTCTCATTTAGATCTAAAAACTCTCCAGCCCAAAACACAAGCCCTTCACAAACTACCAGTTAGAAAAACTGTCAGTATCTCTAGCATCTAGCCAGTACCCTAGCATCTAGCTAGAGCACATAGTAGGCACTTGTTCAATACTGAATAAATGAATGAACGAATCTACACATTTCCACGTGTCTCTGACTGTGCAAATATCATGAATTTCAGTTGCTTAATGTATTATACTTCTATATTCACACTGTAACAGGAACCTCCCCCAAATCTTAAGGCAAAAGAAATTATTATTGCTCTGAAACACCATGGTTACTCTAATACTAGGATTTCAACATTAGTAATTTTTACTGTCTGGGGCTGTACCATCCAAGGTCATTAATACTAGCTTCTACAACAAACAATCCTAAAATTTCATCAAGTACCTCTGTTTTATTTCTAGTCCACTCACATTCTGATGTTGGCTCTCCCAGGGAGTTTCTTCTAAGCTTTAACTCAGGGATCCAGGCTCCTTCCATCTGTGGCTCTGCCTCTGGAAAGGAAAAAGAAGAGTAGAAGATCTAAGGAACGTTCGTGGCTGTATCACTTCTACTAATATTCTATTGGCCGGAGCTAGTCTCATGGTACCACCTAGATGCAAGAGCACTGAGAAATATGATTTTCTTGTTTGCTCAGGAGTTGAATGTATACAGCTTGGTGAACACATTGCACTATCTTTGCCATAGTGGCTAAAGGAGAATTTCATGTTGTGGGGCCAAGACCTTATCCATGTTGTAAGCTTTACACGATTTCTCCTATGCATTTCTCTTCAGGGCAGATTTATCTTGCACTCAGTCAGTCACTTAGAACATAAAAGCCTTCACTATAATCTGAAAAATTATAGTAAACACACGATACAAGTAGGGTTTTTCCATGTAAACAGTTTGGTTTCAAAGTTCAGGGGTGTGTTGCTTATGAGATAAACTTGTCTAGAGATTCAGCAAATATTTGCTATTGATGGTGAAAGTGATAGCAATGATTTTCTCTGCCTGATCTCTGGCCTTAACCCTTTCCATCTGAAAACTCTGCCTACAACATTCCCAAACTCATTCTACGAGGCCACCATCACCCTGATACCAAAACCAGGCAAAGATATCACAAAAAAAAGAAAATTACAGGCCCATATCACTGATGAATATAGATGCAAAAATCCTCAACAAAATACTAGCTAACAGAATCCAATAGCACATTAAAAAGATCATACACCATGATCAAGTGGGGTTTATCCCTGAAATGTAAGGATTCTTCAATATATGCAAATCAATCAATGTGGTACATCATATGAACAAATTGAAGGATAAAAACCATATGATAATCTCAATAGATGCAGAAAAAGCTTTTGACAAAATTCAACATCCATTTATGATAAACTCTCCAGAAAATGGGCATAGAAGGAAATTACCTCAACATAATAAAAGCCATATATGAGAAGCCAAGAGCCAACATCGTTCTAAATGGTTAAAAACTGAAAGCATTCCCTCTAAGAACAGGAATAAGACAAGGGTGTCCACTCTCGCCATTATTATTCAAAACAGTTTTGGAAGTTTTAGCCACAGCAATCAGAGAAGAAAAAGAAATCAAAGGAATCCAAATTGGAAAAGAAGAAGTAAAATTGTCACTCTTTGCAGATGACATGATATTAGACATAGAAAACCCTAAAGATTCTACCAGAAAACTGCTAGCACTAATCAATGAATTTAGTAAAGTAGTAGGATACAAAATTAATGCACAGAAATCTCTTGCATTCCTATACACTAATAACGAAAAAGCAGAAAGAGAAATTAAGGAAACTCTCCCATTTACCACTGCAACAAAAAGAATAGAATACCTAGGAATAAACCTGCCTAAGGAGGCAAAAGACCTGTATGCAGAAAACTAGAAGACACTGAAGAAAGAAATTAAAGGTGATATAAACAGATGGAGAGACATACCATGTTCTTGGATTGGAAGAATCAACATTGTGGAAATGAGTATCCTACACAAAGCAATTTACAGATTCAATGCAATCCCTATCAAATTATCAAAGGCATTTTTCACAGAACTAGAACAAGAAATCTTACGATTTGTATGGAAATGCAAAAGACCCCGAATAGCCAAAGCAATCTTGAGAAGGAAAGATGGAGTTGGTGGAATTAGGCTTCTTGACTTCAAATTATACTACAAGGCCACAGTGATCAAGACAGTATGGTACTGGCACAAAAATAGAAAGGTAGATCAATGGAACAGAATAGAGAACGCAAAGGTAAACCCACGCACATATGGGCACCTTATCTTTGACAAAGGAGGCAAGAATATATAATGGAGGATTTCCTAGGTGGTGCAGTGGTTAGGAATCCACTTGCCAATGCAGGGGACACAGGTTCGATCCCTGCCCCAGGAAGATACCACATGCCGTGGAGCAACTGAGCCCGTGAGCCACAACTATTGAGCCCATGTGCCACAACTGCTGAAGCCCACGCGCCTAGAGTCTGTGCTCTGCAATGAGAGGCCACCACAATGAGGAGACTGTGCACCGCAATGAAGAGTAGCTCCCACTCACTGCAACTAGAGAAAGCCCGTGTGCAGCAACAAAGACCCAACACTGACAATAAAATAAATAAATAAATTTATTTTTTTAAAAAAAGAATATACAGTGGAAAAAAGACAGCCTCTTCAATAAGTGGTGCTGGGAAAATTGGACAGCAACACGTATTAGAAAGAATTTAGAACACTCCCTAACACCATACACAAAAATAGCTCAAAATGGATTAAAGACCTAAATGTAAGGCCAGACACTATAAAATTCCTAGAGGAAAACACAGGCAGAACACTCCATGACATAAATCAAAGCAAGATTCTTTTTGATCCACCTGCTAGAATCATGGAAATAAAATCAAGAATAAACAAATGGGACCTCATGAAACTTAAAAGCTTTTACACAGTGAAAGAAACCACAAACAAGACAAGAAGACCACCCTCAGAATGGGAGAAAATACTTGGCAATGAAGCAATGGACAAAGGATTAATCTCCAAAATATATAAGCAGCTCATGCAGCTTAACACCAAAAAAGCAAATAACCCAATCCACAAATGGACGGAAGACCTAAATAGACATTTCTCCAAAGAAGACATACAGATGGCTAACAAACACATGAAAAGATGCTCAACATTGGAGAAATGCAAGTCAAAGCCACAATGAGGTATCACCACACACCAGTCAGAATAGCCATCATCAAAAAATCTAGAAACAATAAATGCTGGAGAGAGTGTGGAGAAAAAGGAGCTCCCCTGCACTGTTGGTGGGAATGTAAGTTGGTACAGCCACTATGGAAAACAGTTTGGAGGTTCCTTAAAAAATTACAAATAGAACTACCATATGATCCAGTAATGCCACTACTGGGCATATACCGAGAGAAAACCATAATCCAAAAAGAAACATGTACCATAATGTTCATTGCAGCACTATTTACAATAGCCAGAACATGGAAGCAACCTAAATGCCCATCAACAGATGAGTGGATACAGAAGATGTGGCACATATATACAATGGGATATTACTCAGCTGTAAAAAGGAATGAAATGGAGCTATATGTAATGAGGTGGATAGACTTAGAGACTGTCATACTGAGCAAAGTAAGCCAGAAAGAGAGAAACAAACACCATATGCTAACTCATATATATGGAATCTAAAAAAATGGTACTGATGAACCCAGTGACAGGGCAAGAAAAAAGATGCAGATGCAGAGAATGGACTTGAGGACACGGGGTTGTGGGGGCAGGGGGCGAAGAGGAAGCTGGGACAAAGTGAGAGAGTAGCATAGACATCGATACACTACCAAATGTAAAATAGCTAGTGGGAAGTTGTTGTATAACAAAGGGAGATCAATTTGATGATGGGGGATGACTTAGAGGGCCAGGACAGGGAGGGTGGAAGGGAGTCATGGGAGGGAGGGGATATGGGGATATATGTATAAATACAGCTGATTCACTTTGGTGTACCTCAAAAACTGGTACAAGAGTGTAAAGCAATTATATTCCAATAAAGAGCTTAAAAAAAACAAAAAAACCTCTTCCTACAGAGTCCTGCCACTCTTCCCAGCTTCACTCTGCTCAGTTCCCAGATCTACTGGGGGAAGTAAGGTCATTTCTACAGCCTCAGGTCAAGCCAAAATGAGTCTTCTCAAGCCACAATTTTTGGTGCTAATCCTAACCTTCTATAGATATTTCCTCACTTTCTACTGCTATCCATTATATGTACTTCTCTCTGCATCTAGGTAATTTCTTCCCTATCTTTCATCCTCCACGGATCTGTGGGCCTACGTACCATCTCTGTGTGGCCCAGTCAACAGCATACATTGAAGCGAAGGTCCGTTATTACTACATCCTCAGTGTTTACTATGGTCTCCAATCAGCTATTGTCACTGAACTTCTCAGCAACCTTCGGAAAGAAGAGGATTCTACTGACAAATTCTTCACTTCCCAGTTAGCGACTTGTACCCAGGGGCCCCCTCACCCTTAAATCAGTAATCAAAGGGCCTCAGGTAAATCAGAAGGGCCTAGGAGGAGCCCTGATTTCTATCAGCATTTAAACCTACTGTTTTCTACACAGTTCTAAGCGCTTTCAGTGGATTGTCTCAAGGAATTCTCAGAATGCCTAAAGATTATTATTTCCTTTCTACAGAAAGTTACATAACTTGCCCTCAGCACATACAAGCCGTTGGTAGAGCAGCATCCACTCCCAGCATCAGGATAGGGGTGAGGTGGAGAGAAACAGGAAGCCGACGAGGGTATTCCTTCCTCTGTGCAAATGGTGGGACTATCCTGTGAAAAAAATCTGGGCAGGAAGATGCTAGTGCCCTGCTTCTCCCCCTCCTCTTCCTGCTCCCTTCTTCTTCCTCCCCCTACCTTACCTGCTGCGCCCAGGGCCAGGGGCTCCCTGTCTTCCTCCCTCTCTGGCAGGCCCAGCTATGGTTTCACTGGATCATTTTTCAGCTCTCAGTAGCTAAAAGGGTTAACTCGATCTAAAGGGGAAAAGAGAAGGAAACTGTGTTTTGGCATTTAACCTCAAAAGCATTCTTCCAAGCAGTTTTTTTCCATTAATAAAACTGGCCGTTTAAACCTCCGGTTTTCAGAAAACATGTACCATTTACACAGTCACGGAAAAGACAATCAGGGCCTGCCTCTCTCCGCATGCTGACTCTGAGCACTTGCTAAGGAACCTCAGAAGACAAACTGCAGATGGGTTCATGAACTCTTCCCTTAGGAACACAGCATCTTGTTCTTGTCACGTCCGTGGTGACAAGGAGGAGCCACAGCTCTCCTCACACGGAGCAGCCAGGATGGAAGCCGAGCAGAGCCTTCTTCTACCCTGAGAACCCGTGCTGTCACCCTTCGTGTTCCTGGCTGTGCTGGACAATGTGGACGCTGTTGCCACCTCCTGGGCCTCCTTTCCCCTCGCTCCCAGCTGGAGAGCTTTTCTAACATGCACATTTAAAAAGCACAGTCGGGTGAACAGAAACACAGCAGCTTCTGAGGACAAAGTCAGACTAGAACTTTCTGATCTTTTTGTCTTACTTGTTCAGAAAGAAACTCGCACACACCATCTCTGTCTGGTTTTGCTTTGCAAAGGGAGCCAACAAAGTTCATTAAAACCTCCCCACTTTCCCAGGGGCTCAGGCTCAGGAGGGAAGTTGCCAAAATATGTGCCACTCCCTTTTCCTTAAAGAACTGATACTCAGAGAGGGTCAGTTAACACCTTTCTAAAGCAACAAAATGACTTAGTTTCAAATTCTTACAAAAATCACTGACTCTCAGAGTCTTTTTTGGATGTTTTGGCCACGTATTTGCTGGCATTTAAAAAAAAAAATCAACAGGGACTTCCCTGGTGGCACAGTGGTTAAGAATCCGCCTGCCAATGCAGGGGACACAGGTTCCATCCCTTGTTGGGAAGATCCCACATGCCTGGAAGCAACTAAGCCCGTGCACCACAACTACTGAGCCTGCGCTCTAGAGCCTGCAAGCCACAACTACTGAGCTTGCATGCTGCAACTACTGAAGCCTGCGTGCCTAGAGCCCACAAGAAGAGTAGCCCCCACTCACCGCAGCTAGAGAAAGCCTGTGCACAGCAATGAGGACCCAACACAGCCAAGATTAATTAATTAATTTAAAAATTTTAAAAATTAAAAAATCTTTTCTGATCAAAAACAATTATTTTCATCCTTCTATTTGACTGAGAATTTATTTCAGTTTTTCCTAACAATTCCAGTGGCGTTTCAATTTGAGATTGAGCTACAATATTTAGGATGAAACTTCTTGTCCACTGTTGCTGGGCAGGTGCTTCCACCAGGGGTCAGGGAACTGGCAAATTCCCTGGGCTTCTTGAGATCTGCCTTCAGACTGTCAATGCAGGACAGGGGCCACCAATGTTTGCGTGACAAGAGCCCTGCCTCACCCACCTCCACATCTACTCCTGTCACAACGGAAGCACACTGAGATGAGAAGGGAATCATCTAATGCTGGAGTGAATGCATACTATCACATAGTTTATCCTCCTTTTCAGTGTTTAAAATCTCACACACACACACCCACGTTTGCCAAACCCACAGAGCTGCGGCTTAGGTTTCACAATTTAAGTAGCTGATGTCATGTGCTATCTTGTTTCATGGTTTATCACGTTTTGCACAATTGCAGCTGTTTTGCCCCCTCTGAGATGACAGGACGTCGTGAGCTGGTGTGGCACGTGGGTGGGGGTGCAGTGGGGGGGATGTCCCTTACTACTGTGTAATTGAGGACACGTTTTAAGGCTATTAGTACAACCGTTTTTACCGACAAGGGGAACAGGTTGCTGAATATCTAAGGATCAGTGTGGGCATTTCCCTGACAGGACCCTGTAAGAAAAAAAAGACAAGAAATGTATCGCATATCAATATCAGGTTTTCGGTTCAGAGGCTACTGTTGCATAGAAGCCATATTATATGTAAGGATTCCCACTTCTAGACTGTTTTTAAGCTGTCATTTGATCTTCATCTAGACCATGATCCTAAGCCAGCACGAGTCTTTATCATGCTCTCCTGGAGTTACTGACTTATGTTCTAGGATGGGGGTGCGGCTCGCCTGTTCCACATCTGCAGCACCTTGCACACACATGGCATGCCACAGGGCACTGTCACAGGTGTTCCCCATTCGCCCCGCAGATCCACTCCCCACCCTGCTCTGTGCCTGCTTTAGGAGGGGTTCCTTGCCTCCAGCTTCTGGTTGGATTCCACTAGTGGAGCACACTGGCAGGAGATTGGCGGGAGAGAGGGGGAAGAGATCAGAGCCCCTTATGATCAGGCTTCAGTCTGGCAGCAGCTGCATCCCCCTGCTGAAGCCACGGCCAGCAGGCAGCCTCTCCACTGGCTGCAGCTCTCACCAGATCTCACCGATGATTACTCCTTCCCTTTGCCCTGCAGGCCCAGGGTAAAGGCTCCCTCTGTTGCTAGTCTTAGCCGGCATAGGGGGTCTGGGTGGACCTACCCATACAGTATTTGCAAAGACAGGAGTCACTGCATTCTTGCATGCTGAGTGCATGTGAAGAAACTTCTAGAATTCGTTCTCAAACAGTGCTCCCAAAGATCACTGGAAACTGGAGCTGGGAGAAGTCCCTGCTCTTAATTCCTTTTTATTTAGTTTACATAGTGGATTTCCAGGTATGATTATAACTGAACAAAGAGGGTTACCTAATTTTTAAATTTTTTTTTAAATATCGAAAACCACAGATGCATTATGGAATACAAGTGGTTTGACATCAGGGTCCTTGTCTGTCTTGTTCACTGAGACAACCCAAAGTTTGGAGGAGAGTGGGCACAGAGCAGGCTTTTGATAAATATCTACTGAAAAAAATATAAATGAGCAATCTATTAACCCAATGAATCCTCACAACAGCCGTATATAGAAAATGAGGCAGGTATTTTCTCCCACACTTTCCTAGGAGGAAACTCAGCTTTGGAGACTTGACCAAACGCAGGTCACCTGTGCCCACCATGAGTCTTGTCTCAGCAGTTTATTAAGAGTAAATATGCTTGTGCATGTGTTCACACCCTTTCTCGCAACCATGTTAAAAGCTGCCCAGAAACGAATAAACAGCACAAATGACAGAAAATTCGAGTATTTCATGCAGAGGAAGATTAACAAATCTACAGTTAGTAATTTGGTATAAAATTAAAATTAAAAGTCTTTCCTCTAACGTGAGGGCATCCTCATGGTCACCCTCTTCACTCCCTACACTAGGTCTGGGACACTGGTCCCCTAAATGCAGTGCTGTGACCTCTTTTGCCAGATCCTATTAGTCTAATAAATTTCTTCTTTTCTCCCATACCCTTTCTTCTACCTTCAGATTCCCAAATATTTAAGATCCAGAATTTACCCTCAGAATGCCCACTCCCTAACTCAGTGAGAACTGCTCAGTCAATGACCTAAGCCCCTGGACTCTGCAGAGCTTCTGTTTCCTCTAGGGTGTCACCCTTCCTCTTCCTATGCTTCCTCTTCCTCAGGCTGCAGAGGAAAAGGAGAAGCCCAGGGCTCAGAGCTAAACACAGGAAGTGAAGGGGCGCAGGTCTCGTCTGTGGCAGTAAGAAACAAGGAGTCAGTCCAGGGAATGCAGTTGTGGTGAGCAGACCATCAAGCTGTTACTATAAGACCCCTCAGGGCCTGGGCCACCTGCCTCAGGTATAATCCAAAAGATAACTGAGTGCGGGTGGAATGGTCCCAGCAGCTCTAGGTCTGTTATCTCCTCCCGACTTGGGGAGCTCACCGGTTCTGCTTAAACCCAGGACTCACTTTACTCACTCCTGGAGCAGGTGGATGCCCACCTGGTGTGTGATTTCAGAGGAGTCAGAAAACCCTCCCATCCAGAAACCCCACCAACTCGAGGTTCCTTTTGGGTTAATCACCTTCCTTTACAAAGTCTACTATTAAAGAGGAGAAAGAAGTTAACAGGCAATTACACGGTGCTGCACTGGCAAGAGAGCAGACAGAGGCAGGCTTTGAATCTGCTGGAAAATTGGGCCTTTAGGTGCCTTGCTCAAAAAGAGAGGGCTTATCAAATTAACAATCACATATGTTAACATTCCACCTAAAAACAGTGACAGGGAAACAAGAAAATTCTTGAGCTGCTCCATGATTTGAGGCCCTGTCCTGTTCACCCCATAGAGGAAAACAAAACACAACACAACCAACACAGCAGCCTGACTGGGACGACTATTTCATCATGTCGCTTCCTTCCTAGTGGCTGGTTGATACCCAGCCTCCAAGCTGGGGCGTGTGGGAGACTGGAGAAGAGGTCATTGTGAAATGTGGGTGTAAATACCTCTCCCAGTTCATTTGGGACAAGCATGACCTCTGGTATTCTATTAGAGGGCCCTATTGCACACTATATCTGATCAGAATGTGTGTTTGAAATTTTAGCTAAGAAAGCAAAGTCATGATGAATAGCCTTGGGAAGGCAATGTTTTTCTTTCAGCCATGAAAACTGGTTTGCCTTTTACTAGCTGGGTAACTGGGCAGCAAACTCTGAGCAACAGTTTTCTTATAAGCAAATGGGGTAATGCTAATTGACTCACAGGGTGGTGAGGAATAAATCAAGTTAGACAACTTACCTAAGGCTGCTGTTAAGATGCCTGGGACTTTAACAGACCTTCAACAGACAGTAGCTTTGAAATGAAGATGGGTGAGTGTCAGTTACCCTCTAAATCCACTAAGCCTGTAACCTGCTTTAATTATTGCTACAAAAAACTTACAAAAAAACTCCAAGTGTCACATAGCCTATATAATGTTTGCCCAAGTTGTTTTTCAGGAACCTGGAATCAGTTGTGCCCAGATTTGAGCCTGAGCCAGTAAGGACTGATTAAGACCACCAACACTCCAACTGCGCATTCGCAAGTGTCCGTTCCATGACCTATTGACATCAGACGGTCCAAAGCTCACCCTCAGAAGGCACGAACACCACCATTTTCTGAACATGTAGCCCATGGGAAAGCCTGTCACTTAGTTGCACCTGCACAGGACAATGATTACCTCACCTTTTCTTATTTCCAACCACCTTCCCCCATACTCCCCATGCCTCAGCTTTATCCCATAAATATCTCAAGCTTCTCGCCTTGAGGGAAGCAGATTTGAGATTTGTTTTCCCATTTTCCCTCTTGGCTGTCTCATGAATAAACCCTTTCTCTGCTGCAAACCTCAGCATCTCAGCGTTTGTCTTGCTGCATGTCAGGCAAATGAACCTGGCTTGGTAGCAGCTTTTATTGTTACTTGGGTGTTCAGAGAGCAGCCTGTAGGCATGGGACACAGGCTTCAGGAAAAAGTTCTTCTAGGCGAGTTGTATGGATGGATGCAGAAAGCTTGGGTACAGGTAAGCCCCCTGTACTCCCTTGGGGAAATTCAGGTGACAAGGCCAAGAGTGCTGGGAAGGGTGGGAAGAGGACCTTGTTAGCACAGGAACACGAGACTCCAAACAGCAGAAGGGTCTGGCTCCCAGTGGCAAGTAAGGGAATCCATGTGGGTGAAGCCCAGAGCCCAATCATTTCCTTCCTTCCCCACCTACACCCTGCCCCTGGCATTGGCGACTCCCACATGAGGGGTACAGAGGCCAATGGGGACCTCAGGTCAAGGCCAGGTGCATGAAAGGGAATAAGAAAGACATGGGGCAGGAGGGCACTGAGGGCTCAGCACAGGGCCTCCAGCTCACTCCATCAACTAGAGCCCAAAGGACAATGATCCCTGGAGAAGCGGTCATACTTGTTCCCAACCTGCCTCAGGGACACATCATTCACCTATACGTGCAGTTTATCCGAGTTCAGCCTACATCCATGCCTCCAAGAATGCAGGAAAACCTGATCAGCCTTCCCTCCACTACTTAATCTCCCCTCAACCCAGGAGTTTACTGATGCAAAGTCTCCTTCCTCTCTCAGTCTAGTTTCAGGGGATGGCCTGAGACGTAGAGGAGGCTGAACCCCTCACCTGGTAGAGGAGGATGCTGGTGTTCTAAAGGTTAGGAGACCTTCCCAGTCACACACCCAAGTGATGGCACAGCCTGGACGGAACACAGTATCTTAGTCAACTCCATTGTGCTGCATGCAGATACTAGTCCCTGCAACCCCCAAGAAATGTGATCATTCTCACAGCATCCTGCAGGTGACACACTTCAAAGTCTGGAATCATATCCAGGCTCTAATTGCAGAATGATCCTAGACAAGCCACTGAGCCTCACAGAACCTCAGCCGCATCATCCGTAAATTAACACAATAATCTGCATGGGTTTCCTTGAGGTTTAAATGAGCTAGTATCTAATATAACTAGTCTGTGCCCCCAACATGAGAGATACGCAGTGCTGCTTACTACTGTCATTAATTAAGCCGTGATCAGCCACTGAACTTCAGATTGCTGGAGAAAGCAGGAGGGTCCAGGAATCTGGGGAAAGAAGACTCTTCTGAGGAGGAGAAAGCAAAAGCCAGTAGGCTTCACGTCTTTGGTAATTCTGAGGCCTGCTAAACTCAAGATCCTACGGGGGAACTGGGTCCAAGGCCAGAGGAGAATAGAGAGCTCAAACCTTTAAGTTCCTCTTGGCTGTTTTATCATGTTCTTTCTCAAGCATTTGACCTTGTAACATAGGGGACTCAGGGTCAGTAGGAAGAGCACCGAAAGTGACAGGCAGTGCAGCAGAGCTGTCTTTGGGATGGAAGCAGAATCCCCGGGACAGCGGCATCCTCGCTGGGATGATAAGGACCTAATAATCCTTATATAATGACTCCAAACTTCAAAAAAAAAAAAAAAGCAGAGATTCAAGAGGAAGAAAACTAACCCTGAAAATTATTCAATATCAAATTACAGCAACTGATTCTTTGTCAACAGCCATAGAGCTAACAAAAGCTGCTGAAACGAGATGGTCTATGTCAGAATTCCAGCTGCTGCCCTATTGACCAAGACACATTCACATGTTTTTTGAATTATTATTGTCCTAAATTTAATTTGCAAAAAAAAAAAAACTTTCTTATGAATATTTTTTAAAGGGAAGATTGGAGGGAAAAAAAAACTCATAAATTTTAAGGACCAAAGCCAACTTAAAAAGCTGAGTGTTTGATCTACAGAAAGATAACCTGGCTTCACTCTAAAAATTGTGAATTCAACATTTAGCCCTTTCAATGAGAAAGAAAAGAAAGAGAAGGGAGCATGTTTGTTCTAATATTTAACTCTTCACAAGGTACAACCCGCATATGGAATCATTAGATGTCAAAAATGAGAAAGCACTTTGTAAACATGGGCTTATCAAACCATGTTCTCGGGTCCATTCCTGCTCCAAAGTACAAAGAGCGAAAGCGTATGTGTGTTGAAACAGAGAGAAGCTGAGAAGGACTACATTTGGGGCTCTCCTGATGTCTTTCTTCCCTCTACTGGAGAGGGACCCGCATATGTGTGTGGTGTGTACACTACGGGGCTGGAGGTGGGGGTGGTATGGTGGGAACTCTGGGAGCTTTAGGACCCAGGGGCCATGGCTTGGCAGGAGAGAAATGTAGCTGGGCCCAGTTGTTATCTACACGTGTCTGCTAACTCTGAAACTCCTCTTGCATGTTTCCTGCCTACCTCTGTTACTATGTAGCCCTTGTAACTCTAAGAACAGTCCAGAGGCCATGAAAGAAGAATATCCAATCAAATCACATTCTACCTTCCTTGTTACCTTATTTGGGGGACAGAGAAAGCCTAATATATATAGAAAGTTAACAAAAAAGTATAAAAGAAGTTGCCCTGCTTTGTTCAGGGCTCAGCCTTTGGATACTAATCTGCTGGGCCAGTGCCCACACAAATAAACGCTGCTTCCTGCGTATAGCCTTGGTGTCTTGCTTCACTCTGTAAAATCCTGCAACAGTGGGAGCGCAGGAAGGTGAGGGAAGGGAGAGTGGGAAGCGGAAAGACTAAAACTTCTCTTTCTCAAGCTTGAAATAAAGCTTCCTTATGATCTACTGCCAGCTTATGATCAGGCCCCAGCACAGGCAGGAGCAGCAGACAGGCCAACTCTGACTTCACCAAGTGGAACTTCAGTCTAAAAGTGCTAATCAAACATTTTCTCTGCAGAATCTGCTGGTAAAGAGTTACCTCCAGCATGGACTCAACTATGAACTCATCTCCCAATGGTCAGGGTCCTCTCTCTGAGGCTATTTTATGATCTTAGTTTACAAGATAGTCAGGCATTGGAAGGGTAATAATTTTGAAATACCAGGGCCCTAGACTTGATTGGCACCAAATAACCCAGAGAGACTTCCAAGAAATAGAAAAGTGATCTAAACCAGTGAGCCTTAATCTGGGGTCTTCAGATACTAAAGGCCCCTTGAAAGTAGTAAAAAAAAGTTTGAGAAACTTCTTTCAGACTATACTTCAAAAAAAACCCTGTATCTTCATTTGCCTATTCTAATGCTACAAACACTAGACTCCCAAGGCTTTTTTGCTTTTAGCTAAAATTATGTCAATTTTAGTACATAGGTACTTTGTGACTCACCAGGTAATCCAATATTTTAAAAATCCAAACAAAAGTGGTTGTGGTTCCTTACCTGATGAAAGTATTTCTTACTTCACCAAAAATGTTTAAAAATTAGCATTTTCATATGCATTTTACTTTAACATTTCAATATCATTAAGTCAGTAAATTTATAGTTATAGTTCTACCAAATCCCTTGGGAACTGTATTTTCAGTTTAGTTCTAACACAAATGTTTTAAAGGCTGACAGCTGTTCTGGGAGACTGGCTAGTATCCTTTTTGAATGCTGAGAATTTTAATGAGGATAAAATCTAAATCTGAAACTATACCATCTCTGCATGAGTAAATGGACATCCTCCACCTCCTCTTCCATCTTTATAGTGATTTTTACTAAACACAGGGAGCTTTACTGTACAATGGAGAAAAGATAGTCTCTGCAATAAGTGGAACTGGGAAAACTAGACAGATACATGGAAAAAATGAAATTATAGCATTCTCTAACATCATATACAAAAAAAAAAAAAAATTCAAAATGGATTAAAGACCTAAACACAATACCTGAAACCACAAAATTCCTAGAGGAAAACACAGGTGGAACACTCTTTGACATAAATCATGGAAATATTTTTCAACTTACCATGGTTTCATCAAGACATAATACTATCATAAGTCACGGAAGATCTGTATATAACATATCAGAATTGATTTTTCTATTCTACTGTTGATGGATTTTTTATGTTATTTTCAGTTTGGAGATATTATGAATATTTTGTTATATGTCAAAAATATCAATGTGATAATTCTCACTTCTTAAATATAAACCATTATGCAACCATTTAAAAAAAGATTTTACATACAAAAATCTGCATAATTAACGTGTACAATTTGAGTTTAGAGATAAGCATAGTGATTTTAAACAGTGATAACGTCGATGTACTCAGACTTTTTTCATGTAGATTTCTTTTGAATAAAGTAAGGTATAGCCATAACTTGTAAAGATGTGTACAAAGAAGATGAAGGGCATTGATGGAACAGATGTCTTCCCTCCCCTTCTCCCATATGCCCAGGGTAATTGAGATTTGTTTTGAAGTCACTCCCCAAGCAACTGGATTCTACATAAAGTTGTAGGGGTTGGTACATAGTCAGCCCAGGAGACGTCAGATTGTTCTTTGCACTTTGCTGACACATCAGCAATCTGGAAATTGTCCTGAGTAGTAGCTTTGGCATTTTCCACACCTGGGCCAATGAGGACAGCAGGCAGGGTAAACCCTTCTTGTTCAAATGGCAGCATCTTGTTCCCTAATGATCTTGCCTGCCAAAGGATCTAGAGGCCTTGATTTCTCAAGAGAGAAGATGCTACATATGGTGGATCTAAGCTACTTTCTTTTTCTTGTGAATTTTGAAATATACAGCTTAGAAAACTCCTATCTGGGAAAGAATGTTTTATATTAGCATCTATCATTTAGCTTGTTGTAATGCGCTTAGTAGAGGAAATAAGGAAATGATGGTTCTTAATCAAAAGCATAGTAAGACAAAGCATGTATACAATGTCCCACAGATTCCACAGAATAGCAAAGAATCCTTGGTCTTTTCTGGAACTTCACAGTTTAATTCAACAGGCTGATTGCTATGTAATTATAAAACTCTGATGATTTATTTAGTACTGTCTTGAAATCAGACCTTGAGTTAAGCACTTGGTGTAAGATTATCTGAGACGTTATGTCAAAAATCAGGAGCAAGTGATCTGGGAAAGTGAGACAGAGAAGGAGGGAGAGTTCAGGTAAGGGTGCATTATGTGTCTCTCTGTCTCAGTCTCTGTCCCCTCCCCTTTTCTTTCTCCTCTTTTAGATCACTCTGCAGCCAATGGCCATGTAACTGAGCTTGGACAGAAAAGGAGTCTCCAGCCCCAGTCAAGTCTTCAAGGGCTGCAGCTCCAGCTCACAGACCCTGGGCCAGAACTACCCAGCTAAGCCACTCAAACCTTCCTGAGATTCAAACACTGTGTGAGATAATAAATTTGTTGTTTTAACCTGCTAGATTCTGGGGTAATTTGTATTGCAGCAATAGATAACTAATAGTGTTCATATTAAGTAGAATATTAAGTGGTAAAAAAATACCAGATTTTCAAAGAATACTTGATGACATGAAAGAGTGATGAGTATACAATATTAGGTGGAAGCAGCAGGAAGCAGAACCATCTGTGCAGTGTGTCTTGCGTAAATGTTTTTTTTTTTTTTTTGTCTGATTAGCACACCCTCCTTGTTCCACTAAAAGAATTTCCCTTCCTCATAGGAAAATAACTCCATGTGTTTCAAGTAGTGCTGACTCTGACCTACATAGGCCAAACAAGTGGATCAGATCAAATTTAAGTTCCTCATTCCCTCAGCACATCATGAAAGACAGATTAATGAGAACAATTCCTGGGCTTTTTCTTCCTAGAGTTGTTTAGGGAGAGAAGGGCCTTAACTTCCAAAGAAGTTAAAGAGGGCAAAGGTATCAGATGCCCTGGACTGAGTAGTTCTCCAAGTCAGAATCAACCTTAGAATTTTCAGTTAGGAGCCGATAAACTCTTTTTGCTTAATTGAGATTGGAATTCTGTTGTAATACACAATATTATCCAAAATTTTTATAAAAATAAATAAAATTACTTGCACAGAATATGGTAGAATCTACCAAATGTTAACAGTGGTTCTATCTAGATTCGTGGTTTCAAATTAATGAACTTGCTGCAGCAGGATTTTTTATTTTATTTATTTATTTTTTAGCTCTTTATTGGAATATAATTGCTTTACATTCTTGTACCAGTTTTTGAGGTACACCAAAGTCAACCAGCTGTATTTATACACATATCCCCATGTTCCCTCCCTCCCGCGACTTTCCCCCAACCCTCCCCATTCCGGCCCTCTAAGGCATCACCCATCATCAAGTTGATCTCCCTTTGTTATACAGCAGCTTCTCACTGGATATCTATTTTACAATTGGTAGTATATACATGTCTATGCTACTCTCTCACTTCGTCCCAGCTTCCCCTTCGCCCCCCACACCCCCAACCTCGTGTCCTCCAGTCCATTCTCTTGCACCAGGATTTTTAAAACACAGATTCTCAGGCTTCACACTCTGAAACTTTGACTCAGTAGTTCTGGATTAGAGACCAGAAATGTGGATTCTTAACAAGCTCTCTATATAATAATGATCAATAAACAGCAGTGGAAACAACTGAGTCTACAGGAGTAGATTATAAGTGAATATTTCTTTTCCTCTACATATATTTTCCAATTTTATAATGAACAAGTATTATTTGGGTAATGAGTACATTTCTTAAAAGGACAACTGTTAGTAACAATAATGTTTAACTTTTGACATGAAATTTTTATTGAGGAATCAAATACTCTGTTAGTTAATAGATCAGCAGAAATAAAATACTGAGACATGTATTCACTGTGATAGTAAGCATTTTCTTATCTCTGATGAAGAACATGGTCCAGCCACTGGGGCAAAATATACAGCAGAAGGGGGAGAGAACCCAGCTCCCCAGGGCTTTTCTTATCTCTCAAAAAGTGGATGAGGGTCACATCAGGTCAGAGGAGTCTTGAGTCTCCTCACACTCAGGGTTCTATTTCCTGCTAATGCCAGAAGCGCATCACTAATCCTAACTCCAGCCCCTTCCCTACAAGACAAAGAAACTTCCCCGTGATAGTCACACAGACTTACCATCCTTCCTGGTCGTATTTCTTCTTTTTAAGAAACCACAAGAGTTCTACGACTGCCCAAGGGATTTCTTGCCAAGGGCTGACAAAGGCAGCAGACCTATCCAATGCCCATCTTCACCATGTTTAAATCTGTGCTTTGTCTACATGTTGATTTTAAAAATTGAAAACAAATAAGGAACACTTATATTGTTATATCTATGTAATATTGATCACTACAGGGCCAAGCAATGTCCTGGGATTGCATTTCCATCTCTCACATCCAAATGACCTCAAAGTTTAGATCTAATGGCTTCTCCCTTACTACAGGCTATTCATTCTTCAAAATCATCAGCATTTTTGTTTGTTTGTTTCAAATTTGGACCTTGGCTTTAGGATGTAGATTTTATTTTATTTTAATTTATTTTATTTTATTTTATTTTATTTTTCACAGAGTTTCTAAATACTCTCTTGGTTGTTCCTGAGTTCCAGTCTCCTTATATCCCCCATATTCTGCCTACTGGCATCTCATATCCATTTCCTTCTAGGATATCCTCAAGTGACTTCTCCAGAAATAGTGCATGAGAAGAAATGTCTGAGCCATTGAATGTATGAAAAGTCTTCATTTTTGTTGACAATGAGTCATATTTTGTCTGGCTATAAAAGTATAACTTTGAAATCATTTTACCACTAGTTTTTTCTTGAATAGGAAGACTGAGTAAAAGCTCTGTGTATGTATAGCAGAGTTTATCCATTAACAAGATTTTAGAAGGAAAGATGAAAAACATAACTAATTACTCAGCCATAAAAAGGAATGAAATTGGCTCATTTGTAGAGACGTGGATGGACCTAGAAAGTGTCATGCAGAGTGAAGTAAGTCAGAAAGAGAAAAACAAATATCATATATTAATCCATATATGTGGAATCTGAAAAAATTGGTATAGATGATCTTATTTACAAAGCAGAAATAAAGACACAGACATAGAGAACAAATATATGGATACCAAGGGAGAGGAGGGGTGTGGAATGAATTGGGAGATTGGGATTGACACATACACACTATTGGTACTATGTATAAAATAGATAACTAACGAAAACCTACCATATAGCACAGGGAACTCTATTCAATGCTCTGTGGTGACCTAAATGAGAATGAAATTTAAAAAAGAGGGATATATGTATACGTACAGCTGATTCACTTTGCTCTACAGTAGAAACTAACACAATATTGTAAAGCAACTATACTGCAATAAAAATTTTTAAAAAGAAAATGAGAAAGAAAAACATAACTGAAAAGCATTGGCGCACATACTAGTAGCCTCCAGTTTTCCTTGTATGTGCATGTTCAAGTTCTTCAGGGAAAAAACTTCCCAGTTTTTATTCAGGAGGTAAATTCCAGCCACCTGCTCTCAAATGGAGACATAAGAGAGGGAGTGGGAAGCCAGTGGGCACAGGTTTTCATAGGCAGACTTTTAAGTAAACACCATGACTTCAGCACTCCCTTCTCTACCTGCTAACAAGGTCACAACGTTGGGGGGTTTGCCATAGTAAAAAACTCCCTCTATCACTGCATTTTGCCACCTTAGGTTACAAATTCCTCCTCTTTTATCTTTCCCAACTTGCAACAGTAATTGAAATATTTCATCTGTTGATACCTCCAACCCATTATCTTTACTTTTATTTGATTTTTTAAATTATTTGTTGGTTATTAGTTTAATGAAGCAATGAGTAGAGACAAAAAATATATCCTCAGTTTTCCATCTTGAATAAGAAGCTGCCTTCTTAGGAAGAGATTTTAAGATTGGCAATAAATGGAGCAGCTACTGTATAAACTCTAGTGACATCTTTTAATCACATGATTTAGAGTAAAGGTGAGA
Source organism: Hippopotamus amphibius kiboko (assembly GCF_030028045.1). Lineage (NCBI taxonomy): Eukaryota > Metazoa > Chordata > Mammalia > Artiodactyla > Hippopotamidae > Hippopotamus > Hippopotamus amphibius. The sequence goes on along the minus strand of NC_080200.1, from coordinate 35,678,269 downwards.
AATCCTTATTAAGATGAAGATGGAGATGAAGGCCAGGGATTAGCTAATAACTAGGCTCATACATATGCATTCTGAATCCACAAGAGGTATTAGACAGTTCCAGCCACCCTGGTCTGAGAGCCTGGGGCCTCTCAATTCCAGCTTAGATGGTGAACCAGCCATCACACTGACCTCTTTGACTCCTTTAAGAAGGAAGAGGGGGAATTTAAGGTATTTGAGGATTTCCTCTACAGTTTATAAACTATTTCTATTCTAAAAATAAATGTTATCAGCTTAAAATAGACTGTTGTAACTATAAGGTGTTTTAGATAAGCTTAATGGAAATCACAAGAGAAAAACCTGTGGTAGATACATAAAAGATAGAGAATGGAATAAAAGCATACTACCAGAGGACTTCCTAGGTGGCGCAGTGGTAAAGAATCTGCCTGCCAATGCAGGAGACACGGGTTCTAGCCCTGTCCTGGGAAGACCCCACATGCCATGGAGCAACTAAGCCCGTGCGCCACAACTATTGAGCATGTGCTCTAGAGCCCATGAGCCACAACTACTGAGCCCATGTGCCACAACTATTGAAGCCCATGAGCCTAGAGCCCAGGCTCCACAACAAGAGAAACCACTACAATGAGGAGCCTGTGCACCACAATGAAGAGTAGCCCCCGCTCGCAGCAACTAGAGAAAGCCCATGTGCAGCAATGAAGACCCAATGCAGCCAATAAATAAATTAAATAAATAAATAAACTTATATTAAAAAAAAAAAAGCATACTACCAGAAAAAAAATCATCAAATCACAAAGGAAGACAACAAGAGAGGAAGAAAGGAACAAAAGAACTATCAAATAGTCAGAAAATAATCAATAAAATGGCAAAAGTAAGTCCTTACCTATCAACAATTACTTTAAATCCAAATGGATTAAGTTCTCCAAACAAAAGACATGGAATGGCTGAATGGATTTTAAAAACAAGCTCCAACTATATATTCCTATAATGGACTGCTTTAAGGACACACAAGCTGAAAGCAGAGATGGATAAATACATTCTACACACATGGTAACAAGAAGAGAGGAGGGTGACTATACTGATAGCAGACAAAATAGACTTTAAGTCAAAAACTTCACAAGAGACAAGCAAGGTCATTATATGATAAAGGGGTCAATTCAGCAAGAGAACAAAACAATTGTAACTGTAAGTGTACCTAACAGAGGAGCACCTAAATGTATGAAGCAAATGTTAACAGAAATGAAGAGAGAAACACACTACAATACAATAATAGTAAGGGACTTCAATACCCCATTTTCAACAATAGATAGATCAGAGAATCAATAAGGAAACAGTGGACTTGAACAACACTATAGACCAAATGGACCTAACAGATATAAACAGGACATTTTATCCAACAGCAGCAGAATACACATTCTTCTCAAGTGCAACACAATACATTCTCCAAGACAGATCATATGTGTTAGGGCAAAAAACAATTCTTAAATTTAAAATTGAAATATATTGTATAAAGTATCAAGCATCTTTTCTGACCACCATGCTGAGAAACTAGAAATCAATAACAGGAGGAAAACTGGGAAAATCACAAATTTGGGAAAATTAAAAACATACTCCTAAAAAACATATGGGTCAAAGAAGACATCAAAAGTAAAGTCAGAAAATATCTTGAGACAAACAAAAATGGAAGCACAACATGTGAAAATTCACAGAATGCAGTGAAAGCAGTTCTAAAAGACAAGTTTAAAGCAATGGAAAACAGAATGGAGGTTCCTCAAAAAATTAAAAATAGAACTATATGATCCAGCAATCCTGCTTCCAGGTATTTATGCAAAGAAATTCAGATTAGAATCTTGAAGAGACACCTACATTCCCATTTTCATTGCAGCATTATTCACAATAACCAAGATATGGATATAACCTAAATATCCATCAACAGATGAATAAAGAAAATGCAGTATATATTATACATATGTGGAATACTATTCAGCCTTTAAAAAAAAAAAAAGGAAATCTTGCCATCTGTAACAACATGGATGGACCTGGAGGACATCAAGTGGAACAAGCCAGACACAGAAAGACAAATACTCTATGATCTCACTTACTTGTGGAATCCAAAATAGTCAAATTCATAGAAGCAGATAGTAGAATGGCGGTTGCCAGGGGGTGGAGGGGTGGGGAAATGAGGAGGTGATGGTTAAAGTGTACAAAGTTCCAGTTATGCGGGATAAGTAAGTTCTCGAGACTTACTATACCATGCAGCATAGTACCTACAGCTAACAACACTATATGGTACACTTAAGATTTGCTAAGAAGGTAAATCTTATTCTCACCCCCCAAAATAATGATGATGATGATGAAAATAAGAATAAAAAAAAAAAGAGCAAGAGAAAACTTTGGAAAGTGATACATATGTTTATGGACTTGATAGTGATGGGTTCACAGGTGTGCACTTATCCCCAAACCCATCAAGTTGTATATATTAAATATGTTTGGATTTTTACATGTCAATCATACCTTAATAAACAATTTTAATAAACAGATAATAAACAAGAATTTTGTTGTGGATTTATCTGTTGTGGTTACTGGATCATCTAAAACAAAGGGGATTGGGACTTCCCTGGTGGCTCAGTGCTTAAGAATCAGCCTGCCAATGCAGGGGTCAGGGGTTCAAGCCCCAGTCCAGGAAGATCCCACATGCTGTGGAGCAACTAAGCCTGTGCGCCACAACTACTGAGCCCATGTGCTGCAGCTACTGAAGCCTGAATGCCTACCTAGAGCCCATGCTCCACAACAAGAGAAGCCAACACAATGAGAAGCCTGTTCACCACAACGAAGAGTAGCCCCCGCTCTCTGCAACTAGAGAAAGCCCATGGGCAGCAACGAAGACCCAATGCAGCCAAAAGTAAAAATAAATAATAAAATAAATCTATAAAATAAAATAAAAAATAAAACAAAGGGGATAACTCTAGCACTGAGGTAGGAGGCTCTGGGGGTTACATTCCTAAATGAGGTTTCTATTTTTTTTTTAAAGAATGAATTTATTTAAAAAAATGATTATGTGTATGTATAATTCCAAAAACAGTGATGGAAAAAATGTTCTGCTGCCACTGGGTTTTCTCTTTCCTCCCGTCTTCTGTCCAAGTCCACACATTTCCCCTCTAGGAGCAGCCTGGACCCCTCTTGCCTCTTCTCTGCCCTCATGGTTCTTCAGTGCTGGACTGTCTTCCAGACCCTCTGAAGAGTGCTCGGCCTGCCCTGCTCACACCTATTAAACTCTCCTCTCCTTCTTTACCTTCTTTCCAAGATGTCACCTGCTTTTCCCTCAGGCCCTTATCTAACACCTCACTCCCATGACTGCAGATTGCAGAACTGGTTGGCCCTGCCCTGTATTTTGTAGTCTTTCTTCCACCTAAATGAGGTTTTTAAAGACACCACTGTCATTAAAAGTCCACCCACTGTTCCCTACTTCTATGAACACATCCAGATTTTAATAATTCTTAACTCGGCATTCTATTCAGTTAAATCCCTCTGGATAAAACCAAATAAAGTCCTACTGACTTTGGTTTAGAAAGAAAAACATAACCCCACAAACTGCTTTGGAAATAATTCTAGAGCTCTAAATAGGAAGCTTTTAAGTGTAATTTGTCCTGATGAAATGATCACACCTTAGAGCTGAATTTCCCTCTCATTTTGATGCCTAAGTTTAATCTTCTTTGGCTGTAATACTGAGTGGTAAACACTGAAGACTGTTTAACTCATTCAGTATTTTTAGATCACATATACCCAGTGATAATCGCTGATTTTATGCATATGTATTTTATATTAACAAATCAGAGGAAGCTACTTCATGGCTCCACTGTTAAGCAAATTAGTGCAGTATTAGAAGAACATTCCCTTTTTCTAAAATTTTCTTTAATATTTTAATTTGAAAGTAAAGTATAAAGTTATATATGGAAAATAAAACACATTCTAAAATATATCTGAACTATAATTGGATGCTGCAGATTTTATAGAAAAATGGATTATAACATTTACGTTGTAAGATTGTTGTAAGCTTTAGAATAATTATAGACATGAACATGCTTCTTCCATTGTAAAGTGTGACACAAATGGAGAATACTATTGTTAACTATGTGGTGATTGGGCTTTTATGGAAGGAAGATTTCTGTAACTGACTGGGGTGTACCAAGTATCTCTGGGTTCAGATGGAGGTAAGAGAGCTAGGAAGAGGCTGGGCAGAGAGGCAGCACCCCTAGTTTTGGAGGTGAAACCCATCTACCCCTCATTTTTTCCCTGGTCTACTCACCTTTGCAAGTAAAACTCATCAAACTCAAAGCCAATGGGATGGGAAACCACAATCAGGTATCAGAAGGGCCTCCACCAGTTTAATCCATTTCTTGGAAGGGTCAGTCAGGAGGAGGGGGTGAAACACAGGCTACCTACCAATACACAGTAAGAGACTCCAACAGACTGTTCTCACAAAGGCCAGTTAAGTCTGTGGGCAATGTAAGGACAAAAGCAAATTAAAAATAAGAGGCTTAACAACCTAAATGCCCATCAACAGGCACATATATACAATGGAATATTACTCGCCCATAAAAAGGAATAAAATTGAGTTATTTGTAGTGACTTCGATGGACCTAGAGTCTGTCATACAGAGTGAAGTAATCCCGAAAGAGAAAAACAAATACCATATGCTAACACATATATATGGAATCTTAAAAAAAAAAATGGTACTGATGAACCCAGTGACAGGGCAAGAATAAAGATGCAGATGTAGAGAACGGACTTGAGGACATGAGGTGGGGGGTGAAGGGGAAGCTGGGATGAAGTGAGAGACTAGCACTGACATATATACACTACCAAATGTAAAATAGAAGGCTAGTGGGAAGCTGATGCATAACACAGGGAGATCGACTTGATGATGGGTGATGACTCAGAGGGCTGGGATGGGGAAGGTAGGAAGGAGTCTCAGGAGGGAGGGGATATGGGGATATATGTATGGATGCAGCTGATTCACTTTGTTGTACAGCAAAAACTGGCACAACAGTATAAGGCAATTATATTCCAATAAAGAGCTAAAAAAAAAAAAGAAGCTATAAGGGTTAAGGCAGTTTGCAAAAAGTTTGAGGTTACCCAGGGAGTGATAATAACCTAGTCTTTGGCATTTCAAAGATTGCTGATAGGGAGAGGAAATTTTAAACCAAGTTCTCAACAATGAAGAGGAGTTTGTCAGGCAGAATATGGAAAAGAATTTAATAGGGGCCTTCTAGGAAGAGGAAGCAGCCTGTAAAAATGTCGAGATTAAGAGAGATTGGCTAGGATTAACAGATTCAAACCTATCAATTATTTTAGATAGACATTGACCAGTAGTGAGTTTTCTTTGGTTGTGATTAAGTATAGGAACATGAGTGAATTAAGGCTTTCAAATAGTAAAAATATTATTTGGGGATCATAGAGGATAGTAGAAAGATATGAAAAGAAACATTATTATCTAAAGAGAAAAAATGTTTCAGGATTTGCTGCATGTAACCAGCTACATCTTGGAGCCCCTGACATCAATTGATTAGCATTCTACAGCCATTGCTTTGAGGTGCTCCCCTGTATTTTCTGATAGTTGTTATATTATATATATGGATAAATAGGCACATTTTTCTCATTGTATATTTTGGCAATATTCTCCTCCTCATTTGAAATGCCACCTTTGCGGTTTTTTCCTAGGATAGTCCCTTAAGTGGCCTATACAAAAATTATTTTCATGTCTAATCATTTCAGTAGAGTTGATGGGTAGTCTCACCATTGTGTGAATATTTATTCTTGCCTTTGAAAGTTTATTAAGATGACTGAGCTGCTAGAAAGTCCACATTTTCTTAACTATTTTATGGTTCTAATGTCTGGTACTCTGAAATATCATTTTCCATTTTATCTATTCTTTCTCTTATGTAGGTCATGATTATTACAATCTATTTAAATATGGACATTCTTTAAAATAAATTGGATATTTGTGCTTAAAAAAAAAGCAAATTAAAAATAAGAGGCTTAACAACCTAAATGCCGATCAACAGATGAATGGATAAAGAAGATGTGGTGTATATAAAAATACACATATACATAATGGAATATTACTCAGCCATAAAAAAGAATGAAATGATGCCATTTGCAGTAACAGGGATGGACCTAGAGATTATTGTATTAAGTGAAGTAAGTCAGATAAAGAAAGACAAATATATGATATCACTTACATGTGAAATCTAAAAAAATAAAACCATAAACTTATTTATAAAACAGAAATAGACTCACAGACATAGAAAACAAACCTACAGTTACCAAAGGGGATGGAGGGGAGATAAATTAGGAGTTTGGAATTAACATATACACACTACTATATATAAAAATAGGTAAACTGTATAGCACAGGGAACTATACTCAATATCTTGTAATAATGGAAAATAATCTGAAAAAGTATATATATATATATATAAATTGAGTCACTTTGCTGTACAATTGAAATCAGCACAACTTTGTAAATTAAGGATACTTCAATAAAAAATAATAAGAGGCTTAATTCTCCCGGCTGAAAAGAAGGGAAGAGACAGCCTCTCCTTCCCTTCTCATAGAACATTTACTTTAGAAAACTCATCATTGTAAGTTCTTTCTCTGTCTCTCTGAATGTGCACAAATTTTTAAAAGCTGAATAAGCTTCTTGTCAGTTTTCCAACCCAGGAATGTCTTTCTCAAGGACCTCCTGGAAGTGGAAACATCAAGGAAGATAGTGCCCCAGTCCCTGTGAGAGGATAGGGACCCAACTTGAGTGGGTGCCTTGCTTTAAATTGTAAAGCTTGTTTCTCCTTTAGATAAAGCCAGTTAGCTAACACTAATGGTCATCCCAATTACCAAGTAAATTTAAGATGAACTGGGTGTGACCAATGGTGTTAATTCCTCTTGCTGAGGACTAGTTATTGTTTACCTAGAAAACATTTATGTAACAGGTTGTATCCCCCTGACTATATAAGAGGGTAAGGTTTCCTGTCTTTGCAATTTCTTAGTGGACTGCCTGTGATGCTCGCTGAATTCTGGCTTAATACTTAGTCAATAATAAAACTGTTTTCTTTCTCTTCTACCTCTGTGGAGAGGTTTTCTAGATTGAGAGAAGATTTTGTTTTTAATTATATTTCCTCAACAGCAATTCCATCTGTACATGTGAGCAGTAATTACTTAGCCTGCCTTAGAGAATCACGTAACACAAGATACCCATTGCTATGAACCACTGAGGTAGAATTCGATCTGGAGAGAATTCAAACAGTGGCATGTTTCACAGAGCCATATAAATAAGCTGCAAACACGTTATCATGTAGCCATCATGTTGTATGACTGAGTTTTCCTCTATCAGGTTTCTGTGAAACTTAAGGATAAGGGGCAGGAGATTAAAATGTTTCGGTAAGTGTGTTGTGCACAATTCATGAAGACCAGAGGGCAGGAGGCTTTTTTTTCAAGGTACAAACTCTGGGTTGTTCAAGGGAATGGATTAAATTATAAGTGAACATATTGATTTTTGAAACATTTTGAAAATAGAAAAGTGCCTACTACTCATGGAAAACTTACTAACATTTAGATGCATATCTTTTCAATATTTTCTCCTTGCATAGTTTTGAGCTTGTTTTTTGTTTTTTTGTTGTTGTTGTAGTATAGTTGTATGCTGTATGTTGTATTGTTGTCATCAGACTGTATATACCTTGCTCTTTTTTTTTTAACTAAACATTGACATGGGTCTTCTTCCATGTTTCCAAAACTTCATTGTGTCTACTTGAAAATCGATTGAGTGAATGTAGTAATAATTTATCTAACCATTCCCCCATTGGGAACATTCAAGTTATTTTTACTTCTGTTATTTTTCAATACCAGAAATTAAACTGGAAAGAAAATCTGCATGCAGAAAGCTAAGTCTTAGAATATATTTACAGAAGTCAGGTGCCTTCACCAGCAATTTTCATTCTTTTCTAGGAAAAGAAATAATTTAGCATGTTTCCTGTATTCACTATTTACTCTTGAGAAATGCATGACCATTCCCTTGGGTATCCTTCTCTGGGTTCACAAAGCTGCTTCTTCACAAATTTGACTAACTATAGTGACATCTGGTGGTTTGATTTGATTTAACAACTCATTCCAGCAAATTCTTAAAATTCGCTGCCTCCAGTAGAGGTCAGCAAAGCCCTAAAGCAGCCTCTCCAACGCACCTGTGCATGCAAATCACCTGGGAAGCCTACTAAAATGCAAATTCTAATTCAGTAGGTCTGTGTGTCTAATCAGCTACCAAGTGATGCCTGTGTGGGTGGTCCACGAAGCACAGGAGGAGGAGCCCGGCTCTAGAGCAGTCCTGCTACCTGGGCTGCTGCACACTGGGGTCACCTGGGAGGCTTAGGAGTTTTTAAAGCTCCCCTGGATGATTCTAATGTGCAGCCAAGGTGGAGAGCCACAGCCCTACTCACACTACAACTGCAAAATACATACATCACAGAGCTCCAGCCTGGTGAGCAAGACTTTAGATACTGTCTTCTCCTCAAAATCTCATTTGGTAGATGAAGAACCATAGGCCCAAAGATGACAGCACACTTGATCAACGTCACACCATGGTTTTAGTTTAGTTCAATTTCCACTAAAACATATCTGGGATTTCTATTTTCATCATGTGCTTCAATCACACTCTCTAATGGGATGCTTATGGCTAGTACCTCAGCTGAGGTCAGTCCATGTTAATTCACTTTTCTTGTGGGATGGGGATGTAGGGGGTGTGCTTGAGATTCTCTTCCTTCACAAACAGGGCAGGGAAGATAAAGAGAGAATAACTCCAGTAGATTCTCCCTTGTTATCCCCATCTCGAGAAGGAAGCACATGGATGTGCTCTTTGCCCTTGAACTCTCACCCAGAATCCAGCCCCACTGCCTGAAATAGTCCACAGATCTCAAAAACCATACATCAGCTGCTTAGACTGTTTCATCAATAACTGGAGAGGAATAACACATGTGCAGCTACTGAAGGCTGGATGATCAGGCCACTCCATTAGAAATTCATGGCGAAACTTCAGGACAAAATGGGGAACTCAAGACGAGCCCAGCATACCCAGCATGTTGTTTATTCTGGACCCATCAAAGGACTCCATCGCTTCTATCCAAGCTAAGTTCTCAGGCAAAAGTCCCTTCTGAGTGCCCCTGCCAGGAGCAGGGAGCAAGCGCTGTCCTCCAAGCCCTATATCCTTGTCTTTAAAAACGAACTCTGAAAACAGAATTGTGCTGCAGTCTCTCTCAACATAGGCAAGCGAAGATGACTCTCTAGGCCCTTCATTCCCCTCCAAGTGCAGCTTCATTTCTCAGCTCCCCTTTATAGCAGAACTCCTGAGTAGAGTTGTCTATACATGTATCTTTTTTTTTATATCACCCACTTTTCTTCCAATTTTTTTTTTCAAATATTTATTTATTTATTTTATTGGCTGTGTTGGGTCTTTTTTGCTGTGCGCGGGCTTTCTTTAGTTGCGTTGAGTGGGGGCTACTCTTCATTGTGGTGCGCGGGCTCCTCGTTGCCATGGCTTCTCTTGTTGCGGAGCTCGGGCTCTAGGCACATGGGCTTCAGTCGTTGCAGCACATGGGATCAATAGTTGTGGCTCATGGGCTTAGTTGCTCTGCGGCATGTGGGATCTTCCTGCAGCAGGGATCGAACCTGTGTTCCCTGAATTGGCAGGTGGATTCTTAGCCACTGTGCCACTAGGAAGCCCCTATACTTGTATCTTCACTTTTTACTTCTTACTGTGATTTCAACCCATACTGATTAAGTGCTCACCCCTACCACCCCCCTGAACTTGATCTTGTCCACAAACCAGTGGTCTCCATCTTAATTGACCTATTGAAGCATTGCTAAAGCAGGTAATCGCCACCCCACCCCCCTCCTTTGAAAACTCTTCAGATATCACTGGAAGTCTCTTCATCTCTATCAATGACCCTTCCTCCCTCTTCCAACATCTCAGAGCTCAGTCTTCAACTCTTCTATGTTTCTACTTTTCTCCCATTGGATGGTCTCACTCAGATCCAGGACTTTAAATAGATCTAGATACTCAAGAATCTCAAATCCACATATTTATCCCTGGTCTTTCCCCTAAATTCTCAGCCCATTTCTCTAGCTATCTATGCTCAGTGAGCCCCTCACCCCTGTCAGCCCTCCCTCCAGCCTTCCTCATTTTGATAAACATTCACTAGGTTTGTCAGACTTAAAATATAGGAGACTTTCTATTTACACCCACATCCAATTCATCAAATTGGACTCGAACTTTCAAAGCCACCACCTTTCACCACTTCCACTACCACCATCTAGATGAAAGCAACCATCACTGTCCACCTGAATCACCGCAATAGTCCTGTACATGGACTCCCTGATTCCTTTTTCACTCTTCAGTGGTCAGGCCTCTGGAGAGCAGCCAGAATGCTCTTCCTAAAACATAAATCAGATCTGTCTCACTCCTGCTTCAGTGGCCTCTCATAATACTTTGAATAAAACCCAAACTCCTTGTCACATCTCACAAGGTCTAAAACATCTGGCTCTCGCCTATTCCTGTAGCTGCAACTCCTTTCATTCTCTGCCTCATTCCCTTCAGTTTGGCCAAACTATCCTGCTTGCTTTTCCTAGGACGGGCCAAGCTGACTCCCTCTGGAACATCCTTCTAGACATTCACAGTTTTCATAGTCTCCCATAGTCCCAATCTACTCAAATATCACCTTCCCAGAGAGACTTTCCCTGACTCCTCTCTTAAATCACCACACCATTTGCCTCCTTACTCTCCATCTCATTTACATGTTTTTTTTATATTCCTTCTTACATATATGTCAGGAAAAGTATTTACTTATTGTTTTCTCCCTGCTAGAATACAAGCTCCATGAGGGCATAGAGATATTAATATGCCCAGCACCTAGAACTGGGCCTGGGACCTAGCATGTGCTTGATAAGTGTTTGTGAGGTGCTTGTAAAAGAATGAATTTAGAACATTCCCTAACACCATACACAAAAATAGCTCAAAATGGATCAAAGACCTAAATGTAAGGCCTGACACTATAAAACTCTTAGAGGAAAACATAGGCAGAACACTCCATGACATAAATGACAGCAAGATCTTTTTTGACCCACCTCCTAGAGTAAAAGAAATAAAAACAAAAATAAACAAATGGGACCTAATGAAACTTAAAAGTTTTCTCACAGCAAAGAAACTCATAAATATGATAAAAAGACAACCCTGGGAGTGGGAGAAAATATTTGCCAATGAAGCAACTTACAAAAGATTAATCTCCAAAATATACAAGCAGCTCATGCAGCTCAATATCAAAAAAACAAACAACTCAATCCAAAAACGGACAGAAGACCTAAATAGAGATTTCTGCAAAGAAGACATACAGATGGCTAACAAACACATGAAAAGATGCTCAACATCACTAATCATTAGAGAAATGCAAATCAAAACCACAATGATGTATCACCTTACACCAGTTAGATTAGCCATCATTAAAAAATGCAGAAACAATAAATGCTGGAGAGGCTGTGGAGAGAAGGGAACCCTCCTGCACTGCTGGTGGGACTGTAAAGTGATACAGCCACTATGGAGAACAGTATGGAGGTTCCTCAAAAAATTAAAAATAGAATTACCATATGACCCAGCAATCCCACTACCGGGCATATACCCAGAGAAAATTATAATTCAAAAAGATACATATACCACTATGTTCATTGCAGCATTATTTACAATAGCCAGGACATGGAAGCAACCTAAATGTCCATCAACAGATGAATGGATAAAGAAGATATGGCACATATATACAATGGAATATTACTCAGCCATAAAAAGGAATGAAATTTTGTTATTTGCAGTGAGGTGGATGGACCTAGAGTCTGTCATTCAGAGTGAAGTAAGTCAGAAAGAGTAAAACAAATACTGTATGTTAACACATATATATATGGAATCTAAAAAAATGGTACTGATGAACTCAGTGACAGAGGAAGAATAAAAACACAAATGTAGAGAACAGACTTGAGGACACAGGGAGGAGCAAGAGGAGAAGCTGGGACAAAGTGAGAGTAGCACTGACATATATACACTACCAAATGTAAAATAGATAGCTAGTGGGAAGCTGCTGCATAACACAGGGAGATCAAATCGATGATTACTGATGACCTAGAGGGGTGGGATAGGGAGGGTGGGAGGGAGACTCAAGAGGGAGGGGATATGGGGATATATGCATAAACACAGCTGATTCACTTTGTTGTACAGTGGAAACTGGCACAACAGTGTAAAGCTATTATATGCCAATAAAGAGCAAAAGAAAAAAAAATGTGAGGTGAATGAATGTATGGAGGGCAGGTGACTGACTGGAAGACTGTCAGCAGGTGAAGGTAGGGACTTGAAAGGTAGGTCCCCCAGAGAAATGAACTCCCAGGCAACAAGTCTCCAGTTCAGGAACTGACCACCCCCTCTGATTTTCAAACATATTAAGTCCTTTTACTGAAAGTTCACTTGGGGATTCCCAGTGACATGTGCATTAAACCAGTCTCTGAATAATGGCTGAAAGCCAAGATTTCACTTACTCTTTTCAGAGAAAAACAGGAAGTAGAAGCAGTCAGGGGACCAGCTCAGGAGCAAAGGTCATGCAGGACAGGGGACCTGCTATGTTTCAATTGAGTTCATCCAAGGATTTAACAAAGCAAAGAAATCTGCACAGGAAACCAGCAATAGATCACAAAGAGAAAACAGAAGCCCACTCGACACCAAGGGACTGTCCTAGAGGGTAATAAATAAGAACAAACCCAAGTCTAATTTTTTTAATTTTAAATTTTTTAATTTACATTAATATTTTAAGTAGTAAGGCTGACAACTTTGAGCATCCGTGTTATATGCTGTTGTATGTTGTGCATGTGGGGATAGGTCAGATTGTTACTGAGGAAAATATGAGGGCGCAGAAGGGTGTCTCTGCTGCTGGACAGTCGTGGGTGACGTGCTGGCTGAGGTCAATAAGGTCACAAGAGACACACCTGCCATCAGAGTGTCTTTGCACAGACAAGGTGTGAACTAACCTGAATAGAGACTGGACCATTATGAGGCACAGACGTGGCTTCCGACACTGGATCAGACGTCTCACCTCCAACTCCAGTGACCCCCTCCTCACCACGCCCCCTGCCTCTCCCGGCCAGGAACCTCCACCCTCTGATGCAGTATCTAGCCTGTATCTTCCTTCCAATTACCATGACTTCTTCAATGCTCTGATTCCCCACACAAAGGTGAAAAATTCTCTTTGCTTTCTAATGTTTCTAATATAATACCTCTTCCACAAAGTAACGAATAATTCCTGGTCTAGATCTGGGCTGCCCAATATAGTAGCCACTAACCATACATGGCTATTTAAGTCTGACTTAAAGTTAAGTAGAATTTAAAGTGTAGTTCCTCTCAGGGAGTTCCCTGGCAGTCCAGCGGTTAGGACTCAGTGCTTTCACTGAGGTGGCCCAGGTTCAATCCCTGGTCAGGGAACTAAGATCCCACAAGCTGCACGATGCAGCCAAAAACTAATTTTCAAAAAAAAAAAAATTGTGGTTCCTCTGTCACACTATCCACATTTCATGTGCTCACACTCCACGTGTGGTGGCTCCTGTCCTGCACGGTGCAGATACAGAATATCTCCACCATCTCAGAAAATTCCCTTAGACTGCACAGATCTGGATTAAATGGCAGTAAATGTATAGAGTAAAAAAGACAAAAAATTAATAACTGGAAATGTTATTCTGCTGCAGTGAGGGGTAAAAAGAACTGAAGGCATTATCCTGAAGAGTGCCAGAATTTAAGGAATAGACCCAGAAACCCGCGATTGGTAAATGACAAGGGATAGCTAGTGGGGCAGAAAGAAAAGCATGACAACGTGATATCACAGACACTAGGGAAACAAGACATTTTCAGAAAGAGAGAGAGTGCCCGCCCAATAGTTCCAATGCTGTTAAGAAGTCAAGCAAGAACTTCCTAGGTGGCGCAGTGGTTAAGAATCTGCCTGCCAATGCAGAGGACACGGGTTCGATCCCTGCTCCAGGAAGATCCCACATGCTGTGGAGCAACTAAGCCTGTGCGCCAAAAAAAAAAGAGAGAGAGAGAGAAATCAAACAAGATAATGATTGATACAGTGACTAGGAAAGGATTTTGGCGACACCGGAAATAGAACTTTCTGAGAAGTTTGGTGGAGTGTAGGCCAGACTGCAGTGGGTAGAAATGTGAGTAGGAAAGGGGGGGAAAAGGATGAGGGCAAATATAGACAATTATTTTTAAAAACTGGCCATGAATTACAGGAGAAATGTGAAAGTTCGAGGGTGATGTACAGTCCAGGGTAATTTTTTAAGGAAAGGTTCTGAGTATGCTACAAGTTAATGGGAGAACTCTGCTTCTAAGCAGACCATGGTAAATCTTGCAGGCCAATATTTCCACTGTAAGAAATGGAAAAAGCTGGAAATATAAAAATGCTTGCAGGGAATTCAGAGAGCTGTAGAATGAAAGAAAATTACATGAGCTAAAATTTCATGGAAAAGAGAAGTGTTCTGAGATGCGCTAACGAGTGTCAGCCAACACCCTCAAAATACACACACACACACACACACACACACACACACACACAGCACACACTCACACCCCACAGGGGAATTTATCAATTCCGGGTGGAGACAGCAGACTCAATCTTGGCTCAGGCCAAGGGCCCCTGCAGGGAAAACAGGAGGACTAAGATGACAAATGGAAAATTCGATGTACCTCATATACATAGCCTTTTCTTGTGAGGTGACAGTTGCCAAGTTCTGGAGCTGAATGAGAGGCTGGGGAGTTAGCCAGAAAGCTTCTAAAAGGCAGAGTGACTCACCCCATTCAGGGAGCAAGACCCAAGCAGGGAAGACCATTCTCAAGCCCACGGCTACTCCCTCCCTCAAGGTATCTGACAGGAGCTGCACGGAGCAGGAGGCTCTGGGGCGGAGGTGAGGACTTCTGAGGAGCAGACCTGGATCTGCTTTGGCTTTAGGGCTGCAGAAGGAGACGAGCATGGCTTTTAATGAAGAGGACAGAATGACCTCTTCTGAGAAAATGGGGCACAGACTGCAACCCAGCTTCAATCTTCCTCAAAGCCTGATAAGCCTTCATTCCCTCTGCCTGAGAGAGGAGAAGGGGAACCCTCTCTGGTGGAGGCTCTACCTACCTTTTGACTTCATGCTATTCGGCACACAACAAAGTGATACTTAATAAGGCAAGAAAACACCCATAATTAAGTGGAAAAAAACAGATAATAGAAGTAAACGCACGGATGATCCAGATACTGATGTTAATAGAAAAAGGGAAAATGGGAAAATCAATAATGTCTGTCAGGTTAATAAATCCAGTTTCAATGTTCTCATCCTTAGTGTACTAACTAACAATAAATCTATAATGTATGTAAAAACCAATATACAATATATAGCCAATAATATGTAATAACCAAAATATAATATAATATAATATAAAATTTTGTATAGCCAATAAGTCAAGAGAAGCAAAAAATGGAAAAATAAAGATGTTTAGATATTCCAAAGGAAGATAAGAAATGAAGAGAATGGGACATAAAAAAGCCTACATGCCAAATAGAAAACAAACAATAAGATTGTAGACATAAACCCAATTATATCAAATTATGCCAGTTCATCACCAAGGCCTGAACATTTTATGAGCTATATACACCTGTGGCTTCTTCTCTACTCCCATCACTATTGCTCAATTTCAAATCGGCATAACCTGTCCCCTAGACTATTTCAATAAGCCCCTAACAATTGTCCAAGCTTCTCCTATGGCCTCTTCCAATACACCCTCCTTAGAAACGCCATCATAACTTTTCCGATGTGAATCTGACCACGGCCCCTTTCTGCTTAAAATGTTTCCATGGTTCCCATAAACTTAAGGAAGGCATCACAAATTGAAGAGTCCCTGAATATTCTGCCTTTCTGGAAAAAATAAAAGGGTCCTAGAATACTTGTGTTGAATTATCCCGTGACCACAATTTCCTAAAGAATTGTGCTTTTAGAGCAGGGGATTTCCGCTTTGCTCTTCCCCATCAGTCCCCGTTTCCTGCCTGGCTCTGGAGCCAAATATCAGTTGCTTCTTAGCATCACACAGTTTTTTAGGGCCTATGAATGAGGGCAGAAATATTGCTTTGGACTTCCATTCCTAATAAAAGTGATAAAAAGGAGAGGACAGTGTGTTTTGAAAACAAAGAGAAGAGAATCTAGTCCTTCAAAGACCCTTCCTACAGGTGTAATATGTAAACTGTCAGCCTGCTTTCCTCCTTGGAAACATTGTTTGCCTGCTGCCCCTGTGGGCTCCTTAATACAGCACACAAGGTTCTTAGCGATTGGACTTCTGCCTCAGTCCCCATCTTTGTCCTCTGCCACTCCCAGCCTGGGTCCCTATGCTCCCCCAAACGATGAACTTTTCACAGGAGGTCACCTACCCATCCAGGTTGCTCTGTTCCTTTGTGCCTTTCCCGTGCTGTTCTCCTTCCTAAATGATAATCAATTCAGATGTCATCTGCTCCAAGAATCTTCCTTGAGTGTTCTCCCTGAAGCTGGGTCCTTCTCCATCTACGCCAACATCTATTTAACATCCTTGTCTTTATATTTAGCAAACTATACTGTATTCATCTTTGTGTGTGTTTTCTTCCTATTGGCTTATGAGTGCCTTGATGTCTTACCAGTCATTGTAGTTCCAAGGCCCGGCATAAGAAAGGACTCAATGAAGTGACATGAAAAGAAATCATTTGCACTCAATAAAATATATTTTGTCCCTGTCTCACTCACTACAAAACCTAAAGATTTTGAAAGTAGATACTTTCCTAATAACACCTTACTGATTAGTATACTTTTAATTGGAAACATTTTCCAAAGTTCTCTTGTACCAGTTATCTCATAACTTACACTTGCTGTGTAATCTACCATCCTTACTCAGGGCATGAGGAATATGGTGTGGTCCAATGGCTCTACCTGGTGGCAAGATCGAGGAACTGTTTGACTGCCTTGAAAGCAGCCACAGAACTGGGGAATGTTATGAAATTTAACCCTTGCCTTCCTCTTCTAGGAAATCATGATCAGCTGCTTTGAAGAAGAATCTGCGGCTAGCTGGACCTGAAGCTCTCCTTACAGGCAAAGAGTGAGGACATTTTTGTTCCCAAGGAAGAAAAGGGAATCCCCATATTGTGGTTTGGGAGCTGGATATACTGGGAAGGTATGAATGGATCTAAGTGGGGAAAAGGGTAAACAGTTTTAAGACACAAACTTAAGCATCTTTTTAGATGCCCTCAACTACCCTCCTTTATCCTTCCTGGCTGGCATGCTGCTTTGGGTCTTGGGTGAAACACCAGCCCACCAAGTATGGAATGTAACATCCTGAAAAGCCTGGAAGACTGGGAGGAAACAACCCAACTGCAAGAGTTAGCTTTCTGAAAGGGAACATTTGACCAATGAAAAATGGAGACATCATTCTTTCTCGAGTAGACCATCCAAGGTGTGGTTTCTCCCCACAGTCCAGCTGGAGATGTCCTGAGCCAAGTCCCCCACCCTGCTGGATCATCTGCTGTGTGTCTGCCCTGATCCTGCTGAAGGCAGAGGCAGCATGATAACATCCCATCACATTGCTTATTGTCTTCCCTTTCCTTCCTTTCTTTCTTCCCTCATAAGCACCAGAGCTTGCACAACCCAAATGAACTGTTGGCATCTTAATTCTTGCTTCAGCCTCTACAGAACCCAGGTTAAGATAGTCAGTGTGTCTCTTCATTCTCTGTATCCCTCTCTTTAAACCTATAACAGCTTTTTTCCCTTTTGCGTTGATATTTACTAAAGAAATTGCATCATAATTCCCTGTGAAATACTCCACATTCTTCACTTGACTAATTACATCCCCAGAGTGTCACTTTCTAAATCAGTAGTTAGATCTGAAGCTGGATTTGATTCAGGTTAGAGTTTTTTTGGCAAGACTGCTTAATAGATGGTGCTGCATACACCTGTTGTGTTACTTTGAGGTACATATTGTCTGGTTGTCCACTTTGGGTAAAGTTAAAATCGATTAGCGGTTTCAGGCCAACCCATTTATTCCAAAGTTCCCCATCAGACTTCCACCTAATGGATTTAGGAGCTGTTGATTGATATTATCTAGATCCATTATTAAAAAATACAAAGTGGCAATATTGTAATCTTAACATTCCACCTTTACTAGTTGTACTTATAAAAGAAGGAATCTTATCAACTATTTGTTTACCCTGAAATTTGGCTTGTGGGAAAAAAATCAGGATAAACATTTATCTACCAGTTTCCGAATAATTATTTGGTGTGTTAAAAACTTCAAGTTCTGTGCAATGAGTTATTTTGTAATATTATTATGAATTTTCATATATTTGATATGTTTCAACCCATTGGCAGGTAGATAAAGAGGAATCAGCAGGGGATATTTAATTGAAGAGCCATCAGAAAGGCCAGTGGAAGCTGGTAAACAAATGTTCAGCCAAGTGAAAATACTTCAAGGAGGAAAAATTAACCAGTTTTAACCAGCTAGGTCAAATGCTACAGAGATGAGAACTTGAAGTTGGTAATCATGAATTTAAAGTTAGGTCAGTTTGAGGACACATTGACATATATACACTACCAAATGTAAAATAGATAGCTAGTGGGAAGCTGCTGCATAACACAGGGAGATCAACTCAATGCTTGGTGATGACCTAGAGGTCATCATAGGAAGGCGGGAGGGAGGCTCACAAGGGAGGGGATATGGGGATACATGTATACATACAGCTGATTCACTTTGCTGTACAGCAGAAACTAGCACAACACTGTAAAGAAATTATACTCCAATAAAGAGGTATAACAAAATTAAAAAATAAAGTTAGGTCAGTGAGCATGGTGGTGTGTTTTCCTTCAGGCATTTTTGGCTGTGAAGGTACAGGCATGATTAGAGAGAGAAACTTAACCAGGGTCGTGGGTTCACCAAGTACAACATGGTAAAGGGGCAAAGATGTTGAGGGTTTATGCAAAAGTGCAGATATAATAATTAAACATGGAATTTAAGTTGGGTAAAGAGAAGACATGAAGGGGGAAGTGAAAGGGTGTAGAATTAAGAAATTAAAGGTCTTTGTGGGGTCAAAACTACAGGAATTCAGGTACTTGAGAAAAATGAGCTGGAAAAACAGGAGATGGCCAGAAGGTGAGATGTTTGAAACTGAATGGATGGGAGTGTTGAAGTTCGAGAGAGTTTTGGAAACAGCCAAAGGTATGACTGATACACAATTATGAGAGAAGAGGACATCAAGGAACAGACCAGGGTAGATTAATTTCCAATTGCTGCTGTGACAAAAAAAATATCACAAACGTCATGGCTTAACACAAATTTTTCACCTTAAGGTTCTAGAGGTCAGAAGTCTTAAGTCAAGATGTTAATAGGGCTGCATTTCTCCTGGAGGCTCTAGGGGAGAATCCATTTAACTTTTTTTCCAGTTTCTAGAAGTCACCTGCATTCCTTAGCTCATCAAAGCCAACAGCAAGTATCTCAAATCTCTCTGATCCTTTCCACTTCCTCTTACAAGGATTCTTGTGATTACATTGAGCCTACCAGATAATCCAAGATGATCTATTCTCAAGATCCTTAATACAATCATACCTACAAAGTCCCTCTTTGCCATGTAAGGTAACATATTCACCTGTAAGGTAACATATTCACAGGCTCTGGGGATCAGGACATGAACATCTTTGAAGTCCATTATTCTCTCTACCACGCAGGGTGTGATAGCTCATGACACATTAATACAGACAAAATTGATACACTAGTACTTGTGGAGGTAATTGTCTCTCCTGCCCTCCTCCCAAAAGATGCTGCCTGGGTCTAGAATTCTAAATGAAATAAGTTTTGTTAACATGGTCTCTGAAATTTCATTTCTGTCAGTATAATTATATACATTTTAAACTATTAATATGGAAAGTTTTTGGACCAGTGAATGTCATCTTTTCAAAAACCATATAATTGAGGTATGATTGACATACAAAAAGCCATACATATTTAATATCAGTTTGGAGATAAGTACACATTGGTAAAACAACAATCTATGCCACAAATACATCACCTCCAAAAGTTTCCTCTCACCCTTTTATTTTTTTGCACGTGACAAGGGCACAAAGTAAGATCTTGCTTAGCAAAATTTTAAGTATAAAACAGTATTGTTAACTATCAGCACGAGGGAGGACGGGAAACAGGGATGAGAGAGAAAGGAAAGCAGGAGACACAGGGGCTTCTTGGGGTCCCCCTGAGCTTTGTGTTTTAGTCTAAAGCCACTCCCTTCCCCACCAGGGCATTCTAGTTCCTTCTCTCTCTCTCTCCCCAGCACCTCTTTTACAGCCGTATCTTTTGAAATCCCCCTACACACTCTTACTTCCAGTGACTACAGCCAAAGGCACATCAAGGTTTTGTGGAGCAGAAAGCTTATATAACTGGAAGGGGAGGGGGGTTGTCCTTTAAGAAAGACAAGGGGAAAAAAAATCTTAATTTTGCAAATTTTAACACTCCCTGAAAGCTCAAGTCTCATTAGCTTCAAGGGGAACCTTCCTCACACTCCAGCCTATGAATGGTACACGATCTGAACGTTCCTTTCCTGCGCATCCTTTTCGAAGGAGGATAGAAAATGCCAAGGAGGGCGATCAGAGAAAGGAACATGCTCATTGGAAGTGAATAAAGGAGATGGTGGGGAAGAAAGTGAATATTCCAAGTTCTCGCACAGCTTACGTTCGGCCGAAAGCCACCCCCACGAGGCGCTGCCCCTTTCTAGAGAAGCCTCTGCACTCCGGCTCCACCCGGTCACCCTAGCTCAGGCCTCCGCGTGCTCCGCCGCTCGATGTCCTCTAGGTGGCCCCTAGTGGCTGCAAATCCCCGGCGACGTCTGGGACTAACGCGGAGCCCACCCTCCACCCCCCACCCCCCTACCCGCACCCTGAGCCAGCGCAGCCCCCGGGGCAGCCCAAAGCCACAGGAACCCTCCCTCTCTTCCGGCCGCGCTGCTGTTGGGCCCCTGGAGGAGAGAGGCCAGAGGCTCCAGACATCTGGGTGGGCGGTAAACGGAAGCCGAGGGAGCGGGAGAAACCAACGTCAGGCGCCGCGCTGGGGCGCGGAGTGCGCGGGGCTGCAGCCGCGGGGACCAAGCCCGCTCCACTGCCCGCGCGCCCTGGGCGTCCCTCGTCCTGAGCGTGGCCGGGCACCTCCCGGTTCCAGCTGCTCTTGGCTGGAGCCCTTTGAGAGGAGGAACTTTTCCGACCCTTGTAGACCTCTTAGCCACCCCGACCGTTATAGGCCCCCCCACCCCACCCCGAGGTTTCCTGCTTGGGTTCCGGGCCGCCCACCCCGCGCCCCAGACCCCCGCCCTGCGTGCCTTTCCCCGCCACCCCGGGTGAATGGAGGGCGCCATCCGGTTCCCAGTTACTCGCTGCGGATCCCGGTCTCCTTCCTGTGCCCACCAAGAGCTCGTGGAACCTGGGGAAGGGATTGCACCTCATCCTTCCGAGGCCGGCGGAGAGAAGGCGTCATTCCAACGACCTAGGTGCAGGAGCGGAAGGAGGCGGCGGCACAGCCCCGGGCAGGAGCAGCCGCCAGGGCCCCTCGCCCGCCGCTCCCCAGAGCCCGGAGGCCCGCGGGAGGCGCGGATACATCACCACAGCCTCAGATAAGGGGTTGGACTCATAAGTCGGTTCGCTAACGAAAGAAAGAATCATTATTGAATGTGCATGGGTCACTACAGGCGGTATCATTTAATCCTCACTAGAAAGAAATTTATTATCCACGTGTATCAACTTAAGAAAACCTACGAGGAGAGGTTAGATCATTTTAATTTACCCAAAGTCCTACAGCTGGTGAGAGGCAGAGTTGGAATTTACAGGTCTATTTCCAAAAGTTATTTGTTATATTTAACGCATAGTAATCCCTGTGGTAACCCTTTTTAGCAGTACAAAAAATAATATGTGCTCGAGGACTTCCCAGGTAGCGCAGCGGTTAAGAATCCGCCTGCCAGTACAGGGGACACAGGTTCGTGCCCTGCTCTGGGAAGATCCCACATGCGGCGGAGCAGCTAAGCCCGTGAAGCGCGGAGCCCGTGCTCTGCAACAAGAGAAGCCACGGCAATAAGGAGCCGTGCACCGCAACTAAGGAAAGCCCGCATGCAGCAACAGAGACCCAACACAGCCAATAAATAAATAAATTAATTAATTAATTAAAAAAAAAGTAAATGACCTATAATTTCAACAGGTACTAACACCACTGTTGGTTGACATTTTCATACATTTGCCTCATATATACGCATATTTGTGGAAATGCATGTAATACATACGTATTTAAAAATTAAGCTCATTCTCTATATTTCGTACCATTAGCACTTAACAGTAAAGGGTCAGTCATGATATTTTTCTAAGAATTTTTTTATTTCAAATTTAGTGACAGTAAATGTATTTCAAATTTAAATAGTTGAGACAGACCATTCAATATTCTTTAAAATGTTGATAAGAATAGTCAACGGAAACTGCTCAGAAAGCTCAGAAAGGATTAAAAGAAGCAAGTAAATCTGGTAAATTGGCTTCCTACAACCTATTTAGAAGATTCATAATTTAATGATTTGTCTTTCATTGTGCAAACCGAGCTAGAGGAAAATAAGTAGAAGATGGATAGTTTTAAGTGAGTGTTCCTTCCTCAGCTATATAAAGGGATACTGGAGACAAATCTTGGACAGTGTAACCCACATTTTTATTTTTAACTTTCTACTTTTGGTTTTCCCTATGAAAGCAACTCCAGGAATTGCAACTAGTAAGAATGATTCCAATGATCATGGAATGGCCCAATTTCCCCCTCAATTCCATCAATTCTGGCGTTTTTAAATCAATGTCACTGAAGAGCAATGCTAACACCCACCGTGACAGCCCACAAAAACAGTGGAGTAAGTCCAAGGATAATTCAGGGCTGTGGCTGAAGGGGCTCACCCATTGTAGGGTAATAAGTCAGTGCCCACTGGCCCAAAAGATTCCTGGAATAGGGACAATGACACCTGAGGCTCTGGCTCCTCCGCTGCATACTTCCAAGCCTGCTTTCCACAGGAAGAGCACAGCTGTGTCTCCAGGCCTAAGAAGCAGTGTGTCTGGGCTAAGAGATGAAATGAAGTTTGTTCCAAGCCTCTTCAAGTGTCAGAAATCAAAAAAGAGCAGAATGGTGGGAAAATGGACCATCCTAGATGATATTTGTCAAAGTTGAATTGACCGTAGTATGGATTGGAGCAGAAGCAGAGTTGGAAAAACTTCAGTAGAGGACCTGGTAAAGAAAGGTCATTTGGAGGCAGCTCTTCACAGCTTCTAACCATCCTATGAAGTCTGCTCTGGACTATTACAGCACCTCTTCCAGGTAGAAATTGTCTGAGTTTTTTGCACGAAGTTCAGCTCACAGTACTAGTTAATGCTGGGGCAGGAATGGAATTCAGATCTCCAAGCAGCCTTATTCTATGAAGAGGGAGCAACCTGGTACTTAGGTTGGGCAATGGGGAGAGGTAAAAGGAAGGCAGGTAGAAAAACACTAACCCCTCTCTCTAAGATGGACGTACATCTACCTATTTTCAGTTTCTACTTTTGAACATCCCAATAAAAGGGCACAGATTTTTTTTCAGGGCAAGTGAGCAAAATTACAAGATCCTGAGCTCTGGGATTCAGACCGAGTGCAAGTATGGGTCCCAGATCTTCCTCAACTTATGATGGGATTCCATCCTGATAAACTCATTGCAAGTGGAAAATATTGTAAGTCAAAAATACACTTAGGACTTCCCTGGTGGCACCGTGGTTAAGAATCCGTCTGTCAATGCAGGCAACACGGGTTCAATCCCTGCTGCAGGAACATCCCACATGCCTCGGAGCAACTAAGCCCGTGCGCCACAACTACTGAAGCCTGAGTGGCTATAGCCTGTGTTCTGCAAGAAGAGAAGCCACCGCAATGAGAAGCCCAAGCACCGCAACGAAAAGTAGCCCCCACAGCACCCAATGCAGCCGATCAATCAATAAATCGATTTAATACATCTCACCTACCAAACTTCATAGCTAGCCCAGCCTACCTAGTGTGCTCAAAACACATTGACCTACAGTTGAGCAAAATCATCTAATACAAAGCCTATTTTATAATAAAGTGTTGAACAATTGGTTCAATCTATTCAATGCTGTATTGAAAGTGAAAAACAAAGTGGTTGTATGAGTACAGGATGGTTGTAAGCATACTGGTTGTTCACCCCGATGATCACATGACTTGGAGCTGTGGCTGCCACTGCCCAGCCGTGTGAGAGTATTGTGTGCCATAGTGCTAGCCCAGGAAAAGATCAAAATTCAAAATCTGAAGTGTGGTTTCTAATGAATGTGTATCGCTTTTGCACCATTACAAACTCAAAAAATTGTGTCATACCATCATAAGTCTGCACCTGCCTCAGAGAGTTAACAGGTAAAGTGCCTTCCAAAGTGCCAACTACAAAGAAAGTGCTCAACAAGTATCTATTGTTATTTCTTAAGGTACAAACTTACCTTCAATGAAAAATAAATGCCCCCCAAAAAAGAGTGGCTGTTAAAAGAGTTTTAGTGTGTTCTTGCTGTGAAAGGAAAATTTTGACTTTTTAAATCAAATATACTGTGAAATTTCTGTATAATTCTTATATCTATAGTTAATTTCAGCTTTCAGAAACATTGGTGGAAACAAATATAGTTTTCTTCCATTTAGCATATAGATTGATCATGCCTTTTTTCTAATGGATTAATTCTGCCCATTAAACATAGTCAAATTCAATTAACAGACATAGAGGTTAACAGACCTACAGTGTCTACTTTATCCTGGGCACCCCAAAAATGAGTGATACCTGGTTCCCATCCTCCTTACACTCTCAGTCTAGTTGGAGTGCCAGACAAGAAACACCAGGACCCCATAGGGTTGTCTTAAAGACCAAAAAGACCATACCAAATGCTCATGAAGTCTTCTATAATGGCTTATATTTTATGATGATGTACTGAGGATGAAATAATAAAAGATGTTTTTTAACCTGAAAATTTAGAAAGCAGAGGGAATCCAAGAAGGCAGTTTAGACCCCACAAAGTGACAGGGATTAGAAGCTTAGGCAATAGCAGAGGGAGGTGGCCAAGATGGTGGAGTAGGAAGACCCTGAACTCACCTGGTCCCATGGACACACCAAAATAACTACTTATAGAGCTACTATCTATGAAAACAACCTGAAGGCTAACAGAAAAAAACTTTCCAACTAAAGATATAAAGAAGGAACCACAATGAGATGGATAGGAGGGACAGAGATGAGGGATAGTCAGGACCCACACCTCTGGGTCAGTGACCCATAAATGGGAGGATAATTACAATCATAAAGGTCCTCCCCAGGAAGTAAGGGGACCAAGCCCACATCAGGCTCCCCAGCCCAGGGGTTCTGCACTAACAAGTCCCCAGAAGATCTAACTTTGAAAACCAGTGGGGCTTACTTCAGGAGAACTGGAGGGCTAAAGAAACAGATCCTCCTCTCACAGGGCACACACAAAATCTCACATGCTCCAAGTCGCTGGGCAGAGGCAGCAATTTAAAGGTGCTTGTGTCACACCCACTTGCTGATCTTGAAGAGCCTCCCAGAGAGCCAGGAGGCCACAGGGACTCCCCCTGGGGATGGAGCCACTGACTGCAATCAATTCAGTGCGCTCCACCAGTGCTGGCAAGCACCATTGGGAATCCTCCCTCTAGCCTATCAGCAATATATTCTTAGACATCAGTCTTAGCAATATATTTTTGGATCTATCTCCTCAAGGAGGGGAAATATAAGCAAAGTTAAACAAATGGAGCTATATTAAACCAAAAAGCATCTGCAAAGTGAAGGAAACTATCAACAAAATGAAAAGGCCACCTATGAATGGAAGAAGTTATTTGCAAATGATGTATCTGATAAGGGGTTAATATCCAAAAATATACAAAGAACTCACACTACTCAACATCTAAAAGACAACCCAATTTAAAAATGGGCAGAGGACCTGAGTAGATTTTTTTCCAAAGATATATAAATGGCCAACAGACACCTGAGAAAATGCTCAACGTCACTAGTCATCAGAGAAATGCAAATCAAAACCACAATGAGATACCACTCATACCTGTCAGAATGGCTATCATCAAAAAGACTAGAAATGTGCTGACCAGGATGTGGAGAGAAGGGAATCCTGTGCACTGTTGGTGAGATTGTAAGTTAATGCAACCACTGTAGAGAACAGTATGGAAGTTCCTCAAAAAAATTAAAAATAGAGTTACCATATGATCCAGCAATTTCACTTCTGGGTATTTACCTGAAGAAAACAAAAGATATAACAAAATATATAAGAAAAAAAAAAGATATAAGCAAACCAATGTTCATTGCAGTATTATTTAAAATAGCCAAGATATGGAAGCAACCTAAGTGGTGTTCACTGATAGATAAACAGATAAAGATGATGTGATAAAGATGATGTGATATATTACTATTACTCAGTGATTAAAAAATGACATCTTTCCATTTTCAACAACATGGATGGATCCAGAGGGTGTTATGCTAAGTCAGGAGAGAAAGACAAATAGTCCATGATCTCACTTATGTTTGGAATTTAAAAAACAAAACACATAAACAAAACAAAGCAAAAACAGACTCAACCTCATAGATACAGAGAACAAACAGCTGTTTGCCAGATGGGAGATGGGGGGAACAAAATAGGCGAAGGGGATTAAGAGGTACAAACCTCTAGTTGCAAAATAAATAAACCATGGGTATGTGATATAAGCATAAGGAATATGGTAAATAACATTGTAATAACTTTGTATGGGGTCAGATGCTTACGAGACTTATTGGGATGATAATTTCATAATATATGCAAATGTCAAATCACTATGTAGTACACCTGAAACTAACATAGTAATATACATCAACTATATATCAATAGAAAAGAAAACATACAAGTAGCTTTAAATATGTAAGAAATCAGAGAAACCACTTGTTGCCAATTAAATTAGAAAAAAACTGTAAATACTACTACGCAGTGCTGCCCAAACCTGAGCGGAGGTAACTGTGAGCTCATAAATTAATAGAACCTCTCTGGAGAACAATTTGGAAATACGTATCAAGAGCTCCAAAAAAAAGTTCATTCTCAGTAATTTCAATAATTTCAATTGTAAGAAATAATTTGAAATGTGGAAAAATCTTTATACAAACATTTCTTGACGTTTACTGTGATTAAAAAACAATGACCGGGAGATTATCATACTAAGTGAAGTAAGTCAGACAGAGAAAGACAAATATCATATGATATTGCTTATATGTGGAATCTTAAAAAAAAAAATGAACTTATTTACAAAACAGAAACAAACTCACAGGCTTAGAGAACAAACCTATGGTTACCAGAAGGAAAGGGGGAGGGGGAGGGATAGATTGGGGGTTTGGGATTGACACATACACACTGCCATATTTAAAATAGACAACCAGGACTTCCCTGGTGGCATAGTGGTTAAGAATTCGCCTGCCAATGCAGAGGACATGGGTTCAAGCCCTGGTCCGGGAAGATTCCACATGCCGCGGAGCAACTAAGCCCATGTGCCACAACTACTGAAGCCCACACATGCCCAGAGCCCATGCTCTGCAACAAAAGAAGCCACTGCAATGACAAGCCCGTGCACCACAATGAAGAGTAGCCCTCACTCACCGCATCTAGAGAAAGCCCATGCAGCAACAAAGACCCAATGCAGCCAATAAATACATAAATTTATAAAAGAAGAAAAAAATAAAATAGATAACCAGGACTTCCCCGGTGGTCCAGTGGTTAAGATTCCGTGCTTCAACTGCAGAGGGTGTGGGTTCGATCCCTAGGGGAAGTTCCATGTGCTGCACAGTGTGGCCAAAAAAAAAAATAGATAACCCACAAGGACCTACTGTATAGCACAGGGAATTCTGCTCAATATTCTGTAATAACCTAAATGGGAAAAGAATCTGAAAAAGAATAGAGATATCTGTATGTATAACTGAATCACTTTGCTGTACTCCTGAAACTAACAAAAGATTGTTAATCAACTATACTCCAATATAAAGTAAAAATTACTTAAAATTAAAAAAAGAAACAACCTATAAGTCCAGCATTAGGGAAAAAGATTGAATAATTTTATAATCCATAAAATAATATATTATGCAGCCATTAAAATATTTGAAACAACCAAATACAATGTGTAACCCTGGACTGGACCCTGGATTAAATATACATATGTAGAGAGAGAGAGAGAGAGAATGAATTGGGGATTAAAAAAAAAGAAGCTTAGGCAATAGCAGCAGATGGTGGATACAAAGGAAAAGGGAACAACAGACTATTCACACAGCTGAGCTGAGGCTGGGAACAAGATATCTGTGATAAAACAGTTCTGCTTGGGCAGGAGGGGATCATAGAGACCCATGTACAAGAAAATGTAGTCTTGATGACTGAGCCACAGAGTTCCTCTCTCCTGAGTAGGTGTAGATACCAAAGGACTGGGTGTATCCCAATGCTGGTATATCACTCATCTGAATTCAAGGCCAGGAAGAAGCTGGGCCGGGGGTCAGAAAGGGATGGCTATAAACAGAGCAAGGTGGCATATCTATTCTATCAAGTGGTCCCAAGGAGAAGATGATGAAGAAAGAAGCTAAAAGGGATCATTTATGAAGAAGGGAAGACTGACTAGGCCTGGAAAGGAAAGCATGCCTAGCCCCATCTCTAGCCAGTTTCCATTTACCTAAAGACCATTTTCCTTTGGGGCAGTGATTTTCAAACTCAGTGGATGTACAAATCACTTTGGGATCTTGTTAAAATGCAGACTGTGACCCAGTAGGTCTGGGACTATAGAGTCTGCGTTTCTAACAATCGCCAGGTGACGGTAATCCTCAACTTCGTCTGCACATTAGATCCATCCGTGGAGTTTTCAGGACACCCGTGTTCAGTTCTTGCACTTACCGAAAACTGAATCTTGGAGCATGGTACCTGGGCATCAGTGTTTTTAAAGGCTCCCCAGATGATTCTAGCCCTAGCTAGAGCTGAAAAACACCACTATAAGGAAATAAAGGGATTCCTGAGTCTCAATACTTCCAATATAAATGCTCGCGACCTCCTTTCTCTTTCTGTACCATTGGTATCTATGCTAGTTCTCCTAGAAGCCCCTCCATCTTCCCTGCAAGAGTAACCTCTCCCTCTCTGTTCTCAAGCCATCAAGGTTGGAGACAGGCTGGAAGCCAAAGCAGCCCCAGTGCCTATTGCTTCCTCCACCCCAGGCCCACCCAACTTCAGTGGCTTTAATCAAGCCCCCCAACACCACCACCTGTGAGAATGACCAGGGATGGGTGCCCACTACTGACCTCAGCTCCCAACTTGCTCTTGCATCTCAGGTCATCTGCCATCTGCTCCTTGATGAAGGATAATCAGCTGCCACCATTAAGCTCCCAGTCACTTGAGCCCCAATCCTAATAGCCTGAACTTATTCCAGTTTCTCATCTAATTTCTCAGTTCCCTCCAGGATTTGATTTGGTGCTCAAAGAGTGAGATAAGGAATGAAAAGCCATGTGCTGAAGTATATACCCAGAATCTATGAAATGTCATCCCCTGTTCCCAATGAAGCCACCAGACAAAAAAAAAAAAAAAATGAGAAAGACTCCTGGTCCCTTTCCAGTAATTCCAGATGAATTACTAGGGATGATGGCTGACAAAAGAGTAAGTTACCTAAGGGCAGAACCATTTCTGTATTGTTCCATTGTTTCCTGCTATACAGCACAGTGCCTGGTATATGATGTACAAGCGTGTGTGTATGAATGGATATAAATGTTCATGATTAGAGAACAGAATTTCTAATCTCTGACCCACCGCTTATTGAAAAACAAATGGTAGATGTGATGCTAAAGATTTGTCTTTGACTTGTGGCAAAAGTTATCTGACACAAATGAAGATTATGTGTGTGTGTTTGTGTGTATGTGTGCACGTGCGCGCTTTGAAAGAGAACATACTTGCTTAGGCTTGAGTGAAAAATATTCAGAAATAAATTTTATCCCTTCAATGCTAACATTCACTGGACAAGCTCTAGAAATGTTACAGGTAAACTGTGTTAGCAGGAAATAAAGTGCTTTCACATGTATCAAGCAAATTTTGGTAATTTTCCAAAAGACCCTCTAACTCGTCCTCTCTGTTTCTATACATTTCCTACACACCAGAGACCTCCAGTCCCATCTTTGGATGATGCAGCTTCTGGCCAGCACAGAAAACAGTATGAGAATTGTAGGAAAGAAACTGAGTGGGATGGAGGACTGGGGATTAGCAAATGAAAAGCTGGGTTAAATCATTGTAGAAAGGAGCTGTTAAGAAAGAAAGACTTTTTATTTTTAAATTCCTTAAGATGTTTCTCCAGAGTTTAAGAACAACAGGAAGCCAGCCTCCAAGAGGGATGGTTGTACCACTTCATCACTGCCTCTTGACTCAACTATATATTTCTTCCTGACTCACCAAATTAACTGTCTGTGCCCATGCTGAGGCCCTTTCATTGACAGTCCCAAAGGAGAAGAAGCTGAGACCTCCAGACCCTTATCCTTGGTGGTGGTGAGACTCACTCAGATCTGACTGATCCCATTCCTGGCGTCCTCCTAACCCCATGCCTGGTACTCCTAGCTGTGAGGAAATAGTATCTTTGCTGTGGTGGGAATTTCCTTTTGAAATTCAGCCTATCAAAGTTTGCTTATGTTATTAACCATTTTTCAGTGGTTAAGAAAAAATCACATTGAGAAAAGGAGTCCCATGGCAAAGGGTGGGAGAAAAATACACTAGAGAGGGAAAATACGGGACCAAGGACGAGGGATGAGAAAGAGGAAGGAAATGTTCTGATGAAACTGTGGCCCAGTTAGGATTCTCAAGTACCTTCTAACTTTATCTGAGTTTAGGGGAAAAGGCTTCAAATTTGTCTTATTTCAACTACTCTTGTAGGGCTGGATATCTCAGCACTTGGAACCCCTAGAGGGATGGTAGGAGAGCTAAGTGTTAACTGCTGCCTTCAGGGGCTTCTGGCCAGCAGTGAAAGCTTCTTAAAATCACTAACTTCAGTATTTTTAAAATACTTCTACAACCTAACATGACTTTATAGTGTATCACCTTGGTAATAGTGCAGTTTTCACAGAAAGCATTATTGGAATACAAGCATGTTTTCATCCTTGCAGAGATTCAATGTTTCCATAAAACACAGCAATGGGTGAGGGTTTTAAAATATCAAACATCTGGTTTTTTCCTAAGTCAGATTAGTTATGATTTCCAACAATTTTGGAAAATATGTAGCAAATATAGTTTCTAACTAAGCGGTGCTATAATTTCAAACAGCACTTCTTAATGTTTTCATATCATGACACACATAAAAGATGAAAATATTTGGCACCTAGGATAAAGTGAAGAGAATTGGGGAGAGGTTTATAGGGCTTGGTTTTAAAAAATCATTGTTTTTTAGTATGATGATTATAATGATAAAAACACAAAATATTCAGAAAAACAGTAAATATTCAATTTGCATAAAATTTCCAGGTATGACACTTTCTAAGTTTTGATAAATTTGAGTTTTCTAATATCAGTAAAGTTATACTATAACTCATTCTTGTTGGTAGAGAAAAAGAAAACTTTTCATTGAAAAAAAAAATGAATTCACTGTGCAAGAATTCTATTTAAGCCTCAAAGTATTTTACAAGACCATGGTTCTTGATGTTTCATGACATTACAGGCTTAGCCATGTTGGCATTCATGATTCAGAATGTAACCATCCCCATCTTGGCAAGATCTGGGGGCTGGGATCCAACCAAGCCTTGTTGTTTACCAGGACTGATTGCCTCCAACATCATCCTTTTGGGAAGCCAACTTTTTTTTTTTCTTTGCAGGTGTGGAAATATTTAATAGCAGACAAATTAGAATTCAATGTGAAAAGCATTATGAGACAAAAGGCAATTTTCAAAAATTGATAAAAGAACAATCCACTATAAATCATGAATCTATGCTTCTAACAATAGCTTCAAAATACAAAATACATAAAACAAGTATGCAAAGAGAAACTGATAAATCCACAATTACAGAGAGACACTTCCAACATACTTCTAGAAAGTGGTAAATCAAGTAGACAAAAATAATAGTTAACACTTACTGGGCACTTCTTATGGGAGTGGCACTGAACTATGCGTTTTCATGCATTATCTAAGGCTACAGAAATGTTAGTAGTAATTTGACGAGTCATATACATATACCACATACATGTACCATAAACACCTTTGTACCTGATAAACACAGAATAAACATTTTTTCAGACATTCATTAGATATTCATTAAACACTACACATAACGCATCTGCCCCAAATACCCACCACTACCACTGAGCTCAACATGTCTGGCAAGACTACAATGAATGAATGTTATCACTGATTTGACAGCAGCTTTTATGAAGACAAATTTGGCATTATGAATCAAGTATCCACACTCCTTGACATAGTAACTGTCTTTCTGATATATCTTAAATAAATAATCCAAATATGGGGGAAGCATATTAGAAACTTGAATGTCAAAATGAAAGGTAATGATTAAGCACTGTAGAACCATTCAATAGAATATTATTCTGCCATTAAAATGACATTTAATATAATAACAGAAGATGCTTGTTTACCCCAAGCTTCTTTAATGGGCATTTATTACTTTAACTTTCACTTTAGGCAGCATTTTGCTTTGCATCCCTTTTTGCAATTTTCTGTTCATAATTAGCATCTGCTAATGTTATACCAACCTACACATTATTTTGCAAAAGAGAACAGAGAAGCCCCAATTCACCAGAAGTTCTTGGAGTCCATGGCCATGATGGCTGCTTTTCTGTCAGTTAAATATAACATAAAGGGACTTTCTTTAGGCAAGTTAAATATCCATTAACTTGGACATGGACATTTAGTGGAGTCAAATTTGACCTCTACATCAGCTCTGGCCAAGATGTAGCAGAGAACTGTGCATACTGCAATCACTCCTAGACAAGGTGAAACCTGGACTCTGTAGTTTCTATTAGTAGTTAAATAAACTATTCTTACTTATTAATACTTAAAATTTGGTAGTTATTTTAAAGGGTAAAATTGAAGCAAATTTTTTGGGGAAATAATTCCTTATTTGATGTTCTTAGAATCAAACATTTATGTTAATATTCTTTTTTAAAAAAATAGGTCCAAAAGACTCAGCCCAGATCAGCATTGAAGTTACATCAGGAATTAAGTTTGCTTCACACCAATGAGCTGCTCCTTGGCAGGGGCTGGTTTTGCTACTTGAGGAACAACAACCACTCTGCCATGTGGGAAGCCAACTTTTTAAAAGAACAAATAAGTCTACACTTGCACAAGCTTCCAAAGACTGGAGAAAGGGAACATTTCCCAATTCATTTTGTAAGACCAGAATAACTTTGATACAAAAACTGAAAAGGATATTGTGAAAAAGGAAAACCACTAGCTAATCTCATTTATGAAAAATAATGCAAATATTTTAAACAAAATATTGATATTAGGAATCTGAAACCAGGCTTAGGGTTATATATATATAAGGGTTGTATATATATATATATATATATATATATGGACCAGATTGGGTGTATCTTAGGGACATATGAATCAATATAACTCCCTGCATTAAAAGAATAAAAGAAAAATCTCAAGTATAGAAAAATCATTTGACAAAAATGCAATATCCATTCTCTCTCTCTCTCTCTTTTAATCCACTCATAAAGATCTTGCCATCTGCCTCTGGATCCAACCCCTAAGTAAACCTGTCCAACAAGAATCAAACAATTTTCGTTCTTATGTAAAATATCACAGACTAGCACAATAATTTTCAATAACAAGAAGGTAACAGTCCTCACGTTTAGAGCCAGGGGAAAGAGGAGAGAGACACTGTGGTACTTCAGGCCACAGTCGCCTGAGGTATCCCCTTCTCGGAATCACGCGGGCAGTTTGGCCGCTGCTCAGCAGAGGGCACACGACCGCTCTCAGGAGCCAAGGTTCTGGGCTGGGCAGCAATGAGCCACCCGCGTTCCAGCCAGTGACTGAGGATTGGACGACCGCATCCTCCTCTGCGTCCCCAGGGCCTCTTACAAGGAGCTGGTTCCCAAACTCCCAGAACCGAATCTTAACGGAGTATGTCTCAGCTCTAATGTGAACACGAATCATCTGCCAGTGACTTTAAAACAAGATGTAAATCTGGGGTAAATCTCCCAGGTGATGCCCGCTCTCCTTCTGCTGACCACATTTTGAGCAGCAAGGTAGACTACAATTCCCAGCTTACATCCGGCCCAATGAGAGGGCAAGTGGGAACAGGGAAGAAACCTTTTCTGTTTTCCATTAACCAATCAGGCCCTCCTGTTGGCTGCTGCAGCAGTACCGACTTACCTGTGCAAAGGAGGGAAGGAAAGGTCCGCCTGGGGAGGTACGAATGGACGTGATTTGAGTGTAGCAGTTGGGAATGGTGAGGAGGCTAATCTCTAAGTATAAACCAGGTTCTGCACTGTTTCTGCTGTGAATCGGTCAGAAACACTTATCTTCCAGACTGCGGTCCAGAGACGACAATCCGACTGCAGTTTAAAATTTCCGAAGGACTCAGGTTTTAATGATGTTGGAGACTAGTTTCATTTTAGGCCGTGAAAGCCGTTTTTAAATCTCAGTAAAGACATTTTAGGTTCAATGATCTCTAGAGTGATTAATAATAGATTTTATGAATTATCAATCTCCTACCCTAGCCGTGTTTTAAATCTTTTCTCTATTTTCTAAAACAACTTTTCACAAACCTCAAAATAACCATAAACA
Source organism: Hippopotamus amphibius kiboko (assembly GCF_030028045.1). Lineage (NCBI taxonomy): Eukaryota > Metazoa > Chordata > Mammalia > Artiodactyla > Hippopotamidae > Hippopotamus > Hippopotamus amphibius. The sequence continues at coordinate 35,643,308 of NC_080200.1, read as the reverse complement.
ATGGGAGGTCAATAGTCTTTATCTTTTCACATCTGTTGGTAGAAAACCAGAAGAGTAGAACACATTTATCCGAATGCTGTCAATTATGAATCAAAATTAAGTTCCTTCATTCTTGAGAGGGAATCCCTTTTCTCCTGTTCCATCTTCTATCTTCTTTTTGCCCTCTAGTTTTCTCACTGTAAATCAATAAGAAAGGTGGGAAGGAAGAGGAAATTTCATTTTTCTGTCACAAATTATGTCCTTTACCAATAAGATGTAGTGAGAACTCCCTGTGGAATCCCAAAAGATGGGGGAAGGATTGTAGCCAAGGGAGAAACCAGGCTCTCTCTCTCCACACATATATACATGGAGGACACGTAGATAGAAGCTAAACATCTCTGACTATAATTTGTAGATTTTGGTTTGGGAAAATTTTTTTAATACTTTAAAAATTGTTTATAATTATGTAAAATAATTCTTAAAATTGAAACCAAAATGAACAAAAAAGATCCTAAATGAGGAACTATTTCAAATGACTTTAAAAGATAGTAATTTTACAATTTCTCTCGAGTGGGATACACCTAAGATTTGAAAAACTGCCCCTAAATTATAATGATTTTGATTATCACATTATTGGTGTTGGAACTGTCAGAATAACTGACAAGGCTGTGTGTCAATTGTGTTTATGTTGTTGGAAGTGATTGGGTGATAGGAAGGGAGAGCACAGGGACGACACTTGCTCTCATTTGGAGGAAGTTTCTCTCTGTGGTTCAAACTTCTTTCTGCTCTCATTCTTTTCTTTTTTTAAAAGATGTACAACATAATCACTTAATATACTGTATACATTGTGAAATGATTACCATAATCAACACATCCATCACCTCACAAAGGGGTGTGTGCGTGTGTGTGTTGCAAACAGTAAAGAATCCCCATTCTTCTGCCAGGTTTAAGCTTTTTCTTCTTTACCGCTTGCTCATTTTTAATGTGAATGTCTCCTGTTTCTTATCATCACCTAATTATGCTGTGCAGTTGGGTCACTAGTCTTATTTTAAGCAAACTTAAATGTGAAATGCAAGTTAATACTTGCAAATACACGTCAGGGTTTAACCTGGAAGGCAAAAGATGAGCGCTAAGCGAATAAACGAATAAATCAGCGAAATTACTTACTCTAGGGCTGGGGGATAAAATTTCACTGAAAAACATTCCCTCACAGTGTATAAAACCTGTACGGACAAATCTTGCTACGTTATTATTGACTAAATGCGGGTAATTTAATTTGGAAAACTTTTTAAATGCGTAGAAAATGAAGGGCACGGAAAGGAAACGGCCCCCGCGCTGAAGCCCTGGGATCGCTGTGTATCCCAGGCGCCCCGCCCGCCTTCCTGCCTGCGATGAGCGGTTCCCCACGTGGGGAAATCCAGCAGCGCCTAGATGCGGTTCATGCTGGAGCCCTGGGGCTGCAGAATTCTGCACCTGCTTCAGGCAGGATATGGGCCCTAGTTGTCTTGGTATACATAGCTCTTTATAGGCAAAAGGCAGGCTCTCAATAAAGGCTTGTTAAATTCATAATTACTCAAAGTTTATAACGCTAGAGAGTAAACTTTGGTCATGGAAGATGCTAAGTGGAAGATGGCTATACTTGTTACAATTTTACTGTGGGTCCATATAAGAATGTAAAAATCTATCTAGGGATAATTTTTTAAAGCCATTTGTTCTTCATTGGGATTATCCTTCTATCATATTATTGATCAAATAATAATGATTATACCTTTACTAAGGTTATTAATCATATTGTGTCAGAAGCTCTCTCCTTACCTATATAATTTTATTAAATCATCAAAAGTATTTTTTGAAATTAGTGGTATTTCATCCTCACTTCGCAGTTTTTTTTAAAAAACTGCCGCTTAGAAATTTAAATGATAATTACATACATTTAGCAAAGAATGAAACAAGAATTGGAACCCAAACTATTTTTTTTTTTGGAAGTATAGTTGATTTACAATATTGTGTTTCAGGTGTACAGCCCATTGATCCAGTTGTATTTTTTTTCAGATTCTTTTCCATTATAGGTTATTACAAGATATTGAATATGGTTCCTTGTGCTATACAGTAAATCCTTGTTGTTTATCTCTTTTATACATAATAATGTGTTTGTTAATCCCATACTCCTAATTTATCCCTCCCTTCCTCTTTCCCCTTTGGTAACCATAAGTTTGTTTTCTATGTCTGTGAGTCTATTTCTGTTTTGTAAATAAATTCATTTGTATTATTTTTTACATTCTGCATATAAATGATATCACACAATAGTCGTCCTTCTCCATCTGACTTGCTTCACTTAGTATGATAATCTCTAGATCCATCCATATTGCTGCAAATGACGGTTTCATTCTTTTTTATGGAACCCAAACTATTTAACCATTTAATATCTAAAGCTCCTCTCTTCCTCCCTTCCTCACGCCTTCCTTTTAGTCCTTGAAATTTAGGAGTTCAAAAGAAAAGGATCAAAACAGGAAGTTGAGAGCCCACTTCAAGACTGGAGAATTGGTCAGTTACTTTGGTCCCCATCTCCTCTCCAAACAATCCTCCTGTCTGAAATCTTCTCCATGGAGACACAGGTTTCCATCTCAGCTCCAGTATAACCTGTGTTTTGATTCTGGGTCAGAGTTAGGATTAGCTCTAACCTAACTCTAACCTTAACCCTAAGCCTTCGTACAAGCAGAGGATACTTGCCTGGCAGAAGTGCTGTGAACATCAGACATCACATATATAAAGGAAACAAAGTATGTGGCTTTTCATAATCAGTAACCCTACACGTGGCCTTTCTTATTGTTAACTTTAATCCAATTAATTACTGATACCAATTCAATTTTGTGAAATTGCATCCAATAGGATTAAACTTTGAACTTAACATCATCAGACTCACCCTTCTAAATCAATCTGTCTCAAAAAGCAATGTCACCACCCTACCTAATGCACTCTAATTTGGGACTACACAAGAACCCAAATGGTACAAATCTCCACACTGGCAAAGTGCTCAATTCTTTGCCTCCACTCTCAGTCCAGATACTGCATTTCTCCTGATCTAGAGGCTGAATTCATGCACTAGCTTTTTTGACTCTGTGTGAAGCAGGCTTGGAATTCTACAGAGATGTTGTGGAACCCCAGCTGTCTTTGTCTCTGAGTTCAAAAGATTTGAAGCCATGGCCACTCCCTTTCTACCCCAAACTGGGGGAGCCGTGCTAGGCCAATCCACATTTCACCTGGAGACTGCTTTCCAGTCCATGTGGGCTTTTGAGCTGAGCCTGACCTGGACACAGATACTTGTAAAGAGCCCAGAGCACTTTAGAACCAAATCTAAACCTGTCTGCCTAGGAGTCAACACCCAAGAGCCAGAAGTACTTAAAGTCAGCCCCAGGAGAGTAGGGTATGGGAGAGCACACAGACATCTGCCCTGGCAGCCTCTATTGGCTTAATAGGACTGAGTGGGTGTTTTGTTCTCTTTCTCAATAGTAGAATTAAGAGTAAAGAGGAAGGAGAGGAGAGGAAGAGTATTTGTGTGAGAAAATGCCTTTTCTTTCTCTTTAATACTTTGAATGAAAGTATTGAGCTGGAGAGAGGCAAAGGGTAGGGGACAAAGCTCTGACCCTGAGTTCTCCTGCAGACCTGCTAGCATGTCCTCTCCTCTGGTCCTGGGCATGGTGGTGGGAGGTGTTCAACATGGCCAGTGGCAAAGAAGTGCCAACTGTCAGCCTCCCACAAAGCCAGCCTTTAAATCTGGGCAACTGTGGGAGTGGATATTCAGTGAGGCAGGAATCTGGTTAAGTGGGAAATATTTCTGCTTGGAAAATATTCCTTTCCTAAGGAACAGCTCTTAGTTCTTCAGTTTCTCAGCCCTCTCCACCTGTCACCCAGACCACCACCACCACTCTCAGACCCTATCCACATTCAGACTCCAATCTCTGGTCCAGCTCAGCAGGTACCCAACCAGGGCCAGAGGAGGTCCTGGGATGCGGCCCTCCTGGCTCCTGTCCTAAGATCCCTGTATTAATGAAATTACTACATATATAAAGGAGCAAAATGTTTTTATTTAAATAACATTTAATTCTTAATGGAAGGGCTTATAAGAAGGGAAAACTAAATTTTTAAGATGAAATAGTAAAGAGAATTGGGGGATTTTCTTTTACATTTCCCTTTCTCATCTAAAAATCATGAATAATATCAAACCAATATTCTCAAAGTATCCTGAAAATAGGGAAAAAAAATTTGAATACTTGAGTATTCTCTGAAGAAAATCTAGATTCATTCTATTAAGGTCGTTAAAAGGTAAAGAGACTGCAATAAGCTTTAAAAAGTATAAAGTTGAAGAGATAATCACCTGAGAGTCATTGATTCAGAGTGCCCCTCCATCCAATCGGTCCATTTCTGGGGCTTCTTGCGATGACACTGGTCTGAACACAGTCTTAATTCCTTTGAATCAAGCAATTTACCTGAAGACAACATTAGGAAAGTGAAAGTTCAAGTTAAGAATTGGGTCACCACCCTTGCCCTTCTTTTACTTGGAAAAACCGCCTTGGGCATTCTGCCTCCTCCTCCGCTACATGCCTACCTCGTCCCGAAAGTATTCCTCTGCTTGGAGATCTGGGTTTCCGTTTCTGTTCCACAATAGCAATATAATTTGGAGCTTTCTACACCCGAGTGTTCTCCCAAACATTTTTCCACTCCGGTGTACTAGTACTTTTCCTTTTCAACCATAATCTGTATCTTGAAGACATTTAGACATGAATAATTTTATCCAAGATGATTGAGTTTTGCATTAATATTATCAGGTCTTCTGATGCAACTGTCTCGTAGGAGTAATGTCACCACCCAAACTCCTCCTATCTGATAGGACTGCCAGGAGGCCAGAAGAGCATAAAAACCTGCTGCATTCGGACTGGAGGCTTCCGGATCCCATATCGCCTGTATCTCCTGAGGTGAGGCCCACGCGATGGCACAGCCCTTTCCTGCCTGTGAGCGCCGGGCCTGGGATTCCGCACGCAAGGCGCGGGAGCCCAAGATGCCGTCAGCCCCGAGCTCAGCCGACTCTGTGCCCTGGCATCTCCCTTTCTACCCTTCCCTGTGCGAGCTCTCCTGGGACGGCCCAGACTTCGACTGGGAAATGCTTTCCAGTCCCTGCGGGATTCTGCGCTGGGACTGTTCGCGAAACGGACACCTTGCTGGAGGCCGGAGTCCCTCGCGGCGGGACGCAGAGCCACCTGCCCTGGACCCGAGGCCTGAGACCCACCCAGACCCAGAGGCGCCCCCAGGAGAGGCGGCTGCCGCCTCCGCAGCCTCCCACGGCAGGTGGCACGGCTTCCTGGACCGACGAGCAGAGCCCGAGGACGCTGACGGCGGGGAACCAACGGAGCGTCGCCCGGCTCCTGCCCCCGGGAGCCACTGCAGGTCCCAAGGCTGGTGGCAGCGGATCCGACGCGCGGTGGCCCGGAAAACCCAAGGCTGCTGAGTCCCTCACCTTTGCAAATACTTCTGCGTTTGCGCCACAAGGATGGAAGCCCTTTGTCTTCAGAGTCCTTTCCTTTAACTTTCCTTTCGCTACTCAATAAAGATGACAAAAACCGATGTCACACTCTGTTATTCCTCCCGTGAGTCCCTGGTTTGTTTGGGAAGACTAGGCGCACGGGAGACGGTGGCCGCTGTCGGTTCCCGGGCGAGATCCCGCGTCAACAGGCTTTACTGGGAGCAGGCGGACGCTGGAGTCGCCTGTGCACACGGAAGGGGGGTGGGAGGAGCGTGGCCTCTCGTCCGAACCCCCACCCCCCCATACACTCTGGACCTCCAAGAACAGCAGCGGGGCCACCCGCAGCCCCGAGGACTCCACTCGCCCTGAAAGCGTCCCTGCTCCGTGGCCCTGGCCCTTTTTGGCTCCAAGTCCATCTCAGGGCCCTGCAGGCATCTGCACGCGGGTCTGGCACCGCCACCACCGCAATCTCCACACTCCCTCCCGAACTCGCCCAGAAGTTCAGGGTTCTTAAGGCCCAGATCTGGCTTCCTCGGGCGCTAACCAAATTCCAGCAAGTGCCCCTCCGCCTCCGACCCTCCGCAACCTCCTCGTTCAGTGCCTGCCAGCCACAGGCCAAGCTGACCTGCTGCGAGATCGGTGGCGTGGAAGCCAAGGGGATGTTCCTCGACTAATGACCGAGGAAACCAGCTGTCCTGCCCTAATCGCTCTCGGATTCGGAACGGGCGTGATCGCTGCAGTCTCTCCTCCAACCCGTGACTTTGCTTAGGTGTGCCTCCCAAGTAGAAAGGCTTTTTCCAGCGAATGGAAACGACCAGGAATGGACCTCTCTCCACAGGAACCTTCCTCTCCTCCCAACCCCCTCTTTTAACTCAATCACCAAAACAACTCAGAATGTCCATAGCGCCTTCCAGAAAGATGCAGATTTCTCCTCAATCCCTCAAGCTTTGTGTCCTGGCAAGAATTTATCATCGCGGAGTCTCAACTCTAAAATCAGGCGATCCTCATAAGAAAAAACATATCAAATTGTACACTTTAAATATATGCAGTTTATTGTATGTCAATTGTATCTCAATAAAAGTTCTTAGAAAAATAAAATAAATAAATAAAATCAGGCACTCTTCTTTAATATGCTAAATTATTAGACATGTGAGGCGTAATTTATCAGCCTTGCCTGACGAGTAGAGAATTTTGTTTTGTTTTGTTTTTCCAGTAAATGGCAATGACCAGGACTGGAGGTCTCTCCCCAGGGACCTTCCTCTCCTCCTATCCCCCCCCGCCCCTCCCGCCCAGTCCCCCCCCCCCCCCCCCCCCCCCCGGCCTTAACACCTTCAGCAAACCGCCTCCCAGCGAAATGCAGTTTTCTCTTTAATCTCGCGGGGTTCCGAGGCATTTTGCAAGGCAAATGAGTGTCTATTCCCGTCTAGCTGCCTGCGGGTTTCTGACATCCAGAACGGGACTGACCCCATAAAAGGCACACAGTACCAGGCCGAATCATTCGCCCCTATCTTCAGACCCGCTACGCGTCTCTGTCTGGTGAGGAGGCTGAAGCCATGGAACCCCACTCATACTACACCTGGCAAGAGCTGTCTTGGAGGAGGGAACATCCAGAGCCCCGCTTGCCTTTGGGCCTTAACCCAGAACAGGCCTGGGCCTGGGCTCTGGATAACTTCCCTGCGCTGAGCCGCCCCGCCTGCCAAAGCGCGCACTTCTGCGGGGATGCGCGCTACTACGCATGTGGGCTGCCGCAGTCAAGCTTGCACCAGACACGCAGAAGGTCCCCGAGTAGAGAGCGGCCCAAAACGCTGACGAGACCCACAAGTCCAGGAGCCAGCGGCTAACCCGGGATGGAGCGACAGTCCCGTCAAGAAGAGGCGAAGCCACACACCGCAAAGCACAATAGGGCCTGAACAGCCAAGAGATGCCAGCAGCCGCGGAGGCCGACAGACACGCGGCCAGATCGCCTCCAGGAGCCCAGGCCACCCCCCAGCCCCATACCCCGAAGCTGCGGAAAACCGAGCCTTGAAACCCAGTGGCACCCGCCAAAGAAAGGAATCGCAGCCTTCTGCCTGGCCCGCAGCGCCGCTTCAGCCCTTGCCCTGGCCTGGAGCCTGGAGGCCTCATCCTGCCTGGCTGGACTTCCCCGCGCCCGCCTTGCTCTGGGATGAGCCTGAAGGACTCTGTGGGGCAGAGCATTCCTTATCTGTCCTTTCCTGGATTCCTGACAGGTTTCTCAGTTAGAAATCTCTCTGCAGAGAATCCATACTATTTTAAGGAACTTCTTGTAGCTGACCTCAGAACTGTAATGCTTCTTATGTTAATTCCAATTGTGCACAGTGATTAAAGCCTGTTTCTTTATTCTCTGCCTGTGGAATTGATTTGGGTGGGTGGAGTCGGGACTGGAAGTGGTATAGGTGGGCCTGTGCTTGTAAGAAGAGCTGGGACCCAGGTCAGGGCTCATTAACATCAATGAAACAAAGTGAAACAGTGACATAACTCTGACTACCTCAGTGGCCTATATTAAACTTTTTCATTTCATTCAATATTGGTGAAGTAGTAACTCCACAACACAAATTTGGGAATGAATCTGAAAGGATCTTTGAAAAGGCAATACTGTATGCAAATACACATTAAACATTTCAATGTGAATACCCTTTGGTCCAGAATTCCACTTCTTACATGCAAGGAATTATACTTTAAAAAAACAAATGTGCTTTTCAGTAAAGGATTAGAAAAAAAAAGTTATGATATATCTGCAGGAACCCCTCTCCCAAGTTAACTGCTCCCCACTTCCCCATCCATGTGTCTGCATGAGTAGCCAAATTAATGCTTAAGCATTGTGCTAACTGTGTATTATTGGTTGATGGTCTAGGTCTTCGCATCTTATCCAAGCCAAATCAGTAAGTCTCTATCATGGAATGTGCAACTGGGACTTAGAATTTGATCTTAACATGTACTCCAAGGGCCAATTTCCCTCCCAATTTCTTGATATCTATCTCAAGTCTATGTGCAAAGGGATATTCTCATGTCTCTGGTCCACTCCACTATTCCCAGCTCCTCTATAAGAAAACTTTGCATCACTGCTTCTCTCCCCCAGGATGCCAGTACATGGTCACCCTACTAGCACACTGTTGTCTGTGCACTGGTACCAAAAAAGGGTTACTCTGTTTCAGGATGCATTTCCTGTACTGCCCATTCTTTTTTTAAATAAAGAAATAAAGTTATTTTTTAAAAAAAGAGTATAATATCTCAAGGAAATTTTTTTTAAATCTTAAATTCACTCTCAACAGCAGCAATTCATATCTAAAACAACCACCTAAAGAAGATGTAGAACCTCTGGTAAGTTGTGTCATTGAGTGTTAAGAGCAGCTGACATTTTGTGAGGGCTGGAAAGCAGTCAAACCAGCCCAATCTTTTTAAAGAAACTATAAGTATAGTCTCATAATCACCAACTAGTGTGATTTACTGCTGTCAATCCAGTTGTGTACAGTTGTCTACTGTCCATTCTTTAATCCCACCAAGTATCATCACACAAGGCTGAACAGCTGTATCGATTTTTACAGAAGAATGGGGGTAACTGAAGGAAATTGCGTATCAAATGGGAGAAAATTAAACTAAATATTGAATTTTTAAAAAAGTTATTATCCTTGAGAGTACCCTACGACTCACTGTAGAAAATGAACCTCTTTAGAATCTGGCCACTCACAGGGCACAATAACAATTCAAAATAGAATATGTACTGACCTTGTGCACTAAAAAGTGCCAAATAAGTTTCCCAGACTCTCCAGATGATACTGCTGCCTTAAATCAGATGGGCCCACAGCTGTCATTTACTTGTGTTACTAGGGCTGAAGGACATAACTGTGGTTCCTCCTCCAGGAGCCTACGTTTTGTGTCACTTCTTTCTCAAAAGTATAAAGATTATCAATAAACAGGCAGTCAATAGGCAAGGCCTCCTCACCCCCAAACTGGGATCCAAACCCTTAGGAAAAGGAACCCACTTTTTGAATCATATAGTTAGGATCCCTGAGAATATTTGCCCCACACTGACTCATTCTGACTCTCTCACCAGTAGCCAATCCCTGCCTATATATGTCCTTGTTAACCCTTCCTACAGATCTATCTGTATTCTTTCATGATACCTTTTCCCCTAACAATAGACCAAAACTTATTTTTGGTATGGGTGGAAAAAGAAATAGATTCTTCCATTTCAATGATTACTTGTGGAATCTGTAAAATACTCTTTCTACCTTCACTTCTTGAAATCATCTCATTCCTGACTTAAGAAAATAGCTACCTGGTAGATACCTTGCTAGTTCACATGCCTAATATTGAAGAATGAGTTTGCTCCATGCTGGCTTACAGGGTCGGTGGAAATTTCCCACTCCTGATGCTCAGAAAAGTTATTTATGAATGAAACTTTAAAAAGCAGGTAAGACATAATACTTGACATACCATTTTCTGCAAAACTTGAAAGGGAAAAAAATCAAAGAGAATGGGAACACTTACAGGTTAAAAGAGATATTAAGACCTCTCAACTACATGTAGTAATGGGTAGACTTTGTCTGAAATCAGATGATCCTCACTTTGTTGATAACTGGTATTGCCATCTGACCACACTGCTGGTTCTCACCAGTCGTGGCTTCTTTCTATGCACCTACGACAAGGGCTAGCTGCCCCTAACCTCTCTGGGGGAAGTTACTGGGGTCCAAATAACACTCTGGGAAGGTTCTACACCACCAGAGCCAAGTAGCTCCATGTTTTCAAAGGGAACAGTGTTGTCCCTCTCTTAAACCCGGCCAACAGAGCTTTCTGTCTTTATTAGATTCTTCCAAGTCAGCTGCAAAAATTCCATGTTGCTCCAATAAACCCCTTCAATTTACCACTGCCTAGACTAGACATTCCAACCCTCTACTTCTTCTGTTGTCCAGACTTTCATCCACTAATTTCCTTATATCTCTTTTTTTTAAATTTTGACTGTCTTCCTTCTTATATCTGTTTCCTTATTTCTCATTTCTATCCCTACAAGTTATTTTGTCCCCAGTTTATGCAAAACACTGGCTTTGGTGGGAGTCATCTCAAACATTAGAGTTTTCTTTCCTGGCAGAGAATCAGCTACCATAGGGAACAAGATTTGGCTGTGTCCTCATGGTCTCCTGACAGAGACTTTGCTCTCCCCTTAAAATTCAGCTCTGCCAAAGCAGGACCCCGTTCTACAACTCTGTATGTGCCGCACCATCACAGCACTTTGTTCATGGCAGGTTGTCAAAACACACTTGTTTAAAACTCTTTGAATTAAACTGACTTTGTTACATTGAAGATAAATGACTGGTCAAGGAAATCTAGGTTTGGATGCACTGACATGTTTGCCAACAGAATGTCTGAAACATCTCAGTAAGGATGTAAGGGGATGAAATTTCACTATAGATCTGACACAAGAAGGAAAAAGCAATCCACTCAGATTAAACACACACAAAAGGACAACATTTTGAATTTGCTATTCATTGATGTTATGTTTAATATCCATGATCATATCACTAAGAATGACAATGAAAATAATAATAATTGTAAATGAATAACGTTTTCTGCCAGGGACATCTAATTACTTGATTTTTATTCAGTTTAATCATAAAAACTACCTTGTAAAATGTCAAATTTTAGCTATCATCCAGGTAAAAATATGAGGGCAAGAGAGATAGGTAACTAGCTGAGTCATGTAGAAATAATAGGCAGAACTTGTACCCAAAGAGTCTGCATCTAGATCCCTAAACCTGACCCCTGCCTCCTACATGTTGGCTGAAATTCTGAAACTATTTCAACTTAGAAATTGACAAACAGTAGACTAGGGCGTGAGTCTGACTTCGTCATGGACCAGTGGTGTGATGAGAGTCCTGGGGGCTGACTCAGCCGGGGGAAAGGCGGGAGAACTGGAAAAAACATAGCTAACATTGATTAATCCTACTCATTCCTTAAGTTTGGACTTTATGACTCTCTCCTGTGATCACAACAAGGGAACTAGAGTAATGGTTAAATGAAAAGTAATAGATCATTAAGTAAAGAAAACCCTCGTTCTGATAGTTATCTTGATGTTTGTGAATTCCTGAGGAAACAATAAATCTTTAGGTAAAGGTGGAATTTATAAGTAACTCTATTCTGAAGGTATATAATCTACCCATGTAAAACCCTTCGCGGGTCTCTCCACCCCCTTCTGGTGTCTGTGCCAGAAAATATTGTGCTCTGTTCTTAATAAACTGTTATTAGGTGTCTTAAACCTGAGCCACATTTTTGTCATTGATCCGGAGGAGAAATTCTTTTCCTTCGGAGACCACAAATCCACTCCCTAGATGGATTTTACCACAACAGTGATTTCATGCAAAAATAGCCAACTTTTGATTCTGATCATCTGGGTAAAATCTGATGATAGTTTCCAAGCAGAAGCGCCCTGAGAATCAATGGACACACAGTTATCTAAAAGTGTCAGGCACATAGGACACTTTCCATAAGAGTAAACTTCCAAAGAGCTTGTCTTGACAGAGCCCCTGTACCTGTCATTTCTTTAAAAACAAACAACACAAAAACTTTATTTCTCTCAATCTACAAAATTAATTCAACTTGAATAACGCCACCGAAGATGACTGGATTTTCCCTTAATCTCCTCAGGTCCTGCCTTCTGAACCAATTTTAAACCTGAGAAAAAGACACCACCCATTTTAATATCCTCTAGTTGGAAGACTAAAATGTTGGATGGGAAAATATAAATTCGCAAGGAAGGGATCCCTGAAAACCTCCCCCCCTCTCAGGGGCTGAAGCGATGGAGCAGAACTTTCCTCGCTGCGTGCGCGAGGCCTGGGATTCCGCAGAGGAGACCCAGGAACCAGAAACGCTGCACATCTTGAGCTTTGCGGACTCTGAGGAATGGCAGCTCCCTTTGTATCCTACGCTGGGCCAGCTCTCTGGGGATGACGAGGACTTCACTTGGGAACAACTTTCTGCCCCCTGCGGGCTTCTGCGCCCTGACTGCCCGAAACACGGACGTCGAGCGCAAAGCGCCTGCAAGCCGGGGGCCCGGCCGCCCTCTCCGGAAGCAACCCCTGAAACCGGCCAGGAGCCACAGTAGCCCTCAGGAGGTGGGGCTGCCGCGCGCCCCCAAAGCTTCCCTGGGCGGTTCTCGCGGCATCGGGGACCCAACATCTGGAACCCGAGACCTCTGACCGCAGGGACCATTCCGGAGCATCGCCCTTCTGGCCTGGAGAGACACCACCGGACGTCCCAAGACTGGTGGCGGCGGACCTACACGCAGTGGCCAGGAAGACTCTGGGCTGCCTCTTCCGCCGCCTGTGGACCCAGGAGCCCCTATCTCCGCTGAGACCATTCATTGGATGATCCCCTGCGACAGATGTTATTACAATAACTTCTCTCCGTTTAGCAATCATGGAAGACTTAGTCTTCATAGACATTTGTGAATTTTTCTTTCGCTTACTTAATAAATTGTGCCACATTCCAAAGTCTTTCTCTCTCCGTGTGTTCCTGCTTTTGCTTTTGGGGAAGGACCAGGTACAGGGGCCGGGTGGCCGGAGCCAGTTGTCACGCGGGACCCTCGGTCCCCTGATTTGCTGGGCGGGGGGAGGTCGGTGGGGTCTTTTGGGCACACCGGGTAGCCAGGGGTCCGGCAAAGCCCTTGGCAAACTGTGTCACACGTGTTGGGCTCCAAGAGATGCAACAAAGAGCAGCCAGCAGCCCTGAGAATTCCACTTCAGCGCGAGCAACGCTCCCGCTCCCCCTCCCTGGCCCTTTCCCTTCCAGTCCATCTGGCTGCCGTCCAGTCATCTTCACTTTGCTCCAGGGCCCCCGGCGCCTGCAGCCGCTCCAAACACATCTAGAAGCATTGGTCTCCAGTATCGCAGAGCTTCTGTCTCCCTCAGGCACTTTCCTGGGTGTGTCCCTTCTTCCTCTGACTCGCCCCAAACTTCATTTCCAGCTCGCACCTCTGAGCTGACCTGGAGTCTGGGCGCTGGGGCCGCGGACAAGAGAAAACTAAGGACTGTGTTTTGTGGTGGAGGGTTTCTGCGCCCAGATTCTGGAGCGGTTAAGCTCGCTTCACTTCCTGACTCCTACTTGATGACTTTCCAAGGCGCCTGACTTCTCATTACCATTCAGAGTTGAACTAGAGTATCCACCCAATCCGCGGCTGAAATGGGGCGCTGAGAGAACAAGGGCAGGCAAGGTGTCAGTGCTTAATAAATATTAATACAATTGTTCTGAGAATCTCTCGACTGCTATGATTTCTCCCCGGGGGAAAAGTCCTTCACCCGGGTTAATCTCACAAGAGTCTGAAAGTGGGGACTCTCTGCCTCAGGAGCTATTTCCTGTAGTCCCTTGGCCTCCCCTCTCTGGTTTCTTGCATCCCATCCAACCCCACCCCTTCCCTCCTTTCCCTGCAGGACTCCCTGGGCCACCTGTGCAGCCTGGATTTGTGGCTCAACCAGTATGTAACCCTGGTCTGTCCCCAGGGAATTGCAAAAGTATTCTTTTCACCCATCTATTGGACCACAGCATGATACTTTAGTCTTTTAGACTCAGAGGGAATTTTTCCAGCGAAGCCTGAGCATGGGAAACGCACAGCACGTAACAAGTGGATGCAATGCCCTGGGTGTGTGTTGTAGACACTGCTTTACAGATTTGATGGAATTTCATGTAATTTCTGATACTTACATTTATAACATATACCCATAAAATATAACCTAAGAAGGTTAAGTATCACATTTTCCTTGATAATGTTTCTCATGCAGTTTAACATATCACACAAGCCTAATTAGTTTAACATCTCTCTTTTTATAAGAGAACAAATCTTTTTGAGATCTTCCAGGGGACCTGTGGAAATTTTCAAAGTTAGTTTAAGTTCAAAAAGACTTCTTACAGAATTTGATCTTGGGAAGTTTGTCAAAAAGGTCAAAGGTGTAAAATACTTGACCAAATGGGACCACAGGTCACTGTGAAACAAGTTAGTTATCCATTAATCAAAGGTATAATTAAAAGATTTTAGAGGCAAATACAGAGAGTTACATAGATGTAAAAAAAAAAAAAGCAACAACCCTTACTTCTTTTAATATTGAAAAGACTTAATCATGTAAGTATTCAAAGACTCGATAAAGACCATAAAATAAAATAAAGCACAAGAAATATTTTTGATAAAACACAGAAGCTTTGTTTCTAGAAAGATTACATAAAAGACAAAGGAAAACATCTTTGTAATCTTTTATAAAGAGCAGACCAGTCATCTAAGAAATTTTGTGATTTTTGACAGAAAGAAAACTATACTCCAGTTTTTTTTTAAGCTCTTTGTTGGAATATAATTGCTTTACATTCTTGTACCAGCTTTTGAGGTACACCAAAGTGAATCAGCTGTATTTATACATATATCCCCATATTCCCTCCCTCCCACGACTCCCTCCCACTCTCCCTGTCCTGGCCCTCTAAGGTATCCCCCATCATCTAGTTGATCTCCCTTTGTTATACAGCAACTTCCCAAGAGCTATCTATTTTATAGTTGGTAGTGTATATATGTCTATGCTATTCTCATTTTGTCCCAGGTTCCCCTTCGCCCCCCGCCCCAACCCCGTGTCCTCCAGTCCAATCTCTGCATTTGAATCCTTATTCTTGCCCTGTCACTGGGTTCATCAATACCATTTTCTTTTTTAGATTCCATATATATGAGGTAGCACACAGTATTTGTTTTTCTTTTTCTGGCTTACTTCACTCTGTATGACAGACTCTAGGTCTATCCTCCTCATTACATATAGCTCCATTTCATTCCTTTTTATAGCTGAGTAATATTCCATTGTATATATATGCCACATCTTCTTTATCCATTCATTTGTTGATGGGCATTTAGGTTGCTTCCATGTCCTGGCTATTGTAAATAGTGCTGCAATGAACATTATGGTACATGTTTCTTTTTGGATTATGGTTTTCTCTGGGTATATGCCCAGGAGTGGGATTGCTAGATCATATGGTAGTTCTATTTTTAGTTTTTTAAGGAAACTCCAAATTGTTTTCCATAGTGGCTGTACCAACTTACATTCCCACCAACAGTGCAGGAGACTTCCCTTTTCTCCACACTCTCTCCAGCATTTATTGTTTCTAGATTTTTTGATGATGGCCATTCTGACTGGTGTGTGGTGATACCTCATTGTGGCTTTGACTTGCATGTCTCTAATGGTTAGTAATGTTGAGCATCTTTTCATGTGTTTGTTGGCCATCTGCATGTTTTCTTTGCAGAAATGTCTATTTAGGTCTTCCGTCCATTTGTGGATTGGGTTATTTGCTTTTTTGGTATTAAGCTGCATGAGCTGCTTGTATATTTTGGAGATTAATCCTTTGTCCATTGCTTCATTGGCAAGTATTTTCTCCCATTCTGAGGGTGGTCTTCTTGTCTTGTTTATGGTTTCTTTCACTGTGCAAAAGCTTTTAAGTTTCATGAGGTCCCATTTGTTTATTCTTGATTTTATTTCCATGATTCTAGGTGGTGGGTCAAAAAGGATCTTGCTTTGGTGTATGTCATAGAGTTGTTCTGCATATGTTTTCCTCTAGGAGTTTTATAGTATCTGGCCTTACATTTAGGTCTTTAATCCATTTTGAGTTTATTTTTGTGTATGGTGTTAGGGAGTGTTCTAATCTCATTCTTTTACATGTAGCTGTTCACTTTTCCCAGCACCACTTATTGAAGAGGCTGCCTTTTTTCCATTGTATATTCTTGCCTCCTTTGTCAAAGATAAGTCGCTCATATGTGCTTGGGTTTACCTCTGAGTTCTCTATTCTATTCCATTGATCTTCCTTTCTATTTTTGTGCCAGTACCATACTGTCTTGATCACTGTGGCCTTGTAGTATAGTTTGAAGTCAGGAAGCCTAATTCCACCAACTCCATTTTTCCTTCTCAAGATTGCTTTGGCTATTCAGGGTCTTTTGTGTTTCCATACAAATCATAAGATTTCTTGTTCTAGTTCTGTGAAAAATCCCGTTGGTAATTTGATAGAGATTGCGTTGAATCAGTAAATTGCTTTCGGTAGTATAGGCATTTTCACAATGTTGATTCTTCCAATCCAAGAACATGGTATGTCTCTCCATCTGTTTGTGTCATCTTTGATTTCTTTCATCAGTGTCTTCTAGTTTTCTGCATACAGGTCTTTTGCCTCCTTAGGCAGGTTTATTCCTAGGTTTTTTATTCTTTTTGTTGCAGTGGTAAATGGGAGAGTTTCCTTAATTTCTCTTTCTGCTCTTTCGTTATTAGTGTATAGGAATGCAAGAGATTTCTGTGCATTAATTTTGTATCCTGACACTTTACTAAATTCATCAATTAGTGCAAGCAGTTTTCTGGTAGAATTTTTAGGGTTTTCTATGTCTAATATCATGTCATCTGCAAAGAGTGACAATTTTACTTCTTCTTTTCCAATTTGGATTCCTTTGATTTCTTTTTCTTCTCTGATTACTGTGGCTAAAACTTCCAAAACTATGTTGAATAATAATGGTGATAGTGGACACCCTTGTCTTGTTCCTGTTCTTAGAGGGAATGCTTTCAGTTTTTCACCATTTAGAATGATGCTGGCTTTTGGTTTCTCATATATGGCTTTTATTATGTTGATGTAATTTCCTTCTATGCCCATTTTCTGGAGAGTTTTTATCATAAATGGATGTTGAATTTTGTCAATAGGGTTTTCCACATCTATTGAGATGATCATGTGGTTTTTATCCTTCAATTTGTTAACATGGTATGTGTCACATTGATTGATTTGCATATATTGAAGAATCCTTGCATTCCAGGGATAAACCCCATTTGATCATGGTTTATGATCTTTTTAATGTGCTGTTGGATTCTGTTAGCTAGTATTTTCTTGAGGATTTTTGCATCTATATTCATCAGTGATATTGGCCTGTAATTTTCCTTTTTTGTGACATCTTTGCCTGGTTTTGGTATCAGGGTGATGGTGGCCTTGTAGAATGAGTTCGGGAGTGTTCCTCCTTCTGCTGTATTTTGGAAGAGTTTGAGAAGGATAGGTGTTAACTCTTCTCGAAATGTTTGCTAGAATTCGCCTGTGAAGGCACCTGGCTCAGGCTTTTGTTTGTTACGAGATTTTTAATCACAGTCTCAATTTCCATGCTTGTGATTGGCCTGTTCATATTTTCTATTTCTTCCTGGTTCAGTCTTGGGAGACTGTACATTTCTAAGAATTTATCCATTTCTTCCAGGTTATCCACTTTATTGGCCTATAGTTGCTTGTAGTAGTCTCTCATGATCTTTTGTATTTCTCTGGTGTTAGTTGTTCCTTCTCCTTTTTCATTTCTAATTCTGTTGATTTTCATCTTCTCCCCTTTTTTCCTGACGAGTCTGGCTAATGGTTTATCAATTTTGTTAACCTTCTCAAAGAACCAGCTTTTAGTTTCCTTGATCTTTGCTATTGTTTCCTTCATTTCTTTCCCATTTATTTCTGATCTGATCTTTATGATTTCTTTCCTTCTGCTCACCTTGGGGTTTCTTTGTTCTTCTTTCTCTAATTGTTTTAGGTGTAAGGTTAGGTTGTTTATTCGATATTTTTCTTGTTTCTTGAGGTAGGACTGTATTGCTATAAACTTCCCTCTTAGAACTGCTTTTGCTGTGTCCCATAGGTTTTGAGTTGTTGTGTTTTCGTTGTTGTTTGTTTCTAGATATTTTTTTATTTCCTCTTTGATTTCTTTAGTGATTTCTCGGTTGTTTAATAGCGTATTGTTTAGCCTCCATATGTTTGTATTTTTTACAGTTTTTTTTCCTATAATTGATATCTAGTCTCATGGCGTTGTGGTCAGAGAAGATGCTTGATATGATTTCAATTTTCTTAAATTTACCAAGGCTTGATTTGTGACCCAAGATGTGATCTATCCTGGAAAATGTTCTGTGTGTACTTGAGAAGAAAGTGTATTCTGTAGTTTTTGGATGGAATGTCAAAACTCTAGTTTTATATCAGTGCATTATTGAGCTCATTAAAAAAAAAAACATAAATAAATCTATTCAATTTTTGCTAGCTTTGACCCAACAACATAATTTTTTCCCACAAATTTCATCCACTTAGGTTTTTTGTTTTCTTTTTGTGAAACAATTATTTTATTTTAGGACAAAATTACTTTTTTTTTAATTAAAACATATACTATATGGCTTATATGCTCTTCATATAAAAACATTTCCCATTTTCCTCCTCGACTTTGTACATAGGGTTGTTTCCCTTTTGTCTTTTTGCTTCTAGTAGTATTTTCATTTATAATTATATATTAATTACACGTGTTAACTATTAGTAAGCTTTACTTTCCAGTGAAATCTCGGAAGCAGGCATTTGTCAACTGTCATGTATCAGCATCCTATGAATAATAATAAATAATAAAACTTATATTGCATATATTAGCAAACTTATGATATAAATTATGAAAATTTATAATTTTTAGAAAGATACATTTTTCATCATATAATTTTTACATGGGGGAAAACCACATTTATTACTAGACCCAAATATCTTTTGTCTCCCTGTAAAAAATTAAGAAGACAAAGGTAGATCAACTTAAACTTATGTTTAGCAACTAATCTTTCAGTGTATTAGCTTATCTGGAAGTGATTTAGATAGTCAATGAATATCCATCATTTACTTTAACTTAATAGAAACTTTTCTTATTTATATCTTTTTAAATTGCTTGTGTTTTGGGACTTGCCTGGTGGCACAGAGGTTAAGAATCTGCTTGCCAATGCAGGGGACATGAGTTTGATCCCTGGCCCAGGAAGATCCCACATGCCTCAGAGCAACCAAGCCCCTGCACCACAACTACTGAGCCTGTGCTCCAGAGCCCGCGAGCCACAACTATTGAGTCCATGTGCCACAACTACTGAAGCCAAAGAGCCTAGAGCCCCCATGCTCCACAACAAGAGAAGCCACCACAATGAGAAGCCCGGGCACCACAATGAAGAGTAGCCCCCACTTGCTGTGACTACAGAAAGCCTGTGAGCATCAACGAAGACCCAATGCAGCCAATAAATAATAAATAAATATTTTTTTAAAAAAAAGAATGTTAAATGTGCGTAACTGAGTCACTTTGCTGTACAGCAGACATTGGCATGGTATAGTAAATCAATTACACCTCAATTTTTAAAAATTGGAAAAAAATGCAACAATACATTTCTTATCTTCTTTATGTACTTTTGGCCACACAGCGGGGGCTTGTGGGATCTTAGTTCCCCAACCAGAGGTCGAAAAATCAGTGTTTTTCTGTTCGCTGTGCTCAGGTTACGACTGTTGATCAGACCTATATATTTGTGTTCACTGTGCTCTCTAGGACTTGCCCGTGTTTCATTGGGTACGTTTTGCTTTCGGTTGTTTTCCCCTGGCATGATTTTTTGATAGAAACGATATATTTGGGGCTTCCCTGGTGGCACAGTGGTTAAGAATCTGCCTGCCAATGCAGGGGACATGGGTTTGAGCCCTGGTCTGGGAAGATCCCACATGCTGCGGAGCAATTAAGCCCATGCGCCACAACTACTGAGCCTGTGAGCCACAACTAATGAGCCCATGCTCTGCAACAAAAGAAGCCACAGCAATGAGAAGCCTGTGCGCTGCAATGAAGAGTAGCCCCCGCTCTCCACAACTACAGAAAACCTGCATGCAGCAATAAAGACCCAATGCAGCCAATAAAAATAAATGAATAAATAAATAAATTTATTTTAAAAAAAACGATATATTTTGTTCCTTGTGCTCTGGTTACAATGTTTGATTAGAAAGGGTATATTTCTGTTCACTCTGTTCCGGTTATGATTTTTTGATTCAAAACGATGTATTTCTGCTCCCTGTGCTCTGGTATGACTTTGGATCAGAACGATATATTTTGTTCACTATACTCTATTTACAGTTTTTGATCAGAAGGATGTATTTCTGTTAGCTGTGCTCTCTCGGATTTGTCAGTGTTTTGTTGGGTCCAGTTTGCTTTAGGTTATTTTCTTTTCTGGTTCTGATTTTTTAATAGAAACGATATATTTGGTTCTCTGTGCTCTGGTTATGATGTTTGATTAGAAAGGATATATTTCTGTTCCGTGTGCTCTGGTTATGACCTTTTAGAAGAAAGGATATTATTTCTGTTGGCTGTAATCTGGTTACCACTTATGATCAGAACGATATATTTGTGTTCCCTTTGCCCTCTAGTTGTCTGTGTTTTATTGGGTGCCGAGACCAGCTCGGGGACTCGAGGTGAGTGAAGGGTGCTGCAAGCTTAAAGAAAACACAGACACAGATTTAAGAGAAAGATGGGACCGGGGGACTCAGGAGCTCTAGGATCAAGAGCCTCAACTGATTGATCCCACTTTTGCTTTTATTGAGTTCTTGGCATAGCCTAAGGGTCTAACACTCCCAGTTTAGTCCCACAAACAAGGTTATCTTTGAAGTAAACAAACAAAGGCCTCACATGACTGGGGGCAATGATCTTTGCCTCCTGGGTCCCATTTGAGCTGGGTGTGGATTTGAGCTGGGTGTGGATTTGATCTGGGCGTGGATTTGAGCTCGGTGTGGATAGCAAAGCAGCCCTGGGGGCAGGAGACCTCTCTCAAAAGGATTAAGGGTCTGTGCCCCACCCCTGTTGGCCCCTCTGCGACTGTGCCTGTCTTAGGTTGTTCCTCCCCTGAGGAATTTTACCCGTCTCTGGCTAACCAGCCATCCTCCGGGGCCAAACAGGGTGATAAGAGGTGTACAAATGAGAAAGGGGCTGCACCCCCAGAGAAGGTCAGTTTTCTGTTTCCACGGTAGCCTATGCCCCCATGGTCTCCAAGCCCAGCACCCTTAGTTCCTCCGCTGCTCAAGCAGGACATCCTGCATCCAGTTGCTCGGCCCACATACTTTACTTTTAGTAACATTTTCAAGGTTTCAGAAAGACTTAACTGAATGTTTTCCCACAATTGGGTTCGTTTTGCTTTGGGTTGTTTTCCTCTGGTTTCGATTTTTGAATAGAAACGATGTATTTTTTTGCTGTGCTCTGTATATGATTTCTTATCAGAAACGACATATTTCTATTTGGTGCATTCTGGTTATGATTTCTGATCAAAACGATATGTTTCCTTTTGCTGTGTTTTATAGGATTTCCCGTGTTTTATTGGGTTTGTTTTGCTTTCGGTTGTTTTCCTCTAGTGATTATTTTTGAATAGAAACTGTATACTTCTGTTGGCTCTGCTCTGCTTAGCATTCTTGATCATAAAGGATATATTGCTTTTTCCTGTGCGCTCGTTAAGGTGTTTGATCAGAACGATATATATTTTGTTCTCTGTAGCCTGGTTATGAGTTTTGATTCCAAACGATGTATTTCTTTGCTGTGCTCTGGTTACGATTTTGGATCAGAATAGATAATATTTCTGTTTGCCCTGCTCTGGTTACAATTTTGGATCAGAAAGGTTATATTTCTGTTTGCTGTGCTCTGCTTACGATTTTTGATGAGAAACGATGGATTTCTGTTTGGTGTGCCCTGGGTATGAATTTACCAGTATAATATATTTTGGTCGTTGTCGTCCGTTTACGATTTTTATCAGCAGACTATTTCTCTGTTCGCTGTCCTCCGTTTATGATTTTATCAGAAAAACTTTATCTTTTGTTCGCTGCACCCTGGTTACGATTTTTTGATAAGTAACGATATAGTTCTGTGTGTTGTGCTCCCATTACGATTGCTGATTAGAAGGATATATTTCTGTCGGCTGTGCACGCTAGGATTTGTTATGGCTTTGTTCGGTCGAGTTTGCTGTCGGTTTCTCAGTTCCTTTTGGTTCGTTTTTCTCTGGTTTCTCTTTTTCATCAGAACGATGTGTTTCAAGTCCCTGTGCTGCCTTGGGCTTGTTATTGTTTCGTTCGGTCCGGTTTGCTGTCGGTTTCTCAATGTCCTTTTGTTTTGTTTTCCTCTGGTTCCGCGTTTTCATCAGAACGATTTATATCGGTTCGTTGTTATCTCTAGGGTTTGTTATTGGTTTTACTAACTTTTAAAAGTCTAAGTTACCGTTTTCCACCAGAACCGTTTGTTTTGAGTCACTGTGCTCCTTAGGTTTTATTCGTATTCCATTCTGTCTATTGATTTTCTTGAATTTTTTACCACCCTGTTTTTTCTGATGTCTGGCTCGACTCCGCCCACGGGCCCAGGAGTGCATAAATACGAAGGTTCTGGGTCCTGCTCAAGGCTTTGCCTCATCGAGCAGCGCAAACGCTCGTGTCCTGCTGCTGGCCCGAGGGAGGTCCACTGCGATGGAGCAGCATTTTCTCGGCCGCGTGAAACAGGCTTGGGAGTCCGCAGAGGTGGCGCCAGAACTCCAGCCTCCTGCGCCTATTGGGAACTCAGCAGATTCTGAGCCTTGGCCCCTCCCTTTCTACCCGGTACTGGGAGAGTCCTCAGGCCACCGCGAATGTTTCAATGGCGAGCTGCTTTCCAGTCCTTGTTGGCGCCTGTACTTTGTCTACGTGCAAGACAGACTCAGTTCCAGAGCCCCGAGCACCTTGGAACCAAGCCCAGCCCAGCAGACAGCCGCAGGAGAGAGAGAACCGGCAGAGGAACCCGACCGCCCCGTGCCCCAGCAGTTTCCCTTGGCCAGGCCAGCTGGACCCAGCGGCAACGGACATCAGGACATCGAGACCCCTGACAGCAGACACCCTTCTAAGCGCCGCTCTCCTCCGGCCTCCGCTTGGTGGAGCCACGAGTGGCTCCTCTCGGGCTGCTTGGAATGGATTGGTCACGCCCTGCGCACCTTGAGCTGCTGCTGCTGCTGCTCTGTCTTTGGGGCCAAGGAGCCCCAAGATTGCAGCCGGAACATTTTCTTGGCAGTTGCCCCATGAAAAGAGTCTGGGTTACATAACCTGCCCTCTTAACATGGAATAAAAATGCATTAAGACCTAATCAGCCTCCTGTGAAATCAGCGGAGTCCTTAGTTTCCCATAGGAGTGCGATCCCTACTTTGAACTGGGCATGTTAGGGATCTAATTTGCAGGCTCTTTATGAGAATCTCATGCCGGGATGATCAGAGGTGGATTTCAGGCAGTGCTATTAGTGCTGGGGAGCCACTGCAAATACAGATTATCATCAGCAGAGAGGTTTGACTTCGCAGAGAGCATAATAAATCAGTTGTTTGCAGACAAATCAAAACAGGATCAGTGAATGGCAAGTGACAATTTAGCTGCATCTGGTGGCAGGCTTTATGGTGGCAAGCGATTTGATGTATTTCAAATGTACAGCTGCATCTGGTGGCAGGCTTTAAGTCAGAATCTGACACTTAAGTTTAGTCCGTGTGTGGCCTGTCCATTATTTTATTTACCACTTCTGTCCTTGTCTTTTTCTTTCACTGTGCACTTGTCTCAGTCACAGGTTTGGTAAGCCTACAAGCTAACCTTGGCTAAAATGAGTAAAACACAAGCATCACTGGAGGGCGTCTTTGAAAAGGGGGAAAGACCCATTGATGAGACAGCAGGAGACTAACGTTGCCAACAAAAAGACAACTGCATTTAAAAGAAAATACCAAAAGTCCTACTTATATTATGGGTTCATTGCAACAGATGATTCACATTCTCCAAGCCCGCTTTGTATAATATGTGGCCATTGGCTATCCAAGGAAGCCACAAAACCTTCAAAACTGCTTTGACATATGGAGACAAAGCATCCTGCACTAAAATGTAAGCCTTTGGAGTTTTTCAAAAGAAAAAAATGCGAACACGAAGAACAGAAGCAATTATCGAAGGCCACCATTTCATCAAATGTGTTTTCACTGAGAATGTCATTCTTAATGGCTAACCACATTACTAAAGCTAAGAAACCCTCTACTGGTGAAGAGTTGATCCTGGTGCTGCTAAGGACACTGTCGTGAACTTTTAGGAGAGGCTGCAGTTCAAAAGGTGGAACGTGTTCCTCTTTCAGGTAGCACCATAACTAGATGAATTGATGAAATAGCAGAAGATATTGAAATATAATTGTTAGAGAGGATTAATGAGTTACCATGTTACGCAATCCAGGTTGATGAGTTTATGGATGTTGACAACAAGGTAAGAATGCTTGTTTTTGTGCAATATATTTTTCAGGAGGATGTGCATGAGGATATGTTATATGCACTTTTGTTGCCAACCAACAACTGCAGAACTATTCAAGTCTTTGAATGATTACATATCAGGAAAACTGAACTGGTTGTTTTGTGTCAGTATGTGCTTGGACGGAGCAGCTGCCATGACTAGATGGCTTTCTGGTTTCACTACTTGGGTCAAAGAGATCGCTTCTGAATGTGAATCCGTGCATTGTCATCCATAGAGAAATGCTAGTTAGCTGAAAAATGTCACCTGAACTTAATGTTTTGCAGGATGTGATTAAAATTATCAGCCATACTAAAGTACTTGCCCTTGGACTTCCCTGGTGGTGCAGTGGTTAAGAATCCACCTACCAATGCAGGGGACATAAGTTTGATCCCTGGTCCAGGAAGATCCCACATGCCTTGGAGCAAATAAACCCATGCGCCACAACTACTGAGCCTGTGCTCTAGGGCCCACGAGCCACAACTACTGAAGCCCACGTGCTCTAGGGCCCACATGCTCCAGCTACTAAAGCCCGCACACTTAGAGCCCATGCTCTGCAGCAAGAGATGCCCCCAGTCACCACAACTAGAGAAAGCCTGCATGCAGCAACGAAGACCTAACACAGCCAAAAATAAGTAAGTTAATAAATTGAAAAAAAAATAAACTACATGCCCTTAATTCATGTCTGTTCTTGCAGCTCTGTGAGGAGATGGATGCAGAGCACACAAGTCTTCTCTTATACGTAGAAGTGAGATGGCTTTCTAAAGGTAGATCACTGGCCAGAGTTTTTGAGTTATGAGAGCTGCTCCAGAGATTTCTTTTAGAAAAAGTCACCACTGGCAGCACATTTCAGTGACAAAGAATGGGTCACAAAACTTGCTGACTTGTGTGAGATATTCAACCTCTTCAACGAACTCCATCTGTCACTTCAGGGGAGAGTGACAACTGTGTTCAAGTTGGCAGATAAAGTGGTTACATTCAAAGCCAAACTGGAATTATGGGGGTGATGAGTGAACACTGGGATTTTTGACATGTTTCCAACATTAGCAGAGATTTTGAAAGAGACTGAGCCAGGGGCTTCCTTCTCCCAGCTGGTGCATGATCACCTATCTCAGCTTTCAAAAGAGTTTGAGCATTACTTCCCAATGACAAAAGACCCCTGAATTGGGAAGGAATGGATCCTTGATCCAATTGTGAATAAGCCAGGTGAATCGACTTTGCCTGTGCTAGAAGAGGATCAACTGCTTGAGATCGCAAATAATGGTGGCCTTAAAAGTATGTTTGAGATGACTTTAAATCTCCATATGTTCTGGATTAAAGTCAAAGCAGAATATCCTGAGATTGCCACAAAAGCACTGAAAAGCCTGCTTCCGTTTCCAACACCCTATCTTTGTGAAGAAGGGTTTTCTGCAGTGACAGCAACCAAAATTATTTTATGGAATAGACTGGATGCAAGCAACACATTTTGGGTGTCACTGTCTCCCATGACCCCCCAGATGGGACCATCTAGTTGTAGGAAAACAAGTTCAGGGCTCCCACTGATTCTGCATTATGGTGAGTTGTATAATTATTTCATTATATATTACAATGTAATAACAATAGAAATAGAGTACACAATAAATGTAATGTGCTTAAATCATCCTGAAACCATCTCCACCCACCCCCAACCCCCCACCCCATCCGTGGAAAAATTGTCTTCAAAACTGGTCCCTGGTGCCAAAAAGGTTAGGGACCACTGTTTTAGAAGCTTCTGCATACAAATGAAAGAATGAATTCTGTTGCCTCCAGAGTTTCTGGGATTCTGTCTCTTTTTCTGGGCACCCTTAAAGTGGTCTATCTTATGTAAATTAAAGATTCCCCAAAGTGGCCACAGGAATTACAATTATTGATGAAAATTCAATGAACAATCATGTTAAGAAGAAAAAAGGCATTTTTTTCCTAGTCAAACTGAAGATTATAACATGGGAGACAGGCTATCTGAAGCTCTGATAACTGGTCCTACTGTTAGCTGTGAAAGACACAGTCATTTACATTTTTATCATTTACATTTTTGAAACCAAGGATCCTTCATCAAAATGACATACTGGCACTTTATATTAAGTTTACCAAAAATACATAGTCTGGGTAAATGCGAACAAAGTTAGCTGTAAGTCATTATGACCCCCTACAGAGTTGGAAAGAATGCTAATCTTTAAGAAGTCACATTGCTAGTATCAGAAGGAACAAGTTGATCTTCACTTTGGAGCAGGCATTCTTATCTTTGAGGAGGTCTGGTTATGTGATGCAGATGCATTAGGGAGGGAGGAGGCTCAAACAGAGAGAGAAGAGAGAATTTTATGCTTAAATTTTCTTTACCTGTCTTAAAATATAACTTCCTTTGTTCATTTTCCCCTTTTGATCATTAATCTTTAGAGATAGAGAGATAGATAGATAGCATTAGGTGATCAAATATTTGTTCCCCTGGTAACAGGGTCTTTGCTTACCTGCTCTGGATCCATCATGTCCCTCAGTCTTCATAGCCCAGTTCTTTCTTTCCTTTTAAGTAGTTGTAATAGTAGAATGCATGACAAAGGCTGATAGCCAATTGTGCTCCAACAGCCACTTATGGCTTTAAAAAAAAATTTGGTCCAAATCACATTTGCTTGTACGTAATTAGGTCCAAAATTATCTCCCCCCCCCTTTTTTTTTGCTGTATCTGTTTGTCTTCTTTAGTAGCAATTTCTTGAGCTTGTAGATTGACATATTTTACTGGATTAGCAGGGTTAGCAGAGGGCAGTAAACAGAAATTCTCAAGGCCTTATGGGATAAGTATTTAAAGCTACCTGTTTGGCTGCAGCATCAGCAAGCTGATTTCCTTTGGCTTCTGTGGTGTCAGATTTGCAATGTCCTGGTATTTTAATAATTGCTGCTTTTTGTATAGTTGTATAGCTATCAATAACTCTGCAACCTGTTTTTCATTTTTAGGTGGTCCTGAAGAGGTTAAAAATCTGTTTCCATAGCATTCCAAAGGTGTGTGCCACTACAAAGGCATTGCGACTGTCAGTACAAATACTTGCTAGCTGGGCTTTAGCAAGCTGAAAAGCTCAGTGACTAATTCAGCTTGCTGTGCTGACTTTTTCTGGTAAATAAACTTTCACTTATGTTCACTATGAATGTTATTGCATATCCAGCTCTATAATGCTCCTGCTTATCCTTTAAGTAGGACCCATCTGTAAATCAAATTAGATTAGCCTTATCAATAGGAGCTTCTTGTCAGTCATTCCTGGGAATAAGAAGATAATCTGTTAATAAAATGCAGTCATGATTGTTTTCTTTCTGTAGTTTTGGAAGCAAAGTTGCAGGGTTAAGGTTATGACATCAAACTGATGTCCGTGAAATCTGTCTAGGGGAAAGGATTCGTGATCTCCGGAAGAAAAGAATTTCTCCTCGGGATCAATGACAAGTTGTTTCTCAGGTTTAAGTAAAAGTAATAGTTTATTAGAGAGCAGTTAGAGAAAGAGTACAATAGCTTCTGGCACAGACACCAGAAGGGGGTGGAGAGACCCCCGAAGGGGTGTATATGTGTGTCTTATATACCCTAAAAAGAGGAGTTAATTAGTTCACAAGATTTAGAATGTCTTCTTGCAAGTTTCACAAACATTTAGATCAACACCAGAGAGATTTAAAGTAAGAGCTTTAAAATTTAGTGAATGCCTCCCTGCACCTGTTAACCATCACGCCGGTTCAGTTTCTGTGTTTGTGTGATTAGGAGAAAGGGTCATAAATTCTAAGATACATAAGATGTATACAACGGGGCCCATAAATTCTCCTAATTGGGTGTCTCCTCTTGCTTAAGCCTATCTTATTCCTATCACTTTCCTATCAAAACCAAGGTAATACTAGGTGTAGAAAGAAACAATACTTCATAACAAATTAGCCGGCTTACAGAACTGCTGAATGTGGTGAGAATTTTTTAGAAGAGACTCGGCTGAGTGTGGGACCTAAATAAAGAACACCCCCATTGCTATTTCTTCAGTAGTCTTATGTAAGAGTGAAATAGCCCCTATACAAGGTGGAAGTCCTTTTGCTCCCGAATGGAATTTAGTTTCAGAGCATAAAAGCAAGTCATCTACAAACATTTTGGTAAATGCATAGGAGTAAGACAACTCTATAAATGACAAAAGATTTTAAAAACATGGCTAAAGACCTGATTACAATGTGGTTGTCAAGGAAATTTGGCTATTTCTGTGACATACAACATTTTAAGATAATAACTAGAAATATGACTGAGAACATACCACAACATTTCAAATCTTAGGGAGTTCATATAATTTCTAGAACACTTATAACGTAAGAAGGTTTATCATTACTTATTTGACAATATTTTCCATGTAATTTAACATACCAAATAAGGCTAATTAGTTTAATACCTCTCTTTGAGGTGTTCAGGGAACCTCTGAAGCATTCCAAAGTTAACTAGAGGTCCAAAGAACTTCATTTGGAATTTGATTTGAGGAAGTTTCTCAAAGATATCAAAAGGTTTTAAACATTTGGCTAAGTAGGATCATACTGGCTGTGAAACAATACTTAGTCATTTAACCAAAGTGACAATAAAAGACTTCAAAGGCAAATGCAGAAAGTTACAACAGATTGCTTGAGTTATTAAAGAAACTTTACATGCTATTTATCAAAAGGGATCAATATTTCAAGAAAACTTTTACATCTTAACAGAGGAAAAAAACAAGTTCTAGTTTTGTACAACTTTAGTTTTTGTACATACGTTCACTTGACTAAATTCAGTCTATTCTTATCCATCCTGACCATTGCATAAAGGGTTTTATGGTCAACCACTGTGCCGCATCCAAGCAACAGTACACAAACTGTCAATCGACCGCAATTCAGCTGTACAACAATCTGAGGCTTACAGTACATTTAAATTTGGAAAAAAACTTTTCATAAAACCAAAGAAGCCTCAAACTCAAACACCCAACCAATACAAGCACTGTAGCAAGTTTAAGCATCTTATACTTCTGATGCTTATTGGAGCAACTCCAGTGTCAAAACCTATCTCCTAAATTAAAAAGATTAGTTTAGTGAAGTTTGAATTACATAAATTTTTCAAAGCATAAATTTGTAATTTTTTGTCTTGAAAATGTTACTAATAGAAAAACATAGGAATAAAAACATGAACAAAATGTATTCAATCATTTACATTACAAAGAATTTGCAACTTGTTGTAGCCTGGCAAAAGAAAACTACCAATTAAGAATCTATGTACAATGTCATTGCAAATATGTACAGTACTTTAAAAAAGCCTACAAGGAGGACTTTACAGAAGGACAGTCGACTAGGTTCTTTGTTACACCAACCAGATGATCAAAATATTAAAACTCTGTGGACTAGTAGGTAAATTTACACTTAAAAATCCCCCAGATTCCTTTTCTTTCAGAATATTCCAGTTATATTTATATGGTTCCAGTTGATGAAGCTGTTCAGGACAGTTCCAGTAAACCACCCCTTAATGGATTTGTTTGGGGGAAGATAGGCATGTTAACAAAAATTAGCATTTTTCATCACAATGGTTTCCAGTTACACTATCACAGTTTCACAAATGGATTGGATCCATGAATCCAGTGGCTGAGAACACGGGTGGCGAGAGGTTGAGTCCCGCATAAATGAACCTGAGTGATGGGTAAAGCAGAGAAAGGGGTGTGAGCATCCCTTTTACAGCGCGAGAAAACGGCCCCCCCACTCAGTTCTCATTCCCATTCTGCAAGGCAATGAAGCAGACTTCATTGGAAATCACAGCTCTTCAGTTTAACATGATATCTGAGTTAGTAGAACCTCTAGATACCGAAAGACGGAGATGTCTTCAGCTTTTGGTTAGGACGCCCGAAAACCTGGGCACTTCCTCATGATTATCACAGCATGACAGCTATCGAGTCAAAACGTGCAACACAGAGGACACTTGTATTCACAGTAGATGAGATCAAATGAAATCATCTTCAAGAATTAGAAAGTTCGTGGTTTTAGTGTTTCTAGGTGTTGTGCATAAAGCTCTATGTCATTATGCCCGGCCCCTTCCACCCAGAGATGCTCCAAGGCCCGGGGAAAGCGTTCCCCGGGCCTTGGAGCCAGCCATAGGAGAAATCGATGACCTCGTCCTCCGTACCGTGAATGACCAACACGGGAGAGGTGACTTTGGATATCTTGTCAATGCTGGGGAAGGCATCAAAGCAATGTCTTCCTGGTGTCGGCGCCGCTGGCGAAAGTGCGGCTGGGCAACCGCGGGCTGGGCCGCAGGAGCGGGGCGCCGCCCGGCCCCCGAGACTGGCGGAACCCGGCGCTGGCGCGGCAGAGGCCCACCGGCACCCTCCGCTCCCCGGTGCGGGCCGCGCAGACAGCCGCAGCTGAGCGACGACACACCGAGGTGCTCGGTAGAAAACTACCCTGAAACTAAAATACCGCAAAATGACTAATAAATCCTAAACTACAGATGCAAGTGAAAACCAAACATCACGATCACATCGATGCCAAAGCAAAACACACTGAAGAGGAACTTTTAAAAGCCAACCGGTCAGAGAAACTAGCCCTACAAACAACACACAGCAAACACCGTTGAAGGGGGCAGTCCTAGGATTAGATGGTCGCTGTCACTCTGGCTAAATCGGTGTTTCCACTCTCGGAAGCGCATTCCCGCGCACACTCGGACTAGCACGCGAGTGAACCGGGAAGCTTGGCTACTGCGGGGCTCGCTGTTTGAAAGCGGCTCAAAGCAAGTACGTGGCTGCCAGACACCCGCTGAGGGGCTGGGGGAGGCCGCGGGGCTGCCACCCTGCGAAAGCGGCAGCTGGGCTCTAGTGGAAACTGCTTCTGAGAAAGCGATGCCCAATGCCCTTGCCGGGGGCCGCGACCGACCAAACGCTGACACAGCCCCTAAGGCTGCCGGGACCCAGCAAGGCAGGCACAGCGCAGACAGCGGCGTTGTGGCCAAAGGCAAACGTGGGTTTGGGCGCTTTCGAGGGTGCGGCTCCCTAGCAACTGCGGACGCTGAGAACTGAGAGGTGCTAACACCGGGAAAGACGAGTTGCAGTGATAAGACCAGGTGAATCAAGTGGGATGAAATGAAATAACACATAGATCGGGCTTGGAAACCACCCTAGCCGACGAAACCGAATAAGCCACGCAAGCAAAGCTAAATCGAGTTTATTTCAAAACATACGGGAAATTTAGCTCGAGCTATTTCTTGTAAATGCCGTTGAAAATCGTTAAAAAAAAAAAAAAACACAAAAAACACAAAACAGAACAAAAAAACCCCTTAAGTTATCTTCCTAAAATGGAATAAGATAATCACTTCAACCAATGCCCGGCCCTGTGGAAACCCCTATTGTAATAACCAATCATTTTAAAGAGCAAAAAAAACAAAACAAAACAAAAAAAAACACACAACCAAACAAACAACAACAACAACAAAACAAAAGAACAATGACAAAAACAAACCAAAAAACAACGGGAAAAAAAAAAGAACAAAACACCAATGAACGGAGTGGACTACTAATATATCATAAGGAGTATAGAGACCCGAAACAAGTGGCTCTGGTGAAAAATGGTAACTTAGGTTTTTAAAAAAAATAACAAATACAATAACAAATCCTAGAGAGCACAGAGAATCGAAACAAATCGTTCTGATGACAAATCGTAACCAGAGGAAAACAAACCAAAAGGAAACAGAGAAACAGCAAACCAAACTGAACAAAACAATAACAGGTGGGACTGTAAGTTGGTACAGCCACTATGGAAAACAATTTGGAGGTTCCTTAAAAAACTACAAATAGAACTACCATATGATCCAGTTATCCCACTCCTGGGCATATACCCAAAGAAAACCATAATCCCAAAAGAAACTTGTACCATAATGTTTATTGCAGCACTATTTACAATAGCCAGGACATGGAAGCAACCTAAATGCCCATCAACAAATGAATGGATACAGAAGATGTGGCATATATATACAATGGAATATTACTCAGCTATAAAAAGGGATGAGATGGAGCTATATGTCATGAGGTGGATAGAACTACAATCTGTCATACATAGTGAAGTAAGTCAGAAAGAGAAGGACAAATATTGTATGCTAACTCACATATACGGAATCTAAAAATGGTACTGTTGGACTCAGTGACAAGAACAAGGATGCAGATACAGAGAATGGACTGGAGAACTCGAGGTATGGGAGGGGGCGGGGGGTGTAGGGGAAACTGAGACGAAGCGAGAGAGTAGCACAGACATATATATACTACCAACTGTAAAATAGTCAGTGGGAAGTTGTTGTATAACAAAGGGAGTCCAACTCGAGGATGGAAGATGCCTTAGAGGACTGGGGCAGGGAGGGTGGGGGGGACTCGAGGGGGGGAGTCAAGGAAGGGAGGGAATACGGGGATATGTGTATAAAAACAGATGATTGAACCTGGTGTACCCCCCCCAAAAAAAAAACAATAACAAACCCTAGACATTACAGCGAACCCATATAAATCATTCTGATGAAAAATCGTAAAGAGAAGAAAACAAACCGAAGGGAAAGTGAACGATAAGCAAAATGGACAGAAACTAGCCCTGCAAATCGCTAAGAGCTGTCTGTTCGCGCCCCAGCAGAGACCAGAACCCCATCGCTCTCGGCGAAAAGAGCGCTACCGCCACCGGCCGCTAGGG
Organism: Hippopotamus amphibius kiboko; assembly: GCF_030028045.1. Taxonomy (NCBI): domain Eukaryota; kingdom Metazoa; phylum Chordata; class Mammalia; order Artiodactyla; family Hippopotamidae; genus Hippopotamus; species Hippopotamus amphibius. The sequence goes on along the minus strand of NC_080200.1, from coordinate 35,610,043 downwards.
CTCCGCGCTGCTAGCGACTTCGCCCCCGAGAAACCCGAGAATGTAGCAGCCCTGGCCGGCAGCGAACAGTGGTGCTGTGGCTAAAGACAAAATATCTGTTTGGGAGCGTTCCACTGTGCTGCCAAAGAGAAGCTGACGGCTTTCAGAAAACAGCGGTCTGCGACCGAAATTCATCCGGCTCGGAACACTGACCGGTGCTGCCTTAGAGCAAAACACCGACTTTCGTCTTTCCTATTTTCATTCTTTCATCTTTTAAGTTTAAAATGATTAAATTTTTATTTTTCCATTTTATTTATTTTATGTAAAATTTATTTGTCTTGATATTTAATGTATTTGACATTCAATTTATTTTATCTATGTTATTTTATGGGTTGAAATGTTTATTCAAATAATAAAATCCCTTGTAACTAAACCCTCCAGTCTGGACACTGCCACCGTAATTACCAATCGTTTCTACTGCGGTTTAAAAAAAGTTCTTATTTTCACTTTAAAGCCACCGTGTAAAATCATGCCTTTGAGCTTCCTACTAGAGTTGGAGCAAATGTGTTGTGACGGAAAAGTGCCATCTAATGCTACTAAGGACACTGCAGAGGGGACAATGGCTCGGGGCGAACCTCACCGTCCCGCCACCGTCCAAGGGCATCAGGTGCACAGGAGCTGTGCGAGGTCCCACAACGCGATGGCACAGGGGAGCGGTGGGCCCGCCAAGGCCATACTTTGGCCTTGGCGCTTCGGCGGCCGGACTTGCGGTTCCGACACCGGAATGTGCTACGACGGAAAAATCGCAGTCGCAGTAAATCCAGACTTGCTGCCCTGAGGCATCGCTCTAGAGCGACTTGCTCAGACTAAGGCATCTCGAGCTCACGGTTACTGCCCGACTTCCTACAACGCGGAAACCGCAGGCGGAGCTCCACCACTGCTGGTCCTGAATGGGGACTTGCTTTGCAGGAGAAATCACGCTGACCAGTGCTTCCTCCAAGCAGCGACTCACGAGACGCTGACGTGGAGCCTCTCACGTTGCGCTGCGTCCAAGCAACGCGGCCGGCGAGGAGCACATAAGGGTGAAGGGATGGAGGAAGCGCTCCGAGAAGCAGGAGGTTTGGGGGATCACACGGTGCGGCCCTCGAGGAAACGCCTCGGTGCAAACGTCTTCTGTGACAGAAATGCCTCGGGCTCAGCACACCCAGGGAACGTGCCAAGGGGAACGGGGGCTCGGAGACAGCCCAGGGGCTGCGACCCTGAGATCTGCGCGGGGCGGGTACGAGGCGGGAGATATGGCTGCTAGGACCCAGGTAGGGCCGGGGAGAGTTTAGGGGTTCGACTGCGGGTTGATTGGCCACGCCCCACACTTCTGAGGAACTGGAGGGAGAGAAACCGGCGGTTTCCGTGCGGCTTACCGCTGTTGCCAAGGAAAACACCCCGGGCTGCTCAAAGTGGCTGTGCTGCCGGCGAGAAAGCGCCAACCTGCGTGCAGCCCAGAAACACAGCAAGGTTTGGCGCGCTTGTTTGGAAACACTTTGAGATGAACGCAGAAACCACCCTCCCCGTGCACCAGTCAGAGACTCGACCGAGGAAACGGCGTCCCTGGACGTTTAAAAGTACTGGGAAGGAGCGAGGGCCCGCGGGAAGACACTGCCGCTGCTGCCAGCCAGCGAGCACCCTCCCGGTCCCCAAAACGAGCGACACTGTCACGAGCAAACCACCGGCTGGGCGAAATAGCGTATATATTTTTGTTCCCTGGGCTCGCTGTCCAACAAGGAAGTCGCAAGTGCTAAGCGTCCAGAACTGCTACCAGAAACTCAAGGGGAAAGAGAAACAAACATTGACAACGAACTCTGAAGTTAGGTCTTAAGGCGTTTTTATTTTATGTAAGGGGACAGGTTTTGTACCGAGAATCTTTTGCAGGGGCAAGTGCCCAAAAAGGCTCCAGCTGCAATCTCAGGGTTCCTTGGCGCCAAAGATGGACCGGCAGCAGCCGCAGCTCAAGGTGCGCAGGGCGCGACCAATCCACTCCAAGCAGTCCGAGAGGAGCCACTCGTGGCTCCACCAAGCGGGGCCCGGAAGAGGGCTGTCAGGGGCCTCGATGTACTGCTATCTGTGGCCGCCGGGTCCGGCTGGCCTGGCCAAGGGAAGCTGCTCGGGCACGGGACAGTCGGGTTCCTCCGCGGAGTTCTTCTCTCCTGTAGGTGTGAGTGGGTCTGGACTTGGTTCCCAGTTGCTCAGGGGCTCTGGGACTTAGTCTTGTCTTGGCTCCCATCTGAGCCTAAGTGAGCTCTAGGGGAGAAGAGTGCTGCAGACAATGTGGATGCATGGGATGGAGAAGTGCCAGAACATGCCATTTGGACTCAGAGCTAAGACACAGCGCCCACGGAGGCAGGGGTCCTGGAATTCTCCTCTTCTCTATCCCTAGCTGGGCATGTGAAGCTCAGGGCTTCCTTCTCGCACTCCGTTAGACCATGCCTTCCAAACTCTTGTGCTACAGCCACCAGCTTGTCCAACTCTGAGGTCCCCATACTATAAGGATGACCTATGGGATGTATTTTCAAAGTAATGCATCTATTTTATTTCTAAGGATTGCATAATTTTGGATTGTGCAGATGCATCGTGATTTATATTTCACAGTCCTCTACTGAAAAACACAATTTTAAAATACAGTTTCTTCCTTATACAAGAAGTGAAATTTCCAGTCAAAAGAGTATTGACATTGAAATGTTTAATGCATATTGCCATATTACCTTTCTAAAGATCCTATCAAGTTCATTCCTACCAGTGGTGTTTGGGAGTTACTAGTTTACCAACATTGCATGTAAGTTGGATATAAAGTTTCATATATTAGCATATATTAGTCTAAATTATATCATCTTAATTTGCATTTTTAGAAAATTTAGTGAGCCTAATCTCAACTCTTATTTGTTTGAAAGAGCTTTTTCTATTTATAGAAATTAACCTTTTGTAAACAAATTAAAATAATTCCCCAAATTCTTCTTGGTCTTTTAAGTTGAATTATGGGTTTGTTTTTTTGAAGGGGGGAGAGCGCGAAAATTATTTAACCTTTATGTGTTAATCTTTTTCTTTATATGCTCTGAATTTACATTCAGTTTTGTTTGGAGAACTGGGGCAAGAAGCCCAGTGCAAGGACAAGTGGTAAAATGCTAAAAGAATAAGAAAACCATATCATTAAGTTTGAACTCCTGAGCTAGGAGCTGTGCCAAGTACTTCACATCCTCAGCAGGAAAGTATGGCTCAGAAGCTTGCCTCATCTAGCTTTACAAAGTTGTAAGGAAGTAAGACATGAGGAAATAGAAAAAAAGCTATTTGAATCAGTACAGTGTTGTCAGCCAAACACTGTTGCCAAATTCCCCCTCCATTCACACTTTTTTTTTCTTGATCCATAATGTTTTCAGAGTAAAAATGTTACAAAATACTTATAGGGACTTTCCTACCCCCTCCATCCCAAATGGCCATTAGAAGCAGGATAGGGAGCAATACAGTAATGCTAATCCTTTGTTAAGGACACAGCTTGAGGGAACTCAGGCTGGGAAAGAACAGGATACTGGTCCAAGCTCCTTAAGGTGCATATCAAAGGAATGTTTTCAGTGAGTCCAGACTCTTGCATCTACCCATACATAGAAAAGTGCTAAATTCATTCTCTTGAAATTCTGGTTTTCCTTAACAGTAATCTTTTGATGTCCTGACTACCTGGTTTTTGTTGCAAAAACTTTTGTATCCTGGCTCCTCCCTTACCGCTTCAGAGAAGTCCCTCAGAGTTACCTGACAGGCTGCTTCTCCAGCTTGAAGTCCTTAGAGTTCTCAACGTTTAGGTTGTGCTTGTTTTTCAATCTACAAGCCCCATTTACATTCTATTTTTCCCTCGTCTTCTCCCCATTCTATACTATTTCCTCTCAACCTTTTTGAGTTATATTCTCAAAACTTTCTGTACTCTGATCTTAAAGTTTTAATCTTTTTCCTGGAATTTCCTTTTCTTTGTGATTTCTTGTTCTTGTTCCTAGGATTCCAAGGTTTAGCAGTCTTCTGATTTCTCTTGGTCTGCGATTTCTATCTATTCCACAACCCTATTCTGTTGAGTCCTTCCATCCTGTGTGAGCAGGACTAGAGGAATTACTGTAACACCATCTGTTAGCAGAGGTCTCAGCGACAATCTCAGGGCTCCTGGGAGCTCAGACAACAGAGGCAGCCCAGGGTCTTCTGGGACACAGCACCACAGGCTCTGCTTCCAGAAACTTTGGGACAGGTGATGGAGGCTCCCTTGGGCAGGAGGTGAGCTATGATGCTTGGAAGAGCCCACGGCCCCAGAGGCCTCAGGCTGCAGTGATCAGCCCCTGGAGCCAGAGACGCCACGGGAGGTTCTGAGATGCCTCATCAGCGGATCTTCTCCGCGGCGTCTGCCTCTCCTGGATTCACCTCTTATGGATCCTTATGGGTCAGGCGTCGTGCCCGAGCCATCTCTGTGCCTGCCACTGGATGCACTGTGAGCTGGGTCTGTGTTGCTGACAGTTACAATGCATGAGCCCACAGAGACCAGAAAACAATTCTCACTGGAAGTCCTGGAGGTCCCAAGAGAGCTGGCTCACCTTAGGATAGGATCAGAAGGTAAAACCCCAACCCTCCAGCTCCCACATCCCAGATCATCTTTTGGGCATCCCCTCCACCCCAATTGCCATTACTGAGGTAGGAGATAGACAGGCTCCAGGCTAGGCATTTACAACTGTCCTCTTGTTTACATCTCATGAGGCAGAAAAGAAGATAAGCTCCAGGCCAGACATTCATTACCAGCCCCCTGTTTACATTTCCTGAGTCAAGAGACAAATGGGCTCCAGGACTACATACTTATGACTGGACTCCTGTCTACATATTGATATCTGCACTTGGATATAAGAAAGAGCAGCAGAAATAGGGTAAATAACCGACCATTGGACACTTTTATGGCAGGGACAGAGAGGGGCTAAACTCTACTAAAAGATCAAGAGGTCATACACTCCCCATCGTTGGGACAAGGGGGACATTACACATGCACAGAAAGACTCCTTAGAGGTCAAAAAGGAGGGGGCACTACCCCATATTATGTCATGCTAAGCCTTTCCCATAGGTCTCTGGGCGGAAATCCATCTTGGAAAAAAGTTGCGCACATATGATGGGGAAGGTCTTCGGACAGGTCAGGTGTGGAAAAAGAAACCAGACAACTGGCCAAAGGTAAACAAAGACCCGGAAGAACTGTCCTATATATATGACTTAACTGCCTCCTTACTGTGCTCCTCCTCATTAGGGAGGACGCCCACACCCTTTCTCTCCCAGTGTGCATCTCTGCCTTGTTTCTGTTTTAACTAAGCAAACTGTTTCTCTGTGTGCTGTTCCACTTGTTACAATCTGTCTCTAATAATAAACTTTGTATTTGCTTTCACAGTTTTAGCCTCCATGAGAAATGCATTTTGCATTGGGGGCAAGAGCCAGGGAAAAATAGCTTCTAGACTCTAGCTCTTGCTGGTCTGGTGGCTAGGACTCCTGGTTTTCATCTAGGCTATCCAGATTCAATACCTGGGCAGGAAATTAAGATCTGACTTTATACCACCACTTACTGCTGTCTCCCAAAGATCATTACCATTCCCCTGAGCAGGGACCTGCACTTCAGTCTCTGCTCCATCACTACCATTTTTCCTTTTTTTATGTAAATTGTTCATAAATGTGAAATTCATCTTTCTCAGATCTATTCCTACTTTGGCTATTGGAGATAGACAAGGTGCATGGGTAGAGGTGGCTGATGAGGGTTGCAGAGCTGGTGCTCTCACTTTTCTGCGTGAGGGGAGGGTGGTACTCTTGTGCATACAGAGGTGGCCAGGTGGCCGCTTGTCAAAGCTTCAGACATGCACTGGCTGTCTAGGACATCCAGCAGACAGCATCTCTGAGAATTTTACTGAGTCCGTGATCCACCCCTACTAAGTCTTCCTGTACCTCTGAGAGTCCCAGCCCTCCTCAGGGGCCTTTCTTAGATCTTCCAGTTGCTCTGGCTTCTCTACCTCACTCCTCTGGCTTCTTAATGATTTGGATCATTTTAGTAGGCTGTAGGACCAAAAGGGATAGGGGACAGATTTCTGATCCTGACTTTTTTGAGGGTCATGCTAGCATGGACTTCCAGAAGCTCTTTCCTCCTGTTGGTGTGTGGGCATGTGCCCTTCCTAGCTCTGGGCTTGCTGTGTGAATGAGGGGCCTGTCCAGAGTGGCCAGTGGCAAAGGAGCTCCAGTTGTTGGTCTCAAAGTCAGCCTTCAAATCTGGGACCAGGATGAGTGTGGGTCTGGATCCTGGTTCAATGAGAAACCTTCCTCTTGGGTAATTTTCCTTTTGGGTCTAGCTAAGGAGCTGCTCCTCCATCTTCAGTTTCAATTTCTCTTCATTCCCTGTGCCCCTCACCTATCACGTCTCCTGGTCCCTCACCATATTCAGACTCCTGATGCCCCAATCACTGGGCTACTTTAGTGACCAGCAAGGATCAGAGGAGCTCCTGGCTTTGTCCTCAGATCCTATGTTAATTAAAGTAACACATATAAAAGAAATAAAATATCCTTATTTAAATATTTTATTTATTTCTTGATGGAAATACATGTACAAAGGGAAAACTGTAAAAGTTCAAGATGAAATATTTTGAGGAATTTTTTGTATTTTCACCTTTTTTTCTCATTGAAAAAATCATGATCAATATAAAACAAATATCCTCAAAATACCCTGAACACAGAAAGTAAACTTCAAAAATATTTATGTATTTAACTCAGGGCATCTAGACTCATTTTTATTTTTTCTAAATTTATTTATTCATTTATTCATTTATTTGGTTGCACCAGGTCTCCTTAGTTGCAGCATGTGGGCTCCTTAGTTGCAGCACTTAGGCTCCTTAGTTGTGGCATGTAAACTCTTAGTTGAGGCATGCATGAGGGATCTGGTTCCCTGACCAGGGATCGAACCCAAGGCCCCTGCATTGGGAGCACAGAGTCTTATCCACTAAGCCACCAGGGAAATCCCTAGATTCCTTTTTTTTTAACAGACAATAAACAGCATATATTTAGAGTGTACAATTTGGTATCCCAATCTCCCAATTCATTCCCCCCAACCCTCCCCGCTTTCCCCACTTGGTGTCTATATGTTTGTTCTCTACATCTGTGTCTCTATTTCTGCCTTGCAAACCAGTTGATTTGTACCATTTTTCTATATTCCACATATATGTGTTAATATACGATATTTGTTTTTCTCTTTCTGACTCATTTCACTCTGTATGACAGTCTCTAGGTCCATCCATGTCTCTACAAATGTCCCAGTTTGTCTGCTAACATTGGGTTTTGTTTGCTCTTCTTTCTCTAGTTTCTTTAGGTGTAAGATTAGATTATTTGGGATTTTTCTTGTTTCTTGAGGTAAGATTGTATTGCTATAAACTTCCCTCTTAGAACTGCCTTTGCTGCATCCCATAGGTTTTGGATCCTTGTGTTTCATTGTCATTTGTCTCTAAGTATTTCTTGATTTCCTCTTTGATTTCTTCAGTGATCTCTTGGCTATTTAGTAGCATATTGTTTAGCCTCCATGTGTTTGTGTTTTTTACAGGTTTTTTTCCCAGTAATTGATTTCTAATCTCATAGCGTTGTGGTCAGAAAAGTTGCTTGATATAATTTCAATTTTCTTGAATTTAACAATGCTTGATTTATGACCCAAAATGTGATCTATCCTGGAGAATGTCCCATGTGCACTTGAGAAGAATGTGTAATGTGCTGTTTTTGGATGTAATGTCCTATAGATATCTATTAAATCAAGCTGATTTATTGTGTCATTTAAAACTTGTGTTTCCTTATTAATTTTCTGTGTGAATGATCTGTCCATTGGTGTAAGTGGGGTGTTAAAGTCCCCCACTATGATTGTGTTACTGTCAATTTCCTCTTTCACAGTTGTTAGCATTCGCCTAATGCATGGAGGTGCCCCTATATTGGGTGCATGTATATTTATAATTGTTATCTCCTCTTCTTGGATGGAGCCCTTGATCTTTATGTAATGGCCTTTCTTGTCTCTTGTAACATTTTTTATTTTAAAGTCTATTTGATCTGATATGAGTATTGCTACTCCAGCTTTCTTTTGATTTTCATTTGCATGGAATATCTTTTTCCATCCCCTCATTTTCTGTCCTTATGTGCCCCTAGGTCTGAAGTGGGTCTCTTGTAGACAGCATATATATGGGTCTTGTTTTTGGATCCATTCAGCCAGTCTGTGTCTTCTGGTTGGTGCATTTAGTCCATTTACATTCAAGGTAATTATTGAGATGTATGTTCCTATTACCATTTTCTTAATTGTTTTGTTTTTGGTTTTGTAGGTCCTTTTCTTCTCTTATGTTTCCCGCTTAGAGAAGTTCCTTTAGCATTTGTTGTAAGGCTGGTTTGGTGGTGCTGAATTCTCTTAGCTGTTGCTTGTCTGTAAAGCTTTTGATTTCTCCATCGAATCTGAATGAGATCCTTGCTGGGTAGAGTATTCTTGGTTGTAGGTTCTTCCCTTTCATCACTTGAAATATATCATGCCACTCCCTTCTGGCTTGCAGAGTTTCTGCTGAGAAATCAGCTGTTAACCTGATGGGAATTCCCTTGTATGTTATTTGTCGTTTTTCCCTTGTTGCTTTTAATAACTTTTCTCTGTCTTTAATTTTTGTCAGCTTGACTACTATATGTCTTGGCGTGTTTCCCTTGGGTTTATCCTGCCTGGGACTCTCTGCGCTTCCTGCACTTGGGTAGCTATTTCCTCTCCCATGTTAGGGAAGTTTTCAACTATAATCTCTTCCAATATTTTCTCAGGTCCTTTCTCTCTCTCGTCTCCTTCTGGGACCCCTATAATGCGAATGTTGGTGCATTTAATATTGCCCCAGAGGTCTTTTAGTCTGTCTTCAGTTCTTTTCATTCTTTTTTCTTTATTCTTTTCTGCATCAGTGATGATCACCATTCTGTCTTCCAGGTCACTTATTCGCCCTTCTGCCTCAGTTAATCTGCTATTGGTTCCTTCTAGTGCATTTTTCATTTCCGTTATTGTGTTGCATATCTCTGTTTGTTTGCTCTTTAATTCTTGTAGGCCTTTGGTAAACTTTTCGATCTTTGCATCCAGTCTTTTTTCAAAGTCCTGGATCATCTTCACCATCATTATTCTGAATTCTTTTTCTGGAAAGGTGCCTAGCTCCTCTTCATTTAGTTGTTTTTCTGGGGTTTTAGCTTGTCCCTTCATCTGGTACAAAATTTTTTGCCTTTTCATTTTCTCTATCTTTCTGTGGCTGTGGTTTTCAGTTCCACAAGATGAAATATTGCTGATACTGCTTGATACTGCTGTCTGCCCTCTTGTGGAGGAAGCTATCTAGGAGGTTCCTGGGTGCTTCCTGATGGGAGGGACTGATGGTGGGTAGGGCTGGGTGGGCAGAGCTCTGTAAGACTTTAATCCAATTTGGTGGACAGAGCTCAGTAAAACTTTAATCTGCTTGTCTGCCAATGGGTAGGGCGGTGTTCCCACCCTGTTGGTCATTTGGCCTGAGGCCACCTAGCGCTGGAACCCACAGGCTCTTTGGTGGTGCTAATGGCAGACTCTGGGAGGGCTCACGCCAATGAGCACTTCCCAGAACCCCTGCCACCAGTGCCTCCATCTCCTTGGTGAGCCATAGCCGCCCCCCACCTCGGCAGGCAACCCCCCAACATCAGCATGTAGGTCTGGTTCAGTCTCCTATGGGGTCACTGCTCCTTCCCCCTGGGTCCTGGTGAGCACACTTTTTTGTGTGCCCTCCAAGAGTGGAGACTCTGTTTCCCCCAGTCCTGTGGCGGTCCTGCAATCAATCTCGCTGGCTTTCAAAGTCTGATTCTCTGGGGATTCCTCCTCCCGTTGCTGGATTCCCAGGTTGGCAAGCCTGATGTGGGGCTCAGAACCCTCACTTTAGTGGGTTGACTTCCGTGGTATAACTGTTCTCCAGTCTGTGAGTCACCCACCCAGCATTTATGGGATTTGATTTTAAGGTGATTGCGCCCCTCCTATCATCTCATTGTGGCTTCTCCTTTGTCTCTGGATGTGGGTTGTCTTTTTTGGTGAGTTCCAGTGTCTTTCTGTCGATGATTGTTTAGCAGTTAGTTGTAATTCCGGTGCTCTTGCAAGAGGGAGTGAGTGCACGTCCTCTTACTCCTCCATCTTGATCCTATCCCCTAGATTCATTTTTAAAATGTTGATTACAGAATAGGATTGTAATAAGTTAGTAAGGATGAAGATGAGTGTGTTCTCACTGCTTTATTTATTTTATGCTTTTTAAGGAAACAAACAGAACCCTGAAATTGTTTACACATGAGATTTATTAGAGGAAAAAGATAACTGAAATTTGATGGAAAAGGAAGACACAGACATGACTGAACATTCCTTGTGGAAAGACTCTGAGAAGCAAACTGGTCCCTCAAGAGAGACACTGTCAGAGATCAACAAAAAAAAAACCCATTAAATCAGAAGACTCACCATAGCTGCTCTCTTTGGAACTATGCAGCTCATGGTTTGTGGTAGACTACTGGATCATTCAAAGTATGTGTGGAATGCACGTGTAGAGCAATCTGTAATTCTCATGCACTATTGTCTGTCAATGGTGCAATTGGTGCCAGTAAATTTAAGGTTCTTACCTTGTCGCAAAAGAATTTGGAGATGAAGAAGGGAGGATAAGAAAGTGAAGTGAGATTTTATTTGAGCAAGAATATGCTCTCAGAGGGAGAGCAGGCAGACAGGTAAGGAGCTGCTGCCCTAGGTTTCTTTGGCAAGCCGGTTATGAGGGGCATCAAATGAAGGGGCAGAATATTCTCTGGGGAAGGAGGAGTTTGGGGGTTGTATTCCCTGATTTTCATTCCAGCTCCATCTTCCTGAGGGGAGGAGGGATTTTTGTCCTTATTTAGCTTAGATCAGAAGTGTCATGGTGTCAGTGCATGATGGGTACTTTTTTTTATAGTTTAATGTATTTTAATAGCAAACTTACAGGAACAGCACAGAAGACAGACAACATTCGAAACATATACATGCATGTAGAACAACTCAGTTAGAAAAGTATAGTGAATGGATGAAATCTACTGTATGATAAAGATGCTACAAACACTATTTAGTTGCAGTCAGTAAAAAATTTACTTGTTTTAAAAAAAAATCCAAATGCTGGCATTGTCCAGGAATTTTTAACAGGTTTATCTATAATTGTTATAAAGTTGAACTGCTGAAACTTCTTCACTGAAACATTTTGACTTACATTAATGCTTTATGTCCCCCCATTTATATTAAAAATTCACACAGAAATGAAAGTGAGAAAAATACTTGATTTCTGTCCCTATTTTTCCACTTGCAATTATATTCTTTGGTACATTTTGACACCATGGAAAAAATTACCTAACGTTCAGAACTACCAATAACAGGAAAAAGAGAAAGTTTTTTAAAGAATGAATTGTTTCGCATCATAGTGCGTTCTTAAACACGTTCTCCATGTATGCGGCACACTAGCTGGATGTCTTTTGGCATATAATTGTTACATGTTTGGCATGAATAGCACACAGGTTGGTGTCTTCAAAAAGACCAACCAGATAGGCCTCACTTGCCTCCTGCCAAGCACCAATAGCTGCACTCTGGAAGTGCAGATCTGTTTGGAAGTCCGGAGCAATTTCCTGCACCAGACTCTGGAAGGGAAATTTGCGAATCAGAGGTTTAGTGGACTTCTGATAACATTTAATTTCAGGGAGTGCCATGGTACCAGGCCTGTAACGATGAGGTTTCTTCATCCCTTTAGTAGAGGATGCACTCTTTCCAGTGGCTTTTCTAGCCATTTGCTTCCTTGGTGCTTTACCACCGGTCGATTTGCTGACAGTATGCTTTGTGCAAGCCATGGTATAGAGACCTCCTTACTTACCCTCCTTCTCCTTCAGCTGGAGCTCAGGGAGCTAAAGGCGATGCTGCCCTTGGAGAACAAAGGGCATCTCCATCGCAGCGGTGGCTGCTAACACAATTGAAAAGATGATGGGTACTTCTTACCTGCGAGGCTAATTTTATAGTGATGAGAGCATAATGAGCAACAGGTTACATTCGGATGCAGGACATTCCCACCTTTCCTCACTTTTCTTTGTCAGCTTCCAGGACACTTATCATCTAAAACTTGTGGTTTCCTCTCAGTCTGGAGGTTCCTGCTTTTCTTTGTCTGCCCATGGACCCTCCCCCTTTACAAGATGTGTGATTTACTGACACCTGGCTCCTGCCCCCATTTCTCTGCTCATATCTAGCTATCTGTCTGCTGTAACACAATCATCCCAAAGAATGATCTGACAGTACTCTCTTAAATGTGGTTTATGCATTTTCTGTGCCACAATTCTGCTCATGGGTACCTATCGTAGAGGAAGTGTCTCATTGATCCATAAGAGATGATTCCATATGGTAATTGTAACTAAATAGCAATCTGAATGTCCCCTGGGGTACACTGGAGGGGTAAAGTGTGGCAGAAGCTTAGCAGAGGGGAATAGGCATGAGTTGGAAGCAGCAGATGAAATTGCATATAGAGATCTTATACATTGGCAAACAAGTGGAAAGTAGTGAATAAAATCAGAATAGAACACATTTCCTTTTACAGGAATTGAATATGTGGGCATGCAAAACAGTATTATATAGTACAACACTGAAAAATACCAAATGCACATTAAAAATACAATAGTTATTCATAGGAAAAATTACAGCTAAGGGGAGCCGAGAAATGAGAATCACTTACGACAGAATGTCCATAATTACATAAAACAGGATAGGGGCCCTACCAACAAACAATTAAAAACATGGTGTTCTCTCAGTTCAGTGTGCCCTTGTAGGTATGAGAATCAGAGCAAACTTGAGGTATCCCTGTGATTTAACTAAGCTAGTGTAGACAAAAATAGAAATATTAGAATTCTAAGTAGGCATGGGACTCTCCTTTTCTCACCACTACGTAATCACTCCTTTCCTCATTTCCCCACCTGCTGTGAAAGCAGAAGGATCTGGAATCTCAGTCCAGCTGCAGCGTGAACTAGTTTTGTGTTCTGGCAAAGATGGAACCTGGCTGAGTCTCATTTCTAACACCCGGCCATCCTCTCCGATGTGTTAAAACAAGAAAACATGGGGTGTGATGTGCCCAGTTGTGCCTCCCAAGAAGTGAATCTTCTTCCAGTGAATGGAAACTGCCAGGGATCCTCCTCTCCTCCCATCCCACTCCTTTCGCTCCATCACCAAAACCACTCAAAATTTCCACACCCCCCCCCCACAGAAAGATGTAGTTTTCTCCTAACCCCTGAGACTCCTGGGTAATTTACAAGGCAAATGAGTGTCTATCCCCACCTATCAGCTCACAGGTTTCTGACATCCTATAAGGGACAGACCCTATAAAAGGCATACTCAGCACCAGGCTGAATCATTCGCCCATTTGCTTAAACTCTCTATGCCTCTGGCCTGGTGAGGAGGCTGAAGCCATGGAACCCCACGCATACTACACCTGGGAAGAGCGGTCTCGGTGGAGGGCACATCCAGAGCCCCACTTGCCCCTGGGACTCAACTCAGAACAGGCTCGGGCCTGGGCTCTGGATAACTCCCCTGCGCTGAGCCGCCCCGCCTGCCAAAGCCCCAAGTTCTGTGGGGACGCTCACTACTGTATGTGGGCTGCTGCGTCACGCTTGCTCCAGACACACAGATGGTCCCCAAGTGGAGAGCGGCCAAAAACGCTGGTGAGACCCACAAGTCCAGGAGCCAGCGGCTAACCCGGGATGGAGCGACAGTCCCATCAAGAAGAGGCGAAGCCACACACAGCAAGGCACAATAGGGCCTGAACAGCCAAGAGATGCCAGCAGCCGCGGAGACCGACAGACACGCGGCCAGATCACCTCCAGGAGCCCAGGCCACCCCCCAACCCCACACCCCGAAGCTGTGGAAACCCTGTGGAGGCATGAAAGGAACTGAAGGACAAGGAAAGGAATCGAAGCCTTCTGCCTGGCTCACAGCGCCCCTTCAACCCTTGCTCTGGAATGGGGCGGCAGAGGTAGAGAGACCTCATGTAGCAGCTCCCAGGTTGAATGCTAAGCACAGTGCCTTGTCTGTGGAGCTCAGGGTTTCTCAAGTTGTGGGCCTGACTGAAACGGAAAGAAGGGCATACAGCTGTATTCTTGAGGCTGTTTGAAGCCGGGGAAGTCAAACTCTACAACAAGAGGCTTGATTGTCACTCACACCCAGTGTGATTGTCACCTCACATGTGTCTTAACGTGCAGGTGTCCCATCATATCTGTCACATCATGCAGGTGATTGTCACATCACATCTGTCTCAACACACGTGAGAGTGTCACGTGACACCCGTCACACCCAGAATGTGATTGTCACCTCATACTAGTCACATGCCTTCCAGGAGTGTCTCATCATACCTGTCACATCGCACATGTGTGTGTCACAACACAGTTCCAACACAAGCCACTTATGAGTGTCACATCACATTTCCAACACCCCACATGCGATTGTCACCTGACCTCTGTTATAACATACAAATGTCACATCCTATCTGTCACATTGGGCATGTGATTGTCACATCATATCTGTCTCACCCTACATGAGAGTGTCACCTAACACCTGTCACACTCAGTGTAATTGCCACCTCATATTTCTCACATGCTTTCTGGGAGTGTCACATCATACCTGTCACATCCTACATGTGTGTGTCATATCACATCAGTCACAACCCACCTGTGTGTCACCTCAGATGGTCACAATCGGCATGTGATTGTCACCACACACCTGTCACAAGCTGCGGGGAGCTGCCCTGAACAGGGGTCCTGGCTTCCATAGTTGCCCCCAAAAAGGGGCCTTGGTCTCCAGGACATAGCCCTGGGAGCTGCCTTACTTTAAGGGCTTGCCTAGGCAAGCATAGCTCTCTGTCCCGCCACCCCTGACCTTTGACTATGTGCTATGCAAAAAGGCATGTGATCCCCTGGGCTGCACTATGTGCGCCCACAGGTCTGTGATCTCGCTAGTACATCTAGAAACAATCAACAGGAGGTCTTGTGCTCGCTACGGTAGATGGTTATGGGAAAAACACATTGTTAGCTAAAGAAAGAATCATTTTTCTTTTAGCCTTGCTGTCAATGACTCCCCTTCTTTAATCTGTATAAAAAGCCACTGTAAAATAAAGAAGGTTGTCAGTTGCCCTAGAATGCACCTACATTCTGGGCTTCTGATCCTCTCGACCCCATTCTTTGTGTGTCTGTCTTTCTTTCTTTCTTAGCCGCGTCGTGTTTGCCTAAGGACCTGATCGATTTTGCCGGCAGGCTCTGGCAACAAGCCTCTTATGATTGTCACATCTCAAATGTCACAACGCCTGTGTGATTGTCTCCTCACGTGTGTCATAATGCACAAGTGTCACAACATATCAGTCACATCGTGCCTGTTATTGTCACATCATTTCTGTCTAAATACACATGGCAGTGTCACCTGACACCTGTCACACCCAGAGTGTGATGGTCATCTCACATTTTTCACTTGCCTTATGGAGTGTCACATCATATCTGTCACATCACACATGGGAGTGTCATTACATCAAGCACAACCCCCTTGTGTGTCATCTCACATGGTCACAACCAGAGTGTCATGTCACCACACATCTGTCACAAGCTGCTTATGTATGTCACAGCAAAATTGTCACAACGCCCATGTGATTATCACCTCACCTGTGTCATAATGCACAAGTGTGACAGCATATCTGTCACACTGCACATGTGATTGTCACATCTCATCTGTGTTAACAAACATGACAGTGTCACATGACACCTGTTACATTCAGAGTATTATTGTGACCTCACATTTGTCACATGCATTCAGGGGTGTCATGTGACACTCTCACATGGGTTGAGACCAATGTGATGCGACAATTCCATGTGCGATGTGACAAATGTGATGTGACACTTGTGCATTATGACAGATGAGAGTTGACAATAAGACTGGTAGTGACATGTTATGTGACACTCATAAGAGGTCTGTGACAGATGTGTGGTGACAGTCACATGCCTGTTGTGACAATGTGAGGTTACACACTAGTGGGTTGTGACAGATGTGATGCGAGACTCACATCAGTGATGTGACAGGTATGATGTGACAGTCCCTGATGCATGTGACAAATGTGAGGGGACAATCACACTCTGAGTGTGACAGGTGTCAGGTGACACTGTCACATGGGTTGAGACACATGTGATGTGACAATCACATGTGCAATGTGACACGTGATGTGACACTTGTGTGTTACAACAGACACGAGTTGACAATCAAGGGTTGGGTGTGACAGATATGATGTAAGACTCATAAGACTTTTGTGACAGATGTGTGGTGACTATCACATGCTTGTTGTCCGATGTGAGGTGACACACAAGTGGGTTGTGACAGATGTGATCTGACACACATGTGGGATGCGGCCCATATGATGTAACACTGAATGCATGTGACAATTGTGAGGTGACAATCACACTCTGAGCGTGACAGTGTGAGGTGACACTGTCACATGGATTGTGACACGTGATGTGACAATCACATGCGCAAGGTAACACATGATGTGACACGTGTGTTATGATGCACTAAACACACAGGAGAGGCCTTCTTGAATGACCTGCCCAGGAAATGGGGGCATGATTCAGGCAGTGGCGATGGCTGCCCTTCTCTTTAGGGTGACACATGGGCCTGATGGCACCAGGCAAACCCTACCCTGCCTCCCTCCCTCCCTCCCTCCCTCCCTGCCACCCTCCTTCCTTCCTTCCTTCTTGGGGCTCTTGGCCTCCCCACTGAAAGGAAGAGCCCAGGGCCCAGCAGCAAAGACCTTCTGCTGATCCTTGCCAGGGGGCTCTCATTTTACACACTTGAATGGGATCAGTAGACACCGTCATCCCATGAGAAGCAGAAAATATCATCTAAAAGCCTACCTTCATGGTGTCTCAGCGTGCAGGGCTCCTCCTTCTCAGGGATCTTGTGCTCTGTAGGGATAATTCACATGCTGGGGCAGTAGGTTCCCAATAGCATCTTATGAAATGGATTACATGGTGTCTTCCTTTTAAATGATAAAGATTATTTGGGAAAGTTATTAATATTGAGCACATGATGATATCCTCTCTGATCTATATACTAGAGTTGACCATTGAACAACCAACATGGGGGGTTAGGGGTGCCGACCCCATACACACCGTTGAGAATCCATGGATAACTTCACAGCTGATGCTCTGTATCAGCGCTTCCACCTCGGGGGACTCAGCAACCAGAGATCCTGCAGTGCCATAGTGCACAGCTATGGAAAACATCCCCTTATGAGTCACACACACACACACACACATGCGCGCACATGCTCACGCACACAGATCTCAACTTTGTTGCTCAAGGGTCAGCAGTGTTCGAATATTCTTAGAAGTGATGACTGCTGTCTGATGAAATAAATAAATAAATAAATCTATGACACTTCACTTTGTGTTTGCTAGTCACAAAAGTATTTGGAATTTGGCTCACTAGAAGTTTAGCTTGGTCCTTCAAGGACAGTGTCAGTCTGATAGAAAATAACTTTTCTTAAAGTAACGGAAATAAAATAGTCCAGGACACTTATGCTAAACATTAAAATAGTTTTTATTCTTTATTTTATAGGATAAGTGGGATTTGGAAGAAAATCTACTTGTGAAAATCCAGGTACTACCTTTACCTGACTGATGATTGAAGAGGAAAAAGCATTTTCTGGAACCGTGCAACTTGGGAGAACTTCTAACTTGCCTGGAAAATAAAGATACCCCCCATCCCCGCTCAGCAGTGCAATAAATCTTCCCCTGCCCCCAAACTCTGAAGTTTCTGCTTATTTGGCCTAATTGTGAGTGGTCAGGTGCAGGAACTCACTTGCATTTGGTAACAGGGGAGCCTATGGAGAAAAGATCTCTGGCCACTTCCATGGGATCTGCATTGCTGGCAAGGTAAACCCAAAACATCAAAACAATCGCCTTAGAACAAATGCTACTTCAACATTTGTAACCTCATAGGATTCCTAAATGACTCTGATTCAGCACTTACTCGACTTGGCTGTGTTTTTGTGCTTCCTGACCTAAAGGATCTATCTGGATATGCCCCCTGATAGAAGCTAAAATAAATTCACTTTGGATGTGTGCGAATACTATTCATATAGAGACTGGGGACTGCAGTGAGGTCTTGTGGACAAAGAAAAACGGTGAAATACATGTAGGTGACAGCACATAAAGTATAGAAAGATAAATGAGGGATTACTTCATTCTTGGGGTGGGAAGGGGGAACAACAGAACATTCCCTCCCTCAACTCCCCACATGCATGGCGTGGGGGAGGGGGGAGCTGGCTCCGTACCCCATCCACCAGGGATGCAAGGATGTGCACAGTTAAAAAGACCAGGAGGAAAGTGGTGGTGAAGAGGAAGGAGGACCATGCTTAAGGTGTGGATTTAGAGTGAGGGCTACTTGAGGTGGCTAAGAACCCCATGCAGTGAGCAGCCCATAAAAGAACCAAAGAGATGGTCCCCTAATGCTTGCAGGGCCTGGGCAGAAGCAAGAACGGAAGTCCATGTCTCCAAGTTTGCATCATGACACTAGTTCATCTCTGTTAAATAGGAAGTGTTTGTTGTGTTCTCCTATATTGACAAACACACGTCTTTATCTGTGTCTACGTACAACTATGGTTTTTGTATGACAGTCAGCAGAACATCACCAGGGACTTAATTATCACAGAGACCTGAGGTTCTGCTTGGCTGGCAATGCTTGTGTGAACAGTACAGTGATATATATATATACACACATATATATAATTATGTGTATTTAATACGATATCATTATTGATTTTATTTATCAGATGACTGATGATACTGTCAGCCTCATGATTTTCACACAGGGTTTCTGTGTGTGTCCTACTGTCGGGACAACATAGCCGGTCTGTGTCATGGAAGCAGAGACGCCGTGGGAGTCACAGGAATGAAGACCTCGTTCTAGGAACTGGACCTTCCAGAGGCCTGGGAGCAGCTGGGCAGGGCTGGGCTGCAGCAGGGAAAAGGGAGGGAAGGCTGTGGCTCCCAGTCCTCTGAGTGCCCGGTGGCAGTGGCGGAGGTGGCAGTGCCGATGGAGCTGTCAGCGCCCGCAGGGAAAGGTAGCCACCGATGTGCGGGGCCACAGGGGAGACATGGAGAGACTCAGGGGAAGGCACAGCTGTCCCTCGGCGAATCCGCGGCCAGGCGGCCAGGAGTGGTCTGGGTCATTGTCGTCCAGGGGGCACCAGCTGGGAACACCAGCCAGATGCAGGGCAGAGGAGGGGACGGGCAGCCTTCCACCCTGCGCCTCTGTGCCCACCTGTCACCATGTGGGATGGCGACAGCCTGCAGAGAGCCGTGGCTGTGGCTTCACCTCCAATGTCTATAATCCCATCCAGCGTTCTCTTTGCACCAGCCCTACCCTGGGGTCGCACGGGGAGGGGGAGTCTCAGAAAGGCGGTTCCCAGGCTGCCCCCACATGGAAGTCACATGAGCCTCCGGACATGGCCGTGCCATGTCAAACACACATCTTGAGTTAGGTCACACTTAAGATTGTATTTCAGTTCATTTCATTGGAAAAACTTGTGTCTCCTAGGCCAGGAGCAACTGGAATTGTTGGTCAAAGTCCTCAAGCAGCCCTGCAACTTGGAGGCCAACCACAAGTTTGACACGGTGTGTTTCCGGTGACATGGAATTGCAGATGGCCCACGAAGCATGCTCTCGGAAATACTGACAAGCCTATGGTTTCACAGGGGATGGTCTCCTCGACCGAGATGTCACCATCTCGGGAATCCGCACCTGGAGCGACACAGTGACCTCAGGAGGAGCGCCCTGTCTGTGCGCCCCATCCGGATGCGCGTGGACGGGAATGGAGCAGCTCTGGGAACGGTGGACGATGCCAGCTCTTGTTCTTCTGCTCTGCTGCCTGCCGTGTGCACGGCTGTGGAGAGGGACGAGCCGCTGTGGAGAGGCATGAGCCGAGTCCAGTGTCTCTGAACCCACCCCAGGCAAAGAGGAGCAGGACAGTGGGTGTGGGCCCTCCCTCGTGTGTGGCCAGGATCCTGTGCGGGGGGAGAGTCCCTGGCCCTCCTGCTGAGAGGAAGGTGCGAGAGGTGGATCGGCGGCGTCTTTCCTCGGGGCCCCAGAGCTTCTGCGGCTCCGATCTCCCCTCTTCACAGTTCTAGTTGGCGCCCGCCCCAGCACAACCTACCTGAGAGCTTCCCTGGTATCCGGAAGCGATGGCTTTGTGTTTTGAGGACGGAAGGGGAGAAAGAGCTGAGCAAAGCTTTTCCCTGGAACCTGAGTGTCTATGGGTGTGTCTGGCCCATCACCAGCGAGCGTGCTGAGTGCCACTTCCTGAGGGCAGGTGCTCTTTAAGGAAAGTATGGCTTCGTATCTTTGTGACACGCAGGCCCTTCTAGAATGTGGAGCGAGTTTCTCAAGAATCCCAGCAGAATCCCAGGTGCTGTGGAGGTTAGGGCCTCAAAGGTCCGGCTCCATCCCCTCTCTCCATCCTGGCCTGGCCTGGCTGGGCCCCTAAGGACCCTGATGGCCTCTAGAGTGGCCCCTGCTTCTCGGTTGGTTTCCATGCTGCTGCTCACAGAGCCATCTTCTCCAAAGGCAGCCGATCGCCGTATTCCTTCCGTGGAGCTCTGGCACGGCTCTCCTCGGCTTGGATGATAGCATGAGAGGACTGACAAGCTGGGTCCTTCCTCCAGGGCTGACCTTTTACAAACTCCGCCTTGAAGAGGGGTAAAGTCAGCATGTCATTCTCACGTGGAAGATGGGACCCGAGGGGCCCGTTCCTAGCTCTACCACTTGGGAGAGTGGGGGACTCTTCCGTCAAGGAAACGGAGAGCTCATACTTGATGGTGCGTTGTCAGAAGCCTTTTTCTAAGCCTCCCCTGGCCCCACCGTGTCAGAAAGACGTGTCCCTCCACCTGCCGGGGACTTGATGAAGGAGAGTCACTCTGGTAGAAGTACCCGAAGCTCGAGGACTTCACTGCCGTCTCCCTTTCTCTGGCACGGGCCCGCCCCTGGAGGAGCCCTGTCTTCGCCTGGCCGTGACGGCACCGCTCAGGGGAGCTGGAGACAGGACCCCAATGAGGGCAGGTGGATGGGAGCCTGTTCAAAATGACCTACACACCCAATCTGCCGTAGACATGGTCCACAGATCGTGGACGTGCCTGTGCCCCCGAAGACATCCGTGTGGCCCCGGGCATCCGGCAGCCATCTTCTCCATGTTCTCCTGACCTGTGCTCTCGCTCTTTTCTCCGGAGCACTCGCCTGATGATTCGTGGGGGAATGAAACCCCAGCTGGCAGGAGCCAAATGATCTTCCCAACACAAGGGAAAAGAAGAGGTGGGGTCCCGCATCCATCCAATGTTTCTGTGCCTAAGAATGAGTTTCTAAGAAATCTCATCCTCCTTTAGCTCCCTTAACTCTCCCCCGCCACCCCCCCCCACCCCGGCGCCCGCCAGCCCGGGCCATAGTATAGTTACTTTCCCAGATTTCCTCCCTCTCCTCAGCAGAACCGAAGAGATTGTAGGTGTTGCCACTTCTCTGAGTCTTTCTTTGCTTTCTTAGGAGGGCTGCCCCATGTCACGTAAAACTTGGAAGACATACACGCGTGAGCATCTCTCCTTGTGATTCTAACCCAGGGAAGAGCATTTAAAAATCGAAAGGAGGCAAACTAGGGTTCAGGCACCCAGAGTTGAGCCGGGTGGCCACTGGGAAGAGAGTTCCAGACGCCTTCCTGTTTGGGGGAGGGGGAAATCTCCCCCTCTGCCCCTCTTGAGTCCTCGTGGCTGGACTCATCCTAACATGGACTCAAGGCGGATAGAGGAAGCGGGAGCGGGAACACGTGTTCGTTTGTTGTTGTTGTTGTTGTTTTACCTTCTAGCCGTGAGAAGTGGCTGAGGCGGGCAGCTTTTCGACTGTGTAGACCAAGGGACAGTACAAGTGTGAGACAGGGATCAGACCGAGAGACTTAGCTTTCGGGTGCGCCCTGAGGGAAGGAAGAATCTAAACAGAGTTTGGGCTTGGGGGGGTCCCTGAAAGAAGTCACAGTGTCTGTCGCCCTAGGCTTCTCGGCCCGAATGAATTCCCTACTTTGGGGATCGGAGCGTCCTCCTAACTCCAGGTGCAGATGCAGGGAGTGCGCCTTTCACCCGAGAGAGAGATGGATGTCTCGCTTTCAGGGAGACACAAAGGAGAGCCCGAGGGTCCCTCTTGTGTTGGCCGCCTTCTTGAGGTCACCGTCACACCAAATGATCATTGTGCCACGGAGGTGCGTTTTGGCGTGGCCTATCCTGGGCTCCACAGCCACCTCCCTGAGAACAGGTGTGGTGAGAACTATATAAAGTTCAAGGGCGCCACCAGCCGGTTTCATAAACGTATCTGTCAGCAGCTGCTAGCTGCAACCTTGTAGTTTCGAAGTCCCCTCCGCATATTCCCCCCCTACCCTGAAACGACGTCATCACTTCCAATCCTGGCGAACAATGTATGGAATCTTTGCTGGGGTTTTTGTTTGTTTCTTTTTTGTGGGGTTTCTGTGCGCGCTGATGTTCGAAGTCTAATGGCAGAAATCAAATCAAATGAGGGTTTTTGCCCTCAAGTTGCCTTGGTCTGGG
The DNA here is from genome assembly GCF_030028045.1 of Hippopotamus amphibius kiboko. Classification (NCBI taxonomy): domain Eukaryota; kingdom Metazoa; phylum Chordata; class Mammalia; order Artiodactyla; family Hippopotamidae; genus Hippopotamus; species Hippopotamus amphibius. Next base: position 35,587,343 of record NC_080200.1, on the reverse strand, counting down.
ATTGACTTGTGTGCGCTGAGAAAGATGGCCTTTATTGATGGCCCTGTGCAGACTTTTTGACACCACGATCCATGGAACCCTGAAGTTTTGGAACCTAGAAATCTTTTGGTCTCCATTTGAGTTAGAAATCTTCTCCTTGAGAGAAAGAAGCCCATTAAAAAAAAAAAGTGGAATTGCATGAGCTGATCAGCTTTTTGATCTCAGCGAGGCAGCCACCTGGTTCTCTGGGAAAACTGTCTTAATCTTGCAAATCTGTACACACAGCCTGCAATGGCCTGGGACTAAGGCCAGTGGATTGGATCCGGTAGAACCTGAAACTAAAGGAAAGAAAAAAAAAAGGTGTGTGGGGGGAGGGGGAAGAGGTCTTTTTTAAAAATACAAACTTCTGGAAGGTCTCCCTCACCCAAAGTCGAATTCGCAGCCTCTTTTGGGACAAATACAAATCTTAAAAGCTTTTCCCCACAAAGAGTAAAAAGCCTTAGCCATCAGAGGAAATAAACTTCATCTATTTCAACGGTTCTTTATAAATAAGCCAGTGAATTTTCGATTGTACTCCCTGCTGCATGGCTGACTAAAGTTTTAAAATGAAAGCTATGAAATCTCTGGTCATGTCTATCTGTAGGTAGGTATGTACACATGCATGAGACAGACCTACAGCCACTTTGGAAAAGGACCTGGGATGGCCTCGGGCAAAACAGGCCTGGCAAGCTAAAGAACAATGGCCCTGGAGGCCCATGTCCCAGTGCCCAGAAAAAAAAAAAAAAAGAAAGAAAGAAAAAGGAAAAAGAAATGCTCCCAGCAGTAAAAGATTAACTTTACCTCTGTTGACACTCTTGGTTCTACCTAGTTGTCACAAGACAAGAAGCTCCACTGTAAATTTTACACTTACCTGTTCCTGTGCTTTCTTGCAGAAAATTCTCACGCATTTCTTTCCCCTCGTGGAAGCACTCCCTATTCCCGATAGGTAGCCAGCGTGGAACCAGCTGCTGCGGATCCAAGAATTTGAAGGATTTCTGGAAATAATTGTGATCCTGAGACAAACTCTACCTTCTGTGATCGAAGCAACTCGGGGAGCTGGCAATTCCCCCACCCGCCTTCCTTGTGCACAAGCGATCTCTCTTTTTTTTTTATAAATTTATTTACTTATTTATTTATTTTATTTCTTTATTGTCTGCGTTGGGTCTTCTCTGCTGCACACGGGCTTCCTCTAGTTGTTGAGAGCAGGGGCTACTCTTCGTTGTGATGCGCAGGCTCCTCATTGTAGTGGCTTATTTTGTTGCGGAGCACAGGCTCTAGGCTCGTGGGCTTCAATAGTTGCGGCTCTAGGCACGTGAGCTTCAATAGTTGAGGCACACGGGCTCAGTAGTTGTGATGCACGGGCTTAGTTGCTCCATGGCATGTGGAATCTTCCCAGAACAGGGCGCGAACCCGTGTCCCCTGCATTGGCAGGCGGATTCTTTACCACTGCGCCACCTAGGAAGTCCAAGCAATCTCTTTTAATAAAAAGCTTTGCTAGCCTTAGAGTCTTGTGGAAGCGATCATCAGTTCTAGGGTACTGCTGTGCAAGGATCTGGAAAGGGACCGTTAACAGGTATGTCTCTACCTACCTTCTAGAGCTGGCCTGTTTTTACCTCAGGATCCTAGTGCCCAAATGAACTTCTGAAAGAGCTCTCTTGAACTGGCTTAGAAGGAAGCACTCCTGAATTCTGTCTACTAGAAAGGGACCCAAAGGTTTTTCAAGTTCACATGAGTGATGTAGGACGAATCCTTCAGTGGAGCATAGCCAAGGTCAAGGTATCGGTTTTATGAAAATAGGCACGTCTTTAACATGATCAGCATTTGAGGTCAAACTTTTCTTCTACCTACGCTGACCCCCACATCCAATAAGTTCAAGGGAGGGATCAAATTTGTCAGCAAGAAAAGGAGCTTGAGGGTGATGGTTGGCTTCGTCTAAAGTCTCGGGAAATTTTCATGGGTCATCTCATCGTCGTCATGTGATTTAGAACAAGTGATTTAAGATAGCTCTAGGAGGGCGAAACTCCTTAAGAAAGATTATGTGTTACACTATGTCTACTTAAAAACAGTTTCTCCAAGATTTTTTGGGTCTCTTCAGAAACTTTAGAGTTTGGCTAAGTGAGAAGATGGGGATTTCTTTGGATCATTTCCAAAGAAAATAATATATGGAAATGTTCATGGCTCAACAAGTCTCAGTGGACCTACTTCTGTCTGCTTATTACTGAAAGACTACAGATGTTTAGATGTATTAGTTCACATCTCTGGTATCACTTTGGAAACATAACAACGGTGCTGTGAGGAAATGTATGCTTGTAGACATGATGAAATGGAATCATGCATTTGGCAGTCCAGAAACGCTGGTGTCACAGACCATTCCCCATGGCTTCCTAGTTAATGTTCATGACAAATTCAGGTTTCTAAGGGTTCCAAATTCTGATCGTCTTTTTCTTTTTTTTCTTCTTCATTCTTGTTTTGTTGAAGAAATTGGTCCTTTGGGAAACCAAGCACCACACTCGGAGGGTTGGAGAACTCAGGTTTATTAAGCCAGCGGCACCAGATGAGCTAAAGCTCCAAAGTTCTGGGCCCTGAGCTCAGGGTGAGCTTTACTTTTATGCTGCACATGTTTACAGAGCATGGAAGTTTCCAAACAGAAACTTAGAAGAGCAGGTGCAGAACATTCCATTTTTTAGGAAAACATCTTAAAGTTACATTGAATTGTTAGTCATCCTGTTTTTCTGTTTTTCTCCCTGCAGCAAGCATATTTCACAAAAGCAAAACAAGCATGGAGTTGTTTTTAGCTGAGTGAAAGTTTCTAACTTTCCTCTTCAGTTTCAAAGAGCTTTACCTTCCAGAAATATTTTTTACCAACCAAATTATAGATTGCCCATTTGTTACAAAAACTCTCATGTGGACAGTTTTTGTTTGTTTGCTTTTTTGTCCCCCCCCACCCCCACCCCAGTCCATGCCTTGTGTATCTTTAACTTTGTTCTGTTCCTAGGTACTAGGGATTTCTTTTTAAGTCCATTAGCTTATCTGGGGTGTTGTCTGCTGGTGATGAGGCTCTCCTGCCTGATGGCTGACGATTGGATCGAGGAAGAAAGTACACATGAGTATGTTCACGAACACTTACTGATGTTTTGGAGGACCTTAAAAACAGAGACCCCAAGCCTCCACTCTCCCCACCCTATAAAATTCATCTGAAGTGGAGAGAAAATCTTGTTAAAAATCATTTTACTTTTCATCTGATAAACATTGTGCATGGATTTCCTAGCAGAGACTTCACCAGGGCACATGTTCATCATTCAGCAGAAATCCAATTTTCTAGTTCTAAGGAAAACTACTAAAATGAATGAGGAAAACATCTTGCCATGCAATCCTTAGGGAAAGCTCCCGCCAAGCTTAATGAAAGGAAATTTAGTTTGGAAACAAATGAATCTTCATTTGGGGATCATTCGTAGAAATGGGGCGGGGAGAGAGAGAGACAGTGAGAGGAGAGAGAGAGGAGGGAGAGAGACATCTCGCTTTGCATGGTTCCACTGTGTGCACACATTTCAATGAGTATGTGAGATGGCACCAAGAGCCTAACCACATGTTTCAAATACCAGTTTCTGTCTGGAGCCGTCTGGACAAGCCAGTGCTGTGACAAGGTCACCAGGCTCCAAGGAGGACCGCAAGGCGAGAACTCCTTGGAAGGGCATTTCGGAGCAAGAGGTTCGCAAGGCGACCGCTCCGCAAGGACAGGCCCCAGACCATCTCCACCCATTTTACATTCTGTTCTTTGTTTCTTTGTAACACTATGCTTGCTAGGAATCTTGATTAGCCCAGCATGTTCTTTCCCTCTGAAGCAAGGTCCCCTGGAAGAACATTCCCTGGGGGAAACTCAGAAATATTTCTAGAAAGAGGGGCACCATTTAGGGAACCAGGAATGAGAGGAGTGTTTAGGTTATTACCACCCACTTCCCCTCCCTGTTTCTATGTCCCCAGGAAAGAACCAGGGCTTGACACATTCTTTCTCCGTGTCTGCCCCACCAAGTCCCCTCCCACCGCTCCTTGGTGGAAGAGGCAGGCACCTCAGGTTACTAATTGCTGGAGAAAAGAGAGGTTTGGCTTTTACTGTATATTCTTTTTTTTTTTAAGAACTTTTATTGAGATACAGTTAACAGACAATAAACAGCATATATTTAAAGTGTACAATTTGGTATCCCAATCTCCCAATTCATTCCCCCCCAACCCTCCCCGCTTTCCCCACTTGGTGTCCATGTGTTTGTTCTCTACATCTGTGTCTCTTTTTCTGCCTTGCATTTCCTCTTTCATAGTTGTTAGCATTTGCCTTATGTATTGAGGTGCTCCTATATTGGGTGCATGTATATTTATAATTGTTATCTCCTCTTCTTGGATGGATCCCTTGATCTTAATGTAATGTCCTTTCTTGTCTCTTGTAACATTTTTTATTTTAAAGTCTATTTGATCTATTTGGAGTATTGCTACTCCAGCTTTCTTTTGATTTTCATTTGCATGGAATATCTTTTTCCATCCCCTCACTTTCTGTCTGTATGTGTCCCTAGGTCTGAAGTGGGTCTCTTGTAGACAGCATATATATGGGTCTTGTTTTTGGATCCATTCAGCCAGTCTGTGTCTTCTGGTTGGTGCATTTAGTCCATTTACATTCAAGGTAATTATTGAGATGTATGTTCCTATTACCATTTTCTTAATTGTTTTGTTTTTGGTTTTGTAGGTCCTTTTCTTCTCTTATGTTTCCCGCTTAGAGGAGTTCCTTTAGCATTTGTTGTAAGGCTGGTTTGGTGGTGCTGAATTCTCTTAGCTGTTGCTTGTCTGTAAAGCTTTTGATTTCTCCATCGAATCTGAATGAGATCCTTGCTGGGTAGAGTATTCTTGGTTGTAGGTTCTTCCCTTTCATCACTTGAAATATATCATGCCACTCCCTTCTGGCTTGCAGAGTTTCTGCTGAGAAATCAGCTGTTACCCTTATGGGAGTTCCCTTGTATGTTATTTGTCGTTTTTCCCTTGTTGCTTTTAATAACATTTCTCTGTCTTTAATTTTTGTCAGCTTGACTACTATATGTCTTGGCGTGTTTCCCTTGGGTTTATCCTGCCTGGGACTCTCTGCGCTTCCTGCACTTGGGTAGCTATTTCCTTTCCCATGTTAGGGAAGTTTGCAACTATAATCTCTTCCAATATTTTCTCAGGTCCTTTCTCTCTCTCGTCTCCTTCTGGGACCCCTATAATGCAAATGTTGGTGCGTTTAACATTGCCCCAGAGATATCTTAGGCTGTCTTCAGTTCTTTTCATTCTTTTTTCTTTATTCTTCTCCGCATCAGTGATGATCACCATTCTGTCTTCCAGGTCACTTATTCGCCTTTCTGCCTCCGTTAATCTGCTATTGGTTCCTTCTAGTGCATTTTTCATTTCCGTTATTGTGTTGCATATCTCTGTTTGTTTGCTCTTTAATTCTTGTAGGCCTTTGGTAAACTTTTCGATCTTTGCATCCAGTCTTTTTTCAAAGTCCTGGATCATCTTCACTATCATTATTCTGAATTCTTTTTCTGTAAGGGTGCCTATCTCCTCTTCATTTAGTTGTTTTTCTGGGGCTTTATCCTGTCCCTTCATCTGGTACAAAGTCCTCTGCCTTTTCATTTTTTCTATTTTTCTGTGGCTGTGGTTTTCAGTTCCACAAGATGAAATACTGCTGATACTGCTTGATACTGCTGTCTGCCCTCTTATGGAGGAAGCTATTTAGGAGGCTGGTGTCTGCTTCCTGATGGGAGGGACTGATGGTGGGTAGGGCTGGGTGGGTGGAGCTCAGTAAAGCTTTAATCCGATTTGGTGGGCGAAGCTCAGTAAAACTTTAATCTGCTTGTCTGCTAATGGGTAGGGCTGTGTTCACACCTTGTTGGTTGTTTGGCCTGAGGCCACCTAGCGCTGGAGCCCACAGGCTCTTTGGTGGTGCTAATGGCGGACTCTGGGAGGGCTCACGCCAATAAGCACTTCCCAAAACCCCTGCTGCCAGTGCCCCTGCCTCCTCAGTGAGCCACAGCTGCCCCCCACCTCAGCAGGCAACCCTCCAACACCAGCAAGTAGATCTGGTTCAATCTCCTATCAGGTCACTGCTCCTTCCCCCTGGGGCTTGGTGAGCACATTTTTTTGTGTGCACTCCAAGAGTGGAGTCTCTGCTTCCACCAGTCCTGTGGAGGTCCTGCAATCAAATCCCACTGGCTTTCAGGGTCTGATTCTCTGGGGATTCCTCCTCCCATTGCTGGACTCCCGGGTTGGGGAGCCTGATGTGGGGCTCAGAACCCTCACTTTAGTGGGTGGACTTCTGCAGTATAACTGTTCTCCAGTTTGTGAGTCACCCATCCAGCATTTATGGGATTTGATTGTAATGCGATTGCGCCCCTCCTACCATCTCATTGCGGCTTCTCCTTTGTCTCTGGATGTGGGGTGTCTTTTTTGGTGAGCTCGAGTGTCTTTCTGTCGATGATTGTTCAGCAGTTAGTTGTAATTCTGCTGCTCTTACAAGAGGGAGTGAGCGCACCTGTATATTCTTTAAACTTAGGAATGCTCATGATTGCAGCAGGCATAAGTATAGACATAAGACATTAGGCATAAGTATGGGTGCTAAGGGCTATAGTTTGCTTAAGATATAAGATTAAGAAGTTATTTACACATGCTTACCTCAGAGTCACAGGGTTTGCAAGGTACATGAGAACAATATAACCTTTTGTAATAAGAGCAATGCAATTGTTAGGCCCTTGGGGGCAAGAAGATGTTGTGACTTAATGGGATGATTTCAGAGTAAAATGTTCCCCCTGACCCATAACGAAATGTTCCAGATCTGAGATTTGAGAATTTGGGTACACGGGAAGGGTCCATAACGAAAGAAAGAAACTGGTAGATGCTGAGGGAAGATATGCTCTGTCATAAAAGATTTTTTCTGAGATATGTTTACTATATAAACACACAAAGCTCTGACAATAAAAAGAGATCCTGCATAGCAGACACTGGCCTCCTCGTCTCTTCCTTGCGCCAACGCCACTCATCCCTTGGGTACTCCTGGACCCGCCGGAGCTGGACTTCAGCAAGTTTCCGCAACGGGTGAACTGTGGCTGCGTGAAGTGCAAAGTTTGCTGCTGCCTGTTCAGTCTGCAATGACTCCACAAATAACAAACATGGGTACCCCCGTGTCCAGTGACCGATCCTCTTTCAGAGCCTGTTGGTGATTGCCCAGTGTGTACCTGTTTTCCAAGGTCACACGCAGTGTGTACTTGTGTTGCCCCCTGCCCCGGTCTCCCCCATCCATGGAAAATAAAAAGAAAGAATTGCCGAGGAATGCTGAAAGTGCAGCTAAGAAACCCAATATGTGGACACGGTAAGTCCACAAGGAAAGGGGTTAGGAGACACCTGAACATGCCTAGGACAACACTGCCACCATGTGAGAGACCTGTGCAAGGAGAGCTGAACAATGCAAAGAAGAAAAAGGAGGAGGAGGAAGAGGAGGAGGAGGAGGAGGAGTGGGACAGGCTGACGATGTCTCGGGGCAACGACGTAGGAGAAAATGTTCCCACTCAGAAAGGCACTCAGAGAGATAGTTCAGTACCATGAGAGCACAAAGTGTATCGTGTTGGAGGCTCATCTTCAATTAGTGGGGAAAAATAGTACTGCGTATCCAGGTGTAGACATGATACCACGCCAAGAAGGCAAGCACTGTTGAGACTGCTGTTTCTATGATGTTACAAAATGAAACCGATGCTTTGAGGTCTATGCTTTCCATGATAATCTACTAAATAAATCATACTTTGGCTCTTTTTAACATTCTCTACATTTTTAATTGGGAGTAAGAGAGTTTTTAAATGTTTTGATATGATTTTTGAATGTTATGGGACAACGGTATTTTCCCACCATAGATGAACAAGATTGCTTTTTCCAGCTTCCACTTTCACGGTCATTTTGTGGTCCTGAACTCCCCCGCCAAGTGGGGGAGGTCTGTGTGTCTTTGTGTCCATTTAGAAGGGTTGGTGCTTGAAGACATCATGATATCCAAATCTTGATTGTTGACTTACAAAACCACTGTTGGGAGTTTATTTCTTGTCTTAATCTCCCTTAATTATTGCCGTCACCTGTGTGTCCACCCTTGATCTCACCTCTCTTTCTGTCTCTCTCTTTAGTTTTGTCGATTTCTTCAAGGCAAGCCATCCCCCCACCCCATCCCCCCGGGATCTCGCTCGTGACATCCCGGGCAGCCCATGACACCCCGGGCGTCTCCGTGGAATTTTCCCGCCGGCCTGAATCGCGTGGGGATCGCGTCTCCTTCCAGGCAGCCTCCCGCGATATCTTCCTATCCCCTCCCATCCCCCCCCACCCCCGGTACTGCCGGGGATCGCGCCGCGCCGGGTCGTGCCGTGCTGTGTCGGGCCGAGAGCAAGCTCCGAGGCGGACCTGTCGGGGCCGTGCCAGACGCCCGCCGCCTCGCTGCAGGAGGAGCTCGGGCGTTTGGGCGGCCAAGCGCTGCGGTGACCGGGATCCGGCCCGGGGACGTTCGAGCCGGTTGTCGGGCGCCACCTGGCGGCCGCTTTTATATTGTCCCTTCCCTCCGGAGCTCCGGCGACCTTGTCGAGGGCTGTGACTCAGCCGCCGGGCCCGAAGCAGAGTTCCGGGAGGCGGGCCACGCTGGTGCTGGCAGCCCCGGTGGCGCCGAGGCGTAGGCGCCTCCTGCTGTCGCCTGAGATTGGGTCTGCAGGTCTATGGTGCTGTGACTGCCGCCGCGCTCCCGAGCCGAGGCTGAGGGGCCGCCTGGCCGGGTCGACCAGCATGCGCCCGTGCTCCTCCGGCCGCGGGAACCCATGTCGGGTCGTGCCGCCGCGGTGGGAGAGGAGAGGGTCTGCCGCGCCCGGAGCGCCTGTGACTTGGTGGCACGGCCTTCTCCTGGGCTGCCCTTGGAAGCGTTCGTTCCCCGACCCCCTCTCCACCTCCCTTCCCCGTCCCCCGGTGTCCCGCTCCGGAGGTGGGGACCGGCTCGGGCCGAGCGTTGAGGCCGGTGGAGGCCGCCACGGGCTCGGTGGTGGACGCGCGTGCGTCCCGGTCATCAGATTCTTTCGGACCGATGGTTTTCCGAGCCGGACTCCGGAGGTGAGGACCGCCTTGGGCCGCCAGCGGTGACCCGGAGAGGCCGGCCCCGGCCCGCGTGCGGTCCCCCGTGGGCTCCGGTCGTCTGAGGCGCCTCCCGGGAGAGATGGGTCCAGAGACGTGGACGGACTGGCCCCTGCTCCTGCGGGTGGGACACGGCCCGTCAGCGTGCCTGCGTGGGTCCAGGTCATCGGACGCGACTTTGTCTCCCTCCACGCCCCGACCCCAAGTCCCGGCTAGAAGGTGGAGATTGGTCAGAGCCTTACGGGGTGGGCCAGAGAGAGCAGCTCGGGCCCGGGCCCGGGCCCAGGCCCGGGCCCGAGTGTGGTCCCTCGTGGGGTCCGCTCATCGGAGGCGGCCCGGGGGAGTTTTGTGTTCCTTTTTTGGAACCAAGCCCTGGCCCGGAGACTCGGACGGACCTGTACCTGCCTGCGTGGGCAAAATGGGGAGGGTGTTCCCACTCTGCTTTGCTGCCACAGTCCCTGGGTCTACCAGATGGCCTGAGAGCTCCGGGACATGTATCGGGGGGAAGAGTTAGGGGTAGGTGAAAGGACCAAAGTCCCAGGGACCCCCCCTAAGCTTTATGGATGGGCCCCGCTGTCGGGCACGGTGATGTTTTTCACCCGAAATGGGCCTTTTTTGCCACCAGGTAGGTGCTAACACGGTGTTCTGTGCCTGCCACTGAAGGCTCTGGGACTCCGGACGCGTGCAGGACTCTGGGCTTTGGACTGATCTCTGACCCCTGCCTCGGTCCTTGACACTTGAGCTGCCCACCTGGACCCGTGTGCCGGCTCTGGTGTGCGCGTCCAGCTGACCTGACACGCGGTGCCGCCTCCAGTCTGACCCGAGGGCAGCAGGGCCAGGTGGTGTGGGTCTTCTACCCCGTGCAGCCCCCGCTGCTGCAGGCACCTGGTAGTTAGTGGTTGGGACGACACCCCCCCCCACAGGCTCCGTGCCACGTGGCAGGCATTCTCCTCCCGGGGTCGTTGGTCACTTTCGCCCGAGAGAAGGGGGTGCCAGTAAGGCTGAAGCAGGCTCTTACGTAAAAGGGTCCTGTCTGTGCCTCCTCTTTGGGGCTCTCCCTCCTCTGGCTAGGTGGGTCGATTGATCAATGTAGTGATGTCACGCTCTGCCGAGTCTAAGCCATGCCAGACAAAGGATGGACGTTCCTTGTGAAGGGGACTGCTCTTCTCGTTCTGTCTGTGGGCTCCTCGCTTTTCTTCCCACCCACCTGTTGGGGGTGTGTGGAAAGCAGGGATTCGGTCTCTGGCCCTGACCCTTGGTCTCCTGTCCCATGCTTCACAGTGTCGGTGGGGACCATGGTCTTCTGACAGCAGACACTCACTTTGACTCCTCGTTGTATGCCTCGTGAGTGGTTCTCCCCGTGGTGGGGAGCGCTGGTGTGCCCCTGGGCTGCGTGCCTCCATTGGTGTGTGAGCGTGCCTCGCCTGGCCCTATATGGTGCTCCTGGAGCACTCCAGGTTGTCCCTCAGGTGACTGAGACGAGTGGTGGCGTCGTTCCCTTTTCCCAGTGTGCTCCTCGGGTCCTCGCCACAGCGGTGTGTTCTGTGAGGCTTTCTTGGGGGGGTCGAGATGGTAAGGGAGGCGTGCCACCTGTTCCTCAGATGATGGGGCCAGGTGCCACCTTGTCGTGGTCATTCTCATGGTGTACAATGGGGGACTGACTTTGGCTGGGCACATGCAACGTGTGCTCTTTTGTTGGGGATTGTACGTGGGCGTGGAAGTGATCGTGGGGGCTGGGACCTGGGAGACGGGGAGGGCTGTAATGCTTCTCAGGTGTGCTCGCCCTCCAGGACCCAATGGACGAGCCTGAAGACAGAGACACAGGTCGTGCCCTGGCCATGACCCCGAATGCCCCTGTGGGCCGTATGCTTACCCACACGGTAGACGTCCCCCCAATCCCCGTCCAGTCGAGGATTGGCGACTTGTAGAGCACCTCCATGGGCCCGAAGGAGAAACAATGAGTGGGGGACGACACATGCTCTGTGAGAAAGCTTCCTATAGCGATCCTACAGTTGCTGTCCCTCCCAAGCATGCAGGAGCAACTTCCAAAGCATGTGGGCAGAATCCCCTCGCCTCCTTGCGAGGGGTGCCCTGGCCCCTCTTTGCCTACTGCGGTCTGTGCCTCCGCCTTCCAAGTCGGTGAAGGGTCCAGGGAGGGTCCTGCCTGGCCAAGCCGAGCTAGTGTCTGGTGCATGGGGCCGTGCGTGTGGTGACCCCCATTGCAAGACCAAAGCGGGGCCACCCCATCCTGACTCCCCAGTCCCACAGCCACGGGGAGCCTGTCACACCTGTCCTCGCTCTGAGCTGGTGGTGGTGTGCAGGCACGGGTCGGGTCACCTCGCTCGGGAGCACTCCCCTGGGATGTGAGCCCCGGGGTCGGCCTAGGTGGAGACGGATATATCGAGGACGGATGGATGACTGGGTGAACGGGTGCCTCTGTGGCACGTGGGGGGCTGTCGCATACGGGCCCCGGTCGTGGGGCCGGTCATGGGAGGCCTCCAGGGTGGCTGGGGATGGCTGGCGTCCCAGGCGTGGTGGGACTGCCCTCGTGTGTGTGGCGGTGGGGCTCCACCCTTGTTTTCCTGGTGGCCCAGTCATGTCTCGGCCCTTCGTCTCTCTGGGTGGTGCCCACGCCCCCCACCCCGCTGGGTGCGCCCCTGGGGCCACTTGGGTTTTTCTTCTATTGGTCTGCTCTCTCCATCATGAGAGATTAGGAAAGTTCTTTTTTTTTTTCCTTTTTCTTAAAGGAAGGGAGAAAAGCTTATGTCTTGTCAAAAATCATCACTTCTTTTCTAGGTTGTCTTTATCAGAGCTTGGAGGACTCACATCAACTTAGTCCTCTTGATATTCAAAGAGCTGTATTAGGCTCACAACGAAAGAAGCTTCTCTCTTTGCCTACCAAGTCTTTCCCTGGGATGTGGCTGATGTGGCTAAGGAGGCACTGTTCCCCAGCGACCTGACTGTTTTACAATCATTGGGATATTTTGGACACACTTGCCCCAAAATTGAATGACAGATGAAGTCTTTTGCACTTAGAATGCACTTTGAGATAGGATCCAAGAGGAGAGGGCCTCCGAGATAGCTGAAGAATGTGTTCTCTCTCCTTAGAAAGGAGAGACATGAAACTGAGTAGGCGTCTATGAGAGGTTTCATGACATGGGAAGCGTTGTCAAAGAGGAAGGAATGTGAAGCCTTCTTTGGCTTGTGTCTGTACGTGGATATGTTCTAACTGCTCCAGAAATGATGGGATCCTTCTCTGCCCTGGCATAAAGGGTTGTCTGTCATCAAAATGGAGGCTCACGAAAGGGACAGCCCAGTATCAAGGAGTTATTCTGCCCAACTTTCATGCCAAGGCAGCAACAACAGCCTCTTGAAAGATGGTGGGGAGTGGGGGCACGTGGATCAATTCCATTCTGTCCATTCAACAGAGGGTCGGGGCTACAGCAGACCCGGGAGATGGCGGCCTGGCTGGCCACTGGGTCTCCATTTCTCCGGCTCCCTAGCGAACCTCACCCCCTCTTGCATTCCTTCACCCACCTTGGTGCCTTTCGGGTGACTCCAATTGTAAATAAACACTTGTAGGAAGATTTCTACAATTCACTTGCAACAACTGACCTGTCATGCTTGTAACCCTGGGGGAAAACAACAATCCTTGTCCCCAGAGGCCTCAGACCTGGTCTCTCTGGACCCCCTGAACTCTGGCCCATGGACTTCATTCCACTGCCACTTAGCAGGGGTCATCCAAGTATTCTTGTGATGGTATATGTGTTTTCCATGTGGGTTGAAGCCTTCCCTCATTGCAAGCCTGATGTCCTTGTGGTGGCACAGAGACTGTTTTAAAAAAATGGATTTTACCTTCCATAGCCTACAGTGATCAAGGCACCCACTTTGCTGGGCAAATCCTATGAGCCTTCACAAAAGACCTTGCAAACCATCACTTTTCCAGTCACGGTCAATCATCAGGCAAGGTTAAAAGAACTGATGGAAAAACTGGACTCCAAGAAGGAGAGTGACTTACATGGGGTTGAATGACTGATGAATAGGATGGTAATGTATATGACTGCTTGTCTAAAATAGGACTGCTTGGGGAAGCGGGGGCAGATACCTTAGGAGCTTGGGATGAACAGATACACATTCCTATACATAAACTGGATAATCAACAAGCTCTTACTATATGGCACAGGAAGCTATACTCAATACTTTGTAATAACCTGTAAGAGAAAAGAATCTGAAAGAGTCTATCTATCTGAATCACTGTGCTGTACACCTGAAATTCCATGACAACTATGCTTCAATTACTTAAAAAAAAAAGAATCCCCTAAGGTGAGAGAGACAGAAGAGGACTGATTGTTTCTTTCCCAGTTACAAGAGAAAACAAAAACAAAGAAAACCCAATTTATTTTTAAAGATGGACATCCACTTGGTGACGTCTATCCCTGTTAGCAAAAGGGAATCGCATATCTTTTTCTCCCTATCTGCTCCGTCCAGAATTCAGAAACTCTCAGTGAGGTTCTTTATTTCCTTGGCAATAGAGTTATTTGCATACATTACTTAGAGGCCCAAGTTATGTTTCCATAAAATGGGAATACACACTTGTCGATGTGGGATTCTGGTGCTACTCATTTTCCTTAGGGCATTGCTCTTAACATGAAAGTTGAGTTGGATCCTGAAGTTTTTCTAGTTGCCCCCAATATCTGGCTACAACTCTCTCCATGAACGTTTCCCATTTTCTCCCACCTTTTTTTTTTCTTTAAGAACTTTTATTGAGATACAATTGACATACAATAAACTGCATATATTTAGAGTGTACAATTTGATTTTTTTTCCTTATTAGTAATGCATGTATGGCAATCCCAATCTCCCAATTCATCCCACCCCAACACCCCCCGCTTTCCACACATGGTGCCATATGTTTGTTCTCTACATCTGGGTCTCGTTTCTGCCTAGCAAACCAGTTGATTTATACCATTTTTCTATATTCTGCATATATGTGTTAATATACAGTATTTGTTTTTCTCTGACTCACTTGACTCTCTATGACAACCTCTGGGTCCATCCATGACTCTACAAATGTCCCAATTTCATTCCTTTTTACAGCTGAGTAGTATTCCATTGCATATATGTACCACATCGTCTTTATCCACTCATCTGCTGATGGACATTTAGGTTGCTTCCATGTCCTGGCTATCGTAAATAGTGCTGCAATGAATATTGGAGTGCATGTGACTTTTTGCATTATGGTATTCTCTGGGTATGCCCAGTAGTGGGATTGCTGGGTCATATGGGAACTCATTTTTAGTTTTTCAAGGGATCTTCATAGTGGCTGTATCAATTTACATTCCCACCAACAGGGCAGGAGGGGTCCCTTTTCTCCACACCCTCTCCAGCATTTACTCTTTCTAGATTTTCTGATGAGGCCCAATCTGACTGGTTTGAGGTGATATCTCATTGTAGTTTTGATTTGCATTTCTCTAATAATTAGTGATGTTGAGCAGCTTTTCATGTACCTCCTGGCCATCTGTATGTCTTCCTTGGAGAAATGCCTATTTAGGTCTTCTGCCCATTTTGTGATTGGGTTGTTTTTTTCATATTGAGCTGGATGAACTGTTTATATATTTTGGAGATTAATCCTTTGTCTGTTGATTCATTTGCAAATATTTTCTCCCATCCTGAGGGTTGTCTTTTCATCTTGCTTATGGTTTCCTTTGCTGCGCAGAAGCTTATGTTTCATTAGGTCCCACTTATTTATTTATGTGTTTATTTCCATTACTCTAGGAGGTGGGTCAAAAAAGATCTTCCTGTGATTTATGTCGAAGAGTGTTCTTCCTATGTTTTCCTCTGGGAGTTTTATAGTGTCTAGCCTTATATTTAAGTCTTTAATCCATTTTGAGTTTATCTTTGTGTATAGTGTTAGGGAGTGTTCTAATTTCATTCTTTTACATGTAGCTGTCCAGTTTTCCCAGCACCACTTATTGAAGAGGCTGTCTTTTCTCCACTGTACATCCTTGCCTCCTTTGTCATAGATTAGTTGACCATAGCTTATCTCTGGGCTTTCTATCCTGTGCCGTTGATCTATATTTCTGTTTTTGTGCCAGTACCATATTGTGTTGATTACTGTAGCTTTGTAGTATGGTCTGAAGTCAGGGAGCCTGATTCCTCCAGCTCCATTTTATCCCCTCAAGATTGCTTTGGCTATTCAGGGTCTTTTGTGTCTCCATACCTAGTTTAGGATTTTTTGTTCTAGTTTTGTAAAAACTGCCATTGGTAAATTGATAGGAATTGCATTGAATCTGTAGACTGCCTTGGGTAGTATAGCCATTTTCACAATGTTGATTCTTCCAATCCAAGAACATGGTATATATCTCTCCATCTGCGTCATCTTTGATTTCTTTCATTAGTGTCTTATAGTTTTCTGAGTGCAGGTCTTTAACCTCCTTGGTTAGGTTTATTCCTAGGTATTTTATTCTTTTGATTGCAATGGTGAATAGGATTGTTTCCTTAATTTCTCTTTCTGATCTTTCATTGTTAGTGAATAGAAATGCAAGAGATTTCTCTGTGTTAATTTTGTATCCTGCAACTTTACCAAATTCATCGATTAGCTCAGGTAGTTTTCTGGTGGCATGTTTAGGATTTTCTATGTATAGTATCATGTCATCTGTGAACATTGACAGTTTTACTTCTTTTCCAATTTGGATTCCTTTTATTTCTTTTCCTTCTCTGATTGCTCTGGCTAGGAGTTCCGAAACTATATTGAATAGTAGTGGCAAGAGTGGACATCCTTGTCTTGTTCCTGATTTTAGGGGGAATGCTTTCAGTTTTTCACCATTGAGAAGGATGTTTGCTGTGGTTTTGTCATATATGGCCTTTATTATGCTGAGATAGGTTCCCTCTATGCCCACCTTCTAGAGAGCTTCTATCATAAATGGGTGTTGAATTTTGTCAAAAGCTTTTTTCTGCATCTATTGAGATGATCATGTGGTTTTTATCTTTCAATTTTTAATATGGTGTATCACATTGTGTATATTGAAGAATCCTTGCATTCCAGGGAAAAGCCCCACTTGATCATGGTGTATGATCCTTTTAATGTGTTGTTGGATTCTGTTGGCTGGTATTTTGTTGAGGATTATTGCATCTAAATTCATCAGAGTTATCAGTCTGTAATTTTCTTTTTTTGTGGCATCTTTGCCTGCTTTTGGTACAGGGTGATGGTAGCCTCATAGAATGGGTTTGGGAGTTCCTTCCTCTGCAATTTTTGGAAGAATTTGAAAAGGATGGGTGTTAGCTCATCTCTAAATGTTTGATAAAATTCAAAGGTGAATGAAATTTGACCAACAGTTTCCAGTTGAGCTGCAGTCTCTCCGTGCAGAAATCCCTGCAGCAGATTCCATGAAGTCATGGTACATGTAGGGCTTCAAAGGGAGAGTGCCATTCATAGCAAATGGGTGCTCGCTTTTGCACAACTTTCCATGGGGAACACTATGTGCGGAAATTCTCCCCTGTGTGTGTAAAGTCTCTCCCTAGTGCCCGGGGCACATGGAATCTCCTTTGTAGACAAAGCGATGTTAGAGTCTGCCTTCCATACTTGCAGAGCTAGAATCCCCCAACTTTCAAACTGCCGCAGGAACACAGTTCTAGGGAGCCTCTGATTGCCAGGCTGGATGGCCCAAGTGAGGAATGTGGAACTGCACTGAGGAAAACACTGCTTAACTTTCACCTTGTGAAGTCCTACCTGACAATTCTAAGCATAACCTGACAACCTAACTCTAGTCTGACATGCTAACCCTAACCCAACACCCTAACGCCTACCTCAATACCCTACCCCAACACCTTAATCTTAACCCAACACCCTAACCCTAACCTGACACCATAACTCTAACCCTAGTCCTAACACTCAAACCCTAAACCTAACCCTACCCTGACACCCTAACACTACACCCTACCCCAATACCCTACCCCGACACCCTAACCCTAACCTGACTCCCTAACCCTAACCCGACACCCTAAAACCCTAAACCTAACCCAACACCCTAATCCTAACCTGACACCCTATCTGGAGACCCTAACTCAGCACCCTAACCCAACATCCTAACACAACACCCTCACCCTCACCAGACACCCTAACCCGACACTGTAACCCAACACCTTAACCTGTAACCCTATTCAGGCCCTCACACTGGTCCTAACACAATCCCTGTCACTGGACTGAACTCAGGCCCTGATGCTGAACCTAACTCAGGCCCTGACATTCATCCTAACTCAGGCCCTGATGCTCATCCTAGCTCAGGCCCTGTCACAGTCCCTAACTCAGGCCCTGACTCTGATCCTAATCAGTGCCTAACACAGTCCCTGACCCTGGTCCTAACTCAGGCCCTGACACTGTCCTTAACTCAGACCCTAATCCTGAACCTAGCTCAGGTCTTGGAGCTGGTCCTAACTCAGGCCCTATCACTCTCCTGAGGCCCCAACACTCTCCCTAACTCAGGTCTTGACACTGACCCAAACTCAGGCCCTGAAGTTGTCATGATCTCAGGCCCTGACACTGTCCCTACCTCAGGCCCTGATGCTGTCCCTAAGTCAAGCCTTGATGTTGTCCCTAACTCAGGCCCTGATGCTGTCCCTGACTCAGGCCTTGACGTTGTCCCTAACTCAGGACCTGATGCTGTCCCTAAGGAAGGCTCTGACACTGTCACTAACTCAGGCCCTGACTCTAATCCTAACTCAGGCCCTGACCCTGACCCTAAACTGTAAACCCTAACCTTTAACCTTAGCCATAACCCCTAACTCCAACCCCTGCCCCTGCCCCTGACACTGACCATAAACCCTGACCTTAGACCCTGACCCTAAACCCTAAGCCCTATCCCTATAGCCCTAAGCCCAAAGTCCAAAGCCTAAACCCTGCCCCAGCCCCAGCTCTATGGCCTATGCCCTATCCCTTAAGGAAGAACAGCACAGTGCCTTTCTGAGGGACACAGTCAGGGCTAAAAGAGGGACATTATCAGGGCCTTAGTGAAGGATACCATAGGGCCTTAAATAGGAGCAGTGTCAGGGCCTTGGTGTGGTCCAGTGTCATGGCCTAAGCTAAAGAAAGCATCAGGGCCTTAGAGAGGAGCAGCATAAGGGCCTAAGTGGAGTGACAGTTTCAGGGCCTGTCTTACAGCATCAGGGCCAAAGTGAGGGACAGTGTAAGGGCCTAAGTAAGTGATACCACTAGGGTTTGAGTGAGTGACTGCATCATAGCCTGAGTTACAACATTAGGGCCTCAGTGAGGGCCTTAGTTAGACTCAGTGTCAAGGCCTTAGGTAGGACCAGCGTTAGGCATTAGTGATGAGAAACATCAAAGTAGCATCAGGGCCTCAGGATGGAGCAGCATCAGGGCCTTAGTTAGGAGCAGCCACAGTCAGGGTCAGTGAGAGGGCCAGGGTTAGGACCAGCATAGGGCCTTATTGAGGAGCAGCATCAGGGCCTTAGTTAGGAGAGGCGTCAGCGCCTTAGATATGATCCGACTTGTTTAGGCCCAGCCTCAGAACCAGAGTCAGGACCAGGGCATTTGTAGAGGCAGTGTCAGAGCCCTAGTGAGGGAAGGCTCAGGGTCTTAGTGAGGGACAGTGTCAGAGCCTTATTAAGTGAGGGACAGCATCAGGGCCTGAGGGATGACCCACATCAGGGCCTCAGTGAGGGACAGTGTCAGGGCCTCAAGGCCAGTGCCAAGGTCATAGTTAGGGACAGTGTCAGGGCCTTAGTCACAATGTGAGGACCTTAGTTAGCCACAGCATCAGGGCCTCAGCTATGACCAGTGTCAGGGCCTCAGTTAGGGCCAGCATCAGGGTCATAATTAGGGACAGCTACAGGGCCTTAGTCAGCCAGAGCATCAGGGCCTTTGCCAGCAACAGTGACCAGGGCTCAGGGAACCACTGTGGCAGGGTCTTACTTTGCCACAGCCCCAGGGCCATTGTCAACCACAATGTGAAGCCCGTGTGCCACAACGACTGAGCCTGCTCTCTACAGCCCACGATCCACAACTACTGAGCCAACATGCCTATAGCCCGTGCTCCACAGCAAGAGAAGCCACTGCAATGAGAAGCTCGCACACCGCAACAAAGAGTAACCACTGCTCACCATACCTTGGAAACCCCTCGCACAGCAATGAAGACCCAATGCAGCCAATAAATAAATAAACTTTACAGGCTTGTTGCCGAACATTCAGATCAAGTAGAAATGTCCGATGGGGTGCAAATATCTCATTATATTGATGACATTATGATTCAGGGACCAACCGAGAAAACAGGATCAAAAATTCTAAATCAATGTGTAAGTGTACTAAAGGGGAAAATGATGGGAGATTAATCCTTCTAAAATTCAAGGACCTGCTCGGACTATTAAGTTTCTAGGGACACAATGGACAAAAGGGCACAGGGATATTTTACCTAAGGCTAAAGAGAAAACAATGGAATTTAAAACTCTCCAGATGAAATAGGAGTCTCAAAAATTAATAGTTATTTGGGTTTTGGAGACAGCATAGTCTGCATTTAGGTGAGATATTGGGCCCACTTTACAAAGTGACTAGAAAGAAATAAGAATTTCAGTGGGCCGATGAACAACAACAAGCCTTTGATTCAGCTAAAAGTGCAATCCAACATGTACTATGTGTGTGGCCTGTACAACCAGGGTGCATAGAATTACATGTATCTATCAGTGATTTACATGTTCATTGGAGTTTATGGCAAAAACAGCAGGGAAAAAGAGTGCCTCTGGGTTTTTGGAATAGAAAGTTCCCAGAAGCTGGAAAAAAACAAAACAAACATATACTACCTTTGAAAAGTAGTTCCTGGCATGTTACTGGGCTTTAATTGATATTGAGCAATTAACTATAGGTCATACAGTTATATTAAGACCCCAAGTGCCCATTATGCAATGGATTTTAAGCTCACCAAAGACCCATAGTATTGGGCAAGCTCAAGAGTCTAGTGTCATTAAATGGAAATGGTAAATAAAGGACCGGGCTAAACCTGGGCCACAAGGGATCGTTGCCTTACATGGAAAGATTTCTGAAATTCCCAATGAAGGCCTCAGGCAAGGACCTACGATTAAATCACAGATAACCGAGTCACCTATAAAATGGGGAAAGCCTTTTGGCTCTTTGAGAAAGAAAGGGAAATATGCCTGGTTTACAGATGGCTCACCAAATATATATAGGATCTGTTCATTACTGGAAAGCAGTAGCCTACAAGCCAGTCAAAACTAATTAACTACCACTGGAGAAGGAAAAAACAGTCAATTGGCTGAACTATATACAGTATATCAAGTCCCACATCGACTTAAAAAAAACGCACAATGTGAGGGTTGCGAGTTGTTTTATTTGGGGCAAAATTAGGACTGCAGCCTAGGAGACAGCGTCCCAGATATCTCTGAGAAACTGTTCCATGGGCGGGCGGGAGGTGGTGGAGGAAGCTCAGTATATATGTGATTCTGGTGAAAGGGGAAAACATGTAATCAAGCACATATTGTTTACAGTAGGTTTCTGCTAGTCTCGTGCTGGCTAGTCGCGAGGAGCAGTCGTCACCCTGAAGGATTTTGGTATTTTTCTAGATATGAGGAGATACAAGAATTGGGCTTATAAAGCTGCCTCCTGAAAATATCTGACTATCTAAAGACCTGTTCTGCCAGTTTTTCACAGAGCACAGAGGGCCTCATTTCAGCTCTCCACCCTGAACACCTTTCAGGGGGGCGCTGACAGTCAGCAGCTGCAGCAGCATATCATTTAATCTTTGTAGAGGGAGATGGCAAATGCCAATTGTAGTTGACACCTGAAATAAGAAAACTTAACAGAGTGTCATATTTATACTGATTTCCTGGTCTGCAGCCAATGCATTAGCAACTTGGCTTCCAATGTGGGTTAAAAATAATTGGCACACAGATTCAAAAGAGTTGTGCAGAAAGGCATTGTGGGCAGATATGTGGGAAATTGTCCAGAAAATTAATGTTTCAGTCTTTCACAAAGTACTCCCAATTCCACGGAACCATGGTATAATTCAATTACATATGAACAAACTCGGATCAAGATGATGGAAGCTGATCCAGACTCCCATGAACTCAAAGGTTTGGCATTTTGGGCACATCAAAAATGTGGCCATGTTGGAAGAAAAAGCTACATACAGGTGGGCTCAGGATCGAGGTATTTCTTTTAACTATGGATCTTATTAGGTCTGTTATTTTCCAATATTCAATCTGTCCACATGATAAACATAGGGGCTTGCCACAAATAGTAAAAGGACAATTGGCACGTGGCAAATTACCTGCGCAAATATGGCAAATTGATTATACTGTCCCATGAATCCATGATAAAGGCTGCCAATATGTGTGTACTACAGTGGACACCTATTCTGGATACCTAGTGGCCATTCTGTTTGGAAAAACCAATCAAACAAACACTATTAAAATATCAGAAATAATTAATGTGTACTCTGGTGTTCCACTCCAAATTCAAAGTGATAATGGGTCACAATTCAAAGGTAAGCTAATACTAGAGTTTGCCCAGGAACATAATATACAATGGCTATTTCATATTCCATGCTACCCCCAAGCATCCAGTTTGATTGAATGAATGAATTACTTAAACAACAGTTAATTAAACTTGGAGAGGGCTCTTACAAAAATTGAAGAGCTAAACTGAATACTGCCCTCAACATGTTAAACAATCATCTGATTGGAGAATCTGAGACTCTTGTAATGAGAATGAATTTAGCAAACTTACAAAATCATAGAATGGATGCTCATCCAGAGATAACTGAATACTGGGAAATGTTACCTGGAGCATTAGCTCCTTTTCGAATCTCTGCTGAGGCCACAGGCCTCGATTTGCAATCTATGACTAGGCAGAGGCTTACTAAGAGAATGATTTGTGCTATATCCACCTGCATTGGTATGAAATGCCTCCTGGACATTAGGGACTGATTAAGAAATGCTCTAGCTTAGCCCCTAGGGGCATCTGCATCCTGAGGAGGAGTGATTGACCCTGATGATCAAGGAGAAATTACTTTTACAAAATGAAGGTAATGATGATTTATTTATTAATATACATGACAGGTTGCTCAATTATTTATTCTTCCTTGCCTAATTGCAAAAGTCAAAAAGGAGAACTCCTTACTTTACTAATCATTTGAGGGGATGGGAATTTTGGATCTTAACAGAGTGAAATTCAATTGGAGCTAAAGTCTGGGTGAGGCAACCCAACGGACCTCCTATACCTGCTGATGTAATTGCACAGGGAATTGTTATCAGCCTACAGCCTGATGCTAACAGTAGGACTCCCTCAAATAGCAAAATAAAGTCTCACCTGTGGGGTGGATGCACTGCCCAGGGCCTTTTCCCAACTGGGACTCCAAATTTCTGTTCCAGGGACTGCCCAGCGCTGCTTGGATCTGGATGTAGGTGCTTCCCCAATTCGGTGATGCATAAATCTCTGTCTTTACTATTCTTTCCTAATTAGTTATGCTTTTCTTTCTTTAATTGATATATTGTGTTAATTCTATAAACTCTAAATTTTTGCTTAACTTAGTGTGGTTATTTTTCCAGTGAATCCTACAAACCTGAAACAAAATCAAAACTTTCAGCAAGATATGTGCTTTGGGACTTCCCTGGTGGTGCAGTGGTTAAGAATCCACCTGCCAAGCCAGGGTACATGGGTTCAATCCCTGGTCCAGGAGGATCCCACATACCATGGAGCAACTAAGCCTGTGCACCACAACTACTGAAGCCCATGTGCCTGGAGCCTGTGCTCCACAACAAGAGAAGCCACAACAATGAGAAGCCCACACACCACAAAAAGAAGCCCAAGCACCACAAAGAAGCATAACCCCCACTCTCCACAGCTAGAGAAAGCTTGCACGCAGCAATGAAGACACAATGCATCCAAAACTAAGAAATAAAAATTTTAATAACTAATCTAATACTAATAACAATAATGGTATTATTTGAGACAGCCCTCTGTCTTAAAAAAAATATTTTTAAAAATGTGAAAATAAAATAAAATTGTGCTTTGCAGGACTTCCCTGGTGGTGCAGTGGTTAAGAATCCACCTGCCAATGCAGGGGACACAGGTTCAATCCCTGGTCCACAGAGCAACTAAGCCGGTGAGAAGCCTGTGCACCACAGTGAAGAGTAGGCCCCCACTCGCCACAAGTAGAGAAAGCCCACATGCAGCAACAAAGACCCAAGACAGCCAATAAATAAATGTTTTAAAATAATGTGCTTTGCCTCATAACCTCCCAATTGGCTTTGTCCCCTCGCCTAACATCCTTCTTTTGTCTTTAGCTGAAGATAGCATTTAAGTTAATGGCTTGGGTCATTTCAGAGAATGACTCACTTTTCCTAGGTATCTTCCAACTAAACAGGAGGTATGCATGCTATTTTCTACTTGTTTTTCCCCAGTTCATCTGCCTTTCATTACGGGGGGGGGGGGGGGGGGCGTTCTCAACGAGGCACAAAGAAGTGTAGAGGGAAAAATATTTTTCCTCCCATACACATGCAAAGGAATAATATTCAGAAATATAAAGGAATGAACCATCAAACCATGCAAAAACCATGGGTGAATCTTACATGTATATTGCTAAATGAAAGAATGCAGTCTGCAGTGCTACACACCATATGACCCCATTTACACAACATTCTGGAAAAGGCAAAACAGTTACCAAAGAGATTATGAGGTAGGGGTTAAATATTCCATATGATACTTTAGTGATGAATACCTGCCTCTATGCATTTATCTAAACTCATAAATCTTTAGACCCCAACAAGTAAATCATAATCTATTCAAATTTAGTTATTCAGGATTTGGAGGTGTCAAAAAATGGAATACAGGATGTAACAAAGAGTCTAGCTGACTTAGAAATGTGTGAAAAAAAATCACTGTGGGTGGTGGGGACAAAATGGACAGACCTAAGTCAACTTTGGAAATGAACAGAATCTGCATGCCAAAGACAACATATGCCATACATACACAGTGGACTCTGTGAGTTCCTTCCCGTGGGGAGAAGTAGCTAACAGTACTGAAACTACTGTATCAGTAATCAAATGGAACAACCCCTGTGTTCAATAAATGACAGATGGTGGAAGCCAGGTTTCTTACCACTGGGGTGGGAAGTTACAAATAAACAAAGGGAGAAGCTTTCAATATCTATGTCATAATGGATCAGCTTAATATGTTTACAGATATTTTACCACATAGAAACCTCTATATTTATGTGTGAATGCACAGGCTGGAATACATGCATATATTTCCAAGTATTGTCAGCGGAGCGTATTTAACTCCCACAAGTCTCTTTTAAATATCTTTCTCTAATAAAAAGGAACGTGCAGCTCTTTGACGAAATGAGTGAAACTAGGATTGAGACAGTAAATATATGAGCCAGGATAATCCTGAAGTATGAGAAAGTAAAGAAATATAAAGAAAAAAAGGAAAGAAAAAAAAAAACACAAGAGGAAATGTTAACTGAAAACAGGAGCCAATGGAAGCTCTCAATAACCAAAGCAAGAATGAACTAACCGACCTAATAACATAGTGCCGTATTATAACCAAAAGTTTAAAATAACTCTCCAGGTGTCCAAACTTCTAAACATAAGTGATTACCTAGTTTCATTGGTATACACTAGCAATTAATAATCTGAAAAGGAATTTAAGAAAACAATTCCCTTTTCAATAACGTCAACATGAATAAAATACTTTGGAATTAATTTAAGGATGATGCAAGGCTGGCACGTATAAAGTATTGCTGAAAGATATCCTACCTAAATATGAAGATATCCCATGGTGACAAAAAGACTTGTTAAGATGGCAATGATATATAATGCAATATATAGATTCAATGTGAATTCCAAAAGGCTTTTGGGAAGAAATGCACAAGCTTACCCTAACATACATATGGAATTTCAAGAGACTCCAAACAGCCAAAACAATCACGTGAGTCTACAGTGAAAAAAGTCCTCCAGGCAAGGCCAACGGTGCCTAAATGGAGATCAGGGAAATCTAGTTAAGAGAAGGGACTCAGGATCAGGAAGGGAAGTGAGGGATGGAGGCTGGTAGTCATATTCAGGGAAGCCCAGCAGGTAGTTTTGAGGGTGGAAGAGGAAGAGTGAGCAGGCTGGAGCTGTTTAGAAGATGAAAGGCTGAACTAAAGGAAGGAACTTCAAGTGTATTCAGCTCTCCCAGCTTGCTAGCTTGGGGAGATGCTGAAGCAGGTGTGTCACATGGGATAGAACCTGCTTGTGCAGGGTCCCCAAGAGACTTCCAATAGCCTTGTAGATGATGGGAAGGATTTCTCTTATTCTTTAAAAAAAATCCTTGTGGGGTAAAATTTAAAATTACCAATTCTGTTTCAGTGCTAATAAAAACAGTTTTCTTTTTTTACTGATCTGTGAAGTACTAGAAAGCGTGAGGACCACTGTTCTCATACACCTCATAGTGTTGCTGACCCATGCAATGAAAATGCTCCCTATGATGTGCATCTGTTCGGCACATTCTTTTTTTTTTTTTTTTAGTTTACTTACATAAATTTTATTTTATTATTTTATTTTATTTTTTACATTAAACTGCTTATATTTAGAGTGTACAATTTGGTATCCCAATCTACCAATTCATTCCCCCCCAAACCCTCCCTGCTTTTGCCACTTGGTGTCCATATGTTTGTTCTCTACATCTGTGTCTCTATTTCTGCCTTGCAAACTGGTTGATTTGTACCATTTTTCTATAGTCCACATATATGCATTAATATATGATATTTGTTTTTCTCTTTCTGACTCACTTCACTCTGTATGACAGTCTCTAGGTCCATCCATGTCTCTACAAATGTCCCAGTTTCATTGCTTTTTACAGCTGAGTAATATTCCATTGTATATATGTACCATATCTTCTTTATCCATTCATCTGTTGATGGACATTTAGGTGGCTTCCATGTCCTTCCTATTGTAAATAGCGCTGCAATGAACATTGGAATGCATGTGTCTTTTTAAATTATGGTGTTCTCTGGGTATATGCCCAGTAGTGGGATTGCTGGGTCATATGGTAACTCTATTTTTAGTTTTGCAAGGAAACTTCATACTGTTCTCCATAGTGGCTGTATCAATTTACATTCCCACCAGCAGTGCAAGAGCATTCCCTTTTCTCCACACCCTCTCCAGCATTTACTGTTTGTAGATTTTCTGATGATGCCCAGTCTAACCAGTGTGAGGTGATAGCTCATTGCCATTTTGATTTGCATTTCTCTAATAATTAGTGATGTTGAGCAGCTTTTCATGTGCCTCCTGGCCAGCCGTGTGTCTTCCTTGCAGAAATGCCTATTTAGGTCTTCTGCCCATTTTGTGATTGGTTTGTTTGTTTTTTTCATATTGAGCTGGATGAACTGTTTATATATTTTGGAGATTAATCCTTTGTCTGTTGATTCATTTGCAAATATTTTCTCCCATTCTGAGGACTGTCTTTTCGTCTTGCTTATAGTTTCCTTTGCTGTGCAGAAGTTTTGAAGTTTCATTAGGTCCCACTTATTTATTTTTGTTTTTATTTCCATTATTCTAGGGGGTGGATCAAAAAAGATCTTCCTGTGATTTATGTCAAAGAGTGTTCTTCCTATGTTTTCCTCTAGGAGTTTTAGAATGTCTAGCCTTACATTTAAGTCTTTAATCCATTTTGAGTTTATTTTTGTGTATGGTGTTAGGAAGTGTTCTAATTTCATTCTTTTACATATAACTGTCCAGTTTTCCCAGTACCATTCATTGAAGAGGCTGCCTTTTCTCCATTGTATATCCTTGCCTCCTTTGTCATAGATGAGTTGACCATAGTTTATCTCTGGGTTTTCTATCCTGTTCCATTGATCTACATTTCTGTTTTTGTGCCAGTACCATGCTGTTTTGATCACTGTAGCCTTGTAGTATAGCCTGAAGTCAGGAAGCCTCATTCAACCAACTCCGTCTTTCCTTCTCATGATTGCTTTGGCTATTCGGGGTCTTTTGTGTTTCCATGCCATTTGTAAAATTTCTTGTTCTAGTTCTGTGAAAAATGCCATTGGTAATTTGATCGGGATTGCGCTGAATCTGTAAATTGCTTTTGGTAATATAGTCGTTTTCATAATGTTGATTCTTCCAATCCAAGAACATGGTATATAGCTCTCCATCTGTTTGTGTCATCTTTGATTTTTCATTAGTGTCTTATAGTCTTCTGAGTACAGGTCTTTTACCTCCTTGGTTAGGTGTATTCCTAGGTATTTTATTGTTTTTGTTGCAATGGTGAATGGGATTGTTTCCTTAATTTCTCTTTCTGATCTTTCATTGTTAGTGTATAGAAATGCAAGAGATTTCTGTGTGTTAATTTTGTATCCTTGTGGGCACATTCTTAACAAAACACTTTTACATTTTCACCAGTAGTTTATCCTCAATGCCATCACTTAAAAAAAAAAATGTGTTATCACTTGCTAATCATGCTGTTTAGGAAGCTCATTAAAAACCCAGGAGTCAGGGTTCCTGACAAGCTCTCCCATTCTCCCTCAGCCCCTCTTCCACCAACTCTAGGTCTTACTTTTCTCAACTGTAAAAACAAGGGCATCTGACTCTAATTCATTCCAGAAACCCAAGCCTATTAAGGGAGAGGCCAAATACCTACTCTAAGCCAGATTTACAGAAAAATATGTCATGGCTGGTCAAACAGTCAAATAGATAGGTATAATGAAGGAAGGAATTCCCCTGGCTTTCCAGGATTTGCCTAGGGACCTAGTCTGGGAAATTCTTATACATCAAGAGATGGCTCTGAGCTGGATTTCTACAGAAGAAGAGTACAAAAACCCAGTAGATCTTTATACTCCATAAGCCACAGGAGGACATGGCTACAGGCTACTGAAAGCCAGCAGCATTTACAAAGTAACTCCCATAGCCTTTTCCAAACTGCAGTGATACCTCTGAGTTTTCCAGTTCCTTTCCTTTTCTGACTCTTTTCTCAATAAGTGCACACTTTCTGGTATAATGTCACAGTGGAAGCAAAACAGACCTTCATTTTTTAGACATCAATGTATAAAACACTTAGGAGTTCTAGGGGTTTTGTTTTTAAGTTAAAGGACCACATAATTTAAAAATTGTACAGGCTCTAATTACTCACTTTCAAGACACCAAACACACTGCATGGGGACCCCATGGAAATGCCTCTCAGCGGGAGAGCCAATTCTACAATGAAAGTTCAGCAAGGTGCCCTCCCCCATCTCTGCTGCCCGGATGGCCCCCATGTTTTTAAAACCATGCCCACTGGCAAGTTTCTGAGGTGCAATTATAAGACCCTTCCTTTTCCCATCCCAGCAGGTGCCCAAGGACTGGCCAGGGCTGGAGAAGTGCAGGAAGCAGGGCTGGGCTAGCTGGCCACAGTGAGGCTTGGTGGAGTCCCAGCAGGTAAAAAGACCACAGAGGATAAATCCCTCCGACTTCCTATAGGCCAAGGGCGAGTCTCTCAGGGCAACGGGCCCCTCTCAGGTTCTGCTTGCACAGACCTCTCTGGCAGCACTTGGCTGCTTGGGAAAACCGCGTGGGAGTAAGCTTTCCAACAGCAGATTTTCTGTCAAATGGGAGGGGATAGGTTTGGGAATGTCCTCAAAGGTGAGCCCTTCCTGCGGCCGCCAGGTTAGGAGGCTCCCAGACTGTGCCAAGCAGGTCGGGCGTAAAACGTGGTTCCCTCCTCCAGCCATCCCCCATCAAGCCCCTGTCTCCTTATCTGCG
Organism: Hippopotamus amphibius kiboko; assembly: GCF_030028045.1. Taxonomy (NCBI): domain Eukaryota; kingdom Metazoa; phylum Chordata; class Mammalia; order Artiodactyla; family Hippopotamidae; genus Hippopotamus; species Hippopotamus amphibius. The sequence continues at coordinate 35,558,420 of NC_080200.1, read as the reverse complement.
GTCCGCGCCCCTCCGCTCCGCGTTAGGTTGCCGCTGGGGTGCCAGGGACCTAGAGAGGGGTCGTCCCCAGCCGCCGCGCGCTGGCTTCCTAGACGCGCCCTGCCCCCACGCCCTCACCGCAGACTCGCCGAGGAGACGCGCGCCAGAGGAGAAGCGCGCACTGCCCGGGGCTCCCACTCCCGGGAGAGGGGTGCGGACCGCCGCTGTGCTCAGGTGAACCGCAGACAAAGCCCGATGACAGTGCGGCGTCACAGGGTCTCAGCACTCGGGGGAGGGGTGCCTGGGGCCGGGCGTCTCCTCTCCTGTGAGCATGAGGGAGGAAGCAGCGCCCCTTCGAGGCTGCGAGCGATGCCCCGGTGAGCGGGCTTCTGTGGCGCGGAGCCCGCTCCAGGCTGGACTCTTCGAGCCCAGCTCTACTAGGAGGAGCGGGTGGCGGGAACTGGCTTGGGCCAGGGGGTTCTGCAGGCCCCCGCAAACAAACCAATTTTTTAAATGTAACAAGAACTTGAAAAGACCCATCTCCAGATAAGACAGACAAATGGCCAACAAGCACATGAAGAGATGTTAAACATCATTAGTCATGATGGAAATGCGAATCAATGTCATAGTGCCATACATTCCAAACACTAGAAGCACTATAATTATGAAAACTAAAAATAAGGGACTTCCTAGGTGGCACAATGGTTAAGAATCTGCCTGCCAATGCAGGGGACACGGGTTCAATCCCTGCCCCAGGAAGATACCACATGGTGCGGAGCTACTAAGCCCGTGCGCCACAACTATTGAACCTGTGCTCTAGAGCCCGTGAGCCACAACTACTGAGCCCATGTGCTGCAACTACTGAAGCCCTCTCTCCTAGAGCCCGTGCTCTGCAACAAGAGAGGCCACTGCAATCAGAAGCCCGCGCACCACAATGAAGAGTAGCCCCTGCTCACCGCAACTAGAGAAAGCCCGTGTGCAGCACTAAAGACCCAACGCAGCCAATAAAATAAATAAATAAAAAAAATAAAAATAAGAAACGTTGGCAAAAATGTAGGGAAATTGATATGGAATTTCTCATTGGGGGAAATGAATAAGTTCTGGAGATGGATGCTGATAGTATTTGTACAATGTGAATGTAGTTAATGCCATAGAACGAAATATTCAAAATAGTTTAAATGGTAAAAGTTATGTATTTTTAATTACTATATGAAAAATGAATAAGTACTGATTATACACATTACAACATGAGCATTGAAAACATTCTAGGTCAAGGAAGTCACACTGAAAAGGCTACTCAGATCATCGTCATCTTGCATGTTTTTTGTTTTTGTTTTTTAGCTCTTTATTGGAATATAATTGCTTTACACTGTTGTGCCAATTTTTTTCTGTACACCAAAGTGAATCAGCTGTATTTATACATATCCCCATATGCCCTCCTTCCCGTGACTCCCTCCCACCTTCCCTATCCCAGCCCTCTAAGTCATCACCCACCATCTAGTTGATCTCCCTATGTTATGTGGCAACTTCCCACTAGCTATCTATTTTACATTTGGTAGTGTATATATGTCAATGCTACTCTCTCATTTCATCCCAGCTTCCCCTTTGCCCCCCCCCACACACTGTGTCCTCAAGTCCATTCTCTACATCTCCATCTTTATTCTTGCCCTGTCACTGGGTTCATCAAAACCAATTTTTTAGTTTCCATATATATGAATTGGCATACAGTATTTGTTTTTCTCTTTCTGGCTTACTTTGCTCCATATGACAGACTCTAGGTCCACCCACCTCACTACAAGTAACTCAATTTCATTCCTTTTTATGGCTGAGTAATATTCCATTGCATATATGTGCCACATCTTCTTTATCCGTTCATCTGTTGATGTGCATTTAGGTTGCTTCCATGTCCTGACTATTGTAAATTGTGCTGCAGTGAACATTGTGGTACATGTTTCTTTTTGGATTATGGTTTTCTTTGGGTACATACCCAGTAGTGGGTTTGCTGGGTCATACGGTAGTTCCATTTTTAGTTTTCTAAGGAGGTCCCTTAAAAACTGGCTGTACCAATTTACATTCCCACCAGCAGTGCAAGAGGGTTCCCTTTTCTCTGCGCCCTCTCCAGCACTTACAGTTTCCAGATTTTTTGATGATGGTCATTCTGACTGGTATGAGGTGATACCTCATTGTGGCTTTGACTTGCATTTCTCCAATGATTAGTGGTGTTGAACATCTTTTCATGTGTTTGTTAGCCATCTGCATGTCTTCTTTGGAGAAATGTCTATTTAGGTCTTCTGCCTATTTGTGGATTGGGTTATTTGCTTTTTTGGTATTAAGTTGCATGAGCTTCTTGTATATTTTGGAGATTAATCCTTTGTCTGTTGCTTTGTTGTCAAATATTTTCTCCCATTCTGAGGGTTGTCTTCTTGTCTTGTTTATGGTTCTTTTTGCTGTGCAAAAGCTTTTAAGTTTCATTAGGTTCCATTTGTTTATTCTTGATTTTATATCCATTATTCTAGGAGGTGGGTCAAAAAGGATCTTGCTTTGATTTATGTCATGGGGTGTTCTGCCTATGTTTTCCTCTAAGAGTTTTATAGTGTCTGGCCTTACATTTAGGTCTTCTTCTTTTTTTTAATTAATTAATTAATTAATTTTATTGGCTGTGTTGCATCTTTTTTCTTTTTGCTGTGTGTGGGCTTTCTTTTGTTGTGGTGAGTGGGGGCTACTTTTAGTTGTGGTGCACAGACTGCTCATTGCCGTGGCTTCTCTTGTTGCAGAGCATGGGCTCTAGGCACTTGGGCTTCAGTAGTTGCAGCACATGGGCTCAATAGTTGTGGCTCATGGGCTCTAAAGTGCAGGCTCAATAGTTGTGGCATATGGGCTTAGTTGCTCCGTGGCATGTGGGATTTTCCTGGAGCAGGGATCGAACCCATGTCCCTTGCATTGGCAGGTGGATTCTTAACCACTGTGCCACCTAGGAAGCCCACATTTAGGTCTTTAATCCATTTTGAGTTTATTTTTATGTATGGTGTCAGGAAGTGTTCTAATGTCATTCTTTTACATGTAGCTGTCCAATTTTCCCAGCACCACTTATTGAAGAGGCTGTCTTTTTTCCATTGTATATTCTTGCCTCCTTTGTCAAAGATAAGGTGCCCATATGTGCATACCTTTACCTCTGGGCTCTCTATTCTGTCCCATTTATCTACATTTCTGTTCTTGTGCCAGTATCATACTCTCTTGATCACTGTGGCCTTGTAGTATACTTTGAAATCAGGAAGCCTGATTCCACCAACTCCATCTTTCCTTCTCAAGATTGCTTTGGCTATTCGGGTCTTTTGCATTTCCATACAAATCGTAAGATTTCTTGTTCTAGTTCTGTGAAAAATGCCACTGGTAATTTGATAGGGGTTACATTGAATCTGCAAATTGCTTTGTGTCGTATAGTCATTTTCACAATGCTGATTCTTCCAATCCAAGAACATGGTATGTCTCTTCATCTGTTTCTTTCATCAGTGTCTTCTGGTTTTCTGCATACAGGTGTTTTGTCTCCTTAGGCAGGTTTATTCCTAGGTATTTTATTCTTTTTGTTGCAGTGGTAAATGGGAGGGTTTCCTTAATTTCTCTTTCTGCTTTTTCATTGTTAGTGTATAGGAATGCAAGAGATTTCTGTGCATTAATTTTGTATCCTGCTACTTTACTAAATTCATCAATTAGTGCTAGCAGTTTTCTAGTAGAACCTTTAGGGTTTTCTATGTGCAATATCATGTCATCTCATGATCATCTTGCATGCTTTAAATCCACAAAGGTTTTGAAAATGAGAGGATGGGACTTCCCTGGTGGTCCAGTGGTTGAGACTCCATGCTTCCAATGCAGTGTGTGGAGTTCAACCCTGTTCAGGGAACTAAGATCCCACAAGCCACGCAGCCAAAAAACAAAAAATAAAAAATATAAGGTGAGTAAGGGCATGTCCCTCTTTGTATGGGGAATAGGAGGATAATTAAGTCCCAAGTAATTCTTATCAATGTAGACATTCTGACTTAAATCTGCATACAAACATACTCTTGTTTACTGTGCTTTGCATGATAACCTGCCATAACTGGCTTCTCCCTTCCCCAAGGTCTTTCTTTTGTTTTTATCTGAACATGGTATTTAAGCTGATGGCTTTGACCATTTCAGGGAGTGATTCAGTTTTTCTGGGTAGCTCCACTGTATACAGAAGGTATACGTGATGGTAAACTTCAATATTTCTCCTATTAATCTGTCTTTTATTACTGGAGGGTGGGGGGGGGGCGTCTCAACCAAGAACCTAGAAGGACAGAGTGAAATCATTTTTCCTCCTATGCATTCCATGCAATCAAATACTACTCATCAATAGCAAGGAATGAACCATCAGCCCATGGAAAGACATAGATAAATCTTCAGTCTATATTGTTAAGTGAGAGAATCCAGGCTGAGGAGGCTGCACACACTGCAATCCCATTTATGACATTCTAGGAAAGGCAAAGCTACATAAATGATAATCAGATAATGAGGTGAGGGATTTGACATGTTCCATGTGATACTTTATGATGGATAACTCACTAGACTGCTCTCTAAGCCCATAGATTTGTATAGTCCAAGGGGTCAATCAAAATCTATTCAAATTTATTTAGGGTTTAGGAGTATTGCAGGATGGAATACCCAATGTGACAGAATTTAAGTATGAGAAATGCATGGGAAAAAAATCACTGTAGGGGATGGGGTAAGAGGTAGTAACCTAAGTTAACTTTGGAAATGAACAGCATCTGTAGACTAAAGGCCAGATGGACTGAACACAAACAGTGGGCTTTAGTTTATGGAGTTCTTTCCAGGGTAACAATACTGAAACCTTGGAGCACACACTCTGGAAAGGAACAATGCAGAGGTAAATGGCAGATAGTGGGCACCAGGCTCCTCATTGTGGGAGCGGGAAGTTACATATAAGCAAGGGAAGAACATCTGCCCTTATAATACTGGATCTGAGCTTCCTGGAAGGATGATGTGGGGAGTTGACTGGCTGGGGGAAGTGCACACGTCTTTATGCTGGGAAGGCTCTGCAGACATAGGAACCTCACACCCCATCTTCCTACCCATACCTGCTGTGAACACTCAGACTTCTGTAGCCAGCCAGATACAGCTTTTTAGACATTCTGTCCCCAAGGCAGATAAAGGAGCATGACAGTCTTGCATTACCCTTAAGCTGTCCCAGAATCCAGGCGCTGGGTATTGGAGCCAGGATGGGGGTTCTTGGGCCTCTGACCAGCAGGTGAGATGAAGGATGAAGACCAGTCCTGAGGGCAAGGATTCTCTGAAGTCTGTGAGCCCCAGTGCCCCAGTCAGATTCATCCCTTACTGGGGACATGGGTGGGGCCTACAGTGGTTCTATTTTCCATCTGAGACCCTTTGATGAAGCCACAGCAGCAATGGGCCCAGAAGTCTCCTGGCAGTGTTTCAAACTGACACAGATATTGTGTTGCGGAGAGGGAGACACCTTCCAGGGCCCAACAGGGGACTCTTGTCTAACACTTGGAAATGAATTGTCCAAGGAGAAACATGTGCTGACAAAGCAAGAGACTTTATTGGGAAGGGGGACCTGGGCAGAGAGCAGGAGGGTAAGGGAACCCATGGGGACTGCTCTGCCACGTGGTTCACAGTCTCAGGTTTTATGGTGATGGGGTGGGTTTCCAGGTTGTCTCTGGCCAATCACTCTGATGCCACTTTCCAGTGGCGTGTGAATCTCTCAGCCAAGATGGACTCCAGCAAGAAGAATTCTGGGAGGTGGGTAGGACATGTGAACTGGCATTTCCGTTTGACCTTTCCTGTATTCTTCCAGTGGTGGTGGTTGGTGCTGGCTTGTTAGTTCCCTGTCATAAAATAATTCGTGCAAATTGTTACTGTCTGCCTGGCCAGTGTGGGTGGTTCCAATCTGTGTTTCCCCTAGCAGTTTTACAAAGGAGCTAGAGAATGAAGCTGAGCTCCTGATGGCCACTCCTTCTGGCTCTGTGTTGCTTCTATCAGGACCACAGTCAACTGCATGGAGTCTGCTGTGACCCACCTGCCCCCACCTGGCCTTTCCTCTTCCTCCCTGCAATGATTCCAGTGGCATTTTCAGTCTGGACCCCTCTCCCAGGTCAGACGCCTCTGTCCAGGCACTGCATCCTCATCTCACCTTGGGGGCTAACAGGCCCTTCAGAGGACTGTGATCCTGCTGTTCCACACACCCCTGGAGATGGCCCCACCTTCCCTGGTTGCTCAACCCAGACACCTGGTGTAACTGAGTAGGACCTTATGGGGCCTTCCTGGAACAGACCTCTCCCCCACAGCCTCTGCTGAAGTAACTGAATAATAGTATCTGATGCACACTGCTTGGGTTGTTTTAGAGATATCTACTAAATGGAGACATTCACTACTTTACTTGATGGTCATGAGTCCCCAGATCTCCTTGCACAGAAGGATTGATACTGTTCACCACCCTGTTTCCTCACCATTAACCAGTCAGAGATTTGTGCACCAGCTGATTGCATAACCTGTGACCTCTTCCTCCCTCTCTAGGCCTTTACAATTACTTTGCTGAAATCCTTCAGGGAGTTTGGGGTTTTAGAGCACAGGCTACCTGTCCTCCTTGTATTGGCTCTTTTACAATTAACACTGCACTTTCCTTCATCACAACCCAGTATCAGTAGATTGGATTTACTGCACTCAGGCAGGTGGACCCAAGTTCAGTTCAATAACACTGGGGCCTCCCAGTCTCCAACTTTTCTTGTGCCCCAGTGACTGTCAGCTCCTCCTCCACTGTCTGTGGTCTGTTCCCATACTAATTCCCCTTTCCACCCACAGTCCTGGCTCAAAACCTATGATTCCTCCATCAGGCCCTGAAAAGCTCCCTGCCCCCACAGCGCACCTCATATTCCACCCCAACATGGTCTTTCTGAAACTTAAACGAGACTATGACTCTCTCCCACCTGGAATCCCCAAATGTTTCCCTACTTACACTAGGGTATCTGCTGGGAGAGACATCTGCCAAGGTCTTGAGAGTCCCTGACAACCCTACTAGGCTGCTGGATCCTAGGTTCCTTGACACTGAGCACCTCAGCAGGCCAGGTGACATGGCATGAAACCCCAGAACTGCTCACATCAGGAGGAGGATGGCACTGCTGCTGCCTGATCAAAGAGACCAGAGAAGGGATCTTCAGTGGGGACACAAACACTGCTCAAGTGGCCTCTCTCTGAGCCATCACATGATCCCCAAGGGACATGAGGGAAGGAAGCGATTTTGGCGAGGCAGCTGTGAGTGGTGGTATGAAGTGAGAACTTAATTCCCTGCCCAGGAACTAAATCTGGGTAGCCTGGATAAAAACAGGAATCCTAGCCACCAGACCAACAACGGCTAGAGGCTGGAAGCTTTTTTTCTCTGGCTCTTGCCTCAGCGAAAAATGCATATTTTTTTAAGTAGGCGAAAACTGTAAAAGCAGGTACAAAATTTATTATTAGAGACATAGCACAACAACAAATGGGAGAGCACACAGAGAAACAGTTTTTTTAATTAAGACAGAAGCAAGGCAGAGATGCACACCCAGTGAGAAAGGGTATGGGCATCCTCCCTTATAAGGAGGAACACACGAAAGGAGCAATTAAGTCATTTATATAGGACAGTTCTGGGTCTTTGTTTACCTTTGGCCAATTATCTGGTTTCTTTTCCCATACCTGCCCTGCCCTAGGACACTCCCCATCATGCAAACTTTTTCCAAGATGGATTTCAGCCCACAGGCCTATAGGAAGGATTTAGCATCACATATTATGGGGTGGTGCCCCCTCCTTTTTGACCCCTAAGGAGCCTTTCTGTGCATGCATCGTGTCTCCCTTGCCCCAAGGATAGGGAGTGTTTGACCTCTTGATCTCTTAACAGCGTTTAGCCCCTTTCTGTCCCTGCCATAAATGTGTCCAATGTCCAGTTATCTGCCCTATTCACGTTGCTATTTCTTATATTGAAGTGCAGATATCAAAATACAGACAGAATGGAGCTTATCTTCTTCTCAACCCAGGAGGTGTGAACAGGAGGTCAGTTGTTAATGTCTAAACTGGAGCCCATTTATCTCCTACCTCAAATACCCCCTGAAAGATGTGAACCCCAATAAATCTTTATTGGGAAGATGAAGGATGAAGGTCTGTCTTCTGCCACTTCTTCATGCTGTCGTAGGGCTTGTAGACCTCAGAAGGACTGAGGCACATGTTAATTCCTAAGCAGGATGGTGTGGGCTCAGTTGTGTCCCCCAAAACTCACATGCTGAATCCCTAATCCCCAGAACCCCAGGATGTATTTGAAGATGGGGTTTTTAAAGAGGTGATCAAGGTCAAATGAGGTCACTAGGGTGGATCCTAATCCAATAGGACTGATATCCTACAAGAAGAGATTAAGACACAGATGATCATGTGAGGAGAAGTTGGGTGTCTACACACCAAGGAGAGAAGCTGCAAGGAGAAACCAGCCTGCAGACAGCTTGATTTCAAACAACATCCAAGACTAGGAGATAGGTCTGTTGTTCAAGCTGCCCAGTCTGTGGTATTTGTTATGGCAGCCCCAAGCAGACTCACATGCAGTGAAAATCAGTTCTCAGACTACACAGAGCCCACTTTCCATTCCCCTGTATGTGAGTTACAGGAGACTCAGGAGCTGAGGAATGGGTCCCCGAGGGAGAGGCACAAAATAGGAGACTTTAGGCATAACGTGACTGCATTCATCTTAAACAAGCCTGATCTACATTCACATGAAATCGTTTTGTCCTGTATATACACCCACACCAGCACCTTCAGTCTGGACTGCAGACCTTTCGCTTCACCACTTCCACTGAGAGCATGAGCTTAACCTGCTGTGAACCACCTCCTATAGGATTTCCAGAACCACAAAGCAGCAAAGAGCTCATGCTGATGTGTAATCATGTTTCACAGGACCCAGAGACTGTGCTCTAGTGTCCAGGCAACCCTGCTACAGAAGAGCCACCCAGCTGCCCACAAGAACATATTTCCCTTTTCCTGTTCATGGGTACCCTGCAATCCCCAGCATTCCCACCTCCTGCAGCTGGGGCACGATGTCTTGTGTTACCAGGGGAAACGGTGGAAGTTGTTGAGACTCTGGCCAGCCCGTGTCCTAGGATAGAAGGCACGGTTCCACATGGTCACCCCGCTTCCTGCTCATTGGAGCCCTCCACCTTGAAGCAGGGAAGAGAAACAAGGAGGACAGAGCTTGGGTCCTGTCACCCACCTGCTCTGGACTCTCACATGAAGGGGTCAGAGAAATTTTGAGTCTCCACCCATATGGCAGGGCCCCCTGATGGCTTTCACCTTCAGCATTGGAGAGTTGCCCCGCGCTTGCCACATGCATTCCGGGAGAGTCACAGCATGCCTATCACATCATACGTGGGAGTCACGTCGCACTCATCACCACCCATGTGCCTGTCACCTCACATTGTCTCCATAGGGATGAGACCATCACCACGGGCATGTGACCATCACCACACATTGGTCACCAAACTCGTATGAGCATCACTTCACGTGTGCCACCCCCAATGCTTGACTGTCACCTTGCATGTGTCAGGACATGCAAGGAGCACCCCACGTGTTGCCTCACTTGCAGAATGGTCACCTCACACCTGTATTCACCCATGTGGCAGGGCCCCCTGACCGCTGTCCCCCTCAGTGTGGGAGGGTCACTCCGTGCTTGCCACATGTACCCTGGGAGCGTCACAGCATGCCTGCCACAATGCCTGTGGGGGTCCTGTTGCACCTGTCACCACCCACGTGCCTGACCCCCCACATTGTCCCCATGGGCACATGACCATCACCATACATTGGTCCCCAGCCTTGTAGGAGCACCACATCCCTTGTGTCACCCCACCCAGGCTTGGTGGTCACCTCGTGTGGGGTGTCTTGTGCCTGGGATGGTCACTTCACACCCATCCCCTGAAGTGTCACAGCATGCCTGTCACATTGCACACAGGGGTTCTGTCGCACCTGTTACTGCCCGTGTGCCTGGCACCTCACATTGTTGCTTGTGTGCCATTGCCACTACCAGAATCATGCTGCAATTTCCTAGCCAGTCATTGAAGAAGGCCTCCTCCTCATGTTGAGTGCATCACCCTATGGTTCCCCCTAGAATAGTCATCTGAAGAAATTGTCTAGGTGAGCCAACCTGCCTGAGAGGATGGCCTCCTTCCTTTAAGAAGCAGAAAGGTCACCCAGTGCTCTCTCTGTTGTTTTTTCTGTCATTGTCATCAACAAGTTAATGATACCTCCATCTATAGGAATTCTTTGCAGTTTCATATTCAGGACTATGTCTTTTTCTGCCATTCATTGAAAATTCATTGGATCCTGTTAGCATTTATGGATTCTAGCAGTCCAATATTTCATAAGTTCTGTCACGTATTTAGAAGGGGAATTCCCATCAAGTTGCTAAAATGAGGACTAAGTGTCTTTCAGACACAGAAATGGAAATGAATGGTGCGCTGCTTGGTGTGCAATGATAGGCACCTAGGATTCCTTCACCCAGTCCTCCCTTTGCTCCCTCCCTGCTTCCTGGAAAATGGCCACCACACACACACACACACACACACACACAGCTCTGGGTTTGCTATTTGCTGTCTATAGTTTTGTGTGCTTTTCAGGCATGGGTAATAGAGATGGACATGGAGCAGCAGGACAGCAAGCTGGCATCTTGGCCTAGGGAATTTTCACAAGTGAAATAACAGAATTGGAGCTGAGCCAGGCATGCCTCCCCCAAGGCCCAGCAGGGGTGGCAGAAACTGGGCTGGGGGAGGTGGGGAAGGGAGGCCTCACGTGGGTCTGGGAGAGATGGAGTGGGGAGTGTTGTGGGGCTGCTGACTGAACTCAGTTCCAGTTCCCTGTCCCCGTCCTGCTGAGAACCTACCTTTGCCTCCTGCCCTCATGAGTGTGAGGGGAGCATGTTTCTTTCCAATAAAGACCAATACATCATGTCAGTCTCTGTGTCTGTGTTTTTGCTTGTTCATTTTCTCGATGACGCCAAAGAACTCTTCCAGGGGAGGTGTGGGTACAAAGGATCTGAAAGGATGGCAGGGTGCAGGTCAGTCCATGTGCCAAGAAATCCAGAAAATCTGTTGTAGCTGAGACTCAGGCATTTTTCAGAAATAGACCAAGAGAGTTCAGATTTGATCATTCCCTGCCAAGTAGTCATCACAAGTGTTTCCTGGATGGGATTGAGTTGCAGAAACCAGCATGGCCAGCAGCCCTGAAGTCTCAGCCTGGCAGGAAGGCAGTGGCTATTGTCTGTTGGTACCACTCTGACCGCTCCTTTCCAAGTCACCAGGCCTGACATTTGCCAGGAGGGGTGGGAGGGGAAGTTGGTCTTCTTCAATCGCTTCATTCAAATGCAGAATGCTCTCTGGTCAGTCAGAGCCTTTGACTTTGCCTTGAGCTCCTCTTTATTGAATGGCTTATTTTTTCCCACCCTTAGGCTGCCGCCTCCAAGCTGCAGGGAGAGAGGAATGGATGGGGGAAGGATGTGTGAGAACCTCTCCTTGTCTCAGGGAAATAGGAATCCCCTCCTTTTTCTAACCCAGGAAACCCCGCTAAACCATTTGAGATGGAAGCAGACATCTTAACTTGAGATCTTCCTCTGCAGGAGGACAGAAAGGCGGGTCAGCGTGCCGCTCTTGCACTGTCCGGTTCTTAAGTCACTTGAATTCAAAATAATTCATGGAGGCACATTTTGGGGTGGCCTACTCTGAACATATTAAAAGCTGACCTGGTGACTGTGTGTGTGTGAGAAAGAGAGGGAGAGGGAGAGGGAGAAAATAGGTTAGTAGAGGCTTCTATTTCATGGAAAAAGTTTCTGAGTTCTGAGAACAGGCCAGTTCTGTGAAACTTTTATGGTATCTCCTCTCAGGAGGCAGTGATGTTGATGGGCTCCCTAAAACTAGGCCTATAGTGCAAGAAATCAGGTATTTCCTAAGAGGCACTTGTATGGAAACCAAGGAAACACAAAAGGTCCATCACTGGAGCAGATTATAAACCAGTTGCAGGGCTGTCAGTCAAGAATATTTGTAGATGTCAGGGTCAGAGCAGCTTTAGCAGTTTGAAATGCTTCTGATGATGTCACGTGTTTGGTTCAACTTTCAGAGTGGTTCTCACAGAAACAGGCACCAGGGTGGTTTCCATAGGAGCTGTGGTGTCCATTTCTCTAAAGTTTTCATCAACTCCTCTAGCTTCCATTTGTAGAGTTGCAGGCAAAGAGCTGTTTTAGTTCTCAGTGATGCCAAATCAAAAGTGTAGGAGGGGAGACAGATCAGGATTGTGGAGTAGAAGGACTTGAGCTCACTCCCTCTTGCAAGAGCACCAGAATTACAATTAACTGCTGAACAATCATAGACAGAAAAACACTGGAACTCACAAAAAAGACACTCCATATCCAGAGACAAAGGAGAAGCCACAATGAGATAGTAGGAGGGGCGCAATTGTGATAAAATCAAATCTCATAACTGTTGGGTGGGTGACTCACAAACTGGAGAAGAATTATACCACAGAAGTCCACCTACTAGAGTGAGGGTTCTGAGCCCCACATCAGGCTTCCCAACCTGGGGGTCTGGCAATGGGAGGAGGAATCCCCAGAGAAACAGACTTTGAAAGCCATCAGGGTTTGATTGCAGGACCTCCACAGGACTGAGGGAAACAGAGACACCACTCTTGGAGGGCAGACAAAAAGTAGTGTGCACATCAGGACCCAGGGGAAAGGAACAGTGACCCCATAGAAGCCTGAACCAGACCAACCTGCTGGCATTGGAGAGGTGCCTGCAGAGGTGGGGGGCAGCTGTGGCTCACCACAGGGTCAGGGACACTGGTGGCAGGGGTTCTGGGAAGTGCTCATTGGCTGGAGCTCTCCCAGAGTCCACCATTAGCCCTGGAAAATAGCCTGTAAGCTCCAGTGCGGGTAGCTTCAGGCCAAACAACAAACAGGGTGGGAACTCAACCCCACCCATTGGCAAAAAAGTGGATTAAAGTTTTACTGACCTCTGCCCACCAAAGCAAACTAAAGTTTTACTGAGCTCCGCCCACTGAGCCCCACCCACCATCAGTCCCTCCCATCAGGAAGCACAGCATAAGCCTCCTAGATAGCTTCCTCCATAAGAGGGCAGACAGCAGTATCAAGCAGTATCAGCAGTATTTCTTTCTGTGGAACTGAAAACAACAGCCACAGAAAGATAGAGAAAATGAAATGGCAGAGAACTTTTTACCAGATGAAGGGACAAGATAAAACCCCAGAAAAACAACTAAATAAAGTGGAGATAGGCAACTTTCCAGGAAAAGAATTCAGAATAATGATGGTGAAGATGATTCAGGACTTTGAAAAAAGAGTGGATGCAAAGATTGAAAAGATACAAGAAAAATTTACCAAAGACCTAAATGAATTAAAAAAAAACAAACAGAGATAAGCAACACAATAACTGAAGTGAAAAATACACTAGAGGGAACCAATAACAGATTAAGTGAGGCAGAAGGGCGAATAAGAGACTTGGAAGACAGAACGGTGAAAATCACTGATGCAGAAAAGAATAAAGAAAAAAGAATCAAAAGAAATGAAGACAGCCTGAGAGACATCTGGGACAACATTAAATGCACCAACATTCACACTATAAGGGTCCCACAAGGAGAAGAGAGAGAGAAAGGACCCAAGAAAATATTGGAAGAGATTATAGCCAAAAACTTCCCTAACATGGGAAAGGAGATAGCTACACAAGTTCAGGAATTTCAAAGTCCCAAGCAGGATAAAGCCAAGGAGAAACACACAAAGAAACATAGTAGTCAAATTGACAAAAATTAAAGACAGAGAAAAATTATTAAATGCAACAAGGGAAAAATGACAAATAACATACAAGGGAACTCCCATAAGGTTAACAGCTGATTTCTCAGCAGAAACTCTGCAAGGCAGTGAGGAGTGGCACGATATATTTCAAGTGATGAAAGGGAAGAACTGACAGCCAAGAATACTCTACCCAGCAAGGATCTCATTCAGATTCGATGGAGAAATCAAAAGCTTTACAGACAAGCAACAGCTAAGAGCATTCAGCACCACCAAACCAGCCCTACAACAAATGCTAAAGGAACTTCTCTAAGAGGGACACATAAGAGAAGAAAAAGACCTACAAAAAACCAAAACAAAACAATTAAGAAAATGGTAATAGGAACATACATCTCGATAATTACCTTGAATGTAAACGGACAAAATGCACCAACCAAAAGACACAGACTGGCTGAATGGATACAAAAACAAGACCCATATATATGCTGTCTACAAGAGACCCACTTCAGACCTAGGCATACATACAGATGGAAAGTGAGGGGATGGAAAAAGATATTCCATGCAAATGGAAATCAAAAGAAAGCTCAAGTAGCAATATTCATATCAGAAAAAATAGACTTTAAAATAAAAAATGTTACAAGAGACAAGAAAGGCCATTACATAAAGATCAAGGGATCCATCCAAGAAGAGGAGATAACAATTATAAATATTATAAATATTTGCACCCAATATAGGAGCACCGCCAAACATAAGGCAAATGCTAACAGCTATGAAAGAGGAAACCAACAGTAACACAATCATACTGGGGTACTGTAACACCCCACTTACACCAATAGACAGATCATCCACACAGAAAATTAATAAGGGAACACAAACTTTAAGTGACACAATAAACCAGCTAGACTTAATAGATAACTATAGGACATTGCATCCAAAAACAGCAGATTACACGTTCAAGTGCAATGCAACATTCTCCAGAATAGATCACATTTTGGGTCACAAATCAAGGTTGGTAAATTCAAGAAAATTGAAATCATATCAAGTGTTGTTTCTGACCACAATGCTATGAGATTAGAAATCAATTACAGGGAAAGAAACAGTAAAAAAAAACAAACAACAACAACAAGTGGAGGCTAAACAATATGCTACCAAATAACCAAGAGATTACTGAAGAAATCAAGACGAAATAAAAAAATACCTAGAAACAAATGACAATGAAAACACAATGATCCAAAACCTAAGGGATGCAGCAAAGGCAGTTCTAAGAGGGAAGTTTATAGCAATACAATCCTACCTCAAGATGCAAGAAACATCCCAAATAAACAATCTAACCTTACACGTAAAGAAACTAGAGAAAGAAGAGCAAACAAAACCCAAAGTTAGTAGAAGGAGAGAAATCATAAATATCAGAGCAGAAATAAATGAAGTAGACACAAGAAGACAATAGCAAAAATCAATAAAACTAAATGTGGGATCTTTGAGAAGATAAATAAAATTGATAAAACTGTAGCAAGACTCATCAAAAAAAAGAGGGAGAAGACTCAAATCAATAAAATTAGGGTTGAAACAAGAGAAGTTACAACAGACAACACAGAAATAAAAATCACCATAAGAGACTACTGCCAGCAACTATATGCCAATAAAATGGACAACCTGGATGAAATGGATAGATTCTTAGAAAGGTGTAACCTTCCAAGACTGAATCAGGAAGAACTAGAAAATATGTACAGACCAATCACAAGTAATGAAATTGAAACTGTGATTAACACTCTTCCAACAAACAAAAGACCAGGATCCGCTGGCTTCACAGGTGAATTTTATCAAACATTTAGAGAATAGCTAACACCCATCCTTCTCAAACTCTTCCAGAAAATTGCAGAGGAAGAAACACTCCCTAACTCATTCTATGAGGCTACCATCACCCTGTACCAAAACCAGACAAAGAAACTACAAACAAAGCAAATTACAGACCAATATCACTGATAAATTTAGATGCAATAATCCTCAACAAAATACTGGCCAACAGAATCCAACAGCATATTAAAAGGATCATACACCATGATCAAGTGGGACTTTTCCCTGGAATGCAAGGATTCTTCAATATATACAAATCAATCAATGTGACTCACCATATTAACACACTGAAGGATAAAAACCATATGATCATCTCAATGGATGCAGAAAAAGCTTTTGAAAAATTCAGCACCCATTTACGATAAAAGTTCTCCAGAAGGTGGGCATAGAGGGAACCTATCTCAACATAATAAAGGCCATATACGACAAAACCACAGCAAACATCCTTCTCAATGGTGAAAAACTGAAAGCATTCCCCCAAGATCAGGAACAAGACAAGGACGTCCACTCTTGCCACTACTATTCAATATAGTTTTGGAAGTCCTAGCCAGAGCAATCAGAGAAGAAAAAGCAATAAAAGGAATCCAAATTGGAAAAGAAGAAGCAAAACTGTTACTGTTCGCAGATGACATGATATTATATATAGAAAATCCTAAAGATGACACCAGAAAACTACTTGAGCTAATCAATGAATTTGGTAAAGTTACAGGATACAAAATTAACACAGAGAAATCTCTTGCATTTCTATTCACTAACAATGAAAGATCAGAAAGAGAAATTAAGGAAACAATCCTATTCACCATTGCAACAAAAAGAATAAAATGCCTAGGAATAAACCTAACCAAGGAGGTTAAAGACCTGTACTCAGAAAACTATAAGACACTAATGAAAGAAATCAAAGATGACACAGATGGAGAGATATATACCATGTTCTTGGATTGGAAGAATCAACATTGTGAAAATGGCTATACTACCCAAGGCAGTCTACAGATTCAATGCAATTCCTATCAATTTACCAATGGCAGTTTTTACAAAACTAGAACAAAAAATCCTAAACTATGTATGGAGACACAAAAGACCCTGAATAGCCAAAGCAATCTTGAGGGGATAAAATGGAGCTGGAGGAATCAGGCTCCCTGACTTTAGAACATACTACAAAGCTACAGTAATCAACACAATATGGTACTGGCACAAAAACAGAAATATAGATCAATGGCACAGGATAGAAAGCCCAGAGATAAGCTATGGTCAACTAATCTATGACAAAGGAGGCAAGGATGTACAGTGGAGAAAAGACAGCCTCTTCAATAAGTGGTGCTGGGAAAACTGGACAGCTACATGTAAAAGAATGAAATTAGAACACTCCCTAACACCATACACAAAGATAAACTCAAAATGGATTAAAGACTTAAATATAAGGCCAGACACTATAAAACTCCTAGAGGAAAACATAGGAAGAACACTCTTCGACATAAATCACAGGAAGATCTTTTTTGACCCACCTCCTAGAGTAATGGAAATAAACACATAAATAAATAAGTGGGACCTAATGAAACATAAGCTTCTGCACAGCAAAGGAAACCATAAGCAAGACGAAAAATCAACCCTCAGGCTGGGAGAAAATATTTGCAAATGAATCAACAGACAAAGGATTAATCTCCAAAATATATAAACAGTTCATCCAGCTCAATATGAAAAAAACAACACCCGAATCACAAAATGGGCAGAAGACCTAAATAGACATTTCTCTAAAGAAGACATATAGATAGCCAAGAGGCACATGAAAAGCTGCTCAACAACACTAATTATTAGAGAAATGCAAATCAAAACTACAATGAGGTATCACCTCACACCAGTCAGATTGGGCACCATCAGAAAATCTAGAAAGAGTAAATTCTGGAGAGGGTGTGGAGAAATGGGACCCCTCCTGCCCTGTTGGTGGGAATGTAAATTGATACAGCCACTATGAAGATCCCTTGAAAAACTAAAAATAAAGTTAGCATATGACCCAGCAATCCCACTACTGGGGATATACCCAGAGAAAACCATAATGCAAAAAGTCACATGCACTCCAATATTCATTGCAGCACTATTTACGGTAGCCAGGACATGGAAACATCCTAAATGTCCATCAGCAGATGAATGGATAAAGAAGATGTGGTACATATATGCAATGGAATACTACTCAGCTGTAAAAAGGAACAAAGTTGGGATATTTGTAGTCATGGATGGACCCAGAGACTGTCATACAGAGTCAAGTGAGTCAGAGAAAAGCAAATACTGTATATTAACACATATATGTGGAATATAGAAAAATGGTACAAATCAACTGGTTTTCTAGGCAGAAATAGAGACCCAGATGTAGAGAACAAACAAATGGATACCAAATGTGGAAAGTGGGGGTGTTGGGGTGGGATGAATTGGGAGACTGGGATTGTCATACATACATTACTAATAAGAAAAAAACTCAAATTGTACACTCTATATATATGCAGTTTGTTGCATGTCAATTGTATCTCAATAAAAGTTCTTAAAGAATAAAAAGCCCAAAACAAAAAAACAACTTTCATTCACCTACGACACCAGAAGTGTTGTGAGATGAGGTCCTTGCAAATACTGGTGAGCACCCTGCTTCTTTCGATGAGACTCTCATGTTCTGAGATATGCTTGGCAGCAGAGAAGTTAAGATGGGCAGTAAGTGTGATTTGCATAGAGATTGGAGGCCACAACTCTCTTGCTTCACAAATGGGTAATGACTACTTTTCCCATCAGTTGCCAATTTCAGAGTGGACCCCCAGACTTTGTACCTGCATTTTCTGAGCTGCAAAAAGACACACATGGCACACACTTGGCCTTATATGAGTGAATTTTGCTCCCAGAAGGGTCTGAATTCCATATATGGCCTAAGCAAGAGAAGGCCTTGGAAGGCCTAGGTGACCCTGCTTCTTGCCATTGCCTCACAGTGCTCAGGGAATAGCTGTCCTATTTCTTCAGGCTTGATGCAATTTTGAGTTTCTGCTTGAGGTAGAGAGAGTTCAGGTAGGAGAACCGTGGGGGAAGGCAAAGCACAGAATTTTACTATGTAGCTCTGGCTCCCTCTACCAGTTGACAAGCATGGAAGGATAAGCCTTGCTAGAACTGGCTTCCTGTGGAAGTTTCAAAGCAGGAGGAACTCTGGCTATACAATCTAGAGAGTCCTGCTTAGGCCTTCACTCTGGCAACAAAGTCGATCTTAAGTGCCTGTTGGTGGTATGGTGATCTGTAGCTGCAGGAGAGAATTTTGGCACACAGTGGTCTCTGATGGAAAATGGTGCTAATCCGAGCTTCCATTACTTACTTCAAGGCTTTTTTGCATGAAACCTTTACATTGACAAAGCTTTCATGGAAACTACTGCAGGCCTTTCTGGATGGAGAAGCTGCAGCTTACTTGGAGGATGAATGCTAAGCAAAGAGTTTTTTCAGAGCCCATCCCTATTCATCATTCGGGCTGAGCTGCCTGTCAGTCATAAAGTCCCTAGAATTATGTTTCAGAGGCAGTTTGACAGTCAGGGAAGTTTAGATCTCCAAGGAAGGGAGGCATGTGTATAACATCACTTTGCATACAAAGGTGATTCCCTGGGCCCCTGGCACTAGTTGGAAAATTTCCGCACACAGGAGAGATATTTCACACACACTGCTCCCCCAAGGAAAGTACTGTGAAACCAAGCACCTGTTTGCTATGAATGGCACTCTCCCTTGAATCCCTACATGCACCATGATTCAAGTAATCTGCTGCAGGCCTTTCTGGATCTAGAGACTACACCTCACCCAGAAGCTCTCAGTCAAGTTTTATTCACCTTTGACTTCAACTGTGTTGCGTGATAAAGTCCTTGCAAAGATTGGCAAGCACCCTGCTTCTTTCAATGAGACTCTCATATTCTGAGATATGCTTGGCAGAAAAGGAGATAAGACGGGCAGCAAGGGTGATTTGCATGCAGATTGGAGGCCACAACACTCTTCTTTTCCAAACAGGTAATGCCTGCTTTACCCATCAGGCCCCGATTTCAAAGTGGACTCTAAACCTCTGTATCAGCAGTTTCCAAGCCATGAAAAGACACACATTTCCTTCCATGAGTGAATTTTGCCCCTCAGATGGTCTGAATACCATATATGGCCTAAGTGAGAGAAGTCCCCAGTAGGCCTAGGTGGTCCTGGGACTTGACATGGCCTAGCAGTGCTCAGGGAATGTCTGTCCTATTTCTTCAGGCTGGTTGCACTTTCGAGTTTCTGCTTGAGGTAGAGGGGGTGAGGTAGGAGATAAATAGGGGAAGGCAAAGCACAGTTTTTTCCATGTAGCTCGGACTCCCTCTACTGGCTGACAAACACGGAAGTATAAGCTTTGCTAGAACTCAGTCCCTGAGGAACTTTAAAAGCAGGAGGAACACTGGCTATACAAGGTAGAGGGTCCTGCCTAGGCCTTCACTCTGGCAGCAAAGTCGATCCCAATTGCCTGTGAGTTGGAGGATGCTCTCAAGCTGCAAGACAGACTTTTGGCACAAAGTGTTCTCTAATGGAAAATCAGGAAGACCCGAGCAACCATTACTTCCTCCAAGATTTTCAGCACGAAAGCCATACATTAACGAAGGGTTGATGGAAAGTGCTGCAGGCCATTCTCAATGGAATAGCTTCTGCTTATTTGGAGGCTAGTTGTCAGCTTTCCTGTATCCTCTAGATCAAGAATGTTGTAGGATCAAGAGGGCAGACAGCAGTATAAAGCAGTATTAACAGTATTTCGTCTTGTGGAACTGAAAACCACAGCCACAGAAAGATAGAGAAAATGAAAAAGCAGAGGACTTTATACCACATGAAAGGACAGGATAAAACCCCAGGAAAACAACTAAATGAAGAGGAGATAGGCACCCTTCCAGAAAAAGAATTCAGAATAATGATAGTGAAGATGATCCAGGTCTTTGAAAAAAGACTGGATACAAAGATCGAAAAGTTTATCAATGACATAGAAGAATTAAGGAGCAAACAAACAGAGATATGCAACACAATAACGGAAATGAAAAATACACTAGAAGGAACCAATAGCAGATTAACAGAGGCAGAAGGGTGAATAAGTGACTTGGAAGACAGAATGGTGATAATCACTGATGCAGAAAAGAATAAGGAAAAAAGAATGCAAAGAACTCAAGACAGCCTAAGATACCTCTGGGGCAATGTTAAATACATCAACATTCGCATTATAGGGGTCCCAGAAGGAGACAAGAGGGAGAAAGGACCTGAGAAAATATTGGAAGAGATTATAGTTGAAAACTTCCCTAACATGGAAAAGGAAATAGCTACCCAAGTGCAGGAAGCGCAGAGAGCCCCAGGCAGGAAAAACCCATGGGGAAATACGCCAAGACATATAGTAGTCCAATTGACAAAAATTAAAGACAGAGAAAAGTTATTAAAAGCAACAAGGGAAAAACGACAAATAACATACAAGGGAACTCCCATAAGGGTAACAGCTGATTTCTCAGCAGAAACTCTGCAAGCCAGAAGGGAGTGGCATGATATATTTCAAGTGATGAAAGGGAAGAACCGACAGCCAAGAATACTCTACCCAGCAAGGATCTCATTCAGATTCGATGGAGAAATCAAAAGCTTTACAGACAAGCAAAAGCTAAGAGCATTCAGCACCACCAAACCAGCCCTACAACAAATGCTAAAGGAACTTCTCTAAGTGGGAAACATAAGAGAAGAAAAGGACCTACAACAACAACAGCAAAACAATTAAGAAAATGGCAATAGGAACATATATATAGACAATTACCTTGAACGTAAATGGACTAAATGCACCAACCAAAAGACACAGACTGGCTGAATGGATACAAAAACAAGACCCATATACATGCTGTCTACAAGAGACCCACTTCAAACCTAGGGACACATACAGACTGAAAGTGAGGGGATGGAAAAAGATATTCCATGCAAATGGAAATCAAAAGAAAGCTGGAGTAGCAATACTCATATCAGATCAAATAGACTTTAAAATAAAAAATGTTGCAGGAGACAAGAAAGGACATTATATAAAGATCAAGGGATCCATCCAAGAAGAGGAGATAACAATCATAAATATATATACACCCAATATAGGAGCACCTCAATACCTAAGGTAAATGCTAACAACTATGAAAGAGGAAATGCAAGACAGAAACAGAGACACAGGTGTAGAGAACAAACACACGGACACTAAGTGGGGAAAGTGGGTATGGTTGGGGGGGGAATGAATTGGAAGATTGGGATACCAAATTGTACACTCTAAATATATGTTGTGTATTGTCTGTTCACTGTATCTCAATAAAAGTTCTAAAAAAAAAAAAAAATGTTGTAGGATGAGCACCTAGCAAGGGATAGCAAGCACCTTGTTTGCTTGGAATAGACTGACTTTTACACAAAGTGGCTTGTCAGCAGTGAACAGAGGTCAAGTAGCAAGGGGTTTGGCATACAGCTAAGAGGCTGCTTGAATCTAGCTTGTAAATGGGATAATGACTGTTTTGCCATCAGGTCCCAATGTGAACGTTGACACAAACCTGTCTACCTGCAGCTTCTGAGCAGTGAAAGAGACACACATGCAACACACTGGCACATTTTATAATGAACTTTGCTCCTTAGAGGGTCTGCATGCTGTGTATGGCCTAAGCAAGAGCAGGCCCTAGGAAAACTTAGGTGATAGTGAGACTTGCCATGGCCTCACTGTGGTCAGGGAAGCCCTATCAGTTTAGTTTTGGCTGAAAGCACATTCGAGGTTCAACTTGAAGCAGAGAGACTTCAGGTAGGAATCTCCAGGGTGAATGCTAAGCACAGAGTTTTTTCAGAGCACAACCACCTCCTCACTCTGGCTGAGGAGCCTGTCAGTCATAGATTTCCTAGATTTATGTTTCTGAGGCAGTTTGACAGTTGGGGATGTTTAGCTCTCCAAGGAAGGGAGGCCTGCCTGTATTATCACTTTGCATATAGAGGTGATTCCCTAGGCCCCTGTCACTAGGCAGAGACTATCCACACACAGGAGAGATATTTCACACACACTGCTCCCCCATGGAAACTGGTGCGAAACCAGGCACCCATCTGCTATGAATAGCACTCTCCTATTGAGTCCCTACATGCACCATGATTTCCTGGAATCTGCTGCAGGCCTTTCTGGATGGAGAGACTGCATCAGGTCAACCGGAAACTCTCGGTCAAGTTTCATTCACCTTCGAGTTCAACAATGCTGTGTGATGAGGTCCTTGCAAAGATTGGTGAACACCCTGCTTCTTTAGGTGAGACTCTTATATTCTCAGAGATGCTTGGCAGCAGAGAAGATAAGAAGATAAGCCTAGCAGGGTGATTTGCATGCAGATTGGAGGCCACAACTCTCCTGGTCCCAAACAGGTAATGCCTGCTTTACCCATCAGGACCCAACTTTAAAGTGCACACTCAGCATCTGTATTTGCAGTTTCTGAGCTCTGAAAGGACATGCATGCCACATTCTGGGTGCTTCCACGAGTGAATGTTGCTCCCTAGAGGGTCTGCATGCTATATATAGCCTAAGCAAGAGAAGGCCTAGGTGAGCCTATAACTTTCCATGGCCTAGCAGTGCTCAGGGAAAAACTGTCTTTTTTCTTCAGGCTGGATGTAAATTCAAGTCTCTGCTTGAGCTAGAGAGAGGTCAGGTAGGAGATCGCTGTGTGAAGGTAAAGCAGAGAGGTTTTTTCCATGCAATTCTGTTTTCCTTTCCTGGGCTGACAGTCATGGAAAGAACAGTGTCGCTAGAATGGGGTCCTGAGGGTTTTGAAGCAGGGGGAACTGTGCCTGTAGAATCTTGAGAGCTCTGCATAGGCCTTTGCTATGTCAGCAATCTCTACCCCAATTATCTCTGCATTGGATAGTGCTCTGAATCCTCAGGACAGTCTTTCAGCACACAGTATTCCCCTATGGTAAACAGTGCAGACATGAGTGTCCTTTTCCTCCTGGAAATCTTTATAGTGTTAAAGCATTACATAATTGGGTAATGACTGTTTTCCCATCAGGCCCCAATGTGAACATTGACACAAATCCTCTGTATATGCAGCTTATGAGCACTGAACGAGACTATCATGCTACACAGTGGGACTTTCTATAATGAATATTGCTCCATGAGGGTCTGCATGGGAGCAGGCCCTATGTAGGTCTATGTGACACTGGCACTTGCCATGACTTAGCCATGCTCAGGGAAAAACTGTCTGTTTAGTTCTGACTGGAGTAAAATTTGAATTTCTGCTTGAGGCAGAAGGATTTCAGGTAGGACTTCCCAGAATGAATGCTAAAAACACAGTGTTTTTCTCAGTGCAGCTCTACATTCCTCACTCGAGCCATCCAGCCTGACAGTCAGAGACTCCCTAGAACTGTGTTCCTGAGGCAGTGTGAAACTTGGGTAATTCTAGCTCTGTGAGCATGGGAGGCCAGACCTTAACATCGCTTTGCATACAAAGGTGATTCCATGGTCCTGGGCACTAGGGAGAGACTTTCCACACACAGGGGAGACTTTCTGCACACAGTGTTCCCCTATGGAAAGTGGTTAGAAACCAAGCACCCATTTGCTATGGATGCCACTCTCCCATTGAAGCACTACTTGAAACAAGGTTTCATGGAACCAGCTGCAGGCCTTTCTGGATGGAGAGACTGTAGCTCACCTGGAGGCTATGGGTCAATTTCCATTCACCTCGACTTCAAGAGTGTTGTGGTATGAGGTACTAGCAAGCAATGACAAGCCCTCTGCTTCTTTCAATTAGTGATCCATGGAAGATCACTGTGTAACAAAACTTCTTCTGGGGGTTCTTAGCAACCTTCAGTGACAGTGTCCTTTGGCAACAGCTTGTTTGTGTGCAGGGTACAGGGCTCTGCCCTGCTCTCCTGGTTGGAGTGATGATTTGCCTGGGTTACAAACAGCCTCAGCAACACAGCTCTAGGCCCTTCTTTCTGCACCACTCATGTCTGCCATATATGGGAACTGCTGATCTGCACAGACAAAGCCCTGTGCTTCACATTCATCCTAGGATCTTCTCCCAGAGGTCTCTCTATCTCTAGCAGAAGCTATATTTTAGAAATTGCCCAGAAAAACAGGACACTCTTTTCCTCTGCACAGCTATGCCTTGGCAAGCCCTAGGGTAACCTAAGCCTATGTAGGGCCTTAAGTCAGTTATGCCCTGCATGGCCCACATTCTCTCTGCCAGTGATAGTTTCTAGGATTAAAGGCTGAGTTTGGGGACTGTGTATCTTGTCACAATTCAGAGACTGCAGGGACAGGTGCTGTGGGATCACTTGGAATTGGTGCCAGAGAGGAAAGAATTTCCCCTTTGGAAAGCCAAAGCCTTGCCGCCTCAAAGGGGCACTCCAAATACCATTGCTCCCCCTTCTCTTCACTGCTAATAAGCTTCTGGGAGGAAAAGAGGTTTTTCCCAAAAGAAACATGGGGTTTGCAATTCTTGGTAGGAACTCATCCCTCAAGCCCCTTCCCCTAAAGAGGAAATGAAACCTGACCAGTAGCCTCCAGGTAAGGTGCCATTTCTCCCTCCAGCAAAGCATGGCTCAGATGCCCGGTAATTTTTTCTCCATGGAATGCTTTCATGATTCTATACCTTTTCAGAGGTTGTTGCAGCTCCTATGTGCACCATTTTCCATGCAGGACCACTGTGTGTCATATTCTTCTTCTGAGCCTTCTGAGCAACAGGATTACAAGCACAGGGGCCTCTGGATCAGCTTGCTTCTGTGCTGAGAGAGGGGCTCCAACCTGCTCTCCTTGTTAGAGAGGTTGATATCCCCAGCTTTCCAACAGCCTCAGGAACATAGACCTAGGCCCTTCTGTCAATTTCACTAAGGCCTAATGCTGTAACTGAGAACACCTGAGTAGCTTAGGGTACTCACTCTGCTAAGCCCTCAACCTGGGAGCTCCTACGAGGTCTCCTCACCTCTAAAAGAAGTTAGATTTGATAACCTACCTGGAGATCCACAACACATTTTCCCTTTCCACTGCTAGGCATCGGCAAGTACCAGGATCTCCTAGGCTTCCCAAGGTCTTCAACTTTGTTATGGCTTCTCGACCTGCAGTCACTCTGCATAGGGAGACACAAGAGACACTTTGGGCTGCAGTACTTTCTGGATGGGTAAGCTGCAGCTTACCTAGAAAATAATGGTCATTTTTATTTCACCTCAAATTAAAGAGTGTTGTGGGATGCCATCCTAGCCAGGAAGGTGTGCACCCTGTTTCTTTCAGAGACTCATGTGTTTTCATGTACCCTTGCCAGCAGTGAAAGGAAGACAGATAGCAAGTGTGATTTCCATGCAGCTTGGAGGCCACATCTACCTAGCTTCCCAACAAAGCAAAGACATCTTATCCTATCAGGGCCCATTGTCAAAATGGACACCCAGCTTCTGTTTCTGCATCTTCCATGTCATGAAAAGACACCCATGCCACACACTGGGCCCTTCCATGAATGAATTTTGCTCCCCAGAGTGTCTGAATGCCACGTATGGCCTAAGCAAGATAAAGACCTAGTAGGCCTAGGTGACCCTGGAACTTGCCATGTTCTAGCAGTGCTCAGGAAAAGGCTGTCCTTTTTCTCAGTCTGGATGCAAATTTGAATTTCTGCTTGAGGTAGAGTGAGGTCATGTTGGAGATCCATGGGGGAAGGCAAAGCACACAGTAGTTTCCTTGTAGGTCCAGGTCCCTCACATGGGCTGACAAACACAGGAGAAACCTGGATAGAATTGGCTTCCTGTGGAAGTTTCAAAGCAGGGGGAACTATGGCTACACAAGCTAGCAAGCTAGAGAGCCCTGCTTAGGCCTTTGCTTTGGCAATACAGTTGTTCCCAAGTGCCTGTGGATTGGATGGTGCTCTGAAGCCACAAGAGAGACTTTCCACATACAGTGTTCTCTGATGGAAAATGCTGCGGACCTGATCACCCATTTTTTCCTGTAAGGATTTTAAGCATGAAAGCAGTTAATGGGCGAAAGTTTTAGGGAAGGTGCTGCAGCCCTTTTTGAATGGAAAAACTGCAGCTTCCTCAGAGGACAGTGGTCAAGATTTATGTGTCCTCTAGATCAAGACTGTTGTAGGATGAGCTCCTAGAAAGGGATGACAAGCACCTTGTTTCCTTGGAATAGACACACTTTTCCCCTACGTTGTTTGCCAACAGTGAAGAAAAGTCAAGCAGCAAGAGTGTTTGGCATGCAGCTTAGAAGTTGCCTGAATCCTGCTTGAAAATGATGCTATGACTCTTTGGCCATCAGGCCCCAATGTGAACGTGAACACACAGTCTCTGCACCTGCAGCTTCTGCACAGTGAAAGAGTCACACATGCCACACACTGGGAACTTCTCTAATGAACTTTGCTACATAGAGGGTCTGCATGTTGTATATGGGCTAAGTAAAGCAGGCTTGGGGAGGCCTAGGTGACACAGGGACTTCCCAGGGGCTACCAGTGGTCAGAGAAATCCTGTCAGTTTAGTTCAGGCTGGAGACACATTCAAAGTTCTGCCTGCAGCAGAGAGACATCAGACTTCCAGAGGGAATGCTAAGCACAGCCTTTTTCTCAGTGCAGCTCCATATTCATCACTCGGGCCATCTAGCCTGACAGTCAGAGACTCCCTAGAACTATGTTCCTGAGGCAGTTTGAAAGCTGGGGAATTGTAGCTCTGCAAGCATGGGAGGCCTGTCTTTAACATCACTTTGCATGCAAATGTGATTCCTTGGGCCCTGGGCTCTAGAGAGAGACTTTCTGCACACAGGGGAGACTTTCTGCACACTGTGTTTCCCCATGGAAAGTGGTACAAAACTGAGCCCCCATTTGTTTCAGATGCCACTCTCCTGTACGTGAACCACTAGATGGACCAAGGTTTCATTTAACCTGCTGCAGGCGTTTCTGCATGGAGAGACTACAGCTCACTTGGAGGCTAATGCTCAAGTTCCATTCACCCTCAAGTTCAAGGTTGTTGTGGGATGTAGTCCTAGCAAGCAATGACAAGCATCCTGTTTCTTTCAATTAGACACATGTGCTCTCAGGGACGCTTGCTGGCAGAGAAAAAAGAAGGGCAGCAAGAGTGATTTGCATGCAGCATGGAGGCCACAACTCTCCTCTTCTGCTTCCCAAAGGGGAAATGACTGCTTTTCTCATCAGGCCCTAATTTCAAAGTGGACACCCAGCATCTTTTGTTGCTGCTTCTGAGCCATGAAAACACACACATGCACACACTGGGCCCTTCCATGAATGAATTTTGCTCCCCAGAGGGTCTGAATGCCACATATGGCCTATGCAAGAAATGGCCCTATTAGCCCTAGGTGACCCTGGGAATTGCCATGGTCTAGCAGTGCTCATAATTTTTCTTTAGGTGCATGCAATTTCGAGTTTCTGCTTGATGTGGAGAGATGTTAGGTTGGAGATCCATGTGGGAAGGGAAACACATAATTTTTCCTTGTATCTCTGTGTGCCTCAGCAGGGCAGACAAGCATGGAAAGATAAGCCTCACCAGAACTGGCTTCCTGAGTAAGTTTCAAAGCAGGTGGGTCTCTGGCTATACAAGCTACAGAGTCCTGCTTAGGCCTTCACTCTGACAACATCACCTATCTCAAGTGCCTGTGAGGTAGGAGATAGATTGGCCCCGGCTAGGTATTTACAACTAACCTGTTCACATCTCTTGGCTGTGAAGAAGATGAGATCCTGGCCAGACATCCATTACCAACTCCTTGTTTACATTTCCTAAAGTAAAATCAACTGGCCTCCAGATTACATATTTATGACCGGACTCCTGTCTATATTTTGAGGTTTGCTCCTTGATAAAAGAAAGAGCAACAGAAATAGGGTAAATAACTGGAAATTTGGACACTTTTATGACTGGGACAGAGAGGGGCTAACCCTTTTAAGAGATCAAGAGGGCATACACTCCCCATCTTTGTAACAGGGGAGACACTACCCATGCATAAAAGCCTCCAGGGGGTCAAAAAGGTAGGGGATGCCAGGCCATAATAAGTCTTGATAAGACTCTTCCAGAGTCCTTTGTGCTAAGATCCATCTTAATTGAGGGGTATGTGTGCACCCAGGGGAGGGTCCAGAGGCAAATTAACCCTGGGGTCAAAACAATATAATTGGCCAGGAAAGAAACAAAGACCCAGAATACTACCCCTTTATGAAGAATTCAAACTCTCCAAAGGCCGGACTCCATGGACTCTCCCTGAGCTTACCCTTGTGTCTTCCCGCATGTACTTTGCTTTTCCAATAAACATTTTAACTTTTCTCTTTACCTTCTGCTGCCTCACCTGAATTCATTTTTCACAAGGCAGAGAAGGACTAGGGACTCAGGCCCTAGCCACTGGCCCCTGTTGTCCAGTGTTAGGACTTCCAGTCTGGGAACTAAGAATTAAGATCTTGCTTCCAGCTACTTCTTGCTGCTTCCTTCTACAAGCTGCAGCTTACTGCTGTTGCAATGGATACCAGCTTGGTGCCAAAACCTGGGAAGTGAAGGTAAATTACAGGTCTTGTCCAAACTGTTGACTGGACATCCTATGGCATCTTTTGCTCTCCCCCTCCAATTTAACCAAGCCAGAAGTCCTCTAAATTCTCTCATGTTTTTTCTCTCTCTCCTTTTCTCTCACTTCCACAAAGCATTAATTCTCACTTGCTTTGTTCTCTGTCTCATATCCCCTCTCTGCCTGACTTTCCTTTTCAAGACCAGAAGGGCATAAACTCTGTCAGCTCACAGCATTATGGCTCTCCCCAATAACGATTGAGGGAGGCAAGGGAAATCACCTAGGCTGTGCAGATTCAAATAATGTTTGGGTCCCAGGTGATACTGTCCTTTGGGACATGGTGGAAACATGATTTCTAACCATGCAGGAGCCAAAGGGGTCTTTCTGGCATTCACTCTCCCTCTCTGGAGTGCACTCCCTCTCTCCTTTACTCCCTCTCTCCCTCTCACTCTCCCACACTGGCTCTTTTGTTGGCTGGCTCTCTTGCATTCTCTGTCCCACATTAAACCCTCCAGTACGCCTTTTGCTTCCACTTTGGTTGTACAACAAGGCTCTTTTTCACCTCATATGCCATACCCCTTTTAGGAAAGGGATTCCTAGATAACATTCATAAACTGTGTCCCCAAACCTCACAAACTCAGTGCTGCCTGTGTCAGACAAAATCCTCAGAGGATTCCCAATGCTATCTTAATTGTGACACAGGTATGGCAAAGGAATTTGGATTTTTCTGCTGTCTAGACTGTCACCTTACTCAATGCTCAGAAACTTACTATGAGGGTTTCTCCACCTCCTGGCCCTTGAGCCCTGAACCCCATACCACCTTCCATAGCACCTAACTCCAATTTCTTCAAGGGTTCTTCTTTACACCTATTGCAATGCCTTCACTCCAGGCCTTGTCAGCCTACTCACTGATATGGACAGCTGATCAGGCTGGTCACTACCCACGAGCCTGAATTACAATCTTTATAGATGCTCAGTCTTGAGGAATAGACCCCAGCTTGGGAAAACTTATCACAGGGCATAGGCTCTATAGACAAGTGATCCCTCCTAAGAAAAGTCTTAAGAAAAGTCCTGACAACCGGTCTACACTGCCACAAAGCCCTTCTCCAGCTGTGCTGGGTTGGGTGCCTTGCTCAAGGCTTCAATGGGGACCAGAGACATCTGGTCAGGATTCAGTGGGGAACACAGGTAGAAAGCCCCACCAGGTTGGAAGGGTAGTAGGGGGATGCCTCCAATCCATTTGAGGGATTCGAGCTTTCTAGGAAGTATTTCTGGGATGCTGGATTCCCTTCTAGGAGTCTCTTGTTCTCTGTTTCAGGTTACTAGACGTGGGATGATCCCCTTCCAAGCTGCAAGAAACACCTCTGGAGTGTATCCTTAAGAATTGGAAATATTTCAACACAGAATGTCTAAGAAAGAAAAAACTTACGTTTTACTGTAATAGTGCCTGGTCTTTCTATAAGTTGGGAAATGGAGAAAAATGGCTTGAATGGGTCTCTAAATTATAATACTATTTTACAACTAGATCTTTACTGTCACAAAATAGGAAGATGGACTGAGGTTCCCTATGTTCAAGATTTCATCTTTCTTTACCCAAATCCCGCACTGTATGGCCCTCATGATTTCAAGCCTGGGGAATCAGAAAACTCTCATGAGATTTTAGATGATCCCCTTCTCAGCATTTCCATCTCTCAGGGGGGAAACCCAGCTCTTCTTACTCCCAGCAGTATCCCCACTTCTCTGAAGACAACCCCCGACCAACAACAAACTCTGTCCTCCTATGTCCCACTATACCCTCCGAAACCCCAGATTAGAGAAACGACTCATGCAGGGGTGACCTGCAGTGGGGCGTCTTATCTCCCAGGAAGAGACAAATTATGCCCACTTAGGGAAGTGGCAAATGGTGAAGGGACAATCAGAGTACACATGCCCTTCTCTTTAACACACTTGGCTCAATACAAACAGAAACTGGGCCAATTTTCTGAAGACCCTAGTAAGTTTGTGGAAGGGCTTCAGGCCCTAACTCTGGTTTATGTCTTAACTTGGAAGGATATTCAAGTGACATGATCCACCTGTTGTATCCCTGAGGAAAAAGAGAGAATCTGGGTGACAGCCTGGGGCACTCTGACCAGCTTGCCAAAGACCAACCCAAGTGTTATGCTATGGGTGGAGATGCAGTCCCAAGTCAGGAACCCCCTTGGAATTCTAATTCCCAGGCAGGAACAGAAGCCAGGAGACATATGATCCAATGTGTATTAGAGGGGATGAGCAAGTGCCCCAACACCTTGAGGTGGCTTTTGGGAGTATTTAACAATCAACATCAGGCTGAGGAGGAGAAAAAACCCAATGTGAGAAAAGACAGGCCACGGATCACATAAACCTGATAGCCGTTGCTGTTAGCCATGCCTTCTGACCTTAGGACAACCCAAGGGGGACAAAGAGGTTTGACTATTGGCCTGGAGGTAAAACCAACAAGGGGAAATTCTACAAATGCAGATCAACCAGCCACTGGGTCTGAGAATGCCAGAAAAAACCCCTTGGGCCATGCCCATCCTGAAAACAATCAGACCATTGGAAGAGGGACTGCCCACAGTCCCTAAGGGGAAAGGGGCTCCAGCTACCGAGATGGTAATGCTGGATGACTGAGGCTGCCCAGGGATTCTGGTGCCTCCCCCCAACAAGGTGTCCACCTCCATAGAGGAGCCCCAGGTAGTCTTTGATGTGGCAGATAAAAAATCGATTTTTTAATTCATACGGGAACAACTTACTCTGTCTTAATTGATCATGCTGGACATCTTTCCTCCAAAAGCTGTCCTGGAACTAGTGTTGATGGAAAGCCTCTAACCTGTTGCTTTACTGGGACTCTTGCTTGCTAATCTCAACAGCATTTGCAAGGTGATGGTCACGTGCCTCTGGTGACAGTGTAGGTGTTGGGTGTGACATGACCCAACCCCATGGGTGGTAGGACAGGTGTGCTGAGATGCTCTGGTAATGCGTGCAGCAGGTGCAGGGTGATTCTCCCATGCTGAGGGGGTCAGCAGTCAAGGGCCCCTTCCACATGGGTGGAGCCAGGGGTGTTGTGACCATTCCGTGAGTGAGGTGAACATGCAGGGTGCCTCGCACATCTGCACACACGTGAGGTAACTGTTAGAGGTGGGATGGTGTGGGGTGGGGTGTCACCTGCGAGGTGACAGTCACATGCCACTGGTGAGAATGTGAGCTGACGGGTGCAATATGAATGCCCACCATGGGCAGTGGGACTGGCATGCTGTGATGCTCCTGGAATGCGTGGGGCAGCTGCAGGGTGAGCTTCCAATGCTGAGGGGTTCAGCAGTCTGGTATTCCTGCCACATGGGTGGAGCCAGGTGTGTGGTTACCATCCTGGGCATGAGGCGACACACATGGGGTGCAATTCATGCCTCTGCATGCACACGAGGTGACAGTCAAGCATGGGATGGAGCAGTGTCATGTGCAACCTGATGCTTATATGACGTTGGTGACCAATGTGTGGTGACAGCCACATGCCTCTGTTAACAATGTGAGGTGATGGGTGCGACTGGCTCCCACCTCCAGGGGTGGTGGGACATGCATGTTGTGACTCTCCTTGAATGCATGAGCAAGCACTGGGCAACCCTCCCATGCTGAGGTGGGCCATTGGTCCAGTGGCCCTCCATATGGGTGAAGCTGGGTGTGTGGTGACTATCCTGGGTGTGAGGTGACATGCACGGGGTGCCCCTTGTGCCTCTGCATGCACATGTTGTGACAGTCAAGCATGGGATGGGGGGTGTCATGTGCAACCTGATGCTCATACAAGGTTGATGGCTGATGTGTGGTGATGGTCATGTACCTTTGGTGACAATGTGAGGTGAGTGGTTGCTATGGGCACTCCCCCAGGGGCAGTGGGACATGCATGCTGTGACACTGCTGTAATAAAGGGGGCAAGTGCCCAGCAACCCTTGCATGCTGAGCAGGCCAGCTAGCCGGGGGCCCTGCTGCATGAGAGGAGCCATGTTGCGGTGACCATCTTGGGTGGCAGGGGACATGCACAGGGTGCCCCTTGTGCCTCTGAATGCATGAAGGTGACATTCAAATGTAGGGTGGGGGGGTGTCATGTGGAATCTGATGTTCCTACGAGGTTGGTGACCAATGTGTGGTGATGGTCATGTGCCTCTGGTGAAAATGTGTGGTGACTGGTGCAACAGGCACCCCCCCCCCCCCCAGGGCAGTGGGACATGCATGCTGTGAAGCTCCCAGAATGCATGGGTCAAGCATGGGGCGAATCTCCCATGCTAAGGGGGCCACCAGTCAAGGGACCCTGGCCCTGGGTGGAGCCAGGTGTGTGGTGACCATCCTGTATGCAAGGCAAAACACGTGGGATTCCCCCTTGTGCTTCTGCATGCATGCAAGATGACAGCCAAGCACATGGTGAGGGGTGTCACATGTGACCTGACACTCATATGAGCTTGATGACCTATGTGTGTTGATGGTCATGTGCCTCTGGTGACAATATGAGGTGACTGCTGTGATGGGACCCACTCCCCAGGGGTGGTGGGACAGGCACACTGTGATGCTCCAGAAAAGCATAGGGCAAGTGCTGGGCGACTGTCCTATGGGGGCTAGCGGTCTGGGGGCCCTGCCACATGGGTGGAGCCAGATCTGTGGTGACTATCCCAGGTGTGAGACAACACACGCAGGGTGCCCCTTGCTCATCTGGATGCATGTGAGCCAACAGGTTGTGGTGGGGTGTCACCTGTGAGATGACGGTCACTTAAATCTGGTGATAATGTGAGGTGATGGGTGTGACTTAACCCCCCCCCAAAAGGGCAGTGAGACAGGCATGCAGGGGTGCTGCCAGAATGTATGGGTCAAGCTTGGTGCATCCCTCTCATGATGAGAGGGCCAGTGGTCCAGGGGCCCTGCCAACTGGTAGGAGCTGGGTGTGAGGTGACCATTCCATGTGTGAGGAAAGATGCACAAGTTGCTCCTTGTGTATCCGGATGCATGTGAGGCGACCAGGTGAGGTGGGGTAGGGATGGGGTGTCACCTGCGAGGTGACATTCATGTGCCTCTAGTGACATTGTAAGGTGATGGGTGCAGTGTGACCCCCCGCCAGCAGTGGGACAGGCATGCTGGGATGCTGCTGGAATGTGTGGGCCAAGTGCAGGGCAACACTCCAATGCTGAGGAAGGGAGTGGTTTGAGGGCTCTGCCACCTGGGCAGAGCCAGGTGTGAGGTGACCCTCAGGACTGTGAGGCAAAATGCATGGGGTGAACTTGCACATCTGGATACAAGCAAAATGACTTGGTGGAGGAGAGTGAGGGGGAGGTGGGGGAGTGTCAACTGAGAGGTGATGGTCACATGCATCAGGTGACAATGGGAGATGATGGGTGCAACGTGACAGCCCCCAAGGGTGGTGGTACAGGCATGCTGGGACACTTCCAGAATGTGTGGCACAAGCATGGGGCAACACTCATACATTGAGGGTGCCAGTGGTCTGGGGTCCCTGCCACTTAGGGGGAGCCTGGTGTGAGGTTGCCATCCCTTGCATGAGGCAACATGCTCAGTGTTCCCCTTGTGTGGCCGGATGCATGCAAGGCAACAGGGTGGGGTGGGGGGGATGTCACCTGTGAATTTATGGTCATGTGCCTCTGGTGACAATGTGAGGTGATGGTGCAATGTGAACTGCCCCACCATGGGTGGTGGGACAAGCATGCTAGGACACTGCTGGAATGTGTGGGGCAAGCACAGGGCAACCTTCCCATGCTGAGAGGGCAGCGGTCCTGGGCCCCTGACACCTGGGTGGAGCCAGGTGTGAGGTGACCATCCCATGCTTGAGGCAACATGTGTGGGGTACACCTTACAGGACCAGATGCATGTGAGGTGACAGGGTGGGGTGGGGTGGGGTGTCACCTGTGAGTTGATGGTCACGTGCCCCTGGTGACAATGTGAGGTGATGGGTGCTATGTGAACCCCCAACGGCAGTGGGACAGGCATTCTGGGATGCTGCACACTGAGGGAGACAGTGGTCCAGGGGCCTTGCCTCTTGGGAGGAGCTGGGTGTGACATGACCATCCTGTGCATGGTGACACACTCATTGTGCCCCTGTACATCCTGATTCAAGCATGGTGACAGTCATGCATTGGGGAGTGATATGTGCGATGTGATGCTCATACAAGGTGGGTGAACAATGTGAGGTGACGGTCACACGCCTCTGGTGATAATGTGAAGTGACAGGCATGTGGGTGGTGACAAGTGCAACATGACCCCTTGTGTGATGCAACAAGCATGCTGTGACACTCCCAGACTGTGTGTGGCAAATGCAGGGCAATCCTCCCATGCTGAGGGTGACAGCGGTCACAAGGCTGTAACACAGGTGTGGAATTGAAGGTGAGGTGACCATCCCAGTCAAGAGGCAACACATGTGGTGTTCCCCAGGTGCATCCAGACCCCCATGAGGGGACAGTCAAGTGGGGCGTGGGGGGTGACACAAGTGACGTGACACATACGAGGTTGGTGACTACTGTGCGGTGACAGTCACATGCCTGTGAGGACCCTGTGAGGTGCCAGGCAAACGGGGGGGGGGTGAGAGATGCAATGTGACCCCCATGTGTGATGGGGCAGTCATGCTGTGGCACTCCCAGACTGTGTGTGGCAAGCTCCAGGTGACCATCCCACTCTGAGGGAGACAGTGCTCAGGGGTCCCTACCACATGGGTGGAGACAGAGGTGAGATGACCACCCCAGGCACAGGGCGACACATGTGGGTTGTCCCTAGCATGACCTGACACTCGTGAGGCTATGGTCAATCATGGGGTGGGGACATGACATAGGTGACGAGACTCATATGAGGTTGGTGACCACTGTGTGTGATGGTCACATGTCTATGGGGACCCCATGAGGTGCTAGGCACATGGTGGTGGGTGAGGGGGCGTCATTATACCCACCTGCAATGGGGCATGCATGCTGTGGCACTTCCAGACTGTGTGTGGCAAGTGCAGGGTGACCCTCCCAGCTGAGGGTGACAGTGGTCAGGGGCCTGCCACAGGGGTGGAGACAGAGGTGAGGTGATGACTGCAGGTGCCAGACAACATGCATGGGGTTCCCCTGGTGTGCCCTGATGCTTGCAGTGGGACAGTCAACCATGGAGTGGTGACCCAGGTGATGTATCGCTCATACGAGGCTGGTGACTACTGTGAGGGGATGGTCCCTTGCCTGTGGGGACTCTTTAAGGTGCAAGGCATGGGTATAGGGGTAAGGGGCACGATACAACCCCCAGGTGTGATGGGGCTGGCATGCTGTGACACTCCCAGACTGCATGTGGTAAGCGCGGGGCTGCCTTCCCATGCTCAGAGTGACAATGGTCAGGGGTCTCTGCCACAGCAGTGTAGGTGGAGGTGATGTGGCCACTCTGGATGCGAGGTGACACACACAGGGTGCCCGTGGGGCCTCCTGACACACGAGGAGACAGTCAAGCATGTGGGTGGGTGGCACAGGTGAAGTGATGCTCATACGAGGTTGGTGACTGCTTTGGGGTGATGGCCACATGCCTATGGGGACCCTGTGAGGTGCCAATCACCCTGGAGGTGTGATGGGTGCAACGTGACCTCCACATGCGATGGGGCAGGCTTGCTTTCACACCCCCGGACTGCGTGTGGCAAGTGCAGGGCGACCCTCCCATGCTGAGTGTGACAGTGGTGAGGGGGCCCTGCAACAGTGGTGGAGATGGAGGTGAAGACCACCCTGGGCATGAGGCAACACATGCAGGGTGTCCCTGGTGCATCCTGA
This sequence comes from Hippopotamus amphibius kiboko, assembly GCF_030028045.1. Classification (NCBI taxonomy): domain Eukaryota; kingdom Metazoa; phylum Chordata; class Mammalia; order Artiodactyla; family Hippopotamidae; genus Hippopotamus; species Hippopotamus amphibius. The sequence continues at coordinate 35,521,450 of NC_080200.1, read as the reverse complement.
CACCTGCTATGAGACAGTCAAGTATGGGGGGGTGGGGGATGACATAGGTGACATGATGCTCATACAGGGTTGGTGACCAGTGTGGGTTGATGGTCACAGGCCTATGAGGACCCTGTGTGGTGCCAGGCACGTGGGGTATGGAGGGATGCATGCAACGAGACTCCTGGACTGAATATGGCAAGCATGGAGCAACCCTCCCACACTGAGGGTGACAGCAATCGGGGGACCCTGCAAAATGGGTGGAGCTGGGTGTGAGGTGACCATCCCATGTGCAAGGCAACACACGTGAGGTGCCCCTTGCATGTCCAGACACAGGAGAAGCTACAGTCTAGTGTGGGATGGAGGGGTGTCACGTGTGACATGATGATCATATGAGGTTGGTGACCAATGTGTTGTGATGTTCATGTGCCTCTGGTAACAATATTAGGTGACAGGCGTGACATGACCCCCTTCCACGTACAATGTTACAGCCATGCTGTGACATTCCCGGAATGTGCGGGGCAAGCGTAGGGTGACACTCGCACACTGAGGGAGCCAGGAGTCTGGGGGCCTTGCCACATGGGTGGATCTGGGTGTGAGGTGTCAATTCCATGTGTGAGGAAACACATGCAGGGTGCCCCATGTGCATAGAAACACACAAGAATGATAGTCAAACATCAGGTGGTGTGGGTGTCACGTGTGACTTGACAGTCACATGCGGTTGGTGACTGGTGTGTGGTAATGGTCAAGTGCCTCTGTTGACAATGTGAGGTGATGGGTGCAATATAACTCCCACCATGGTTGGTGGGACAGGCAGTCTCTTACAGTCCTGGAATGCATGAGGCAAGCACGTGGCAACCCTCCCAAGCTGAGGAGGCCAACCGTCCAGGGTCCATGCCACATGGCCTGAGCTGGGTGTGAGTTGAGCATGACGTGCATGAGGTGGCATGCATGGGGTGCCTCTTGTGCATCTGCATACATGCGAGGCAACAGTCAAGCATGGGGTGGGGGTGGTGTCATCTGCAAGGTGATGGTCAAGTGCCTCTGGTGACAATGTGAAGTGACAGGTGTGACATAAGCCCCTCCATGTGCAGTGGGACAGACATGCTGTGACACTCCTGGAATGTGTGGGGCAAGGGCAGGGTGACCCTCCCACATTGAGAGGGCCAGCGGTGCAGGGGTCCTGCAACACAAGTGGAACCGGGTGTGAGGGGACCATCCGGTGCATGAAACATCATGTGCAGGGTGCCCCTTGTGCATCCAGATGCACAAGCAGTGAGAGCCAAGCATGGGGTGGGGGTATATCATATGCCACATGACACTCATATGAGGCTGATGACCAATGTGTGGTGACAGTCATGTGCCTCTTGTTACAATGTGAAGTGACAGGTGCAATGTGACCCACCCCATGGGTGGTGGAGCAGGCATGCTGTGACACTCCTGGAATGCATGAGGCAAGTGCGGGGTGACCCTCTCACACGGAGGGGGCCAGTGGTCTGGGGGCCCTGCCACACAGGTGGAGCCAGGTGTGAGGTGACAATCCCATGCATGAGGGGACATGCATGGGGTGTTCCTTGCACGTCTGCATGCACACAAGGTGAAGATCAAACGTGGGGTTAGGGGGTGTCACCTGCAAGGTGACAATCCCATGCCTCTGGTGAAATATGAGGTGATGGGTGTGACATGACCCCCTCCAGGTGCAATGGGACAGGAATGCTGTGACAATCGCGGAATGCAAGGGGCAAATGCATGACGACTGTTCGACACTCATAGGTCCAGCAGACCAGAGGCCATGCATCAAGGGTGGAGTCAGGTGTGAGGTGGCCATCCCATGTGTGAGATGACGGGGGTGATGTGCCACTTGTGAGTCTGCATGCCTGGGAGGTGAGAATCAAGCTTGGGGTGGGGGGTGTCATCCCTGAGGTGATGGTCACGTGCCTCTTGTGACAATGTGAGGTGATGGGTGCAACATGATCCCCCCACGTGTGGTTGGACAGGCCTGCTGTGACAGTTCTGGAATTCATGGGGCAAGCGTGGGCCGACCATCCCACACTGAGGGGGTCAGCAGTACAGGGGCTCTGCCACACAGGCAAAGCCAGGTGTGAGGTGTCTGTGCATGAGGCAGCAAGCACAGGGTGCCCCTTGTGCATCCGGATGCATGAGAAGTGACAGTCAAGCATGGCATGGGGGAGGTGTCATGTGCGACGTGAACCTCATACAAGGTTGGTGACTGGTTTGTGGTGATGGTCTCATGCCTCTGGTGACAATGTGAGGTGACAGGTGTGACATGACCCCCCAACGTATGGTGGGGCAGGCACACTGTGACACTCCTCGAATGCATGCACCAAGAGCAGTGTGACCTTCCCACAATGAGAGGCCCACTGGTTCAGGGGCCCTGCCACACAGGTGTAGCCGGGCGTAGGTGATCATCCTGTGCATGAGGCAACACGCATGGGGTGCCCCTTTCATGTCCAGAACCACAAGAAGTGACAGTCAAGCATGGGGTTGGGGGTATCATATGCGATGTGATGCTCATACAAGGTTGGTGACTGCTGTGTAGTGACAGTCATGTGCCTCTGGTGACAATGTGAGGTGCCAGGTGCAATGTGACAACCCCCATGGGTGGTGAGACAGGCATGATGTGACACTCCTGGAATGCATGTGGCAAGCATGGGGCAACCCTCCCACATTGAGGGGACCAGCGGTCCAGGGGCCCTGCCACATGGGTGGAGCTGGCTATGAAGTTACCATTCCATGCACAAGGCAACATGTGTGAGGTGCCCCTTGCACGTCCAGATGCACTAAAAGCAACAGTCAAGCATGGAGTAGGGGAGTGTTACCTGAGAGGTGACAGTTTTGTGCCTCTGGTTACAATGTAAGGTGATGGGTGTGACGTTCTCCCCATGAATGGTGGGACAGGCATGCTGTGACACTCCTGGGCTGCCTGTGGCAAGCATGGTGCAACCCTCCCATGCTGAAGTTGACAGTGGTCAGGGGAGCCTGCCACATGGGTTAAGATGGAGGTGATGTGATGACCCTGGGTGCAAGGAGACATGCACGGGGTGCCCCAGTGAGTCCCGATACCTGCGAGGTGACAGTCAAGTGGGGGCAGGGAGGATGGGGTGACACAGGTGACCTGACATTCATACGAGGTTTGTGCCTGATGTGGGGTGATGGTCACATGCCTATGGGGACACTGAGAGGTGACAGGCATGCAGGGGTGACAGGAGCCAAGCCATCCCACATGCAATAGGACAGGCATGCTGTGACACTCTTTGACTGTCTGTGGCAAGTGTGGGGTGACCCTCCCATGCTCAGGGTGACACTGGTCAGTGGGCCCTGTCACATGGCTGGAAACAGAGGTGCGATGACAACCCCGGGTGCAATGCAAAACCCATGGGTTGCCTCTGGCACATCTGACACCCAAGAGGGGACAGTCAAGTGTTGGGGTGGGGGTGGTGGCACAGGTGACATGATGCTTATACGAGGTTGGTGACTGATGTGGGGTGATGATCACAAGCCTATGGGAGGTTCCAGGCATGTGGGGGTTGGTGGGTGCAAAGTAATGCCCATGTGTGATGAGACAGGCAAGCTGTGACACTCCTGGACTGCATGTGGGAAGCACAGGCCTACCCTCCCATGCTGAGGTTGAGAGCGGTCAGGGGGTCCTGCCACAGGGGTGGAGACGAAGGTGAGGTGACCATCTCAGACATGAGGTGACATGTGTGGGGTGTTCCTGGCAGGTCCTGACACCCGCGAGGGCACAGTGAAGTATGGGGTGGGTGACACAAATGAGGTGACATTAGTATGAGGTTGGTGACCACTGTCACATGCCTATGGGGACACTGTGAGGTTCCAGGCATGTAGGGGGGTGATGGGTGCGATGATCCCCACATGCCATGGGGAAAGCCTCCTGTGACACTCCCACACAGCGTGTGGCAAGTGCAGGGTGACCCTCCAATGCTGAGGGTGATAGTGGTCAGAGGACCCTGCCACAGGGGTGGGAGACAGAGGTAGGTTGACCACCCTGGCTGTGAGGTGATACTCACGGAGTGCCTCTGATGTCTCCCAACACCTGCAATGGGACATTCAAGAGTGGGGGAAGTGACACAGATGATGTGACGCTCATACCAGGTTGGTGACCCCTGTGGGGTGAGGGTCAGGTGCCTATGGCAAACCTAGGAGGTGTCAGGCATGCAGGAGTGATGACAGGTGTGACGTGACACCCACGTGCTGGGGCAGGCATGCTGTGATACTCTCGGAATGTGTGTGGCAAGTGTGGAGCTACCCTCAAATGTGAAGGGTGACAGTGGTCAGGTGTCCCTGTCACAATGGTGGAGATGGATGTGAGCTGACCACCCTGTGCATGAGGCGACATGCATGGGGAATCTCTGGCATGTCCTCACACCCATGAGTGTACAGTCAAGCATGGGCAGATGGGGGTGACACAGATGACAGGATGCTTATACAAGATTGGTGACTGATGTGGGGTGATGGTCACATAACTATGGGGACCCTGTGAGGCACCAGACACTCGAGGGGGTGACAGGTGCAAATTGACCCCAATGTGCTATTGGGTAGGCATGCTGTGACATTCCTAGTCTGCATGTGGCAAGTGCAGGACCACCCTCCCACTCTGTGGGTGACAGCAGTTAGGGGGCCCTGCTACAGGAGTGGAGACAGAGGTGAAGTGAACCCCCAGGTCAGGAGGCAACATGCACAGGGTGCCACTGGTTGTTCCTGAGACTCTTGAGGGGACAGTCAAGCATGGGGTGGGTGACAGAGGTGATGTGACACTCATACGAAGTTGTTGATCACTGTAGTGTGATAGTCACATGCTTATGGGAACTCTGTGAAGTGCCAGGCCCACAGGGGGATGGTGATGGGTGTGATATGACCTCCATGTGCGATGGGGCAGGCATGCTGTGACACTCTTGGGTTGCATGTAGCAAGCACAGGGCTACACTCCCATGCTGAGGGTGACAGCAGTCAGTGGGTCCTGACACAGAGGTGGGTACGGAGGTGAAGTGACCACCCCTGGTGCAAGGCAACATGTGCGAGTTGCCCCTGGCACATCCTGACAACTGCAAGGGGTTGGTCAAGCGTGGAGGGGGTGACACAGGTGACGTGATGCTCATATGTGGTTGGTGACTGCTGTGGGGTGTAGGTCAAGTGCCTGTGGGGACCCTGTGAGGTGCCAGGCATGCAAGGTTGGGGATGGGTGTGATTGACCCCCTGTGCGATGGGACAGAAATGCTGTGACACTACTGTACTACATGTCACAAGCGTGTGGTGACCATCCCACACTGAGGGTGACAGCAGTCAGGGGGCCCTGCCACAAGGGTGGAGACAGAGGTGAAGTGACCAACCCGGGCATGAGGTGAAATGTGCAGAATGCCCCTTGTCCATCCTGACACCTGTGAGTGGACAGTGAAACTTGGGGTGGCCAGGCTACACAGGGGAAGTGATGTTCATGTGAGGTAGATGACTGCAATGTGCTGAAGGTCACATGCCTATGGGTATCCTATGAGGTGCCAGGCACACCAGAGTGGGTGATGGGTGTGACATGACCCCTGCATGCAATGCGACAGGCATGCTGTGACACTCTCGGGCTGCAAGTGGCAAGTACAGAGTGACCCTCCCACACTGAGGGTTGCCTCCACTGCTGTCACCATCAGCAACCCACCCATGCTGAGGGTGACAGAAGTCAGGGGGCCCTGCCACAGGGGTGGAGACAGAGGTGAGGGGACCAGCCTGTGTGCAGGTGACACAGTGAGGTGCCCCTGACTTGTCCTGACACCCATGATGGGACAGTCAATCTTGGGAGAAGAGGGTGATACAGGTGACATGATGTTCATAGGAGGTTGGTAACTACTGTGCACTGATGGTCACATGCCTATGGGGACTCTGTGAGGTGCCAAGTATACAGGGGGTGGGTGACAGATGCAACGTGGCCCCCATGTGCAATGTGATAGGCATGCTGGCACTCTCCCAGACTGTGTGTGGAAAATGTGAGGCAACACTCCCACACTGAGTGTGGCAGTTGTTAACAGGCCCTGCCACAGGGGTGGTGACAGAGGTGGGATGACCATCCCAGGTGCAATGCAACATGGGGGGGTTCCCCTGTGCATCCTGACACCCACAAGGGGACAGTCAAGTGCAGTGGATTGGGGGTACACAGGGGATGCAACACTCATATGAGGTTGGTGACTGATGTGGGGTTATGGTCACACGCCTATGGGGACCTGGGAGGTGCCAGGCACATCAGTGGGGGTGACATATATGGCATGACCCAACATGCGATGGGGCAAGCATGCTGTGACACTTCTGGATGGCATGTGGCAAGCATGGGGTGACACTCTCATGCTGAGGGTGACAGCAGTCAGAGACTGCTGCCACAGGGGTGGGGACAGAGGTGAGGGGACCACCACGGGTGCAACACAACATGCATGTTTTAGCCCTGGCATGCTCTGAAACCTGTGAGGTGACAGTCAAGCATGGGTGGGTGGGGGGATGACATAGGTGATGTGATACTCATACAAGGTGGCTGATGGCTCTGAAGTGATGGTCACATGCCTATGTGGACCGTTTGAGTTGCCAGGCATGTGTGGGGGGTGGTGACGGGTGCAACATGTTCCCCACATGCTATGGGACAGGCATGTGGTGACACTCCTGGACTGCATGTGGCAAGCACAGGGGCACCCTGCCATGCTGAGGGTTACAGCAGTTGGGGGCCCTGCCACAGAGGTGGAGATGGCAGTGTGGTGGGGACCCTGGGAGTGATGTGACATGTGTAGAGTGTCCTGGCACATCCTGACACCCAGGGGTTACAGTCAATAGTGGTTGGGCTGTGGGTGACACAGGTGATGTGATACTCACACGAGATTGGTGACCATTGTGGGGTGATAGTCACAGGCCTATGGGAACACTTTGAGGAACCAAACACCGGGGTGGGGTAAGAGGTGTGATGTGACACCCACATGCAATGGGGCAGGCATGCTGTGACACTCCAGAACTTCATGTGGCAAGCACAGGGTGAACCTCTCATGCTGAGGGTGACAGAGGTCAGGGGGTCTTGCCACAGGGGTGGAGACGGAGGTAAGGTGACCATCCTGGGTGTGAGATTAAATGCACAGTGTGCGCCTGGTGCATCCTGGCACCTGCGAGGGAACAGCCAAGCATGGGATGTGCATAGGGGTGACACAGCTGATGTGATGCTCATATGAGGTTGGTGACTGCTGTGCTGTGGAGACGGGCACATGTCCATGGGCACACTGTGAGGTGCCAGGCATGCGGAGGGGGATGACGGGTGAAATGTGACCCTGGCAAGCGATGGGGCAGGCATGCTGTGACACACCCAGACTGCCTTTGTCAAACAGGGCAAGCTTCCTATGCTGAGGGTGACAGTGGACAGGGGGCCCTGTCACAAGGGTGAAGACAGAGGTGAGGTGACCACCTTGGGTGACACATGCAGGGTATCCCTGGTGCATCCTGACACCCGGGAGGGGATAGCCAAGTATGTGGGGGGGGGGGTGACACAGGTGACATGATGCTCATGCAAGGTTGGTGACCAATGTGGGGAACTGTCTCATGCCTATGGGGACCATCAGAGGTGCCAGGCATGTGGTGGGTGATGGATATGACATGACCCTCATTTTCTATGGGGCAGGCATGCTGTGACACTTTCAGACTGCATGTGGCAAATGTGGGGCAACCCTCTCACACTGAAGGTGACTGCAGTCAGTGGGATCTGCAACATGGCTGAAAAGGGAGGTGAGGTGATGCTCTGCATGAGAGGTGACACACGTGGGGTTCCAATTGTGTACCCTTACACTTGCAGGGGGACAGTCAAGCTTTGGGGGGGGGGCATGCACATTGTGGGATGGTCATACACGGTTGTGGGCTGATGTGTGGTGATGCACACATGCTTATGGTGAAAATGTGAGGTGCCAAGAACGTGGGTGGTGATGGGTGTGATGTGACCCCTGTGAGCAACTGCAGCTCAACTGGAAGTTGTAGGTCAAGTTTCATTCATATTCGACTTCAAAATTGTTGTGGGATGAGGACCCTGCAAAGATTGGTGAGCACCCTGCTTCTTTCAATGAGACTCTTATGTTTTCAGAGTTGCTTGGAAGCAGAGAAAATAAGATGGGCAGTAAGGGTGATCTGCATTCAGATTGGAGGCCAGAACTCTCCTGCTTGCCAAATGGGTAATGACTGGTTTTCCCATCATGCCCCAATTTGAAAGTGGAACCAAGTCTCTGTATCTGTAGTTTCTGAGCTGCAAAAAGACACACATGCCACACACTGAGCCCTTCCATGAGTGAATTTTGCTCACCAGAGGGTCTGAATGACATATATGGCCTAAGCGTGTGAAGGCCCTAGTAGGCCTTGGTGACCCCTGGACTTGCCATGACCTAGTAGTGCTCAGGAAATAGCTCTCCTATTCCTTCAGGCTGGATGCAATTTCGAGTTTCTGCTTGAGATAGAGAGAAGTCAAGTAGGAAATCCATAAGAGAAGGCAAATCATAGAGTTTTTTCCATGTAGCACTGGCTCCCTCTGTGGGCTGACAAGCATGGAAGGATAAGTCTCCCTAGAACCGGGTTCCTGAGGAAGATTAAAAACAGGAGGAACTCTGGCTATACAAGCTAGAGAGTCCTGCCTAGGCCTTCACTCTGGCAATGAAGTTGATCCCAAGTCCCTGTCTGTAGGATGATGCTCTGAAGCCACAGGAGAAGCATTTGGCACATAGTGGTGTCTGATGGAAAACAGTGCAGACCCAAGCATCTGTTACATCCTCTAAGGCTTTTTAGTGTGAAAGCAGTATATTGACGAAGGGTTCACAAAAAATGCTTCAGACCTTTCTCAATGGAAATGCTGCAGCTTACTTGGAGGCTGGTGATCAAGTTTTGTGTGTCCTCTAGATCAAGAGTGTTGTAGGAAGAGCTCTTAGCAAGGGATAGCAAACACTTTGTTAGCTTGGACTAGACTGACATTTCTACAAAGGGGCTTGCCAGTAGTGAAAAAAGCTCAAGCAGCAAGGGGGTTTGGCATGCAGCTAAGAGGCCGCTTGAATCTAGCTTGAAAATGGGGTCATGACAGTTTTCTCATCAGACCCCACTGTGAACTTTAACACAGCCTGTGTACCTGCAGCTTCTGAGCAGTGAAAGAGACACACATGCAACACACTGGGACCTTTTATAATGAACCTTGCTCTATAGACGGTCTGCATGCTATGTATGGCCTAAGTGGGAGCAGACCCTAGGTAAGCTTAGGTGAGTTTGGGACTTGCCAGGCCCCTGCATGGTCAGAGAAGTCCTGTCAGTTTAGTTCTGACTGAAATCACATTCAAGATTCTACTTGCGGCAGAGAGACTGCAGGTAGAACTTGCAAGGGTGACTGTTAAGCACAGTGTTTTTTCAGAGCACATCCATGTTACTCACTCAGGCCTAGCAGCCTGTCAGTCATAGACTCCCTAGAATTATGCTTCTGAGGCAGTTTGACAGTTGGGTAAGTTCAGCTCTCCAAAGAATGGAGGCCTGCCTGTAACATCGCTTTCCATGCAAAGGTGATTCCCTGGGCCCCTGGCACCAGGGGGAGACTTTCTGCATACAGGAGAGACTTTCTGCACACAGTGTTCCCCTCAGAATGTGGTGAAAAAAATGAGCACCCGTTTGCTACAAGTGACTCTCTCGCATTGAAGCCCTACAAGTACCATGATTTCATGGAATGTGCTACAGGCCTTTCTGGATGGAGAGACTGCAGCTCACCTGGAAGCTATCAGTCAAGTTTCATTCATTTTAGAGTTCACTAGAGTTGTGGGATGAGGTCTTTGCAAATATTGGCAAGCACCCTGCTTCTTTCTGTGACACTCTCATGTTCTCAGAGATATTTGGAAGCAGAGAAGATAAGATGGGCAGCAAGGGTGATTTGCATGCAGATTGGAGTCCACAACACTCCTGCTTTCCAAGTGGGTAATGACTGCTTTTCCCATCAGGCCCCAGTTTCAAACTGGACACCTTCTCTCTGTATCTGAAGTTTCCAAGCCCCGAGCAGACAGACACACATGCCACACACTGAGCACTTACATGAGTGAATTTTGCACCCTGGAGGGTCTTAATGCCATATATGTCACAAGCAGAAGAAGCACCTAGTATGCCTAGGTGTCTGTGAGACTTGCCATGGCCTAGCAGTGCTCAGGGAAGCTATACTATTTCTTCAGGCTGGATGCATTTTGAGTTTCTTCTTGAGATAAAGAGAGTTCAGGTAGGAGGTCAATGGGGGAAGGCAAAGCACAGAGATTTTCCATGTAGCTCTGGTTCCCTCTGCTGGCTGACAAGCATGGAAGCATAAGCCTCCCTAGAACTGGGTTTCTGAGGAAGTTTCAAAGCAGGAGGAATTACAAGCTAGAGATTCCTGCCTACACCTTCACTCTGGCAACAAAGTCGATCACAATTGCCACTGGTTTGGAGGATGTTCTTAAGCCTCAGGACAGACTTTTGCCATACAGTGTTCTCCAATGGAAAACGGTGGAGACCTGAACAACTGTTCATTCCAGCAAGGCTTTTTGGTGTGAAAGCAGCATATGGACGAAGCATTCATGGAAAGTCCTGCAAGCTTTTCTGAATGGAAAAGCCACAGCTTACTTAGAGGCTAGTTGTCAGAGTTCCTGTGTCCTATAGATCAAGAGTGTTGTAGGATTAACTCCTAACAATGGATAGTAAGCACCTTTTTTGATTGGAATAGATTGACTTTTCCACAAAGTGACTTGCCAGCAGTGGAGAAAAGTCAAGAAGCAAGGGTGTTTCACATGCAGCTAGGAGGCCTCATGTATCCTGCTTGAAAATAGGGTCATGATTGTTTTGTCATCAGACCCCAATGTGAACGTTGACACATAGCCTCTGTACCTGCAGCTTACAAACAGTGAAAGAGACACACTTGCCACACAGTGGGACCTTCTACAATGAACTTTGCTCCAAAGACAGTGTACATGCTGTGTATGGCCTAAGCGAGAGCAGGCTCTAGGTAAGCTTAGGTGACATTGGGACTTGCCAGGGCCTTGCAGTGGTCAGGGAAATCCTGACAGTTTAGTGCTGGCTGAAGGCTCTTTCAAGGTTCTACTTGAGGTAGAAAGACTTCAGGTAAAATGTCCCAGGTGTAATGCTAAGCACAGTGGTTTTCAGTCCAAACTCGCACTCGGGCCGAGCAGTGTGTGAGTCATAGACACCCTAGAATTTTGTTTCTGAAGTAGTTTGACAGTTGGGGAACTTCAGCCTCCAAGAAAGGGAAGCTTGCCTATAACATCGTTTTGAACACAAAGGTGAATCCCTGGGAACCTGGCGTTAGGTAGAAACTTTCCCACACAAAGGAGACACTTTCTGCACACAGTGTTCCCCCATTGAAAGCAGTGGAAGACTAAGCAGACGTTTGCTATGGATAGCACTCTCCCATGGAAGAACTGCCTGGAACAAGCTTTCATGCAATCTGCTGCAAGCCTTTCTGGATGAGAGACTGCAGCTCATCTGGAGGCTATGGGTCAATATCCATTCACCCTCGAGTTCGAGAGTGTTGTGGGATGAGGTCCTAGCAAGGAATTGAGAGCCCCCTGCCAATTTCTATTAGGGATCCATGGGGGACCACTGTGTGACAAAAGCTTCTTCTGGGGGATCTTAGCAACCTTCAGCCACAGTGCCCTTTGGCAAGAGCTTGATTCTGTGCAGAGTGCAGGCCTCCACTCTGCTCTCCTGGTTAGAGTGGTGATTTGCCTGGCTTACAAACAGACTCAGCAGCACAGAACTAGGCCGTTTTCTCTGTGCCACTGAGGCCTGCCATATGTGGGAACTACTGAGCTGCACGGCCAAAGCCCTGTGTTTCACATTCACCCTGGGGGCTTCTCCCAGAAGTCTTTCTACCTCCAGCAGGAGCTAGATTTTAGAAACTGCCTGGAAAAGCAGGACACTATTTCCTTCTGCACAGCCAGGCCTCAGCAAGCCCCAAGGTAACATAGGCCTACCTAGGGCCGTAACTCAGGGTGCCCCTCATGGCCTGCAGCCTCTCTACCAAAGATAGATTCTTGGTTTCAAGGCTGAGTTTGGGGCCTGGGTATCTTATCACAATTCAGAGGCTTCAAGGATAGTTTCTGTGGGTTCACTTGGAATTTGGTGCCAGAAAGGAAAGACAATTACCCCTTTGGAAAACGTGAGGCTTGCCACCTGAAAGCAGCCCTCCAAACCCTGCTGCCCATGCTTTCTCTTCACTGTTGACAAGCTTCTGGGAGGGAAAGAGATTTTTCACAAAAGAAACATGGGACTTGCAATTCTTGGTAGGAACTCATCCCTCAAGCCCGTTCCCCTAAAGGGGAAATGAAACCTGACCATTAGCCCCCAAGTAAGGTGCCATTTCTCCCTCCAGCAAGGCATGCCTCAGGTGCCTGGTCATTTTTCTCCAAGGAAGATTCTGTGTCTTTTCGGAGGTGGCAGCAGCCCCTGTGTGCACCATTCTCCATGCAGGACCACTGTGTGCCAAATGGTTCTTCTGGGGCTTCTGAGCAACAGGGCTTCAGCCACTGTGGCCTCTGGATCAGCTTGTTTCAATGCTGAGGGAAGGGCCCTGCCCTGCTCTCCTTGTTAGAAAGGTTGATGTCCCAGCTTTCCAACAGCCTCAGGAACACAGGCCTAAGCCCTTCTTTCCATTTCCGTGAGGCCTCCTGCTCTAAGTGAGAACACCTGAGCAGCTCAGGGTAAGCACTGTGCTGAGCCCTCAGGCTGGGAGCTCATATGAGAGGGCTCCCTACCTCTAAGAGAACCTAGACTTGTTCACCTACCTGGAGAACTGCAACATACTTTCCCTTTTCACTGCCAGGCCTTGGCAAGTGCCAGAATCCCCTAGGCAATCCAAGGCCATTAAATTTGTTATGTGACTTTGGCCTGCATTCTCTCTGCATAGGGAGCCACAAGAGTCACTTTAAGCTTCAGCCCTTTCTGGGTGGAGAAGCTGCAGCTCACCTGGAGACTATCACTATTTTTTTTTTCACCTCAAATTAAAGAATGTTCTGAGGTGTCATCCTAGCCAGGAAGGGTAAACATCCTGTTTCTTTCACGTAGACTCATGTGTTGTTAGGGACGCTTGCCAGCAGTGAAGAAAAGATGAATAGCAAGTGTGATCTCCATGCTGCTTGGAGGTCACATCTATCTAGCTTCCAACTAGGAATTGATTTCTTATCCCATCAGGGCCCAATTTCATAGTGGACACCCAGCCTCTGTTTCTGCAGCCTCAGAGCCATGAAAAGACACACATGCCACACATTCCAGGCATGAGTTTTATTCCCTAAAGTGCCTGAGTACCACATTCGACCTAAGCAAGAGATGGCCCTAGTCGAGCTAGGTGACCCTGGGACTTGCCATGTCTAGCAGTGCTCAGGTAAAAGGTGTCCTTTTTCTTAAGGCTGCATGCAAATTTGAATTTCTGTTTGAGGTAGAGTGTGGTCAGGTAGGATATCCATGGGGGATGACAAAGCACAGAGTGGTTTCCATGTAGCTCTGGGTCCCTCATCTGGGCTGACAAGCATGGAAGAAGCAGCCTGGCTAGAACTGGCTTCCTGATGAAGTTTTAAAGTAGGGGATCTCTGGCTATACAAGCTAGCCAGCTAGAGTGTACTGCTTAGGCCTTCACTCCTGCAATAAAGTTGATTCCAAGTGCCTGTCAGTGAGAGGTTTCTCTAAAGCCACCAGAGAGTTTCTGCACACAGTGGTCTCCAATGGAAAACAGTGCAGACCTGAGTGTCCATTACTTCTTCCTGACAGCACTATATGGATGAAAGGTTCTTGGAAACTGCTGCAGGCCTTTCTGGATGGATAAGCTTCAGCTTACTTGGAGGTTAGTGGTCAGATTTCCTGTGTTCTGTAAATCAAGAGTGTTGTATGATGAACCCCTAGCAAGGGATAGCAAGCATATTGTTTGCTTGGAAGAGACTGACATTTCCACAAAGATATTTGCCAGCAGTGAAGAAAGGTCAAGCAGAAAGAGTGTATGGCATTCAGCTAAGAGGCCACATGAATCCCACTTGAAAATAGGGAAATGACTGTTTTGTCATCAGGCCCAATTGTGAATGTTGACTCAAAGTCTTTGTACCTGCAGCTTCCGAGCAGTGAAAGAGACACACATGCAACACACTGGATCCTTCTATAATGAACTTTGCTCCATAGATGGACTCCATTCTCCATATGGCCTAAGCTGGAGCAGGCCCAAGTAAGCTTAGGTGACACTGGGACTTGCCAGGACCTCACAGTGGTCCGGGAAGTCCTGTCAGTTTAGTTCTGGCTGAGGGCACATTCAAGGTTCTACTTGAGGCAGAGAGACTTCAGGTAGGGCTGCCCAGGGTGAATGCTAAACACAGTGTTCAGAGCTGATCCATGTTCCTCACTTGGGCTGAGAAGCCTCTTAGTCACAGACTCCCGAGAATTATATTTCTGAGGCCATTGACAGTTAGGGAAATTTAGCTCTCCAAGGAAGGGAGGCCTGCCTATAACTTAGCATTGCATACAAAGGTTATTCCCTGGGCCTTGGCACTAGGGAGAGACTTGCCACACACAGGAGAGGCATTCTGCACACACTGTCCTCCCCCAGAAAGTGGTGAAAACCGAGCACCCATTTGCTACAAATGGCACCCTCCCATTGTAGCCCTACATGCACAATGATTTCATGGAATCTGCTACAGGCCTTTCTGGAGGTGACACCCATATGTGGTTGTTGGCCAGTGTGTGCTGACAGTCACATGCCTATGAGTACAATGTGAGATGCCAGACATGTGGGTGGTGAGGGGTGCGAAGGGACCCCTGCCTTCAGTGTGACAGGAATGATGTGACACTCCCAGACTGTGGGTGACAAGCCAGGGGCCAACCTCCCATGCTGAGTTTGACAGTGGCCTGGGGGCCTGGCCACATGGGTGGAGACAGAGGTGAGGTAACAACCACAGGTGCAAGGTGACATGCATGGGGTTCCCCATTTGCATCATGACACCCACATGGGGTGGTGACAGATGTGACCTGATGTTCACATGATGTTGGAGACCCAAGTGGTATGATAGTCACATGCTTACAGGGATAATGAGAGGTGCCAGGCATGCAGGGGGTGCTGAGTGGGATGTGACACCCACATGCATTGGGGCAGACATGCTGTGATACTCCTGGACTACATGTAAGAAGCATGGGGTGACCCTCCCACGCTGTGTGTGACAGTGGTCAGTGGGCTCTGCCACATGGGTGGAGACAGAGATGAGGTGACTACTCTGGGTGCAAGGCGACTTGTGTGGTGTGCCCCTTGTGAATCCTGACACCCACAAATGGATAATCAAGTGTTGGGGGTTGACACAGGTGATGTTTTGCTCTTAGAAGTTTGGTGACCAATATGGGTTAATGGTCACATCTATGGGGACCATGAGAGGTGCCAGGCATGTGGGGGTTGATGGGTGTGATGTTACTCTCACGTGTGATGGGGAAGGGATGCTGTGACACTCCCAAACTGCATTTGGCAAGTGTGGGGTGACTCTCCCATGCTAAGGATCATAGTGTTCAGGGGTCCCTGCCACATGGGTGGAGATTGACATGATGGGACTACCCCGGGCCTGAGGCAACACACGTGGGGGGCCCCTTATGTGTTCTGACACCTATGAGGGGATAGTCAAGCATGGGGTGGTGACACAGGTGACGTGACACTCATATGAGGTTGGTGACCAATGTGGGGAGAATGTCACATGCCTATGGGGGCCTTGGGAGGTGCCAAGCCTTCAGGGGGTAACAGGTGCAATGTTATGACCATGTGCAATGGGGCAGGCATGGTGTGACACTCCCAGTGTTCATGTGGCAATCGCAGGATCACACACAATCTGAGGGTAACTGTGGTCATGGGGCCTTGCCACATGGGTGGAGACGAAGGTGAACTGACCACCCCAAGCACCAGGTGACATGCACAGTGTCCCCATTGCGTGTTCTGAGCCCCACATGTGGAGGAATGACACAGGAGATGTGATGCTCATAGGAGGTTGGTGACCAATGTTGAGTTATGGTCATGTGCCTATTGGGACCATGGGAGATGCCAGGCATGGGGGAGGTGAGGGGTGCTATGTGACCACCATGGGCAATGGGGCAGGAATGCTGTGACACACCCAGACTGCATGTGGCAAGTGCGAGACAACTTTCCCATGTTGAGGGTGACAGCTGTCAGGGGGCCCTGTCACATGGGTGGAGAAGGATGTGAGGTGACCATGCCATGCACAAGGTGACACACGTGGGGTGCCCCTTGCATGTCCTGACACAGGAGAGTTGACAGTCAAGTATTGGGGGGGTGACACACATGATGTGATGCTCATACGAGGGGGGTGACTGATGTGTTGTGCCAGTCACATGCTTATGGTGACAATGTGAGGTGACAGGCCTGTGGGCAATGACATGTGTGATGTGAACCCCATTTGCAATGTGACAGGCATGCTGTGACACTGTCAGAATGTGTGTGGCAAGTATGGGGTGACCCTCCCATGCTGAGGGTTACAGAGGTCAGGGGGCCCTGTCACATGGGTGGAGATGAATGTGAGGTGACCTTCCCATGCATGAGATGCCTCATGCAGGGTGCCCATTGTGCATTGTGACACATAAGGTGACAGTCAAGCATTGGGGCTGACACACCTGATGTGATGGTCATACAAGTTTGGTGACAAAAGTGTGGAGAAGGTCACTTGCTTATAGTGACAATGTGAGGTGACAGGCACGTGGGTGATGACAGGTGCAATGTGACCCATACGTGTGATGTGACAGGAACACTGTGACACTCCTGTAATGCATGTGGCAGGCATGGGATGACCCTTCCATGCTGAGGGTGACAGCATTCAGGTGGCTCTACCACATGAGAGGAGACTGATGTGAGATAACCAACCCTTGCACAAGGGGACACATGCAGGGTGCCCCTTGAGTGTTTTGACACACATGACATGACAGTCAAGCTGAGGGGGACACAAGTGATGTGATGCACATACAAGGGTGCTAATTGATGTGTGGTTATGGTCACATGCCTATGGTGACAATGTGAGGTGAAAGGCACATGAGTGGTGACAGGGGCAACGTGACCCCAGTGTGCTATGGGTCAGGAATGCTATGACATTCCCAGATTGCATATTTGAAGCACAGGCCGACCCTCCCACGCTGAGGGTGAGAGCAATCGGGGGCCCTGACATGGGTGGCTATGGAGGTGAGGTGACCATCCCAGGCACAAGGTGACATGCATGGGGTGCTCTTGGAGGGTTCAGACACCTGCAAGGGCACAGTCAAGCATGGGGTGTGTGACACAAGTGACGTGATGCTAATACGAGGTTGGTGACCACTGTGGGGTGAAAGTCACATGCCTTTGGGGACCCTGTGAGGTTTCAGGCACACAGAGGGGTGACAGATGTGACATGACCCCCGCATGTGATGGGGCAGGCCTGCTGTGACACTCCCAGACAGCATGGAGCTGAGGGTGAATGCAGTCAGGGGACCGTGTCTCAGGGGTGGAGATGGAGGTGAGTTGACCACTCTGGGAACAAGGCAATACACACGGGGTTCTGCTGATACCTCCTGACACACATGATGGGATGTCATGTCATCTGGAGGTGACACAGATGACATGACGCTCACACCAGGTTGGTGAATGCTATAGGGGTGAAGGTTACATGCCTATGGGGCCCCTGTGAAGTGCCAGGCATGGAGGGGTGGTGACAGGTGTGATGTGACTCCCGCATGCATGGGGACAGGCATGACTTGACACTTCCAGACAGCATGTGGCAAGCACGGAGAGACAATCCCAAGCTGAGGGTGACAGCAGTCAGGGTGCCCTGCTATATGAGTAGAGATGGAAGTGAGGTGACCACCCCTTGTGTGAGGCAACACACATGGGGTGTGTCCTGACACCTGTGAGGGGACTGAGAGGTGCAGGGTGTTGGGGTAACACAGGTGATGTGACACTCATAGGAGATTGGTAACCACTGTGGGGTTATGGTCACATGCCTCTGGCGACCCTTTGGGGTGCTAGGCAGGTGGGGAGGGGTGATGGGTGCGACTTGATCCCTGCATGTGATGGGGCAGGCATGCAGTGACACTCTCGGACTGTGTGTGTCAAGTGTGGTTGCAACCCTCCCAGGCTGAGGGTGACAGTGGTCAGGGGGCCCTGTCACAGGGGTGCAGGTGGAGATGAGGTGACCGGCTGTGAGGTGACAGGTGTGGGTGCCCTTGGCACATCTGACACCTGCAGGGGGACAGTCAAGAGTGGGGGGATGTGGGGTGACACAGCTGAAGTAAAGCTCATATGAGCTTGGTGACCACTGTGGAGTGATGGTCACATGCACATGGGGTCCCTGTGAGGTGCCAGGCATGCAGCAGAGAGCGAGTGATGGGTTCAATGAGACCCCCATATGCAATGGGGCAGGCATGCTCTGATTCTCCTGGACTGTGTGTGGCAAGCATGGGGTGACTGTCCCATGCTGAGGGTGACAGCATTCAGGTGGCCCTGCCTCAAGGCTGGAGATGGAAGTGAGGTGACCAACCCTTGTGCAAGGCAAAACACGCGGGTTGGCCCTGGGGCATCTTGACACCCATGAGGGGACTGACAGGCATGGGGTGGGGTGACATATGTGACGTGACATTCATAGGAGGTTTGTGACCACTATGGGGTGACTGTCACATGCCTATGGTAACCCTGTGAGGGATGTAGGGGGAGTGACGGGTGTGATGAGACCCCTGCGTGCAATGGGGCAGGCATGCTGTGACACTCCTGCACTGTGTGTGGCAAGCACGGGGCAACCCTTCCACACTGAGGATGACAGCAGTTAGGGGGCCCTGCCACAGGGGTAGAGACTTAGGTGAGGTGACCACCCTGGGCACGAGATGACTTGTGTGGGGGTGCCCCTGGTGCATCCTGACACTCGTGAGGGGACAGTCAAGAGTGGGGGGGGGTGAGCATGACACAGGTGATGTGACACTTATATGAGGTTGGTGACCTTTGTTGGGTGATGGTCACAGGCCTATGGGGACAATGTGTGGTGCCAGGCCCATGGGAAGAGGGAAGGTGCGGTGTGACACTGGCATGTGATGAGGCAGGCATGCTGTAACACTCCCAGCCTGCATGTGGCAAGAGCGGGGCCACCCTCCCACTCTGTGGGTGACAGCAGTCAGGGAACCCTGCTGCAGGAGTGGAGATGGAGGTGACGTGACCCTCCAGGTCATGAGGCAACAAACACAGGGTGCCCCTGGGGCTTCCTGAGACCGATGAGGGGACAGTCAAGCATGGTGTGGGTGACAGAGGTGATGTGACACTCATACGAGGTTGCTGACTGTTGGGGTTTGACAGTCACATGCTTATGGCCACCCTGGGAAGTGCCAGGCCCATGGGGGTGTGGTAACGGGTGCGATGTGCCCCCGTGTGTGATGGGGCAGGCATGCTGTGACTCTCATGGACTATGTTTGTCAAGCACAGGGCTACCGTCCCATTGCTGAGGGTGGCAGTGCTCAGGGGGCCCTGACACAGAGGTGGATACCGAGGTGAAGTGACCACCATGGTGCGAAGCAACATGCATGGGTTTACCCTGGAACATTCTGACAACCACAAGGATTTGGTTGATTATGGAGGGGTTGACACAGGGGATGTGATGCTCATACGAGGTTGGTGACCACTGTGGGGTGTAGGTCACGTGCCTGTGGGGACCCTGTGAGGTGCCTGGCATGCAAGGTGGGGGATGGGTGTGATTTACCCCCTTGTGATGGGGCATGAATGCTGTGACACTACTTTACTGCATGTGGCAAGCACAAGGTGACTGTCCCATACTGAGGGTGACAGCAGTCAGGGGCCCTGCCACAGGGGCAGAAACAGAGGTGAGGTGACAAACCCGGGCATAAGGCAAAATGCACAGGCTGCCCCTTGTCCATTCTGACACCCACAAGGGGACAGTGAAGCATGGTCTGGCCAGGTGGAACAGGGGATGTGACACTCATATGAGGTAGCTGACCGCTGCGTGGTGAAGGTCACATGCCTATGGGTACCCTATGAGGTGCCAGGTATGCTGAGATGGCTGACCAGTGTGACATGACCCCTGTGTGTTGTGGGGCAGACATGCTGTGACACTCTCAGACTGCAAGTGGCAAATGCAGGGCAACCCAACAATGCTGAGGGTGACAGTGTTCAGGGTGCCCTGACACACGGGTGGAGATGGATAAAAGGCGACCATCCCAGGTGCAAGGTGCCACGTGCAGAGTGCTCCTTGCATGTCCTGACACCCACAAGGGGGGTGACACAGGTGATGAGACTCATACAAGGTTGTTGACTGTTGTGGGGTGACAGTCACATGCCTTTGGGGACCATGGGAGGTGTCAGGCATGCGGCAGTTGATGGCTGTGATGTGACTCCCATGTGTGATGGGGCAGGCATGCTGTGACACTGTCAGAATGCATGTGGCAAGCGTGGGGTGACCCTCCCTTGCCGAGGGTGAAAGTGGTCCAGGGGCCATGCCACATGGGTGGAGACGGAAGTGAGGGGACCACCTTGGGTGTGAGGTGACAACGCAGGGTGCCCCTTGCACATCCTGAAACCAGTAAGCAGACAGTCAAGCATTGGGCAGGGTGACACAGGTTATGTGATGCTAACACAAGGTTTGTGACCAATGTGCAGTGACGGTCACATGCCTGTGGTGACCATGGGATGTGCCAGGCATGTGGGGAGGGAGACAGGTGAGAACTGACCTCTATATGCTTTGGGGCAGGCATGCTGTGACACTCCCAAACTGTGTGCAGAAGTACAGGGCAAGTCTCCCACATTGAGGGTGACAGTGGTCGGGGGCCCTGCCACATAGGTGGAGATGGAGGTGATGTGACCACCCCATACACAAGGCACCATGCACTGGTGCCCCTCATGCATCTGACACCCATGTGGGGGGGAACACAGATGGCATAATGCTCATATGAAGGTGGTGGCTGATGTAGGGTGACAGTCATATACTTATGTGTACAATGGGAGGTTCCAGGCACACAGGATGTGACTGTTGCCACTTGACTCCCATGTGCAATGGGGCAGGAATGCTATGACACACCCAGACTGCGAGTGGCAACCACAGGGCCATCTTCCCATACTGGGGAAAGAGTGGTCAAGGGACCTTGCCACATGAGTGGAGATGGAGGTGAGGTGATCAACCAGAGCAGGAGGCAACATACATGGGGTGCAACTTGTGTGTCATGACACACGTGAGGGGACAGTGAAGCATGAAGTGGGGTGACAAAGGTGACATAACCCTCATATGAGGTTGGTGACCATTGTGGGGTGAAAGTCTCATACCTATGGGGATCATCAGAGGTGCCAGGAATCAGAGATGAGGTGACCTCCTAGGAGCGAGGCAACATGTGTGGGCTGACAGTTGTGTGCCCTTACACAGGCAAGGGGACAGTCAAGATTTGGGGGGATGTACTTAACATGATGCTCATAAGTAGTTACGAGCCTATGTGTGGTGACAGTCACATGCCTATGGTGTAAATGTGAGGAGCAAATCACACAGGTGGTGATGGGTGAGATGTGACCCCCTATGAGCAACTGCAGCTCAACTGGAATTTGTAGGTCAAGTTTCATTCACATTTGACTTCAAAAGTGCTGTGAGATGAGGTCTGTGCAAAGATTGGCGAACAACCTGCCTCTTTCAATGAGACTCTCAAGTTTTCAGAGTCACTTGGCAGCAGAGGAGATAAGACGGGCAATAAGGGGGATATGCATTCAGATTGCAGGCCACAACTCTCCTGCTTGCCAAACATGTAATGATTTAATTTCCCCATCAGGGCCCAATTTTAAAGTGGACAACCAGCCTCTGTATCTGCAGTTTCTGAGCCATGAAAATGCACACATGCCACACACTGGGCCCTTCCAAGTGTGAAGTTTGCTCCCCATTGGGTCTGAATGCCATGTATGGCCCAAGCGAGGGAAGGCCCTAGGAGGCCTAGGAGACACTGGGACTTGCCATGGCCTAGCAGTGCTCAGGAAAGAGCTCTCCTATTTCTTCAGGCTGGATGCAAATTCAAGTTTCCAACTGAGGCAGAGAGGTCAGGTAGGTGATCCAGGGGGAAGGCAAAGCAAAGAGTATTTTGGTGGAGCTCCAGCTCTCTCTGCTGGCCTAGAAGCATGGAAAGATAAGCCTCACTCTAACTGGGTTCCTGAGGAAGTTTCAAAGCAGGAGGCACTCTGGCTCCACAAGTGAGAGTCATGCTTAGGCCTTCCTTCTGACAACAAAGTTGATCCCAAGCGCCAGTGCATTGCAGGGTGCTCTGAAGCTGCAGGAGAGACTTTTGACACACAGTGCTCTCTGATGCAGAGCAGTGCAGGCCTGAGCGTCCATGACTTCCTCCAAGGCTTTGGAGCAGGAAAGCAGTCCACGGATGATGGGTTCCTGGAAAGTGCTGCAGGCCTTTCTGGATGGCAAAGCTGCAGCTTCTTTGAAGGCTAATGGTCAAGTTGCATGCATGCTCTAGCTCAAGAGTGTTGTAGGAGGTGCTCCTAGCAAGGGGATAGCAAGCATCTTGTTTCCTTGGAATAGACTGACTTTTGCACAGAGACACTTGCCAGCAGTGAAGAGAGGTCAGGCAGCAAGGGTGTTTGGCATGCAACTAAGAGGCCACCTGAATCCTGCCTGAAAATGGTGTCATGACTGTTTTGTCATCAGGCACCAATGGGAATGTGGACACACAGTCTCTGTACCTGCATCTTCCAAGCAGTGAAAAATACACACAGGCATCACACTGGGAACTTCTCGAATGAACATTGCTCCATAGAGGGCTGGCATGCTGGGAATGGCCAAAGCAAGTGCAGGCCCTTCGAAGGCCTAGCTTACCCTGGGACGTGTCAGGACCTAGAAGTGCTCAGGGAAATCTTGTCTGCTTAGGCCAGGCTGGAGGCACATTCAAGATTCTGCTTGAGGCAAAGAGACTTCAGGTACAACATCCAGGGGCAATATTAAGTGACATAGTTTTTCACTGCAATCCCCGTTCCTCATTCTGGCCAACCTGCCTGTCAGTCAGAGACTCCCTAGAAGTGTGTTCCTGAGGCAGTTTGACAGTTGGGGAAGTTTAGGTCTCTGAGGAAGGGAGACCTGCCTAAAACACTGCTATGCATACAATGGTGATTCCATGGGACCCTGGTGTTAGGGAGAGACTTTCCACACACAGGAGGCACTTTCCATACACAGTGATTCTCCAAGGAAATGGGTGCAAATCCAAGCACCAGTTTGCTACAAATGGCACTCTCCCATTGAAGCCCTGCAAGCACCAGTCTTTCATGGAATCTGCTTCAGGCCTCTGTTGTTGGAGACACTGAAGCTCATCTGGAGGCTAGGATTCAAGTTTCATTCACCTTCGAGTTCAAGAAGTTGTGGGATGAAGTCTTTGCAAAAATGGCAAGCAGCCTGCTTCTTTCAATTAGACTCATGTTCTCAGAGACACTTTGCAGCAGTGGAGCTAAGAGGGGCAGCCAGTGGGATTTGCATGCAGATTGCAGGCCCCACATCTCCTTCTTCCCAAATGGGGAATAACTTCTATGCCATCAGGCCACACTTTCAAAGTGGACACCCAGCCTCTGTATCTGCAGTTTCTGAGCTGTGAAAACACACACATGCCACACACTGTGCACTTCCAAGTGTGACGTTTGCTCCCCATTGTGTTTAAATGCTATGTATGGCCCAAGAGAGAGAAGGCCCTAGGAGGCCTAGGGAACCCTGAGACTTGCCATGGCCTAGCAGTGCTCAGAACTCTCCTCTTTCTTAAGACTGGATGCAAATTTCTGTTTCTGCTTGAGGCAGACAGACATCAGGTAGGTGATCCATCAGGAAGGCAAAGCACAGAGTGTTTTCGGTAGAGCTCCAGCTCTCTCTTCTGGCCTAGAAGCATGGAAGGATAAGCTTCACTTGAACTGGGTTCCTGAGGAAGTTTCAAAGAAGGGGGCACTCTGGCTCTACAAGTTAGAGACTCCTGTTTAGGTCTTCCCTCTGGCAACAAAGTCAATCCCAAGTGCCAGTGCATTGCCAGGTGCTCTGAAGCTGCAGGAGAGACTTTTGGCACACAGTGCTCTCTGATGGAAAATGGTGCAGGCCTGAGCATCCATGACTTCCTCCAAGGTTTTGGAGCAGGAAAGCAGTCCATGGACGAAGTGTTCCTGGAAAGTGCTGCAGGCCTTACTGGATGGCCAAGCTGGAGCTTCCTTGCAGGCTAGTGGTCAAGTTGCCTATCTCTCCTAGGTTAAGAGTGCCGTTGGGGGAGACCCTAGGAAGGGGATATTGCAAGCACCTTGTTTCCTTTGAATAGACTGACTTTTGCACAGAGATACTTGCCAGCAGTAAAGAGAGGTTAGGCAGCAAGGATGTTTGGCATGCAGCTAAGAGGCCACATTAATCCTGCTTGAAACAGGTCATGATTATTTTGTCATCAGGCCCCAACTGGAATGTGGACACACAGCCTCTGTACTTGCAGGTTCCGAGCAGTGAGAGAGACACACCTACAATATACTGGGAACTTCTCAAATGAACATTGCTCCATAGAGGGCCGGCATGCTGACAATGGCCTCAGCAAGCACAGGCCCTAGGGAGGTCTAGCTGACACTGGGACGTGCCAGGGCCTAGCTGTGCTCAGGGAAATCCTGTCCATTTTGGCCAGGCTGGGGGCACATTCAAGGTTCTGCTTGAGGCAGAGCGACTTCAGGTACGACTTCCAGAGGGAATGTTAAGCACCATTGTTTTTCACTGCAATCCCTGTTCCTCACTTGGTCTGACCTGCCAGTCAGTCAGAGACATCCTAGAAGTGTGTTCCTGAGGCAGTTTGACAGTTGGGTAAGTTTAGGGCTCTGAGGAAGGGAGCCCTGCCTAAAACATCGCTATGCATACAAAAGTCATTCCCTGGGTTCCTGGCACTAAGGAGAGACTTTCCACACACAGGAGGCACATTCTGCAAACAGTGACTCCCCAAGGAAAGCAGTGCAAATCCAAGCACCTGATTGCTACAAATGGAACACTCCCATTGAAGCCCTCCAAGCATCAGGATTTCATGGAATCTGCTGCAGGCCATTATGGATACAGAAATTGCAGCTCATCTGGAGACTAGGTGTCAGGTTTCATTCACCAAGTTCAAGAGTGTTGTAGGATGAGGTCCTTGCAAGGATGGCAAGCAGCCATCTTCTTTCAATTAGACTCATGTGTTCTCAGAGATGTTTGACTGTAGAGCAGCTAAGATGGGCAGCCAAGGGGATTTGCATGCAGATTGCAGGTGCCACATCTCCTTCTTCCTGAATGAGCAATGAATGCTATGCCCATCAGTCTGCACTTTCATAATGGAAATGCAGCCTCTGTATCTGCAGTTTCCAAGCTGTGAAAACACACATATGCCACACCCTGGGCCTTAGAAATGTGAGGTTTACTCCCAGGGGACTCTGAATGCCATGTATGGCCTAAGCGATAGAATGGCCCAAGAGGCCTAGGAGACCCTGGGACTTGCCATGGCCTAGCAGTACTCAGCAAAGAACTCTCCTATTTCTTCAGGCTGGATGCAAATTCGAATTTCTGCTTGAGTCAGAGAGAGGTCAGGTAGGCTATCCAGGGGGAAGGCAAAGCACAGAGTTTTTCTTGGTGGAGCTCTGGCTCCCTCTGCTGGGCTGACAAGCATGGCAGGATAAGCCTCACTCAAACTGGGTTCCTGAGGAAGTTTCAAAGCAGGAGGCACTCTGGCTCTACAAGCTAGAGAGTCCTGCTTAGGCCTTCCCTCTGGCAAAAAAGTTGATCCCATTTGCCTGTGGGTTGGAGGGTGCTCAGAAACTGCAGTAGAGACTTTTGGCACACAGTGCTCTCGAATGGAAAACAGTGCAGGCCCGAGCATCCATGTCTTTCTCCAAGGCTTTGGAGTGGAAAAGCAGTCCATGGATGATAGGTTCCTGGAAAGTGCTGCAGGCCTTTCTGAATGTCCATGCTGCAGCTTCCTTATAGGATAGTGGTCAATTTGGGTGTGTCCTCTAGCTCAAGAGTGTTGTAGGAGGAGCTCATAGCAAGGGAATAGCAAGTACCTTGTTTCCTTGGAATAGACTGATTTTGCACAGAGCCAGCAGTGAAAGAGGTCAGGCAGCAAGGGTGATTGTCATGCAGCAAAGAGGTCGCATGAATCCCACTTGAAAATAGGGTCATGACTGTTTTGTCATAAGGCCCTATTGTAAACGTGGACACACAGCCTTGGTACCTGCAGCTTCTGAGCAGTGAAAGAGGCACAGTCAACACACTGGGACTTTCTCAAATGAACTTTGCTCCGTAGAAGGCCTGCATGCTGCAAATGGCCTCAGCAAGCACAGGCCCTATGGAGGCCTAGCTGACCCTGGGACATGCCAGGGCCTAGCCGTGCTCAGAGAAATCCTGTCCACTTAGGCCAGGCTGAAGGCACTTTCAAGGTTCTGCTTGAGGCAAAGAGACTTCAGGTACAACATCCAGGGGCAATATTAAGTGATGCAGTTTTTCACTGCAATCCCTGTTCCTCACTTGGGTAGACCTGCCAGTCAGTCAGAGGCTTCCTAGAAGTGTGTTCCTGAGGCAGTTTGACAGTTGGAGAAGTTTAGGGCTCTGAGGAAGGGAGGCCTGCCTAAAACATTGCTATGCATACAAAGGTGATTCCGTGGGCCCCTGGCACTATGGAGAGACTTTCCACAACCAGAAGACACTTTCTCCAAACAGTGATTCACCAAGGAATGTGGTGTGAACCCGAGTACCTATTTGATACCAATGCTACACTCCCATTGAAGCCCTCTAAGCCCCAGGCTTTCATCAAATTCACCGCAGGCCTTTCTGAATGGAGAAACTGCAACTCATCTGGAGGCTCAGTGCCAGGCTTCATTCACCTTTGAGTTCAAGAGTGTTGCAGGATAAGGTCCTTGCAAAGAATAGCAAACAGCCTGTTCTTTTGATAAAACTCACATGTTCTCAGAGACCCTTGGCAGCAGAGGAGCTAAGATGGGCAGTCAGGGGGATTTGCATGCAGATTGCAGGCCCCATATCTCCTTCTTCCCAAACAGGGAATGACTGCTATGCCATTCAGGCCCCACTTTCAAAGTGGACACCCAGACTCTGTATTTGCAGTTTCTGAGCCATGAAAACACACACATGCCACGCACTGGGCCATTCCAAGTGTGACGTCTGCTCCCTGGGGTGTTTGAATGCCATGTATTGCCTAAGTAAGAGAAGGACCTAGCAGGCCCAGGGGACCTGGGACTTGCCATGGCCTAGCAGTGCTCAGGAAAGAGCTCTCCTATTTTTTCAGGCTGGATGCAAATTCCACTTTCTGCTTGAAGCAAAGAGAAGTCAGATAGGCAATCCATGAGGGAAGGCAAAGCACAAAGTTTTTTTTTGTGGAGCTCTGGCTCCCTCTGTTGGGCTGACAAGCATGGAAGGATAAACCTCACTAGATCTGGGCTCCTGAGGAAGTTTCAAAGCAGGAGGCACTCTGACTCTACCAGCTGAGAGTCCTGCTTAGGCCTTCCCTCTGGCAACAGAGTCAGTCCCAAGTACCTGTGGCTTGGAGGGCGCCAGAACATGATGCCTCACAGGAGGGATGGGACAGGCATGCTCTGACGCTCCCTGAATGCACATGACAAGTGCAGGGTGATTCTCCCATGCTGAGGGGCCAGCTGTCAGGTTTCCCTGCCACATGGGTGGAGCTGGGGATGAGGTGACCATTCCGTGCACAAGGCAACAAGCCCGTGGTCCACCTTGTGCATCAGCATGCACACAAGGTGACATTTAATGGTGCATTTGGGGTTTTGTCACCTGCAAGGTGTCAGTCAAGCATCTTGAGTGACAATGTGAGTTGACAGTTGTGACATCACCACCCCCCATGGACAGTGGAACAGGCATGCTGTAATGCTCCTGGAATGCTTGGGATAAACATGGTGTGACCCTCCCATGCTGAGGGGCCAGTGGTCTGGAAGCCCTGACACCTGGGTGGAGCCAGGTGTGAGGTGACCATCCTAGGCACGAGGTGACACATGTGTGGTGATCTTTGTGTGTCCAGATGCATGCTAGGCTTTGGGGTAGGGTGGGGGGAATGTCTCCAGTGATGTGACAGTCACATGCCTCTGGTGACAATGTGAGATGATGGGTGCAACATAATCCCCACTCCCACAGGTGGTGCGACAGGCATGCTGGGATGCTTCTGGAATGTGTGGGGCAAAAGCAAGGTGACCCTCCCATGTGAGGTGGACAGTGATCTGGGGACACTGCCACCTGGGCAGAGCCATGTGTGAGGTGATTATCTTGTGCATGAGGCAGCACATGCTGTGTTCCCCTTGCACATCTGGATGCATGCAAGGTGACAGGGTGTAGTGGGGGGTATCACCTGGGAGGTGATGGTGATATGCCTCTAGTGACAATGTGAGGTGATGTGTGCAATTAGACCCCCCCTCCATGGGTGGTAGGACAGGCATGCTGGGACACTGCCAGAATGTATGGGGCAAGTGGAGGTTGACCCTCATACACTGAGGGTTCCAGCAGTGCAAGGGTCCTGCCACCTGGGTGGAGCCGTGTGTGACTTGACTATCATGGGCACAAGACAACACACACATGGTGCTCCTTGGGCATACAGAGGCATGTGAGGAGATGTGGAGGGGTGGTGTGGGGGTGGGATGTCACCTGTGAGGTGAAGATCACGTGCTTCTGGTTACATTGTGAGGTGATGGGTGTGACTTGACACCCCACCCATGGGCAGTGGTACAGGCATGCTTGGACACTGCCAGAATGCATGTGGTAAGCATGGTGTGTCCCTCCCATGCTGAAGGAGCCAGCAGTCTGGGGGCCCTGCCACCTAGGTGGAGCCAGGTGTGATGTGACCACCCTGTGCATGAGGAGACATGCACCTGGTGCTCTTTGCATGTGCCGACACATGTGAAGTGATGGGGAGGGTGGGGTGGGTGTGGGGTGACAAATGTGAGGTGACGGTCAAGTGCCTCAGGTGACAATGAGTGGTGAAGGGTGCTACTTGAGCCCCCCCCCCATGGGCAGTGAGACAGGCATGCTTGGACACTGCTGGAATGTGTGCGGCAAGTGTGGGCAGAGCCTCCCATGTGGAGAGGGCCAGCGGTCTGGGGGCCCTGCCACCTGGGCAGAGCCGAATGTGAGTTGTCCACCCCATGTATGAGGCAACACGCACTGGGTGCCCCTTGTGCATCCAGATGCAGGCGAGACAACAGAGTGGGGTGTTTTGTCACCTGTGAGGTCACTGTCACGTGCCTCTGGTGACAATGTGAGGTAATGGATGAGACATGATCCCCCCCCCCCCACTGTCAGTGGATAGGCATGCTGGGATGCTCCCAGAATGCATGAGTCAAGTGCAGGGTGACCCTTCCACACTGAGGGGACCACCAGCCTGGGATCGCTGCCACATGGGTGGAGCCTGGTATGAGGTGATGATCCTGAGCATGAGGGGACACTCACAGGGTGCCCCTTGTGCATTTGGAAGCATGTGAGGCTATGGAGTGGGGTGGGAAGGGGGTTGGCACCTGCAAAATGATGGTTCCATGCCTCTGGTGACAATGTGAGCTGACGGGTGTGACGTGATACCCCCCACCAGTGGTGTGACAGGTATGCAGGGACTCTGCCAGAGTGTGGGGCCAGCACGGGGCAACATTCCCATGCTGAGGGGGCCAGCAGTCACGGGACCCTGCCAACTGACTGGAGCCGGGTGTGAGGTGACCATCTCATGCACAAGGGGACACATGCAGCATGCCTCTCACATGTTCAGACACACATGAAGTGACAGATTGGCATGGGGTGTGTACCTGCAAGGTGAGAGTCACGTGCCTCTGTTGGTAATGTGAGGTGTCAGGTGTGACGTGACCCTTCCCCACGTGTGGGGGGACAAGCTTGCTGGGATGCTGCTGGAATGCATGGGGCAAGTAAGGGGCAACCCTCCCACATTGAGGAGGCCAGCAGACCTGGGGCCCTGCCACCTGGGCGGAGCCAGGTGTGATGTGACAATCCTATGTGCTAGGTGACATGCACATGGTGCCTCTTGCAGATCCAGACACATGCCAGGGGACAATCTGGGGTGGGGTGGGGGGTGTCACCTGTGAAGTAATGGTCACCTGCTTCTGGTGACAATGTGAGGTGACAAGTACAGCATAACCCCCCTCATGGGACATGGGAGAGTCATGCTGGGATGCTGCCAGTATGTGTGGGGCAAGCGCAGGGCAACCATCCCCAATGAAGCAGCAAGCAGTCCTGGTCCCCTGCCACATGGTTGGAGCTGGGTGTGAGTTGGCTGCACCTTGGTCTTCTGGATGCACTCGAGGTGACAGTCTGGCACAGGGTGAGGTGGGGTGGGTGTCACCTGTGAAGTGACACACACATGCCTCTGGTGACAATGTGAGGTGGTGGATGCAATGTTACCTCCCCGCCACGAACGGTGAGACAGGCATACTGGGAGCCTCCTGAAATGCATGGGGAAATCATGGAATGACCTTCCTATGCTAACGGGGCCAACAGTCAGGGGGCCCTGCCACATGGATGGAGCTGTGTGTTAGGTGACCCTATTGTGCACAAGGCATCACACGTGGGGTGCCTCTTGCATGTCCAGACACACACGAGGTGACAGTCTGGGCTGTGGTGGGGCAGGGGGTGTCACCTGCGAGGTGAGGGTCACATCTCTCTGATGACAATGTGAGGTGACAGGTGTGACATGAACCCCCTCAGGGGCAGTGGGAGAGGCATGCTGGGACACTCCTGGATTGCATGAGGCCATTGCATGTCGACCCTCCCACACTAAGGGTGTCAGCAGTCCCAGGGCTCTGCCACATGGGTGGAGCTGGGTGTGAGGTGACCACCCCTTGCACATCTGGGTGCAAGCAAGGTGACTGTCTGGGGTAGGGTTGGGTGGAGTGGGGTGGGACAGGGTGTCACCTGTGAGGTGATGGTCATGTGCCTCTGGTGACAATGTGAGGTGACAGGTGAGATAGGCCCCCAAGGGTCACTGGAACATGCATGCTGTGATGCTCCCAGAATGCGTGGGGCAAGCACTGGGCAACCTTCCCATGCTGAGGGAGCCAGTGGTCCAGGGGCACTGCCACGTGGTTGGAGCCGAGTGTGTTGTGACCAATCCAGGTGTGAGGTGACATGTACCAGGCAGACCCACCTGCCCTGGAAAAGAAGCAGAAAGGCTCAAAACTCGGGGCCTCTGGCACAGGAGACAGGGACTCAGCCACATCAAGCCCCTCCTACTTGGTGGCAGGAACTGCTATCTCACAATCTCAACTCTCCCCAAGGAGTGGGGACTCAGAATGTCCTTTAAGACCTGCTCTGGACCAGGGGCCAGTAGGGCAAAGAAGGGGGCAGGGGGTAAGCTCACTTTCCCCCCAAGAATCAACATCCTGGAGACATCTTCTCTGACCTCAGTGCAATTAAATTCATAACCAACACTGAAAGTGAGGTGGGGGGAAGCATGCTTTGAAACTTAGAAAATATTCTATGTAACTCAAGGAATAAAGAGTAAATCTCAATGGAAATTAGAACACACCTAGATCTAGATGAAAGTGTGTACTCACCAAAACTTGGGAGGTGAAGCTGGAGCAGGATGTAGGGTAAAACTTCTAGCCTTAAATGAATTTAATTGTTTTAAAAGAAAGATGGAAAATAAGTTTGATGTTCAACTTTGTAAACCAAAGTAGACAGAAAGGGAGGCAAGAGCAGAATTTAATACAAAAACAAGACAATTGACATAAAATAATAAGCAAGGTCTTTACAAAACCAATAAGATAAATGGATTTCTAGCAAGTCTAATCAAGAAAAAAGTAGAAGGTACACATAAACAATGCTAGGAAATTAAAAGGAGATGCAGCTACACATATAATAGTGATATTAAATTCATAAGAAATAGTTTTCCAATAAATTGGAAAGCATGGAGTAGATAATCTTCAAAATTGATTTGATATGAAATTGAAAATAAAGTAATACAAAATGTTAAAATGAATGAGGGGACTTCCTAGGTGGTGCAGTGGTTAAGAATCCACCTGCCAATGCAGGGGACATGGGTCGGATCCCTGCTCCAGGAAGA
This sequence comes from Hippopotamus amphibius kiboko, assembly GCF_030028045.1. Classification (NCBI taxonomy): domain Eukaryota; kingdom Metazoa; phylum Chordata; class Mammalia; order Artiodactyla; family Hippopotamidae; genus Hippopotamus; species Hippopotamus amphibius. The sequence continues at coordinate 35,489,359 of NC_080200.1, read as the reverse complement.
TCCCATTTACTGCAGAGCAACTAAGTCCGTGAGCCACAACTATTGAGCCAATAGGCCACAACTACTGAAGCCCATGTGCCTAGAGCCCATGTTCCGCAATAAGAGAAGCCACCACAACGAGGAGTGCATGCACCACAGTGAAGCATAGCCCCCACTTGCCGCAACTAGAAGAAGCCTGTGTGTAGCAACGAAGACCCAATGCAGATGATAGATAGATAGATAGATAAATAAATAAATATGAATGGGTAATCAAAATTTTCTTAAACGTCATCAGGCTTAGAAATTTTTATAGGCAAGTTTCACCAAATTTTTAAGAAACAGATGATTACTATCTTATGCAAACTGTTTCAGAGACTAGAAAAAAGGAAAAAGTCTCCCTCACAGGCCCACATTCCCGAATAACCACGTGCACACAAGTCTTGCCTTAGGCTCTGCTTTCGGGGGATCCAGGCTGAGACACTGGTTTTGAGAAGATGGTCTCGGAAGAGCTAAACACACAAGTGCATACTCACACTAGAGGACGCACACATACTCACACACGTGCACACAACAGGCAATGCACACTCAGTACATCCATGCACATGCACACAAGCACGTAGTCACACGTGCATGCACACATGTACACACACCCTGCACATACAACACACATAGGCATGCCTACTCCTGCGTGTGTGTACAGTGCACATGTGCTCATGCATACACATATCACACACACACATCTGGTCCACGAAGACAGGCTGCTCCCTCAGGCCTCGCATGCTGCCTTGCATGTAGTGGACTGTGATTAAAGGTTACTGAGTGAAAAGGGGAGCATTATCAGTGGTTGGCCTTTTATGTTTAGAGAAAGTCAACGAGATTCTTCAGAGGCTTACATTTTAAAAGAAAGGGAATATGTGTGTAGGACAAAATTTCCCCAAAGCTATTTCCTGCACTCAACCTGAAAGAACAGATGGACTTTACTCGCTGTGTGGCCCTGGCTCCTCTAGGGCATGAGGGACCCTGTCACGGCACCATCTCTGGGCAAGATTTTGGAAGAACTGTTGCATAGAAAATGATCCAAGAAGCTCTGGTGTTATGTTTCATTTAAGTTATGCTAAAATCTTCATAAACAAAAAGCTCGGCCTCTCAAACTGAGAGTTGAAGCAGCTTGCAAAACCGTGGACAAGTGAAAGGAAATCTTGATATCAAATATTTGCAAGAAAGGGAAAAGAATTCAACAAAAGAGAACCCAAGAGACTTCTCTGGTGCAATGATTAAGAATCCGCCTGCCAACGCAGGGGACATGGGTTCAAGCCCCGGTCCGGAAAGACCCACATGCCATGGAGAAAATAAGCCAATGTGCCACAACTACTGAGCCTGTGCTCTAGAGCTCGTGAGCCACAACTACTGAGCCTGAGTGCCACAACTACTGAAGCCCGTGTGCCTAGAGCCCGTGCTCTGCAACAAGAGAGGCTACCACAATGAGAAGCCTGTGCACCTCAATGAAAAGTAGCCTCCGCTCACCGCAACTAGAGAAAGCCCGCACACAGCAATGAAGACCCAGTGCAGCCAATAAATTAATTAATTAATTAATTAATAAAAAGAGAGAACCCAAGGCTCCATCACATGGAGGTGGGGTGACACACAGAACAGAGGGCTGCACCTGTACTTTTTTATTTAGTTAGAAAACTGCCATAAATAGCTCTGCCTTTCATTAGGGGACAAATCTAACTCTGGCAGCTGGAAGCAGTGAAATGATTGAGAACATGCGAGGACTGGCCTCCCCCACATTGTCAGGCCAGGTTGAGATTCTAGGAAAGCGTGTGTGACTGTCCTTATGAGACTGGGAACTGGGACCAGCCTGGAGTCTGAGCCCAGTGGGGTGTGGCCCTTGATCCTGCCCTCACGTCAGAGGAAATCCTCCTGGAATTGCTGTGGTGCAGGCTGGCCCAGCCCTCAGGGTCCTCACCTGCAGATATTTCAAGTGGAATGAGCAGAAGGTGGCCATTTGCTGCGGGGTCTGAGGGAGGCTCCATCCCAGAACGTGTGTCCCCAGCAACCAGAGGTTACAGGGGGCAAGGGACCTGGAGGTGGCCCCCCACCATCCCACAGGCCTGGACTTCAGGCGCCTTGTGGCAGGGGGGTGACCTGGCTTCTTGGCGGAAGATGTGACGAAGCCCGCGATGACTGAGCAGCAGTTCCCTCTGCATCTGCTGCTGTCACACCCCAGCTCTTCCCCAAGCCATCGCAAGAGACACCACATTGTCCTCCACAAGCACCATGTCAAACAAAAGAAGTTAGACAGACATGGAGACACAGACGTGGAGCCCAGGCTCTGACAAGGCCCCTCTGCAGAGCAGGTGCCAGGAGGAGCCTCCTGGTGGTGTGGGGGCACTGAAGGGCCAGTTGCTGCCAGTCACCACAGTGTGGGCACACAGAGGCCAGTTTGTGAAAATTCAGGGCAGAACCATTAGGGTCTGTTCACATTTCTGTATCTTATACCATGATGAATAAAAGCATAGTAACAAACTGGGGCCTCTTTGTGCTGCAGGGAAGAGAGTTCACAGCCACTCAGCAAGGCCAGGTGCGGCTGCCGGGAGCGACACTCAGAGGAAGCCCCCAGACCCAAGGGCACAGGCTGGTTGTGGCCAGCAGACGTTGAGGCTGGGGCACTTGTGTGACAATGAGGCTGGTGCGGCCACCTGCACAGCGGGCAGGGAGCCCAGGTGACCACAGTCTGGCCTGAAACCAGTGAAGAGCTGGGGACATGGCAGCTGACAACAGCCTCACGCCATGCCAAGTGCCGTCCTAAGTATCTCACAGACACCATCACATCATTCTCCTCGACACATGCTAGACAAGGTTATGGCCACCCCTACCTTGTGGGTAGGGGGCCACAGCACAGCCAAGGGCATGATTGCTCCAGGTCAGGTGGAGCTGGGCACAGGTTGAGCACAGGTGATCTGACTGGGAGCTGCACTCTTAGCCCCTGGGCCACTCCAGGTAGAAACAAGGGGATGTCTAACGAGATGTAAGGGTGCAGAGACATCCGTCCCTTTAATGGTTCTTACAGGGCAGGTGGGCCAGAGACAGTGAAAAAAGAGAACCTGGGGATGCCCACAACTTCCTTCATTCTGAAGGACAGTTTTGTTGGAGCTGGGGCTCTTCCAGCACTTTGCATCCTCACCTTGTCCTGCCTCTGTGGTTTCAGGTGAGCAGTCAGCCGTATCTCATTGAGGAGCCTTTGTGGGAGACAGTCTAAGATTGACCTTCCACCCTTTGGCTGAGAGGTGCCTGGCATGGGCCTAAGTTTATCCTACCTGGAGTTCGTTGAGCTTCTTTAATGTGTAATGTTTCCCATTAAATCCCATTAAATGATGTCTACCCATCATTTCCTTAAATGTAATTTCTGGCCCTGCTCCCCGCTCCCCTCTGAGACTTCACTGTGTGTGAGTTGGTGCCCTGTTCATTCTTCTTCATTCCGTTCTTTTTGTCCTCAGATGAGATCGTCTCAGTGACTCATCTTCGAGTTTGCTGATCCTTGTTAGCTCAAATCTATTATTGAACTTTAGTGAAATTTACATTTCACTTTCTGTATTTTAAACTCCAGAATTTTTATTTCATCTTTTGATAATTTCTCTCTTTAATGCCATTCTCTCTTTTGCTGAGAATCATTCTCATACTTTCCATGAATTCTTTGGACATAGTTTTCTTTGAACACACTTACATGATAGCTGATTTAAGGTCTTTGTCTACTTACATCTAGGCTTCCTGAGGGGCACTTTCTATGACTCCTTTTTCCCTGTGTGTGGCCCTGTTTCTGTGACTGTCTCATGTTCTGTTGTTATTGAAAACCAAACATTTAAAATAATACAGTGTGTCAGTGCTGTAAGAGCCCTCCCCCTCAATTTAGATATTTTTTGCTTAGTAACCTTCTTGGATGAATTCTCTAAGAGCTGTTCTGTGCTGCCTCTCAAGTCTCTGCTCAGTTAGCCAACTCAGTCAGCAAATGACTGGGTAGAGGTTTCTCTAATGCTTTGGACTCATCTCCCAGTATTTGCTGAGGGCTGGTGAGTGTGTGTGTGTGGTGGGGGGTGGATCTGTTTTCACATCCCATCAGGAGGCGGACCCCTCTGCCTCAGCCTCCACCTCCTGCTTGCGCTGAGCCTCAATGCCAGCTGGAGGTGACAGAGCAGGGTGGCTCACTCGCGTGGGCCTTTCCTGAGCACGTGCACATCCTTCTAGAGCCCCAGGAGTACCAGAGTTTCTCCAAGCCCCTCTGGACAGCTATTTCCCAGGTTTTCCCGTAAAATTTTTTGCTTGGCCTCCTGTTTGTCCCAACTTGTATCGCCACCCCAGGGACATGCTGTGGTAAACAACTGCCACCGACTGTTTTGGACCCAGTTTCCCCAGGAGCCAGATGGGCCCCATAGTGGCAGTTCTTTGCGGACGGGACTTTTGGAGAGCACTGACCCATCCTGCCCACTCCCCATCAGCTGCAGGTTTTCACTGCTGTTGTGCTTTCAGGGCTGCTGTATGATTTTTTTACGTTATATCTTCTAGTTGCTATCAATATTAGTGTATAAGACACAGAAATCTGTATGTTTTTATAACTGGCCCTTTATTAAATACTTGTTCAACTCAAAAGTTTTCAGATGATTTTCTTAGGGTTTTCACACAGGCAATCTCGCATTTGAAAATGACCATTTTCCCCGATACAAAATTACAATCTTTTTCTTTCCCTATTCTATTGCCCAGGATTTCCAGATCAACACTAAACACAGACTTCTTCACTTGTTTCCTACTTTTCTGCCTCAGTTGCTTCTCAGACAGTTATTGGCTTTTTGTCTCAACAGTATCCTTTACTATGGTCGCCAGTACTTTCTCTTTAGCCGGAACAAGAGCTATCAATAGGTGTCCATCTTTCCTTCAATGGAAACGTGTTAGGACAAATTACTGTTACTGAAAGTCTGCCTAGGTTATTCATCCTTTATTCAATAGATGTTTATTCCCCAACTACGTGCTAGGAACAGGGATAAACAACTGGAAAAGATTTAAATAGCACCCACATAACCTCTGCTTAGGAAACTTACAGTCCAGGCAGGAAATGGTTTGAAACCAAGCTAAACCGGGATCATGCTACGTGTGATGGTGCTGAGAGAGCAGACAAGAAGGGAGGCTGACCTTAGCCCCCGAGACCCCCTCGGCCACCCTGACCACCAGCAATGGATGCCGACGGCAGGGGCACCTCTAGCGCTTCCCCTCCGCTTGTTCACACCAGACCCTCTTTCATTACTTCTCAGTGCTCTGGTTTTAAAGACTATTTTTTCTACTCACAATTATCTTTCAGACGAGCTGTTTTCAAAACTCAGAGTCTGAGGTAGGCAGAAAATAGTCAAATTAAGATGGAAACAGAAGGAGTAATATCAGTGATCGGAAGTAGTTCTTTTGAAAACGAAAGAATTCACAAATAGCAAATATAAATACTATACTGTATCCACTTTTCAAATTATCTGGTTCCATACTAAAAATTTGATTCCAAAAGACAAAGGAAGAACAAATCACAAGGGAGCTAACATAGAAGTTTTATTGAATGAATACATGCATTGTCATGTAAATTAGTTAAGCAAAAAGGGCATTCTACAACAAAAAACCCCTCTGCTGTGTGGGCGGTCCAGCCAGATTGGAGTTAAAGCAACAACCACAATATAAATGCACACGCTGGTCTGCATTTGACTTCAGTTCCTGACAAAGGAGGGCTGATCTCTTGATGAGGAATAAACTGTGGTGAATTCAGCCAGGAAGCTCCTGCTGTAACCCAAAGAAAGGCCTCATGCTTCCTACTTTAAGGCACAGGGTAAGTGACAGAGTAACAATTCAAATTAACCAATATTGGTTTTCTCTTCATTGGTTTGGCTCAAGGTAGAAAAGTTAAAGTTGCCTTCTCCCAGATGAATCAATTATTCAGAACCCGATGAAGGTTTTGAGAACTGAGTGCCCACCACTAGTATCCTGGAGCCCGGACCTGATGCCAATTCTCAGCCACCCCACCAGACACAAGAGGTTCCCTTTGAACACCCATCGCCCATGAAGACAGAATCCTACCTGGGAGACATTTCCGTGATCTTCGAGTCACCCCTTTCCTTCTGAAGAGGATGGAGCTGGCTGCTAGGTCTGTGTCCAGCCCCCACTGTCCACACAGAGGATGGGCATCGTGCTGCTAACTGGCTTTGCTTGGGTTTTGTACCTTTCACGGCATTTATTTTGCGTAATTGCTTAACTAAAGCGTTCCACACATGTTGAAGTGGTGAAGTGCGTGGCTACAAAACCCAAAAGCTGGGGATGTTGGCAGAAATCACTTGTAAGCTACATTTCAATGTTTCTCCTCCCTTAGAAATTATGCCAGAAGCCCTTCTATTTTTTTTTTTTTTTTGGCTTCACACTATGGCTTGTGGGATCTTGGTTCCCTGACCAGGGATGGAACCCAGGCCCCTGGCAGTGGGAGTGCAGAGTCCTAACCACTGGACTACCAGGGAACTCCCACAACAAACCTAATTTTTAAAAAATCTCCAATAAATCTAATACCAGGGGCAGACAACTAGATTTGGTAATTACCTGTCTTTCTCATGCTGCTAAACTACCAGTTAGGTGTTTCCATGCACACGCCCTTGAGTGTCTCACCACATTCATAACTTCCTCCTGAGCTGACAGAGAAGATGGTCTCCACTGGGGCTCTGGAGAAGCTTCATGACCCTGGAAGCTGCGAGAGCATCGAGTCTACACGACTGCATGAGATGTGCTGTGAGGCTACAGACTCCATCACACGTACACCCAGGGCTCAAAGTGTGCAGTGGACAGAATGGAAATGCACCAGAGCGCAGGAGGCAGAAGCAGTGGTGGCCACACAGGCACCTGGCAGGTCTGGTCACTTGAGTGTCCACGAGTCCACGGCGGGCCCCCTGGTGAGACCTCTCACTCAATCTCAAAGCTGTATTTCCCCAGCATTTACACATAATTGTAGGATGTCCTCGTGGCTAAGGCAGTCATTTGCATCACACAGCTTAGAATCCTTAAAGCTGTCTCTGCACACGTTCACTTCTGTGTGCAGGACGTGCACAGCTACTGCAAGGCTATGGCGCCTAACCTCCCAAGAGGCTTGGGACCTTTAAGTATATAAAACATGCTTTCCATAATTTAAGAAGAAAGAATATTCCCAAATAAAAGTTGTATAACAATATCCCAATACTGGCAAAAAGTGAGGAAAGCCAATAAAGGGTTATTTACAAGCAAGAGTCACTGTGCCAAAACCTCTGGGTCCTGGCAGTGGCTGCCGCAGGCTTGGGGGCTCTGTCCCCTCAGTGTCACACTGATGACGCGTGAGCCAGCACTGGATTCTAATGTGATTTCTTATCTACTCTCCCCTACCCATCTCAGAGCCTCTACGGAGACAACATGAGTTCGTCTTTCTTTTCAGGCTGAGAAAACACTGTAAATTCCACAATAGACTAACCGCTAACATTGAAAATCTGTCTGTATTCTATTTCAGGAAAAGTATGGTTGTGTATCTGCAATGTTTCATGAATAAGTTGTACCAGGCAACTAAAAATAAACTTAATTCCATTTTATGTAAGAAATTTCAAATTAGTGCACTATGATTTAGGAATCATGACAATTGTCTTAATATTTTATATTACTCAGTTATACAACATTTTTCCTTATAAGCACTTCAACTGACTTCTCAATAATACATCTTTATATTTATGAAAGTGTAAATATTTTGAATACATTCTTTCATCATTCTTAATGGGCAGAAATATACTAATATTTACTAATCTTTCAGACTTTCTTTTTAAAAAGAAACCACAAAACAGGTCATTGAGAACTTTTTCTTGCAAAGACAAAAATGATTATTTGTCATAATTTAATAAGCTTTAGAAGAAAAAAATATACATTTCCTTGATCCTTTTTCTTCTGAATTCAAACCGGTGTGTAGAGGTTATAAAAAATTGTCTACTTACACAGCATAGTGCACCTCAGTGATATACAAAACAAGGCAATAATAAAGCACATCCACACATCGGCTTCCTAGGAGAGACAGCTGACACACAGCTGTAGGCACACAGCAGTTGACCACTATCCTGCGCACGCGGTAATAACTAGAGGAAATTAAATATACAAAACTTAATGCTAATATTGGCCAAATACGCCTAAAATGTCAACGTTTTATAAAACCATTAAGAGACAAGTAACCAAATACAGGAAATTATAAAAGAAGCATGGCTGCATCTGCAAGGGGCGTGCCTGCAGGGGCAGGGTGCGTGTCGGCACGGGACTGGCAGGTACATCAGGGGTTTCTCGTCTGATGAATTCACACCAGCCCCATCCAGGACAACCAGTGACGGCTCTGACTCAGCTCCGAGATCTCAGTTACTCCCCAAATTTAGCTCCTGAGAAAAACTGGTTTCTTGTTTAAAATTCTATTCCCTCTTAGAGCAAGAGAGAGCGAGGGACTGCTTCCTTTCCCCCAAAATTGCAGACACAAGAAGAGCTGCTCGGTGCACGGGTCATGACCGCCTGCCTCGGCCGAACCCTGGGCCACAGGCTCCACACCTCTGCCTCCACTTCCTACTCAACACACTGCAGAGCAGCAAAGAAGAGACCACTTCAAAGGGCAACTCACTCCTCCTGCTGAGAGGAAAAGGCTCACATCTGAAGCTTAGGGTGACTGCAGACCTCGTCCTTATCTAAGAAAACCACAGACACACCTCTGGGTCACGGGGCGTAAGTGAGAAATCCACACAAACACTACAGACAGACAAACCTGCTGGGTGGTGTAACGGGTGCTGGACAAGCACGAAAGAGAGGGCCTGTTCTCATTCGACAGACATGTCCAGCTTCTGCCAAGCCTTTCTGCGTCCTGTCCTGAGATCCAACAGCTCAGCTCTAGACTCTGCCTTCCTGGTCTGAGGATCACCCCACTATTCCTAATAAGCTTTAAATGAGCCAAGTACTAGGCCCTAGAAAACGGTGGGTTTACTTTGAAAGCCAAAGGCTCAGTGAGCGAAAGGTCCACGCCACCCAAGAGCTGTCTGGCATAGGGCTGCACTCCCTCCCCGCAGCCTCTGCCGCAGCTCCTGCATGGCGATGGGCAGCGAGATGTCCGAGGCGATGCTTGGGGTGGGCTCCTTGATGGAGACACGGCTGGGAGAGCCGGCGGCGCTGGTCTGGAGGCTGGAGAGGCTCCAGCCCAAGTTCTGCGCCCCTGCGGGCTGGCCATTGCAGGCTGGGCTCTCTTCCACACCTGGCTTGTCGCTGCCCCCAATGACTGGCGTGGACGGGGCTGTGCCGCTGTCACCAGTGCCTGGTGATGCGGACATCTGAGATCTGACAGATATTTTTCTCCCTTCCTTGGAAACAGAGGGTTGCTTTACTTGAGCTGGGTGCTGGTGGTCTGGAGACCTTTCTTGCTTTTAAAGGTGGAGTACCTAGAGGTGAAAACGGACACAAAATTAAAACAGGTGACACTGGTAACAGCCTCACATGTGAACAGCTTTACAGATACTCATTCACAAACGTTTCTTTAAAGCTTGGCACAAAACATTAAAAACAATCTAGCCTATCTGTTCAACTATCCTACCATATTACAGAAAGTGTAGGAAAAGGCACATGCAGGTAACAAACACAGCACTGCACGTTGCAAGCCTCCTTTCTGTGCATCTCTCTCTGGCCTCCTCCACTGGCTGCTCTTCTGCACATTGGTGGCAGCTTTACTGCAGAAGAGCCCGAGTCACAAACCCCATCCTACACTAACCCCCTATCCTACTGCCTCCACCGGCAACCAGGGAAGGGCGAGGCTGCCGGACCCCTAGGGTTGACGTGGGAGCAGTGCCCCCCAACCATGCTTCTTTTCACATTAGCTCTGAATGAGCAAATGTCCCCCGAGCCGTCTACGCACTGCATCAGGGGTCATCCCGATGGCATGAAGTTTCTTCCCGCTTTTACAAGCAAAGCTGCAGCTAACACCCCCAGTTCTGTGAAATTACCAGGAGTCAGGTTTCCAGAGAAAGGGCTCTATGATTTACCATTGGGCTGTGACCAGCCACAAGGAGACCGTTTCCATTGTACCTTCCACAGACTAAGCTAGTTTTACTTTTAACAAAAGTTGGTTCTGCATTTTAATTTACATTTTTAAAATTAGAGAGTTTTAGCATTTTCCCATATGTTTGCCAGTTTTATTTGCAGCATTTCCTCAGGTACCTACAAATGAATCATTGTCTATTTTGGACAATATTTTCCCTGTAATCTCTACCATCTTTCAGAGTTTTATTAAATTCTCTCTTCTGAATAACTTTTGAAAATTTAACACTAGCAGAAAACTACTGATCCAGACAGCAATACTTTCTGGACCAAAAGATAACAACAACAACAAAAACAAACAAACAAAAAAAAGGCTGGTTGGTTTCATCTGAAAGCCTAAAGAATAATTCCAGGCCTGCTCAAGCAACCTGGAAACACTGCTGCTGTTGGTGTCTGAGTCCAAGCCCTGGCCATATCTCCCCAGCTATACAACCAGCAGCCATAGTCTTCACACCCCCCTACAGAGCACTTTCCTTCTCCCACCCGGGACCCTTCCCCCAACTGCACGCTGCAGACCGCAGTACCCTGAGGGCGAGCTTCATCTTCATCGAGCTTCATCTTCAGCGAGCTGTTGGGACCTCGGTTACTGAGCTGGAACCACTAGTTCAGGTCACGTCCTCGCAGCTGAGCAGCTGTCTGAGACGGGTCCTCAAGTTCCCCAGGGAACAATGGTGCTACTCATCCCTCACCCGCCGAACACAACAGAGCACTCAGAGCTGGGGACAGAGATAGAAAATGCAGAAAGTCTTCAAAAACATACTTCAGCCATCTCCTAAGTCGCGTTTCCATAAATAACCCAGTAGGAAACCTCCTTAGGGAGACACAAAACACTGTAACAACTGATGTTACAGCATATCCATGTCACAGGGCCTGTCATTTCCTTATCACACAGTCATAATGAGCACAGAACAGAGAAAAACCCTGTTCAAGGAATCCATTACAAGGACCCTGAGCAGAGAGGCAGCTGTGACACAAATCTGAAGATTAGGAAGAAATGTCTTCAGTCCTGTGAAAATGGAGACAACACACATTCCTAGTCATGTGCCAGGTTTCTACTGGTGACTCGTTTACGGAGAAGACACATTCCTAAGTTTCCTTTAAGCCTTCTATTCAAAATGTATAATATCTGCTTTAAGTGCATGGCAATTTCTGACTCCTGAATAATAACCTCAGCTTTGCCTCTGTGACAGGAATTATTACTGTTAGGTTGTTGTCATATAGACAGTTTAACCAAGGAGTAAGAACATTGGTGGTTTCATAGGCTATACAAAAATGATCAAATAAGTTCACCACACATGAAAACCTAGAAGCCCAATTATTATTATTTTTATTTATTTATTTATTAATTTTTTGGGGGTACACCAAGTTCAATCATCTGTTTTTATACACATATCCCCGTATTCCCTCCCTCCCTCGACTCCCCCCCCCACCCTCCTATGAGTCCCCCCCATCCTCCCCATCCCAGTCCTCTAAGGCATCTTCCGTCCTCGAGTTGAACGGCCTTTGTTATACAACAACTTCCCACTGGCTATCTATTTTACAGTTGGTACTATATATATGTCTGTGCTACTCTCTCGCTTCATCTCAGCTTCCCCTTCACCCCCCGCCCCCTCTCAAACCTCGAGTTCTCCAGTCCATTCTCTGCATCTGCATCCTTCTTCTTGTCACTGAGTTCATCAGTACCATTTTTAGATTCCGTGTATGTGAGTTAGCATACAATATTTGTCTTTCTCTTTCTGACTTACTTCACTCTGTATGACAGACTCTAGGTCTATCCACCTCATGACATATAGCTCCATCTCATCCCTTTTTATAGCTGAGTAATATTCCATTGTGTATATATGCCACATCTTCTTTATCCATTCATTTGTTGATGGGCATTTCGGTTGCGTCCATGTCCTGGCTATTGTAAATAGTGCTGTGATAAACATTATGGTACATGTTTCTTTTGGGATTATGGTTTTCTCTGGGTATATGCCCAGTAGTGGGATTACTGGATCACATGGGAGTTCTATTTGTAGTTTTTTAAGGAACCTCCAAACTGTTTTCCATAGTGGCTGTACCAACTTACATTCCCACCAACAGTGCAGGAGACTTCCCTTTTCTCCACACTCTCTCCAACATTTGTTGTTTCCAGATTTTGTGATGATGGCCATTCTGATCAGTGTGAGGTGATACCTCATGGTGGCTTTGACTTGCATTTCTCTGATAATTAGTGATGTTGAGCATCTTTTCATGTGTGTGTTGGCCATCTGGATGTCTTCTTTGGAGAAATGTCTATTTAAGTCTTCCACCCATTTGTGGATTGGGTTATTTGCTTTTTTGGTATGAAGCTGCGGGAGCTGCTTGTATATTTTGGAGGTTAATCCTTTGTCCGTTGTTTCATAGGCAACTATTTTTTCCCATTCTGAGGGTTGCCTTCTAGTCTTGTTTATGGTTTCTTTCACTGTGCAAAAGCTTTTAAGTTTCATGAGGTCCCATGTGTTTATTCTTGATCTTATTTCCATGATTCTAGGAGGTGGGTCCAAAAGGATCTTGCTTTGAGGTATGTCATAGAGTGTTCTGCCTATGTTTTCCTCTAGGAGTTTTATAGTGTCTGGCCTTACATGTAGGTCCTTCATCCATTTGGAGTTTATTTTTGTATATGGTGTTAGGAAGTGTTCTAATTTCATTCTTTTCCATCTTGCTGTCCAATTTTCCCAGCACCACTTATTGAAGAGGCTGTCTTTTTTCCATTGTATATTCCTGGCTCCTTTGTCAAAGATAAGGTGCCCATATGTGTTTGGGCTGACTTCTGAGTTCTCTATTCTAGTCCATTGGTCTTCCTTTCTATTTTTATGCCAGTACCATACTGTCTTGATCACTATCGCCTTGTAGTATAGTTTGACGTCAGGAAGCCTGATTCTACCAACTCCATTTTTCCTTCTCAAGATTGCTTTGGCTATTCGGGGTCTTTTGCGTTTCCATACAAATCGTAAGATTTCTTGCTCTAGTTCTGTGAAAAATGCCATCGGTAATTTGATCGGGATTGCATTGAATCTGGAAATTGCTTTGGGTAGTACAATCATTTTCACGATGTTGATTCTTCCAATCCAGGAACATGGTATGTCCCTCCATCTGTTTGTGTCATCTTTGATTTCTTTCATCAAGGTCTTAAAGTTTTCTGCATACAGATCTTTTGCCTCCTTAGGCAGGTTTATTCCTAGGTATTTTCTTCTTTTTGTTGCAATGGTGAATGGAAGAGTTTCCTTAATTTCTCTTTCTGCTCTTCCGTTGTTAGTGTATAGGAATGCAAGAGATTTCTGTGCATTAATTGTGTATCCTGCTACTTTACTAAACTCATCAATGAGTGCTAGCAGTTTTCTGGTAGAGGCTTTAGGGTTTTCTGTATATAATATCATGTCATCTGCAAAGAGTAACCATTTTACTTCTTCTTTTCCAATTTGGATTCCTTTGATTTCTTTTTCTTCTCTGATTGCTGTGGCTAAAACTTCCAAAACTATGTTGAATAATAATGGTGAGAGTGGACACCCTTGTCTTGTTCCTGTTCTTCGAGGGAATTCTTTCAGTTTTTCCCCATTGAGAACGATGTTGACTTTAGGTTTCTCTTATATGGCTTTTATTATGTTGAGGTAATTTCCTTCTATGCCCATTTTCTGGAGAGCTTTTATCATAAATGGATGTTGAACTTTGTCAAAAGCTTTTTCTGCATCTATTGAGATGAGCATATGGTTTTTATCCTTCAATTTGTTGATATGATGTATCGTGTTGTTTGATTTGCATATATTGAAGAATCCTTGCATTCCAGGGATAAACCCCACTTGATCATGGTGTATGATTTTTTTAATGTGCTGTTGCAGTCTGTTACCTAGTATTTTGTTGAGGATTTTTGCATCTATATTCATCAGTGATATTGGTCTGTAATTTTCTTTTTTTGTGACATCTTTGTCTGGTTTTGGTATCAGGGTGATGGTGGCCTCATAGAATATGTTTGGGAGTGTTCCACCTTCTGCAATATTTTGGAAGAGTTTGAGAAGGATAGGTATTAGCTCTTCTCTAAATGTTTGATAGAATTTGCCCGTGAATCCATCTGGTCCTGGGCTTTTGTGTGTTGGGAGATTTTTAATCACTGCCTCAATTTCCGTGCTTGTGATTGGTCTGTTCATAGTTTCTATTTCTTCCTAGTTCAGTCTTGGAAGATTGTATTTTTCTAAGAATGTATCCATTTCTTCCAGGTTATCCAACTTATTGGCATATAGTTGCTTGTAGTAGTCTCTCATGATCTTTTGTATTTCTGAGGTGTCTGTTGTTACTTCTCCTTTTTCATTTCTAAGTCTGTTGATTTGCATCTTCTCCCTTTTTTTCTTGATGAGTCTGGCTAATGGTTTATCAATTTTGTTAATCTTCTCAAAGAACCAGCTTTTAGTTTTATTTATTTTTGCTATTGCTTCCTTCCTTTCTTTTTCATTTATTTCTGCTCTGATCTTTATGATTTCTTTCCTTCTGCTCACTTTGGGGTTTCTTTGTTCTTCTTTCTCTAGTTGTTTGAGGTGTAAGGTTAGGTTGTTTATTCGATAATTTTCTTGTTTCTTAAGGTAGGACTGTATTGCTATAAACTTCCCTCATAGAACTGCTTTTGCTGCATCCCATAGGTTTTGGGTTGTTGTGTTTTCATTGTCGTTTGTTTCTAGATATTTTTTGATTTCCTCTTTGATTTCTTTCATGATTTCTTGGTTGTTTAATAGTGAATTGTTTAGCCTCCATGTGTTTGTATTTTTTGCAGTTTTTTTCCTGTAATTGATATCCAGTCTCATAGCGTTGTGGTCAGAGAAGATGCTTGATATGATTTCAATTTTCTTGAATTTGCCAAGGTTTGATCTGTGACCCAAGATGTGATCTATCCTGGAAAATGTTCCATGTGCACTTGAGAAGAAAGTGTATTCTGTTGCTTTTGGATGGAAGGTCCTATAAATATCAATTAAGTCAAGATGGTCTAATGTGTCATTTAAAGCTTGTGTGTCTTTATTGATTTTCTGTTTGGATGATCTGTCCATGGATGTAAGTGGGGTGTTCAAGTCTCCCACTATTATTGTGTTCCTGTCGATGTCCCCTTTTATGGCTGTTAGCATTTGCCTTATGTATTGAGGTGCTCCTATGTTGGGGGCATAGATAGTTACCATTGTGATATGTTCTTCTTGAATGGATCCCTTGATCATTAGGTAGTGTCCTTCCTTGTCTCTTTTAATCATCTTTACTTGAAAGTCTAATTTGTCTGATATGAGTATTGCTACTCCAGCTTTCTTTTGACTTCCATTTGCATGGAATATCTTTTTCCATCCCTTTCCTTTCAGTCTATATGTATCCCTTGGTCTGAAGTGGGTTTCTTGTAGGCAGCAGATAGAAGGGTCTTGTTTTTGTATCCATTCAGCCAGTCTGTGTCTTTTGGTTGGAGCATTGAATCCATTTACATTTAAGGTGATTATTGACATGTGTGTTCCAATTACCATTTTCTTAATTGTTTTGGGTTTGTATTTGTAGGTGTTTTCCTTTTCTTGTGTTTCCTACTTAGAGAAGTTTCTTTAGCACTTGTTGTAAGGCTGGTGTGGTGGTGCTGAATTCTCTTAACTTTTGCTTATCTGGAAAGCTTTTGATTTCTCCCTCAAATCTGAATGAGATTCTTGCTGGGTGGAGTATTCTTGGCTGTAGGTTTCTCTCTTTCAGGACTTTCAGTATATCTTGCCACTCCCTTCTGGCCTGCAGAGTTTCTCTAGAAAGGTCAGCTGTTATCCTTATGGGTTTTCCCTTATATGTTGTTTGTTGCTTTTCTCTTGCTGCTTTTAATATTTTTTCTTGGTGTTTAATTGTCGTTAGTTTGATTCATATGTGCCTTGGTGTATTTCTCCTTGGGTTTATTCTGTGTGGGACTCTCTGTGCTTCTTGGACTTGGTTAATTATTTCCTTTCCCATGTTGGGGAATTTTTCCACTATAACCTCTTCAAATATTTTCTCAGACCCTTTCTTGTTTTCTTCTTCTTCTGGGATGCCTATAATTCAAATGTTGGTACACTTAATGTTATCACTGAGGTCTCTGAGACTTTCTATTCTTTTTTCTTTTTCCTGCTCTGTGGCATTTATTTCCCCCTTTCTATCTTCCAACTCACTTATTAGTTCTTCTGCCTCAGTCATTCTGCTGGTTATAGAATCTAGAGTATTTTTAATTTTGATTATTTTGTTATCCATTGCTGTTTGTTTTTCTGAGTTCTTATGAACTGTTTCTTGTACTTTATTTTGTTATCAAGATTTTGTATTATTTTTACTATCATTACTCTGAATTCTTTTTCAGGCATTTTTCCTATTTCCTCTTCATTTACTTGGTCTTGTGGGTTTTTTTCCTGCTCCATTGCCTGCATGGTGTTTCTTTATTTCCTCATGGTTGTCCAAACTTTTGGGGTGCTTGTCCTGCTGATAGAGGTGTTTATAGAAAACTGTCCTCAGACTAATGTCCAAGTGTTGGGTTAAAAACATACGAAGTCTAGGAAACACATACATGTATAAGACACACAATTACTGAATCCATTAGGACATAAGGCTCTGGAAAGACCTGACAGAACCCCAGTATGGTGTCAGATATTCAAGGAGAAACCCAACAGAAGCTGACAGCTGAAACAGAACAAATCAGAGACAAAAGCAAAAGGAAGCGAACAAACAAATAACACCTTACACATACAAACACTAATCCAGGGAGGTTTTGTAAGCTTGGATCAAATATAAAAAGGAGCTAGAGTACCACCAGACAGAATGGAGATTCTCAGAATGAAATTCGACATTTGTACTAGGAACTAAGATAAAGACAAAAACCTCATATTAAATACCAAGGTGGTGTGTCATCTGGAAAATGGAGCAAGGAGACTGAGCAGATCGATAGTGTTGCTTATAAGTATGTTAAGATAAAATAAACTAAAAATGGATGGAAGAAAGGGGAACAGAAGAGCGTAGTGTGATTGGAAATATGCAAATAAAAAGAAAGGAATACAAATGTATAAAAGATAGGGATGAAAGGAAAGTATGAGAGATATATTGTCCATCCTACCAAAAAGTTAGCTAGAAATAGAAGTATATAAAAAGGCAAAAAAATAAAAACAGAATAAAGAATAGCATTAAAAAATTATGTTAAACTTGTAGATCCCTTAGGACTAAGATCTTAATTAATAAAGGGAAAAAAATCCAGAACTGATCCCAGAATGGACCAGTTCAATAGGATTGATACTAATATTTCTGTTTCCTTAGAGTCTCAGTTGTAAGTGTCCTTCTACTTGCCTTGGGTTTTTTTGCATTTTTCTGTGGCCAGCAGAGCTTCCTTTTCTGTTCATTTGTAAGCGTCAGTGTGTGGGGAGGGAGAGGGTAGAATAGTGGCTCCTTTCCCTGGGAGTGAGTGAGCAGTGGTGCACTGTTGTTTCAGTCAGGCTTGGAGGTGCCTATTGCAGAGGGACGCTGGTGGTGCAGGTGTAAACCAAAAGTCTCAGAGTTGGGCCTTTCTCGGGTTTTCTCTGTAGCCTCCCTGCTGCCAGCATTCCAAGGGGTTTTAGTCCAGCCCTGTCCGAGTGCCCGAGGGTACTTGTTATCCTTGAGCGCCTTAGGTGGCCCACAGGGGTCACTCCACTGCCTGTTGCAGAGGTGCCGAAAGAGAGAGAGAGGCTATGCCCGCCGCTCCTCCCCTCTGCCCGCAAGCCTGCAGCATCCAGCGGCCATCATGGCTGGGCAGCTCTCAGGGGCAGGCACTCCTCGCCACGGACCTCTTCCCTTCTGTCCTCTCAGTCCGTCACCTTACTGACAACAATTTTTCTCACCCTGAACCAGCTTTCCGGTTCCCATGCTCCCACTCCCGGACCCTCTGTTCAGCTGTGAATCGATGTCTCGGTCCGGGAACGCTGAGCTGTGGTGCAGACCCCCCACGTGTTTCTCACTCCCTCCCGTCTGCCACAGCTCCGCCGCTTCACCCTCTTTGAGCCGTCGTAGATGCCTCCCTACCAGTTATGTTGGATCCTTGCGGTCCTTTCTGGTGTCCGAGGTCGTCTGCTGGTGTTCAGTTGGTTCTCTGTGGGAATTATTGCATCTTTTGGTGCATTCCCAATGAATCTGTGGAGAGGGACGCATTCCACGTCCCTCTACTTCGCCACCATCTTTTTCCCTAAAATAATTACTTTTAAAAGTCACTGTTTGGGGTTTCCCTGGTTGTGCAGTGGTTATGAATCTGCCTGCCAATGCAGGGGACACAGGTTGGATCCCTGAGCCAGGAAGATCCCACATCCCGCAGAGCAACTGAGCCTGGGAGCCACAACTATGAGCCTGCACTCTAGAGCCTGTGAGCCACAACTCCTGAGCCCACGTTCCGCAACCACTGAAGCCCTACACCTAGAGCCCATGCTCTGCAACAAGAGGAGCCATCACAATGAGAAATCCACGCACTGCAATGAAGAGTACCCTGGCTCACCACAACTAGAGAAAGCCAGTGTGCAGCAACGAAGACTCAGTGCAGCCAAAACATAATAAAATTAAATAAATAATACAATAAATCTTTTTTTTTTTAAAAGAAAATCTGCTGTACATACCCCTTAGAATTCCATTTATCTGAAATTGTATTTGAACATCAGTGGGGCACCATTTTAAAGAAAACTGTACAAGAGGGTCTCTCTTTTAATCATTATATTGGGATCCTAATTTTCTGCTAACTTTGAGATAATCCAAAACAACCCAAATAACACAACATTGCCATACAGACACCTCCTGAAGCATACTGTAGGCTATATACATTATTGATAAATTTGAAATAAGATGTATTTATAAATACTGTACATACAAAAAATACAAATTGCATTTTCTACGCGTTATTATCGTACAAGAACACACTTTTAAGAAAGAAATGTTATAGCAGATGCAAGAATGCCTGGAAGGTGCATGAAAATGCTTTTGTATTTAACAACAGAATATTACATAGTTCTAGAGGTTGGTTCTTTTTGTTAAGTTTTTATAAGCATATTAAATTGTGTATTCACTATTTCATCAATGGGACCATTTTTATAGTTTGCTTTACTCCCAAGTGTGGATTAGAACTCACTAACTCCTGATAGTTTTCTATCAATACATTATGCTTTTCAAAAATTTACGTATTCAGTGAACTCTGGCAAACACTGCCACAGTCAAAAGAGATGTCTCCAAACCAAAGTTCAAACTAAATTGCTTTATGCTTCACGATGCCTCATTTCCAGGTTCAGAAACTGCCTGTAAATTCAGTGGTTGCTGCTCATCCAGTTGGGAGCTGTAATCCAGTACAGGGATCTGTGATGATTTCTTAGATGAAGGAAGGCAGCAGGTGGATTCCCTCCCCGCGTGGTAAAAATTGCACATTTGGTGTCTTAGTGTTTAATCTAACTGAGATTACTGAGAGTAATGCAACCAGTTTTATACTTACCAAAAAAAAAAAAAAAGGTTTATTTCACATGGCAAAATTTGCTAAAAGTTTACCTGATTTTTAAGTAAAACTCCAGCATACATTGTTAAAAAATACTATTTTCCTAAGCCATGGTGGCAAACTTTTCTAAAGGGCCAGGGAGTAAACAGACTTTGCCACATGACCTCTGTTGCATCTACTCAATTCTGTTGTTGCAGCAGGAAAGCAGCCACAGATGAACGGTCAATGAATGAGCATGGCTGTGGTCCAATAAAACTTTATTTCTAGTCACTGAAATTTGACGGTCATATAATTCTCATCTTACAAAATGATTTTGAATGTTTTAACAGTTAAAATTATAAAAGCCATTCTTAGCTTGCAGGTCCTACCAGCACAGGCTGGGGCAGAATTTGGCCCACAGGATGCAGGATGCAGGATGCCATGGTCTGTTGTATAGAGCCACAATGGAACCCACCCTTCTTAGAGACCAGCATTCCAAAACCAACTGACTGCAATAGACATGTGCCAGAAATATAAAAACAAAACAAATACCAAATTACCAAAGGTTGCCTATCAAGTCCTCCCCCAGGATGCCCCACCCCGCGCCCACCTCCCCCCCCCCCCCCGCCACCACTGCCGCCCATGCATGGCCTCCTCATCTTGGTGTCTTCTGCCACCAGCAGTGAGTGAGGCTGTCCTGTCCCCGTGCCCCTGTCTTGCCGCGTGCAGGACCCCATTAGCTCTAAGCAGCAGTTACTTGCTGGGCACAGTTCACCATCCATCAAGTCACCAGTACGTACTGTGGCTCCCTCCGGAAGGACAGAAGCCACCTGTCCAGCCCCACCCCTGGATGAGGAGTCCAGCCACTAAGAGTGCTGCTTCTCTGACAGCTAATGACCAGCGGAGTCTGGCAGCTGTTTTGTGCTCTGTGCACGCAAACGGGGTTAGGGTTGTGACCCGCTCCTGAGATTCACAGCCAACATCTACGGATGACTAGGGCATTTCAGCTCAACAAATGTCTTGTTTTGGCAGGGGACAGAATGCCCTCTACAAAACAATTTTATAAAACAGTTTTTACCAGGAATAGAAACCTGGGCCGGTTCACACTAGAGACAAGGATCAAAGAAGGGGCGCGCGGGGTGCGCCCTGGACTTGGCTCTGCGATGTGGTCGGGGTCCCAGCCTCGGCCCCGCGCGCAGCACACAGACGACGGAGGGGCAGGAGCGTCCCGTCCTCCCGCTCCCTGGGCGCCAGGCCCGCAGGCAGGCGGAGCGGGAAGCGGCAGCGTCCCTGCGCCCCCAGACTTAGGCGGGAGGCCTGGCTCAGAGGCTCGGGCCGCAGCTCGGCAGGCAGGTCCGGGAGGAGGGAGCCCCTCGCTTCGGGCGGAGCGCAGGGCACGGCCCACGGCCCGGGGCGGCGACACCTTTCAGGGCCCTTCCGCCCCGCGCCCCAGGCATTGCTGCCGCGGCAGGCGCCCGGCCCGGAGCTGGAGGAGCGGCGGGAGCCCCGGAGGTGATGGGGCGAGGAGGGGGCGGCCTCCGGGCCCGCGAACTGCCCGAGGTCCTGGGCGCGCGGGGGAGGCGGGGAGACACCGCGCTCCTGGCCTCCCTGAAGGCCCTCGCGCCCCAGGCTGGCCTCAGCGCGGCCGAAGTCGCTCCGCTTCTCGCCCTTGGACCTCCGGGCTGGGCGCGTCCTCCTCCCGCTCCCCTCCGCGCGGGTCCCAGGGATTTGCCACCCCTGCTGCGGGGCCTCGGCGCCTGCGAGACGGGTCGGCGGGAGGGGAAGAAGTGCGGGCGGCGCCGGGGCATCAGCTCTTCTGTCCCGGATGCGGCCGCGTCTTCCCGGGACGGGGAGCTGGTCTTGCCTCGGGGTCTCGGACAGCCTTCGCCGTCCTCGCCGCCCTCCGCGCAGGGCACCCGGGGCGGCAGCTTCAGGGCCCGCGGTGTCAGGTGTCAGCAGAGTCTCCGAAGGGCAGGGGCCACCGCTTCCAGACTCGCGGCTGTGCCCCCAGGGCCCCGTGACGCCTCCGCCCCGGGACGTCTGGGGACCGCGCAGCCCGGCTCGGACTCGACGCCTCTGGGTCTGAGCTCCTCCGGCGTTGAAGGGGCCCCGCTCCGGCCCGGCTATTTCTCCGCTGGAAGAGGCATCCAAACTGCTCGCCCCGCGGCCCCAGAGCACGGAGCCCTCCCTCTTGACCTTCCTTCCTTCCTCAACCTCCCGGCTGCTGGGCTTCAGAAACAGGAACCCCATGCGACCCCGTGCGCAGATCCCGAAACGCTTCTGAAAGGAGGCGGCCAGCGCTGCCCCCACTCGGAGGGGCAGCGACGTGAGTTCCGGAGAGTCTCGTCGGGTTGTGGGCAGAGGAGTGGACGCCACCCCGGAAGACCTGCCCCAGGCCATTGACACCAGCCAGGAGTAGGTCCCTGCTTCCTGACCTTGTTCAACCCTGTGTGCCCCCAAATCGAAGTGGGGTCTACCATTCTTCACTCAAGGCCTTTGTTTTTCCCTCTGTTTCTCCTTGATCTCAGTGGTCCCAATACGCTGCTGTGTTGTGTTTTGTGCTGAATGGATTCTAGATCAGGACATCACAGTGAGACCAGGTGTTAAAGAGGGCGGGGTGCTTGCAGAAGCAACTGAAGAGAGCAGCCTCAGCATCTCAGGGACGCCCACACCCACAGCTACATCCTGCCCACCCAGCCCGCCACCTTAATGTCTCCGGCTCCTCCTGCCTAAGCCCTGCAGCAGGCCTGGCAGTCCATTGGACTCTGTGCCTGTGTCCACCAGCGTCCTCTCCTGGCTCATCCGTGGCCGTGCAGACCCCACTTGCCCTCCCTTACCTCGTCCTCCAGGAAGCTGCCCTGACAGGGTGTCACCCACATAGTGCACACTTGTTGCTTCTTGCTGGTGATAATTAACAAAGCATTGTTCTAGATTCACCTGTAATGACCCATGCCGATTGTCCCCATTGTTTTATCATCTTTAACTCATATTTTAATACTTAGTTATATTCCAAACTGTTGTGAAGAAAATTTTCAATTGTGTAAAATAATGTTCTTTCAAGTGGAGCAGAAAGGTAGTATGGTCAGCAGAACCATGGCCCCTCAGGTTGTCCAGGTCCTAATCCCCGGTATGAAGATGTGAAGTCACACGGCAAAAGGGACTTGTGTAGGGTGATGAAATTAAGGCTCTTGAGCTGGGGAGACCCTCCTGGGTTATTTGTGTGGGTGCACTGTGAGCACAAGGGTCCTCAGACATGACGGAGGAAGGACAGAGGGTTACAGTCGGAGTAGGAGATGCGAGGACGTGAGCCGAGGTGGGAGTGAAGTGGTTGCTGGGGCCCCAAGCAAGGAGTGTGGGGGCCTCTAGAAGCTGGTGAAGGAACAGACCATCCCCCAGATCCTCCAAAAGGAACACAGCCCCACTGACACCTGGATGTCAGCACAGCGAGACCCATTTTACACTTCTGACTCCAGAACTGTAAGAGAAGGAACTTGTGGTAATGTGTTACATCAGCAGTAGGAAACTAATACAGGTAGGGAATGTGTATCTATTTTTTAAAACAGGTTTATTATAACATAGGTAAGTGAAATTTCCTTGTATTGGGAGTTAGAATGAGGAGGGGTCACGCTGATCATGTTTCCTCAGAAAATCAATTCAGAAGCCCCTCTGCTGAGAGGAAAGAGAGGGAGCTGTGGGCAGATTAACTAAAGACCCTCCCTTGAGGTCAGGAGGGGACCATGAGCCGAGAACCCTCAGGGGACCAAGGGGAGCAGCTTTGTGCCCAGGACTCTACTGGAGAGTTCTGAGGGCATCTGAGCAGGAGAGGGAGATGCAGAGAGGCCTTCCTGAGGCCTCGGCCTCTGCACCTTAACCAGCAGTGGAGCACTGAGCAACCAGATGGAAGCCTCCCTTTCCTTACTTCTAAAGCAGAGATGACAGTACTACCATGTGGTAGAGCCGTGTGGAGAAATCCATGAGATAATGTGTGTATTAGCACATATCACAGGCCAAGTAGCAATCCCCAAGAATCCCAGTGAATGATTTAAGATCGTTATGTGTTAATTGCCTTAATGGGTCCCAGATGGTCACACTTAGTGTCGGATTCTGGTCCTGCTTTGGACGCTTTTCATCTCTAAGCGCCTCTTTCTTCTTCTCCATCCCCCTCGATCCACATGGACCTAATGACTTCCAGCTGAAACTCCACTTTCCCTTGTATGTGGTTGGAGGGGTGGGAAGAAGCCTTCATCTGTGCCCACTCTGAACCCTTAATTTCAGGATGTTATTTCATCCTTGTACAAAGCTCTGAGGCAGCACAATGATTCTCTTATTTTCCAGAGCACAGAACTGAGACTTGGTGCTGTAATAACTCGGCCAGGATCACAGAGTGAGTGAGTCAGTGACCAAGATGTACACCCAGGCAAGTCTGATTCCTGGGCCCTCACACCCACAGGAAGTTCATTTCCTGTTCTACTCGGAGTTCAGTGATTGTACTGGTGTCCGTTTGAAATAGTCTTTATAGCGTTCTCTTATTATCAAAATAGTATATATTTATTGTAGCAAGCTTTAAAAATACTGATAATCATGAAACAAGAACTTTAAATTCACCCGTAACCCACAGCCCCAAAAATCTACCTATAAGAAATGATCTCTCTCAGTTTATTTCCCTTCCATTTTAAATATTTGCCTGATATAAAAGGTACTAGCTTTGTTTCACCAAATTCTTATTGTTGTGCATTTAAGATTCTGTCTCATTTTAGAGGTAAGCATTCTGATAGTTAAAATATTGTACCTAATTATTTATTTCATATAATTTCCCAGAAATGACAGTTAAAATTTCTAGGTCAAACATAAACCATTTTAAAGGGTTTTGATTTGTGTGTACCACCAAAGAGCCAAGCAGAAAAAAATTAAATAGCACACACATCTTCATGGATGAAAGCCAGTCTTTATTAGCCGGTAAGATACTATATGAAAAGATTCTTTTCTTTTAGAAAAGAAATAGAAAAAAAAACTGTTATTTCAGTCAATTTATACAGATAGTTTGATTTCCTTTCTTAGTTTTTAGCAACCATTTGTATTTTTTATTTGAATTTTCCTACTTGTGTATCTTGCCACTTTTTCTGCTACAATGTTTATACTATTATACATTTGTAGGAATTATTTATTAGGAGTATCAGACTTTGTGCACTATAAGTAACGTTCTGACTTTGTAGTTCTCTTATTTTTTGACCTGTAAGACTTTAACAATGTTGTTTTCAGCTTTTTCTGTGTAGTTTGACATTCAGGATAATGCTTATGGATTATTTTCTTGCAGCTGCCATAACAGATACCACTTCATGGTGGGGGTAGGGGCACTTAAACAACAGAAATTTATTTTCTCAGAGCTCTGGAGGCTGGAAGGCCAAGGTCAAGGTGTGCTGAGGTGTGGTTTCTCCTGAGGCCTCGTCCTTCCCTGCAGATGGCGGCCTCCTCAGTGTGTCCTCACATCAGCTTTCCTCTGTGCACACAGCCCTGGTTCTCCTTGTGAGGCCACATCTCCTCTTCTTATGGCGACTTAGTCTGATTGGATTAGGGGCCACCTCAGCAGCCTCATTTTAATTTCTTCCCCCTTTAAAGGCCTATCTGCAAGTCCAGCCACATTCTGATTTACTGGGGGTTAGGGCTTCAGCCTGTGAATTTGGGGACACAGTTCAGTTCATAACAGTTTATATATGCCTTCCTCACCTCAAGATCATAGAGATATTTATATTTTCTTCCTGAAGTTTACGATATCAAATTTTATATATAAATTCCACTTGTAATTTATTCTCTTGTTTGGCATATTTCTTATTGAGAAATATATAAAGAAAGGGCATAGATAATATAAGTGCATAGTAAAAAAAATGCTCATATTCTCACCATCCACCTTCAGAAATAGAGCACTCTAATTCCTCTGTGCATCTCAACCCTCTGACATTACCTGGCTTCCATTAGAGAGTCCCACACGCATATGAACTCCTAAACAACACTTTTGGTCCTTTATATATGTAGAATCACACAGTGAGTATCTGTTTGATATGTAATTTTTATTTGGTTTCCAGTAGTGACTTTCTGAGATTTATCTGTGTTGCTACATGAAGGTGATTTGTTTTTGCTATTTCATAGTCCGTACTTTAAGTATACCATAATCTATCCTATCCAAGTGAATATTTCCTAATATTACTATTATGGAAATTGTTCACATGTGTCTGCTCTATGCTTTGGGTAAGAATGAATAAGATCTCAGGAATGTATTCAACTAGCTGTGCAATATAATCACAGCTGATATTCCCATTAACCTAGAATGAGAGTTTCTGTTATGCCACATCTGAGCCAATGTTTTTATGGCCATTTTTAAACATTTGCCCAACTGTGGAATGTAGAAAAGTGTTTGATTGTGATTTTTTTAAAAATATTTATTTATTGGCTGCTTTGGGTGTTTGTTGCTGTGCGTGGGCTTTCTATAGTTACAGTGAGCGGGAGCTACTCTTCATTGTGGTGCATGGGCTTCTCACTGCAGTGGCTTCTCTTGTTGTGGAGTACAGCCTCTAGGTGAGCAGGCTTCTGTAGTTGTGGTACATGGGCTCAGTAGTTGTGGCTTGCGGGCTCTAGAGCACAGGCTCAGTAGTTGTGGCACATGGGCTTAGTTGCTCTGCAGCATGTGGGATCTTCCCAGACCAGGGACCGAACCCATGTCCCCTGCATTCGCAGGTGGAGTCTTAACCACTGCACCATCAGGGAAGTCCTTGATTTTTTTTTTAATACTAGCAGTGCACATTTTAATTCAAATTTACCCTAAGTTAGGGAATTCCCTGGTGCTCCAGTGGTTAGGACTCCATGTGTTCACTGCCTAGGGCATGGGGGTGAGGGGGGACTAAGATCCCACAAGTCATGCTGCATGGCCCAAAAGAACAAAAAACAAAGAAAAAAATCAAAACCACAAAATAAATAAAGAAATTTCCCTTTCACCCCATCAAGGTAACTGTGGTCTTTCGCAGTTGGTTTATGCAAAACTCTAGGAGAAGAAGCAAAACTCATTTAACCAGAGGGAAAAAGAACATGCAAATGAAACAAGCTCTCAGAGTGTAGAGCATCCCTGTGTGGAGCGAGGTCTCTGGAAGGAAGCTTCAGTGACCAAGTATGTGAGTTAGTTTAGGAGCACAGTCTTCTACAGTTTCACCTCTTGTCTGCAGCAGGGAGTGCCTGCTGTGTGCCACGTGCTGCAGAGCCATAGTCCTGTCTCTAGGACAGCCCTGTGAGCCAGCACACTTGGGGAGTTTCTTAGGTGCTGTGACTGCCACCTGAAGGAGCCTCAGGGGAGGAGAACATGCAGGATGCCCAGTCTGAGAGACACAGGCTCTAATTTGTAAACCTTCCAGCTCTCAGGGTCCTCTTCCTGTGCAATGCTGAAGAAGCCCCCAGTGAATGACAGATCACCTTACCCTGAGTTTACTGACACCAGCTGCCCATCTGGGGGGCTGAGAGACCTGCCCCGGGGAGGACGTGGTACAGCTGCTGTCATAGCTGCCTCCACAAGGCCTGAACTGCCTGGTCCCACAACTCACCTCCCCTCTTACTGTCAGCTTTTTGGTTGAACAAAATGAGGTTTCTATTTGACTTTCTTCTGGCATTTCTCATTTGTTTGGATGGTTACACGTGCACATTTTTAAAGTAGTTGAACAATTGTAACCAAATTAGGTATTTTGCAGGTGTTTCTACCTTGAGCCCCTATTTAGTCTGCCATCTGGAAAAAATGGCAGCTAATAAAATTGCCAATGACCAGTCTTTGCAAATGTGAGTAGAAATTAGAAACCTCTTCCTTTAAAACTATAGAGAATTGAGCGTATGAGACTAGGCTCTCTCAAGTTCGGAATATATGTAATCATGCTAATCTTATCAAGGGAGGTTTTTCTTATTTTATTTTTGAACTGTAGCTTAAACCAATGTACCGCCTGTACTTAAATGAGAAACCATTAACAACCGCAGATCAGTCTTACGCGCACACGTGGGGAAACTCAGAAATGCCCTTAGTTGTCCTGCACATCAGACCATCTGGAGGGGAAGAGATTGGGAGCAGGGAAAGACTCCAATGACAGAAGTTCCTGGGCAGCCAGGTTCTGAAGGAGGAAGATGGGGGCAAGGACAGCTCGCTGACTGGAGGGAAGGTGGTTATGACTGGCTGTCGGCCGCAGTCTGGCCAGCCCCAGGCCTGAGAGAATCCAAGAAGGGAAAGAAAATAGAGACAGAAGGACGAGAACAGTGGAGGTCAGTAAATTGACCTCCAGGTGGCAAAAAACAAACAACCAAAAAACCAACCATCACAGCAAAGACTGGGGAGGAGAGAGAGGATCCTGTGGGAAGAGCCAGAGAAAAAATACCAGGAGGACACTTCCTCCTCCACATCCCCCCCTTCAGATGGGGGCATGGGGTGGGCAAGGGGGGTTCATCCTCTCCCCTCACTAAGACTGTGTAGTTCAAGTTGGTCTGGAGAACACCTTTCATTGTGGTGTCTTCACTGTGATTGCAGGTTGGGTCTTTTCTGCTGGCCTCCCCCTCACATTTCACTTTGGCCTCAAGTCTTCATTTTTTCAGGCAAAGAAAATGTGGCTCTGTGGACAGAGCTGACCAAGGAGGGGGCAAAGGCCTGACTGCCAGTTGTGATATATATATCTTCATATTATTATATTAGTTTATTTATATTTATTAATTTAATTCATTATAGTAACATAATAGTACATAAATATGTGTAATATAAATAAAATGTTAAATACGATATACCATTATTTTATAACATTTATATGTCAATAATACATGTCAATATTAATCATACATAGGCGGACTTAGTGACGTCCCTCACAAGAAGACTTGTGAAGACTATAGAAATGAGAAGAATCAAAGACTTTGAAGCTTTTTGAGAAAGCTCGATGCCCATGATGTAAATGGAGAGGCTCCTGGCCAGACCTGCCCACACGGCTCCTCTTGGCCCCTGTTACTTAGTCAAGAGTGAATCAGGGCACCCAAGTGTCAGGGCAAAGCAGCAGCCCAGAGGCCAGGGCCCAGCCTCCCTAGTCAACTCCCTTCCTTCTCTCCCCACATCACAGTGTCCCCAGCCCACCCATACATCACTTCCTCACTTATGCTAGTGGGAACAAATGTTATAACTTCTCCTAAAGAATGAAGTGTACATGTTGCAGAATTGACACCTGCCACATAGTGACACACATCTTATAACTGCAGAGAGGGGAGAGGGAGAGAGAGAGAGAGAGAGAGAGAGAGAGAGAGAGAGAAATAGATATACTAGGCTGAGTTAAAAATTATCCATACTCCAGTTATATTAAAACTTCTGTTAGCCGCACTGTCTTATCAGCACTTTCCATTCAAGGCTACTGTCTCCCCAGTCACTGCTGTGCAGGTGTGAATGTGTTACATCAGTTCATTTGAAACTGTGGTGCGAGCAAAAATGGATGCCCCACTTGTGATTTGCACAAAAGAAGAGCAGCGTGCAGTGATTCATTTTTTGTGTCAGGGTGTACATGTCCGTACGCTCTTGCCCACAGTGTCAACACTCTGCAAAAACTTTGTTTTGAGATGTTAAAGCATCCTTCCTATAGTCTTCATCTTGCTCCATTGGACTTTCACCTGTTTGATCCCCTGAAAGCAGCCCTACAAGGACAAAGATCCACTTCTAATGAAGAAGTGAAAAGAGCGGTACATTCATGGCTCGCAGCTTGGCCTAAAGCATTTTTTCATGAGGGAATATGAAAGCTTGTTGACAGATGGACAAAGTGTATTGAAAAGCAAGGAGACTGTGTCAAAAAATGTCTTTTCTAAGAGTTAATTAAAATAAACTCTACAGCCAGAGTACAGATAAATTTGACTCACCCTCGTATATGCCCCAGGTTTAGACTATAGTATAAAATTTATGAAAGTAGTAAGTGATGTTAAAACTGTTTAGCTGTTAGCTTTTAGTTTTACCAAAGCCTGCACTAAACAATTTATCAGTCATCTAAGTGCGGAAGACTGTAAATCATAAAATAGGATTTTAATTTTGAAATACTATAGTTTTCTACCTACATTACCAAAATATACATTTGAGGCCAATGTTCAAGTCCTCCAATGTCTTCTGAACCAAAGCAGACATTTATTTTATCTTCACAGACACCATCAGAATGTTTCCTGGAGCTTAGAGAGGAGTTTCCTGGAAGACAGTCTGCCCTTCCCCTGTTGCCAGAAGTAAGAGTGTTGATGTATGGATATTAGGTTTGACAGAGTCTAGTGAACTGGTCCAGCTTCTACAGATGCAGAGAGTTTGTCACCACAGTTTGTCTAGGTTCAGCCTCCACTAGAATGTGCCCTAAATCCCAAGCCACTGAGCAGGCCAAGCCCCCGCTGTCCCTCTGCCCCCTCTCCTTCCACCCATCAGGATCATGGGCCCACAAGATCCAGAATGGACTGGAATCTTTCAGCCACTCCTCCCCTCAATCCTTCCACACTAACAGGCATGAATAAATCATGCTCCTTGCCCTGGTTCCAGAAGGAGGGAGGTTCAGCAACAGTCCCAGAAGGGGCACAGAGGAGGGGCCCTCCCACTCACAGAGGACCGTGGACTCCTCATGTAGGGTTGGGTAGATCGCGGTGGCTGGAGGAGCCTCAGCCTCTGACCCGTATGGGAGTTCGTCTGCTGAACAGACTCAGAAACTGTGTGTGGGCTGTGGGACCTGAGGAACAGGGGAGACTTGGATGGGCTTGGGGTAGGGGTAGGGTTTCCCATGTTCCAAAGCACAGGCTGTGGTGTTTCTGGGCTGGAAATGTTGACATCTCAGCACCAGCACCACTCCCCCCGCCATCCCCAACAATGGAAGGTGTTGGTTGGAGGTGTCATGAGATTAGAGTTTCTTAGGGAGATGAGAGGAGATTCTGGGAGGATGTGAAACCCCTCTGAGAGCCTTGGACCACACTCCCAGCCTTCTGGCCCCAGCGGTGGGAGGTAGCAGTTCATATTCAGGGCTGTCCCAGGCCAGGGCAGCCGATGTCCCTGGGCCTGGACCGTGAGGAGCACAGGTGGGTGACGCTAGTGATGAGCAGTGTCTGGAGCAGGGGACACACAAGGGCTCCCAAGCAGCCAGAACACAGGCTATGAATCAGCAATTCGGTCATGAAGTGGGGGAGGTGGACGTCATGCTGGGGGTCTCCCCGCTGCTCCCCCAGTGCGCTCTGTGTCCCAAGCTTGGGCCTGAGCATGTAATAGGGAAGAACCTTTTGTATTCTATTACCAGTTAATCACTAAAGGTACCCTGCCTCCCAGGTAATGAGCATTAAGCTAAAATCCCTTTGTTTAGCTCACAGGAAACCTCCTGACCAGGCCCGCCTGTGAAAGAGTGCAGGGAGGAAGAAATGAACACACCCCCTCTGGAGGCTGATTGGAACCAGGAAGTGTTTGACTTTACTCCCTCCCCTTTTAGTACAAAAGAAGCCTGAATTCTAACTCAGGCAAGATGGTTCCTTGGGACATGAGTCCACCATCTTCTTGGTTTGCCGGGTTTCTGAATAAAGTCACGATTCCTTGCCCCAACAACTCGTCTTTCAATTTCTTGACCTGTCGTGAGGCAAGAAGTATGAGCTTGGACTCAGTTACAGAAGGGCTGACACTCTTACTCTCTTTTGGGACGATTCCCATCATTCATTCATTCATTCATTCATCATGTATTTGAGTCTTGCTCAGAGCCAGGCCCTGCCTAACCGATAATTCACCTGTGGAGGCCCAGCTCAGGCATCGCCTGCTCCATGAAGCCCCTTTTTTTCCTTTTAATTAATTAATTTATTTATTAGCTGTGTTGGGTCTTCGCTGCTGCACAGGCTTTCTCTAGTTGCGGTGAGCAGGGGCTACTCTTCCTTGCAGTGCAAGAGCTTCTCAGTGTGGTGGATTCTTTTCTTGAGGAGCATGGGCTCTAGGTGAGTGGGCTTCAGTAGTTGCAGCACGCAGACTCAATAGTTGTGGCTTGTGGGCTCTAGAGCACAAGCTCAGTAGTTGTGGCACACACTCTTAGTTGCTCCACAGCATGTGGGATCTTCCTGGACCAGGGATCGAACCTGTGTCGCCTGCATTGGCAGGCTGATTCTTAGCCACTGCACCACCAGGGAAGCCTCCACGAAGCCCTTCTTGATCTCCACCTCTGCCCACACCATTTCCTGGCCTCACCTAGGACCCCTCAATTCCTTGATCACACTTTGATGACCTCCAGCCTGTGAGCCTTGTGAGGACAGTTGGACAGATGCAGTATGGGGCAGAAAAAGTGGTGACGATAGAGCTAAATAATTGAATCAATGACCAGATTAAACATGAAACATGTTTAGGTCAAGTTCACCTTCTTCTCCCTCCTTTCTCTGTCCTTCTAGGGCCAGGGTTTCAGGGGGACCTTTACCAGGAGCCCACGGGACCTTCTCTGACCCTCACCTCATCTAGAACAGTAACAGTCTGGATGGTTTTTATTTTCAACTTTATTTCTTTTTACACTTTGAAGTCATTTCATGACTGTACCACTCCACGTTGAGGAACTTAATGATCACTGCTGTTGTGAAGAAAGCACAATATGGGAGCAGGATATTGAGGAGGAGAAGGCTTGGGGGAATGGGAGGCGAGGAAACAGAAACAGAAGCAGGCAGAGTCCACCGCCATCCTTACCACCTCACACCATCTACCTTTGTACTTAAGCAATCGGATTGTAATTATCTGGGGGTCAATGTGACTCTTTGGTAGATGTTCTGTCATTTGGAAAGAGCTGTAGAGACTACCAGACCTAAGTTCTATGGTCCCTGTGTTATCTAGGACAAGCCTTTGTGCCTTTGGAGGGTCAGTTCCTAACTGGCAGTGCTGCTGTGCTAGAAGGTCTTCCAGAGTTGGGCATGGGCTGGGTGGCTGGCCATGGTTGCTGTAAGATGCTGCAACTCTTGCTGTGCCCTGAGATCCCTGCCTGAAGCATAGCCGGGTTAATGGAATGCCTGGACAAAGCTTGGCATGACTGGGTAAGAGAGAGCAGGCAGTTGTGGGGCGGGAGAAATACAGAGAAACTTGGTTTTACTCTGGCCACTTCCAACTGATCCTGGCCTGATGCCACTTGTCACACACCCTGACTGTGCACAGTCTCCTGGGAACTCAGAAGACCCCTCCTGAGAGCTGGTAGGTAGAGCACTGGAGGATGTGGCTGGAGCAGCACCCCCATGTGAGGCTGGGGTCCGGAGGTCTGAAGAGGGCTGGGCAAGTGAAACTCAGCATGCAGGGTTTGCAGTGTGGGCTACTGGGGTGTCTGGCTGCAGCTGCTGACATCCATGGTCATACCTACCACCCTGAGCCCATCTCACCATTTCTGATCTCAGCAGTTCAGCAGGGCCGGGTCTGGTGAGCACTTGGCTGAGAGCCCAGGGAGCACAATGCGGGAGGCTTCCTGCCTCTCTTGTGTTTGCTTTCCTGTGTGTGTGTCTCTCTCTCCTTTTGCCACCCACTGCCCCCTCCCCACTGGAGCTCTCTTCTTTGGCCACCATTGGGGGTGCTCATGTGTGGAGTCTTGGTCAGGTGGGTAGCATGGAGGGTTCTGAGGAGGGGCAGCATGGCTCAGCTGGTATCCTCTGTGCTTGCTAGTGGCTCAGGGTTGGTGAGGTGAGTTGGGGCCCTGCAGGAAGGCAGTACTGAATGATGTGGACTGTATGCATATCATTGGGATAATGGTAACTTTTACATTCTGCATATCGTCCATAATTTAAAAGAAGAACTTGGTAGCGTGTGTGTGTGTGTGTGTGTGTGTGTGTGTGTATCATAGTGCCCTAGAAAGGAAAATTCTTAAGTCAAACAGAGGAATGAATCACGTGCTAAAACATGGACGAGACTCACAGACGACACCTAGTGTAGGAAGCCAGACATAAATGGCTGCAGTTGTACAAATCCATTTACTTGAAATACACAGAACAGGCAAATCCTTAGAGACCAAAATCCCATAGGCAATTGACGAAAGCTGGGGGAAGGTGAAAGGGGAAGTGGCTGTTTCATGGGTAGTGGGTTTCTTTGTGAGATGATGAAATGTTCTGATTCAGATAGTGGTGATAGTTGCACAACTTTATAAAAAGACTATAAAGCACTGAACTGTACAATTTTTGCACAGGGGAATTTTATGATATGTGAATTAGATTTCAACTTTAAAAGTTGTGATTGATAATGAATGCTGATTTTAAAGAAGTAACACGGGAAATGTATTGTATTGAGTTTTATTTGGTTTCCACTCTACTAACCTCTCTAGACGTAAGCAAAAATCATCCCAAGGAAAACGAGTACTATTTAATGGCGCTTGCTGTGTATAGCTAAGGAGTCAATCACTGCCCCTGGTGTTTGGGAGAGACTCAGGGCATATGTAGAAGTCGGAACGTTTTCTGATAGCAAAAAAGGAAGGTACGTTGTGATCAGAGATAATGCAGGAAAGCTTGGGGAGGACTGGATAGAAGATGAACCTCCTGTCTGATTGCGGAACATATTTGGTTTTCCCCCAGTTGGTTCTAAATAGGAAGGATGATTAAAAATAAGGAAGCTGGACTTCCCTGGTGGCACAGTGCTTAAGAATCTACCTGCCAATGCAGGGGACACAGGTCCAAGCTCTGGCCCAGGAAGATCCCACAAGCCACAGAGCAACGAAGCCTGTGCACCACAACTACTGAGTTTGTGCTCTAGAGCCCACAAGCCACAACAATTGAGCCTGTGTGCCACAGCTACTGAAGCCCAAGCGCCTACAGCCTGTGGTCTGCAACAAGAAGAGCCACTGCACTGAGAAGCCCGAGCACCTCAGCGAAGAGTAGCCCCTGCTCACCACAACTAGAGAAAGCTGGTGTGCAGCAATGACAACCCAATGCAGCCAAAAATAAATAAGAAATTAATTAATTAAAAAAATAGAGATGTCAGGCAGTGATTAAATTCAGACTATTGGGGTCTTTTCCTGCAGCTGTTGTGGTCGGGCTTTCTAGGCTTGTTGCTGCAGGTTGTGGGTCAGGACTTCACAGATTGGACTAAGAAGTTCCTTGGCCCCAGCTGGATTTAGAAAATTCTGTATAGTGAAAACATTCTTTCTTAGTCTTCAATCAGATACTCTTGTAAATGGAGAAATACTACTCAGAGTTTTTAATGAGTTACAACAACTAAAATTAACTGTAAAAAACACAAAGACAATAATTACTGTTCGCCATGTGCCTACCTATCTAGCCATCTTGTAAATCTTCCAGGAGGCTATAAAAGCAGCTGCCTTTAAAAAGATCCTGGTGTCAGAAGCCAGAACTGAGAGTTTTCCCAGACACAAAGATGAGCGACACCTCCTGCCTCTCTATCCCCATCCACCATGGGCCCTGGAAGGGCAGTAGCATCTTTCCAAACCAGGGGCCCCCAGCAACACACATGAACCCCAATTATCCCAGACAAGTGTGGCAGCCACTTTTGTATTTTTATACCAACTGTAAAATGTCTGAAAACAAATTGTAGAATTATATTTAAAATATATTGGGGCCTTCCCTGGCAGTCCAGTGGTTAAGACTATGCACTTCCAATGCAGGGAGCACCGGTTCGATCCCTGGTCGGGGAACTAAGATCCTGCATGCTGCGCAGTGT
Source organism: Hippopotamus amphibius kiboko (assembly GCF_030028045.1). Classification (NCBI taxonomy): domain Eukaryota; kingdom Metazoa; phylum Chordata; class Mammalia; order Artiodactyla; family Hippopotamidae; genus Hippopotamus; species Hippopotamus amphibius. The sequence goes on along the minus strand of NC_080200.1, from coordinate 35,454,140 downwards.
GGCCAAAAAATAAAAGTAAAAATAAAGTAAATTGTACATCTTGAAATTCCAAATCAATATTTGAGAGAAGAATACGCTCTATGTTTCTTAAATAAACAAACATATTTTCATTTATTTTTCAAATAGTCAGAAGATAGTTGCTACTTCCAGAATTTGGGGAAAAGTGGTATATTTTTTATTCTATACTTTTGTAAATTAAAGTTAGTTTCTGTAACATATAAACACAGGTGATATTTTCAGAAGCCAGGCCTGTTCAGAGAAAATGTAACTTCTTCCCAGTATAGCTTGGCCAGGACTAATGGGCATGGCCATTCCTAGAAGCTAGGAGGCTAGGGCTGGAGTCTAATTATGTGACAAGTGGGAAGAAGCGAGAAGTTTGGTGAATAAGACTTTTGACTTTCACACTCTGTGTACAAATGCTGATTTTAAAACAACTTGCTTGCTTGCCCACATTTCATCTAATGACAAAAGTGACTCAAAATCTGTCTCAACTAATTTACCCTTGGGGAAAGGACTTGTGGGAAAAGGGCAAGCGTGTCAGTCAATGCTCTCTGAAAGGGAGATTCACATTGATTCTCAAGGGTAGAGATTAAAGCTGAACATGTCTAAGACTGAAGTTATCTAAAATATTTTTAAAATATGATTAATATATTTTAAAATATCTAAATATGAGTTGATATTTGTGCCATCCTTCAGTCACTACAACAGACACTCACAGATCCAAAACATTTTATACTGTTATTCTTCAGCCTACAGACAGGACAGCAGGGAACTCAATCTTTCAAGTGTTTGCAGCACATTACACTGTCCTGTAGCTTATGTGTGATCAGCTAAATGGACACACAGATTGTATTTTCTAGTATCGAATAAATTAGTCCTTCCAAAATGGAAAAGTGATAGAAAAAGATTTCTGCTAGGAAACATTGAATGAAGTTAACTCAGTCACCAGGTGGACAAAAAATTGGCCACAGTGAAGTTCAAAGTGATAGTAGGAACTCTTCTTCCACCATGTCCTGGCTGTTAAAGCAATAACCATCTAATCAGATGTGATAAAAAGCTAGTTTACAAATCAAAATCTTAAAGAAAATTATTTGATGTTTGAAAGTATTGATTTCCTTGCACTACATTTGTATAGCAAATAGTTATGCTTTGCTTAACTTAAAGATGACTAAATATATATTTACATATTTTAAAAACTGAAGTAAAATGCACATATAAAATTTAGCATCTTAACCATTGTAAGTGGACATTTCAGTAATGATCTGTACATTCACATGGTTGTGCAGCCAACACCAGGACTCTTCTTGTAAAACTCAAACTCTGTACCCATTAAACCACTCCCCATTCTCCCTACTCCCAGCCTGTCTCAACTATTATTCCACTTTCTGTCTCTACGAATTTGACTACTTTGCATAATTAAGTACTCTAGGTACCTCATATAAGAGGAATTGTAAGTGTTTGTCCTTTTGTGTCTGGCTTATTTCAGTGAGCATAACGTCCTCAAGGTTCATCCATGTTGTACAATGTGTCACAATTCCCTTCCTTTTTAAGTATGAATAATATTCCAGGGTACATATACACTAAATTTTGTTTATCCAATCATTCACTAACGGGTATTTGTGATCCTTCCACTTTTGGCTATTAATAGTGCGGTTATGAACCTTGGTGTACAAATATCTGTTAAAGCCCCTGCTTTAAATTCTTTTGAATATATACCAGCAATATATTCCAGAAGTGGAATTCCTGGATCATGTGGTAATTCTATTTCCAATTCTTTAAGGAATGGCCATGCTGTTTTTCACAGTAGCTGTACCATATTACATTGTCAGCAACACTGCATAAAGGTTCCATCCTTACCTACCTCCTTACCGAGACATCTTATTTCTGTCTTTTGATAATAGACATCCTAATGGATCTGAAGTGGCATCTCATTGTGGTTTTTATTTTCACTCAGCATCTTTTCATGTGCTTGTTGGCCATTTGTATATCTTCTTTAGAGAAATGCCTACTCAATTAAGTCCTTTGCCATTTTTGTGGATATTATAATTTTTTAATTGCAGTGAGAACATTTAACATAAAATATACACTCAACAAATTTTCAAGTGTGGAATGTAGTGTTGTTAGCTATAGGCAAGGTATCATACAGCACATCTCTAGAAAGCGTTCATCTTGCAGAAATGAAACCTCATGCCTTGTGAATAGCAACTTCCCATGTTCCTCTCCTCCCAGTCCCTGGCAACCACTATTCTTCTCTGTACTTCTACGAGTTTGACTCTTTTATTCATCATAAAAGTGACATCATGGAGAGAAAAAGATGGCGGCAAAGTAGAGGGACGTGGAATGCATCCCTCTCCACAGATGCATTGGGAATGCACTGAAGGATGCAATAATTCCCACAGAGAACCAGCTGAACACCAGCAGACAACCTCGGACACCAGAGGGGGCTGCGGGGAGCCCGACATAACCTGTAGGGAGGCATCTACGACAGCTTAAAGAGGGTGAAGCGGCGGAGCTGTGGCAGATGGGAGGGAATGAGAAACACACGGAGGGTCCGCACCGCAGCTCAGCGTTCCCGGATCCAGACGTCGATTCACAGCTGAACAGAGGGTCCGGGAGTGGGAGCATGGGAACCTGAGAGCTGGTTCAGCGTGAGAAAAATTGTTGCTGGTAAGGTGACAGACCGAGAGGACAGGAGGGAAGAGGTCCGTGGCGAGGAGTGCCTGCCCCTGAGAGCTGCCCAGCCATGATGGCGGCTGGATGCTGCAGGCTCACGGGCGGAGGGAAGGAGCCGCGGGCATAGCCTCTCTCTCTCTTTCGGTGCCTCTGCAACAGGCAGTGGAGAGACACCCTGTGGGCCACCTAAGGCGCTCAGGGATAACAAGTACCCTCAGGCACTCGGGCGGGGCCAGATTAAAAGCCCTTGGAACACCTGAAGCAGGGAGGCTGCCAAGAAAATAAAAAGCCCCGAGAGAGGCCCAACTCTGAGACTTTCTGTTTAGACCTGAGCCACCGGCGTCCCTCTAAAACAGGCACCTCCAAGCCCAACTGAAACAACAGTGCACCACTGCTCACTCACTCCCAGGGAAAGGAGCCACTATTGTACCCTCTCCCTCCCCACACACCAATGCTTACAGATGAACAATAAAGAAAGCTCTGCTGGCCACAGAATAATGCAAAAAAACTCAAGGTGAGTAGAAGGACACTTACAGCTGAGACTCTAAGGAAACAGAAATATTAGTATCGATCCTATTGAACTGGTCCATTCTGGGATCAGTTCTGGATTTTTTTTTTCCTTTATTAATTAAGATCTTAGTCCTAAGGGATCTACAAGTTTTATAACATAATTTTTTAATGCTATTTTTTTTTCTATTTTTATTTTTTTGCCTTTTTATATACTTCTATTTCTAGCTAACTTTTTGGTAGTATGGACAATATATCTCTCATACTTTCCTTTCATCCCTATCTTTTATACATTCGTATTCCTTTTTTTTATTTGCATATTTCCAATCACACTACGCTCTTCTGTTCCCCTTTCTTCCATCCATTTTTAGTTTATTTTATCTTAACATACTTATAAGCAACACTATCAATCTGCTCAGACTCCTTGCTATATTCTCCAGATGACGTACCACCTTGGTATTTAATATTAGGTTTTTTGTCTTTGTCTTAGTTCTTAGTACAATTGTCTAATTTCATTCTGAGAATTGCCGTTCTGTCTGGTGGTACTCTAGCTCTTTTCTATATTTGATCCTAGCTTACAAAATCTCCCTGGATTAGTGTTTGTATGTGTAAGGTGTTATTTGTTTGATTGTTTGCTTTTGCTTTTGTCTCTGATTTGTTCTGTTTCAGTTGTCAATTTCTGTTGGGTTTCTCTTTGACTATCTGACAGCATACTGGGGTTCTGTCAGGTCTTTCCAGAGCCTTATGTCCTAATGGATTCAGTAATTGTGTGTCTTATATATGTATGTGTTTCCTAGACTTCGTATTTGTTTAACCCAACACTTGGACATTAGCCTGAGGCTTGGGCAGTCTTCTATAAATACCTCTATCGCCAGGACAAGCAACCCCAAAAGTTTGGACAACCATGAGGAAACAAAGAAACACCATGCAGGCAAAGGAGCAGGAAAAAAAACCCCACAAGACCAAGTAAATGAGAAGCAAATAGGAAAAATGCCTGAAAAAGAATTCAGAGTAATGATAGTAAAAATGATACAAAATCTTGATAACAAAATAGAGAAAGTACAAGAAACAGTTCATAAGAACTCAGAAAAACAAACAGCAATGGATAACAAAATAACTGAAATTAAAAATACTCTAGATGCTATAACCAGCAGAATGCTGAGGCAGAAGAATGAATAAGTGAGTTGGAAGATAGAAAGGGGGAAATAAATGCCACAGAGCAGGAAAAAGAAAAAAGAATAAAAAGAATAGAAGACAGTCTCAGAGACCTCAGCGATAACATTAAGCGTACCAACATTCGAATTATAGGCATCCCAGAAGAGGAAGAAAAAAAGAAAGGGTCCGAGAAAATATTTGAAGAGGTTATAGTGGAAAACTTCCCCAACATGGGAAAGGAAATAATTAACCAAGTCCGAGAAGCACAGAGAGTCCCATACAGAATAAACCCAAGGAGAAATACACCAAGGCACATATTAAGCAAACTAATGACAATTAAACACCAAGAAAAAATATTAAAAGCAGCAAGAGAAAAGCAACAAACAACATATAAGGGAAAACCCATAAGGATAATAGCTGACCTTTCTACAGAAACTCTGCAGGCCAGAGGGAATTGCAGGATATACTGAAAGTCCTGAAAGAGAGAAACCTACAGCCAAGAATACTCTACCCAGCAAGAATCTCATTCAGATTTGAGGGAGAAATCAAAAGCTTTCCAGACAAGCAAAAGTTAAGAGAATTCAGCACCACCACACCAGCCTTACAACAAGTGCTAAAGGAACTTCTCTAAGTAGGACACACAAGAAAAGGAAAACACCTACAAATACAAACCCAAAACAATTTAGAAAATGGTAATTGGAACACACATGTCAATAATCACCTTAAATGTAAATGGATTCAATGCTCCAACCAAAAGACACAGACTGGCTGAATGGATACAAAAACAAGACCCTTCAATATGCTGCCTACAAGAAACTCACTTCAGACCAACGGATACATATAGACTGAAAGGAAAGGGATAGAAAAAGATATTCCATGCAAATGGAAGTCACAAGAAAGCTGGAGTAGCAATACTCATATCAGACAAATTAGACTTTCAAGTAAAGACGATTAAAAGAGACAAGGAAGGACACTACCTAATGATCAAGGGATCCATTCAAGAAGAACATATCACAATGGTAACTATCTATGCCCCCAACATAGGAGCACCTCAATACATAAGGCAAATGCTAACAGCCATAAAAGGGGACATCGACAGGAACACAATAATAGTGGGAGACTTGAACACCCCACTTACATCCATGGACAGATCATGCAAACAGAAAATCAATAAAGACACACAAGCTTTAAATGACACATTAGACCATCTCCACTTAATTGATATTTATAGGACATTCCATCCAAAGACGACAGAATACACGTTCTTCTCAAGTGCACACGGAACATTTTCCAGGATAGATCACATCTTGGGTCACAGATCAAACCTTGGCAAGTTCAAGAAAATTGAAATCATATCAAGCATCTTCTCTGACCACAATGCCATGAGACTGGATATCAATTACAGGAAAAAAACTGCAAACACATGGAGGCTAAACAAGTCACTATTAAACAACCAAGAAATCATGAAAGAAATCAAAGAGGAAATCAAAAAATATCTAGAAACAAATGACAACGAAAACACAACAACCCAAAACCTATGGGACGCAGCAAAAGCAGTTCTAAGAGGGAAGTTTATAGCAATACAGTCCTACCTTAAGAAACAAGAAAATGATCGAATAAACAACCTAACCTTACACCTCAAATAAATAGCAAAAGAAGAACAAAGAAACCCCAAAGTGAGCAGAAGGAAAGAAATCATAAAGATCAGAGCAGAAATAAATGAAAAAGAAAGGAAGCAAGCAGTAACAAAAATAAATAAAACTAAAAGCTGGTTCTTTGAGAAGATTAACAAAATTGATAAACCATTAGCCAGACTCATCAAGAAAAAAAAGGGAGAAGACGCAAATCAACAGACTTAGAAATGAAAAAGGAGAAGTAACAACGGACACCTCAGAAATACAAAACATCATAAGAGACTACCACAAGCAGCTATATGCCAATAAAGTGGATAACCTGGAAGAAATGGATACATTCTTAGAAAAATACAACCTTCTGAGACTGAACCAGGAAGAAATAGAAACTATGAACAGAGCAATCACAAGTACGGAAATTGAGGCAGTGATTAAAAATCTCCCAACACACAAAAGCCCAGGACTAGATGGATTCATGGGTGAATTCTATCAAACATTTAGAGAAGAGCTAACACCTATCCTTCTCAAACTCTTCCAAAATATTGCAGAAGGCGGAACACTCCCAAACTCATTCTATGAGGCCACCATCACCCTGATACCAAAACCAGGCAAAGATGTCACAAAAAAAGAAAACTACAGACCAATATCACTGATGAATATAGATGCAAAAATCCTCAACAAAATACAAATAACAGAATCCAACAGCACATTAAAAAAATCATACACCATGATCAAGTGGGGTTTATCCCTGGGATGCAAGGATTCTTCAATATACGCAAATCAAACAAAGGAATACATCATATCAACAAATTGAAGGATAAAAACCATATGCTCATTTCAATAGATGCAGAAAAAGCTTTTGACAAAGTTCAACATCCATTTATGATAAAAGCTCTCCAGAAAATGGGCATAGAAGGAAATTACCGCAGCATAATAAAAGCCATATATGAGAAACCAAAAGCCAACATTGTTCTCAATGGGGAAAAACTGAAAGAATTCTCTCTAAGAACAGGAACAAGACAAGGGTGTCCACTCTCACCACTATTATTCAACATAGTTTTGGAAGTTTTAGCCACAGCAATCAGAGAAGAAAAAGAAATCAAAGGAATCCAAATTGGAAAAGAAGTAAAATGGTCACTCTTTGCAGATGACATGATATTATATAGAGAAAACCCGAAAGACTCTACCAGAAAACTGCTAGCACTAATTGATGAGTTTAGTAAAGTAGCAGGATACAAAATTAATGCACAGAAATCTCTTGCATTCCTATGCACTAACAACGGAACAGCAGAAAGAGAAATTAAGGAAACTCTCCCATTCACCATTGCAACAAAAAGAAGAAAATACCTAGGAATAAACCTGCCTAAGGAGACAAAAAATCTGTATGCAGAAAACTTTAAGACCTTGATGAAAGAAATCAAAGATGACACAAACAGATGGAGGGACATACCATGTTCCTGGATTGGAAGAATCAACATCATGAATATGGCTGTACTACCCAAAGCAATTTCCAGATTCAATGCAATCCCGATCAAATTACTGATGGCATTTTTCACAGAACTAGAGCAAGAAATCTTACGATTTGTATGGAAATGCAAAAGACCCTGATTATCCAAAGCCATCTTGAGAAGGAAAAATGGAGTTGGTGGAATCAGGCTTCCTGACGTCAAACTATACTACAAGGCCATAGTGATCAAGACAGTATGGTACTGGCATAAAAATAGAAAGGAAGACCAATGGACTAGAATAGAGAACTCAGAAGTCAGCCCAAACACATATGGGCACCTTATCTTTGACAAAGGAGCCAGGAATATACAATGGAAAAAAGACAGCCTCTTCAATAAGTGGTGCTGGGAAAATTGGACAGCAAGATGGAAAAGAATGAAATTAGAACACTTCCTAACACCATACACAAAAATAAACTCCAAATGGATGAAACACCTACATGTAAGGCCAGACACTATAAAACTCCTAGAGGAAAACATAGGCAGAACACTCTATGACATACCTCAAAGCAAGATCCTTTTGGACCCACCTCCTAGAATCATGGAAATAAAATCAAGAATAAACACATGGGGCCTCATGAAACTTAAAAGCTTTTGCACAGCCAAAGAAACCATAAACAAGACTAGAAGGCAACCCTCAGAATGGGAAAAAATAGTTGCCTATGAAACAACGGACAAAGGATTAACCTCCAAAATTTACAAGCAGCTCCTGCAGCTTCATACCAAAAAAGCAAATAACCCAATCCACAAATGGGTGGAAGACCTAAATAGACATTTCTCCAAAGAAGACATCCAGATGGCCAACACACACATGAAAAGATGCTCAACATCACTCATCATCAGAGATATGCAAGTCAAAGCCACAATGAGGTATCACCTCACACCAATCAGAATGGCCATCATCACAAAATCTGGAAACAACAAATGTTGGAGAGGGGGTGGAGAAAAGGGAAGTCTCCTGCACTGTTGGTGGGAATGTAAGTTGGTACAGCCACTATGGAAAACAATTTGGAGGTTCCTTAAAAAACCACAAATAGAACTACCATATGATCCAGTAATCCCATTACTGGGCATATACCCAAAGAAAACCATAATCCCAAAAGAAACATGTACCATAATGTTTATTGCAGCACTATTTACAATAGCCAGGACATGGAAGCAACCGAAATGCCCATCAACAAATGAATGGATACGGAAGATGTGGCATATATATACAATGGAATGTTACTCAGCTATAAAAAGGGATGAAATGGAGCTATATGTCATGAGGTGGATAGACCTAGAGTCTGTCATACAGAGTGAAGTACATCAGAAAGAGAAAGACAAATATTGTATGCTAACCCACATATACGGAATCTAAAAATGGTACTGATGAGCTCAGTGACAAGAACAAGGATGCAGATGCAGAGAATGGACTGGAGAACTCGAGGTTTGGGAGGGGGGAGGGGGTGAAGGGGAAGCTGAGATGAAGTGAGGGAGTAGCACAGACATATATATAGTACCAACTGTAAAATAGATAGCCAGTGGGAAGTTGTTGTATAACAAAGGGAGTCCAACTCGAGGATGGAAGATGCCTTAGAGGACTGGGATGGGGAGGATGGGGGGGACTCGAGGGATGATGGGGGGGAGTTGAGGGAGGGAGGGAGTATGGGAATATGTGTATAAAAACAGATGATTGAACTTGGTGTACCCCCCCCACCCAAAAAAGTGCAAGTTTAGTAAGACTGGAGAGTATGAGAAGTTAAATAGACAAGACGAGACACCTGGGAAGGCCTTAATACCTGCACTTGATCAGAGAGCTCAGGCAAAGGTTTAACCGAGTCCCACTTTCTGACTCTACAAGGCAATTGGATTTTGTTTTTCAAATTAAGCTTTTCAGTGTATTGGTTTAGCAGAAAACTTATCAGTTCTAAACCCATCTTTCCAGCAATAATCAAGTTAGAACAGACACGAGATAGCCTGTGCCCTGAATTATTTAATTAGAATTTGCAGGTATCAGCAGGGAAAGAGCACAGCATGTTTCAAAACAAGCTATGTATTTAAGAGAGAGAGAGGGGTGTGCACAGTGTGGTGGGAAAGAACAAGACCACATCCATGGAAGGTATCGGCTCCAAAGTCATGGAGTTGGGAGCGTGCATCCTCACACATTAGATTTTCAGAGAAGCACCTGGAGAGGAGTGTGGATTGTAGCTGAGCTTGGCTGTGCTCCCTGTGGAAGGGAGAGCTGCAAATATCAGAGGCCTGGTTTTTGGAGTAGCCTGACCCAAGGGGACTATACAGAAAACTCCCTTCAAAGACTCCTGTACTGGTTAGGGTTCAGTTGTTATAACAAAAGCCCTACACAATTCAGGCAAGTAGAAATTGCATTTCTTTCATGATTTGATCTGGAGGCACACAGCCCAGGGCTGGTCTGACAGGAGGATTCCAGGAAGCTTCTCTGTCATCCTTGATGCTCTGTTATCGTAGGGGAGTTAGCCTCCTCCGGGGTGGACGTGGGACAAGATGGAGCTCCAGCTCCAGCGTTCACATTGTTGGACTACAAATAGGAGTGAGTTTCTCCATTGATATGGAGGGAATGAACTACAGTGGGGGAAATTGTTACAATGTAAATAGAAGTGATTTTTGTTTTTCCTCTTGAGAGCAAGGAAAACACAATATCAAACAGGCTAGAGGAGGAAGATAACCTGGCCTGAAAGAGTTAATCATTCCTTGTTTTACTTTAGCTGTCACTGATCTGTAGTAGCCAAATTTCTACTTCACAAGGTTAGCTCTCTGATACACTACAAACTACACAGCTGGCAGCTACCACCCTTAACTCTGTATGAGTTACATTCTGCCTCTCACACCCTAATCCAATTAGACTCAGCACCTGCATTCTGTAAGACTATTGTAACAAATCCTCCCCTGTAGTTGTTGTTGTTGTTGTTGTTGTTGTTCTTATTGTTGTTGTTTTGGCTTGAAGTTCTACTAATTAACCCAAGGCTGAGGTCTCAGGCAAGGTGGGCTGTGACTGTATCTCAAGGACATGATAAGAGTTAACTTCAAGCTTTCTCCTAGGCATATTTTGTTCTCTCAGGGTCAGAATTCTGGGGGTGGGGGTGGGGGAAGTACTTCAACAAGCTAGCTTTTTCTGATTGTACATGTAAAAAGAACCCGTTCTGTAATTTTTTTTAAAGTTTTATTTTAACCAATTTTGTCTGGAGTCTAAAAAATATTGTGGCCATCCAGGTTCAAAATTAAATCGTATTTCTTTTTGTCATAGGATCATAGGTTCTATGTTGACCATAGGTTGACCAGTCATTTAAAAAATTTTTCCTGAGGGGTTCCCAGATGGGGGTGCAAACTTAGAGGAAGCACTTCCCTTTTTTGCTGGAGCAGTTGTTGTTAGCACACTCAAATAAAAACACAAACCTTTACCTTGTCAGCTAGAAGTCACATATACACATAAACCATAAAAGGAAACAGCAAAGAGATGCCTAAAAAGAAAGAAAGAGAAACATATGGCGGAGACGGGCCCAACGTGACTTCCGAGTCCCACTTGATCTGGACCATAGCCCCAGTGAGGCACCTCCCATCAGAACTTGCCTTTGCAGGGAGAATTCTACATCAGGATTACCCTTTGCAGGAAAATCCCCAAATTGGAACCAAAGTTCCCAGGGCGGTCAAAGGTCACAGAGTGCACTCCAGGAGACTCACCCTGGTGCTGATGGGTGAGTTGAGACATCCTTACACAGTCTTTCTTGTCCTCCAATATTTAGTGTTTTCTCAGAGTGGAAGTCCAGACTGAGGTGAGTAAGAGAACAGAAGGTGTCCTCAAGGCAAAAGAAGGCTCTGCAGCTGCTAGGTCAGCCTCTCCCCTGTTCGCTGCAGCTTCAGAGTTCCACAGCCGAGTTAGTTGGCCGGGTGTGATTGGGGCACAACTCTGTGGCAGGGAATCCCTGGTGATCTGGCCTCAGAGATATCCTCCAACCCTCCACTCTTCCGGAGGAGGCTGGCATGGAAAGAGATCCCCGAGCTTCCAATCAACCGAGGGGCCCTTCAGGGCCGCCTGCCCATGAGCAGATCCCAGATGAGCCCCCATTTTGTTGCTGTAATAACAGCTACTCTGTGCACCGAGGCCGAATAGAAATACGGAGACAGAGACTTTAGAGGAAGAGAGCGATGGCTTTATTTTTCTGCCAGGCAGAAGGGAAGACACAGCAGGTTAGTGCCTCAAGAACTGTGTATTCCCCTCCTTGGGGGGTCGGGGAAGATTTTTATACATGGGGCTTGCAGTCTGGGTAAATGATGAATCCAGATGGTGAGGATCTTGCATTCTTTTTCCTTTGCATTATTTCAAAACAGTCATACCTGGCATCAGGCCACCTGGTAATGGGGGTCCAGCAGTCTGTTAATTGTCCGTTTACCTACAGTTTATGGGCTGGAGACCTTCTTTCTGAAATGCAAAAAAACTACAGAGGATGATATGTTGCAATAGTGGTACAGAATGCAGGTGCTAAGTCATAATGGGGTTGGGGAGTGAAAGGCAGGATGTAACTCACAGAGAATTAAGGGTGATAGTTGCCAGCATGTAGTTCGTATAGCATCAGGGAGTTAACTTTGTGAAGTAAAAATCTAGTTACTACAGATCAGTGACAGCTAAAGTAAAACAAAGAATGATTAACTCTTTCAGCCCAGGTTATCTTTCTCTTCTAGCCTGTTCCATGTTCTGTTTCCCTTGCTCTTAAGAGGAAAAAGAACAATCACTTCTATCTGCATTGCAACAACATTCCCAGAGTAGGACGGCAGAGGAAGGAGAAGCAAGGGCCTGCCTCTCCTTGTAGGAAATAATCTAAAGGTTGCACAAATTGCTTTCCTTCCATCCTGGAGGGGGAGCTTAGTCTCAAAAACAACCCAGCTTCACAGGAGGCTGGGAACATCTAGAGTCTCAGGCAGCCACATGCTCAGTTCAAAATCGAGTGTCCAGCTGCTCTAGGAGAGATGTGGGCCAGGCTGTTGGAAGCCAACTGGATGTCTCTGCCACATCCTTTTAATGTTTCCTTCCCCCATCCACCCACTCCCTAGAGTTCATGTTGTAAGAGAGTTTGTCCATCAGACAAATTGCATTAATTCATATTTCAGGAACCAGCTGAAAATCATGGGCCAGTGGGTGGTTTTCATTAGACTTGCTAGGAGCTCACTGGTGGAGCCCCATTACCAACTCTGAGTGTCTCTGGCCAGTGGAGGTGTTGCAGAAATCAGTCTGTCGAGAAACCAAGCACCACACTTGGAGAGTTGGAGAACTCAGGTTTATTAAGCCAGCAGCCCCAGATGAGCTAACACTCCAAGGTTCTGGGCCCCAAACTCAGGGTGAGCTTTACTTTTATAGTGCACATGTTTACAGAGCATGGAAGTTTCCAAACAGAAACTTACGAAAGCAGGTGCAGAACATTCCATTTTTTAGCAAAACATCTTAAAGTTACATTGGATTGTCAGGTCATCCTGTTTTTCTGTTTTTCTGGGAGGCTCAGCAAGCATATTTCACAAAAGCAAAACAAGCATAGAGTTATTTTTAGCTGAGTGTAAGTTTCTAACTTTCCTCTTCAGAGGCAACAGGGCAGGGAAGTGGAAGAACAATAGTAAAGTACTGAGCGGGAGCAACAGGATGGCTGGCAGAGGGTTCAAATCCCCAGAGAGAGGTAAGCACAGGCACACTCCTCTATTCAACCCCCCAGTAGGGAAGAAATATCTACGATTAAGTAAAATCACATCTAAACCAATAGACTTCTTCTCCTCTATTTCCCATTATTCAAAATCTCCATAAACACTTCATTCAGATGTGAAAGTAACATACTTTGTTGCACATGTAAGTAACAAAGTGTCAGAAAAATTGCAAAAGTCAAAGTAGTGAGAGTGTAGTGAGACCAGCACCTTTAGATGCTGCACTTGGAAAAATGTAGATGGTATCACTTTTTTCTGGAGTGTCATTTGGCAATATGCATTAAAAATTGTAAAATGTGCATGCTGTTTGACCTAGTAATTTACTTCTGGGAAGTCATGTGAAGAAAATAATCAGAGATGCTGACAAAGGTTTACAAAATAAATTGAAAGACATTCCATGGTTATAGATTGGAAGAATTAATATTGGCAAAATTTCCACTTTCCCCAAAGCAATGTACAGGGTTAAAGTAATCTGTATTAAAATACAAATGGCATTATTCACCAAAATAGAAAAAAACAATTCTGAAATTTGTATGGAACCACAAAGGACCCTGAATACCTAAAGCAATCCTGAGGAAGAAGACAAAGTAGAAGGCATCTCATTTCCCACTTTCAAACAATATGAGGAAGTTATAGTAATCAAAACACTAGGGAACTGGCATAAAATTAGACACATAGACCAATGGAACAGAATTGATAGCTCAGAAATAAACCCTTGCATATATGGTTAACTAATATACGACAACAGGGCCAAGAATAGTCAGTGGAGGAAAGGATAGTCTCTTCAATAAATGGTGTTGGAAAAACTGACAGCCACATGCAAAAGTAGAAAGCTCAGACCCTATCTTATACTACTCACAGAAATCAACTCAGAGTGGATTAAAGACAAATTTAAGATCTGAAGCCATAAAACTCTTACAAGAAAATACAGGGGATAGGCTCCTTCACATTGGTCTAGGCCGTGATTTTTTGGATTTGACACCAGAAGCAAAAAAGCGAAAGCAAAAATAAACAGATAGGAGCACATCAAACGGAAAAGCTTCTGCACTGCAATGGAAACCAGCAACAAAATGAAAAGGCAAACTACGTACTAGGAGAAAATATTTGTAATTATCTAATAAGGGCTTAATATGCAAAATATATAAAACCCCACAGAACTCAATAGCAAAACAACAACAAAACCAAAAACAATCTGGTTAAAAAATGAGTAGAGGAGGGACTTCCCTGGTGGCACAGTGGTTAAGAGTCTGCCTGACAATACAGGGGACACATGCTCAATCCCTCATCCAGGAAGATTCCCACATGCCATGTAGCAATGAAGCCCACGTACCACAACTACTAAGGCTGTGTGCCACACTACTGAAGCCCTCGCCCCTAGAGCCTGTGCTCCGAAACAAGAGAATCCACTGCAATGTGAAGCCCGCACACCACAACAGTACAACCACTGCCTGCCACAACTAAAGAAAGCCCATGTGCAGCAATGAGGACCCAATGCAGCCAATAAATTAATTAATTAAAAAAATAGTTTAAAAAATGAGCAGAGGAACTGAATAGACATATTTCCAAAGAAGACATGCAAATGGGCAACGATACATGAAAAGACACTCAGCATTACTAACCACCAGGGAAATAAAAATCAAGGCCAAAGTGAGATATCAGTTCGCACCTGTTAGAATGGCTGCCTCTAAAGGACAAGAGAATGAGTGTTAGCTAGGATGTGGAGAAAAGGAAATCCTTGTGCACTGTAGGTAGGAATGTAAATTGGTGCAGCCACTATGGAAAACAGTATAGAGTTTCCCCAATTGTACCACAAGAAAGCTGAAAAAAAATTTTTTAATAAATTTAAAGTAAAAAATCAACAACAACAAAACCAAAACCATGGGCCTTGTGGGGAAATGGGACAGGGCCCAATACTCAAAACAGCTGTGTCATTGGTATGTTAAAATAAGACCCTGCTATGGACTGAATATTTGTGTCCTCTGAAAATTAACGTTTTGGAGCTGAATTCCCAATGTGATGTTATTTGAACTCTGGCCTTCTAGAAGTACTTAACTCAGGAGGGTGGAGCTCTCATGGATGGGATTAGTGCCCATATAAAATGACACAAGAGAGCTTGCTTTCTCTGCTCTTCACCCAGGGAATATCTCTCCAGGAAACAGCTCTCACCAGACAAGTGCTGCTACCTTGATCTTGGACTCCCCAGCCTCCAGAACTCTGAGAAATAAGTGTTTCTACATCTATGGTATATTTGTTACAGCAGCTGACTAAGACAGACCCTAATAAAAATAGTAGTACAATTGTATATGCTAAATGGTTACATATATAACCACAACAAACGTGGCACTTTCTCTTGAAAAGGGCCTCCAGTTTGCTGGTTAATGTGGGTGTCAGAAGAATTGCAGCTTGGGTGGTTGTGAAGCAGTGAGAGAAGGGTGATTTGAAATCCCGTAAAAAGCTGTAACATCTGATGGGAGTGGAGTAGCTATTTGAGGTGTGTGCAAGTGTGTGTTTTGTGTTTTCTCACCTGGCTAGGTTCCCCTGGGTGCAGTTGTGCATTCATTCACCAACTGTCTCTCTGGACAAAATTACTTATAAACACAAGTGAAATTCAGAGTGTGTTCCAGTTGTTCCCTATGTCAGGCATGTTGGAGCAAAACCTTACTGCAGCCCTGACAATGTATTAATGCCTTTCTCCAAGATGGCTTAGAATGAGCACACATGGCCTGAAATCTGGTGATCCCTGTGGATCAGGAACTTCACTTGAAGGAAGTGGAGCAAAGGGATTTTCATAAGTATTTGTAAAAAAATTAATATAACACATTATGGGAAAAAGGAGTACTAAAGTTTAAAGCCAACATTAACTTCCATGTTCATTTGAACCATTTTCTCTTAATGAATTCAGTTCTTAGATTATACAATCAAAAAAAAAACTGTAGGCATTTGTTTAGTTAAATGTAGAATATTGTAATATAATACTAATGTAGTATTAGCTTCAATAGGTGCGGAGAACAATATTTTGAAATAGTAAAATCCATAAAGGAGAGTTTGTAGTTCTGTAGGCACTATAGTCCCTGCCAGCTTTCGATTAAAGAAAGTAATGTCCATGAATATCTGAGATGGTTAAAAGCAGGTTTTGAACTTTTCTTGTTGTTGAGACCCACATGGTCTTCACAACATCATCAGCTTCCTTTTTTTTTTTTTTAATTTATTTTATTGTTTACTTATTTATTTTTGGCTGCGTACGGGCTTTCTCTGTTTGTGGCGAGTGGGGTCTACTGTTTGTTGCGGTTCACTGGCTTCTCATTGCTGTGGCTTTTCTTGTTGTGGAGCACAGGCTCTAGGTGTGCAGGCTTCAGTAATTGCAGCACCCGGGCTCAGTAGATGTGGCTTGCAGGCTCTAGAGTGCAGGCTCATTAGTTGTGGCGCACGGGCTTAGTTGCTCCGTGGCATGTGGTTTCTTCCTGGGGCAGGGATCGAACCTGTGTCCCCTGCATTGACAGGCAGATGCTTAACCACTGCACCAGCTTGAGGGAAGCCCCTCAAGGCTTGTTTTTAAGGTTCGTTTGTACAGTTCTAGAGGATCCTTTATTCTAGGGCTTGTGATTAGTTCCACTTCTAACATGTACATTGTCTGGTGTCTCAGATGAATGCCCCATATGTTCAAGGAGGTTTCTTCACTCTTGCTGGTGAGAATTCTCAGCCCTACTGAACTCTGGAAATTATTCGATGTATAGGTCTCCAGGAACTATTCTTTCCTCAACAGTTTTTCCTGCCCACTCTTGTGGAATTTCACCTGTGTGTGCTCAGATAGCTACTTGACAGAGACTCCAAGGGACCATTAGGCAGTTCTGGAACTTTCTCTCTGGGTAACTCCCTCCTTTTTGATGCCCTGCCCCACACATTATAGCCTCCTGGGTCTCCCAACTCACCTGTGTTCTCAATTCAGATTTTCACTGGGCTGTATCTGATTTCCCCTCCCTGCACCTGCAGTGTGGAAATTACCTGAAAGCTGAACACCAGGCAGGTCATTCAGCTGATTTGTGTGTTGACCTTTACTGTATGAACCTAGTCCTGCACCGCCAGCTGTCCCACATCTGAGAACAGTTGCTTCATGTATTTTGTTCAGCTTTTTAATTACTGATGGTAGGTGAGGAGGTTCAGACACTGTTCCTCTTAAAGTTGGAAGTGGAAGTCACATTTCACTTTTAGAGACTATGATACTTTTTCAATCAATCAATAATTTTAAATTGGTTACCCACACGTTTGAAGGTATCCTTTGTTTGGTTTTCTTTTTCTTTCTTTTTTTTTTTTTTTTTGCTCTTGAAAATGTTAAAAGAAAACCAAATATCAAGAAACACACTAAAATAGTTTTTTTTTTCTTAGTTGATCTTTATGCCATCAAATCATAGCTAAGGACTGAGGAGCCAGTGAATTTGTATCTTTCAGGAACTATCAGGTCAAAGAGGTAAGTTCTGCTCCTGTTTTCACAAGAACTATTGGTCCAATGAGTCACACTAAACTTTCCCATAATTTAAATTGTGGAAAATACGTTTTCCTGATTTTTGGTGTCCATCTTCTTGTTCAGTCGTTAGCAGTTGGTTCTGCTCAGAAGTGTGGAGTTGACTGTCTCTGCATTGGCTTGAAGTGACACCTGTGTGACACTTGGCTGCTCAGTTTTCTTCTCATTTCTAATCCATGGATTTGAATGAAAGTGACTTGAAGGTCGCCTCCATTCCTTATTCAATAAGTATTTATTAACTGATAATTGCAACCACTAGGGACACATTAACATATGAGACAGAAAGGGGCCCTGCCCTCATCTTGCTTGGTGGAGTACACAGATGCCTATAAACAAACATCTAACAGGAAAAATGACTTTGAGCAGCACTATGAAGAAAACCGATCTGGGTCATGTGGAATAGGGATGAAGAGGGGCCAGCATTGGATGGGGGGGGGGTGTCCAAGCAGGCTTCTCTGAGGAGTTGACATCTGAGCCAACATCCAGATGAGCAGGAAGCACCAGCCACTGGAAGCTCTAGGACAAGGGCATTCTAGGCAGAGGGAAGAGCACGTACAAAGGCCCTGAGGGGGCACCAACCTGGAGGGTGAGAGAACATGGTGGTTTGATTGACATGAGTGAGAGGCATGAATGGTGGAGGGAAGAGGGGAAAGCGGGGAGTCAGAGCCTCGCTCAGTGCCTGTGGCCTGTGATCCAGAGACTTGATCCTGCTGTGAATACTTCTCTAGCTTTGTAGTGCACATGAGGTGTCACAGGCCCACACAGGTGGATGACAGAGGGTCCTGACACTCATATGGGGGTGGATGCAGTCATTGAGGTGCTAGAGAGATCACAGGACCTTCATGACATCACTGAGCCAATCAAGACACAGGAGGCTGAAGGTCAGTATGAGCTGAAATATATGTATTTCTCAATTTCCAAAACCATTACCTCAAACAATATGTTCAACTTTTTCTGAATTTTGTGTGGAAAGACTGCATAGAATCCTTAGGCTAGAAATTCTACTTAAGTGGAAGAAAGCCACCAGGTTGGCTACTTCAAGGGTTTAAGAAATGTGTAATTTCTAGGTAGAGAAAGAGAAAGACAGTAAATGACAAATACAGTTCAGAAATAGAAGGGACTTGTCCAAACCCAGCAGGCTTTGTTTTGGTGGAAGGTGTGGACCCTCAATCAGCATTCCTTCCCCATCTCACTGAGATCACTTTTATCATCTTGTGGCTCCAATGAGAACTTTAGTTCATGTGCAGTGACTCTCAAGGCTCAGGGAACTCCCCCTCGATGTTCTCAGCACCTGGGGCATGTGGAGTCGGCCCAGGGTGTCCAACCCACCACATCCAACTCCTCCACTGTGTGCTGTGCCCCCCGCTCACCTCTGTGCAGACTTGTTCCTGATGGGATCTATTTTTAGGCAGGGACATCATTCTTGTCAGCCATCACCTAAGTATCAATGTTCTCACACCTGAACTTGTATTTCCATGTTCCTTAAAAGGGCATTTTATCAAAATCTCAATATGAACAGGTATGTTTGTCATTTATAAATTTTTATCCATCCTTCCTTGTATCCTAAGGCCTGGCTTCTGCCCTTCGCCTCTCATAAAACAACTAGCCAGGACTTATTAGTGGCCTCTAACCTCCCCTCCCATTAGCTCTTTTCCATCCTCCTCCACCCTTCTGTGATATATGCTCCTATAGAGACACCATCATTGCCATGTTCTCTCCTTCCTTTGAGAAGCCCATCATTCCTTCCTGCTTCTCTGCTGCCTTTTGGCCCCGTGTGTGGCTCTGCCAGGCACTCACCTCAGGTTCACAGCAGACTCTTTCCCTCACGCTGCCCTTTGGAGTCCCCGCCTCTCAGCCCAGCTGTAATTTCTGGGCTACTCTCCCAAGTACTTGTCTCCAACCCTATCTTCTCCTGCTCCTATGTCAGGACTCAGTGGCATCTTCCCCTGAATGATGACCATGGATAAAAACTAAATTCTGCTTTTCTCCTTCTCCCCCAGCTATTTGAAAGTCCCCTGTGGAGTCTCCTCTCACCCAGGCTCAATTGTTCGGAATCAGCCATGACCCATTTTTCTATACTCGACAAGTTATATGGCCATGTTGAGTCTATCTCCAGTGGGGTGGGTTGAGCAATGATGGACAAAGGGGGAAGTGGAGTCGGCAGGTAGAGACCAGGTCAGACAGTGATGGCATGAGGAAGAAGGACGGTGCTAAGAAGAAGGGCCGATGATAGAGACACCACAAGGGTAGAAGAGGTTGGAGAATGTTCTTAAACACAGATCTGGGAGAAAGCTGGTAGAGGAGAGCTTTTATTTAAGGGAAAGAGAAATTTTCATTGCTAGCTTCCTCAGAAAAACTCAGTATTTGCTATCTTACTGCTAACATCTTACCAAATGCAATTTCAGTTAGAAACACTTCAGTCTGCAAATCCTTTAGAAATTTTCCTATACATTTTCCAACAGTGGAATAACATAGGCCAAGGTTATGCCTTGCAGCGTTGTCTGTAGTGTCAAAAGACTGTCAAATATTAGTGTTTATCCGAATGAAGATTGGTAAAGTGCATTATACTACATTATCCACTCACCAGACTACTTTGCAGGAAACAGCATCCTGATAGACCATTTTTTCCCCCAGATATTGTCAACTGAATAGAAGCAAGATATAATGAAACATTATGCCTAGCATACTACCATTTATGTTATGAAATGTGGAGTGAAGGAAACATATTCACATTTGCTTGTAAACACATAAAAAGACACTGTGGAATGATACCTGGGAAATCAGTGGCAGTGGCTCAATTTGAAGGCAGGGGATCCTGACTGGGGGGAAGGGGAGAAGGCACAATGTGATATATTTTTTATTTTTAGGTTCTTGAATTTGGTACATGTATTATAAATTTCTCAAAAATGTCAAGACAGTAAATTTATTTATTTATTTTGGCTGCTGTGTGCAGCTTGCGGGATCTTAGTTCCCTGACCAGGGATCGAACCTGGGCCTTCCACAATGGAAGTGCACAGTCCCAACCACTTGACTGCCAGGGAAGTCTGAAGACATTAAAGTTTTTAAACCTCTAGAGACGAAATGTATAGCATGACTTCACCCAACTGAATGAAAGTCGAGTTTGTCTTACCAGAAAGATTATCTGGCTTCTCTAAAATGTCTACTCATGAGAATTTTTGGGTGGCTTTTGCTTATTTTCTTTCACTTTGGAGGACAGTTTTCTAACTAATAATCCTTTGTGTTTTTGCCCTCAGAGAACATTGACCACTGCTAATTTTATTCATTAAGCTTGATCCAGTTTTCTCATGTCTTTCCCAGTTTTCCCTGTGCAAAGTTTCTGTACGTTCATTATGAATTGAGACGATACTTAGATAAATCATATGGATAGGAGGACAATTATTTGCATTAATACTTGAATTCTTTCTCTAAATCTGACATATTAATAATGCCAGTAAGATATTATATAAAACCCTTGACTTTATTATGATAAGAAGTATTAGAGTCAGGAGACGATATCTTAAGATGGATTGGAAAACCAGCAGCTGTGACACATGAGAGGACATTTTAGGTGGGAGAGAGGAGAGCTGTCTTCATAGATTTAAAGAGCTCTTTGAAAACATGTAGAACTAGGCCCAGTGGCGGGACCTTGTGGGAGTCACTCCCCAGGGACATATGGGACAGCCCTGAGCGTCTGCAGTGCCCTGCAAGGTGGTGGCCTGGAGTGGTGGCCGTGGACCCTCTGTAGATCAGCAGAGGTGGTAGTTGCAGCCTTGTGTCTGTACAAGGCAATCTTGCCTTCAGAAAAAGAAATCTAAGTGATAGATGGCCTCAGCGCCAATGATAGTATCTTTCCTTGAATCAATTTCCTTTTCCTCTCAACTTCCTAAACCCTGAGTACTCATTCTGCAGGAGACCCATTCTCTTTTATTCCATTCAGTCTCAAATTTTGTAGCTTTTTCTCAGTAAGTATCTTTCCATCTTTATTCTTCAGACAAGATAAACAGGGGGGTAGTTTTCTTCAGACTTTAAAGGAAAACAAATACCTCTACAGTTAGACTTTCTAAGGTTCCAAATTTATTTCATGTTCTCACATTGGTATCTTCAAATCCTGAGTTTGTAATGAGCATATTTACCTAATTCAGAGACAACTCTGGGAAGTGAATTTGTGGTGGGACCTCACAGATCACTGGGATTTTGAACTCTTGGCAGGTAGATCTCTGTTTATAGAAGTGTTGGCAGCCAATGGAACCACGAGCCTACAGCCTGAGGTTACAGGGGTGACAGCTGGAAGGAGACAATCTATTGATGACACAAGAGATCTGCCTTCTGACAAGCTGCTGCATTTCATCGTGAGGCAAACAGAAAGGGCTGCAGATACAGAGCTGTGGGCAGGAAGCAGGGTGGCTCCACCTGCATCTGCTATCAGCAAAACCTTGGGAAGTGAGGCCTTCCCTGGGCTGACTTGTGCTTCTGGTTTCTTGCCTCCCTTGTGCTTCCACCTGCTCTGCTGAGTCGATGTTCCCTCAGGGCTTCTTCTAAATCTCCTTCTGGGCCAGCAGGAGGCAGAAAGCTGAGGTGCAGGGTGGCGGATCTGCTCCTTATAACATGTTTGACTGCCATGCTGCTGCGACTGTACGTATGCACAGCATCCACCTTCCTTCCCATGGCTGTGGCTCTGATGGGACCAGAGGTCTGAATGGGAAGGAAGGTAGGGTGTCTTTGTTTTCTTTCACCATCCAGGTCAGGAGATCTTGATCTGAGGGGCTTAGGGGGCCAGGGAGCCTGTGGCCAACGTGAGGTCATATATGAAATGTATTTGTGCACAGGTTTTTGTTCAGATAATATTAAATGCCCTGGACTCACCCCTTCAGAATATTTTATCACTGTTCCTAGTCTGTAGAGGTCTTTGTGCATTGGAGCAGAACACAGCTGCAGCGATTTCATCACATTTCCATTGCTAACCGTACCTAGTAAAGTAAGCTTTCAGAATCAAGAGAGTCTGGTGCCTGAGAAGGTTTAATAACATCCTACGCGGTGTTTATAATCAGGAGTATTTGACCTGCATTCTACTAGAACATCATTTTAAGGTCTAGTAGCTTGTTTTCCACTTGTGAGCAGCTAGGTCAAGTTGTTTCCAGACAAGAAAACCTAACTTTACTAAGTCTATGTGTCCAGCCAGGGTAACAGGACAAGGTAGTTTAGGGCCAGTCCCAGGCAGACTTCTATCTTTCCCAGAAATTAAAGTGGTTAAAGAGCATTTATGGCACAAAAGCCTAGAAGCACTTTATTCCTGGATAATCTGGACCTACGGCATTTCTGTGGTTATCTGTAAATGCTTCCTACAGGTCTATGTGAATGGCTCTGTGCACTTTTTAAATTACTCTCGCATGACAATGTGCCTGGACTTAATGCACTCATGCACCAAACTATTTGGTTTTCTGCCCCAGTGTGGTAAGTTGCTTAAAAAGCAAGTAAACAAACTAAAAAAAAAAAAAAAAAAAAAATCAGTGAACATTTTAAAAATGTCTTACGGTACCACCTACTGTCCAATCTGTGGAAACACCCAGGGAAGGTAATCTGAGCCTTATCTCCTGACAGCCACAGGAACTAGGATCTGAAGGTCAGTTATACTCACACCGAATTACACTTTCTAGTTATATTCTATTTACAGTGAGTTGTGTAGTTGCATTTATACTCTCTCCCCAGCATTCTCAATCTCCAGTTCCGGAAAATAGGACGTTTGAAAATTATTTCCAATTGCGGCAGATGTAGGAAGCAGTGTCTGGCGATCGTGTGCCTTCTGTAGATCCAGGCCATCCAACACCCCAGTGCCATCAGGGTTTCACACCAGAAATGTGCTTTCCACTTCAGCTTCTACCAATGACCCAACTCCAGGGCACCCTGGGCCATGGCTGCTGGAACGGCCACCCCACACCCAGCGCCCTGAGCCACAGCCCCTGCTCCGGACTCAACTGTATTTATTTTTACTGTGTTGCACAGATGGCAGGGAAAGAGACAGTTCTAATATGGCAGAAGCTTTCAGGTACACAAAAATGGTATTTTTTAATGTTGGTTTGGGTGTTTTGTTTTTAACATAACAATCCATGATGGATCAGACCCAAATGAGTTTTGAGAATAAAGTGTACATTTTCACCCTCTGAGAGACATTGGCAGCCAAGTTAATTAAAACATGTCTTTTCTGTGAGCCTGGTGTAAATTCTAACTTGATTTGGACAAATAACTGATTTCCAGGCTGGCTGAAACCCAGCAAGTGCTCAAGGAATGTTCTGGTGACTTGAGTAAACAACAGTATGCAGCCAGGGTTTCATTATTTGTGCTGCAAGTGTGTTCTGTCTTTAATACTTAAATAAAGATCCATCCTCTCCCACATAAGTCACCATTTATTTGACTCTGAAATACGTTAGCTAGTCTTGATGACAAGGGGGTTCTGTACAATCATATGTACAGTGTTTTTTTTTAACATACAAACAGTGTATGTTAAAGTTCAAGTTCATCCTGAGTTGACACAAATTTAGAGTAACACTAAAATTCCTCTTTCACCCCAATCACAGTGTCCATGGTTCGATTATATATAGCCCTCCAACTTTTTAAAATATCAAATGTATGTATTTATTGACACAGAGAATATAGTTTTATTTTTAATTCTGTTAAACAAATAATGTGTGTTGCCTTGCAACTTGCTTTTTTCATGTAACAGCATAACACCTGTGATGTAAGAGGAAGTGTCACCATTTCCTGTTTTGGGGTTTTCAACTGATATTCAATAGCAGCGTAAAAGCTTTCCCGAGAACCAAATGATTCTGCTATAAGCGTATCCAGGTTCATATGTCATTTCTATCCCTCACTTTCACGCTAATCACTGTATGTGTAATTAACAGTTTCTAGTTTTTCAGAGAGAAATTTTCTTAAAAGTGAATATAAAGCTCAGTCACAAGGCAGTTTCTGTGGTATCGTAACATAGTCAAGTCTTGTCTTAAATTCCTTAAAACTTCAAGGCAAAAAAATTCATTGTGACAGGTTTCCAGAAGAAAAATGCGAAATCAGGAGATTAGGTTAAACTTTAGGCTGCCGGGAATCCAGTGCAGCTAATTCCGTTATTGAAATTGGTGGTAATAATCAGTTTTCAGATTAACTGTAATAAAAAATATCCAGCCCATTAATGAGAAAGCCAAAGTTATTACAAGTCAGTTCATAACATGAGGCTTTTGAGGCCACAGGAGCTGCTAGGGGCCTCTCTGTGTGTGGAGGCTGAGGAGCCTCCTCTGTCTCCCTTCTCCACGATGAAGGGGTGACAGGGGCTCTGACTCAGCAGCGATGTGGGGAGAGAACCAAGCGAGCCAGTCAACACGCACCTGAACCTGACCTCTTCCCCGCTCAGTCCTGTTGTAGACGCTCACGCACAACGCGGCCTCAGCTGAGACACTTGTCCTCTCCCAGCTCCACCAGCACACGGGCTGGGTCAGGAAGTTCTTTGGGGAGGAGAGGAAAGAGGGATAGGTCCTCTGCATTGTTGCCAAGCAAGGTGGCAACACTTTTTGTTGTTGTTGTTGTTTTCTTTTCCACATCTGTTGAATTAATTCAGCATAATCACAGAGGTGCTGTCTTCATGCTGTCACTCACACACACACACACACTCACACACACACTCACTTTCACACACACACACATTCACACACACACTCACACATACACACACTCTCACACACACACACACACACACACACACACACACTGCTTATGGAGCCCAAGTGCATTCCTTCTGAGGCTTATTTGTATGTTTTTACACATCACAGCCCATCATTTAAATAATGGATGTTTTCACTGCCAATTCCTTTGTTGACTTTCCCGGTGTCATCTGCAGGCATCTTCATGACTCCAACACGCAGAGCAAGCTGTTTTCCTTCTGCCACGACTGCAGCCACCCTACCCCCTGCAGCAGAGTGAAGCTCAGCTCTGGAGAAGTGAAGCCTGGACACGTGGCATCGGCTCCTTCATCCACCTGCTGCTGAGGCAAGAAGGGCCTTTTTATCTCTATTTGTGGAGTAACCTGAGGGTTGGGTAAAAAGGCCCTTCTCCTTTTCTAAATAGAGTAGCTCTCCATTCATTGTAAGGATTTCCATATGTTCGTGGCCTCCCACTATTTTAACTGGGTCCTTCTTAGCCATGCTTTCATTAAGCCATGGTTGCATGCCTGGGAATTGCTCTATTGGTTCTTAATACCCTTCACAGCAGGTTTTCCACTGGATGCATTTGGACTCATTTTCTTTCCCATCAAATTTCTTGAACATGATTCAGTGTGAAGGGGGTGATGACAGGGAAGGGCCAGGAATGGGAAAAATAGACTTAGCAAGGGTCCGGCAGACCCCCTCCACCTGGAAGGGCAAAGGGACAGTGGCAGCCATTGTCGTTACCCGGAAGTGAGGCAGCTGGCCGCCCTTTATGGCTCTAGGGCAATCTGGCTCCTTCTGCTCCTCCAGCTCCTTCCTGGCTGCTCATGTGAGCACTGCGGTATTTTAGGAGGGCTGTTTGGGGTTACCAGTTTCTCTCCAGGGCTGGTAGCTGAAAGCATGGAAGTTGAGAAAGAAGAAGAAATGGAGCCATCATTCTAGTTGCAAGAAGAGAATGGAGGGGCGGCACCTGGTCTTCGTAGTGCCGGCTGACCATTTCTGCAGGCTAGGAGGGGTCGGAAGAGCCTGAGTTGAAAGTTTAGGGGCATCCACCTGAATTCCCCTACCAAGTTTTAGGGTCTCTCTCATGTCCCTAACCTCCCACAGCCTAGCAGACCTCTGGTGGGTGGGTGACTAACCTTGTCTGGAACTTGGAGCCTGGTTACCTTGACTAATAAATTGTTGATGAAAATACTCAATAAGCAATCTATAATACAAATAGAAAAGAGATTTATTTGAGCCAAACTGAGGACTATAGCCCAGAAGACAGTCCCTCAGATAGCTCTGAGGAACTGCTCCGGAGAAGCATGGTTTTCAGTACAATTTTATATACTGTCATGACAAAGAACATGAAACAAGCCAGGGATACTTTCCCTTAATGTTTCAAAGAAAAACAAACAAACAACAACAACAACAATAAAAACCCAGTGGATCAGCCCATACACGCAAGTCAGCATATGGCCTTGGCATCTGAGAAGGAAGGCTTATTCTCGAAGGAGTTCTACCATTTGTATCCCTGGAAGGAAGGCATTTACTCTTTATTTTTAACAGGGACATGCTTTACTTCTGCTCAAAGCACACACAGGCTGCTCTTTAATAATGAGAGCGGATGTACCATGCATGTTTGAAGACCACACACAGGCTGCTCTAGTGAGCATCACATGCAAGTTAACGCCTACATAAGCCAGATGCTGGCCCCACACCTCAGTATGGGAACGTTTCTTTTATCAAAATCTTGGATCTGGGTGTGGGTTTCAGCTTTTTCTACTTTCTTTCTACCCAGAAGCCCCTCTGCTTGTTTCAATGGTTACTAGCAATCACTACCCTGTCACCTGTGAGAGGTTTTGCACCTGGACCACCACCTATTTCAAACACAATGGGTGCTCCACTTAGCCCATGGAGGGGTCCTTGTTGCCGCCAACTGCGGAGCAGGCTAGCTGCAAAATCCCTCTCATCATCGGTCCCCCCTCCCCCTCCCACCTCCTGCCCAGTGGCCCACAAGTCAGTTTCTCCGGACCAGGATGTTAAGATGGATTTTGGCAAGCAGGGTGGGGATTAGGTGTCAACCTCTGTGACAGGGCAGAGGGTAAGCAGGATTGGCCAGAGGGCATAGTTGAGCTGGTGCAGCCCTGAGGAAGCTTGGCCCAGCCCATGGGGGCTCTGAAGCATATGTGGCCATCACAGGTGTTGTAAGTGCCCCGCCTCACTTGACCATTGGGTGTGGCTGCCCTGAGAGGCACCCATCCATGGGTGAGGCTGCCCCGAGGAGCTCTTGGCTGGAAGTTGCCCGGTGATGGCACATCCAGCATCTGGACCATGAGTGCTTTCTGGGCCAGGGGTCTGGGTGGCACCTCCGTGTACACCCTGAGTGGTGCCCTTATTTTACAGATGAGTAAGTGGGAAATATGTTTGAGACATTTGTCCTGTCATCGTCACCCTGCGGCACCACCTAACATGCTACACTACCTAATGCTGGCGGTAAACAGTCATTATCACTACATTTCTGTAACTTCATTTTGAGTTATTACTGTACAGTAGACTGTTTTCTAATAGTTACTACATGAACTGGTAGCAGCCTCACTATAATCAGTAAAGTTACTTTAGGTTCATTGTGGGTTTGTACCCCAGAGGCTATTGAAATAATGAGGATCCTGTTTTCTCACATTGTATAATCTAAGTCGATACATGCCGTTGATGCGGGGCGGGGAGGGGGGTGCAGATCTGGAGAATATATTAAAGAAACAAGGTATTTAAACACACTTTAGGTAAAGGCATCTTGGAAGTGGAGGCCTTGGGCCAAATACCACTATGGGATTGTTGTCTTAGCGTCCGCTCTACACAGAAGATCCAAAAGCAGTCTGAAGATATTACATAATGAATGCCTAGTGTTTAGTTTGTCTTAATTCCATCACAGGGCCAGTGTTGGTAAGTCAGTTCTTTTTGTTTGTTGCAATCTACTGGTGCCACTTGAGAAGTGACTTTTACCTGGGGCAGTTTTGCCCTGATCCTCCCCCCAACCCCAGGGGACAATCTGAAGCTCTTTTGGGTCATCACACCTGAGGAGATGCTAGGGGGTAGAGGCCACAGGTGCTGCTCAACATCCCACAACTCACAGGACAGCCCCCCCACACCAAACAACTTCTCCAGCTCAGAATGTCTTTAATGCTCAGGTTGCAAAATCTTGCCCCAGAGCAAGAACAAAGAGCTTAAACTTCACACAGTGTAAATTCTGCACTTTTAAAAGAGCGTATGTGATGAAAACCTTTGTACAGAAAGTGTGGACATTATTGAGATGAGTGGCACTGTGCCAACTCTTGTTGAAAGTCACCCCCCAAGTAATGCTCTTCCTCTCATGAGCTTTTGGTGTATTGGAGCTTTCCACAGCCTGACACAAGACTAGAACAAATTTTTTTTCCCCACACTTGGTCTATGCAAAACTCTGTAGGAGGAGAAGCTAAAAGGGTCATAGTATCAGGGGGAAAAGAACATGCAGATGAAAGAACTTAGAGCGCCCACTGCGGGGAGCGAGGTCTCAGGAGCTCAGCTGCAGTCACCAGGTGTGTGAATCAGCTTAGGAGTATATGCTTGTGCAGTTTAGCCCTGCTTGTCCCCAGTAAACATTCCCGGAATGCCTGCTCTATGCCAGACACAGAAATGTCACAGCCCAGCCTCAAGCAGCATGCCTGTGAGCCTGGACCCTCAGGACTTGGTATAGGTGCTGAGATGGACACCAGAAGAAGCTTCCATTGAGGAGAGCACAGAACACAGCCTAGTGACTGCGAAGGCTCTAATCTGTAAACCTTGCAGCTCCAAGGGTCCTGCTCATGTGAGAAGTCAAAGAAGTGCCTGATGAATGGAGAATAACCTTACCCTGAGTTTCCTGAGAAAGGCTGCCCATCTGGGGGGCTGAGAGACCCGCTCCGGGGAGGACGCTGCAAAGCTCATGCCACAGCTGCCTCCACAAGGCCTGAACTGCCTGGTGCCACCACTCACGCTGGGCCGGCTTCCTCACCTCCCCTCTTATTTTCACGTTTTGGCTGAACAAAATGAGATCTCTATTTGACTTTCCTCTGGCATTTCTTACTTGTCTCCATGGTTACACAAGCACATTTTTAAAGTAGTTGGACAATTTTGACCAAATTACATTATTTTGCACATTTGTCTGCTTTTAGGCCCTTGTTCAATCTGCCTTCTTGAAATCAAATGGCAGCTACTAAATTTTCCAGAGACATGTGTTTGAGAATCCAAGTTTAAGTTAGAAATCTCTCATTGTAGCAATACAGGAAATTGAGTGTGTGGGAATATGCACACTCAAATTATGTATATATTTAATCCTGACAATTGTTTTTTGACAGGCTCTGGCCTAAACCAGTGCACTGCCTGTGCTTCAGTGAGAAACCACTAACAACCTCAGATCAGTCTTACACTCACACGCGGGGAAATTCAGAAATGCCCTTAGCTGTCCTGCATGTTCCACCGTCTGGAGGGGAAGAAATTAAAAGTAGGGAACGTCTCCAGTGACAGCAGGTACCCAGTTAGCACGGCTCTGAAAGGAGGAAGATGGGGGCAAGGACAGCTTGCTGACTAGAGGGAGGGTGGTTATGACTGGCTGTGGGCCCCAGCCTGGATGACACCAGGCCTGAGAGAATCCAGGAAGGGAAAGAAAGGAGGGACAGGAGGAGAACAGTGGGGGGGGGGGGGATGGGACTCACCTCCAGTTGGCAAAACGCAATGGTCACGGCAGAGCCTGGGGAGGACAGAGAGGCTCCTGTGGGAGGAGCCGGAGAAGAAATACCTGAAAGATGCTCCCTCCTCCTCGCCCCCACTCCAGACGGGGCCCCCAGGGTGGGAGGGGGCTTTCACCCACCCCCCTCACTAAGACTGTGCCATTCAAGTTGGTCTTGAGAACACACTTCATGCTTCACTTGAGGGATTCGGTTGTGATGTCTTCACTGTGAGAGTGGGTGGGTCTGCTCTGCCTGCCTCCCCTTCACATGTCACTTTAGCCTCAAGTCTTCATTTTTTCAGGCAAATGAAATGCGGCTCAGTGGGCAGGGCTGACCACGCAGAAGGCAAAGGCCTGACTCCCAGGCGTAATATATACATTAATATTATATTAATGTATTTACATGTATTAATTTAATTTATTGTAATTATATTAATACAATAAAATTAATAATATACAGTATAGTAATATTAATATAATAATATTAATGTTCATAATACACAGAGTGATTTAGTTAGTGACATTCCTGGCAAGAGGACTAGAGAAGACGAAAGAAATCAGAAGAACCTAGAACTTTGCAGATGTTTGAGAGAACTCCATGCCCACGATGGAAATGGAAAGAAGTATATGGAGGGAGTAGTACTGCGCTTCTTGGTCCCTGCTACTGGGTCAATCAGGGCTCCCAAATGTCTGGGCAAAGCACCAGCCCAGAGGCCAGGGCACAGCTTCCCTGGTCAGCTCCCTTCTTTCACCACATCACAGTGCCCCCAGCCACGTGAACGTCCCCTCCTCACTTACAATAGTGTGAACAAATGTTATCCCTTCTACTACAGGATAAAGTGTACATGGTGCAGGAGAACTGGCACCAACCAATACCTTGAGAGAGAGAGAAGCCCCAGGTTTTTGTTGTTTTTGTTTGTTTGTGTTGTTTTTTTGTTTGGGGGGTTTTGTTTGTTTGTTTGTTTGTTTTTACTGTGTCGTATGGCATGTGGGATCTTAGTTCCCCAACCAGGGATTGAACCTGTGCCTGGTGCAGGGGGAGTGTGGAATCTTAATCACTGGACCTTCAGGGAAGTCTGTCCAGGTTTAAGCTATAATGTAACATTTAGGAAAATACAAACTGGTGTTAAAATTGTTTAATCCTTAGCTTTTATTGTCAGCAGTGCCTGCATTATACAATTTATTACTCATCTAAGTAATCTGGTTCTAAAATCACAATGTAGGCTTTTAATTTTGAAGTAATGCAGTTTCCTACGTTACCAAAAATGTGCCTTTGAAGCCAATGTTCCAATCCTCCAGTGTCTTCTTAACCAAAGCAGATGGACTTTGCACCTTCAGAGCCCCTGTCAGAATGTGCCCGGAGGGTAGGGGGAGTTTCCTGGATCACGGTCAGCCCTGCCCCTGTTGCCCATCAGCACAGGTGTTTACTGTAAATGCTGGTTCTGAGAGAGCTCACTGAGGGACTCTGGCACCTACAGGTGCAGGAGCACTTTGTCACTGTCAGAGTCTCTGGCAGCTACAGCCACAGCTTGGAAGCAGCCCTACATCCCAGCCATCAACCAGGTCAAGCTGCCTGCTGTTCCTCTTCCCCTCACTGCTTCCACCCAGCAGGATCAGAATGCACTGGAACCTCCGGGCCACATGCCCCCTCCTACCCTTTCCCACTCACAGCCACAGTCAGTCTCTTTGTGCTGGTTCCAGAAGGAAGGAGGTCCAGCCACAGCCCAGGATGGCCCACAGGGGGTACCCCATCCACTCACAGAGCCTGTGGACTTGTCACGTGAGCTTTGGATGGATCGTGGTGGCTGGAGGAGCCTCCACCCCTGCCATCTGTGGGTTCTCACTGCTGAACAAAGACTCAGAATCCCTCCGGGAGTGGGATGGCTGTGGGGCAGGTGAGACTCGGATGGGCCCAGGGTGGAGGAGAGGGTTTTCTAAGTTCCAAACCACAGACTAAATCCTTTCTGAGCTGGAAACGGCCAGGCATCGGTGCCACCAAGTGCAGGGATTAGACAGAGGTGTCCTGAGCTGGGTTTCTCAGGGAGGTGTGGAGAGATGGTGGGAGGAAGGGAGATGCCAGTGAGAGCCTGGGACCTGATGCCCACCCGTCTGACCTCAGCTCCAGAGGTGCAGGTTATTGTATGTCTGACTGTCCCCAAGTCACAGCAGCTGCTTTCTCTGGGCCTGATGTTGACTCTTTATGGTAATAGTGAGATAGTTGCAGGACAAGAGACAAAGATCTTCAGCAGGTTGTCCTCTGACCCCCTCATTCTCGATGTGGGACAGTGCTCGATGACACCCAGCCGTCCCCACTCCACACCCAGTGTTCACTCACCCAGAGCACATTCGTGGAGGCCCCAGTGAGTTCCAGGCCTGTTCCAGACACTGGGGCACAGCAGTGGGTGAAGCAGGAGGCTGGAGATCCCCATCCTTATACAACCGACAGACTCAGAGAGACAAAGAAATAATGAAGTGTATGCAATGTCCAAAAGTGATATGTATCTTGGAGAAAAATAAAGTCAGGAAGGAAGTGTAAGCAAATTTCTGAGTGTGTTTAGGGAGCAAGCAATGGAAAGGGCAGAGTGCTCTGGGCTGAGAGAACAGCAAGTGCAAAGGCCCTGAGGCCACAGTGGGCTGCATGTTGAGAGTCTTAGTTATTAGTGTGGATTCTGAGGTTTTTCTTGAGTCTCTTCTTGTTTCTATTCTTGGTTTCACCTTCCTAGCTCATTACCATAAAAGCCTAGTCACCAGTCTGTTGAATTCAGCATATTCTATTCCAGGGATTCAAAGTGAAGACTGTGGTGACTTTGGTTCAAGTCAGCACATGTCGATTGAGTGGCCTCTCTGGGCCCAGCACTCTGTGAGGAGCTAGGAGGCTGTGGAATGAACATGAGGGGTCTCTACCTTGATGGCCCCACTTACTGAACGTCCTCTGTGTCCTCAAGCCCCTTCCACTCCACCTCCTCCCCATTTCAACTGGGTCATGAGTTCCGATCTCGACACTCTCTCACAACTTCATCCCCTATGTCCAGCTCCTTCCAGACATCTCTGCCCAAAGTTCCACCCAGCTTCTCAAAATCAGTGTGACCCAAATTGAGTTCATCCTTTTTCAGTATTTTTTTTTTTTCTGGAAGTCCTTTGGTAAGGAAAGTCACTAATGGCCCCACTCTCAAGCCCCAGGAATGGCTTCTGCCTCATCTGACCTCAACCTACCCCACCCCATCAAAGCATCCCCCACCATGATCCTACCTCTGCAGGACTCCCTGCCATGCTCTCCGTCTTTTCAGCCTTGGGCTGCACACCAGTCTTTCCCTCTTCACAAACACCTCTCAAGTTGAGGACAAAGACACATGGGTCACTAATGTGTAGTCATTGCTGGTAAAGAGCAAGAGGATCCCAGAGCAGAGGACAGGCAATCTCCCTGAGCAGGTAGAGCACAGGCCACTGTGGCAGCAAATTCCATAAAGGAGGTGACGCAGATCTCAGACTACAGCCCTTCCCCCACTCTTCCCCCAGTACACCCTGTGTTCCCAGGCCACCACCTAGGTGGGCTGCCCTCCTTGTGTCGTGCTAGGGGCATGCCTATTCATTCATTCATTCATTCATTCCCTTATCCATTCTTCTTGTGTGTTTCCTGCTCGGTGCCAGTCTTCACCTAGAGGATAACTCATTCTCAAACACCCGGCTCATGTGATCATGCTTTGATTACCTCTCCAGCCTGTGAGCTCTGTGAAGACACTGGACCAGACTCAGAAAGGAGCTTGGAAACATGTGGTGATGGCTAAATGTATAGGGCAAGATTAAACACAGGCCGCGTGTAAGTCAAGTTCAATGAAGGTCGGGTTCTTCCTCCTTCTCCCTTATTTCTGCACCAGGAGCCCAAGGGGCCTTCTCTCAGCCTCACCTCATCTGCCACTTCAACAGTCTGGTCCAGTGTGGGAAACAGTGGGGAAACAGAAACAGACTGAGCCAGTTTTCACCCCTCTCCCACCAGGACATACTACTCCTTCTTTGCATTTAACCAACTTGATTATAAATACCTGGGGTTCAAGGTATTTGATTATAAATACCTGGTCTGTCTTTTGCAGGCAGATTTAGAGCTCACCAGACCTCAGTTCTAAGCCCTCTGCATGACCCAGGACAAGTCATTGGTGCCTTTGGAGCCTCTGTTCCTAACTCTAAGTACACTTGACACTTATGCTGGGCGAGGTGGGGCCTGGCCGGGTTCCTGGCCCTGGTCACTGTGAGATGCTGCTGCTCTTGCTGTCCCCTGTCACTGCTGTCCCTAAGCCCCAGCCTGTAACATGGTGGGGGGATGTCTTGATGGAGGAATGCAAGAGTGAGTGGGAGGAAGAGCAAGCCCTGTCAAGGTTGCACTGAAATACAGGGGACAGAACTTTGCTCTTGGCCACTTCCAGCTGGTCCTGACCTGAAGCCACTGGCCACATCCCCTGACTGTGCACAGTCTCCCCGGGGCTCAAAAGACCCAGCCTGAGGGTGTGGACCCCAGGAGGCTGAAGGGTGTGTCAGGAGCAGCACACCCACAGGAGCCTGGGGAGCCCAGGGCTCAGACCACCCTGGGGAGCGGAGCCTGACTGACAGGGTGCCTCCCTGACACCATCACTGATGGCCACACCACCCTGAAGATGCCTGATTAGTACTTGGTTGGGAGACTGCGGATTCTGGAGGCTGAGGATTTTGCCCCCTCTCTCTCCTTTCATCTCTCTTTCCAGTTGCCACTGCTGCCCCATCCCCTGCACAGGAGCTCTTTTCTTCGGACACCCAGATGAGGCACCCATTGGTGGAGTCCTTGTTGGG
The DNA here is from genome assembly GCF_030028045.1 of Hippopotamus amphibius kiboko. NCBI lineage: Eukaryota > Metazoa > Chordata > Mammalia > Artiodactyla > Hippopotamidae > Hippopotamus > Hippopotamus amphibius. The sequence continues at coordinate 35,419,218 of NC_080200.1, read as the reverse complement.
GTGGGTGGTGTTTAGGGTTTTGAGAAAAGACAGCAGGACTGTGCTGGTGTCCACTGGGCTTTGTGGCGGCTCTGGGATGCTTTAGCAAGTGGAGGCTCTGCAGGAAAACACGGCGTAATGCCATGGATATGTCTGCATAAAATGGTCATGATGGCAATGTTTGTATTCTGTGTAACTTTCACATTAAAAAAATGATAGAATATGTCTGTGTATGTGTGTGTATCTTAATGACTTAGGATAGAAAATTCTTGAGTGAAACAGAGGAATCAACCACAGGCTAGAACGTAGATGAGCCTCAAAAACATGACACTAAGTGTGAGAAGCCAGGTAGAAATGCCCACAATTGTGCAATTCCAGTTACTTGAAATGTAGAATAGGCAAATCCATAGACAAAAACACACAGGAGGTGGCTGAGGGCTGGTGGGAGAGGAGGGGAAAGGGGACGTGGCTGTTTAATGGGGTCTGGATTTCTCTCTGAGGTGACGAAATATTCCGGATTAGTAGTGAGGATGGTTGTACAACTTTCTATGTCAACTATAGATCACTGAATTTTACACTTATGAATGGGTGAATTTCATATTGCCCTTTAAAAATAATCATGAGTAAATGTGATTTTTGCAAAAGAACATCAGAAACACACATAAGCCTGAGGTTTCTGTTTTTGGGGTTTTTTTTTTTTTTTTCTTTTTTCTTTTGGTTCTCACTCTACTAAGCTCTGTAGACCTGAAGAAAGACCTCCCAAATGAGACAAGCACTATTCATTCAGAGCGGGCTCTATAGACTAAGGGAGTCGGACTCCATCTCTCACATTAGACAGAGACTCAAGGCAGACATGAGAGTGGGGATGCTTTCTGGTGTTTAAAAAAAAAAAAAAAACACTTGTGATGCGGGGAAGCAGGCTGACAGAGGGCATCCCACATGACTGCCTAGGGGAACATATTTGGTTTTCCTACATTCGGTTCTGAATTGAAAGGATGAAAAATAAGGAAGCTGTCAGTCACTGACCAAGCACTGCCCTTGGGGCCTTTTGCTGCAGAGCGTGGGGTCTGGCTTTCCAGGTCAGCTGTTGTAGGATGTGGGGGAGGGCCTTCTGATTAGAGGGAGGGTTTCCCTGACTCCCAGGCGTGTATAGAAAATTCTGTACTCTTGAACCCGCCTTTCATCATTTCCAAATACTCTGTGGATAAAGAATCTTGAATCAGCATTTTTTTTGAAATTAACTATATATACCCCAAAACACCATAATTCAAAAAGACACATGCACTCCAATGTTCGTTGCAGCACTATTTACAATAGCCAGGACATAGAAGCAACCTAAATGTCCATCAACAGATGAATGGATAAAAAAGATGTGGTACATATATACAATGGAATATAACTCAGCTGTAAAAAGGAATGAAATTGGGACATTTGTAGAGACATGGATGGACCTAGAAACTGTCATACAGAGTGAAGTGAGTCAGAAAGAGAAAAACAAATATCGTATATTAACATATATGAGGAACATAGAAAAATGGTACACATCAACCGGTTTGCAAGGCAGAAATAGAGACAGGAATGTAGAGAACAGACTTACAGACAACAAGTGGGGAAAGCGAGGAGGGCTGGGGGGGAGTGAATTGGGAGACTGGGATTGCTACATATACATTACTCATAGGAAAAAACATACCAAATTGTACACTCTAAATATATGCAGTTTATTGTATGTCAACTTTATCTCAATAAAAGTTCTTTAAAAAATTAACTACAGACAATGGTAATAATTACGTGTTGACAATTTTTATTACCATAATCTCAGTATCTCTTATTTCATTAATGCCTACATTGTAGCATATCTACTGCAACTCTAACAGTAAAAGCAAAAAAAATCACCAATCTCATATTTTTTTTATCCCTAATGTCGCCGTCAGGCCATCTGGTCGACTTTGCTGTAGTAGCCACCAGCTGAAACTCCACTTGAGCGAACCTCACCGGTGCGAATCCGTGTCATGCAATGGAACAGGTGCAGAGCCGCCGCCCTGACGTCGACCCAGGCAGCCATCCGTCGCGTTGCTCGGCCCCTGGGTGTCAGGCCGCGCGTCCTGAAACTGTTCCCACGATTCGTATAGACCCTACTCCCCCAGAGCAGTCTCGGACAACCGCACCCAACCAGGACCGCAGCCGGCTTCGGGGCTTCTCCCGCCCATCGCTGGACGACTCACAACGTCCTAATTCCCCAAACATGTCAGGCGCCTCCGACCACCGAGCCCCAGGGGGGAGCCGGGCCGCGCGGTGAGCGCCCTCCCCCCTCGCCTGAAACATTCCGCGTCGTCACTCGGGGTGAGGGAACCTGCGTTTGCGGTCCAAGCACAAGCGCTGCAACAAGGTGAACACGGGAGGGGACGCCAGGCGCTGCCGGCGTAGACGCAGCCACGTGACCGCTTCGCGCCGAACACGGAGAAACAAACGTGGAGCCTGGAGAGCAGCCCCACCTCCCCGACAGCACGGGGACGGACCCAGGCCCCCAAGGCGGCAGGGACGCAGCTCAGGGCAGACTGTGTAGAGAACGGAGAGGCCCGGCATCGCTCTCACGGTGTTTCGCCTCATCGTTCCCCCATCTTGTCCAGGCCTCCATCTGGGAAGAAACAAACATTTGAGGATTAAAAAGATCGAGATGGGGGGGTTGGTGCTGGCCGCGTACATCTCTGTCATTTCCTACCTTCAGACGACTCAGGAGAATCGAGGAAAGACCACCGAGACACGGAGTACGACTTGGGGAACTGGCACCATACACGAGAAGCACGCTTAGTCTTGCGTGCGGAGGGGCCCCAGGGCGTGCTGGTCGACTCGCCCGGACCGCCCCACAGCCTTCTCCACAGCCCAACGCTAGCCTCGCACCACACTAACCTGCTGGCTCAATCTCCAGCGAGAGGAGGAACCGCCCTCGCTTTGGCGCATCCGCGAGAGTTGCTGCCAGTATTGCCGGGCTCCCGCAACTCTGCCTCCCGCCCGGCGGCCGAGTCACAGCCCTTGCGGAGGTCGCCGAAGCTCGTGAGGGAAAGGGCTATCTCAAGTCGGCCGCCAGGTGGCGCCCGACAACCAGCGCGAACGTCCCCGGGATGGATCCCGATCGCCGGGCGGCGAGGGTGCAGCGCGGGCCGCCCAAACGCCTGAGCTCGTCCCGGGGTGTCTGCCTCGGAGCTAGCTCCTGGGTCCGGCTGCGCGACACGGCCCTGGTAACAGACGAAGAGGGCGGGGATGTTGGGAAGATGTGGCCAGGAGGCTGCTTCGAAGGAGACGTGCTCCCCACGCGATTCCAGGGCTGGGGGGAAATTGCGAGGAGAGGCCGGTGGGGCGCGGGGCGGCCGCAAGGGCTGCTCAGAGCACGCAGGCGGGTCCCTGCTCCAGGGCGGACTTAAGGATTTTGAGTGCACTTGGGCTGCGTGGATTGTAAAACTGACACCATGAAAGTACTCGGTAAAAACATGTATGAATAATTTTTATTCTGTGATTTCAGAGTGAATTCCTTTATAAAACATTTCTTTCAAAAGTCCAGAAACCATCAAAGAAATGAATGGTAAACTGGACCATAAACGGATCTTTACATATTCTACAAGCCAAGTCAAATAACAAATCAGTGTGGAAAACATTTGTGCAAATTACACGTATATTAAAAATATTGATATTAAGCATTACTTAATAGAAACAGAACATTTTGGAAACATAGCCATTAATAGGACCTAGGCGAGTAAATTCTAGCATATCTGCACAATGCAATATTATCAATTTGTGTTTTGGTTACTGATTTCTTTTAAATGAGGTAGATCTAAGGTACTGACGTGGAAAGATATTGATGAAACCTTCAATAAAAATAGCAAGTTGTAGAACTTCCCCTGGTGTTTAAAAAACAAAAACAAAAATGCTCTGCCAACAACACGATATGCATTTAACTTTGAAAGAATCTGAGATGGAAAGGCAAAGAACTTAGAATAGCTAAAGCAATTTTGGAAAACAAGAAACAAGTCTTCCCTATGGGCAGGTGTCTGGGGCCAGAAAGATGAGTGTCTTCAGAAACAAAGATGGGCCACACCTCCTGCTTTCTGCGCCCTCCTACTACAGCCTCCAGGCAGGACCTGGCATCCCAGCCCCTCAATGTCTCTGCTGCACCCAGACCGAGGGCCAAGTGGGGGCTGGTGTAACCTCGACTCTGCAGACCTAGGCTCCTCAGCCTCTTCCCTCATCCCAGGAGCCCATAGATTCACTAGGTCACCACAATCATCCCCAAAAGGGGCTGCTGGCCCCACCCTGCATGGGTGCAGCATGAGCCCTGAGCTGCTTTCCCAAGGGACGCACATTCCCTGCGCACGGCAGGTGTGAACCAAGGGGACAACTGAACTTTTGTACCTGGACGTGTCGTACACACATTGTCCTCACATCTGGTGATGAACACCTGATAAGAGTAGAGATGATACAGGCAGCACCTCCTGAGCCCAAGTTTAGTATAAAGCTTGTTCAGGCACGCAGAGGGGTGGACATCGTCTCAAGGCTCTCTGACATTTTAATGAAAATGTACCTGAAGAAATAATAATTTATAATACAAAGCTTTTATTCATTGGGTTTTGTTATGTAAGAAGCACTTACCTGTGAGATTATTTCATCACTCAACTCTCTCAAGAGGTTATGAAACTATTTCACACATGAAAATTGTGAGGTTCAAAATAGGGAATAATTTGCCCATAGTCAAAGCTGAGCAGTGGCAGAACATGAGTTTTGCTTGCTTTGTGATGTGTCTGTATATTTAATTAAAATTGCTGGGAAACAGAGTTTATTTATAAATTCCCAAGTACACATTTTACAATTCCCAGTCAGGAGCTCAGAATTTACATTCTCTTGTTGTAAATGTCCAGCTTATTTCATGCCACCCCTCACGTGATGTTCCTTCATCATGAAAGCTATTGTGTATTCAGAGTGTGCACAGCTGTGGGATGCAAGTCAGCCAAGTCAGCCCAGAGGATTATTGGACTTGACCTCAAACAGGGTTTGAGCTTTTGATACACACAGCTGCCTTTTCCCAGTGCTGTCACTCTCAACCAACACCTCTGGACAGTGTTGAGGATGGTGCCACCTGAACCAGAACGTCCAGCATGTTTTTAGGAATCAGTGACCTTCAAGATGTGGCTATGAACTTCACCCAATAAGGGAGGCCCTGTCAGACTCACCCCAGGGAAACCTGCACAGGGATGTGATGCTGGAGAACATCAAGTCCCCTGTTCTCTGGCGGTGAGACTGTCATACCATCTATTTATTTAATAGAAAAAAATCCAGAACAGCCTCCCCAGAGTTCAATCCTCTCCCACCCTGGCACATGTACACTCATACGGCACTTATTATGACCTGGAGGAAGTGATCTTGTTCATTTGTTTACTTCATCTCTGTCACCTCAAGGATTGTAGACTTTCTGACAACTATTGTATGTCTTTCTTTCTGCCCCATGTCAAACACCCCAGACCAGTGACGGGCACTCACTGCCTGGAGGCATTCAATGGATAAATAAACGTATTAAATGTTTTCTAAAAACTATCCTGCTGTGTAAACCATGGTGGAGTTTAATGGCACAAAGTTAAACAGAGAAGGCATGTCCCATTAAAATACAACTCATGGGGTTGGGATTGAATTATATTATTGCATTTTTTTTGAAAATAAAGTTTAATTCACTATAGAACAATTGATTCATGCTGGTCAGAAGAAGGGAAAAGGGAAAAAGAAAAGGATTTTGCCTTCTGTCTCAGGCCTGAACATGAGCATCAGCAGACAGTTCCTGAACACCTGAGCCCACAGGGTGAGGGTCCATCTGCTCTGGGGAAGGGCTGGCTGGGCTTCCAGTGCTCAGGACGCCCTGCCCTGTGCTGCTCTTCACTGTTTGCCTTGCTCCTCCCCATGATGTGAACTTGAAGACCACACACAGATCCCAACGCAGAACTCCAAATCCATGTACATTTTTCCACAAATGGTTTTTGGCTCTACAAGTAGATGTGATTTCCCAGCTGGAGCAGGAGAAGAAGTGTGGAGGGAAGAAAAAGGATTCTGGGTCCCAGGTCCAGGTGGGCTCCAGGCTCCTGGGATTCTGTGTGGGGAGGAACCTGGTCAATAAGCAAACAGGACCAGTCACAACTGCAGGTTCCCTTGAGGGAAAGGCCTTCTGACATCTTGTCAGGCCAATGCAGAGATATCTTTTGGATAGTGTCCTAATTCTTTGAGTTTATTAATCTCTATTCATCCAACTTTATGTACATTCCTTAGCTTCTGAGATAGAGTTCTTTCTGTTATTATTATTCATATAGAAACATTTGTTTCAGTCTCTCCCTTTTGTTGATTTACTCTGTCTAAATCTCCCAGATATCGCACCCTCATTTAATTTTTCAGTCTTTTTACCCTTGAAAATATCATCTGTCATCAATGTTCTATATCATGTATCTAATCATTGTTATAATCCTCCATTTCACATCTTATCTCTGTCTTAAAGCCAATACTTGACACATACTTACATTAGCCTTTTGAGCATTTACAAAATATTTCTTCCCTAAGTCACTCTAGCTATTTCTTTTCCCCATTGTTTCAGACATGGAAGGTGAACTTAAAAAAGCATGACATGATGACCACACAGGATACCTTCAGGAAGGATCCACTTATCTGCAGGTCAATGGTAATTTTCTTGGGGATGGTCATCACATTAGAGATTTGGTAATGCGATAAGTTAGGATTTCAGCACAATATTCTGATGGAAAATAAGCCTGAGCATAACTACTGTCCCAGTAGAAAGTTTTCAAAAGTTTAAATTTTGGAATGACGTTTCCCTGAAAATCAACTGTAACTTCGGTTTCAATAAAAGAGAAACTGCCTTGACATAGCTTATGTGTATAATGTGTGAAAAATAAAGGAGACTTAAAATTTAATCACAAAGTTACACAGCTGAGAGGCTACAAAATAGAAAATCAATGTGAATTCAGCAAAGTAACACTGAATGTGAATAGAACAAACATGAGGAGTTTGTAAAAGGAGACCATCACTGAGAGAGCAGACTAGCGTCAGGATGTAGAGAAATGAGCACACGGATGTGTGTGGCCAATCTTTAACAGCCCCTCCTTTCCTTGGGTAGAGCAGAGACTTCACTCTGGAGGAGAGTCCATCAGATGTAACGCACATGAGGAGATGTCATGTGTAACACCGTGAACTCCACATGTATGAACTCACACAGGGGAGAACCCTCATAAGTGTTATGAGAGTGGGAAAGAATTCAAATGGAGCACTCACCTTTATGTACACCAAAAATTCACACAGAAGAAAAATCCTATACTTGTCGCCAATTTGGAAGCGCCTTTGGCAAATATTCCTTTTTTTAAGTATCGATATCATATGATGAATTATATTGCAGAGAAACCATATCGATTCCATCAATGTGGGAAAGATTTGATCAATGCTCTAAATTTTGACATAAGAGAACTCACCCTGGAGGGACCCCTACAAATGTTATGAAGTTGGGAAATAGCTCAGCTGGAGATTTGCCTTTATATACATGAAAAATCACACTGAAGAGAAACCCTGAAAACTTAGTGAATGTGGGAGACCCTTCATCAGAGGCCAACCTTCATTCACACCTATGAGCTCCCATAGGAGAGAAACCCTATGTCTGGATGACTATGGAAGAGCTTTCAGTTAAAATTTTGTTCCTTCAAAGTCATGGACTCATTCACACTAGAAAGAAACCATATGAGTGTCATCTGTGTGGGAAAGCACTAGACAAAGCCATGACCCTTGTCATCATGTGAGAATTCAAACTGTGAAGAAGCCCTATAAATATAATGAATGTGGATGAGCCCTTAGACACTGCTTTCATGTTTATATGCACCAGAGAACTCAGGAACAGACACCCTATGTCTACAGGCAATGAGCTAGAGCCTTCACCTAGAAATTCTCTTTCATAAACCACCATGACACTCATATGAAGAGAACCCTAGCCCTGTACTCATGGTGGAAGAACCTTCAGTTGGAGCTCCAGCCTCAGCAGGCACAGAGAACTCAGAGTGGGTATTAATTCAATTAATTCGGTTACTTACAGTTTCTCACTTATTATTTCCCTCATAAATTAAAAGAAAATTATAAATTAATTTACCCTTTAACAAGGGTGCTAGTCCTGGAAAACAGTGTGTACCTCGACAGGATAATTCCAAGAACTCAGAGTCTGGCAATGGTTCATCCCCTATATTAGAATTTTGGAGCCAACGGATACTTTTCCCAAGAAGAGCAGATACACATCTTGGTACTGAGAAGGTGGAAGGTCACTGCAGACATGGAGCATCCCATTTCCAGATTATTTTAGAGCAGCAGGGTTGAATGTACTAATTCATGGAAACACAAAGCACTGCCCCTCAGGGATCCATTTGTAAGTCTGCTCTCCAAAGATCTACTCTTTGCTCTAGATGAACAATCCTAAAAAAAAGAAAGTGCTAGGAGAAATATGAACATAGAGAGAATGTCCATTTTGTAAGTTAAATCTGCAAAAAAGCTACTTACGGATAGGTTAGGGCCCCCTGTTTAGATGGATTGATTTTTCTATTTTGGCCAAAACATTCATTACATCACTGAGGTCAAATGAAGACTAATGGGCTAAGGTATGATTTATTCAAAGGCTCTATAAAGCACAGGATGTTGGGGTAATATTTGTAGGTGTATGTGCTCCTGTGTATGCACGTGCATGTATACACGGGCGCACCCCCCCCCACACACACACACACACACATACACAACCAGAAAAAAGGGACAGAGACTAGAGCATCCATCTGATCCTAAACGGAAAATGTCACTCAGCAATCAAGGCCATAAATGTGTCATGCAGGAGAGAATCATGTAAATAATTTGTATATTCATGGATGCAATTTTGAATTATTAACAAATATTTACTGAGTACACCTCACAGTTCAGAACTTGGATTTATTATGAGGATTAAATTGTAAATGATACAATGCCCTTATCTTCATAAAACTGTATATTCTAATGAAAGCAATAAAAATACACTGCAAAATAAAATACATGCATATAATACATGCATAAGGGTTTACACATTGTATAATGAAAAATCTTTGCCACTAACCTACCATAAAATGTTGGGGGACTTCCTACGTGGCGCAGTGGTTAAGAATCTGCCTGCCAATGCAGGGCACACGGGTTCAATCTCTGCTCCAGGAGGATCCCATGTGCCACAGAGCAACTAAGCCCATGTGTCGCAACTATTGAGCCTGCGTTCTAGAGCCCATGAGCCACAACTATTGAGCCCGTGTGCCACAACTACTGAAGCCCTGGTGCCTGGAGCCCACGCTCCACAATAAGAGAAGTCACCACAATGAGGAGCCTGTGCACCGCAACGAAGAGTAGCCCCCACCTGCCACAACTAGAGAAAGCCCGCACACAGCAATGAAGACCCTACACAGCCAGTAAATAAATAAGCATATTTTTTTTAAGTTGGGGTTTTATAAAAGAAAATTGACATTTAAAACATTGTAAATTCTGGAAGTATAGTAGGCCATATATTTCAGAGTCTCTGAATTATTAAAAATATCTTTTACACAATTCTGAACCTTAGAAAAGCTATTCTGCAAGATTTGGAGACGGCAAAGCTTTTTCCCCCCTCCTAAGGGAGAGGTCTGCTGCCCACTGTATTACAAAATAAGTATTTTTGAATGAATTTTATTTTTTTAACAAATCTTATTTATCTATTTATTTATTTATTTTTTATTGGCTGCGTTGGGTCTTCACTGCTGTGCGCCGGCTTTCTCTAGTTGCAGGGAGCGGGGACTACTCTTCATTGCAGTGCACAGGCTTCTATTGCTGTGGCTTCTCTTGTTGTAGAGCATGAGCTCTAGGCACCAGGGCTTCGGTAGTTGTGGCACATGCACTCAATAGCTGTGTCTCGTGGGCGCTAGAGCACAGGCTCAGTGGTTGGGGCATATGGGCTTAGTTGCTCTGTGGCATGTGGGATCTTCCCAGACCAGGACTCAAATCCATGTCCCCTGCATTGGCAGGCGGATTCTTCACCACTGCACCACCAGGGAAGCCCCTGACTGAATTATTTGAATTCCAAAGTCTTTTTTGAAAATCAATCATTGTTTTTATAAATGCAGAAGGTAAAGCACTGAGTGAAGAAAACAGAATATAAAATTATATCTATGTCATAGTTGTAGTTGAATTAAAATATAATACCTATATTGCTACCAACAAAAATAATCAATAAATAATCTATAACAAGATTAGAATAGTGTTTTATTTGAGCCAAACTGAGAACGAGCCCAGAAGCCCGCTTCCCAGGTTGTTAGCAAAGGCAAGTTCCTTTGCTCGATGCACAGTGAGACAGAACAATACTGACAAGTCTGAGTTTGGCGCAGAGAAAGGTTTACTGTGGGCCCAGGCCAGGAGACAGGGCTCATGCCCCCCAACACCCAGAACTCCCTGAAGGATTTCAGCAAAGCATTTTTAAAGGCCAGGTGAGGGAGGGGTGAGTTTGATTGGTGCAAATGTCTTGGTACAGGAATCCTTTGTCCATGAAGGTCAGGTCATGATGTTCCTGTAAACTTCCAACAAAACAAATGTTATTCTCTGTTCTGCAACTTTTGTAGCTCTATATGAATGGAAAACTTATATTCTTAAAGGTCACAGCCTTGAGAATGCACTATCCTGTCTATTTCAGGCTGTGGGCACCATTCTTAACTCTACGTAAAGGCAGTAGAATACAAAAGTTAAAGTAAGGGAAGCAGATCTAATAAGGAGTCAGATTTGTTTTTCCCTGTTACAAGATTACTTTGAGAAACTGCTCCAGAGAAGCATGGTTTGCAGCACAGCTCTATACTTTATCAGAACAAAGAGCATTAAACAAGTCAGAGGTGCATTTTGAGAAAACAAGAGAAAAACACACACACACACACACACATCAGCTTGTACACAGCGAGTCAGCGTGGCCTGGCATCTGGGAAAGGAGTCTTAGCATCCAAGGAGGACCAGTATTGCTGTCCCAGGAAGAAAGACATTTCATCTTTGTTTTTAAGATGATCATTCTTTACTTTTGGTCAATCTGTCCTGTCTGTAATAATGAAAGCAGATGTACAATGTATATTTGATAGGCCACAAACAGGTCATTTTAGTTGCACAAAATTTAACTCATGGGTAAGCCGGAATGACATCCCCATATCTTGATGTGAAAATTTATTTTATCATTACCTACCCCCCCCCAAAAAAGGGAAGGGGGCCTTTTATCAATTAAATAGAAGAAAATTTAAATCTCATAACAAGAGGCAGTCCTTGAAATTGAATAAATTTAACTTTAGGAAAGCAAGGATCAGAAGGCACCCACAGGGCATGTGTAGTTGTTCCTGCCTTGCCGCTGTGCTGGCCCTGTGTTCAGAAGGACAGATGACACTCTGCCAGCATGACCCCTCTGCTCTGTGGCTGCAGCCCGGAAGCCGGTGGAGCTAGAGGGGGACTCTCTCCTGCTCCCCGACTGGCCAGAGCTCAGGGCAGCTGTGGCTCCACTGGCTGAGCCTGCAGCTGGGCACGAGGTCCAGGAGGAGCGCCTTGGTGCAGGCGGAGCTCAGGGCTTGGGCCTTGACCCAGGACGGTGGCACCAGCCACAGCCTCCCCGCCCCGGATCCTGGAGCCCCGGGCAGGTGGCTCCATGCTCTCAGCCCCTCCCTGAAGCCCTCCAGACCCAGGTTTGGCCCAGCGTGGCCAAAACCGCCCAGGATCCCTGCTCTTGGGCCTTGCTGCGCTGGGCACCTCTGCCAGCAGCTCGCCCTGTGCCACCCGCCTCCGCCACCCCTGCAGGGACTTGGCGCTACCAGAGATGCGGGGGGCACAAGGGCAGAGACCTGTTCAAACACCTGATGAAAGCAATGCTCATGTAGTGACTGTGGGTGGGTCATTCTGGCTTCTATGTGAGTTACCTTGAATGTCACGCTCACTAGAGCAGCCTGTTTCTGGCCCACAGAACATACACTGAACATTTGCTGTAATTGTTGAAGAAAAGGGCATGTTGACCGGAAGAGATCTTTAGTTGTGGCATGCAAACTCTGAGTTATGATGTGGTATCTAGTTCCCTGACGAGGGATCACAGGCCCCCTGCCTTGGGAGCCCCCTGCCTTGGGAGCACAGAATCTTAGCCACCGGACCACCAGGGAAGCCTACCAGTTAGCTTCTTGCTGCTATAACTTCCTCATCCCTGCTGCCGTCTGCCTACAGAAACTCCTGCCTTGTTTAGGTCTTGGAACGCCTTTCTATCTGCCTGATTAGATGCTGCCTGAGTCAAGAATCACTAACGCCTGAATTCTAACTCAGGCAAGATGGTTCTTTGACAGACACAAGTCTACCATCTTCTCGGTCTGCCGGCTTTCCAAACAAAGTCTTATTCCTTGCCTCAATACCTGGTCTCCGATTCATTGGCCTCTCATGCAGCGAGAAGAGTGAGCTTGGACTTGGAAACATTATGAGGCCAGCACCTGTCTAAAGACACAGTGATGGCCAGGATCCTGTCAGCTCTGCCCTGGAGTCTGGGTGGGCCAAGAGGCAGCCACCTTGGTAAGCAGACAAGTGTCACACAGTAGGACAAGGGGGCAAGGGAAAGTGGGTTCCCCAGAAGTTCAGGATCCTGAGAGCAGATAGGAGCCTGGGAGAAGCAGAGCCTTCAAAGAAGATGGAGAGAAAATGTGAAAAGTGGGCCATGAGTGTGAACCAAATGCAGTGAAGGCATCACCAGAGAAAAGTGTGTGAAGGAAAGAGAAGCAACAGGCAGAAGGGGTGGAGTACAAAGCCCCTGGGGTGTGTGTGAAAGGAGCCCCATCAGCAGAGAGGAGAAGCGGAGAGGACAGGAGAGGGGCGCCTGGACAGCAGAGGTCAGGCCTGGGTCCTGCAGAGGACACCACAGCCTCAACCAGTCTGCCACGTGCGAGTCACGCAGGGGAAAGTAGTTGTGTAGGATGGCAGTGTGTAACAATAGTATTAAGTTCTTTATTAGTGAAGGGCTCAAGTGAATCCATGGCTTTAAAAATTCCAGAGTACTTATACTCAGATGCTTCTTTTCTGTATGAAGACCTGAGCATTGACTGACCTCACGCTCCACCTGGTAATGTGGCTTAGAATTAAAGACAGACCTAGGTGTGCCTCTCAGCTCTGCCTTGTGGTGGCTGTGACTCAGGGCAAGTCCCTCACCCACCTAAGCTTCGGCTTCTTTATTAGTTAAACAAGGCATGATGATTTTGGCTTGAAGGTTAAATTAAAAATTACATGGAAAATTCTACAGTGCCTGGGAGAGGCATGCATTGTCATTGTACTTATTATTTATTTTGTATTTTCAGGGTGAAGTCAGGAACTATTTGCCAAGGGCATCCTGATAACTGGACTGGACGTATATATGGATTTTCTTCACTTTACTGGGATGAATCCTTGCAACAAGCGGCCTCACTCCATCTTTCTTCTTCTCCACCTTGGCCTGCACTCTTGGGCCTGTCTGGTTCCTGTCTCCTCCCTCTTCCCTGTCTCTGATGTTGTCATGTTAGTCTCTCTCCAGTGTTGAGTTTTGTCCCAAGTTGTGGCCTGGGTGAAATATCAGTCACCTGGCATTGGGAACACCTGACCAAGATTCACCACAAGAGAGGGCTTGCCTTCTTGTGAAAGGGAGGGTTCAGGGCTGCTTTTCTGTCTGCTGCCTGTAGCCTCGTCATCATTCCCCAGGACACCATTGTTCGCACTTGATTTCTTCCCAGGACCTAGGCTAAGCCTTCCTTCTTGTAATACCTGAAAGTCCTTCAGCAAATTGGGTTTAACATTTAATACAAAGCAATTTTACGGATTTTTCTCACATAGACTTATGGAACCTGATGCTATTCATTATATTTCTTTGGAAGTGTTCAAAAACAAAATCCAACTGAGGAAACTCTAATGATCTTATTGGCTTTGTTTAGTGATTCTTGACTCAGGCAGCAACTAATCAGGCAGATAGAAAGGAGTTCCAAGACCTAAACAAGGCAGGAGTTTCTGTAGGCAGACGGCAGCAGGGATGAGGAAGTTATAGCAGCAAGAAGCTAACTGGTAGGCTTCCCTGGTGGTCCGGTGGCTAAGATTCTGTGCTCCCAAGGCAGGGGGCTCCCAAGGCAGGGGGCCTGTGATCCCTCGTCAGGGAACTAGATACCACATCATAACTCAGAGTTTGCATGCCACAACTAAAGATCTCGCATGCTGCAATTTAAAACAAGATTCCACATGGCACAACTGAGACCCCGAGCACTACAACTAAGACCCGGCACAACCAAATAAATAAATAGATTTAAAAAAAAAAAAAAAAAAAAGGCTAATATCCTTTTTAAAAAGAGTGCTAAAACATGGGCAGAAAATCTAAATAGACATTTCTCCAAAGAAGACATACAGACGACTGAGAGGTACATGAATAGATGCTCAATATCACTAATTATTATAGAAATGCAAATCAAAACTACAATGAGGTATTACCTCACACCCATCAGAATGCCATCACCAAAAAAATCTATAAACAATAAATCATAGACAGGGTGTGGAGAAAAGGGAATCCTCCTACATTGTTGGTGGGAATGTAAATTGGTACAGTCATTATGGAAACAGTATGGAGGTTCCTTAGAAAAGTAAAGACAGAGCTACCATATGATCCAGCAACCCCATTCGGCATTTATCCGGAGAAAACCACAATTCAAAAAGACACACCCACCCCAATGTTCATTGCAGCAGTATTTACAATGCCAAGAAATGGAAGCAAACCTAAATGTCTATTGAGGAGGAATGGATAAAGAAGATGTGGCACATATATACAATGGAATATTACTCAGCCATAGAAAGGAATGAAATCATGCCATTTGCAGTGACATGGATGGACCTAGAGATTGTCATACTGAGTGAAGTAAGTCAGAGAAAGAAAAATATATGATATCACTTATATGTGGAATCTAAAAAAATGACAAATGAACCTATTTACAAAATAGAAATAAAGTCAAAGATGTAGAAAACAAACTTATGGTTACCAAGGGGGAAGGTGGGAGGGATAAATTGGGAGATTGAGATTGACATATACACAGTACTATACATAAAATAGATAACTAGTAAAAACCTACTATATAGCACAGGGAACTCTACTCAATACTCTGTAATGACCTATATGGGAAAGTATCTAAAAAAAAAAAGAATAGTTATATGTATATGTATAACTGATTCACTTTCTTGTACACCTGAAACTAACACAACATTGATAAATGAACTATAGTCCAAAAGAAATTAATTTTTAAAATATTTTTTGAGCTCAATGTATTTTAAGGAATGGAACCTGATTCCAAAAGGGAAGGGAAGTCCAGCAGTGGCTAATGAGGCCCGTGGTATCTTAGGACTTATCTGTGGAGCTGCTCTGAGCGAGGCCCTCAGACCCACATTAAGGCTGAATGAGAACCCATGGCTGGAGCAAGGAGTGGGAGCTCTTCACAGGATGCCCAGGGTTATTGACAAAGAGATCCCAGCACCTGTCTGGCTGAGAGAGGACAGTGGTGACACTCATCCAAGGGCAGATGCCAAAATCCTCTGACACTGGGAAGGATACATTGTCCTTTATTGTCTCTTCCTTGTGCTGCACTGTATCTTAACTTCTTTCTTTAGATTTCATTCTTGGTAAAAAGCTGCATATCACCAAAGAAAACCAGGCATAAGAGGGGTGGGCACCTCTTTGCCCTGCTCCACTTCTTTCTGAAATCCAGAGTTCCATCAAGGCCAGTGGTTGAGATGACATTTGGAACACCTCTCATAACTACCACTAAATCTAGTTTCTGTGCGCTGAAAGTGACCTCCATCCCACATGTGCACATTAAGACAAGTGAACAGGCTCATATGTGACCCACGTAAGGGCAGCAGGAAGAGCAGGAATGGAGTCATGAGGGTGGATGACCAGGTGGGATTTCCTGTTTCAACTCCATGGGTCTCTGAGGACTTTGCCAGTGGGTTACACTTTATGTGTCATTGCTGGTCTGAGATGCAGTGTGAACTGTACTTTATCGATGGGTGAAAGAACATGTGACAAATGAGTCCAAGGTCAACACTACCCCCAGAAGTATCATTTGTCTACAGATCCAGGAAATAAACGAACCGATATGTGTTGGCCATTTCAACAGCCTGTATTAGCCACTCGGATGCCTGAAGTGTGAGCATCGCCCACCTAGACTCTCAGCCCAGGCTCACCCCCAACACATCTGCTGCCCTCATAAGTGAGGAGGTGAGGAGAGGTGTCTGCGTGGCAACGTAGATGCTTACTTAGAGAGCGCCCTTACTGCCGCCCCAGGGACATACAGCTCCTCAGTACACACCACCCTTTGCTTCCTGCTCTGTCATCTGCTTCGTCATGATTATCTTGGCGGTCACAGGCCTCAGCGGCTGTAGCCTGTGCTTTTACCATAACCTCCAAAGATCGCCTGTCCTTCCAGGGGCCTCCTGCTTCCTCATCATAGGTGCTGCCTGTGGATGCCCCGCCCCATGGCATTTCCCAGGCCCTCTCTTTCTGACTCTCTCACAGATAATTCTCTGACCAGCACACATGAGCCTTCTTCTCACTATGGCCACTCAGGGTGAGCCCACTACTCTTGGGAGTAAATCCCCTCTGACAGTGTCTGTCTACAACCACCAGCAGGATCCAGCCCATGTGACTCCTTTCTGTGCAACCCCTGCCTGACACTGAGGGCTGTTAGGGACTCTGGGATTGACCCTCACATGGATGGGAGCTGGGTAGTAGGCTTTGAAGGCCTGGGCTCTTGGAAGGTCATATGCTTCTCTTTTGGAGCTTTTATTTTTTCCGTAATGTAGAAAGAATCTAACACTGTTGCGCCTATTCTAGCAGAAGCCAGACTGTCATAAGCCTCTCTCAGGGGTGACTACCCTCATTTGGATTGCTCCCCTTGTCAGTCTTTTATTTTCCCGGTCCTTGGTGACACCCGGGGCTGCCTCCTCTTGCACAGGGTCCCTTCACCTAAAAATCTCAGCCATGCTGTAAGGGGGACCCGCATGGAGAGACAGCTGAGTGGGCAGCTTCGGTCAGTCTGGGTGCAGAGGAAGCTGGCTTGTGTTCTTAGCATCCTCTCTCTGCACAGTTCCTGCCCCAGAGCACTGGGACATGTGGGGACGAGTCCACATGGGAGCTTACTGGGAAGGCGGTTCAGTTGGCTCTTCATGCAGATGATAAGGCAGAGAGGAGCCAGGAGCCTTGGGGCTCATTCTGCTTGTTTGGGCAGTGTTTGCAGGGCAGGCATTTCCCCAGAATCCGTGGTAACAGCAAGTGTCTGCATTCATGGATGTAGGAATGGGAGGCATTGCCTCTCACAAACAGGGGTGATTTGGTTGCAAGGAAGAGAACTCTGCTGAACTGATAGAATATGTATGGAATTGGTTTTATGCTTACTTGGATCACACACAGATCTCAAGGGCAGGACGTGTAGCTGGGCCAATAAGTGGCTGGAGCAGAATCCCTACTCTTCCTCGTGGGGACCCCCCTTTCCATTTCTATATGATCGTGTCTCTGCCTCCGTCTTCAGTCTTCTCCCTCCAGACAGACACACCCACTCCCTGCCTCTCTCTAAGGTTCACTATAGGGAATCTTTATGAATACATGCATGGAATAAAATTCCTAAAATGTTCTGTATTTATAGTTTTATGCCAACCCAGTTCTGAACTTACATTTTTGTTTCTTTCAGCTGGGCTTGTGCCATGTGACTTGATTTGAATTTCAAGTCCAGGTGCTCAAAAGAGACTAACAAGAGTATATAAAGTATATAAACTCATTTATAGGATTTCACAGGCAATTATAAATGATGCTTATTAAAATTCAATTAATATAAGAAAGACGAGCTAACTTATTCATTAACTAATTCACAATGTAACCATTAAATAAGTAATGTTTTAACATTACAAAATCCTAATTCTCTTCTAAGTGTTGTTATTTCCAAATGAGGATAACCCAAGCCTTTATAATAAGTTTATAAAATTTCAGTTTCTCATCTTATCAATCAATGTTCCCAATGCAGCATTTCGCCCCCATTTTTTAGCTGCGTTGTGCAGCTCATGGGATCTTAGTTCCCCAACCAGGGATTGAACCCTCATCCTCGGCAATGAAAGTGTGGAGTCCTAATTTGAACACCAGAAAACTCCCTGTCAATGGGACATTTTCAATTACTATTAAGAAAATAACAGAACGCAGATCACTCACCTACTTTTTCTTTATTCCAAAATATTGATTTTCCTTCAATCCAAAATATTGATACCCTTTATTTTAGTTATGTCCCTTTGTTTATTGATACAACTGAAGATTAGAATTAGCAATAGCAGAGCCCCCAATGTTTGAGCTTTTTAGAACACTAAAGATGAGACCAAGAAAACCTCACCCTTTCCCTGGGCTCATGTTTGTCTCTATGTCTGTAGGGACTAATACTATGGCACAAAGACTACATGTCTTTTGTTTTATCCATTCAAACAATATCAATTTTGTATCAAAACCTTTTCAGGCATTGGGATGGAGTGAGGATGTGCACAGCTGTCAGTGCAGAGAGACCTTCCTGACCCCGTTCTCCATTAATTAGCCTCACTTCCCCATGAAGGAGCATCGGGAAGGTCTCCTTGAAGCAATGAGATCAGTCTGAGACTTGTGGGGTGAGTAGGTGATAAGCAGGATGAGGAGTATTCCAGGCAGAAAGGACAGGAGCAGAGTTCAGAAACAGCCTGATGTGTTGTAGGATGTGAGAGGAGGTTAGTGTCATCAGATGCAGGTGTTACCGAGTCCAAGCTCGCTCTGCTCACCGCATGACAGACCAGTGAATCAGAGACCAGGTGTTGAGGCAAGGAATACGACTTTATTCAGAAAGCTGGCAGACTGAGAAGATGGCAGACTAGTGTCTGTCAAAAAACCATCTTGCCTGAGTTAGATTTCAGGCTTCTTTTATACTAAAAAAGGAAGGGGTGTTGTTGGTTATTGCAGACTTCCTGGGGGCAGCTTCCTTTGCTCTTGCAGCTGTCCACATAGGTCAGGTCAGGATGTTCCTGCAAACCTCCAACAAGGCCAATGTTATTCTTTGTTCTGCAACTTTAAAGAATGGAAAAGTGTTATACCTTTAAAGGTCAGAGGTTGGAGAATGGGCTATCCTGTATATTTCAGGCTATAAAGCAACATTCTAAACTTGTAGCAAAAGCAACAGAACACAAAGGTTAATGTAAAAAAACAGATCTGAGACCCAGTGAGCTGGCGACTTCCAGGAGGTGGTGAAGCAGGATCACCGTGAGGAAACGTGAGGACAAGCAATCCCACAAGTTTGGACAACCATGAGGAAACAAAGAAACACCATGCAGGCAAAGGAGCAGGAAAAAACCCACAAGACCAAATAAATGAGGAGGAAATAGGAAAAATGCCTGAAAAAGAATTTAGAGTCATGATAGTAAAAATGATACAAAATCTCGATAACAAAATAGAGAAAGTACAAGAAACAATTCATAAGAACTCAGAAAAACAAACAGCAATGGATAACAAAATAACTGAAATTAAAAATACTCTAGATGCTATAACCAGCAGAATGACTGAGGCAGAAGAACGAATAAGTGAGTTGGAAGATAGAATGGGGGAAATAGCTGCCACAGAGCAGGAAAAAGAAAAAAGAATAAAAAGAATAGAAGACAGTCTCAGAGACCTCAGCGATAACATTAAGCGTACCAACATTTGAATTATAGGCATCCCAGAAGAAGAAGAAAACAAGAAAGGGTCTCAGAAAATATTTGAAGAGGTTATAGTGGAAAACTTCCCCAACATGGGAAAGGAAATAATTAACCAAGTCCAAGAAGCACAGAGAGTCCCATACAAAATAAACCCAAGGAGAAATACACCAAGGCACATATGAATCAAACTAATGACAATTACACACAAAGAAAAAATATTAAAAGCAGCAAGAGAAAAGCAACAAACAACATATAAGGGAAAACCCATAAGGATAACAGCTGACCTTTCTACAGAAACTCTGCAAGCCAGAAGGGAATGGCAGGATATACTGAAAGTCCTGAAAGAGAGAAACCTACAGCCAAGAATACTCTACCCAGCAAGAATCTCATTCAGATTTGAGGGAGAAATCAAAAGCTTTCCAGACAAGCAAAAATTAAGAGAATTCAGCACCACCATACCAGCCTTACAACAAGTGCTAAAGGAACTTCTCTAAGTAGGACACACAAGAAAAGGAAAACACCTACAAATACAAACCCCAAACAATTAAGAAAATGGTAATTGGAACACACATGTCAATAATCACTTTAAATGTAAATGGATTCAATGCTCCAACCAAAAGACACAGACTGGCTGAATGGATACAAAAACAAGACCCTTCTATCTGCTGCCTACAAGAAACCCACTTCAGACCAACGGATACATATAGACTGAAAGGAAAGGGATGGAAAAAGATATTCCATGCAAATGGAAGTCACAAGAAAGCTGGAGTAGCAATACTCATATCAGACTAATTCGACTTTCAAGTAAAGACGATTAAAAGAGACAAGGAAGGACACTACCTAATGATCAAGTGATCCATTCAAGAAGAACATATCACAATGGTAACTATCTATGCCCCCAACATAGGAGCACCTCAATCCATAAGGCAAATGCTAACAGCCATAAAAGGGGACATCGACAGGAACACAAAAATAGTGGGAGACTTGAACACCCCACTTACATCCATGGACAGATCATCCAAACAGAAAATCAATAAAGACACACAAGCTTTAAATCACACATTAGACCATCTCGACTTATTTGATATTTATAGGACATTCCATCCAAAAACGACAGACTACACTTTCTTCTCAAGTACACACAGAACATTTTCCAGGATAGATCACATCTTGGGTCACAAATCAAACCTCGGCAAATTCAAGAAAATTGAAATCATATCAAGCATCTTTTCAGACCACAACTCCATGAGACTGGATATCAATTACAGGAAAAAAACTGCAAAAAATACAAACACATGGAGGCTAAACAATTCACTCCTAAACAACCAAGAAATCACGAAAGAAATCAAAGAGGAAATCAAAAAATATCTAGAAACAAATGACAATGAAAACACAACAACCCAAAACCTATGGGACGCAGCAAAAGCAGTTCTATGAGGGAAGTTTATAGCAATACAGTCCTACCTTAAGAAACAAAAAAAATATCGAATAAACAACCTAACCTTACACCTCAAACAACTAGAGAAAGAAGAACAAAGAAACCCCAAAGTGAGCAGAAGGAAAGAAATCATAAAGATCAGAGCAGAAATAAATGAAAAAGAAAGGAAGGAAACCATAAGAAAAATAAATAAAACTAAAAGCTGGTTCTTTGAGAAGATTAACAAAATTGATAAACCACTAGCCAGACTCATCAAGAAAAAAAGGGAGAAGATGCAAATCAACAGAATTAGAAATGAAAATGGAGAAGTAACAACGGACACCTTAGAAATACAAAACATCATGAGAGACTACTACAAGCAACTGTATGCCAATCAATTGGATAACCTGGAAGAAATGGATACATTCTTAGAAAAATACAATCTTCCAAGACTGAACTAGGAAGAAATAGAAACCATGAACAGACCAATCACAAGTACGGAAATTGAAGCAGTGATTAAAATCTCCCAACACACAAAAGCCCAGGACCAGATGGGATCACAGGCGAATTCTATCAAACATTTAGAGAAGAGCTAACAGCTATCCTTCTCAAACTCTTCCAAAACATTGCAGAAGGTGGAGCACTCCCAAACTCATTCTACGAGGCTACCATCACCCTGATACCAAAACCAGGTAAAGATGTCACAAAAAAAGAAAATTACAGACCAATATCACTGATGAATATAGATGCAAAAATCCTCGACAAAATACTAGCTAACAGACTGCAACAGCACATTAAAAAAATCATACACCATGATCAAGTGGAGTTTATCCCTCGGAAGCAAGGATTCTTCAATATACGCAAATCAATCAACGTGATACATCATATCAACAAATTGAAGGATAAAAACCATATGATCATTTCAATAGATGCAGAGAAAGCTTTTGACAAAGTTCAACATCCATTTATGATCAAAGCTCTCCAGAAAATGGGCATAGAAGGAAATTACCTCAACATAATAAAAGCCATATATGAAAAACCAAAAGCCATCGTTCTCAATGGGGAAAAACTGAAAGAATTCCCTCTAAGAACAGGAGCAAGACAAGGGTGTCCATGCTCACCATTATTATTCAACATAGTTTTGGAAATTTTAGCCACAGCCATCAGAGAAGAAAAAGAAATCAAAGGAATCCAATTTGGAAAAGAAGTAAAATGGTCACTCTTTGCAGATGACATGATATTATATATAGAAAACCCTAAAGACTCTACCAGAAAACTGCTAGCACTCATTGATGAGTTTAGTAAAGTAGCAGGATACAAAATTAATGCACAGAAATCTCTTGCATTCCTATACACTAACAACGGAAGAGCAGAAAGAGAAATTAAGGAAACTCTCCCATTCACCATTGCAACCAAAAGAAGAAAATACCTAGGAATAAACCTGCCTAAGGAGGCAAAAGATCTGTATGCAGAAAACTTTAAGACATTGATGAAAGAAATCAAAGACGACACAAACAGATGGAGGGACATACCATGTTCCTGGATTGGAAGAATCAACATCGTGAAAATGACTGTACTACTCAAAGCAATTTACAGATTCAATACAATCCTGATCAAATTACCAATGGCATTTTTCACAGAACTAGAGCAAGAAATCTTACGATTTGTATGGAAACGCAAAAGACCCCGAATAGCTAAAGCAATCTTGAGAAGGAAAAATGGAGTTGGTGGAATCAGGCTTCCTGACGTCAAACTATACTACAAGGCCATAGTGATCAAGACAGTATGGTACTGGCACAAAAATAGAAAGGAAGACCAATGGACTAGAATAGAGAACTCAGAAGTCAGCCCAAACACATACGGGCACCTTATCTTTGACAAAGGAGCCAGGAATATACAATGGAAAAAAGACAGCCTCTTCAATAAGTGGTGCTGGGAAAATTGGACAGCAAGATGTAAAAGAATGAAATTAGAACACTTCCTAACACCATACACAAAAAAAAACTCCAAATGGATGAAACACCTACATGTAAGGCCAGACACTATAAAACTCCTAGAGGAAAACATAGGCAGAACACTCTATGACACCCATCAAAGCAAGATCCTTTTGGACCCACCTCCTAGAATCATGGAAATAAAATCAAGAATAAACACATGGGACCTCATGAAACTTAAAAGCTTTTGCACAGTGAAAGAAACCATAAACAAGACTAGAAGGCAACCCTCAGATTGGGAAAAAATAGTTGCCTATGAAACAACGGACAAAGGATTAACCTCCAAAATATACAAGCAGCTCATGCAGCTTCATACCAAAAAAGCAAATAACCCAATCCACAAATGGGTGGAAGACCTAAATAGACATTTCTCCAAAGAAGACATCCAGATGGCCAACAAACACATGAAAAGATGCTCAACATCACTCATCATCAGAGAAATGCAAGTCAAAGCCACAATGAGGTATCATCTCACACCCATCAGAATAGCCATCATCACAAAATCTGGAAACAACAAATGTTGGAGAGGGTATGGAGAAAAGGGAAGTCTCCTGCACTGTTGGTGGGACTGTAAGTTGGTACAGCCACTATGGAAAACAATTTGGAGGTTCCTTAAAAAACCACAAATAGAACTACCATATGATCCAGTAATCCCACTCCTGGGCATATACCCAAAGAAAATCATAATCCCAAAAGAAACATGTACCATAATGTTTATTGCAGCACTGTTTACAATAGCTGGGACATGGAAGCACCCTACAACAAACGAATGGATAAAGAAGATGTGGCATATATATACAATGGAATATTACTCAGCTATAAAAAGGGATGAGATGGAGCTATATGTCATGAGGTGGATAGACCTAGAGTCTGTCATACAGAGTGAAGTAAGTCAGAAAGAGAAAGACAAATATTGTGTGCTAACTCACATATATGGAATCTAAAAATGGTACTGATGAACTCAGTGACAAGAACAAGGACGCAGATACAGTGAATGGACTGGAGAACTCGAGGTTTGGGAGGGGGCGGGGGGTGAAGGGGAAGCTGAGATGAAGCGAGAGAGTAGCACAGACATATATATACTACCAACTGTAAAGTAGATAGCCAGTGGGAAGTTGTTGTATAACAAAGGGAGTTCAACTCGAGGATGGAAGATGCCTTAGAGGACTGGGATGGGGAGGGTGGGGGGGACTCGGGGGGGGGAGTCAAGGGAGGGAGGGAATACGGGGATATGTGTATAAAAACAGATGATTGAACTTGGTGTACCCCAAAAAAAGTAATAAATAAATAAATAAATAATTAAAAAAAAAAAAAAAAACAGATCTAACACAGAGACCATTTAGCTCTTCCCTGTAACACAGGGAGTGGTGGGGAATGGGTCACCAGGGGAGCGGCAGAGACTGGCAGGAGCACCATCAGCCAGGTATTATCAAGGATCTGTGGATAATGCAGCCTCTCATTTTCATGATATTATTTTGATGTGTCTGTTAGAATGCTTATTTTCTATTGCTAAAAGTGTAAGAGAGAGAGGATGAGAGAGAGAGAGAATTAGGAAAAAGAATACGGAAGATACATCTGCACATACGCAAGAGATCACAACACTCCGAGCCTGAAACCCGGGAGGTTGATGAAAGAGTGAACCAGAAAATGAGAACAAAACCCTGTCCTCCCAGCATGGAGAAAGAGCAGCTAGTAAGACACCACAAATAGCCAATTCAATATCTCATTTCAGCTAACATGTACGATTTTGTCTGGGCAGGTCCCCATGTTAGACACGGAGTGGGATCCTGAGTAAGGTGGCTGCAGCTCTGGGCTCTGGTAGAAGTTGGGGGGGGCGGCACCAGAGGAGGGGCCTAGCAGAGGATAAGGTGAGAGAAGTAAGAGAAACCCTGGGAATCTAGCATTGTTGTTGGAATGTAGGTGCTAAATACAGCGAAGTCTGGAGGTCTTGGTGGACTGGGTGGGGAGGTGGGTGCTGTCTGTGTGTTTATGTTCTGGAGCTGGAAGGGGCAGAGCACAGGTGATAAATGTAGTTTTTAAAGCTGAGATTGCCTATACTTTTCTTATTCTCTCATCCCCTGGCTCAGTGCTTCTCACTCTTGTCTTCCTGTTAGAGTCACCCAGGGAGACTTTAAATACCTAACGGAGGACCCCATCTCACAGCCAGAGTAATTAGGGCAGAGTCTGTGGCAGCAGGACCAGATGGCAGCATATTCACACATTTACCTAAGAGTTTTGCAGCCAGAGTTGAGAACCACAGGCCTCACCTCTACATTGTAGGAAAGTCGACGCTGGTGGAGCTTAAATATTAATTACTTTTTTGGATATTCTTATTTTTTCCAGAATTTTAGTAAAGAGTCTCAAAATACACATTGGTATCACTGAGTGAAAGAACACATTGGAGACTAAAAGACTCAGTGTGGCTGTTTTAGTGCCGATTGAATCAGAAAAAAAAAAAGCCCTTAAATAATAAGTATATTTAATTTTGATGTTTGAATGTGTTTACTTAC
Source organism: Hippopotamus amphibius kiboko (assembly GCF_030028045.1). Classification (NCBI taxonomy): domain Eukaryota; kingdom Metazoa; phylum Chordata; class Mammalia; order Artiodactyla; family Hippopotamidae; genus Hippopotamus; species Hippopotamus amphibius. The sequence continues at coordinate 35,393,527 of NC_080200.1, read as the reverse complement.
CCAGAGAAAATATGTAAAAAGTAAACAGATTTTATTCAAAGATTTTTTTTTGAGTTTGTGGTGTAATCTGAGTGTTGTCTAGGCCATACCTCTGCAATGATACAGTGATAATAAAGCAAGTTTGTACTGATCCTCCCAGCTCTCAAGTCCACTGTCCATGCCCAGCACAGGCCCTCAACTCTCATACTCCATGGGGCGTTACCCTCGCCAGCATCCCTCAGGATTCTTGGAGAGGGGGTGTGTCATACATCTTAACCCCGTTCATTGTCTACACACGACCTGCTGTGACGTGAGTGTCCCTCCAGCCTTGGCTGCTGCACATTTCTGCTTGGCCAGCGCCATGCTGCTGCATCTGGAGCCATCTTCCAGGGAGCCCCTGTCTGAGGGCTGAACTCTGCCCTGACCCATGAGCCCCGTCCCCCCTTCGGACACTGTTCTCATTGCTCCTACCGCACTGCCCCAGGCATCCCTGCCCCACCAATTCCTCCTGCTGCCTCTCCTCCCTCTGGGGCTGGAGAGCCTGTCACACAGGGAGGAGCTCAAAGCTGCCGGTTCTGCTCCTGCTGCTTCGTTTACCTCCTGCATCATCACGATCTATATCTCCAGTTTGTCCACTAATCACCCTGGCCACCGCAGCCTCTAAACCCACCCCACCCCCCCCCACCCCCACCCCTGATGTTCTTCCCTCTCTTTTTTGAACCATCACACTCACTTCCACATTGTCACTAGGTCCATGATGTCCTGCTGTGCTTTGCCTCACACAATGACAAGCTCCCAGGATTTTCCTTTCCCTGTTGAACAGAAATACTTTTCTTTTGCCCAATTTGCCTTTATGAGAGGGTCCCTTGGTATCACTGACAGCTTTATTCCCAGTTGACATTTGGATTGTTAGGGTCTAGGTCACGTCAGGTAACAGCCACCAGGTTTGTCTAGAACCACTGAACCCCTCTGGTCACTGTCCTTGTTCCCAGGACTGTCTCATGAGGTCACACTCACTTTCCATGGAGGACTCTCTCAGAGGCTCACACGTCTCTTTTCATTTACTTCCTGTCTGCAACTTCATCACCTACACAAGGACAGTCTGAATCCTCACTGTGGAAACAGGTGTAGGATATCCTGTGGAGACTGCTGACAGCACCTGAGTCAGAGCTGCCGTCCACTCTGCCTGAGAACCATTGCCCCGGAGAGGGTCCCTGCTACACCTAGAGGAATCGGTTTTGAATTATTTAACTTTGTCTTTTCTTTTTTTCTTTTTAACAAAACCACTGAAAACATTTTACAAATTATATTGCTTGGAATTTTATTTATTTTAGGATATCTTTAAATTTCAAAGTGGCAGGAGATCAATATCTTCATTTGATAGTTGGGGGGGAAAGCCTGAAGTCCAAGGAGGGAAAGTTTTCAATTCAACTAACTTTTGCCTGAACATATGAAACAGTCTTGAGTTGGCCACTGAGAAATTGAAAGGTTTTTAAATGGTTTTAATTCTGAAGGAATTCACAGTCTAGCAGGGGGAAAACAACTACCAGAAATACAATGTAGAATAGGCTTTGAAATGAGGCACAGAGGAGAGAGTGATTAATTTTGTTGAGGGTCAGGGAGATGATGAAAAAAGTAATCCTGAAATGGAGTGGGACCCTGTGGTCATTCCCCATGTCCTCCACCTGTCTTTTGTCTGTGGAAAAATTTAGCCAAAGAATAAGTTTAACCAGAGAAGAAAAAAATGCAGAAGTAAAGAAAAGCTATCAAACAGGACAAATAATAATTTATTAGTAAGCAAATAATAGGTTGGTTAGTAAGCAAATTCAAGGATGTTTAGTTCCTTCTCAAGGGCTGTAGATAATATTCTGAGCCACATCCCGCGAGTTGTCGTGCAGCTACTGAAACCCCCACCAGGTGGCAGAAGTTAAGTACATGATGACTAGGCTGTAGCCAGGGGGTAAGCTGCCACAATTCCAAGAACTGACCTCAAGAAAATGGGAATAAACTGACCCTGGAACTTCAGACTAACTGTTCCTAAAACAATCAAGATGACACTGATCAGACCATAGCATGACCAACTTCAAAATGACTGTCAGAGCTGACTGTGCTCTTTCTGCATGTAGCCCCCTCCCTACACCTCTAAAAGCTCTTGCCCACTGATTGTTGGTGGGGGGGTGGGGATTAAGGGAGGAGTCAGCTTTGGACAGGCCTCCACCTTCCACCCAGTTGCCAGATCTGAAATACTGTAAAGCAAACTTTCCTTTCCACCCATCTTGCCTCTTATTGGCTCTTGAGAGGCAAACAGCCAGACCCCACTTTCCATAATGATGGCTTAATACAGACTTGATTAGTAAGGAACAATGTAGAAAAATGTAGGGGGCATAACAGGCAGACAGAATCTCCTGAGAAAAGAGTGGTTGTGGAAGGAATTCTCCACGTTGGTCACATTGAGTCTCCTAGTGGCCAGAGGGGTCACAATGAGCCTATAGGACAGGGAGCCCTGGACAGCCAGCAAGCATCAGACTCTTCTCTGGGGACTCAGAGTCTCCAGCAGAACCTTTAGGTTGTGCTCATCTTGTGCTCTAAGTCAAAAAATGCACAGGGAGATGAAACTTGGGAAGCAACCCAGTCTCCCCTGAGCCACCAGGATGGCCTAGGCTGTCCACAAAATCATAGCTGTCTGCTGGCCCCCCTCACAATCTGGCCAGGATTTTTCATGTTGTAGGGACCCTGCTCAGCATGTCAGCCCTGGGTGTCACCAAAGATCAAGGAAAACTAAGGACTGAAAGGGGAGCAATGACAGTGAGGGGGATCACACCCTTGATGAGCTTATTACCGTTTGGCCTCCCTTGCTAGAAAAGGAGTGAAACTGTGCCCATGGGATTAACAAACTGCTGACTAACCGAATTCTTGAGTTTGTCTTAAAGCTACTTAAACACCCCTCTGCTTGTACCCTGCCTTCACTGAGCAAGCTGACTGTTTTGTTGCATGTCCTTCAGGTCTAATACAGCCTAAGCCATAAGATGTCACCCCAGTTGCTTTCCAGGAACTTGGAGTCGGCTGCGTCTAATTGAAGCTTGAGCTGGCTAAAACCGGTTAGGACCACTGTCCCCCAAACTGGGTTTGTGCGGGTGTCCCATGAATGACCTTTCAATGTCAGAGGACCAAAAATTCCACCCTCAGATTCTGCTGAGCGCCTCCATTTTCGAACATACATTCCAGGAAGAAGCTCTTTACTCATATACACCTGCACAGAACACCAAATACCCCACCTTTCCCTCCCCCCAATCACCTTTCCCCAGGCCTCATGCCAGCCATCTTATTCATCCCACAAATATCTGAAGTCCCTGGTCTTCGGGGAGGGGGATCTGAGACTTGTTCTCCCCTCTCCTCTCTTCACTGTCTTGTGAACTAACCCCTTCTTTGCTGCACCTCTGTTTCCTAGGGTTTGGGCTTTCTGTGCATCAGACACATGAACCTGGTTGGTAACAGGGGCACCTGTGTTTCTTGTCTTGATTTTGATCAAAGCTTCTCTTATGCTGAAGTGGAATGGAGAAGGAATAGCTCTTAACTTCCCTTTTGGATTATGCTGTGCCACTGATGTTGGTTTGCATTGAAGAAGTCTGGAATTCTGTCTATGAAGATGTATGTGGCTAGTTCAATTCGAGTCTCTCCATATTATATTTTTTAAAAATCCAAAAGGGAAGCATATACCCTCCCAGAGTCCATGCACACAGAGTCCACACCTCAGTGTGACATCCATGTGAGAGTCAGCCCCAGAGCCCCAGCAGAGCTGAGATTCAGGCAGAGACCACAAGGAAAGGAGCCCAGTGTGCTGGGTCCTGGTGGTGGTTATAGACAGACACTGTCACAGGGGTCCACACCCACAACTGTGGGCTGCTGTGAGTGGGAAATAGTGAGAAGAAGTGTCATATGTGATGTTCAGAGAATTAGCCATGAGAGAGAGTGAGGAAAAGTAACATTTGCAGGTCTGGGCATTAGCTGTGAGAGCATCAAAAGGAAAGGGCTTGGAAGGGGCCATGAGGCAGAGGGCAGTCTCAGGCCAGCAGCCGTGATGGAGAAGCAGGAGGTGCCTTTAAAGGAGGTGCTCTTTGGAGGCTTGTGGTAAAAGCACAGGATGCTGCTGAAGATGAGGCTTGTGAAACCCAACACAGTAAAAAGGAATCAGAAGACCTATCAGGAAGAAAAAAGAATCTGTACTGTGTAGCTGCACCTAACCATGGCAGCCGTAAAGGGTGCACTCCAAATAAGGATCCAAGTCACCCCCCACACACCTCTCCACCACCTCCTCACTATAAAAGCCATGGTATGAGGGTGAGTGAGGCTGGGTTTGAAGTCCAGTGGGCAGCACCGACATATCAGGCTTCCAAGTGGCTAATACAGGCTTCTGAAGGAGCCAAAAATTTCTGGTTTCTTTCCTAGATCTGTAGATAAGTGAAACGTCAGGGTAGGGCTGACCTTGAACTTGTCTTTCAGATCTTCACTTACGCATCCATAAAGTACAGTTCACACTATCTCTCAGGCCAGCAATGACAGGTAAAGTGGAAGCTGTTCACAAAGTCCTCAGAGACTCATGGAGTTGAAACAAACAATTCCCACCTGGTCATTCACCTTCATGACTGCATTCCTGCTCTTCCCGCTGCAGGTACACAGATCACACAGGAGCCCATTCCCCTGCCTTAATGTGCACATGTGGGATGGAGGTCACTTTCAGCTCAGGGAAACTAGATATTTAATGGTGATTATACCAGATATTCCATATGTTATCTCAGGCATTGGCCTAATTAGATTTTTTTATGAAAGGAAGTGGAGTAGGGTCAAGAGTACCCACCCCATTATCCCTGATTTTCCTTCATTCTCCTTAGTTTTTTTTTTTTATAAAAATGAAACCTAAAGAAAGAAGTTGAGATGGAGTGCAGCACAGTGAAGCGACACTAAAGACAACGTATACTCCCAGTGTCACAGACTTTCAGCATCTGCCCTTGAATGACTGTCACCACTGTCCTCTCTCAGCCAAAGACAGGTGCTGGGGCTCTTCCTTCAATAACCTGATACCTCCTGAGTGTCAAGCGTCCCCTCACCTGTTGGCAGGGACATTGCAGGTGCTGTGCCAAGTTAATAAAGTATTGTCCACACAGGGTACTCCCCTACTGGCTCAGCAGCATCTCAAGCACAAACCTGGACCCCACATGACTCTTATATCTGGAGCTCCATCTCAGGCCCATTAGCACAGACCCCTCCATTTAGAATAAATATGAAACATAAAAATTGTTCCCATGACATCCTCCCCCGAGTAAACTTGTGAGCCCATCCAAATCTATTCTGTCACTCAGGTGACCCTCTCCACCTTCTAAAATGGTGGTGAATAGAATCATGTCTTCATCCCATCCTGCCCACCTGCAGGTTTTCCATTTTCCCAGAAGGGTCTGCTTGCTCCCAGCACAGACCCACCGACTCCCGTCTCCATAAGAGAGCTCAGGCCTCAGCCATCAGTTTAGGCAGAATTTCCCTCCAACAGAAACACCTCAGATGACCTGGCAGCCCCAGGAGGTGAGCAGCTTCCACTAATGTGGTGAGAAACCCATGGGCTCCCTCCCCGGCTACACCTCCTGCCAAGCCTTCCTCCCCCACAGTCATGATGTCTGTGGGCAGCAGCTGCCTGGAAGGGACATGGTTTCCAGAGGGGAACACAGCCTCACCCTGTCCCCAGCAGCTCTCAGTTCTCGCTGCCACTTCCCACCGCCAGCCAGGGGCTCTCTTTCCAGCCTTCATCTGGATCCCAGGCCCCCTTCAGAGACACCTTCTGCTGAGTCCCCAGCTGCCATTGGGCCTCATCTGCCACTGCTGGACTTCCTTTCCCCTCAGAAACTGGGTTCAGTTCTTTTGAAAATTCGAGTTCATAAACAAATTTAATGACTTTATTTCTCCTTTTTTTCCTTTTCTTCTATGTTTTGCCTGACTTTGCAAGACATTGGAATGTTTATAACACTCCAGGTCACTGAAAAGGGAGAATTTTCAGTTAGGGTTCAAAGAGAATCAGAAAACAGATGGTCAGCGGTTCTGCTGGATGGTCCATGAGACATGAGCACAGACACTACCCAGCACCAATGGAAACCTCAAAGACCAGGACTCCCAGTGTACCCCTGAGCAGTGATACACAGTGCTCACTCATTGGCAGCAGAGGGTCTTTAGGCCTTGGCTGGGCTTCCTGATGCCCCCACCCTGCTGCTAAGGGAAGCTGTGTCTCCACAAAGATTCTGAACCCCCATCAGCAAACCCAACCATATCCCCTCATTGCGGAACCTACAAATACCTCCGAGATCAGCCCTCGGTCCACCCTCTTCTCTCTCAGGCAGAATGAATCCTGTCTCCTCTCCTGGGTGGTCTGTGTCATTCTCTTCCTCTCTCGTCCTATTGCTGGGCAGGTTATTACTGTGCTGCTCTTCTGTCAGAGTCTCCTCATTCGTATTTTCTAGGGCCTTATCTTCATTCAATAAATGTCACCTCTTTTGAATTCAAGGGATTGCTTTTCAAAACAACTATTTCCAATCTGGACTTAAAAAGCCTATTTCAAAAATATAAAAGCAGAACCGATATCAGGCTGTTTTTTCTCTTCACATTTTTGTGACAACAAGCTAATTCTCTTCAAGGCAACACAGATGCTTCCTACTAACTACAGGAAGGGTCATATTGAAGAAAGTAATAAAAGGAAAAATAGCCAAACAGTTATTCTCTTCATGTCTGTTTACAATCCAATACATGACAAATCAAAGGAGTCCCCACAAAATGTAATCTCCAAATGCAACATTTTTCTTTGGAGGAATAGGATCAAACACATTAGAAGGTTTCCAGTGTGCAGGCCTTTGAAAATCATGCATTAAGCCAACAATGCTGGTAAACATGGTCATTCAGAAATGAGAAATAAGTAAAGCATTTTGACATTCTGTCAGCCAAGGGGTCTTTTTGGATCATATAATGTTTGATGTGGTTTCTAGAATCCTAAGTGTTATGGAGCTAGACACCATCAAATTTGCCTTCTTTGTGGGTGTAATATTAAAACCATGGCCCACAGTGTTAAAAAAAAAAGCCTTAAAACCATGCCCCATTGGGTTAACAGAAACTGATGACTAACAGAAATCCTTGAGCTCATCTTACAGAGCAGATGATAAGGGATCAGCTTGTTGAAAAACCCTCTGCTTGTTCAAAACCTGCCTCTACTGACTACACTTGCTTTAGTTACTTTATCTTTCTTTAATTGCTTCACGTAGCCTAGGTAAGATATCACAAGACTCCTTAACCACCCTGTAGATAATGGCTCTGACTATGGGCCACTATAGTAATAGGTGAGGCTTAAGTTGTTTACCAAGAACTTCGAGGTGGTTCCTGTTCAGTTCAATCTGGCTAAGACTGGTTGGGACCCATCAGCTTTAAAACTGGGCCTGCCCAGAATGACCTTTTGATGTCAGAGGGCCTAAAACTCCATTTGTAGATCATGCTAAGCATCTCCATTTATTGAACATACATCTCATGAAGAAGCATGTAACCTAGATATGCCTGTGAAGAACACTGACTACCTCACCTTTTCCCCACTGCCAGTCATCTTTCCTTATGCCTACAGCCACCCTGCTTCTTTATCCTGTAAATACCTTGATTCTTTTGTCTTCTTTCTAGGAGGTGGATCTGGGATTTGTTCTCCTGTCTCCTCACTTGACTGCTTCATAAATAAACCCTTTCTGGGCTGCAAATTGTGGTGTCTCTGTTTGCCTTGCTGTGCATCAGGCAAATGAACTTCGGTAACAATATCTTTTTAAGAATTTCAGCTTTATTGAGGTGTAATTGACATAAAATAGTAAGATATTTAAAGTGTACATCATGTTGATTTGAAATATGTATACTATGTGAAAAGTTTTCCTCCACCTAATGAATTAACACATTCATTACCTCACATATTTATCTTTGTGTGTGTGAGAGAGAGGGAGAGAGAGAGAGAGAATATTTAAGTTTCACTTTCTTAGCAAATTTCAATTACATGAAAGAGCATTTTGAACCATAGTCACTATGTTTTAAGAGGGAAGTTTATAGCAATTCACTCTGACCACAGAATACAAGAAAACTCGCAAACAATCTAACCTTACACCTAAAGCAACTAGAGAAAGAAGAACAAATAAAACCCAAAGTTAGTAGAAGGAAAGAAATCATAAAGATCAGACCAGTATGAAATAGAAACAAAGAAAAGATTAGCAAAGATCAATGAAACTAAAAGTTGGTTCTTGAGAAGATAAACAAAACTGATAAACCTTTAGCCAGACTCATTAAGAAAAAAAGGGAGAAAATGCAAATCAATAAAATTAGAAATGAAAAAGGAGAAATCACAGCTGACACCACAGAAATACAAAGGATTATAAAAGACTACTACAAAAAACTATATGCCAATAAAATAGACAACCTCGAAGAAAAGGACGAAGTCTTGGAAAGGTACAATTTTCCAAGACTGAACCAGGAAGAATTGGAAAATATAAACAGACCTATCACAAATAATGAAATTGAAACTGTAATTAAAAATCTTCCAACAAACAAAAGCCCAGGACCAGATGGCTCCACAGGTGAATTCTATCAAACATTTAGAGAAGAGCTAACACCTATCCTTCTAAAACTCTTCCAAAAAATTGCAGGGGGAGGAACACTCCCAAACTTGTTCTATGAGGCCAACATCACCCTGATATCAAGACCAGACAAAGATACTACAAAAAAAGAAAATTACACACCAACATCACTAATGAACATAGATGCAAAAGTCATCAACAAAATACTAGCCAACAGAATCCAACAACACATTAAAAGAATCATACACCGTGATCAAGTGGGATTTATCCCAGGAATTCAAGGATTCTTCAATATATGCAAATCAATTAATTTGATACACCATATTAACAAACTGAAGAATAAAAACCATATGATCATCTCAATAGATGCAGAGAAAGTTTTGACAAAATTCAACACCCATTTATGATAAAAACTCCAGAAAATGGGCATAGAGGGAACTTACCTCAACATAATAAAGGCCATATGTGACAAACCCATAGTCAAACATCATTCTTAATGGTGAAAAACTGAAAGCATTTCCTGTAATATCAGGAACAAGATGACGATGTCCATTCTTGCCACGCTTATTCAACATAGTTTTGGAAGTCCTTGCCACAGCAATCAGAGAAGAAAAAGAAATAAAAGGAATACAAATTTTAAAATTTTACAAGAAGTAAAACTGTTACTGTTTGCAGATGACATGATACTATATATAGCAAATCCTAAAGATGCCACCAGAAAACTACTAGAACTAATCAATGGATTTGGTATCATTGCAGGATATGAAATTAATGCAAGGAAATTTCTTGCATTCTTATACACTAATGATGAAAAATCAGGAAGAGAAATTAAGGAAACAATCTGATTTACCATCACAACAAAAAGAACAAAATACCTAGGCATAAACCTATCTAAGTAGGCAAAAACCTATACTCAGAAAATTATACAACACTGACGAATGAAGCCAAAGATGACAGAAGCAGATGGAGAAATATACCATGTTCTTGGATTGGGAGAATCAGTATTGTGAAAATGATTATACTACCCAAAGCAATCTACAGATTCAGTGCAATCCCTATCAAGTTACCAATGGAATTCTTCACAGAGTTAGAACAAAAATTTTTATAATTTGTATGGAAACACAAAAATCCCCAAATAACCAAAGCAGTCTTGAGAAAGAAAAACGGAGCTGGAGGAATCAGGCTCCCTGACTTCAAAGTATACTACAAAGCTACATTAATCAAGACAGTATGGTAGTGGCACAAAAACAGAAATACAGATCAACAGTACAGGATAGAAAGCCCAGAGATAAACCCATGCACATATGGTCACCTAATTTATGACAAAGTAGTCAAGAACATACAATGGAGAAAAGACACTCTTTTAAGTGGTGCTGGGTAAACTGGACAGCTACATGTAAAAGAATGAAATTAGAATGCTTTCAAGCACCATACACAAAAATAAACTCAAAATGGATGAAAGACCTGAATGTAAGACCAGACACTATAAAACTCTTAGAGGAAAACAACTCTTTGACATAAACCACAGCAAGATATTTTTTGACCCACCTCCTGGAGTAATGAAAATAAAAGCAAAAATAAACAAAAGGAACCTAATTTAACTGAAAAGCTTTTGCACAGTAAAGTAAACCATAAACAAGACAAAAAGACAACTCTTGGAATAAGAGAAAATATTTGCAACTGAAGCAACGGACAAAGGATTAACCTCCAAAATACATAAACAGCCCATGGAGCTCAATATCAAAAAAAACAAACAACTCAATTAAAAAATGGTCGGAAGACCTAAATAGACATTTCAATGATGAAGATATACAGATGGCCAACAAACACATGAAAAGATGCTCAACATCACTAATCATTAGAGAAATGCCAGTCAAAACCACAATGAGGTATCACCTCACACCGGTCAGAATGGCCATCATCAAAAATTCTACAAACAATAAATACTGGAGAGGGTGTGGAGAAAAGGGAACACTTTTGCACTGTTGGTTGGAATGTAAACTGATACAGCCACTATGGAGAACAGTATGGAAGTTCCTTAAAATACTGAGAATAGAACTACCATATGACCCAGCAATCCCACTACTGGGCATATACCCTGAGAAAATCATAATTGGAAAGGACACATGCATCCCAATGTTCATTGTAGTACTATTTACAATAGCCAGGGCATGGAAATAACCTAAATGTTCAATGACAGATGGATGGATAAAGATGATGTGGTACATATATGCAATGGAATATTAGTCATCAAAAGGAACAAAACTGGATCATTTGTAGAGCTGTGGTTGGACCTAGAGTCTGTCACACAGAGTGAAGTAAGTCAGAGAGAGAGAAACAAATTTTGTTTATTAACACATATATGAGGAATCTAGAAAAAATGTACAGATGAACCTATTTGCAGGGCAGGAATAATGACGTAGTTGTAGGCATCAGACATGTGGACACAGTGGGAGAAGGGGAGGGTGGGACTAATTGGGAGATTAGGATTGACATATATACACTACCATGCGTAAAATAAATAGCTAGTGGGAACATGCTATAAAGCACAGGAAGTTCAGCTGAGTGCTCTGTGATGACCCAGATGGATGGGATGGTGGGTGTGGGAAGGAGGTCCAAGAGGGAGGGGATATATGTATACATAGAGCTGATTCACTTCATTGTAGAGCAGAAACTAACATAACATTGCAAAGCAATTATACTCCAATAAAAAATTTCAATTACATGAAAAAGCTTTATCAACCAGTCACCATGTTTTACATTAGATTCTCAGACCTTATTTATCTTATAGTAGAACATTTGTTCCCTTTTACCAACCTCTCCCTGTTTTCCCCCTGTCCCCAGAAATCACCATCTTATTCTCTATTTCTAAGAGTTTGATTTCTCATGGATGTAATACCTGAGGCCATTCTGAAGTTTCCCCCAATTACAAAGTTGCTTTCTCAAGGTCATCCTTCCATTTGTGTTCTCATCCATTTTATGTAAAATCACTCCCAATCAACGATGGATCAGGTGAGCAGGCATCTCCAAGAGGACATACAGCGTAGCAACCATTTACTTTGGGAATTGAACATGGGATGGGTCAGTCACAAACTACAACAACCTAATTTGACATCACACAAAAACAAATCTATTTATTGATAGAAGGATGACATTAAACTAAAGCCATACAACTGAAATATAAAACTTGTCACCAAGGGAAATTAGATATTTCCAGGAACAGATGGAATATGCTTTTTGTAGGGTAACAAGAATTTCATTCTAGCCTGGATAAGTCTCCAATTGTGACCCTGCTGGTATAAACAGCCCCAACAGCCCATCGCCATGGGAAAACCAAAGCATGTCGCTCCCTCTGTTGAACGAGTGCAGATCACCAATTTCAGAGAGTTTATGGATGGAAGCAGGGGCTGCTGCACAGCAATGAGAGGGAGAGAGTGTGTGTATCAGTGATGTGACATACATTAACCAGGAAAAGATTTGAGATCTTCCAGAAGAAAACAAGGTAACAAATATTGGTTCAATTACTTATGGCCATTGAGTCACCAAATGAAATATTTCAACTCTAAATGTTAACTTCTTTAAAGATGTGGTACATATATACAATGGAATATTACTCAGCCATAAAAAGGAATGAAATTGGGTCATTTGTAGAGACATGGATGGACCTAGAAACTGTCATACAGAGTGAAGTAAGTAGGAAAGAGAAAAACAAATATCATATATTAACACATATATGCAGAATCTAGAAAAATGGTACAGAGCAACCAGTTTGCAAGGAAGAAATAGAGACACAGATGTAGAGAAAAAACATATAGACATCAAAGGGAAAAAGTGGTGGGCAGGGGGTGGGGGTTGTGGTGGGATGAATTGGGAGATTGGGATTGCCATATATACATTACTAATAAGAAAAAACATCAAATTGTACACTTTAATATATGCAGTTTATTGTATGTAAATTATATCTCAATAAAATTCTTTAAAAAAATAAAATTAACAGTACTCAAAAACAAAAACAAACAAACAAAACAGGGGTCTGAAAACTACAGCTCACGTACCAAATCTGGCCCACTACCAATGAAGTTGTACTGGATCACACAATAAATAAATAAATAAATAAATAAATAAAATAAACAAACATTAACTTCTTTAGTCTTAAAAATGTATCTTCTTTGTAGCTACCTTCTGTTGAAAAGAAGAAAACAGGCCCCAAACCGGGTAGCTTATATTAACTCATTGTCACCAAACTAAGACTTAACTTATGCAAAGTTTCCACTCTCTCAGAAATGGCATCTTAAACCACTCAGTCAGGCATCTCCTGATCAGCGTGAGTGAGGTCATCTGCCTGGGAGGCCCCTCCCCTCACCTGAAGGAAAGTGACCCTGCAATTACCAACCAGGCAGCTGCCTGGTGTACCTTCCTTGCTCCTGCTCCGTTCTGCCTGTAAAACTTCTTGCCTTTTTTAGCTCTTGGAGCTCCTTCCTGCCTGCAAGACAGATGGTGCTAGACTCAAGAGTCACTGAACAAAACCAGTAAGATCTTTAGAATTTACTCAGGTGGGGACTTCCCTGGTGGCTCAGTGTTAAGAATTTGCCTGCTAATGCAGGGTTCGAGCCCTGGTCCAGGAAGATCCCATATGCCGAGGGGTAACTAAGCCCGTGCACCACAACTACTGAGCCTGCACTCTAGAGCCTGTGAGCCACAACTACTGGGCCCACATGTCGCAACTACTGAAGCCCACATGCCTAGAGCCCATGCTCTGCAACAAGAGAAGCCATCGCAATGAGAGACCCTCGTACCACAATGAAGAGTAGCTTCCGCTTGTCACAACTAGACAAAGCACGTGTGCAGCAACAAAGACCCAATACAGCCAAAAGTAAATAAATAAATAAATAAATAAATAATATAGTAAATCTTTTAAAAATATATATTAAAAAATTTACTCTGGTGATTTTTGTTTTTTAACATTTCAAAGAAAACAAATAATTTGGCAAGGTATACAGCATCAAGGTATGTAAGTACGTGTGAGAAAAGATCTGTAAATAGCTACATGTTAAGTGTGGATTGATCTGCGGAGGCACTGTTACATGAATGAAGGCTCAGCAGAGGTCCTGGGAAGAAACGGAGTGTGAATATTGGCCTCCTGGGAATGATGACCAGAACACAGGAAGCGGACAGTAAAGCAGCCCTGTGTTAAACTCAAATTCCCAGAACAGAGTCCTGGTTGAAACAAAAATGTTTTTATTTGGGGTTTGTTAGGACTGCACCCCAGGAGACACAGATTCAAGAAGCACTTGAATGCTGTTCTGCAAGACTACAAAATGGGGAAAGTTTATAAAGGCAGAAACCTGCAAGATTACATAAATTGTCAAGATTCAGGATTGAAGTTGTAAAGAAGTAAGAAGCTTGTTAAAGAGAGATTGTTTTGGGTTCAAAATGAACACAGAGTTTTGAAGGAGGGGAACCTGGAAACTCCAGGGTCGAAGCTGGCAGCTGCTGGCAGACGTTGCTTTGAAGATGGCTAAATACAGCTGTGAAAATTCAAGTTCTCAGTGATGCAAGAACATATCTAAAACCACATCCACAATGGCCAGCTGGCTCTACTTGGATGCCTGAAATATAGTTACTCCATTTTAATTTCTCAATGGTCTTAGACATGTCATCAACCAAAAATGACCTCTGAAACCTCCCTGTTTACAAGATGACAACACCCCCCACCTGTGTTCCTCTTGGTCAGGTGTTTCCCCTGGTGGATGACTGACATTTCACTCTGGCCACAACTGGAGACAAAACTCAACACTGGAGAGAGACCAACATTGACAACATCCGAAATAGGCAAGGAGAGGGGAACTAGGCAGGACCAAGAGTGCAGACCAAGATGGAGAAGAATGAAGATCCAGTGAAGCTATTTTTTGTGGATATTCATCCTGTGAGTTAAAGAAAATCCATGTATGTGCCCTGTCCAGTCATCAGGATGCCCTTAGTAAAATGTCTCTAATTTCACACTGAAAAGATAAAATAATAAATATGCTTGCATGTCTTCATGTCCCAAGCACTGTAGAATTTCACATGTAACTTCTTATTTAATCATCAGGACAATATGATCATGTCCCATTTTATGAATAAGAACACTGAGGCTTAGGTGGGTGTGGGACATGCCCTGAGTCACAGCTCCCATGAGACAGAGCTGAGAAGCACACCTAGGTCTGTCTTTAATTCTAAGCTGTATTACCAGGTGGAATGCGAGGTCAGTCAATGCTCAGGTCTTTATTCAAAAAAATAATAATAATAATAGTAAGTATTTATGTAAGATTTTCTTAAACGATGGAAACAGTTGAGGATTTCATTAATAGAGATTTTACTGCTATTAAATTATACGGTGCTGTCCTACACAGCTACTTTCTCCTGCATGACTTGCAGGTGGCAGACTGGCTGAGACTGTGGTGTCCTCTGCAGGACACTGGCCTGACCTCTGCTGTCCAGGTGCCCCTCTCCCGTCCTCTCCACTTCTCCTCTCTGCTGATGGGGCTCCTTCCACACACACCCCAGGGGCTTTGTTACTCCGCCCCTCTGCCTGTTGCTTCTCTTTCCTTCATTTGCTTTTCTCTGGTGATGCCTTCACTGCATTTGGTTCACACTTGTGGCCCAGTTTTCACATTTTCTCTCCATCTTCTTTGAAGGCTCTGCTTCTCCCAGGCTCCTGTCTGCTCTCAGGATCCTGGGCCCCTAGGGAACCTCACTCCATCCCCATCTGCAGGTCGTGTTTTGTGTTACTTCCCTGGTCACAAGCACACTTGCCCCCTCTGCCCACCTGATGACATGGCCATGTTGGTCAGGTCCCTGCTCACTGCTGTGGTGTTAAGGCCAGGGTTGGTCACATAACTCACCACCTGAGGAATTCTCAGTGTCAGGCAGTGCTTATCTGCTTCCTGATTTAGGCTGAGGAACAGCATTGGATGTGACATGTAGGATGGCCCAATAAGGCAAAGGAACAGGCAGAGTCAAGGTGAAATGACAGGAGGCTATCTGAGGTGACACTGACAAGGGCAGCATGGCCAGCCCCTCTGTCCAGGGACAGGGTGACACCCTTGTGGGCTGAAGCAAATGCAAATCAACCAGCATCCTGGGTTCCAACCTGCAGCAGGTAATGACTTCAGATCTTAGTCCCCTGTGCCAGGTGGGCACCTGTGAACCTGGGATGGCCAAGGGGAGACAAGGAGAGCCCAGCTTGTGAGAGGTGAGGCCACAGAGCCTGCAGACACCAGCACCCACTGAGGAGAACAGAGAGACGGACAGAAAAGCTGACCAGTCACCAATTCTCACTATGGGAACATGGTAGGAAGCTGTGGCCTGTGACTCATGCCCCAGAGCCTTCTTCATGGTGGAAACCAGAACTGACCATTTCTAGAGTCTGTTTAGCAGTGACTCTGGGCTGTTAACACACCTGGCTCCTACCAGGCCAAGTGAAGTCAGAAGAAAATATTACTAACACCACTTTGCACACATTTGTTTGTTATTCAGTTATTGAGCAGTGACCATTCTTATCATTAAAAATACAAGAAAAAGGAAAAAAGAAAGAAAGAAAGAAAGAAAGAAAGAAAGAAAGAAAGAAAGAAAGAAAGAAAGAAAGAAAGAAAGAAAGAAAGAAAGAAGGAAAGAAAGAGAGAGAGAAAGAGAAAGAAAGAAAGAAGAAACAAATAATCTGTCCCTTAGAAACTCATCCTTTATGGTGTAGTAGAAACTAAAAGACCATCACAAAGCAGTGGAGTGTCCACTTGCTCTGTTTTGGTGTCAGAGGGACATTCAAGTTATTTCCTTAAAAACAAGAAGCTTTCCCATTAGGTAGGGGATGGGGTTAATCTGAAGGGCAGAAGCTTGTGAAAGTGAACCAGGATCCTGGAGTCCTCTTCTCCTTGTGCACCCGCACACACTCTGACCACACCAGCCTCCTTGCCATCTTTGAAATCTCTGAGCTAACTCCTGCTCAGAGCATTTCCATTTTCTCTGTGTTTTGCAGAAATGTGCTTCTCCTCCAACATTACATGGCTCATTCCTTCACTGTCCCCATGGCCTCGACTCAAATGCTCTCTCCTTCAAGAAAGATTCCACACCAGCCATGGAAAGTATCAGCCCTATCTCTCTCTGTGCTGCTGTCTTGTTCTATCTTTTCTTTACCTTTTTTTAAAGAACTTTTATTGAGATACAGTTAACATAACCGCATATATTTAGAGTGTGCAATTTGGTATCCCAATCTACCAGTTCATTCCACCCAACCCTCCCCACTTTCCCCACTTGGTGTCCATATGTTTGTGCTCTACATCGGTGTCTCTATTTCTGCCTTGCAAACTGGTTGATTTGTACCATTTTTCTATAGTCCACATGTATGTGTTAATATACAATATTTGTGTTTCTCTTTCTGACTCACTTCACTCTGTATGACAGTCTCTAGGTCCATCCATGTCTCTAAAATTGTCCCAGTTTCATTGCCTTTTACAGCTGAGTAATATTCCATTGTATGTATGTACCACATCTTCTTTACCCATTCATCTGTTGGTGGACATTTAGGTGGCTTCCATGTCCTGGCTATTGTAAATAGTGCTGCAATGAACATTGGAGTGCATGTGTCTTTTTGAATGATGGTGTTCTCTGTGTATATGCCCAGCAGTGGGATTGCTGGGTCATACGGTAGTTCTATTTTTAGTTTTGCAAGGAACCTCCATACTCTTTTCCATAGTGGCTGTATCAATTTACATTCCCACCAGCAGTGCAAGAGTGTTCCCCTTTCTCCACACCCTCTCCAGCATTCACTGTTTGTAGATTTTCTGATGATGCCCATTCTAACCGGTGTGAGGTGATACCTCATTGTCGTTTTGCTTTGCATTTCTCTAATAATGAGTGATGTTGAGCAGCTGTTCATGTGCCTCTTGGCCATCGTATGTTTTCTTTGGAGAAATGTCTATTTAGGTCTTCTGCCCATTTTTTGATTGGGTTGACTTTTTTTGATATTAAGCTGGGTAAACTGTTTATATATTTTGGAGATTAGTCCTTTGCCTGTTGATTCATTTGCAAATATTTTCTCCCATTCTGAGGGTTATTTTTTCATCTTCCTTATAGTTTCCATTGCTGTGCAGAAGCTTTGAAGTTTCATTAGGTCCCACTTATTTATTTTTGTTTTTATTTCCATTACTCTAGGGGGTGGATCAGAAAAGATCTTGCTGTTATTTACGTCAAAGAGTGTTCTTCCTATGTTTTCCTCTAGGAGTTTTATAGTGTCTGGCCTTACATTTAGGTCTTTTATCCATTTTGAGTTTATTTTTGTGTATGGTGTTAAGGAGTGTTCTAATTTCATTCTTTTACATGTAGCTGTCCAGTTTTCCCAGCACAACTTATTGAAGAGGCTGCCTTTCCTCCATTGTATATTCTTGCCTCCTTTGTGATAGATTAGTTGACCATAGTTTATCTCTGGGCTTTCTATCCTGTTCCATTGATCTATATTTCTGCTTTTGTGCCAGTACCATACTGTCTTGATCACTGTAGCCTTATAGTACAGCCTGAAGTCAGGAAGCCTGATTCCACCAACGCCATCTTTCCTTCTCAAGATTGCTTTGGCTATTCGGGGTCTTTTGCGTTTCCATACAAATAGTAAAATTTCTGGTTCTAGTTCTGTGAAAAATGCCATTGGTAATTTGATCGGATTTGCATTGAATCTGTAAATTGCTTTGGGCAGTATAGTCATTTGCACAATGTTGATTCTTCCAATCCAAGAACATGGTATGTCCCTCCATCTGTTTGTATCATCTTTGATTTCTTTCATTAGTACCTTATAGTTTTCTGAGTACAAGTCTTTTACCTCCTTGCTTAGGTTTATTCCTAGGTATTTTATTCTTTTTGTTGCAATGGTGAATGGGATTATTTCCTTAATTTCTCTTTCTGATCTTTCATTGTTAGTGTATAGAAATGCAAGAGATTTCTGTGTGTTAATTTTGTACCCTACACTTGTACCAAATTCACTGATTAGCTCAAGTAGTTTTCTGGTGGCATCTTTAGGATTCTCTATGTATAGTATCATGTCATCTGCAAACAGTGACAGTTTTACTTCTTCTTTTCCAATTTGGATTCCTTTTATTTATTTTTCTTCTCTGCTTGCTGTGGCAAGGACTTCCAAAACTATGTTGAATAGTAGTAGTAAGAGTGGACACCCTTGTCTTGTTCCTGATCTTAGAGGGAATAGTTTCAGTTTTTCACCATTGAGAATGATGTTTGCTGTAGGTTTGTTGCATATGGCCTTTATTATATTGAGGTAGGTTCCCTCTATGCCCACCTTCTGGAGAGTTTTTATTATAAATGGCTGTTGAATTTTGTCAAAGCTTTTTCTGTATCTATTGAGATGATCATGTGGTTTTTATCCTTCAATTTATTAATATGGTGTATCAAATTGATTGATTTTTGTATATTGAAGAATCCTTGCATTCCAGGGATAAACCTCACTTGATCATGGTGGATGATCCTTTTAATGTGTTGTTGGATTCTGTTGGCTAGTATTTTGTTGAGGAGCTTTGCATATAAATTCATCAATGATATTGGTCTGTAATTTTCTTTCTTTCTTTCTTTCTTTTTTTTTTTTGTAGTATCTTTGTCTGGTTTTGGTATCAGGGTGATGGTGGCCTCATAAAATGAGTTTGGGAGTGTTTCTTCCTCTGCAGTTTTTTGGAAGAGCTTGGGAAGGATGGGTGTTAGCTCCTCTCTAAATATTTGATAAAATTCACCTGTCTGGTCCTGGACTTTTGTTTGTTGGGAGATTTTTAATCACAGTTTCAATTTCATTACTTGTGATTAGTCTGTTCATATTTTCTATTTCCTCCTGATTCAGTCTTGGAAGGTGATACCTTTCTAAGACTCTGTCCATTTCATCCAGGTTGTCCATTTTATTGGCATATAGTTGTCTGTAGTAGTCTCTTATGGTGCTTTTTATTTCTGTGGTGTCCATTGTAACTTCTCCTGTTTCATTTCTAATTTTATTGATTTGAGTCCTCTCCCTCTTTTTCTTGATGAGTCTTGCTAGAGGTTTATCAATTTTATTTATCTTCTCAAAGAACCAGGTTTTAGTTTTATTGATTTTTGCTACTGTTTTCTTTGTCTCTATTTCATTTATTTCTACTCTGATCTTCATGATTTCTCTCCGTCTACTCACTTTGAGTTTTGTTTGCTCTTCTTTCTCGAGTTGCTTTAGGTGTAAGGTTACATTGTTTCTTTGGGATTTTTCTTGTTTCTTGAGGTAGGATTGTATTGCTATAAACTTCCCTCTTAGAAGGGCCTTTGCTGCATCCCATAGGTTTTGGATCATTGTGTTTTCATTGTCATTTGTCTCTAGGTATTTTTTGATTTCCTCTTTGATTTCTTCAGTGATCTGTTGGTTATTTAGTAGTGTATTGTTTAGCCTCCCTGTGTTTGTGTTTTGTACAGTTTTTATCCTGTAATTGATTTCTAATCTCATAGTGTTGTGGTCAGAAAAGATGCTTGATACAATTTCATTTTTCTTAAATTTACCAAGGCTTGATTTATGACCCAAAATGTGATCTATCCTGGAGAATGTTCCATGTGCACTTGAGAAGAATGTGTAATCTGCTGTTTTTGAATGTAATGTCTTATAGATATCTATTAAATCAAGCTGATTTATTGTGTCATTTAAAGCTTGTATTTCCTTATTAATTTTCTGTGTGGATGATCTGTCCATTGGTGTAAGTGGGGTGTTAAATCCCCCACTATGATTGTGTTACTGTTGATTTCCTCTTTCATAGTTGTTAGCATTTGCCTTATGTATTGAGGTGCTCTCATATTGGGTGCATATATATTTATAACTGTTATCTCTTCTTCTTGAATTGATCCCTTGATCTTTATGTAGTGTCCTTTCTTGTTTCTTGTAACATTTTTTATTTTAAAGTCTATTTTATCTGATATGAGTATGGCTATTCCAGCTTTGTTTTGATTTCCATTTGCATGGAATATCTTTTTCCATCCCCTCACTTTCTGTCTGTATGTGTCCCTAGATCTGAAGTGGGTCTCTTGTAGACAGCATATATATGGGTCTTGTTTTTGTATCCATTCAGCCAGTCTGTGTCTTTTGGTTGGTGCATTTAGTCCATTTACATGCAAGGTAATTATTGATATGTATGTTCCTATTACCATTTTCTTAATTGTTTTGTTTTTGGTTTTGTAGGTCCTTTACTTCTCTTATGTTTCCCACTTAGAGGAGTTCCTTTAGCCTTGTTGTAGGGCAGATTTGGTGGTCCTGAATGCTCTTAGCTGTTGCTTGTCTGTAAAGCTTTTGATTTCTCCAACAAATCTGAATGAGATCCTTGCTGGGTAGAGTATTCTTTTTTTTAAATAAATTTATTTATTTATTTATTTATTTATTTATTTGTTTGTTTGTTTGTTTATTTATTTATTTAATTGGCTGTGTTGGGTCTTTCCTGCAGTGCGCGGGCTTTCTTTTTGGTTGTGGTGAGTGGGGGCTACTCTTCGTTATGGTGTGCAGGGTCCTCATTGCCCTGGCTTCTCTTGTTGCAGAGCACAGGCTCTAGGCACGTGGGCTTCAGTAGTTGCAGCACATGGGCTCAATAGCTGTGGCTCATGGGCTCTAAAGCACAGGCTCAATAGTTGTGGTGCATAGGCTTAGTTGCTCCACGGCATGTGGGATCATCCTGGAACAGGGCTCAAACCCATGTCCTCTGCATTGGCAGGCAGATTCTCAACCACTGCACCATCTAGGAAGGCCTGGGTAGAGTATTCTTGGTTGTAGGTTCTTCCCTTTCATCACTTGAAATATATCGTGCAGCTCCCTTCTGGCTTGGAGAGTTTCTGCTGAGAAATCAGCTATTAACCTTATGGGAGTGCCCTTGTATGTTAGTTGTCATTTTTCCCTTGTTGCTTTTAATAACTTTTCTCTGTCTTTAATTTTTGTCACTTGGACTACTATATGTCTTTGCACGTTTCTCCTTGGGTTTATGCTGCCTGGGATTCTCTGTGCTTCCTGGACTTGGGTAGCTATTTCCTTTCCCATGTTAGGGAAGTTTTCAACTATAATCTCTTCCAATATTTTCTCAGGTCCTTTCTCTCTCTCTTCTCCTTCTGGGACCCCTATAATGCAAATGTTGGTGCATTTAACATTGTCCCAGAGGTCTCTTAGGCTGTCTTCAGTTCCTTTCATTCTTTATTCTTTCCCACATCAGTGATTTTTATCATTCTGTCTTCCAGGTCACTTATTTGCCCTTCTGCCTCAGTTAATCTGCTATTGGTTCCTTCTAGTGTATTTTTCATTCCAGTTATTGTGTTGCTTATTTCTGTTTGTTTGTTCTTTAATTCTTCTAGGTCTTTGGTAAACTTTTCTTGCAACTTTTCAATCTTTGCATCAAGTCTTTTTTCAAAGTCCTGGATCATCTTCACCATCATTATTCTGATTTCTTTTTCTGGAAGGGTGCTATCTCCTCTTCATTCAGTTGTTTTTCTGGTGTTTTATCTTGTCCCTTCATCTGGTACAAAGTCTTCTGCCTTTTCATTTTCTCTATCTGTGGCTGTGGTTTTCAATTCCACAAGGTGAAATACTGCTGATACTGCTTGATACTGCTGTCTGCCCTCTTGAGGAGGAAGCTATCTAGAAGGCTTGTGGGTGCTTCCTGATGGGAGGGACTGATGGTGAGTTGGGCTGGGGGGGTGGAGCTCAGTAAAACTTTAATCTGCTTGTCTGCCAGTGGGTGAGGCTGTGTTTCCATCTTGTTGGTTGTTTGGCCTGAGGCTACCTAGCACTGAAGCTTACAGGCTCTTTGATGGGGCGAATGGCAGACTCTGGGAGGGCACATGCCAATGAGCACTTCTCAGAACCCCTGACACCAGTGGCCCTATCTCCTCAATGAGCCACAGCTGCCCCCTACATCTGCAGGCAACCCTCCAACACCAGAAGGTAGGTCTGGTTCAGCCTCCTATGGGGTCAGTGCTCCTTCCCCCTGGGTCCTGGTGAGCACACTATTTTTTGTGTGCCCTCCAAGAGTGGAGTCTCTGTTTCTCCCAGTCTTATGGAGGTCCTGCAATCAAATCCCACTGGATTTCAAATTCTGACTCTTGTGGGATTTCTCCTCCCATTGCTGGACTCCCAGGTTGGGAAGCCTGACGTGGGATTCAGAACCCTCACTTTAGTGGGTGGGCTTCTGCGGTATAACTGTTCTCCAGCTTGTGAGTCACCCACCCAGCATTTATGGGATTTGATTTTAATACGATTGTGCCCCTCCTACTGTCTCATTGCGGCTTCTCCTTTGTCTCTGGATGTAGGGTGTCTTTTCTTGGTGAGTTCCAGTGTCTTTCTGTCTATGACTGTTCAGCATTTACTTGCAATTCTGGTGCCCTTGCAAGAGGGAGTGAGCGCACCTCCTCCTACTCTAACATCTTGATTCATCTCCCTCTTGTTCTATCTTTTCTTGTATCTCCTACAGCCTTCAGGGATGAGATCTTAATTGTGGAGGGGGTGGGGTGGCATCTTCTCCCTACAGGCTTTGCTGGAAGAGGAGCTGCTTCCCTTCAGAATCAATGCAGACACATCAACTTCACGTAGATTGAAATTCAAGGTGAAAGTCAAAAAACATAAAATCTTTAGAACCATACAAAAGAGGATGTTCTTACTATGTCAGGGGAATGAAGAATTTAAAAATTCACCCAAAGTGGAAATTATAAGAAAAAAGATTGATAAATATGATCACGTTATGATTAAGAACTGTTCATTAAAAACATCATAAAAAGAAGGAAAAAAAACATATGATGTAGGTGATGTGTGCAAACAGTATAAAGAAATTTTTAAAAGAAATAGTAAAAGATGTCAAAAAGACATATGCAGGTATTTCATGGAAGATAAAACACAGATGTCCGATGAAGATTTTAAAACGTGGTCAATCTCATTGGTAATAAACTAAATACAAATTAGAAGCACATTCAAACACTTTTTCACATACCACAGCTGGGCAAACACTTAAAATGGCAATAAAAACACTGGCTCAGATGTGGAATAACAGGAGCTGTCATTCTTGGTTAATGGGAATATTGACTGTGATTACACTGTACAGCTAGTTGAATACATCCTCTAGGCTTTATTTATTCTTACCCAAGACACAGAACAGATGCATGTGAATTATGCCCATAGTAGTAATGGGTAGGAAACATTCAAATATTCATTAAATATAGATAGGATAGATTTGGGTACATTTAAAGTATGAACTACTAAATAGGGAAAATAAATCACCTGCATGCAGTAGCATGGAGGACTCCCAGAAACCAATATTAAAAACAAAATAACAATTACATCACAAGAGGATAATCACTATGTGATTTTACTTACACAAAGGACCAAAAGAGGAAAAGCCAGTGCATAGTTTAGGAATTCATATGCATGTGGGAATCTTTAATGAAAGCAAGGGAATGTCAGAGCATTGAGATGCACAGAGAAATTAGAATGCTCTGTTACTGAAGGTGGGTGGTGATTATGTGAGTATTTTTTTACTCATTTATATTTAAAGACACATACATTAATTATGCACTTTCTTTGTATAATATAGGTCTCAAAAAAAAAAAAAGAAAAAGTATCACACATCAAAATAAACTCCAAGTGAAGTTTAAATACAAAATGTGATACCATAAATTTTAAGAAGAAAATATAAATATTTTTATAATCTTCAGGCAAGGAAGACCTATATCAACTGTTGTGACTGAATTGTGTCCCCAAATTCACAGTTTGAAGCCCTAACATCCAGTAAGTCAGAATGTGGCTGGACTTGTAGATGGGCCTTTAAAAGGGTAAACAGATTAAAATGAGGCTGCTGAGGTGGCCCCTAATCCAATCAGGCTGCATCCCTGTAAAAAGAGGAAATTTGGCCCCACAAAGAGCACCAGGGCTGTGTGCACAGAGGGAAGCTGATGTGAGGACACACGGAGGAGGACACCATCCACAGGGAAGGAGAGGGACCTCAAGAGAAACCACACATCATCACACTTTGACCTTGGCTTTCCAGCCTCCAGAATTGTGAGGAAATAAATTTCTATTTCAGATTCCCTCCCTGCCCCCCTCCAGTCTGGGGTATCTGTTATGGCAGCTGCAAGAAAACAATACCTGTGCATTATCCTGAATGTCAAACTACATAGAAAAAGCTTAAAAGGCTTTACAAGACAACATTGATAAATTCTTATATGTCAAAAACTAAGAGGAGAACTACAAACTCAGAACGTTACTTCTAACATAGTTGACAGAAGTCTGATATTCCTAATATATAATTCCTATAAATATATAATAGTGTAAACATTCTAGCAGAAAAATTGGCAAGATACACAAGTGGGGAAGTTCAAATAAAAAATAGAAATGGTTACTAGAAAAGAGTGAAATAATATTTTCTTTTCTATGAAGAGACAAGAATCTTTTAAAATACTATCTTACCCATTAAGAAAGACTCTAGCTTTCATCCATGAAGATCTGGGTGCTCTACCACTTTTCCTGCTTGGCCCTTTGGTGGTACAAACAAATCAAAACCTTTAAAATGGTTTCTGTTTGACCTAGAAATTTCAATTTTCATTTCTGGGAATTTAAACCAAACAGATAATTAGTACAATACTTTACTATAATATTTACTGTAAAATGAGAAATAATCTTAAATGCTCAACAATAACAATTCGGTGAAACAAAGCTCATACCTTTTAAGAGTCTCATACGTGGGACTTCCCTCATGGCACAGTGGTTAGGAATCCACCTGCCAATGCAGGGGACATGGGTTCTATCCCTGGTCTGGGAAGATCTCACATGCTGCAGAGCAACTAAGCCTGTGCACCACAACTACTGAGCCTGCACTCTAGAGCCCTAGAGCCACAACTACTGAGCACTGTGCTCCACAACAAGAGAAGCCACCACAATGAGAAGCCAGTGAACTGCAATGAAGAGTAGCTCCCACTCACTGCGACTAGAGAAAGCCCAGGCACAGCAACGAAGACCAAATGCAGCCAATTAATTAATTAATTAATTTTTTAAAAAAGAGTCTCATACTCTTCCAACTTAGCTAGCTGGGCACTGCTACCTTTGATGTCAGGCAAATATTTAAAATGGAAAGGAAATAAACCAAGAGAGATCATATCTAATAGGTAGATTTTGGAGGTTATGGGTTACAGGTGAATTTAAAGTTCTTCTTCCATGGTTATCAATATTTTCCAATTTTGCCACAATAAATATACAATATTTTGATAACAAGAGAAATCTATAAAAGCTACTTCAAAAGGAACACGAGTACAATCACTGAGTTCTGAGGGGAACAGCAAGGGAACTTCCCATGGGCGTGAGGGCCCAGGAGTCAGACGTGCCTGGGTGTAAGTCTTGGTCACTCACTCATTCACTCTGTGATCCTGAGGCAGGAGATAGATGGCTCCAGGCTGAGCAGCTGGAGTTTGTCTCCTGTGGACAGACACTCCAAGATGAAGACAATAGCTGGAGGGAGGAGAAGCTGAGCCCTTCTCAGACAGAAGACAAAGAGACCACATATTCCTTATTGTCGAGGTCAAGGAGACTTTCCCAGCTACACATGTGCAGAAAGGATCCTCAGAAGTCAAAAGGGAGGAAGCGCCACCCCATAGGAGGTGCTGCCAACTCCCCCACAGGCCTCTTTGTTAGCAGCCATCTTCGCTAAGAGATGCATGCCGCACAGGGGAGGACCCTGAGATAAAGCAAACACGGACTCAGTGCCAGGCCAAGCAAGATGATTGGCCAGGGGACACCCAGAAGAAATGCCCACGTAAGTGATTCAAACGGCCACGAAGGCATGACTCTTTCTCCGAGCCTGCCTCTGTGTCTATCCACATGTGCCCTTTTTCCTCCTGATAAACACTTTGTTTCACTATTTTCCTTCTCTGTGGAATTCATTTCTATAAACCCAACAGGCCAGGGCCTTGTCACTGGCCACTGGTCCCTGGTGGCCTAGGGGCCAGGATTCAGTGCTCTCACTGCTGTGGCCTGACGTCAGTCTCTGGCTGGAGACCTGAAATTCTGCTTCAAGCTGCTGCAGGCCAAGGCCACCCGAGATCCATCCTGGACAAGTTACTCAAAGCACCAAGTCTCAGTTCTGCATTCTGGAAAATAAGCAGAATAGTTGTGCTGCCTCAGAGCCCTGTTACAAGAAATGAATATCCTGAATTTAAGGGCTCAGGGTGGGCACAGAAGAAGGCTGCTTCCCACCCAACCGTCCAATCACATACTAGGGAAAGTGGAGTTTCAGCTGGAAGTCATTAGGTCCATGTGGACGAGGGGGATGGAGAAGCAGAAACAGCCCATGAGAGATGGAGAGGGTCCAAAGCAGGACCAGAATCCAACACTAAGAGTGACCACCCTGGGGCCCATTTACACAATTAACACATAATTATCTCAAATCATTCACTGGGATTATTGGGATTTCTATGTGGCCTCAGATATGTGCTAATACACACATTATCCCACGTAATTCTCCACACAGCTCTATGATGTGGTAATATTGTCAGCTCTGCTTTAGGAGTGAGGAACAGGAGGTTAGAGATGGTGAGGACAGGATGATGCCTGTCCAACATCACACAGATACTAAGGGGTAGTGCGAGGGTGGGAATGTGCGTGCAATTCACGCCCAGCTTCTGTGTCTCCTACCAGCATCCTCACATCTACACGGATGAGGCACACCTCACACAAGCACCTGTTATTCAGGTTTGGGGAAGGAGCTATGAAAAGTCTCTCACTTATTACACTTAATCTTTTGAAAAATAATAAAATATATAGAAAACATTATTAAAGCATTAAATAAAGTACTGCTGTCACTTTCTACTAAGTGTAATAAGGAAGGGAAAGAAAGAAAACTGAAACACATTTTAATTAATTAATTAGTTAATTAACTAATTCCCATGGTTCACTTCTTTTCTCCACCCCTCACCTTTTGGGGGCTGTGCTGAGCTGCTGGTTAAGGTACAGATGCACAGACCGCAGGAAGGCCTCCCTCTCCAGCTCAGATGCCCTCAGAGGGTCTAAGCAAGGCCCTGAGCACACAAGTCCCTGCTTGCCTCCTGAACCTCCTCTTCTCACAGCCCCCTGCCCTCAAGAAGCATCCTTACCATCTGCCCGCAGCTCCCCTCCCTCTTAGGAAAACAGCTTCTACATTGATTTCCTGAGCAGCATTATCAGTGGGACCCTTCCTCATTCTCACTCTGGGATTCAAGGACGTTCCACTTACCAGTTTTATACGTTTCTTTTTAAAAGGATACACTTCACTACCTGTATTAGTTTCCTGCTGCTGAGGTAACACATTACCACAAATTCCTTCTCTTACAATTCTGGAGTCAGAAGTCCAAAATAGATCTGACTATGCCAGCATTAAAGCATCAGCAGAGCTGCTCCTTCTGGAGGATCTAGGGGAGGGTTTGTTTCTTGCCTTCACCAGCTTCTCGAAAACACACGCTTTCCTTGCTCCCTGACACTGCCAGTGATCACCTCACTCCCACCTCTACCCCAGTGCTCACACCTCCTCTAGCTGTGGCACTCTGTCCTTCCTCTGTCTTATCAGAGGACCCTGTGATTTCATGCACCCACACAACTAATCTAGGAGAGCCTCCCCAAGTCAAGATTCTTAATTCAATCACATCTACACAAGTCCCTTTTGCCATGGGAGGTTAATATATACATATTTTTGAGAATTAGACCCTGGACTTTCTAAGGGACCATTATTCTGTTGACCACACCACTCTTTCTGCACAACTTGAAATAAAATTACTTTATACAGATGGAAGAAATGTTCACATATTAAGGTATGAGAAAGTCATTCTGGCTCTTAGCTGACTTAACTTGAACTTTAGGCTACTCCAGATAGCCTGTTTGTGGCCTGTCAAACATGGATCATACATCTGCTTTAACCATTAAAGAAAACAAAGGCATTTAAAAATCAAATGGAGCACCTATGGTTCAGGCATTCAAGATGGACCCAGGTGGCCACTATGGATGTGGTTTTAGGTATGTTCCTGTATTACTGAAAACGTGCATTTTCTGACCTGTATTAGACTCAAGGACACCACCAGCCATCCTCAAAACAACATCTGCTGGCAGCTGCCACCTGCAACCTTACAGTCTCCAGGTGCCCCCTTGTAACTAAGCAACCATTTCAGACCCAAGCCCATCCTTGATCCACAGGCACCCCGATTTCTTGCTGCTCCACTGATCCTTCTTGACAAGCAACTTATGTCATGTTGAGGTTTTTGCCTTTGTAAGCACCCCCACCCACCCACCCACCCATTTTGTAGTCTGGCCAAACACAATTCCAGTCATTCTTTAATCTGTGTCTCCTGAGCTATAGCCCTCCGCTTGGCTCAAATAAAACTCTTGTTGAGTCCTAGTATAGATTGGTTTATTGATTATTTATATTGACCACACAACTAAAGAATTTCTTCATAACAGTTCAAAATATAATCAACAACTAAAGCATGAGTTACAAATGCTAACGCCCACTTTCCTTTAATGCACAGAGGCTGCTCCAAAGGAAGGGGACAGGGACGTGCTCTGGGGCAGCAAGGATGGCCTCAACAGTTCTCCACTCCTCCCAGGCCCCCTGAGGCCCACAGCCCTGCCCCTGGGTGTGGGGACACAAGCTCAAGCATCATGGAGACCGCTGGGCCACAGCTGTGAGCTGGGAGGTGCCTGCACCTGCACCCTTCAGAGACTGTTTCTGTCACTGACACTCCATGACCTGGAGCTGTTGGCCTGGGGTCCTTTTGTTATGGAGCAAGGGCTCGTATGGCCAAGGTGCAGAAAGCCTAACTTTGACAGCAGATGTTTGAGCCAAAGGCTTTACTTGCGGGGTGCCAAGCAAGGGTGTGGGAGACAAGTGTCAGATCCACCCCAATTTGGCCTTTGAGTTACGGGCTTTCTTTTTTTTTTTTTCCAATCATCTGTTTTGCCGAGACCAGCTCGGCGACTCGAGGCGAGTGACGGGTGCCGCAAGCTTGAAGAAGACACAGACACAGACTGAAGAGAAAGATGGGACCGGGGGACTCAAGACCTCTAGGATCAAGAGCCCTGCTGACTCATCCCAGGTTGCTTTTATTGAGTCCGTGGGTTAACATTCTCAGGTTACACTCATAAACAATCAAAGGCCTCACATGACTGGGGCAATGATCCTTGTTTGCCTCCTGGGTCCGAGCTGAGCAGGTGTGGATTTGAGCTGGGGGTGGAGAGCAAAACAGCCCTGGGGGCAGGAGACGTCTCTCAGATATTGGGGGTCAGTGCCCCACCCGTGTTGGCCCCTCTGCGACTGCGCCTGTCTTAGGTTGTTCCTCCCTTGAGGAATCTTACCCGTCTCTGGCTAACCAGTCATCCTCCAGGGCCAAACAGGGTGATATAAGAAAGGCTCTATGCACCACCCCTGTTGGCCCCTCTACGGCTGTGCCTGTCTTAGGTTGTTCCTCCTCTGAGGAATCTTACCCGTCTTTGGCTAACCAGCCATCCCTCAGGACCAAACAGGGTGATATTAGTCTCCACGGCCCGCACCCTCAGTTCCTCCACTGCTCAAGAATCCCATCGCTCGGCCCACATCAAAAAGGTTCCCGAATGTCTTCCCACACTGTTTTTATTCACATATCACTGTATTCCCTCCCTCCCTTGACTCCCCCCCCACCCTCCCTCGAGTTCCCCCCCTCCCCGTCCCAGTCCTCTAAGGCATCATCCATCCTCAAGTTGGACTCCCTTTGTTATACAACAACTTCCCACTGGCTATCTATTTTACAGTTGGTAGTATATATATGTCTGTGCTACTCTCTCGCTTCGTATCAGCTTCCCCTTCACCCCCCACCCCCCCAAACCTCGAGTTCTCCGGTCCATTCTCTGCATCTGCATTCTTGCTCTTGTCACTGAGTTCATCAGTACCATTTTTAGATTCTGTATATGTGAGTTAGCATACAATATTTGTCTTTCTCTTTCTGGCTTACTTCACTCTGTATGACAGACTCTGGGTCTATCCACCTCATGACATATAGCTCCATCTCATCCCTTTTAACAGCTGAGTAATATTCCATTGTATATATATGCCACATCTTCTGTATCCATTCATTTGTTGATGGGCATTTCGGTTGCTTCCATGTCCTGGCTATTGTAAATAGTGCTGCAATAAACATTATGGTACATGCTTCTTTGGGGATTATGGTTTTCTTTGGGTATATGCCCAGGAGTGGGATTACTGGATCATATGGTAGTTCTATTTGTAGTTTTTTAAGGAACCTCCAAATCACGGGCTTTCTTAAGGGAAAGAAAAAAGAGGCTGAAGTTAATCATCATCTAGAGAGATTTCTTTTTTTTTTCACCCTTTTTAAAAAAAAGTATAGTTAATTGACAATATTGTATTAATTTCAGGTGTACAGCATAGTGATTCAGCTATATGGTTTTTTTTTCAGATTGTTTTCCATTATAGATTACTACAAGATATTGAATATAGTTCCATGTGCTATGCAGTAAATCCTGGTTAGCTACCCATTTTATGTTTGTATCTGTTAATCCCTTACTATATGAGACATTTCTTCATCATAGCTATGGAAGTCAGTCTGTCTCTGGTTAACGATTCTCAGGGCAAGTGGTCCATGGTTCAGGGGTCTGTGAGCTCATCCTGCCCTGGTTAAACAACCTGGGTTTGGAGTGAAGGATGACATCTAGAACAGCAACTACTGTATTGATGATGTTACCAACAGCAGTCTAGCCACCTGCCTCTGGTTGATGAGTGTTCAATTAACACAGGACTGAGGTCAGAGGTGAGGAAGAAGGGAAGAAAGTTTTGGATGGAGAGATTAGCCATAAACTCAGTGAGGGAACTGTTTCAGGGGGACTTGGATTCACCCTGCAGGAGGTGGGAGGCCAGCACTGCACTCCTGAGGCCCAGCCCCCATCAGCTCCTGGCCTGGCCCTTGTCCCTGAAGAGGCACCTCTGGGGGCAGCAGCAGCTGCTGGGACAGCCCCCCTACCCCCCATCTGGCAGCACTGAGTTCCAGCAATGGCGGAAGTGGAGGCCCAGGTGGGAGCCAGTGGCCCACGGGAGAAGGAAGTACCCAGCACAGCAGCCACCAGAGTGCAAGAGACCAGGGCGGTCCTGGTCGCCTGGGGGATGAGCTTGGGGTGGAAGGACCTTTGATGAGACCAGAAGAGCTGTGCCGCCCACCGGCTCCCAGCCTCTGCTCCCTTCCCAAGGGCTGAGGCCTCTGAGCAGCTCTGGGCCAGGAGGACCCTCTTCTTTCTCGCCTCCTCCCGGGCTACAGCCGCTCCTCCAGCTCCAGGCAGAGACCCTACCGCAGAGCACTTGTGGCTGGAGGGCGTGCCCAGCCCGAGACCCCAGGGCAGGGAGCAGAGAGGCCACACCAGTGTCACCGCCCCAGGGCGGGGCCTGGGCTCCCGCACCGGAGGGGCTCCTCCCAGCCATTCCGGCCCAGCTGCAGGCAGAGCCAGTGGAGCTGCAGCCACCAAGGCACCCGAGAAGAGGTTCTCATTTTGTAGGAAGGAATCAGAGCGAAGACACAGAAATGGAGGGAGCACAGCCAGGACTTATTGAGTGGTATTTCTCTCTAGGGAGTCACTGGGCCCAGGCGGACGAGCAGCTGTGCTGAGCAGCTGGGGCAGGCAGTTTACAAAGGGTGAGAAAATGAAGGGGTGGAATATTCATTGCAGAGGGAGGGGCTTGGGGTTGCATTTCCTGATTTGCACCCCAGCTCCACCTCCCCTAGGGGAGGAGGGAGTTTGCCCTTATTTAGTCTTGCTGGGACGTGTCCCGGCCTCCGGTGCATGATGGGAGCTAGTTATCTGCAAGACATAATAAGTAAAAAGTTACGTTCGGATGCTGGAGATTCCTGTTTTCCCACCTTTTTTGGTCGGCCTCCAGGACACCTCAAAATGTGTGGTTTCCTGTCAGTCCAGAAGTTCCTGCTTTTCTTTGTCTGCCCAAGGCCCCCAGTTGTTTATAAAATGTGTGGTTTCCTGCCACCTGGCCCCGCCTCCTTTCTCTGCTCACATCCAGCTGTCTGCTTGCTGGAGCAGCCAGAGGGGCTGCCCTGTTGGGGGGTAGGAACACTTCCACTTCTTGCTCTAACAGCTTCCAGGCTGCAGCCACAGAGTGGGAGGAGGGGTTGCACTGGGCTGCTGTGTCATCTGTCCTTCTGCGTGCAGGGCCAGCACTGGGACAACACGGCCAGTACCAACTATACATGCCCAGGCAGGCCCCTTTTTTGATCCTTCATCTCTGGTGTGAAAGATCCCAGATTTCCCATCTTGGGCAAAAATTATGTTTTAAAAATATTTTGCAGAAGGCATTGTATTCTCTGTAGAAATAAGATGTCAGGTGAATTAAAAGTGCCAGGGTCATCAGTGGGTAATGGCTGTGAGCAGCAAGGGCAGGTCACAGCCCCAGCCAGCTTTGGGTTCCACTCCCCTGGACCATGAAGCAGTCAGAGAAGCTGAAGTCTTATTGTTACCAAGCCCAAGCTTGCTCTGCTTGCCTCATGACAGGCCAATGAATCTGAGAGGAGGTGTTGAGGCAAGGAATACGACTTTATTTGAAAAGCTGGCAGACGAAGAAGATGGCAGACTCGTGTCTGTCAAAAAACCATCTTGCCTGAGTTAGAACTCAGGCTTCTTTTATACTAAAAAGAGAAGGGGGTGTTGTTGGTTATTCCAGACTTCCTGGTGCCAGAACTGGTTATTCCAGACTTCCTGGTGCCAGAATCCTTTCTTCTTGTAGCTGTGCATGTAGGTCAGGTCACAATGTTTCTGTAAACCTCCAACAAGGCAAATGTTTTTCTCTGTTTTACAACTTTAATAAATGGAAAAGTTATACTTTGAAAGGTCCGAAGTTTGAGAATGGGCTATCCTGTATATTTCAGGCTATAAAGCAACATTCTAAACTTGTAGCAAAAGCAATAGAATATGAAGGTTAATGTAAAACAAACAAATCTAACATGGAGTCCTGTTTAGCTCTTCCCTGTAACATTATTTGCGGGGTTCCAAGTGTAACTGCAGAAAGTGTTTTGGGACTTTGTAGAGCATAAGTTCTGCACATCTTTTGTGCAATCCATTTGTTTTGGAATGCTAGTCTCCAAGAAGGGTTGATTCCACTGTTTTTCTATAGCTCAGGCTGTGGCATCCTAAAACCCATGGGCCAAATTCTACCCCCAGCCTGTGTTGGTAGGTCCTGCAAGTTAAGAATGGTTTTCATATTTTTTAATGTTGAAAAAAAAGTTTTTAAAACACTGTTTTGCAACATATGAGAATTATGTGATATTCACATTTTAGTGTCTATAAGTAAAGTTTCTTTGGAGCACAGCCATGCTCCTTCATTTATCTTTTGTCTGTGGCTGCTTTCCTGCTACAATGGCAGAGTTGATGAGTATAGCAGAGGTCATATGGCAAAGTTTGATATTCACTATCTGGCCTTTTAGAAAATTCTGCCAGTTCCTCTAGAAAATAAGTCTTTTCTTAACACTATATGCTAAGGGTTTTACTTAATAAGCAGGTAAACTTTTGGTGAATTTTGCCCCTTGCAATAAACCTTGGATAAATGTAAAACTGATTACATTACTCTCAGTAATCTCAAAATAAACTCTAGACACCAAATGTGCAATTACTCCTACACTGTAAAGGTAATCCACCTGC
Organism: Hippopotamus amphibius kiboko; assembly: GCF_030028045.1. NCBI lineage: Eukaryota > Metazoa > Chordata > Mammalia > Artiodactyla > Hippopotamidae > Hippopotamus > Hippopotamus amphibius. The sequence continues at coordinate 35,359,225 of NC_080200.1, read as the reverse complement.
TGCCTTCTTTCATCTAAGAAATCATCACAAATCAGCTTGACTGGAATACAGCTCCCATCTGAATGAGCATCAACTACAGAAACTGCCAAGTATTTCCAATCCTCAAAATGGGGCAGAGTAAACCAAAAACTAGTTTCAGCTTTGGTTTAGAGACATCTGTTTTGACTATAGCAGTGTTTGCTAAAGTTGATTGAACATAACAATTTTAAGAAATAGTTTATTGATAGAAAACTAACAGGAATTAATAAGTTCTATTTACACTTGGAGGAAAGAAATTATAAACATGGTCACATTGATGATACAATTAATACATAATTTACATATGCTATGAAAACTTTGTAAAAGTGAAAATGACTAATTAGAATCGCATCACTTTCTGTCATGAAATAAAAATTATTTTCATGAAACTTCCAGGTGTACTCTTTTGTCTAGTGCAGCGTCTCTTAAAATGCACCTTAAAAAAATTATTTATTTATTTATAAATGAATAAATAACCGAGTCTTTGTTGTGGCACACGGGATCTTCGTTGTGGCACACGCGATCTTTTAGTTGTAGCATGTGGGATCTAGTTCCCCAACCAGGGATCAAACCTGGGCTCCCTGCATTGGGAGCCTGGAGTCTTAACCATTGGACCACCAGGGAAGTCCCTTAAATGCGTTCTTGCATAATAACAACACATAAAGACATTTTGTATTTTTCTTATGTATTTATAAGTACATTTTAGTTCAGGTTTATCAATAGTGTAGATAGCTACAGTGCATTTTCGGAAATGCTGGTTTATACGGTACTAATGTGTTGTTTTGGATTCTTTTGCATTATCTATAATTAAATTAGAATAAAATTAGGACTGCAATACAATAATCAAAATAGGTATCTTTTTTTCTAGTATCCTCTAAAATGGAAGCTTATTGAACCTCAAATAAAATAGTTAATAGAATTTTAAGAGGCATGTAGAAACGATTTTCTATTCTTATAAAAAATAGTGATTTTCAAAATCATAATTTAAAAGTACTCATTTTATAATATAGTGACGAGCAAACCTGGCTCTTAGGAAAGGAAATCTAGCTTTCCTCTCCTCACATCTTGCAGAATAGCTTTCCAAGCATTCAGAATTTCGTAAAACATTTGTAATAACACAATCATTCTGAAAATATATAACTTTCGAAGTCCTAGAATTGACAATGCTTTTTTGCTAACTTTTTATTTTTTTATTTTTTACACTAAACTGCATATATTTAGAGTGTACAATTTGGTGTCCCAATCTCCCAATTCATTCCCCCCCAACCCTCCCCACTTTTCCCACTTGGTGTCCATATGTTTGTGCTCTACATCGGTGTCTCTATTTTTGCCTTGCAAACCGGTTGATTTGTACCATTTTTCTATAGTCCACATGTATGTGTTAATATACAATATTTGTGTTTCTCTTTCTGACTCACTTCACTCTGTATGACAGTCTCTAGGTCCATCCATGTCTCTAGAAATGTCCCAGTATCATTGCTTTTTACAGCTGAGTAATATTCCATTGTATGTATGTACCACATCTTCTTTACCCATTCATCTGTTGGTGGACATTTAGGTGGCTTCCATGTCCTGGCTATTGTAAATAGTGCTGCAATGAACATTGGAGTGCATGTGTCTTTTTGAATGATGGTGTTCTCTGGGTATATGCCCAGCAGTGGGATTGCTGGGTCATATGGTAGTTCTATTTTTAGTTTTGCAAGGAACCTCCATACTGTTCTCCACAGTGACTGTATCAATTTACATTCCCACCAGCAGTGCAAGAGCATTCCCTTTTCTCCACATCCTCTCCAGCATTCACTGTTTGTAGATTTTCTGATGATGCCCATTCTAACCGGTGTGAGGTGATACCTCATTGTCATTTTGCTTTGCATTTCTCTAATAATTAGTGATGTTGAGCAGCTTTTCATGTGCCTCTTGGCCATCTGTATGTCTTCTTTGGAGAAATGCCTATTTAGGTCTTCTGCCCATTTTTTGATAGGGTTGATTTTTTTTTTTTTTATATCGAGCTGGATAAACTGTTTATATATTTTGGAGATTAATCCTTTGTCTGTTGATTCCTTTGCAAATATTTTTTGCCCATTCTGAGGGTTGTCTTTTCATCTTGCTTATAGTTTCCATTGCTGTGCAGAAGCTTTGAAGTTTCATTAGGTCCCACTTATTTATTTATTTTTTCCATTATTCTGGGGGGTGGATCAAAAAAGATCTTGCTGTTATTTACATCAAAGAGTGTTCTTCTTATGTTTTCCTCTAGGAGTTTTATAGTGTCTGGCCTTACGTTTAGGTCTTTTATCCATTTGGAGTTTATTTTTGTGTATGGTGTTAGGAAGTGTTCTAATTTCATTCTTTTACATATAGCTTTCCAGTTTTCCCAGCACCAACAATGCTTTTAATGTGAATTATATTTTATGTAGTGCCAACCTATCACTGTGGACTACTTGCAAACATCCTGTAATTATACAATACATAAACACTTGACTGTTTTTAATATCAGAAATGTTATCCTCTAGAGTATTTTTATTGTCTGCATTAGAATGTAGAGTTCCATGAAGAGCAGGGCATTGTATTACTTACACTTTAACACTCATAGAAATTCAAGTTCCTCTCCATAGATATTTGGTAATAATTGAAAACTTGATAAATAAATGAATAAGGCCTTCCTTCTCCTGCTTGACACATTTGCCTCTTTGATTTTGGAGTCACCTTTTCCTTTAAGAATGGGAAAGATGATATACCCTTTTCCTTGCTTCTCCTTGTTTGTGTATGTGAATGTATGTGTGTGGGTGCACCCCTGCACAAACAAACAAATGTTGCTGTGAACATCATGGACTTCACAGCCACCTTGAACACCATGCCTCAACCCAGACTTCAATGGGCCCAAGGGCTGTAATTTGTGTTTTGGCAACAAAGAAAAATCAGTTGAGTAAATAGGGGCCAGACCTCATCACGCAGCCCCCAGCCTCTCTCTAAGTAGCCTTCTTGCTGGTTTAATTTCCAAAGTAGACATGCTCTCAAGGTTGATTTTTCTCTCAGCAGCAATCAGCTAGAGAGAAGGGTAAACCTCTGGAGGATAGACATACACATGGATCTCTGGGGGGCAGGACACTGTGTCTCTGTGAATGAGTATACGCACCTCTGGTATTGGAACGCATTCTGCAAATGTGACTCTTACCACATCTGCAATCATCTTCCACCTGCACAGTCATAGAAATAGCAATCCATTTTTGGTGGAAAAACAAAACAAACCCTTAACTACAAATAAGGGATGAACCTATGCCTGACTCTGAATTCTTGGAATGTTCCTGTCCAAGCACACACAGTTCTTCAGGACTAGCATTCTTGTTAAAGATTAAATTAATTCTCTCTTCAGTCATGAGGAAGATATTACATAATATTTAAATGTAATAGAATTGGGAATTCCCTAGTGGTGCAGTGGTTGAGTCTGCCTGCCAGTGCAGAGGACACGAGTTCAAGCCTTGATTCAGGAAGACCCCACATGCTACAGAGAAACTAAGCCCGTGTGCCACAACTACTGAGCCTGTGCTCTAGAGCCCGCCAGCCAAAACTACTGAGCCTGAGTGCCACAACTACTGAAGCCCTCATGCATAGAGCCCATGCTCCACAACAAGAGAAGCCATTGCAATGAGAAGCCCGTGCACTGCAATGAAGAGTAGCCCCCGCTCGCCGCAACTAGAGGAAGCCCGAGCACAGCCACGAAATAAATGTATAAAAAAATTTAAAAATAAAAAATAAAAGTAATAGAATTAATTGAAGCATCAGAGTTTAATCACTAAGCATGTGTTTATTGTTGTGGTCATTCATCCTTGGTATGTGCGTACGTACTTGAACACGAATACAGCACTTAACACACATCAATTGTGTTTTCCTTTTTTAGGTACCATTCAGTGTTCGTTCCTGATTGACCCTAGTGTTTGTAATTATGTTTACAACTTCAGAAAAATGGAAAGTCACTAACTGATCAACAGTGACTGCATGAAGGGAAAACCGGCCCAGTCTTCCTCAGGGCAACTTTTCATGGATTTGAAAGACACACACCCACTCAGTAGTGTAACTGAAAGTGGGGTCCGGCTGCTCACTGCTCAAAAGCCAATAAAGAGACCAGGTTGGTGGAAAGGAAAATTTGCTTTATTTTGGATGTTAGCAACCTGGGCGTTGGAGGGTGGCAGGCACTTGTCCAAAGGCTGACTCCCCCCACTGGCAATCAGGGGCCAAGAGCTTTTATTAGGCGAAGGAAGGGGGCGACATGCAGAAACAGCACAGTCAGCTCTGACAGCCGTCTTGAAATTGGTCATCAGTGGTCTGACCGGTGTAATCTTGATTGCTTTTGGTACAGTTAATCTTCAGTTCCACGGTTGGTTTCTTTCCATTTCTTTGAGGCCAGTTCTCAGGATTGTGGCAGCTTATGTTATGGCTACAGCCTGGTCATCACGTAGTTAACTTCTTCCACCTGGTGGCGGTTTAGGTATCTATCTATAAGACAGCTCACAGGATGTGGCTCAGAATATTACCTATAGCCCTTAAGGAGAAACTAAAGGTCCTTGACTCTGCTTAATGACTAAACTATTATTATTTGGTCTCCTTTGATTGTTTTCCTTTGTTTCTGCATTTGCTCACTACTCTGATAAAATTATCCTTTGGCTGAAGTTTTTCCACAGACAAAAGTCAGGCTGAGGACATGGGGGGAGGGGGGGGGAAGACCATAGAGTCCAGCTCTGTTCTGTAGTGCTTACATATGTCCAAGTACTGATCCACTGAAGTAGTGTTGCTTTATTTCTCGTTACTTGTTACCAAATTTTGCATTCGACATTTCTCAGAATACTTCACTACCACATATTTCTGCTGTATATTTGTAATAATAGACAGTTTCCAAAGTTCTGAACTTGTCTCAGTTGTGTGTTAACTCATTCTCTATGGGGTATTTTCCTAGTATTCATTTTCTCATGAGAACACCAGGGGAAGGATTTTCTTTTCTTTCCTTTTCTTTTCATTTTTTCCTTTCTTTTTTCTTTTTCTTTCTTTTCTTTTCTTTCTTTCTTTCTTTCTTTCTTTCTTTCTTTCTTTCTTTCTTTCTTTCTGTACATCTTTATTGGAGTATAATTGCTTTACAATGTTGTTAGTTTCTGCTGTACAACAAAGTGAATCAGCTGTATTTATACATATATCCCCATATCCCCTCCCTCCTGAGCCTCCCTCCCACCCTCATCCCACCCCTCTAGGTCACCACAAAGCACAAAGCTGATTTCCTTGTGCTATCAGTTGAAGGATTTTCCACATTGTCTTTAGAATTGGCATCTCTTTAGTGTAAGGAAACTTATATCCTCAGGAATAAGGAACCACTGAAGATTTCCTTCCTTCATTATGCTGAGATGATTGTATTTGGTGTGAATCTTCTGTCCTACAAGTGCTACCTCTAGGTTATTTCACACCACCCCTCATGTGATGTTCCTTCATTGTGAAAGCGTCTGTGTATTCAGAGTGTGCATGTCTCTGTGACGCATCTGAAAGGCATCCACCACGTCATCCCAGAGAAATAGTGGACTTAACCTCAAACACAGTAGAGCTTTTGATAAACACAGTAGAGCTTTTGATACACACAGCTGCCTTTTCCCAGTGCTGCCACCCTGAACCGTCCCTTTTGGACACTGTTGGGGATGGTGCTGTTGCAATACAAATAGAAGTGGGTTTCTCCATTGACATGGAGGGAACGAACTAGCAGTGGGGGAAACTGTTGCAATGCAAATAGGAATGAGAGTTCTTTTTTCTCTTGAGAGCAAGAAAAACAAGAGCAGCTAACAGGCTAGAGGAGAAACATAACCTGGTCTGAAAGAGTTATTCCCACCTTGCTTTACTTTAACTGTCGCTGATCTGTAGTAACTAGATTTGTAGTTCACAAAGCTAATCTCACTCCCTGATACTCCCTGATATGTAAATTACAGGCAGCACCTATCGCACTTAACTCTGTGTGAATTACATCCTGTCTCTCACTCCCTAACCTTACTACGTCCCCGCACCTGCATGCCATATGAACATTGTAACAAGTCACTCCTGTAATTTGTTTGTTTGTTTGTTTGTTTCATTTCAGAAAAAAGATCTCCAGTCTATAAACTAGACATACTCAGACGCAGTTAACATACTGCTGGACGGAGCAGCACCATGGCGGTCGGCAAGAACAAGCGCCTTACGAAAGGCGGTAAAAAGGGAGCCAAGAAGAAAGTGGTTGACCCATTTTCCAAGAAAGATTGGTATGATGTGAAAGCACCAGCTATGTTCAATATAAGAAATATTGGGAAAAGACTAGTCACGAGAACTCAAGGAACCAAAATTGCATCTGATGGCCTCAAGGGTCGTGTTTTTGAAGCGAGCCTTGCTGATCTGCAGAATGATGAAGTTGCGTTTAGAAAATTCAAGCTTATTACTGAGGATGTTCAGGGCAAAAACTGCCTGACTAATTTCCATGGCATGGATCTTACCCGTGACAAAATGTGCTCCATGGTCAAAAAATGGCAGACCGTGATTGAAGCTCACGTTGATGTCAAGACTACGGATGGTTATTTGCTTCGTCTGTTCTGTGTGGGTTTTACTAAAAAACGCAACAATCAGATTCGGAAGACCTCATATGCCCAGCACCAGCAGGTCCGCCAGGTCCGCAAGAAGATGATGGAAATCGTGACCCGAGAGGTACAGACAAATGACTTGAAAGAGGTGGTCAATAAATTGATTCCAGACAGCATTGGAAAAGACATAGAAAAGACCTGCCAATCTATTTACCCGCTCCATGATGTCTTTGTTAGAAAAGTAAAAATGCTGAAGAAACCCAAGTTTGAACTGGGAAAACTCATGGAGCTACATGGTGAAGGTAGTAGTTCTGGAAAAGCTACTGGGGATGAGACAGGTGCTAAAGGTGAACGAGCTGATGGATATGAGCCACCAGTCCAAGAATCTGTTTAAAAATCAGACTTTTAATGGTGACAAATAAAAGAAATTATTTGTTATATTTTACTTCTGATCATTCTTTTTAAATAACCTGACAATAATGAGATATTCTGATTCGATGGAATTGTGATGAATTTTTCTGACCTTTTGTGTGGATTTTATTCATTGCTCTTAGTTACTAAGTAGCTGAGAAAGGGTAATGATCTGTTTTAAGCTGGAATGGTCTGGAGGTCTGGACATGTTAGAGATGGTGAATGAAAGGAAATCCTTACTTTACATGGCTTAAGTTTTTAAGGTGATTCTGAAATCATCTGGAAGGCTTGTTAAAACATTGCAGGGCCCTGCCCCCAGAGTTTCCAATAGCAGTTCTAGGGTGAGGTCTGAAAGTTTGCATTTTTAACAAATTTTCAGGTGATGCTAGTGGCCAGGGACCATACTTTGAAAACCACTGTGTTAGACTGATAGCATAGTGAAAGGGAAGAGCTCATTGGCATTTAGGTTTCCTGTTCTTTTGTTGTTGTTTTAAAAATCTAAATGCTGTCTTTTCTATAGCGGTAAATGCCCCACTGTATACCTTATTGATCAAGCTGAAGTTGGCTAGAGAAACAGAGAAATTGGTTATTGGTCTCATATTAAGTGGGCATTTAATACTGCCTGCTATCCAGTATTTCCTCCTAGTCACTCATCCATTCTGTTCAATACCTCTTCTCCTCCCAAACCTCCAACTTTCTCATTCTCAGTTCAGTTGATGACCTTGCTTCTTGAGAAAGGATGACAAGAGAACCTCATAAAATTTTATTTCCACCCTGCCATTTGTGGATGTGTTTTTCACTTTTTCTGCCTTCCCTCTTGTAACCGGGTGGATTGTGCTAGGACAAGCATCAGATTCCACCTTCTCTTGCCTGATCAAGTTCTTGACTCCATTAATTGTCACCTTATTCCTTCTACCAGTCATGTCAGCATACAAACAAATCCTTTGCCTTTGGAGATATCCCCCTACTCAAATCCCTATTAGCAAAGCTCAAAAGAGTTAACCATATTTCTTTTTATTTTACTTTTCTTGAATGCTGCAGTTGGGCTTTTCTACACACCATTCTAAGGAAGCTGTTGCTGTCAGAATTACCAGTTGTCATTGCTAAGTCCAGTGGTTCATTCTTGGCCTTCATTTTACTTGATCTCTATTAGTGACACTTGACAGTTTTTTCCTGTGTTTCTTAACTGTCTTCTGGAATTGCACTTCAGTTTTTCCTCCCACGTTTCTGGCTACTCTCCCTTGCTAGTTTGTTTCAGACCTTAGTGTTAGAGAGCCATAGGGCTTAGTCCCCGGACGTTTGCCAATACTCTTTCTAGATATTCTTAACTCAATTTGTTGGTTTTAAGTAAAACCAGATCTTTACTTCTATACCTTTCTTTGAACTCCAGATTTTTCTGTCCAACTTGACATCTTCATTGGATGTCAGGCATTTAACATGTCTAAATGGTATTCCTGAGCTCAGCAATTTTACCTACCCTCCTATTTTAGACTGATCCTTTGTGGTCATCCGTGACCGTTCACAGTTCATTCAGAATATATCTGGAATCTAACCAGTTCTTACTGCCTCTGTTGCTGTCCGTTGGAGCAAGTCATCACCAATCTGGATTGTTAATGCCTCCCTGGCCTCCCTGTGTCATCGTGTCCCTGTCTGTCCCCCTGCCCACATACTTTGTGGAAGTTTATTTTGGGTTGTCAGTTCACCCAAAAGTCTCATGTGATCTTACCTCTGACATGTTTCTTACTAGAGACACTTCCCTTACTCTTTACTTGCCTTACTCTTCTAGCCAGACTGTTGTGGACAAGCTAGGGACATTCTTACTGTAGGACTTTGGCACTTGTTTTTCCTGTACTTGGAATACTTTTCAGTTAGATGGCCACAGAGCTTGTTCCTTTACCTCGTATGTCAGACCCTGCTGATTGGTTCATCCTATTAAAACCCCTGTCCTTCAGTCCTTATTTTCTGTTATTTTTTTCTGTAGTTTCACTTGTGGCTCCTAGAAAAATTCCATGTGGGTGGGGTTTTGTTTTTTGGTCCAGCTCACTACTATACTCTCCAGTGCCTCAAAGTTCAATAATTTTTGAATAAAGGAATGAATGGCATTCCCATAGTGAAGAAGCAGATATTTTCAGTAGAAAAGAGTTGTAGATTGGGTCTCAAGTGACAGGCTTCCTTTCCAGGGTGGACAGAAATTGGGTCTATAGAACAGTCATTGAGGGTGGGGACCAGGAATTGAGTTATGTAAGTGGTGGTTTTCTTGATGCTGGATGGACATCATTCAGTGAGATGATATTGCTAGTCAAGCTCCAGTCTGCTACATCTCTGAATAGGGCTTGACATGGTTCTCTTTCAGAAGGGTTTATTTGAAAACACTTGTGAAAAGAATGTTTAAATGTTAAAAAATGTTTGGCCTGTTTTGATGGTTGATTTAATCAAGTTACTTTCCCATAGTCCAACTTGAAGGTGGTTAACATCCATCTAATAAAAAATACTCTAATGGGTAAAAAAAAAAAAAAAACATACTGCTGGACCACAGTTACTGGGCAGCCTGATGCCAGTTATGACTGTTTGAAATAATGGGAAGGGAAAAAAATGCAAGACCTTCACCACCTTGATCCTTATCACATACCCCAAACTGTAAGCCCCACATATAAAATCTTCCCTGACTCCTGACGGGAGCGGGGCACAGTTCTTGAGGCGCTAGCCTGCTGTGTCTTCCCTTCTGCCTGGCAGAAAAATAAAGCTATCTCTCTCTTCCTCCAAAATCTCTGTCTCTGTATTTCTATTCGGCCTGGGTGCACAGAGTAGCCATTATTACGGTAACAGTACCACCTGAACCAGAATGTCCACCCTGTTTTTGAGGAATCAGTGACCTTCAGAGATGTGGCTGTGAGCTTCATCCAACAAGACTGGGCCCTGCCAGACTCATCCCAGAGGAAGCTGCACAGGGGTGTGATGCTGGGAACATCAGTCATATTGTGTCTGTTTGTGAGACTGTCACCTTTTATTTAATACAGAATTATCCAGAACAGCTTCCCCAGAGTCCACGCCCCTCTCCACCCTGACTCATATTTACTTGTATCACACTTACATTTCCCTAAAGGAAATTTTCTATTAATAAACTCTATTTTAAATTAGGCATGAGTGAGAAGACACTTTGCAGAAAATTAAGCATGAACAATTGAAGACCAAGTGAATTATAAAACTTTTTACAATGTTCTCAAGCAGTTTAATATTTTATTATATGTTGAGTTTCTTTCTCCATAGAATTGCAGTTTCCATAAGGGTAGAGAGCATAAAAGAAATTATATGGACGAGACCAGACACCACTGAAGTTCTAAATATCTACCTCCTTGAACTGAGAGCTCAGGCCAAGGCTTAACCCAGTCCCACGTTCTAGCTTTTTAGTGGGAGTGGAATTTGATTGGCTTTTCAAATTACGGTTTTCAGTGCATCAGCTTAGCAGAGAACCTGCTCAGCTTTCCCACAATAATCAAGTTACACCACACGTGAGACAGCCTGTTCCTTGAAGCTGTGCAGCTAGACACTGCGCATATCATGGAAAGAACACATGTTTCAAAACAAGCTCTGTCTTTAGGGGTGAGTGGGGGGTGCACAGTGTGGGGGGAAAGAACAAGACCACATCCCTGGAAGGTATCAGCTTTAGATTCATGAAGATGGGAGCATCCATCCTCACACATTAGATTTCCAGAGAAATGTCTGGAGAGGAGAATGGATTGCAGCTGAGCTTGGCTGTCCCTCCATGGAAGGGAAACCAAAAAAGTCTGACAGCTGTGGTCCTGGGAGCAGTCTGACTACACAAAAGAGCCCCCGCAAAGCCTACTGTGCTGGTTAAGGTTCACCTACAATAACAGTCTCCACGGGGGAGATGGAGAAAGAAGAGTCTGCCTCTCCCTTGTAGGAAATACCCTAGAAGTTGCACAAAATTGCTTTCCTTCCATCTTGGAGGTAGAGCTCTGTCTCAAAAACAACCCAGCTGCACAGCAGGCTGGGAACATGTGTAGTCTCGGGCAACCACATGCTCAGTTCAAAATTGAGTGTTAAGCTGCTCTAGGAGAAAGGTGGGCCAGGCTGTTGGGAGCCAACTGGATGTCTCTGCCACACCCTTTTAATGTTCCCTCCCCTGTCCACCCATTCCCTAGAGTTCATGTTGTACAGAGTTTGTCCATCAGACAAATTCCATCAATTCATATTTCAGGAACCAGCTCAAAATCATGCGCCAATGGGTGCTTGTCAAAGACTCACTGGCAGATTGCTGGTGGAGCCCTGATCTGAGTGTCTCTGGCCTGTGGAGGTGATGGGAGAGGGAAGTGGGACAACAATAGTAAAGTACTGAGTGGGAGAAACAAGGTGTGTGGCAGTGGCTTCAAACACCAGGAGGAAAGTAAACACAGGCACACACCTGCCTTCAACCCCCAAATAGTGTCTTAGGAAGAAAACATCTACAATTAAGTAAAATTACACCTAAACTCTTCTATTTCCCATTCTTCAAAATCTATGTAAACACTTTGTCATCATTTTAAAGTAACATATTTTTGCATATGTAATTAGCAAGGGGTCAGGAAAATGTAAACGTCAAGGTGGTAAGAATGCAGGGAGACCAGCATGTAGGAAACCAGAGAGGACGCAGAGGACAGCAACTTGGAAAAACCTGCACATGACGGCTGCGTGACTGTAAACATGTTCTGAAAGTAGAACCAATCTCAGAGGAAAACCGACTGAGATAAGGCAGTCATGTAGCCCGATGGTGCCAGCTCCGGGTTGAAGCTTAGCTATCCTCCCTAGTAGTCAAAATATACACAAGGCATTCTATTTTGGCTCTTCTAAAGTCTATGCCTTGTGTTATTCATTGTTTTGTTTTATAATTTGGTCTCTGCTAGAATGCTTTTGATCTTTCTTAATAAATATGCCATGGGAATCAGAGCTTGGGGCTCTTGACTGACTTGGTCTTGAGTCCCCTGACCCCATGCTTTCCTATACTCTTGTGTGAATTTTCTTAATTCCGCTGTGCCACTCACATTCAGGTTCATTCGTGTGGATGTTACCTCCACACCAGCACTCTTAGATGCTTCTCTTAGATGGTACCATTTTCTGGAGCATCCCTTGGCAACGTGCACTAAAAAAACTTTAAAATGTCTATGGCATTTGATCTTGTAATTCTACTTCTGAAAATTCATATGAAGAAAATAATCAGAATGCTGACAAAGATTGACATGCAGTATTTTTTTAACAAAAGAAAAGGAAAAATAATCTATGCACATGTATTACAAGATTTAACATGTGTAAAATGTGTACCCTCCCCACAGCTTTCTACAGATTCAATGTAATCCTATTCAATCACATTTTTCACAGAAATAGAAGAAACAATTCTAAAATGTATATAGGACCACCAAAGAGTGGAAAGAGCTAAAGCAATCCTGAGAGAATATGTACCAGTCTCTGCCCCAGTTCCTGACCCAGGACTTCTGGTGCCCATGTAAGGAGGGGCACTAGGAGCATCTTTGAACATTTAGTCTCTGACCCCAGTTCCTGGAACAGAGCTCCCAAAACCCTGGGAACGTCCTACATGATTGGGGCAGTAGGAACATCTTTTGTTTTACTACTTGGTCTTTAACAGCAGGTTCTGACACAGGGCTTCTAAATGTCCTAGAATTTCCTGTGCCATAGGAGTGTATTTTGTTCTGGACTTTCTTGTAGTTTTTAATTTGTAAGGTGTTAGATTTGTCTGGAAGGAAATGATCACTTTTATATCAGTTTTATCCTTCAAGGGCTTATTTTTAAGCTTTGTTAGTACAGGTTTAAAGTAACTTTATTCCAAGGCTTGTGGTTAGTTCCACTACTGATATGAGATTTTTCTGGGCTGTTTGTTGAATGTCCCACATATCTAATAACTTTTCTCCACTCTGGCAAATGAGGACTCCCAGCCTGACCAGAACTCTGGAAATTAGACAATGTACAGGACTCCGGTAACTCTTCTGTTCTCAACAGCTGTTCCTGCCCAGCCTTGTAGAATTCCTCCTGTGTGTCCTCAGACTAGTACACAGCAGAGACTCAGAAGGATCATTAGTCAGTTCTGGAACTTTCTCTCTGGCAGCTCCCTCCTTTTTGATGGCCTGCCCCACAACGCATCAGTGTCCTCAGTTCAGGTGTTTGCTGGGCTGCATCTGGCTTCCCCTCCGTGCACTGGCAGCATGGAAATTGTCTGAAGGTGTAGAGCCAGGGGGTCGTCAGGCTGATTTGTGTGTCAAACCTTCACTCTAGGAACCTAGTCCTGCGTTGCCTGTTGTCCCATGTCTGAGAAAAGTCGCTTCATGTACTTGGTTCAGCTTTCTAATTACTGGTGGTAGGTGAGGAAGTCCAGACACTGTTCCTCTTATTGTTGCAGGAAAGGGGACCCCTTCCAGGGCCCTAGAGTGGGCTCTGGTCTAACACTCAGAAATGAATTTTCCGCGGAGACACATGTGCTGACAAAGCAAGAGACTTTATTGGGAAGGGGCGCCTGGGCGGAGAGCAGGAGGGTAAGAGAACCCAGGAGGACCCTCTGCCAAGCGGCTCGCAGTGACAGGTTTTATGGTGACAGGATTAGTTTCTGGCCAATCATTCTGACTCAGGGTCCTTCCTGCTGGTGCACACATCCCTCAGCCAAGATGGATTCCAGCGAGGAGGATTCTGGGAGGATGTATGGACTGGCGTCTCCTGTCTCTTTTTGACCTTTCTAGAATTCTCCCAGCTGTTGGTCCCTTGTTAGTTCAATGTTCCTTATCAGGACCTCCTGTTGTCAAGATAACTCATGCAACTGGTTCCTATCTTGCCTGGCCAGTGTGGGCAGTTTCAGTTACTGGTTCCCCTAACATTATAGTTTGAAACATAAGTCATATTTCATTTTTAAAGATACTTACACTTTTTTAAGCGAGTTTTTAACCCATTAATCATGTTTGAGGGCATATTTTTGGTTTTGAACATATTAAAAAAAAAAAACAAATATCACAAGAGACTCAAAAATAGTTTTTTGTTTTTTGTTTTGCTAGCTGAACTGTATGCCAATAAATTCTGGGAAAGCATTCAGGAGCTTCTGGATCCACATTCTTCAGGAACTATCAGTTCACAGAGGCGACTTTCGCTTCTATATTTTCATAAAACCTGTTGGTCCAGTGAGTCTCACTACATTTTCCCCAGTTTGTATTGTGGAGAATATTTTTTCCTGGATTTCAGTGTTCATGTTTTTGTTTAGTCGTTAGCAGTTGGTTCTGCTCTCAAGTGTGGAGTGACCATCTCTGGATTGGCCTGAGGTGACCACCCAAATGACATTATCAGCTCGCTTAACTCCTCAGTCACTGAGGGTCCTGGACTGACAGGGCCTTAGGGTCCCCTGTGTTCATCATTCAGCACACTTCCTGAGGATTGTATGCACTGGGGACACATTAGTGAATGAGACATGCAAGGTCCTGCTCTCACATTGCTGGGTGGAGTACACACACTCCTAAAAATGAGAATCTAATAAGAATAACTTTGAAGAGCACTGCAAAGACCACAGACCTGGTGGTGACTGAAACCCAGAGCATCGCAGGGCACTGCTGCTGGGAGAGCCAGCCAGTCTCAGCACCACGGGGATATCCCCTGCTGCAGACTCAGCCTCCTTTATTATGCATGGCATTTGACGTGCGACAGGAAAAGAGAAAGCTCTAATGTGGAGTAGGGTGGGGAGGGGCCGGCTTTAGACGAAGGGGTCCCAGCAGTCTTGTCTGAGGAGCTAACATCTGAGCTGTCTGTCCAGATGAGCAGAAGCCACCAGTCATTCGAAGGTCTAGGGCAAGGGCATTCCAGGCAGAGAGAAGAGCAAGGTCGGAAAGTTGCAGCTGAGCACAAAGCTGGATGGTGGGAAAACACTGTGTCTCCACTGTCCTGAGTGAAGGGCATAAATGATGGGGGGGAGGGGGGAGGGATGGGTGGAGTCAGGGCCTAGCTTGGGCTGGGAGTCTGTGAACGGAGAGGTGATCCTGATCTGAACACTCCTTTACCTTCACAGTGTACGGTAGATGTCGCGTGCCCACCAGGGAGGTGACAGAAGGTCCAGCGGTCATGTTTGGATGGATGCAGTAGCCGAGGCACCAGCAAGATCACAGGGTCTGAAATCAGCAGGGCCCTTTGTGACAAGTGTTAACTCAGGAGACTGAAGGCCAAGTTCAGCAGTCTTGGTCAGCATGAGCCAAAATGAATTCATTTCTAAATGTGCAGAACAATTGTCTCAAAGAAAATGTTCATGTTTCTGAAGGTCACATGGAAAGAGTACATGGGAACCAGAGCTTAGAAACCCTACTTCCATGGAAGAAAGTCTCCAGGAGAGTGTAAGGAATGTGTAACTAAAATAAAGACAAGACCAAAAAGTAAGACCGGCTCAGGAGTGAAGGGGCTGATGCCAAGCCAGCAGCCTGTGTCCTGGAGGGAGGCAGCAGCCTAGCATTCCACACGTCTTCCCCATGTTACCAGGATCATTCCTATTTGTGCTTTATGTGCACCAGTTGCAAAGGCTATTCAGGTGAAGGAACTCCTAAAGACTCAAGTAGCTCCCCCTTGCTGTTCTCAGCACAGGGGCATGTGGAGTAGGCAAGAGACCCCTCCTCCCCAGAAGGCCCAGAGTCTCCACCCAAGCACATCCGACTCCACCACAGTGTCCTGTGGCCTCCCTGCTCGCCTCTGCACAGATTGTTCCTGATGGGATCTCTTTTTAGGCAGGAGAATCACCCTTGTCAGCCGTCACCTGGGTATCAGTGTCCTCTCACCTGCCATTTTACTTCTATGTTTCTTAAAAAGGCATTTTAACAAATTCTCAAATTGAACATGCATGGTTTTTATTGCTATTTTTTCCATCCTTCAGTGTATCCTATACTCTGGCTTCTGCCCTCATGGAACATTTGTCTGAGTTTATGAATGGCCTCTAATCTCCCCTCCCATTAGCTCTCTTTCATTCTCCTCCATCTCTGTGATACGTGCCAATACTGACTCTCATTGCCATGACCTTCTCTCCTTCCTTTGGGATGCTAATTATTCCTTCCTGCTTCTCTGCTGCATCCTGGCCCCCTGTGTGTGAGGCTCTGCCTGGCACTCACAGCAGGTTCACAGCAGGCTCTCTCCCTTACTCTTCCATGCAGAGTCCCTGCCTCCCAGGTGAACCATCATTTCTGGGCACCAAGACCCAAGGACTTGTCTCTAACCCACATCTGAGCTCTGTAGTAACTTCATCTGGAAAATTACCATGGATAAAGCCTCATTTCTCTCCCTCTCCTCCTTCCCACCATCTTCAAACTGCCCTGTGGTGCCCCCTCTCTCCTGGGCACCCAGGCTCCATGGTTCAGAATCACCCACGGTGCATTTCTCTACACGCAGGAAGTTATCTGGCCAGGCTGAATCCAGCTCTAATGGAGTGAGTTGAGCAACGGTGGGCAGAGGACAAAATGGAGCAGCAGGTGTATAGCAGGTCAGGCTGTGCTGGGCGTGAGGATAAAGGGCAGTGCTGAGAAAAAGAACAGGTTATCGATTATAGGTTTCTGAAGTCAGAAGAGACTGGAAAACATCTCTCAGGTGGGGAAGAGATCTGATGGAGAGGTTCCAGTTTAAAGAAACAGGAAGTCTCAGAAGGTTCCTCAGAAGGATTCAGCAACACATTACCTTTACAGAGTAACATCTTATCAAGTGTTCTTTCCCTTACAGAAACTCCAGGATACAAATCCCATGGAAATGTACACATTTTCCAGCAGTGGAATATCACAGGACAGGCCAAGGTTCTGAATTGCAGCATTGTTTCTAATTTCAAAATACCATTGCATATTAGTGTTTATTCCCATGTGGATTGGTGAAGTGAGCTGGTTCTCTTCTTTGGGTTTTTTTCGGAGTCTCTTTCTTGGCCATCTCACAACACCCAGCAGGAGGTAGGAAGCAGAGGTGCAGGGTGGCAGGTCTGCTCCTCATAACACGTCTGACCACAGTGCAGCTGCCACAGTACCTGTGCTGAGCATCCACCTTCCTTCCCACGGGTGTGGCTGTGACGGGACCAGAGGTCTGAATGCGAAGGCTGGTAGAAGTCCCTTTGTCCTCTTTTACCTCCCCGGCCAGGGGCTCTTAGTCTGAGGGGCTTAGGGAGCTCAGGGCCTCCCTGAAGTCACATATAAATTGTGTTTGTGCACAGGCTTTTTTTCAAATAAGATTAAATGCTCTGGGTTCAGCCTCTTCAGAATAATTTGTCAACATTTCTAGTCTTTAGATATTCTTGTGCATTGTACCAGAACACTCAGCTTACAGTAATTTCAACGTATTTATTTTTAACAGTACCCAGTGAAAGTAAACTTTCACAGATCCAGGGAGACCGGCGGGTGAAAAGCTACAAAAACATTCTGTGAAGTACTCAGAACTGTTCTGAGAGAGCATTGCAAACCGCACTATGAATGGTACCCACAATTTTAAGACCTAGTAGTTTGTTTTCCACTTGTGAGCAGCTAGGTTAAGTTTTCTTTTTTTCTTTCTTTCTTCATGAGAAAACCTAACTTATCAAGTCTGTGTGTCTGATGAGGATCACAGGACAAACAAGGTCAGGGCTGATATCAAGTACATTTTTAGACAGCAGAGCCCCTTTCTGTGGCTCACTGTAAATGCTTCATAGGCAGCATTTCAGATGGCTTTGTGCTCTTCAGAAACTACTCCTCCAGGCTAACGTGCCTATACTCATTGCACTAATGCATATAAGCATTTATGTTTCTGTGGCAAGTGTAGCAGGCTGCTTACAAAGCAACCAAACAAAAAACCTAGGAATTTAAGTTGTTTGTTTGTTGGTTTGTTTTTTAGTGGACTAAAGTTGCCACTTGTTGTCCAATCTGTAGAATTGCCCTGTGTATGTAATCTGAACCTTCTCTACCGAGAACCACAGTAACTAGGATATTAAGGTTAGATTCACATGTGTTTCTAATTATACTTTATTTACATGGAGTTATGTAGTTATATTTACACTCTGTCCCCAGAATTCCCAATCTCAGGTTTCAGAAAATAGGAAATTTGCAAATTATTTAAAATTGTGGCAGATGTAGGAAATAGTATCAGGCACTTTCTGTACATCCAGGTTATCCAACAATAAAATGCCTTTAGCATTCTGGAGCAAAAATGCTGTTTGCCTCTTTCACTGCTGGTCAGGACCAAAGCCCAGAGTGCCCTGAGATGCTGCTGCCAGGATGGCTGCACGGCTTCCCAGCACAGCAGGGGTGTCTCCAGCTGCCGACTCAGGCTCATGTATTTCACATGGCTCTTGACACATGACAGAAAAAAAAAGAAAGCTCTGAATTGGCAGATACCACCAGGTATGCAAAAAATGTGTTTTTTAATATTGGTTTGGGTGTTTTGTTTTTAATGTAGGATTCCCTGACAGGACAGACCCACACAAGTTTTGTGACTACAATGTGCCTTTTCTTTCACTGAGAGACACTAGTAGCCAAACTAATAAAGTCATGTGTCTTTTCTATGAGCCTGGCGTAAATTCTGAGTTACCTTAGGCAAGTAACTGATTTCCAGATGGGCTTAAGCCTAGTGAGTGCTCAAGGAATGTTCTAGTGACTAGAGGAGACAACAGTGTGCAGCCAAGGTTTCATTATTTGTGCTTCATATGTGTTCTGTCTTTAGTCCTTAAATAAAGATCCATTCTCATCATTTGCTTGACTCTGAAATGCATTGCCTAGGCTTTATGGCAAACTAGTTTAATAACATCACATTTTTACAGATTTTTGTTTTGTTTTGTTTTTAACACAGCCTGTGCACATTTTAGTTCAAATTTACCCTAATTTATAAGTACACACACACACACACAAACTAGATAATACAGAATGAGAAGTAAAATTTCTCTTTCTCCCCTGTCAAGGTATCTGTTGTTTATTTGTATAATTCCTCCAGCCTTTATTTCCTTTTTCAAATTAACTTTTATACACAAATAATGTAGATTAAGTTTTAGTTCTGTTAATTAAACAATATGTGTTGCTTTGCACTTGCTTCTGTCATGTAACAGTGTGACTTTGAATCACTACCATTTCCTCCCTTTTTGCTTTTACCACTGCTGTCTCACAACAGTGCAGAAAGATATCCAGACCCACATACCTCTGCTGTGAGCATATCCAGTTCATATTTTGTTTCTATCCCTCACTTATCATGCTAATCACTCTATGACTAATTGTGTCTAATTTTTCAGGGATAAATTTTATGTAAAGTAAATAAAACCAGACTTCCTAGGCGGTGCAGTGGTTAAGAATCCACCTGCCAATACAGGGGACACAGGTTCAATCCCTGTCCCAGGAAGATACCACATGACACGGAGCAACAAAGCCTGTGTGCCACAACTATTGTCCCTGTGCTCTAGAGCCCATGAGCCACAATTATTCAGTCCATGTGCCACAGCTACTGAAGACTGTGTGCCTAGAGCCAGTGCTCTGCAAAAGAGAAGCCACCACAATGAGGAGCCCACACAGCACAATGAAGAGTAGTCCCTGCTCACCACAACTAGAAAAAGCCTGTGTGCAGCAATGAAGACCCAATGCAGCCAATAAATAAATAAATAAATAAATAAATAAAAATTTAAAAATAAATATAAAGTGAATAAAACCTAGTCATAAGCAGTTTGTGTGGTGTCTTACAGTCTAGTCTTCTCCTGAATTCCTTACAATTTTTTCTTTTTTTTTAATTTCTTTTTTAAATTTTTTTCCTTACAATTTTGATGCAAAAACTTCATTGTAAAATTTAGGGTAAATTTTAGGCTAGTTTAGCAGGTATCTAGTGCAGCTAATTCTGTTATTGTTACTGAGTCCAAGCTCGGTCTGCTCACTGCATGACAGGCCAATGAATCAAAGACGAGGTGCTGAGGTAAGAAATAAGACTTTATTTGGAAAGCCTGCAGACTGAGAAGATGGCAGACTAATTTCTGTCAAAAAACCCAGCTCAATATCAAAAAAACAAAAAACCCAATCAAAAAATGGGCAGAAGACCTAAATAGACATTTCTACAAAGACGACATATGGATGGCCAAGAGGCACATGAAAAGCTGCTCAACATCACTAATTATTAGAGAAATGCAAAGCAAAACGACAATGAGGTATCACCTCACACCGGTTAGAATGGGCATCATCAGAAAATCTACAAACAGTGAATGCTGGAGAGGGTGTGGAGAAAAGGGAATGCTCTTGCACTGCTGGTGGAAATGTAAATTGATAGAGCCACTGTGGAGAACAGTATGGAGGTTCCTTGCAAAACTAAAAATAGAGTTACCATATGACCCAGCAATCCCACTGCTGGGCATATACCCAGAGAACACCATCATTCAAAAAGACACATGCACTCCAATGGTCATTGCAGCACTATTTACAATAGCCAGGACATGGAAGCCACCTAAATGTCCATCAACAGATGAGTGGATAAAGAAGATGTGCTACATATATACAATGGAATATTGCTCAGCTCTAAAAAGCAATGAAACTGGGACATTTCTAGAGACATGGATGGACTTGGAGACTGTCATACAGAGTGAAGTGAGTCAGAAAGAGAAAAACAAATATCGTATATTAACACATATATGCGGACTATAGAAAAATGGTACAAATTAACCGGTTTGCAAGGTGGAAATAGAGACACAGATGTAGAGCACAAACATATGGACACCAAGTGGGGAAATTGGGGATGGTTGGGTGGAATGAATTGGGAGATTGGGATACCAAATTGTACACTCTAAATATATGCAGTTTATTGTATGTTAACTGTATCTCAATAAAAAAAAAAATCTTGTCCGAGTTAGAATTCAGGCTTCTTTTATACTAAAAAGGGAGGGGGGTCTTGTTGGTTATTGCAGACTTCCTGGTGCCAAAATCCTTTGTTCTTGCAGCTGTCCAGGTAGGTCAGTTTTCCTGTAAACCTCCAACAAGGCAAATGTTATTCTTTGGTCTGCAATATTAATGAATGGGAAGTGTTATACTTTTAAAGGTCAGTGGTTCAAGAATTGGGCTATCCTGTATATTTCAGGCTATAAAGGAAGATTCTAAACTTGTAGCAAAAGCAATAGAATGCAAAGGTTAATGTAAAACAAAGAGACCTAACATGGAGTCCAATTTAGCTCTTCCCTGCTACATTATTAAAATTGGTGGCAATAACCTGTTTTCAGATTAATTTTAATGAAGATATCCAGCACAGTAATGACAAAACAAAGTTATTACAAATCACTTCATAATATGAGGCTTGTGAAGCCATAGGACAAGTGGATGCTGCTCTGTGTCTGAGGACAAGGAGCCTCCGCTCCCCCCCAGAAGGAAGCGTCTTCTAATTGACACCACGAAGGGTGACAGGGGCTCTGACTCAGCTGGGACGTGGGGAGACAAACAAGTGAGCCAGGAAACAGGCCCCTAAAGCTGACCCCGTCCCCGCTCATTCCTGTTCAGAGACTCATACACAGGGTCACCTCAGGTGAGACAAGCCCTGACCTGGCTCCTAAACCTTCAGACCCTTGTTGCTTCATCTTCCCAAACAATCTGAAAACCATTGTTCTTAAGGGATTTTCTAACTTTGGGGCAATGTCTATAAATTAGTAAATGTTTTCCCAAAAAGTGGAGAGAATTTCTGTTTGTTTAATTATAAGTCTTTTAAAACTCATTTTGTGGCCCATAGCCTGTCTTTCCTTCACTGCCATCCCCAGCACAGTTCACAAGTAATTCAGAGGAAACTGAAGTTGACATTGAATAAATAATATTGATAGGGACAGAATAAAGGGACAAAATAGGTGATTAAATAGTTAATCCCACTAGGGGATTGTAAGTAGGAAAAGGTATGGGACACCCCTGTGAGCTAATTATTACTCAAGAAAGCAGATTTGCTTAACCACAAAACCAAACAGGCTTGCTTAGCAACAAGACCATATGACACAAGAATGAGACATGGCCCAAAACAATAAAACAGTGGTGGCATTAGACTCACATTCTGCCCAATGATGTCAGCAAGTTAATGATCCCTAGGATGTGCTCTCTGCACACATACAAATATGAAAATTTATGAAAAGGTGCTCATCGTACAGAGAGCTGAAATTATTTTTACACTCCCAGTTTGACCATGTAGGGACAAGGAACTCCCCTGTCCAACCTGAAGAGGAGCTGATGTTGGAAGCATGATGTCAACTCAAGAAAGACAAAGAAGATCCTTTCCCCCTCTGCACTTTTCCTTAGATTATAAAACTGTAGCCCACTAAGTTCTCCGCATGGCACCCTCTTGCCTGCCCACTTGTAAGCCTTACAAGTGTCCTATTCTAATAAATCACATCTTATCTATCAGTTTGCCTCTCACTGAATTCTTTCTGCATTGAGACATAAAGGTCTAGGCTCCTCAGAGCCCCCTGAAACCACATCTATCTGTTTCAATCTTGTGCACATTTGGGGGCTTATGTATTTTCATTTCACATTCTAAAATACACTGGGTTTGGTTGCCAGGATCCAGAGAGGGTAGGCCCAGGCTGAAGGCAGCTCCCAGCTCCCCATCCCTGGATGCATCCAGCTTGAGCTGCAGCCCGTGTGGCTCAGCCTCTGTGGTCCGGGGAATATCCTATTGCACAGAACAGCATTTCTAGGAAGGCTTGTCGTTGCTGCTGTTTTAAACAAAGTGTGTTTCTCTAAGGCTTTGTTTTGGCCCCTCAGGTCTCATGGGTAATGATGGCCAGTTCAAGTCCTCTGAGAGGGATGGTGACACTCACTCCAGAATGTGCTGGTTAATTCATACCTTCCCAGAAAAAGCCACTGGTGAAGCCATTCCAGGCAAAAGTTAAAATAAAATAATGTTTTAGGAAAATATCCAGTTCCAAAAATTTTTTTTTCAGTCTGGTAAAATTCAAGGTTTGATTTTGCAATATCTATTCTAGAAGCAGATTTTTTTTCTTTTAGACTAATACGTAACATGAGAGGGTGGAGCACTGCTGCATGGAGTAGTTGATTCCCTTTACTGTTTCTCTATATAGTTGTTTCATTAGGTCACTGATTTTGACCACTTCCTCTATGATCTCCAGTGTCGTTGGCACAGGAATAATGTCTGCTTTGCCCCTGTTCAGATGAAGCCAACACCTGGGGAGATGTCTGTTGAAGACAACTCCTCTATACCATGGAGATAATTCAGCAGTTATATTTCCAAGGGTTCAGTAACTGAGCACAGAAATGTGTCACTGCCCCCCCATCCTTGAAAGGTGGCAGGACTGATGCAGCTTCAAGGAGGATGTTTCCTCTTATTTCAGGATCCTGTTTAGAATGTGTGACTTTGTATTGTGAAGCCCCAGTGTGGTCTTTCTAACAATCCTCAGGCTCTCTCACTGAGAAAGTCTTAGTGCAACTCATTCATATAAATGAGTTAATTTTCATCTTGAAAACCTTGAGCTTTGAGGGGGCCTGTGTTGACTCACCCTTGACTGGGTGACATCATTGAGTACAGCAGCTGGAGCTGTCCCATCACTGTGAGCTTCCAGCACCTGGACTGCCACCCAGGCTGGGACCTGTGGACGCTCCTCCTGGCCCAGAAGGGGTCCTGGCTGCCAGGCAGCTGGGGAGCAATTTGGATCCCAAATCCCTCTCATCATTCTCTCTCCCACTCCCACTCATCACAAGTTAGTTTCTCTGAAGGCAGATGTTGGGATGGATTTGGACAAGCAGGACTGTATATTAAGTGTCAACTTTTGTGGCAGGTCTGGGAGGAAGTAGAATCGGGCAGAGGGCAAAGCTGAGCTGTGATGCACCCTGACGAAGCCTTGCCCAGACCATGGGGGGCTCTAAAGCATATGCGGCCCTCACAATTTTTCCAAGGCCTCCACTGCACTTGGCCTTTGGACGCAGCAGCCCTGAGAGGGACCCATCCAGGGGTGAGACTGCCCTGAGGAGCTCTTGGATGGAAGTTGTCTGCGGCTGGCACATCCAGCAGCTAGGCAACGAGTGTCTTCTGGGCTGGGGGTGTGGGTGGCATAGAGGTGTTTGCCCCAATTGGGCTCTATATGTTACAGATGAAGACTTGGGTATGATGTATTTGAATCATTTGTCCCATTGTTTAACCAGGCTGCACCCTTAACAAATTCCACCACCTGATTCTCGTGGTAAAGAGACACTGCCATTAAAATTACTTTAACTTCATTTTTTCTCTTTAATTAATTATTTATTTTTTGGCTGTGGGTCTTTTTTGCTGTGCATGGGCTTTCTTTTTAGTTGTGGTGAGTGGGGACTACTCTTCATTGTGGTGCACGGGCTCCTCATTGCTGTGGCTTCTCTTGTTGTGGAGCACAGGCTCTAGGCATGTGGGCTTCAGTAGTTGCAGCACATGGGCTCAATAGTTGTGGCTCACGGGCTCTAAAGCACAGGCTCAGTGGTTGTGGCACAAGGGCTTCATTGCTCCACGGCATGTGGGATCTTCCTTGCGCAGGGATTGAACCCGTGTCCCCTGCATTGGCAGGTGGATTCTCAACCACTGCCCCACCTAGGAAGCCCTACTTTAACTTCATTTTGAGTATTACTGTAAAACAGATTTTTTTCCCTAATAGTTACTACCTATTCTGGTAGTAAAGACTCACTAGTGTTACCAAACCAAAGATGGGTCCACTCACAGGATCCAAGCTCACAGGATGCACAGCAAAGCCCATCTACTGACACTGGGCTGTGGTGAAGAAAGCACAGCCCTGATTCCAAGGCACTCAGCATGGGACCAAGCAAGGAGAATGGACAGCTGGTACTCAGAAGACCTGAGCTCCCTGATGACTTTCAGAGGAGGATTTGAAAGGCAACATTAGAGGTGAGGGTTGTGGGTGCCTGACCAGCTCTTGGATGTTGTTCTGAGTGGTTGGTGGTGAGATAACAGGGTGGTATTTGGAGTCAACATCATCAGCCCTCTGATTCCATCTGGCCTGGGGTCTGCATGCTTGTGGTGACTGTGCAGGTAACTTCTTAGTATCTGCCAAATAGCTCAAGGTTATGGCTCAGGATGTTATCTACAGCTCTTGAGGAGGCACTAAAGGTCCTTGAATTTGTTTTATGTCTAAACTATTATCATTTTGTTTTACTTGAGTGTTCTCCTTTCTTTCTGCATTTTCTTACTTCTCCAGTAAAATTTGCTCTTTGGACCTTAAGGAAGGCCTAGGAGGCTACAGTTTTTTAATCAAACAAGAGATGGGGGACTTGGGGGGTTGTCTATCCCCAGAAAGGCCCCACAGGGTCCTGCTCAGTTTCTCTCTCATCAGTGAAATCAGTGTGTGTTATTAGTCTAGAAGATATTGCATAAAGGGGATCTGTCCTCTCACAGTGTATGACCAAAGGAGATATGTGATGTTGATGCAGATACACAGGCAGGCAAACCTGGGAAAAGTATTAAACAACTTTGATATTTAAACATGTTGGGCAAAGGTATTTTGCAAGTGGTGCCCTTGGGTCAAGTGCTGCTGAGGTGGAGAGGTCTTGAAGTCCACTCTACCCAGAAAGATCCACAAATAACCATAAGACATTACAAAACAAAGGCCTATGCTTTGATTTAACGTATTTCCATCACTGGAAAAGCCTTGACAAATCATTTATTTTTGCTTCTCCTTGTAAGCTACTGGTGCCACCTGAGCAGTGACTCCCCAATCCCCAACTCCAGGGGACAAGTGACAAAGTCTGGAGACATTTGGGTTTGTCCCCAGTGAGGAGATGTTCATTGTTAGAGGCCAGGGTGCTGCTCAATGTCCCACAACTCACAGGACAGCACCCCCCCCAAGAATTCTCCAGCCCAGAATGTCTTCTGTGCCCAGGCTGGGAAATCTTGCCCCAGAGCAATAACAAAGAGCTTCAACTTCACAAGGTGTAAATTTTGTACTTTTTGAGCAGAGTGTTTGGCTAAAACCTTTATGCAGAAAGTGAATAAGCATGTTGAGGTGAGTGACACTGTGACGACCCTTGTTGAAGGTCATCCCCAGATGACACTGTTCTTTTCATGAGCTTTTGGTGTTTCACAACTTTCTACAGCCTGATGCAAGACCAGAGCAACTTTGGTCTTTCCCAGTTAGTTTATGCAAAACTCTAGGAGGAGAAGTGTGGGAAAACATTCAGAAGTCTTTCTGAAACCTTGAAAATGTTACTAAAAGTAATTAAAGTATGTGGGCCGAGCGACTGGATGCAGGATGTCCTGCTTGAGCAGCAGAGGAACTAAGGGTGCTGGGCGTGGAGACCATGGGGCATAGGCTACCATGGAAACAGAAAATTGATTCTCTCTGGCTGCGCAGCCCCGTTCTCACTTGTTCACCTCATATCACCCTGTTTGGCCCCAGAGGATGGCTGGTTAGCCAGAGACAGGTAAGATTCCTCAGGGGAGGAACAACCTAAGACAGGCACAGTCACAGAGGGGCCAGCAGGGGTGGGGCACAGACCCTTAATCCTTTTGAGAGAGGTCTCCTACCCCCAGGGCTGCTTTGCTCTCCACACCCAGCTCAAATCCACACCCTGCTCAAATCCACACCCTGCTCAAATCGGACCCAGGATGCAAACAAAGATCATTGCCCCCAGTCATGTGAGGACTTTGTTTACTTCAAAGATAACCTTGTTTGTGGGACTAAACTGGGAGTGTTAGACCCTTAGGCTATGCCAAGAACTCAATAAAAGCAATGTGGGATCAATCAGCGAGGCTCTTGATCCTAGAGGTCTTGAGTCCCCTGGTCCCATCTTTCTCTTAAATCTGTGTCTGTGTTTTCTTTAAGCTTGCGGCACCTGTCACTCACCTGGAGTCACCGAGCTGGTCTCTGCAGAGAAGCAAAACTCATAGGTTCAGATGGAAAAAGAACAAGCAAGTGAAACAAGCTGTGAGAGCATAGAGTGCCCCCTGCAGGGAGCAAGGTCTCTGGATGGAAGCTTCAGTGACCACATATGTGAGTTAGTTTAGGAACACATTCTTCTACAGTTTCACCCCTTGTCTGCAGCATGGAGTGCCTGCTGTGTACACATGCTGTAGAGTCACAGTCCCATCTCTAGGACACCTCTGAGAGCCAGCACACTCGGGGAGTGTCTTAGGTGCTGTGACTGCCACCTGAAGGAGCCTCAGGGGAGGAGAGCATGGAGGATGCCCCATCTGAGAGACACAGGCTCTAATTTGTAAACCTTCCAGCTCTCAAGGTCCTGCTCTTGTGCAATGCTGAAGAAGCCCCCAGTGAATGGCAGCTCACTTTACCTTGAGTTGACCAACACCAGCTGCCCCTCTGGGGGGTGAGACCCGCCCCGGGGAAGAAGTGGCAAGGCTGCTGCCACAGCTGCCTCCACAAGGCCTGAACGGCCTGGTCCCACCACTCACGCTGGACCAGCTTCCTCACCTCCTCTCTTACCTATTTGGTTGAACAAAATGAGGTCTCTATTTGACTTTCCTCTGACATGTCTTACTTGTCTCCATGGTTACGCAAGCACACTTTTTAAATAGTTGGACAATTTTGACCAAATTAAGTTATTTTGCACGTTTGTCTACTTTTAGTCCCTTGTTCAATCTGCCTTCTTGAAATCAAATGGCAGCTACTAAATTTCCCAGTGACCAACATTTGAGAATCCAAGTTTAAGGTAGAAATCTCTCATTGTAACAATATAGGAAATTGAGTGTGGGAATATACGCACTCAAATTATGTATGTATTTAATCCTGACAATTGTTTTTTGACAGCCTATGGCCTAAACCAATGCACTGCCTGTGCTTCAGTGAGAAACCACTAACAACCTCAGATCAGTCTGACACTCACACGCGGGGAAATTCAGAAATGCCCTTAGCTGTCCTGCACATTCCACCATCTGGAGGGGAGGAAATTAAAAGCAGGGAACGTCTCCAGTGACAGAAGTTACCCAGTGAGTCTGGCTCTAAAAGGAGGAAGACGGGAGCAGGGATAGCTCGCTAGCCAGAGGGGAGGGTGCTTATGACTGGCTGTGGGCCCCAGCCTGGATGACATCAGGCCTGAGAGAGGCCAGGAAGGGAAAGAAAGGAGAGACAAGAGGAGGAGAAGAGTTGGGGGGCAGGGGGGTGGTGGAAAATTCACCTCCAGTTGGCAAAACGCAATGGTCACGGCAGAGCCTGGGGAGGACAGAGAGGCTCCTGTGGGAGGAGCCGGAGAAGAAATACCTGAAAGATGCTCCCTCCTCCTCGCCCCCACTCCAGACGGGGCCCCCAGGGTGGGAGGGGGCTTTCACCCACCCCCCTCACTAAGACTGTGCCATTCAAGTTGGTCTTGAGAACACACTTCATGCTTCACTTGAGGGATTCGGTTGTGATGTCTTCACTGTGAGAGTGGGTGGGTCTGCTCTGCCTGCCTCCCCTTCACATGTCACTTTAGCCTCCAGTCTTCATTTTTTCAGGCAAATGAAATGCGGCTCAGTGGGCAGGGCTGACCACGCAGAAGGCAAATGCCTGACTCCCAGGCGTAATATATACATTAATATTATATTAATGTGTTTAGATTTTATTAATTTAATTTACTATAATTATATTAATACAATGAAATTTAATAATATACAGTATAGTAATATTAATATAATAATATTAATGTTCATAATACACAGGGTGATTTAGTTAGTGACATTCCTGGCAAGAGGACTAGAGAAGACTAAAGAAATCAGAAGAACCTAGAACTCTGCAGATGTTTGAGAGAACTCCATGGCCACGATGGAAATGGAAAGAAGTATATGGAGGGAGTAGTACTGCGCTTCTTGGTCCCTGCTACTGGGTCAATCAGGGCTCCCAAATGTCTGGGCAAAGCACCAGCCCAGAGGCCAGGGCACAGCTTCCCTGGTCAGCTCCCTTCTTTCACCACATCACAGTGCCCCCAGCCACGTGAACGTCCCCTCCTCACTTACAATAGTGTGAACAAATGTTATCCCTTCTACTACAGGATAAAGTGTACATGGTGCAGGAGAACTGGCACCAACCAATACCTTGAGAGAGAGAGAAGCCCCAGGTTTTTGTTTGTTTGTGTTGTTTTTTTGTTTGGGGGGTTTTGTTTGTTTGTTTGTTTGTTTTTACTGTGTCGTATGGCATGTGGGATCTTAGTTCCCCAACCAGGGATTGAACCTGTGCCCGGTGCAGGGGGAGTGTGGAATCTTAATCACTGGACCTTCAGGGAAGTCTGTCCAGGTTTAAGCTATAATGTAACATTTAGGAAAATACAAACTGGTGTTAAAATTGTTTAATCCTTAGCTTTTATTGTCAGCAGTGCCTGCATTATACAATTTATTACTCATCTAAGTAATCTGGTTCTAAAATCACAATGTAGGCTTTTAATTTTGAAGTAATGCAGTTTCCTACGTTACCAAAAATGTGCCTTTGAAGCCAATGTTCCAATCCTCCAGTGTCTTCTTAACCAGAGCAGATGGACTTTGCACCTTCAGAGCCCCTGTCAGAATGTGCCCGGAGGGTAGGGGAAGTTTCCTGGATCACGGTCAGCCCTGCCCCTGTTGCCCATCAGCACAGGTGTTTACTGTAAATGCTGGTTCTGAGAGAGCTCACTGAGGGACTCTGGCACCTACAGATGCAGGAGCACTTTGTCACCGTCAGAGTCTCTGGCAGCTACAGCCACAGCTTGGAAGCAGCCCTACATCCCAGCCATCAACCAGGTCAAGCTGCCTGCTGTTCCTCTTCCCCTCACTGCTTCCACCCAGCAGGATCAGAACGCACTGGAACCTCCGGGCCGCGTGCCCCCTCCTACCCTTTCCCACTCACAGCCACAGTCAGTCTCTTTGTGCTGGTTCCAGAAGGAAGGAGGTCCAGCCACAGCCCAGGAAGGCCCACAGGGGGTACCCCATCCACTCACAGAGCCTGTGGACTTGTCACGTGAGCTTTGGATGGATCGTGGTGGCTGGAGGAGCCTCCACCCCTGCCATCTGTGGGTTCTCACTGCTGAACAAAGACTCAGAATCCCTCCGGGAGTGGGATGGCTGTGGGGCAGGTGAGACTCGGATGGGCCCAGGGTGGAGGAGAGGGTTTTCTAAGTTCCAAACCACAGGCTAAATCCTTTCTGAGCTGGAAACGGCCAGGCACCGGTGCCACCAAGTGCAGGGATTAGACAGAGGTGTCCTGAGCTGGGTTTCTCAGGGAGGTGTGGGGAGATGGTGGGAGGAAGGGAGATGCCAGTGAGAGCCTGGGACCTGATGCCCACCCGTCTGACCTCAGCTCCGGAGGTGCAGGTTATTGTATGTCTGACTATCCCCAAGTCACAGCAGCTGCTTTCCCTGGGCCTGATGTTGACTCTTTATGGTAATAGTGAGATAGTTGCAGGACAAGAGACAAAGATCTTCAGCAGGTTGTCCTCTGACCCCCTCATTCTCGATGTGGGACAGTGCTCGATGACACCCAGCCGTCCCCACTCCACACTCAGTGTTCACTCACCCAGAGCACATTCGTGGAGGCCCCAGTGAGTTCCAGGCGTGTTCCAGACACTGGGGCACAGCAGTGGGTGAAGCAGGAGGCTGGAGATCCCCATCCTTATACAACGGACAGACTCAGAGAGACAGAGAAAAAATAAAGTGTACGCAATGTCCAAAAGTGATATGTATCTTGGAGAAAAATAAAGTCAGGAAGGACGTGTAAGCAAATTTCTGAGTGTGTTTAGGGAGCAAGCAATGGAAAGGGCAGAGTGCTCTGGACTGAGAGAACAGCAAGTGCAAAGGCCCTGAGGCCACAGTGGGCTGCATGTTGAGAGTCTTAGTTATTAGTGTGGATTCTGAGGTTTTTCTTGAGTCTATTCTTGTTTCTATTCTTGGTTTCACTTTCCTAGCTCGTTACCATAAAAGCCTAGTCACCAGTCTGTTGAATTCAGCATATTCTATTCCAGGGATTCAAAGTGAAGACCGTGGTGACTTTGGTTCAAGTCAGCACATGTCGATTGAGTGGCCTCTCTGGGCCCAGCACTCTGTGAGGAGCTAGGAGGCTGTGGAATGAACATGAGGGGTCTCTACCTTGATGGCCCCACTTACTGAACGTCCTCTGTGTCCTCAAGCCCCTTCCACTCCACCTCCTCCCCATCTCAACTGGGTCATGAGTTCCGATCTCGACACTCTCTCACAACTTCATCCCCTATGTCCAGCTCCTTCCAGACATCTCTGCCCAAAGTTCCACCCAGCTTCTCAAAATCAGTGTGACCCAAATTGAGTGCATCCTTTTTCTGTATTTTTTTTTTTTCTGGAAGTCCTTTGGTAAGGAAAGTCACTAATGGCCCCACTCTCAAGCCCCAGGAATGGCTTCTGCCTCATCTGACCTCAACCTACCCCACCCCATCAAAGCATCCCCCACCATGATCCTACCTCTGCAGGACTCCCTGCCATGCTCTCCGTCTTTTCAGCCTTGGGCTGCACACCAGTCTTTCCCTCTTCACAAACACCTCTCAAGTTGAGGACAAAGACACATGGGTCATTAATGTGTGGTCATTGCTGGTAAAGAGCAAGAGGATCCCAGAGCAGAGGACAGGCAATCTCCCTGAGCAGGTAGAGCACAGGCCACTGTGGCAGCAAATTCCGTAAAGGAGGTGAGGCAGATCTCAGACTACAGCCCTTCCCCCACTCTTCCCCCAGTGCACCCTGTGTTCCCAGGCCACCACCTAGGTGGGCTGCCCTCCTTGTGTCATGCTAGGGGCATGCCTATTCATTCATTCATTCATTCATTCCCTTATCCATTCTTCTTGTGTGTTTCCTGCTCGGTGCCAGTCTTCACCTAGAGGATAACTCATTCTCAAAGACCCGGCTCATGTGATCATGCTTTGATTACCTCTCCAGCCTGTGAGCTCTGTGAAGACACTGGACCAGACTCAGAAAGGAGCTTGGAAACATGTGGTGATGGCTAAATGTATAGGGCAAGATTAAACACAGGCCGCGTGTAAGTCAAGTTCAATGAAGGTCGGGTTCTTCCTCCTTCTCCCTTATTTCTGCACCAGGAGCCCAAGGCGCCTTATCTCAGCCTCACCTCATCTGCCACTTCAAGAGTCTGGTCCAGTGTGGGAAACAGTGGGGAAACAGAAACAGACTGAGCCAGTTTTCACCCCTCTCCCACCAGGACATACTACTCCTTCTTTGCATTTAACCAACTTGATTATAAATACCTGGGGTTCAAGGTATTTGATTATAAATACCTGGTCTGTCTTTTGCAGGCAGATTTAGAGCTCACCAGACCTCAGTTCTAAGCCCTCTGCATGACCCAGGACAAGTCATTGGTGCCTTTGGAGCCTCTGTTCCTAACTCTAAGTACACTTGACACTTATGCTGGGCGAGGTGGGGCCTGGCCGGGTTCCTGGCCCTGGTCACTGTGAGATGCTGCTGCTCTTGCTGTCCCCTGTCACTGCTGTCCCTAAGCCCCAGCCTGTAACATGGTGGGGGAATGTCTTGATGGAGGAATGCAAGAGTGGGAGGAAGAGCAAGCCCTGTCAAGGTTGCACTGAAATACAGGGGACAGAACCTTGCTCTTGGCCACTTCCAGCTGGTCCTGACCTGAAGCCACTGGCCACATCCCCTGACTGTGCACAGTCTCCCCGGGGCTCAAAAGACCCAGCCTGAGGGTGTGGACCCCAGGAGGCTGCAGGGTGTGTCAGGAGCAGCACACCCACAGGAGCCTGGGGAGCCCAGGGCTCAGACCACCCTGGGGAGCGGAGCCTGACTGACAGGGTGCCTCCCTGACACCATCACTGATGGCCACACCACCCTGAAGATGCCTGATTAGTACTTGGTTGGGAGACTGCGGATTCTGGAGGCTGAGGATTTTGCCCCCTCTCTCTCCTTTCATCTCTCTTTCCAGTTGCCACTGCTGCCCCATCCCCTGCACAGGAGCTCTTTTCTTCGGACACCCAGATGAGGCACCCATTGGTGGAGTCCTTGTTGGGGTGGGTGGTGTTTAGGGTTTTGAGAAAAGACAGCAGGACTGTGCTGGTGTCCACTGGGCTTTGTGGCGGCTCTGGGATGCTTTAGCAAGTGGAGGCTCTGCAGGAAAACACGGCGTAATGCCATGGATATGTCTGCATAAAATGGTTATGATGGCAATGTTTGTATTCTGTGTAACTTTCACATTAAAAAAATGATAGAATATGTCTGTGTATGTGTGTGTATCTTAATGACTTAGGATAGAAAATTCTTGAGTGAAACAGAGGAATCAACCACAGGCTAGAACGTAGATGAGCCTCAAGAACATGACACTAAGTGTGAGAAGCCAGGTAGAAATGCCCACAATTGTGCAATTCCAGTTACTTGAAATGTAGAATAGGCAAATCCATAGACAAAAACACACAGGAGGTGGCTGAGGGCTGGTGGGAGAGGAGGGGAAAGGGGACGTGGCTGTTTAATGGGGTCTGGATTTCTCTCTGAGGTGACGAAATATTCCGGATTAGTAGTGAGGATGGTTGTACAACTTTCTATGTCAACTATAGATCACTGAATTTTACACTTATGAATGGGTGAATTTCATATTGCCCTTTAAAAATAATCATGAGTAAATGTGATTTTTGCAAAAGAACATCAGAAACACATATAAGCCTGAGGTTTTTGTTTTTGGGGTTTGTTTTTTTTTTTTTTCTTTTTTCTT
The DNA here is from genome assembly GCF_030028045.1 of Hippopotamus amphibius kiboko. Classification (NCBI taxonomy): domain Eukaryota; kingdom Metazoa; phylum Chordata; class Mammalia; order Artiodactyla; family Hippopotamidae; genus Hippopotamus; species Hippopotamus amphibius. The sequence goes on along the minus strand of NC_080200.1, from coordinate 35,325,628 downwards.
TTGGTTCCCACTCTACTAAGCTCTGTAGACCTGAAGAAAGACCTCCCAAATGAGACAAGCACTATTCATTCAGAGCGGGCTCTATAGACTAAGGGAGTCGGACTCCATCTCTCACATTAGACAGAGACTCAAGGCAGACATGAGAGTGGGGATGCTTTCTGGTGTTTAAAAAAAAAAAAAACACTTGTGATGCGGGGAAGCAGGCTGACAGAGGGCATCCCACATGACTGCCTAGGGGAACATATCTGGTTTTCCTACATTCGGTTCTGAATTGAAAGGATGAAAAATGAGGAAGCTGTCAGTCACTGACCAAGCACTGCCCTTGGGGCCTTTTGCTGCAGAGCATGGGGTCTGGCTTTCCAGGTCAGCTGTTGTAGGATGTGGGGGAGGGCCTTCTGAGTAGAGGGAGGGTTTCCCTGACTCCCAGGCGTGTATAGAAAATTCTGTACTCTTGAACCCGCCTTTCATCATTTCCAAATACTCTGTGGATAAAGAATCTTGAATCAGCATTTTTTTGAAATTAACTATATATACCCCAAAACACCATAATTCAAAAAGACACATGCACTCCAATGTTCGTTGCAGCACTATTTACAATAGCCAGGACATAGAAGCAACCTAAATGTCCATCAACAGATGAATGGATAAAAAAGATGTGGTACATATATACAATGGAATATAACTCAGCTGTAAAAAGGAATGAAATTGGGACATTTGTAGAGACATGGATGGACCTAGAAACTGTCATACAGAGTGAAGTGAGTCAGAAAGAGAAAAACAAATATCGTATATTAACATATATGAGGAACATAGAAAAATGGTACACATCAACCGGTTTGCAAGGCAGAAATAGAGACAGGAATGTAGAGAACAGACTTATAGACAACAAGTGGGGAAAGCGAGGAGGGCTGGGGGGGAGTGAATTGGGAGACTGGGATTGCTACATATACATTACTCATAGGAAAAAACATACCAAATTGTACACTCTAAATATATGCAGTTTATTGTATGTCAACTTTATCTCAATAAAAGTTCTTTAAAAAATTAACTACAGACAATAGTAATAATTACGTGTTGACAATTTTTATTACCATAATCTCAGTATCTCTTATTTCATTAATGCCTACATTGTAGCATATGTACTGCAACTCTAACAGTAAAAGCAAAAAAAATCACCAATCTCATATTTTTTTTATCCCTAATGTCGCCGTCAGGCCATCTGGTCGACTTTGCTGTAGTAGCCACCAGCTGAAACTCCACTTGAGCGAACCTCACCGGTGCGAATCCGTGTCATGCAATGGAACAGGTGCAGAGCCGCCGCCCTGACGTCGACCCAGGCAGCCATCCGTCGCGTTGCTCGGCCCCTGGGTGTCAGGCCGCGCGTCCTGAAACTGTTCCCACGATTCGTATAGACCCTACTCCCCCAGAGCAGTCTCGGACAACCGCACCCAACCAGGACCGCAGCCGGCTTCGGGGCTTCTCCCGCCCATCGCTGGACGACTCACAACGTCCTAATTCCCCAAACATGTCAGGCGCCTCCGACCACCGAGCCCCAGAGGGGAGCCGGGCCGCGCGGTGAGCGCCCTCCCCCCTCGCCTGAAACATTCCGCGTCGTCACTCGGGGTGAGGGAACCTGCGTTTGCGGTCCAAGCACAAGCGCTGCAACAAGGTGAACACGGGAGGGGACGCCAGGCGCTGCCGGCGTAGACGCAGCCACGTGACCGCTTCGCGCCGAACACGGAGAAACAAACGTGGAGCCTGGAGAGCAGCCCCACCTCCCCGACAGCACGGGGACGGACCCAGGCCCCCAAGGCGGCAGGGACGCAGCTCAGGGCAGACTGTGTAGAGAACGGAGAGGCCCGGCATCGCTCTCACGGTGTTTCGCCTCATCGTTCCCCCATCTTGTCCAGGCCTCCATCTGGGAAGAAACAAACATTTGAGGATTAAAAAGATCGAGATGGGGGGGTTGGTGCTGGCCGCGTACATCTCTGTCATTTCCTACCTTCAGACGACTCAGGAGAATCGAGGAAAAACCACCGAGACATGGAGTAAGACTTGGGGAACTGGCACCATACACAAGAAACACGCTTAGTCTTGCGTGCGGAGGGGCCCCAGGGCGTGCTGGTCGACTCACCCGGACCGCCCCACAGCCTTCTCCACAGCCCAACGCTAGCCTCGCACCACACTAACCTGCTGGCTCAATCTCCAGCGAGAGGAGGAACCGCCCTCGCTTTGGCGCATCCGCGAGAGTTACTGCCAGTATTGCCGGCCTCCCGCAACTCTGCCTCCCGCCCGGAGGCCGAGTCACAGCCCTTGCGGAGGTCGCCGAAGCTCGTGAGGGAAAGGGCTATCTCAAATCGGCCGCCAGGTGGCGCCCGACAACCAGCGCGAACGTCCCCGGGTTGGATCCCGATCGCCGGGCGGCGAGGGTGCAGCGCGGGCCGCCCAAACGCCTGAGCTCGTCCCGGGGTGTCTGCCTCGGAGCTAGCTCCTGGGTCCGGCTGCGCGACACGGCCCTGGTAACAGACGAAGAGGGCGGGGATGTTAGGAAGATGTGGCCAGGAGGCTGCTTCGAAGGAGACGTGCTCCCCACGCGATTCCAGGGCTGGGGGGAAATTGCGAGGAGAGGCCGGTGGGGCGCGGGGCGGCCGCAAGGGCTGCTCAGAGCACGCAGGCGGGTCCCTGCTCCAGGGCGGACTTAAGGATTTTGCGTGCACTTGGGCTGCGTGGATTGTAAAACTGACACCATGAAAGTACTCGGTAAAAACATGTATGAATAATTTTTATTCTGTGATTTCAGAGTGAATTCCTTTATAAAACATTTCTTTCAAAAGTCCAGAAACCATCAAAGAAATGAATGGTAAACGGGACCATAAACGGATCTTTACATATTCTACAAGCCAAGTCAAATAACAAATCAGTGTGGAAAACATTTGTGCAAATTACACGTATATTAAAAATATTGATATTAAGCATTACTTAATAGAAACAGAACATTTTGGAAACATAGCCATTAATAGGACCTAGGCAAGTAAATTCTAGCATATCTGCACAATGCAATATTATCAATTTGTGTTTTGGTTACTGATTTCTTTTAAATGAGGTAGATCTAAGGTACTGACGTGGAAAGATATTGATGAAACCTTCAATAAAAAGAGCAAGTTGTAGAACTTCCCCTGGTGTTTAAAAAACAAAAACAAAAATGCTCTGCCAACAACACGATATGCATTTAACTTTGAAAGAATCTGAGATGGAAAGGCACAGAACTTAGAATAGCTAAAGCAATTTTGGAAAACAAGAAACAAGTCTTCCCTATGGGCAGGTGTCTGGGGCCAGAAAGATGAGTGTCTTCAGAAACAAAGATGGGCCACACCTCCTGCTTTCTGCGCCCTCCTACTACAGCCTCCAGGCAGGACCTGGCATCCCAGCCCCTCAATGTCTCTGCTGCACCCAGACCGAGGGCCAAGTGGGGGCTGGTGTAACCTCGACTCTGCAGACCTAGGCTCCTCAGCCTCTTCCCTCACCCCAGGAGCCCATAGATTCACTAGGTCACCACAATCATCCCCAAAAGGGGCTGCTGGCCCCACCCTGTATGGGTGCAGCATGAGCCCTGAGCTGCTTTCCCAAGGGACGCACATTCCCTGCGCACGGCAGGTGTGACCCAAGGGGACAACTGAACTTTTGTACCTGGACGTGTCGTACACACATTGTCCTCACATCTGGTGATGAACACCTGATAAGAGTAGAGATGATACAGGCAGCACCTCCTGAGCCCAAGTTTAGTATAAAGCTTGTTCAGGCACGCAGAGGGGTGGACATCGTCTCAAGGCTCTCTGACATTTTAATGAAAATGTACCTGAAGAAATAATAATTTATAATATATAGCTTTTATTCATTGGGTTTCGTTATGTAAGAAGCACTTACCTATTAGATTATTTCATCACTCAACTCTCTCAAGAGGTTATGAAACTATTTCACACATGAAAATTGTGAGGTTCAAAATAGGGAATAATTTGCCCATAGTCAAAGCTGAGCAGTGGCAGAACATGAGTATTGCTTGCTTTGTGATGTGTCTGTATATTTAATTAAAATTGCTGGGAAACAGAGTTTATTTATAAATTCCCAAGTACACATTTTACAATTCCCAGTCAGGAGCTCAGAATTTACATTCTCTTGTTGTAAATGTCCAGCGTATTTCATGCCATCCCTCACGTGATGTTCCTTCATCATGAAAGCTATTGTGTATTCAGAGTGTGCACAGCTGTGGGATGCAAGTCAGTCAAGTCAGCCCAGAGGATTATTGGACTTGACCTCAAACAGGGTTTGAGCTTTTGATACACACAGCTGCCTTTTCCCAGTGCTGTCACTCTCAACCAACACCTCTGGACAGTGTTGAGGATGGTGCCACCTGAACCAGAACGTCCAGCATGTTTTTAGGAATCAGTGACCTTCAAGATGTGGCTATGAACTTCACCCAATAAGGGAGGCCCTGTCAGACTCACCCCAGGGAAACCTGCACAGGGATGTGATGCTGGAGAACATCAAGTCCCCTGTTCTCTGGCGGTGAGACTGTCATACCATCTATTTATTTAATAGAAAAAAATCCAGAACAGCCTCCCCAGAGTTCAATCCTCTCCCACCCTGGCACATGTACACTCATACGGCACTTATTATGACCTGGAGGAAGTGATCTTGTTCATTTGTTTACTTCATCTCTGTCACCTCAAGGATTGTAGACTTTCTGACAACTATTGTATGTCTTTCTTTCTGCCCCATGTCAAACACCCCAGACCAGTGACGGGCACTCACTGCCTGGAGGCATTCAATGGATAAATAAACGTATTAAATGTTTTCTAAAAACTATCCTGCTGTGTAAACCATGGTGGAGTTTAATGGCACAAAGTTAAACAGAGAAGGCATGTCCCATTAAAATACAACTCATGGGGTTGGGATTGAATTATATTATTGCATTTTTTTTGAAAATAAAGTTTAATTCACTATAGAACAATTGATTCATGCTGGTCAGAAGAAGGGAAAAGGGAAAAAGAAAAGGATTCTGCCTTCTGTCTCAGGCCTGAACATGAGCATCAGCAGACAGTTCCTGAACACCTGAGCCCACAGGGTGAGGGTCCATCTGCTCTGGGGAAGGGCTGGCTGGGCTTCCAGTGCTCAGGACGCCCTGCCCTGTGCTGCTCTTCACTGTTTGCCTTGCTCCTCCCCATGATGTGAACTTGAAGACCACACACAGATCCCAACGCAGAACTCCAAATCCATGTACATTTTTCCACAAATGGTTTTTGGCTCTACAAGTAGATGTGATTTCCCAGCTGGAGCAGGAGAAGAAGTGTGGAAGGAAGAAAAAGGATTCTGGGTCCCAGGTCCAGGTGGGCTCCAGGCTCCTGGGATTCTGTGTGGGGAGGAACCTGGTCAATAAGCAAACAGGACCAGTCACAACTGCAGGTTCCCTTGAGGGAAAGGCCTTCTGACATCTTGTCAGGCCAATGCAGAGATATCTTTTGGATAGTGTCCTAATTCTTTGAGTTTATTAATCTCTATTCATCCAACTTTATGTACATTCCTTAGCTTCTGAGATAGAGTTCTTTCTGTTATTATTATTCACATAGAAACATTTGTTTCAGTCTCTCCCTTTTGTTGATTTACTCTGTCTAAATCTCCCAGATATCGCACCCTCATTTTATTTTTCAGTCTTTTTACCCTTGAAAATATCATCTGTCATCAATGTTCTATATCATGTATCTAATCATTGTTATAATCCTCCATTTCACATCTTATCTCTGTCTTAAAGCCAATACTTGACACATACTTACATTAGCCTTTTGAGCATTTACAAAATATTTCTTCCCTAAGTCACTCTAGCTATTTCTTTTCCCCATTGTTTCAGACATGGAAGGTGAACTTAAAAAAGCATGACATGATGACCACACAGGATACCTTCAGGAAGGATCCACTTATCTGCAGGTCAATGGTAATTTTCTTGGGGATGGTCATCACATTAGAGATTTGGTAATGCGATAAGTTAGGATTTCAGCACAATCTTCTGATGGAAAATAAGCCTGAGCATAACTACTGTCCCAGTAGAAAGTTTTCAAAAGTTTAAATTTTGGAATGACGTTTCCCTGAAAATCAACTGTAACTTCGGTTTCAATAAAAGAGAAACTGCCTTGACATAGCTTATGTGTATAATGTGTGAAAAATGAAGGAGACTTAAAATTTAATCACAAAGTTACACAGCTGAGAGGCTACAAAATAGAAAATCAATGTGAATTCAGCAAAGTAACACTGAATGTGAATAGAACAAACATGAGGAGTTTGTAAAAGGAGACCATCACTGAGAGAGCAGACTAGCGTCAGGATGTAGAGAAATGAGCACACGGATGTGTGTGGCCAATCTTTAACAGCCCCTCCTTTCCTTGGGTAGAGCAGAGACTTCACTCTGGAGGAGAGTCCATCAGATGTAACGCACATGAGGAGATGTCATGTGTAACACCGTGAACTCCACATGTATGAACTCACACAGGGGAGAACACTTATAAGTGTTATGAGAGTGGGAAAGAATTCAACTGGAGCACTCACCTTTATGTACACCAAAAATTCACACAGAAGAAAAATCCTATACTTGTCGCCAATTTGGAAGCGCCTTTGGCAAATATTCCTTTTTTTTAAGTATCGATATCATATGATGAATTATATTGCAGAGAAACCATATCGATTCCATCAATGTGGGAAAGATTTGATCAATGCTCTAAATTTTGACATAAGAGAACTCACCCTGGAGGGACCCCTACAAATGTTATGAAGTTGGGAAATAGCTCAGCTGGAGATTTGCCTTTATATACATGAAAAATAACACTGAAGAGAAACCCTGAAAACTTAGTGAATGTGGGAGACCCCTCATCAGAGGCCAACCTTCATTCACACCTATGAGCTCCCATAGGAGAGAAACCCTATGTCTGGATGACTATGGAAGAGCTTTCAGTTAAAATTTTGTTCCTTCAAAGTCATGGACTCATTCACACTAGAAAGAAACCATATGAGTGTCATCTGTGTGGGAAAGCACTAGACAAAGCCATGACCCTTGTCATCATGTGAGAATTCAAACTGTGAAGAAGCCCTATAAATATAATGAATGTGAATGAGCCCTTAGACACTGCTTTCATGTTTATATGCACCAGAGAACTCAGGAACAGACACCCTATGTCTACAGGCAATGAGCTAGAGCCTTCACCTAGAAATTCTCTTCCATAAACCACCATGACACTCATATGAAGAGAACCCTAGCCCTGTACTCATGGTGGAAGAACCTTCAGTTGGAGCTCCAGCCTCAGCAGGCACAGAGAACTCAGAGTGGGTATTAATTCAATTAATTCGGTTACTTACAGTTTCTCACTTATTATTTCCCTCATAAATTAAAAGAAAATTATAAATTAATTTACCCTTTAACAAGGGTGCTAGTCCTGGAAAACAGTGTGTACCTCGACAGGATAATTCCAAGAACTCAGAGTCTGGCAATGGTTCATCCCCTATATTAGAATTTTGGAGCCAACGGATACTTTTCCCAAAAAGAGCAGATACACATCTTGGTACTGAGAAGGTGGAAGGTCACTGCAGACATGGAGCATCCCATTTCCAGATTATTTTAGAGCAGCAGGGTTGAATGTACTAATTCATGGAAACACAAAGCACTGCCCCTCAGGGATCCATTTGTAAGTCTGCTCTCCAAAGATCTACTCTTTGCTCTAGATGAACAATCCTAAAAAAAGAAAGTGCTAGGAGAAATATGAACATAGAGAGAATGTCCATTTTGTAAGTTAAATGTGCAAAAAAGCTACTTATGGATAGGTTAGGGCCCCCTGTTTAGATGGATTGATTTTTCTATTTTGGCCAAAACATTCATTACATCACTGAGGTCAAATGAAGACTAATGGGCTAAGGTATGATTTATTCAAAGGCTCTATAAAGCACAGGATGTTGGGGTAACATTTGTAGGTGTATGTGCTCCTGTGTATGCACATGCATGTATACACAGGCGCACCCCCCACACACACACACACACATACACAACCAGAAAAAAGGGACAGAGACTAGAGCATCCATCTGATCCTAAACGGAAAATGTCACTCAGCAATCAAGGCCATAAATGCATCATGCAGGAGAGAATCATATAAATAATCTGTATATTCATGGATGCAATTTTGAATTATTAACAAATATTTACTGAGTACACCTCACAGTTCAGAACTTGGATTTATTATGAGGATTAAATTGTAAATGATACAATGCCCTTATCTTCATAAAACTGTATATTCTAATGCAAGCAATAAAAATACACTGCAAAATAAAATACATGCATATAATACATGCATAAGGGTTTACACATTGTATAATGAAAAATCTTTGCCACTAACCTACCATAAAATGTTGGGGGACTTCCTACATGGCGCAGTGGTTAAGAATCTGCCTGCCAATGCAGGGCACACGGGTTCAATCTCTGCTCCAGGAGGATCCCACGTGCCACAGAGCAACTAAGCCCATGTGTCGCAACTATTGAGCCTGTGCTCTAGAGCCCATGAGCCACAACTATTGAGCCCGTGTGCCACAACTACTGAAGCCCTGGTTCCTAGAGCCCACGCTCCACAATAAGAGAAGTCACCACAACGAGGAGCCTGTGCACCACAACGAACAGTAGCCCCCACCTGCCACAACTAGAGAAAGCCCGCACACAGCAACGAAGACCCAACACAGCCAATAAATAGATAAGCATATTTTTTTTAAGTTGGGGTTTTATAAAAGAAAATTGACATTTAAAACATTGTAAATTCTGGAAGTATAGTAGGCCATATATTTCAGAGTCTCTGAATTATTAAAAATATCTTTTACACAATTCTGAACCTTAGAAAAGCTATTCTGCAAGATTTGGAGACGGCAAAGCTTTTTCCCCCCTCCTAAGGGAGAGGTCTGCTGCCCACTGTATTACAAAATAAGTATTTTTGAATGAATTTTATTTTTTTTACAAATTTTATTTATCTATTTATTTATTTATTTATTTTTTATTGGCTGCGTTGGGTCTTCACTGCTGTGCGCCGGCTTTCTCTAGTTGCAGGGAGCGGGGGCTACTCTTCATTGCAGTGCACAGGTTTCTATTGCTGTGGCTTCTCTTATTGTAGAGCATGAGCTCTAGGCACCAGGGCTTCGGTAGTTGGCTATTGGCACATGCGCTCAATAGCTGTGTCTCGTGGGCGCTAGAGCACAGGCTCAGTGGTTGGGGCACATGGGCTTAGTTGCTCTGTGGCATGTGGGATCTTCCCAGACCAGGACTCAAATCCATGTCCCCTGCATTGGCAGGCAGATTCTTCACCACTGCACCACCAGGGAAGCCCCTGACTGAATTATTTGAATTCCAAAGTCTTTTTTGAAAATCAATCATTGTTTTTATAAATGCAGAAGGTAAAGCACTGAGTGAAGAAAACAGAATATAAAATTATATCTATGTCATAATTGTAGTTGAATTAAAATATAATACCTATATTGCTACCAACAAAAATAATCAATAAATAATCTATAACAAGATTAGAATAGTGTTTTATTTGAGCCAAACTGAGAACGAGCCCAGAAGCCCGCTTCCCAGGTTGTTAGCAAAGGCAAGTTCCTTTGCTCGATGCACAGTGAGACAGAACAATACTGACAAGTCTGAGTTTGGTGCAGAGAAAGGTTTACTGCGGGCCCAGGCCAGGAGACAGGGCTCATGCCCCCCAACACCCAGAACTCCCTGAAGGATTTCAGCAAAGCATTTTTAAAGGCCAGGTGAGGGAGGGGTGAGTTTGGTTGGTGCAAATGTCTCCGTACAGGAATCCTTTGTCCATGAAGGTCAGGTCATGATGTTCCTGTAAACTTCCAACAAAACAAATGTTATTCTCTGTTCTGCAACTTTTGTAGCTCTATATGAATGGAAAACTTATATTCTTAAAGGTCACAGCCTTGAGAATGCACTATCCTGTCTACTTCAGGCTGTGGGCACCATTCTTAACTCTACGTAAAGGCAGTAGAATACAAAAGTTAAAGTAAGGGAAGCAGATCTAATAAGGAGTCAGATTTGTTTTTCCCTGTTACAAGATTACTTTGAGAAACTGCTCCAGAGAAACATGGTTTGCAGCACAGCTTTATACTTTATCAGAACAAAGAGCATTAAACAAGTCAGAGGTGCATTTTGAGAAAACAAGAAACACACACACACACACACACACACACACACATCAGCTTGTACACAGCGAGTCAGCGTGGCCTGGCATCTGGGAAAGGAGTCTTAGCATCCAAGGAGGACCAGTATTGCTGTCCCAGGAAGAAAGACATTTCATCTTTGTTTTTAAGATGATCATTCTTTACTTTTGGTCAATCTGTCCTGTCTGTAATAATGAAAGCAGATGTACAATGTATATTTGATAGGCCACAAACAGGTCATTTTAGTTGCACAAAATTTAAATTATGGGTAAGCCGGAATGACATCCCCATATCTTGATGTGAAAATTTATTTTATCATTACCTACCCCCCCCCCCAAAAAAAGGGAAGGGGGCCTTTTATCAATTAAATAGAAGAAAATTTAAATCTCATAAGAGGCAGTCCTTGAAATTGAATAAATTTAACTTTAGGAAAGCAAGGATCAGAAGGCACCCACAGGGCATGTGTAGTTGTTCCTGCCTTGCCGCTGTGCTGGCCCTGTGTTCAGAAGGACAGATGACACTCTGCCAGCATGACCCCTCTGCTCTGTGGCTGCAGCCTGGAAGCCGGTGGAGCTAGAGGGGGACTCTCTCCTGCTCCCCGACTGGCCAGAGCTCAGGGCAGCTGTGGCTCCACTGGCTGAGCCTGCAGCTGGGCACAAGGTCCAGGAGGAGCGCCTTGGTGCAGGCGGAGCTCAGGGCCTGGGCCTTGGCCCAGGACGGTGGCACCAGCCACAGCCTCCCCGCCCCGGACCCTGGGGCCCCGGGCAGGTGGCTCCATGCTCTCAGCCCCTCCCTGAAGCCCTCCAGCCCCAGGCTTGGCCCAGCGTGGCCAAAATCACCCAGGATCCCTGCTCTTGGGCCTTGCTGCGCTGGGCACCTCTGACAGCAGCTCGCCCTGTGCCACCCGCCTCCGCCACCCCTGCAGGGACTTGGCGCTACCAGACATGCGGGGGGCACAAGGGCAGAGACCTGTTCAAACACCTGATGAAAGCAATGCTCATGTAGTGACTGTGGGTGGGTCATTCTGGCTTCTATGTGAGTTACCTTGAATGTCACGCTCACGAGAGCAGCCTGTTTCTGGCCCACAGAACATACACTGAACATTTGCTGTAATTGTTGAAGAAAAGGGCATGTTGACCGGAAGAGATCTTTAGTTGTGGCATGCAAACTCTGAGTTATGATGTGGTATCTAATTCCCTGACGAGGGATCACAGGCCCCCTGCCTTGGGAGCCCCCTGCCTTGGGAGCACAGAATCTTAGCCACCGGACCACCAGGGAAGCCTACCAGTTAGCTTCTTGCTGCTATAACTTCCTCATCCCTGCTGCCGTCTGCCTACAGAAACTCCTGCCTTGTTTAGGTCTTGGAACGCCTTTCTATCTGCCTGATTAGATGCTGCCTGAGTCAAGAATCACTAACGCCTGAATTCTAACTCAGGCAAGATGGTTCTTTGACAGACACAAGTCTACCATCTTCTCGGTCTGCCGGCTTTCCAAACAAAGTCTTATTCCATGCCTCAATACCTGGTCTCCGACTCACTGGCCTCTCATGCAGCGAGAAGAGTGAGCTTGGACTTGGAAACATTATGAGGCCAGCACCTGTCTAAAGACACAGTGATGGCCAGGATCCTGTCAGCTCTGCCCTGGAGTCTGGGTGGGTCAGGAGGCAGCCACCTTGGTAAGCAGACAAGTGTCACACAGTAGGACAAGGGGGGCAAGGGAAAGTGGGTTCCCCAGAAGTTCAGGATCCTGAGAGCAGATAGGAGCCTGGGAGAAGCAGAGCCTTCAAAGAAGATGGAGAGAAAATGTGAAAAGTGGGCCATGAGTGTGAACCAAATGCAGTGAAGGCATCACCAGAGAAAAGTGTGTGAAGGAAAGAGAAGCAACAGGCAGAAGGGGTGGAGTACAAAGCCCCTGGGGTGTGTGTGAAAGGAGCCCCATCAGCAGAGAGGAGAAGCGGAGAGGACAGGAGAGGGGCGCCTGGACAGCAGAGGTCAGGCCTGGGTCCTGCAGAGGACACCACAGCCTCAACCAGTCTGCCACGTGCGAGTCACGCAGGGGAAAGTAGTTGTGTAGGATGGCAGTGTGTAACAATAGTATTAAGTTCTTTATTAGTGAAGGGCTCAAGTGAATCCATGGCTTTAAAAATTCCAGAGTACTTATACTCGGATGCTTCTTTTCTGTATGAAGACCTGAGCATTGACTGACCTCACGCTCCACCTGGTAATGTGGCTTAGAATTAAAGACAGACCTAGGTGTGCCTCTCAGCTCTGCCTTGTGGTGGCTGTGACTCAGGGCAAGTCCCTCACCCACCTAAGCTTCGGCTTCTTTATTAGTAAAACAAGGCATGATGATTTTGGCTTGAAGGTTAAATTAAAAATTACATGGAAAATTCTACAGTGCCTGGGAGAGGCATGCATTGTCATTGTACTTATTATGTATTTTGTATTTTCAGGGTGAAGTCAGGAACTATTTGCCAAGGGCATCCTGATAACTGGACTGGACGCATATATGGATTTTCTTCACTTTACTGGGATGAATCCTTGCAACAAGTGGCCTCACTCCATCTTTCTTCTTCTCCACCTTGGCCTGCACTCTTGGGCCTGTCTGGTTCCTGTCTCCTCCCTCTTCCCTGTCTCTGATGTTGTCATGTTAGTCTCTCTCCAGTGTTGAGTTTTGTCCCAAGTTGTGGCCTGGGTGAAATATCAGTCACCTGGCATTGGGAACACCTGACCAAGATTCACCACAAGAGAGGGCTTGCCTTCTTGTGAAAGGGAGGGTTCAGGGCTGCTTTTCTGTCTGCTGCCTGTAGCCTCGTCATCATTCCCCAGGACACCATTGTTCGCACTTGATTTCTTCCCAGGACCTAGGCTAAGCCTTCCTTCTTGTAATACCTGAAAGTCCTTCAGCAAATTGGGTTTAACATTTAATACAAAGCAATTTTACGGATTTTTCTCACATAGACTTATGGAACCTGATGCTATTCATTGTATTTCTTTGGAAGTGTTCAAAAACAAAATCCAACTGAGGAAACTCTAATGATCTTATTGGCTTTGTTTAGTGATTCTTGACTCAGGCAGCATCTAATCAGGCAGATAGAAAGGAGTTCCAAGACCTAAACAAGGCAGGAGTTTCTGTAGGCAGACGGCAGCAGGGATGAGGAAGTTATAGCAGCAAGAAGCTAACTGGTAGGCTTCCCTGGTGGTCCGGTGGCTAAGATTCTGTGCTCCCAAGGCAGGGGGCTCCCAAGGCAGGGGGCCTGTGATCCCTCGTCAGGGAACTAGATACCACATCATAACTCAGAGTTTGCATGCCACAACTAAAGATCTCGCATGCTGCAATTTAAAAAAAGATTCCACATGGCACAGCTGAGACCCTGAGCACTACAACTAAGACCCGGCACAACCAAATAAATAAATATATTTAAAAAAAAAAAAAAAAGGCTAATATCCTTTTTAAAAAGAGTGCTAAAACATGGGCAGAAAATCTAAATAGACATTTCTCCAAAGAAGACATACAGACGACCAAGAGGTACATGAATAGATGCTCAACATCACTAATTATTAGAGAAATGCAAATCAAAACTACAATGAGGTATTACCTCACACCCATCAGAATGCCATCACCAAAAAATCTATAAACAATAAATCGTAGACAGGGTGTGGAGAAAAGGGAATCCTCCTACATTGTTGGTGGGAATGTAAATTGGTACAGTCATTATGGAAACAGTATGGAGGTTCCTTAGAAAAGTAAAGACAGAGCTACCATATGATCCAGCAACCCCATTCCTGGGCATTTATCCGGAGAAAACCACAATTCAAAAAGACACACGCACCCCAATGTTCATTGCAGCAGTATTTACAATAGCCAAGAAATGGAAGCAAACCTAAATGTCTATTGAGGAGGAATGGATAAAGAAGATGTGGCACATATATACAATGGAATATTACTCAGCCATAGAAAGGAATGAAATCATGCCATTTGCAGTGACATGGATGGACCTAGAGATTGTCATACTGAGTGAAGTAAGTCAGAGAAAGAAAAATATATGATATCACTTATATGTGGAATCTAAAAAAATGACAAATGAACCTATTTACAAAATAGAAATAAAGTCAAAGATGTAGAAAACAAACTTATGGTTACCAAGGGGGAAGGTGGGAGGGATAAATTGGGAGATTGAGACTGACATATACACAGTACTATACATAAAATAGATAACTAGTAAAAACCTACTATATAGCACAGGGAACTCTACTCAATACTCTGTAATGACCTATATGGGAAAGTATCTAAAAAAAAAAAGAATAGTTATATGTATATGTATAACTGATTCACTTTCTTGTACACCTGAAACTAACACAACATTGATAAATGAACTATAGTCCAAAAGAAATTAATTTTAAAAATATTTTTTGAGCTCAATGTATTTTAAGGAATGGAACCTGATTCCAAAAGGGAAGGGAAGTCCAGCAGTGGCTAATGAGGCCCGTGGTATCTTAGGACTTATCTGTGGAGCTGCTCTGAGCGAGGCCCTCAGACCCACATTAAGGCTGAATGAGAACCCATGGCTGGAGCAAGGAGTGGGAGCTCTTCACAGGATGCCCAGGGTTATTGACAAAGAGATCCCAGCACCTGTCTGGCTGAGAGAGGACAGTGGTGACACTCATCCAAGGGCAGATGCCAAAATCCTCTGACACTGGGAAGGATACATTGTCCTTTATTGTCTCTTCCTTGTGCTGCACTGTATCTTAACTTCTTTCTTTAGATTTCATTCTTGGTAAAAAGCTGCATATCACCAAAGAAAACCAGGCATAAGAGGGGTGGGCACCTCTTTGCCCTGCTCCACTTCTTTCTGAAATCCAGAGTTCCATCAAGGCCAGTGGTTGAGATGACATTTGGAACACCTCTCATAACTACCACTAAATCTAGTTTCTGTGCGCTGAAAGTGACCTCCATCCCACATGTGCACATTAAGACAAGTGAACAGGCTCATATGTGACCCACGTAAGGGCAGCAGGAAGAGCAGGAATGGAGTCATGAGGGTGGATGACCAGGTGGGATTTCCTGTTTCAACTCCATGGGTCTCTGAGGACTTTGCCAGTGGGTTACACTTTATGTGTCATTGCTGGTCTGAGATGCAGTGTGAACTGTACTTTATCGATGGGTGAAAGAACATGTGACAAATGAGTCCAAGGTCAACACTACCCCCAGAAGTATCATTTGTCTACAGATCCAGGAAATAAATGAACCGATATGTTTTGGCCATTTCAACAGCCTGTATTAGCCACTCGGATGCCTGAAGTGTGAGCATCGCCCACCTAGACTCTCAGCCCAGGCTCACCCCCAACACATCTGCTGCCCTCATAAGTGAGGAGGTGAGGAGAGGTGTCTGCGTGGCAACGTAGATGCTTACTTAGAGAGCGCCCTTACTGCCGCCCCAGGGACATACAGCTCCTCAGTACACACCACCCTTTGCTTCCTGCTCTGTCATCTGCTTCGTCATGATTATCTTGGCGGTCACAGGCCTCAGCAGCTGTAGCCTGTGCTTTTACCATAACCTCCAAAGATCGCCTGTCCTTCCAGGGGCCTCCTGCTTCCTCATCATAGGTGCTGCCTGTGGATGCCCCGCCCCATGGCATTTCCCAGGCCCTCTCTTTCTGACTCTCTCACAGATAATTCTCTGACCAGCACACATGAGCCTTCTTCTCACTATGGCCACTCAGGGTGAGCCCACTACTCTTGGGAGTAAATCCCCTCTGACAGTGTCTGTCTACAACCACCAGCAGGATCCAGCCCATGTGACTCCTTTCTGTGCAACCCCTGCCTGACACTGAGGGCTGTTAGGGACTCTGGGATTGACCTTCACATGGATGGGAGCTGGGTAGTAGGCTTTGAAGGCCTGGGCTCTTGGAAGGTCATATGCTTCTCTTTTGGAGCTTTTATTTTTTCCATAATGTAGAAAGAATCTAACACTGTTGCGCCTATTCTAGCAGAAGCCAGACTGTCATAAGCCTCTCTCAGGGGTGACTACCCTCATTTGGATTGCTCCCCTTGTCAGTCTTTTATTTTCCCGGTCCTTGGTGACACCCGGGGCTGCCTCCTCTTGCACAGGGTCCCTTCACCTAAAAATCTCAGCCATGCTGTAAGGGGGACCCGCATGGAGAGACAGCTGAGTGGGCAGCTTAGGTCAGTCTGGGTGCAGAGGAAGCTGGCTTGTGTTCTTAGCATCCTCTCTCTGCACAGTTCCTGCCCCAGAGCACTGGGACATGTGGGGACGAGTCCACATGGGAGCTTACTGGGAAGGCGGTTCAATTGGCTCTTCATGCAGATGATAAGGCAGAGAGGAGCCAGGAGCCTTGGGGCTCATTCTGCTTGTTTGGGCAGTGTCTGCAGGGCAGGCATTTCCCCAGAATCCGTGGTAACAGCAAGTGTCTGCATTCATGGATGTAGGAATGGGAGGCATTGCCTCTCACAAACAGGGGTGATTTGGTTGCAAGGAAGAGAACTCAGTTGAACTGATAGCATATGTATGGAATTGGTTTTATGCTTACTTGGATCACACACAGATCTCAAGGGCAGGACGCGTAGCTGGGCCAATAAGTGGCTGGAGCAGAATCCCTACTCTTCCTCGTGGGGACCCCCCTTTCCATTTCTATGTGATCGTGTCTCTGCCTCCGTCTTCAGTCTTCTCCCTCCAGACAGACACACCCACTCCCTGCCTCTCTCTAAGGTTCACTATAGGGAATCTTTATGAATATATGCATGGAATAAAATTCCTAAAATGTTCTGTATTTATAGTTTTATGCCAACCCAGTTCTGAACTTACATTTTTGTTTCTTTCAGCTGGGCTTGTGCCATGTGACTTGATTTGAATTTCAAGTCCAGGTGCTCAAAAGAGACTAACAAGAGTATATAAAGTATATAAACTCATTTATAGGATTTCACAGGCAATTATAAATGATGCTTATTAAAATTCAATTAATATAAGAAAGACAAGCTAACTTAATTATTCATTAACTAATTCACAATGTAACCATTAAATAAGTAATGTTTTAACATTACAAAATCCTAATTCTCTTCTAAGTGTTGTTATTTCCAAATGAGGATAACCCAAGCCTTTATAATAAGTTTATAAAATTTCAGTTTCTCATCTTATCAATCAATGTTCCCAATGCAGCATTTCGCCCCCATTTTTTAGCTGCGTTGTGCAGCTCGTGGGATCTTAGTTCCCCAACCAGGGATTGAACCCTCATCCTCGGCAATGAAAGTGTGGAGTCCTAATTTGAACACCAGAAAACTCCCTGTCAATGGGACATTTTCAATTACTATTAAGAAAATAACAGAACACAGATCACTCACCTACTTTTTCTTTATTCCAAAATATTGATTTTCCTTCAATCCAAAATATTGATACCCTTTATTTTAGTTATGTCCCTTTGTTTATTGATACAACTGAAGATTAGAATTAGCAATAGCAGAGCCCCCAATGTTTGAGCTTTTTAGAACACTAAAGATGAGACCAAGAAAACCTCACCCTTTCCCTGGGCTCATGTTTGTCTCTATGTCTGTAGGGACTAATACTATGGCACAAAGACTATATGTCTTTTGTTTTATCCATTCAAACAATATCAATTTTGTATCAAAACCTTTTCAGGCATTGGGATGGAGTGAGGATGTGCACAGCTCTCAGTGCAGAGAGACCTTCCTGACCCCATTCTCCATTAATTAGCCTCACTTCCCCATGAAGGAGCATCGGGAAGGTCTCCTTGAAGCAATGAGATCAGTCTGAGACTTGTGGGATGAGCAGGTGATGAGCAGGATGAGGAGTATTCCAGGCAGAAAGGACAGGAGCAGAGTTCAGAAACAGCCTGATGTGTTGTAGGATGTGAGAGGAGGTTAGTGTCATCAGATGCAGGTGTTACCAAGTCCAAGCTCGCTCTGCTCACCGCATGACAGACCAGTGAATCAGAGACCAGGTGTTGAGGCAAGGAATATGACTTTATTCAGAAAGCTGGCAGACTGAGAAGATGGCAGACTAGTGTCTGTCAAAAAACCATCCTGCCTGAGTTAGATTTCAGGCTTCTTTTATACTAAAAAAGGAAGGGGTGTTGTTGGTTATTGCAGACTTCCTGGGGGCAGCTTCCTTTGCTCTTGCAGCTGTCCACATAGGTCAGGTCAGGATGTTCCTGCAAACCTCCAACAAGGCAAATGTTATTCTATGTTCTGCAACTTTAAAGAATGGAAAAGTGTTATACCTTTAAAGGTCAGAGGTTGGAGAATGGGCTATCCAGTATATTTCAGGCTATAAAGCAACATTCTAAACTTGTAGCAAAAGCAACAGAACACAAAGGTTAATATAAAAAAACAGATCTGAGACCCAGTGAGCTGGCGACTTCCAGGAGGTGGTGAAGCAGGATCACCGTGCGAAACGCGAGGACAAGCAATCCCAAAAGTTTGGACAACCATGAGGAAACAAAGAAACACCATGCAGGCAAAGGAGCAGGAAAAAACCCACAAGACCAAATAAATGAGGAGGAAATAGGAAAAATGCCTGAAAAAGAATTTAGAGTCATGATAGTAAAAATGATACAAAATCTCGATAACAAAATAGAGAAAGTACAAGAAACAATTCATAAGAACTCAGAAAAACAAACAGCAATGGATAACAAAATAACTGAAATTAAAAATACTCTAGATGCTATAACCAGCAGAATGACTGAGGCAGAAGAACGAATAAGTGAGTTGGAAGATAGAATGGGGGAAATAGCTGCCACAGAGCAGGAAAAAGAAAAAAGAATAAAAAGAATAGAAGACAGTCTCAGAGACCTCAGCGATAACATTAAGTGTACCAACATTCGAATTATAGGCATCCCAGAAGAAGAAGAAAACAAGAAAGGGTCTGAGAAAATATTTGAAGAGGTTATAGTGGAAAACTTCCCCAACATGGGAAAGGAAATAATTAACCAAGTCCGAGAAGCACAGAGAGTCCCATACAGAATAAACCCAAGGAGAAATACACCAAGGCACATATGAATCAAACTAATGACAATTAAACACCAAGAAAAAATATTAAAAGCAGCAAGAGAAAAGCAACAAACAACATATAAGGGAAAACCCATCAGGATAACAGCTGACCTTTCTACAGAAACTCTGCAAGCCAGAAGGGAATGGCAGGATATCCTGAAAGTCCTGAAAGAGAGAAACCTACAGCCAAGAATACTCTACCCAGCAAGAATCTCATTCAGATTTGAGGGAGAAATCAAAAGCTTTCCAGACAAGCAAAAATTAAGAGAATTCAGCACCACCATACCAGCCTTACAACAAGTGCTAAAGGAACTTCTCTAAGTAGGACACACAAGAAAAAGAAAACACCTACAAATACAAACTCAAAGCAATTAAGAAAATGGTACTTGGAACACACATGTCAATAATCACTTTAAATGTAAATGGATTCAATGCTCCAACCAAAAGACATAGACTGGCTGAATGGATACAAAAACAAGACCCTTCTCTCTGCTGCCTACAATAAACCCACTTCAGACCGAGGGATACATATAGACTGAAAGGAAAGAGATGGAAAAAGATATTCCATGCAAATGGAAGTCACAAGAAAGCTGGAGTAGCAATACTCATATCAGACAAATTAGACTTTCAAGTAAAGATGATTAAAAGAGACAAGGAAGGACACTACCTAATGATCAAGGGATCCATTCAAGAAGAACATATCACAATGGTAACTATCTATGCCCCCAACATAGGAGCACCTCAATACATAAGGCAAATGCTAACAGCTATAAAAGGGGACATCGACAGTAACACAATAATAGTGGGAGACTTGAACACTCCACTTACATCCATGGACAGATCATGCAAACAGAAAATCAATAAAGACACACAAGCTTTAAATCACACATTAGACCATCTCGACTTATTTGATATTTATAGGACATTCCATCCAAAAATGACAGACTACACTTTCTTCTCAAGTGCACATGGAACATTTTCCAGCATAGATCACATCTTGGGTCACAAATCAAACCTCGGCAAATTCAAGAAAATTGAAATCATATCAAGCATCTTCTCAGACCACAACGCCATGAGACTAGATATCAATTACAGGAAAAAAACTGCAAAAAATACAAACACATGGAGGCTAAACAATTCACTCTTAAACAACCAAGAAATCATGAAAGAAATCAAAGAGGAAATCAAAAAATATCTAGAAACAAATGACAAAGAAAACACAACAACCCAAAACCTATGGGACGCAGCAAAAGCAGTTCTAAGAGGGAAGTTTATAGCAATACATTCCTACCTTAAGAAACAAGAAAAATATCGAATAAACAACCTAACCTTACACCTAAAACAACTAGAGAAAGAAGAACAAAGAAACCCCAAAGTGAGCAGAAGGAAAGAAATCATAAAGATCAGAGCAGAAATAAATGAAAAAGAAAGGAAGGAAACCATAAGAAAAATAAATAAAACTAAAAGCTGGTTCTTTGAGAAGATTAACAAAATTGATAAACCATTAGCCAGACTCATCATGAAAAAAAGGGAGAAGATGCAAATCAACAGAATTAGAAATGAAAATGGAGAAGTAACAACGGACACCTTAGAAATACAAAACATCATGAGAGACTACTACAAGCAACTGTATGCCAATCAATTGGATAACCTGGAAGAAATGGATACATTCTTAGAAAAATACAATCTTCCAAGACTGAACCAGGAAGAAATAGAAACCATGAACAGACCAATCACAAGTACGGAAATTGAGGCAGTGATTAAAATCTCCCAACACACAAAAGCCCAGGACCAGATGGGTTCACGGGCGAATTCTATCAAACATTTAGAGAAGGGCTAATACCTATCCTTCTCAAACTCTTCCAAAACATTGCAGAAGGCGGAACACTCCCAAACTCATTCTATGAGGCTACCATCACCCTGATACCAAAACCAGGTAAAGATGTCACAAAAAAAGAAAATTACAGACCAATATCAATGATGAATATAGATGCAAAAATCCTCAACAAAATACTAGCTAACAGACTGCAACAGCACATGAAAAAAAATCATATACCATGATCAAATGGGGTTTATCCCTGGGATGCAAGGATTCTTCAATATACGCAAATCAAACAACACGATACATCATATCAACAAATTGAAGGACAAAAACCATATGATCATCTCAATAGATGCAGAAAAAGCTTTTGACAAAGTTCAACATCCATTTATGATAAAAGCTCTCCAGAAAATGGGCATAGAAGGAAATTACCTCAACATAATAAAAGCCATATATGAAAAACCAAAAGCCATCGTTCTCAATGGGGAAAATCTGAAAGAATTCCCTCTAAGAACAGGAACAAGACAAGGATGTCCACTCTCACCATTATTATTCAACATAGTTTTGGAAGTTTTAGCCACAGCCATCAGAGAAGAAAAAGAAATCAAAGGAATCCAAATTGGAAAAGAAGAAGTAAAATTGTCACTCTTTGCAGATGACATGATATTATACATAGAAAACCCTAAAGACTCTACCAGAAAACTGCTAGCACTCATTGATGAGTTTAGTAAAGTAGCAGGATACACAATTAACGCACAGAAAACTCTTGCATTCCTATACACTAACAACGGAAGAGCAGAAAGAGAAATTAAAGAAACTCTCCCATTCACCATTGCAACAAAAAGAAGAAAATGTCTAGGAATAAACCTGCCTAAGGAGGCAAAAGATCTGTATGCAGAAAACTTTAAGACATTGATGAAAGAAATCAAAGACGACACAAACAGATGGAGGGACATACCATGTTCCTGGATTGGAAGAATCAACATCGTGAAAATGACTGTACTACCCAAAGTAATTTACAGATTCAATGCAATCCCAATCAAATTACCAATGACATTTTTCACAGAACTAGAGCAAGAAATCTTACGATTTGTATGGAAACGCAAAAGACCGCGAATAGCCAAAGCCATCTTGAGAAGGGAAAATGGAGTTGGTGGAATCAGCCTTCCTGACGTCAAACTATACTACAAGGCCATAGTGATCAAGACAGTATGGTACTGGCATAAAAATAGAAAGGAAGACCAATGGACTAGAATAGAGAACTCAGAAGTCAGCCCAAACACATACAGGCACCTTATCTTTGACAAAGGAGCCAGGAATATACAATGGAAAAAAGACAGCCTCTTCAATAAGTGGTGCTGGGAAAATTGGACAGCAAGATGGAAAAGAATGAAATTAGAACACTTCCTAACACCATACAGAAAAAGAAACTCCAAATGGATGAAAGACCTACATGTAAGGCCAGACACTAAAAAACTCCTAGAGGAAAACATAGGCAGACCACTCTATGACACCCATCAAAGCAAGATCCTTTTGGACCCATCTCCTAGAATCATGGAAATAAAATCAAGAATAAACAAATGGGACCTCATGAAACTTAAAAGCTTTTGCACAGTGAAAGAAACCATAAACAAGACTAGAAGGCAACCCTCAGATTGGGAAAAAATAGTTGCCTATGAAACAACGGACAAAGGATTAACCTCCAAAATATACAAGCAGCTTATGCAGCTTCATACTATAAAAGCAAATAACCCAATCCACAAATGGGTGGAAGACCTAAATAGACATTTCTCCAAAGAAGACATCCAGATGGCCAACACACACATGAAAAGATGCTCAACATCACTCATCATCAGAGAAATGCAAGTCAAAGCCACAATGAGGTATCACCTCACACCGATCAGAATGGCCATCATCACAAAATCTGGAAACAACAAATGTTGGAGAGGGTGTGGAGAAAAGGGAAGTCTCCTGCACTGTTGGTGGGAATGTAAGTTGGTACAGCCACTATGGAAAACAATTTGGAGGTTCCTTAAAAAACTACAAATAGAACTCCCATGTGATCCAGTCATCCCACTGCTGGGCATATACCCAAAGAAAACCATAATCCCAAAAGAAACATGTACCATAATGTTTATTGCAGCACTGTTTACAATAGCCAGGACATGGAAGCACCCTACAACAAACGAATGGATAAAGAAGATGTGTCATATATATACAATGGAATATTACTCAGCTATAAAAAGGGATGAGATGGAGCTATATGTCATGAGGTGGATAGAACTACAGTCTGTCATACAGAGTGAAGTAAGTCAGAAAGAGAAAGACAAATATTGTATGCTAACTCACATATACGGAATCTAAAAATGGTACTGATGAACTCAGTGACAAGAACAAGGATGCAGATACAGCGAATGGACTGGAGAACTCGAGGTTTGGGAGGGGGCGAGGGGTGAAGGGGAAGCTGAGATGAAGCGAGAGAGTAGCACAGACATATATATACTACCAACTGTAAAGTAGATAGCCAGTGGGAAGTTGTTGTATAACAAAGGGAGTTCAACTCGAGGATGGAAGATGCCTTAGAGGACTGGGATGGGGAGGGTGGGGGTACTCGGGGGGGGGGAGGCAAGGGAGGGAGGGAATACGGGGATATGTGTATAAAAACAGATGATTGAACTTGGTGTACCCCCAAAAAAATAATAAATAAATAAATAAATAATTTAAAAAAAAAAAAACAGATCTAACACAGAGACCATTTAGCTCTTCCCTGTAACACAGGGAGTGGTGGGGAGAGGGTCACCAGGGGAGCGGCAGAGACTGGCAGGAGCACCATCAGCCAGGTATTATCAAGGATCTGTGGATAATGCAGCCTCTCATTTTCATGATATTATTTTGATGTGTCTGTTAGAATGCTTATTTTCTATTGCTAAAAGTGTAAGAGAGAGAGGATGAGAGAGAGAGAGAATTAGGAAAAAGAATACGGAAGATACATCTGCACATACGCAAGAGATCACAACACTCCGAGCCTGAAACCTGGGGGGTTGATGAAAGAGTGAACCAGAAAATGAGAACAAAACCCTGTCCTCCCAGCATGGAGAAAGAGCAGCTAGTAAGACACCACAAATAGCCAATTCAATATCTCATTTCAGCTAACATGTACGATTTTGTCTGGGCAGGTCCCCATGTTAGACACGGAGTGGGATCCTGAGTAAGGTGGCCGCAGCTCTGGGCTCTGGTAGAAGTTGGGGGGGGGGGCACCAGAGGAGGGGCCTAGCAGAGGATAAGGTGAGAGAAGTAAGAGAAACCCTGGGAATCTAGCATTGTTGTTGGAATGTAGGTGCTAAATACAGCGAAGTCTGGAGGTCTTGGTGGACTGGGTGGGGAGGTGGGTGCTGTCTGTGTGTTTATGTTCTGGAGCTGGAAGGGGCAGAGCACAGGTGATAAATGTAGTTTTTAAAGCTGAGATTGCCTATACTTTTCTTATTCTCTCATCCCCTGGCTCAGTGCTTCTCACTCTTGTCTTCCTGTTAGAGTCACCCAGGGAGACTTTAAATACCTAACGGAGGACCCCATCTCACAGCCAGAGTAATTAGGGCAGAGTCTGTGGCAGCGGGACCAGATGGCAGCATATTCACACATTTACCTAAGAGTTTTGCAGCCAGAGTTGAGAACCACAGGCCTCACCTCTACATTGTAGGAAAGTCGACGCTGGTGGAGCTTAAATATTAATTACTTTTTTGGATATTCTTATTTTTTCCAGAATTTTAATAAAGAGTCTCAAAATACACATTGGTATCACTGAGTGAAAGAACACATTGGAGACTAAAAGACAGTGTGGCTGTTTTAGTGCCGATTGAATCAGAAAAAAAAAAGCCCTTAAATAATAAGTATATTTAATTTTGATGTTTGAATGTGTTTACTTACCCAGAGAAAATATGTAAAAAGTAAACAGATTTTATTCAAAGATTTTTTTTTGAGTTTGTGGTGTAATCTGAGTGTTGTCTAGGCCATACCTCTGCAATGATACAGTGATAATAAAGCAAGTTTGTACTGATCCTCCCAGCTCTCAAGTCCACTGTCCATGCCCAGCACAGGCCCTCAACTCTCATACTCCATGGGGCGTTACCCTCGCCAGCATCCCTCAGGATTCTTGAAGAGGGGGTGTGTCATACATCTTAACCCCGTTCATTGTCTACACACGACCTGCTGTGACGTGAGTGTCCCTCCAGCCTTGGCTGCTGCACATTTCTGCTTGGCCAGCGCCACGCTGCTGCATCTGGAGCCATCTTCCAGGGAGCCCCTGTCTGAGGGCTGAACTCTGCCCTGACCCATGAGCCCCGTCCCCCCTTCGGACACTGTTCTCATTGCTCCTACCGCACTGCCCCAGGCATCCCTGCCCCACCAATTCCTCCTGCTGCCTCTCCTCCCTCTGGGGCTGGAGAGCCTGTCACACAGGGAGGAGCTCAAAGCTGCCGGTTCTGCTCCTGCTGCTTCGTTTACCTCCTGCATCATCACGATCTATATCTCCAGTTTGTCCACTAATCACACTGGCCACCGCAGCCTCTAAACCCACCCCACCCCCCCACCCCCACCCCTGATGTTCTTCCCTCTCTTTTTTGAACCATCACACTCACTTCCACATTGTCACTAGGTCCATGATGTCCTGCTGTGCTTTGCCTCACACAATGACAAGCTCCCAGGATTTTCCTTTCCCTGTTGAACAGAAATACTTTTCTTTTGCCCAATTTGCCTTTATGAGAGGGTCCCTTGGTATCACTGACAGCTTTATTCCCAGTTGACATTTGGATTGTTAGGGTCTAGGTCACGTCAGGTAACAGCCACCAGGTTTGTCTAGAACCACTGAACCCCTCTGGTCACTGTCCTTGTTCCCAGGACTGTCTCATGAGGTCACACTCACTTTCCATGGAGGACTCTCTCAGAGGCTCACACGTCTCTTTTCATTTACTTCCTGTCTGCAGCTTCATCACCTACACAAGGACAGTCTGAATCCTCACTGTGGAAACAGGTGTAGGATATCCTGTGGAGACTGCTGACAGCACCTGAGTCAGAGCTGCCGTCCACTCTGCCTGAGAACCATTGCCCCGGAGAGGGTCCCTGCTACACCTAGAGGAATCGGTTTTGAATTATTTAACTTTGTCTTTTCTTTTTTTCTTTGTAACAAAACCACTGAAAACATTTTACAAATTATATTGCTTGGAATTTTATTTATTTTAGGATATCTTTAAATTTCAAAGTGGCAGGAGATCAATATCTTCATTTGATAGTTGGGGGGAAAAGCCTGAAGTCCAAGGAGGGAAAGTTTTCAATTCAACTAACTTTTGCCTGAACATATGAAACAGTCTTGAGTTGGCCACTGAGAAATTGAAAGGTTTTTAAATGGTTTTAATTCTGAAGGAATTCACAGTCTAGCAGGGGGAAAACAACTACCAGAAATACAATGTAGAATAGGCTTTGAAATGAGGCACAGAGGAGAGAGTGATTAATTGTGTTGAGGGTCAGGGAGATGATGAAAAAAGTGATCCTGAAATGGAGTGGGACCCTGTGGTCATTCCCCATGTCCTCCACCTGTCTTTTGTCTGTGGAAAAATTTAGCCAAAGAATAAGTTTAACCAGAGAAGAAAAAAATGCAGAAGTAAAGAAAAGCTATCAAACAGGACAAATAATAATTTATTAGTAAGCAAATAATAGGTTGGTTAGTAAGCAAATTCAAGGATGTTTAGTTCCTTCTCAAGGGCTGTAGATAATATTCTGAGCCACATCCTGTGAGTTGTCGTGCAGCTACTGAAACCCCCACCAGGTGGCAGAAGTTAAGTACATGATGACTAGGCTGTAGCCATGGTGTAAGCTGCCACAATTCCAAGAACTGACCTCAAGAAAATGGGAATAAACTGACCCTGGAACTTCAGACTAACTGTTCCTAAAACAATCAAGATGACACTGATCAGACCATAGCATGACCAACTTCAAAATGACTGTCAGAGCTGACTGTGCTCTTTCTGCATGTAGCCCCCTCCCTACACCTCTAAAAGCTCTTGCCCACTGATTGTTGGTGGGGGGTGGGGATTAAGGGAGGAGTCAGCTTTGGACAGGCCTCCACCTTCCATCCAGTTGCCAGATCTGAAATACTGTAAAGCAAACTTTCCTTTCCACCCATCTTGCCTCTTATTGGCTCTTGAGAGGCAAACAGCCAGACCCCACTTTCCATAATGATGGCTTAATGCAGACTTGATTAGTAAGGAACAATGTAGAAAAATGTAGGGGGCATGACAGGCAGACAGAATCTCCTGAGAAAAGAGTGGTTGTGGAAGGAATTCTCCACGTTGGTCACATTGAGTCTCCTAGTGGCCAGAGGGGTCACAATGAGCCTATAGGACAGGGAGCCCTGGACAGCCAGCAAGCATCAGACTCTTCTCTGGGGACTCAGAGTCTCCAGCAGAACCTTTAGGTTGTGCTCATCTTGTGCTCTAAGTCAAAAAATGCACAGGGAGATGAAACTTGGGAAGCAACCCAGTCTCCCCTGAGCCACCAGGATGGCCTAGGCTGTCCACAAAATCATAGCTGTCTGCTGGCCCCCCTCACAATCTGGCCAGGATTTTTCATGTTGTAGGGACCCTGCTCAGCATGTCAGCCCTGGGTGTCACCAAAGATCAAGGAAAACTAAAGACTGAAAGGGGAGCAATGACAGTGAGGGGGATCACGCCCTTGATGAGCTTATTACCGTTTGGCCTCCCTTGCTAGAAAAGGAGTGAAACTGTGCCCATGGGATTAACAAACTGCTGACTAACCGAATTCTTGAGTTTGTCTTAAAGCTACTTAAACACCCCTCTGCTTGTACCCTGCCTTCACTGAGCAAGCTGACTGTTTTGTTGCATGTCCTTCAGGTCTAATACAGCCTAAGCCATAAGATGTCACCCCAGTTGCTTTCCAGGAACTTGGAGTCAGCTGCGTCTAATTGAAGCTTGAGCTGGCTAAAACTGGTTAGGACCACTGTCCCCCAAACTGGGTTTGTGCGGGTGTCCCATGAATGACCTTTCAATGTCAGAGGACCAAAAATTCCACCCTCAGATTCTGCTGAGCGCCTCCATTTTCGAACATACATTCCAGGAAGAAGCTCTTTACTCATATACACCTGCACAGAACACCAAATACCCCACCTTTCCCTCCCCCCAATCACCTTTCCCCAGGCCTCATGCCAGCCATCTTATTCATCCCACAAATATCTGAAGTCCCTGGTCTTCGGGGAGGGGGATCTGAGACTTGTTCTCCCCTCTCCTCTCTTCACTGTCTTGTGAACTAACCCCTTCTTTGCTGCCCCTCTGTTTCCTAGGGTTTGGGCTTTCTGTGCATCAGACACATGAACCTGGTTGGTAACAGGGGCACCTGTGTTTCTTGTCTTGATTTTGATCAAAGCTTCTCTTATGCTGAAGTGGAATGGAGAAGGAGTAGCTCTTAACTTCCCTTTTGGATTATGCTGGGCCACTGATGTTGGTTTGCATTGAAGAAGTCTGGAATTCTGTCTATGAAGATGTATGTGGCTAGTTCAATTCGAGTCTCTCCATATTATATTTTTTAAAAATCCAAAAGGGAAGCATATACCCCACCAGAGTCCATGCACACAGAGTCCACACCTCAGTGTGACATCCATGTGAGAGTCAGCCCCGGAGCCCCAGCAGAGCTGAGATTCAGGCAGAGACCACAAGGAAAGGAGCCCAGTGTGCTGGGTCCTGGTGGTGGTTATAGACAGACACTGTCACAGGGGTCCACACCCACAACTGTGGGCTGCTGTGAGTGGGAAATAGTGAGAAGAAGTGTCATATGTGATGTTCAGAGAATTAGCCATGAGAGAGAGTGAGGAAAAGTAACATTTGCAGGTCTGGGCATTAGCTGTGAGAGCATCAAAAGGAAAGGGCTTGGAAGGGGCCATGAGGCAGAGGGCAGTCTCAGGCCAGCAGCCGTGATGGAGAAGCAGGAGGTGCCTTTAAAGGAGGTGCTCTTTGGAGGCTTGTGGTAAAAGCACAGGATGCTGCTGAAGATGAGGCTTGTGAAACCCAACACAGTAAAAAGGAATCAGAAGACCTATCAGGAAGAAAAAAGAATCTGTACTGTGTAGCTGCACCTAACCATGGCAGCCGTAAAGGGTGCACTCCAAATAAGGATCCAAGTCACCCCCCACACACCTCTCCACCACCTCCTCACTATAAAAGCCATGGTATGAGGGTGAGTGAGGCTGGGTTTGAAGTCCAGTGGGCAGCACCGACATATCAGGCTTCCAAGTGGCTAATACAGGCTTCTGAAGGAGCCAAAAATTTCTGGTTTCTTTCCTAGATCTGTAGATAAGTGAAACGTCAGGGTAGGGCTGACCTTGAACTTGTCTTTCAGATCTTCACTTACGCATCCATAAAGTACAGTTCACACTATCTCTCAGGCCAGCAATGACAGGTAAAGTGGAAGCTGTTCACAAAGTCCTCAGAGACTCATGGAGTTGAAACAAACAATTCCCACCTGGTCATTCACCTTCATGACTGCATTCCTGCTCTTCCCGCTGCAGGTACACAGATCACACAGGAGCCCATTCCCCTGCCTTAATGTGCACATGTGGGATGGAGGTCACTTTCAGCTCAGGGAAACTAGATATTTAATGGTGATTATACCAGATATTCCATATGTTATCTCAGGCATTGGCCTAATTAGATTTTTTTATGAAAGGAAGTGGAGTAGGGTCAAGAGTACCCACCCCATTATCCCTGATTTTCCTTCATTCTCCTTAGTTTTTTTTTTTTATACAAATGAAACCTAAAGAAAGAAGTTGAGATGGAGTGCAGCACAGTGAAGCGACACTAAAGACAACGTATACTCCCAGTGTCACAGACTTTCAGCATCTGCCCTTGAATGACTGTCACCACTGTCCTCTCTCAGCCAAAGACAGGTGCTGGGGCTCTTCCTTCAATAACCTGATACCTCCTGAGTGTCAAGCGTCCCCTCACCTGTTGGCAGGGACATTGCAGGTGCTGTGCCAAGTTAATAAAGTATTGTCCACACAGGGTAGTCCCCTACTGGCTCAGCAGCATCTCAAGCACAAACCTGGACCCCACATGACTCTTATATCTGGAGCTCCATCTCAGGCCCATTAGCACAGACCCCTCCATTTAGAATAAATATGAAACATAAAAATTGTTCCCATGACATCCTCCCCCGAGTAAACTTATGAGCCCATCCAAATCTATTCTGTCACTCAGGTGACCCTCTCCACCTTCTAAAATGGTGGTGAATAGAATCATGTCTTCATCCCTTCCTGCCCACCTGCAGGTTTTCCATTTTCCCAGAAGGGTCTGCTTGCTCCCAGCACAGACCCACTGACTCCCGTCTCCATAAGAGAGCTCAGGCCTCAGCCATCAGTTTAGGCAGAATTTCCCTCCAACAGAAACACCTCAGATGACCTGGCAGCCCCAGGAGGTGAGCAGCTTCCACTAATGTGGTGAGAAACCCATGGGCTCCCTCCCCGGCTACACCTCCTGCCAAGCCTTCCACCCCCACAGTCATGATGTCTGTGGGCAGCAGCTGCCTGGAAGAGACATGGTTTCCAGAGGGGAACACAGCCTCACCCTGTCCCCAGCAGCTCTCAGTTCTCGCTGCCGCTTCCCACCGCCAGCCAGGGGCTCTCTTTCCAGCCTTCATCTGGATCCCAGGCCCCCTTCAGAGAGACCTTCTGCTGAGTCCCCAGCTGCCATTGGGCCTCATCTGCCACTGCTGGACTTCCTTTCCCCTCAGAAACTGGGTTCAGTTCTTTTGAAAATTCGAGTTCATAAACAAATTTAATGACTTTATTTCTCCTTTTTTTCCTTTTCTTCTATGTTTTGCCTGACTTTGCAAGACATTGGAATGTTTATAACACTCCAGGTCACTGAAAAGGGAGAATTTTCAGTTAGGGTTCAAAGAGAATCAGAAAACAGATGGTCAGCGGTTCTGCTGGATGGTCCATGAGACATGAGCACAGACACTACCCAGCACCAATGGAAACCTCAAAGACCAGGACTCCCAGTGTACCCCTGAGCAGTGATACACAGTGCTCACTCATTGGCAGCAGAGGGTCTTTAGGCCTTGGCTGGGCTTCCTGATGCCCCCGCCCTGCTGCTAAGGGAAGCTGTGTCTCCACAAAGATTCTGAACCCCCATCAGCAAACCCAACCATATCCCCTCATTGCGGAACCTACAAATACCTCCGAGATCAGCCCTCGGTCCACCCTCTTCTCTCTCAGGCGGAAGGAATCCTGTCTCCTCTCCTGGGTGGTCTGTGTCATTCTCTTCCTCTCTCGTCCTATTGCTGGGCAGGTTATTACGGTGCTGCTCTTCTGTCAGAGTCTCCTCATTCGTATTTTCTAGGGCCTTATCTTCATTCAATAAATGTCACCTCTTTTGAATTCAAGGGATTGCTTTTCAAAACAACTATTTCCAATCTGGACTTAAAAAGCCTATTTCAAAAATATAAAAGCAGAACCGATATCAGGCTGTTTTTTCTCTTCACATTTTTGTGACAACAAGCTAATTCTCTTCAAGGCAACACAGATGCTTCCTACTAACTACAGGAAGGGTCATATTGAAGAAAGTAATAAAAGGAAAAATAGCCAAACAGTTATTCTCTTCATGTCTGTTTACAATCCAATACATGACAAATCAAAGGAGTCCCCACAAAATGTAATCTCCAAATGCAACATTTTTCTTTGGAGGAATAGGATCAAACACATTAGAAGGTTTCCAGTGTGCAGGCCTTTGAAAATCATGCATGAAGCCAACAATGCTGGTAAACATGGTCATTCAGAAATGAGAAGTAAGTAAAGCATTTTGACATTCTGTCAGCCAAGGGGTCTTTTTGGATCATATAATGTTTGATGTGGTTTCTAGAATCCTAAGTGTTATGGAGCTAGACACCATCAACTTTGCCTTCTTTGTGGGTGTAATATTAAAACCATGGCCCACAGTGTTAAAAAAAAAAAAAAAAAGCCTTGAAACCATGCCCCATCGGGTTAACAGAAACTGATGACTAACAGAAATCCTTGAGCTCATCTTACAGAGCAGATGATAAGGGATCAGCTTGTTGAAAAACCCTCTGCTTGTTGAAAACCTGCCTCTACTGACTACACTTGCTTTAGTTACTTTATCTTTCTTTAATTGCTTCACGTAGCCTAGGTAAGATATCACAAGACTCCTTAACCACCCTGTAGATAATGGCTCTGACTATGGGCCACTATAGTAATAGGTGAGCCTTAAGTTGTTTACCAAGAACTTTGAGGTGGTTCCTGTTCAGTTCAATCTGGCTAAGACTGGTTGGGACCCATCAGCTTTAAAACTGGGCCTGCCCAGAATGACCTTTTGATGTCAGAGGGCCTAAAACTCCATTTGTAGATCATGCTAAGCATCTCCATTTATTGAACATACATCTCATGAAGAAGCATGTAACCTAGATATGCCTGTGAAGAACACTGACTATCTCACCTTTTCCCCACTGCCAGTCATCTTTCCTCATGCCTAGAGCCACCCTGCTTCTTTATCCTGTAAATACCTTGATTCTTTTGTCTTCTTTCTAGGAGGTGGATCTGGGATTTGTTCTCCTGTCTCCTCACTTGACTGCTTCGTAAATAAACCCTTTCTGGGCTGCAAATTGTGGTGTCTCTGTTTGCCTTGCTGTGCATCAGGCAAATGAACTTCGGTAACAATATCTTTTTAAGAATTTCAGCTTTATTGAGGTGTAATTGACATAAAATAGTAAGATATTTAAAGTGTACATCATGTTGATTTGAAATATGTATACTATGTGAAAAGTTTTCCTCCACCTAATGAATTAACACATTCATTACCTCACATATTTATCTTTGTGTGTGTGAGAGAGACGGAGAGAGAGAGAGAGAACATTTAAGTTTCATTTTCTTAGCAAATTTCAATTACATGAAAGAGCATTTTGAACCATAGTCACTATGTTTTAAGAGGGAAGTTTATAGCAATTCACTCTGACCACAGAATACAAGAAAACTCGCAAACAATCTAACCTTACACCTAAAGCAACTAGAGAAAGAAGAACAAATAAAACCCAAAGTCAGTAGAAGGAAAGAAATCATAAAGATCAGACCAGTATGAAATACAAACAAAGAAAAGATTAGCAAAGATCAATGAAACTAAAAGTTGGTTCTTGAGAACATAAACAAAACTGATAAACCTTTAGTCAGACTCATTAAGAAAAAAAGGGAGAAAATGCAAATCAATAAAATTAGAAATGAAAAAGGAGAAATCACAGCTGACACCACAGAAATACAAAGGATTATAAGAGACTACTACAAAAAACTATATGCCAATAAAATAGACAACCTCGAAGAAAAGGACAAAGTCTTGGAAAGGTACAATTTTCCAAGACTGAACCAGGAACAATTGGAAAATATAAACAGACCTATCACAAATAATGAAATTGAAACTGTAATTAAAAATCTTCCAACAAACAAAAGCCCAGGACCAGATGGCTCCACAGGTGAATTCTATCAAACATTTAGAGAAGAGCTAACACCTATCCTTCTAAAACTCTTCCAAAAAATTGCAGGGGGAGGAACACTCCCAAACTTGTTCTATGAGGCCAACATCACCCTGATATCAAGACCAGACAAAGATACTACAAAAAAAGAAAATTACACGCCAACATCACTAATGAACATAGATGCAAAAATCATCAACAAAATACTAGCCAACAGAATCCAACAACACATTAAAAGAATCATACACCGTGATCAAGTGGGATTTATCCCAGGAATTCAAGGATTCTTCAATATATGCAAATCAATTAATTTGATACACCATATTAACAAACTGAAGAATAAAAACCATATGATCATCTCAATAGATGCAGAGAAAGTTTTGACAAAATTCAACACCCATTTATGATAAAAACTCCAGAAAATGGGCATAGAGGGAACTTACCTCAACATAGTAAAGGCCATATGTGACAAACCCATAGTCAAACATCATTCTTAATGGTGAAAAACTGAAAGCATTTCCTGTAATATCAGGAACAAGATGGCGATGTCCATTCTTGCCACGCTTATTCAACATAGTTTTGGAAGTCCTTGCCACAGCAATCAGAGAAGAAAAAGAAATAAAAGGAACACAAATTTTAAAATTTTAAAAGAAGTAAAACTGTTACTGTTTGCAGATGACATGATACTATATATAGCAAATCCTAAAGATGCCACCAGAAAACTACTAGAACTAATCAATGGATTTGGTATCATTGCAGGATACGAAATTAATGCAAGGAAATTTCTTGCATTCTTATACACTAATGATGAAAAATCAGGAAGAGAAATTAAGGAAACAATCCAATTTACCATCACAACAAAAAGAACAAAATACCTAGGCATAAACCTATCTAAGTAGGCAAAAACCTATACTCAGAAAATTATAAAACACTGATGAATGAAACCAAAGATGACAGAAGCAGATGGAGAAATATACCATGTTCTTGGATTGGGAGAATCAGTATTGTGAAAATGATGATACTACCCAAAGCAATCTACAGATTCAGTGCAATCCCTATCAAGTTACCAATGGAATTCTTCACAGAGTTAGAACAAAAATTTTTATAATTTGTATGGAAACACAAAAATCCCCAAATAACCAAAGCAGTCTTGAGAAAGAAAAACGGAGCTGGAGGAATCAGGCTCCCTGACCTCAAACTATACTACAAAGCTACATTAATCAAGACAGTATGGTACTGGCACAAAAACAGAAATACAGATCAACAGTACAGGATAGAAAGCCCAGAGATAAACCCATGCACATATGGTCACCTAATTTATGACAAAGTAGTCAAGAACATACAATGGAGAAAAGACACTCTTTTAAGTGGTGCTGGGTAAACTGGACAGCTACATGTAAAAGAATGAAATTAGAATGCTTTCAAGCACCATACACAAAAATAAACTCAAAATGGATGAAAGACCTGAATGTAAGACCAGACACTATAAAACTCTTAGAGGAAAACAACTCTTT
Organism: Hippopotamus amphibius kiboko; assembly: GCF_030028045.1. Classification (NCBI taxonomy): domain Eukaryota; kingdom Metazoa; phylum Chordata; class Mammalia; order Artiodactyla; family Hippopotamidae; genus Hippopotamus; species Hippopotamus amphibius. Next base: position 35,290,498 of record NC_080200.1, on the reverse strand, counting down.
GACATAAACCACAGCAAGATATTTTTTGACCCACCTCCTGGAGTAATGAAAATAAAAACAAAAATAAACAAAAGGAACCTAATTTAACTGAAAAGCTTTTGCACAGTAAAGTAAACCATAAACAAGACAAAAAGACAACTCTTGGAATAAGAGAAAATATTTGCAACTGAAGCAACGGACAAAGGATTAACCTCCAAAATACATAAACAGCCCATGGAGCTCAATATCAAAAAAACCAAACAACTCAATTAAAAAATGGTCGGAAGACCTAAATAGACATTTCAATGATGAAGATATACAGATGGCCAACAAACACATGAAAAGATGCTCAACATCACTAATCATTAGAGAAATGCCAGTTAAAACCACAATGAGATATCACCTCACACCGGTCAGAATGGCCATCATCAAAAATTCTACAAACAATAAATACTGCAGAGGGTGTGGAGAAAAGGGAACACTTTTGCACTGTTGGTTGGAATGTAAACTGATACAGCCACTATGGAGAACAGTATGGAAGTTCCTTAAAATACTGAGAATAGAACTACCATATGACCCAGCAATCCCACTACTGGGCATATACCCTGAGAAAATCATAATTGGAAAGGACACATGCATCCCAATGTTCATTGTAGTACTATTTACAATAGCCAGGGCATGGAAATAACCTAAATGTTCAATGACAGATGGATGGATAAAAATGATGTGGTACATATATGCAATGGAATATTAGTCATCAAAAGGAACAAAATTGGATCATTTGTAGAGATGTGGTTGGACCTAGAGTCTGTCACACAGAGTGAAGTAAGTCAGAGAGAGAGAAACAAATTTTGTTTATTAACACATATATGAGGAATCTAGAAAAAATGTACAGATGAACCTATTTGCAGGGCAGGAATAATGACGTAGTTGTAGGCATCAGACATGTGGACACAGTGGGAGAAGGGGAGGGTGGGACTAATTGGGAGATTAGGATTGACATATATACACTACCATGCGTAAAATAAATAGCTAGTGGGAACATGCTATAAAGCACAGGAAGTTCAGCTGAGTGCTCTGTGATGACCCAGATGGATGGGATGGTGGGTGTGGGAAGGAGGTCCAAGAGGGAGGGGATATATGTATACATAGAGCTGATTCACTTCATTGTAGAACAGAAACTAACATAGCATTGTAAAGCAATTATACTCCAATAAAAAATTTCAATTACATGAAAAAGCTTTATCAACCAGTCACCATGTTTTACATTAGATTCTCAGACCTTATTTATCTTATAGTAGAACATTTGTTCCCTTTTACCAACCTCTCCCTGTTTTCCCCCTGTCCCCGGAAATCACAATCTTATTCTCTATTTCTAAGAGTTTGATTTCTCATGGATGTAATACCTGAGGCCATTCTGAAGTTTCCCCCAATTACAAAGTTGCTTTCTCAAGGTCATCCTTCCATTTGTGTTCTCATCCATTTTATGTAAAATCACTCCCAATCAACGATGGATCAGGTGAGCAGGCATCTCCAAGAGGACATACAGCGTAGCAACCATTTACTTTGGGAATTGAACATGGGATGGGTCAGTCACAAACTACAACAACCTAATTTGACATCACACAAAAACAAATCTATTTATTGATAGAAGGATGACATTAAACTAAAGCCATACAACTGAAATATAAAACTTGTCACCAAGGGAAATTAGATATTTCCAGGAACAGATGGAATATGCTTTTTGTAGGGTAACAAGAATTTCATTCTAGCCTGGATAAGTCTCCAATTGTGACCCTGCTGGTATAAACAGCCCCAACAGCTCATCGCCATGGGAAAACCAAAGCATGTCGCTCCCTCTGTTGAACGAGTGCAGATCACCAATTTCAGAGAGTTTATGGATGGAAGCAGGGACTGCTGCACAGCAATGAGAGGGAGAGAGTGTGTGTATCAGTGATGTGACATACATTAACCAGGAAAAGATTTGAGATCTTCCAGAAGAAAACAAGGTAACAAATATTGGTTCAATTACTTATGGCCATTGAGTCACCAAATGAAATATTTCAACTCTAAATGTTAACCTCTTTAAAGATGTGGTACATATATACAATGGAATATTACTCAGCCATAAAAAGGAATGAAATTGGGTCATTTGTAGAGACATGGATGGACCTAGAAACTGTCATACAGAGTGAAGTAAGTAGGAAAGAGAAAAACAAATATCATATATTAACAGATATATGCAGAATCTAGAAAAATGGTACAGAGCAACCAGTTTGCAAGGCAGAAATAGAGACACAGATGTAGAGAAAAAACATATAGACATCAAAGGGAAAAAGTGGTGGGCAGGGGGTGGGGGTTGTGGTGGGATGAATTGGGAGATTGGGATTGCCATATATACATTACTAATAAGAAGAAACATCAAATTGTACACTTTAAATATATGCAGTTTATTGTATGTAAATTATATCTCAATAAAATTCTTTAAAAAAATAAAATTAACAGTACTCAAAAACAAAAACAAACAAACAAAACAGGGGTCTGAAAACTACAGCTCATGTACCAAATCTGGCCCACTACCAATGAAGTTGTACTGGATCACACAATAAATAAATAAATAAATAAATAAATAAATAAATAAATAAATAAATAAAATAAACAAACATTAACTTCTTTAGTCTTAAAAATGTATCTTCTTTGTAGCTACCTTCTGTTAAAAAGAAGAAAAGAGGCCCCAAACCGGGTAGCTTATATTAACTCATTGTCACCAAACTAAGACTTAACTTATGCAAAGTTTCCACTTTCTCAGAAATGGCATCTTAAACCACTCAGTCAGGCATCTCCTGATCATCGTGAGTGAGGTCATCTGCCTGGGAGGCCCCTCCCCTCACCTGAAGGAAAGTGACCCTGCAATTACCAACCAGGCGGCTGCCTGGTGTACCTTCCTTGCTCCTGCTCCCTTCTGCCTGTAAAACTTCTTGCCTTTTTTAGCTCTTGGAGCTCCTTCCTGCCTGCAAGACAGATGGTGCTAGACTCAAGAGTCACTGAACAAAACCAGTAAGATCTTTAGAATTTACTCAGGTGGGGACTTCCCTGGTGGCTCAGTGTTAAGAATTTGCCTGCTAATGCAGGGTTCGAGCCCTGGTCCAGGAAGATCCCATATGCCGAGGGGTAACTAAGCCCGTGCACCACAACTACTGAGCCTGCACTCTAGAGCCTGTGAGCCACAACTACTGGGCCCACATGTCACAACTACTGAAGCCCACATGCCTAGAGCCCATGCTCTGCAACAGGAGAAGCCATCGCAGTGAGAGACCCTCGTACCACAACGAAGAGTAGCCTCCGCTTGTCACAACTAGACAAAGCACGTGTGCAACAACAAAGACCCAATGCAGCCAAAAGTAAATAAATAAATAAATAAATAATATAGTAAATCTTTTAAAAATATATATTAAAAAATTTACTCTGGTGATTTTTGTTTTTTAACATTTCAAAGAAAACAAATAATTTGGCAAGGTATACAGCATCAAGGTATGTAAGTACATGTGAGAAAAGATCTGTAAATAGCTACATGTTAAGTGTGGATTGATCTGCTGAGGCACTGTTACATGAATGAAGGCTCAGCAGAGGTCCTGGGAAGAAACGGAGTGTGAATTTTGGCCTCCTGGGAATGATGACCAGAACACAGGAAGCGGACAGTAAAGCAGCCCTGTGTTAACCGCAAATTCCCAGAACAGAGTCCTGGTTGAAACAAAAGTGTTTTTATTTGGGGTTTGTTAGGACTGCACCCCAGGAGACACAGATTCAAGAAGCACTTGAATGCTGTTCTGCAAGACTACAAAATGGGGAAAGTTTATAAAGGCAGAAACCTGCAAGATTACATAAATTGTCAAGATTCAGGATTGAAGTTGTAAAGAAGTAAGAAGCTTGTTAAAGAGAGATTGTTTGGGGTTCAAAATGAACACAGAGTTTTGAAGGAGGGGAACCTGGAAACTCCAGGGTCGAAGCTGGCAGCTGCTGGCAGACGTTGCTTTGAAGATGGCTAAATACAGCTGTGAAAATTCAAGTTCTCAGTGATGCAAGAACATATCTAAAACCACATCCACAATGGCCAGCTGGCTCTACTTGGATGCCTGAAATATAGTTACTCCATTTTAATTTCTCAATGGTCTTAGACATGTCATCAACCAAAAATGACCTCTGAAACCTCCCTGTTTACAAGATGACAACACCCCCCACCTGTGTTCCTCTTGGTCAGGTGTTTCCCCTGGTGGATGACTGACATTTCACTCTGGCCACAACTGGAGACAAAACTCAACACTGGAGAGAGACCAACATTGACAACATCCGAAATAGGCAAGGAGAGGGGAACTAGGCAGGACCAAGAGTGCAGACCAAGATGGAGAAGAATGAAGATCCAGTGAAGCTATTTTTTGTGGATATTCATCCTGTGAGTTAAAGAAAATCCATGTATGTGCCCTGTCCAGTCATCAGGATGCCCTTAGTAAAATGTCTCTAATTTCACACTGAAAAGATAAAATAATAAATATGCTTGCATGTCTTCATGTCCCAAGCACTGTAGAATTTCACATGTAACTTCTTATTTAATCATCAGGACAATATGATCATGTCCCATTTTATGAATAAGAACACTGAGGCTTAGGTGGGTGTGGGACATGCCCTGAGTCACAGCTCCCATGAGACAGAGCTGAGAAGCACACCTAGGTCTGTCTTTAATTCTAAGCTGTATTACCAGGTGGAATGCGAGGTCAGTCAATGCTCAGGTCTTTATTCAAAAAAAAAAAAATAATAATAATAGTAAGTATTTATGTAAGACTTTCTTAAACAATGGAAACAGTTGAGGATTTCATTAATAGAGATTTTACTGCTATTAAATTATACGGTGCTGTCCTACACAGCTACTTTCTCCTGCATGACTTGCAGGTGGCAGACTGGCTGAGACTGTGGTGTCCTCTGCGGGACACTGGCCTGACCTCTGCTGTCCAGGTGCCCCTCTCCCGTCCTCTCCACTTCTCCTCTCTGCTGATGGGGCTCCTTCCACACACACTGCAGGGGCTTTGTTACTCCGCCCCTCTGCCTGTTGCTTCTCTTTCCTTCATTCGCTTCTCTCTGGTGATGCCTTCACTGCATTTGGTTCACACTTGTGGCCCAGTTTTCACATTTTCTCTCCATCTTCTTTGAAAGCTCTGCTTCTCCCAGGCTCCTGTCTGCTCTCAGGATCCTGGGCCCCTAGGGAACCTCACTCCATCCCCATCTGCAGGTCGTGTTTTGGGTTACTTCCCTGGTCACAAGCACACTTGCCCCCTCTGCCCACCTGATGACATGGCCACGTTGGTCAGGTCCCTGCTCACTGCTGTGGTGTTAAGGCCAGGGTTGGTCACATAACTCACCACCTGAGGAATTCTCAGTGTCAGGCAGTGCTTATCTGCTTCCTGATTTAGGCTGAGGGAACAGCATTGGATGTGACACGTAGGATGGCCCAATAAGGCAAAGGAACAGGCAGAGTCAAGGTGAAATGACAGGAGGCTGTCTGAGGTGACACTGACAAGGGCAGCATGGCCAGCCCCTCTGTCCAGGGACAGGGTGACACCCTTGTGGGCTGAAGCAAATGCAAATCAACCAGCATCCTGGGTTCCAACCTGCAGCAGGTAATGACTTCAGATCTTAGTCCCCTGTGCCAGGTGGGCACCTGTGAACCTGGGATGGCCAAGGGGAGACAAGGAGAGCCCAGCTTGTGAGAGGTGAGGCCACAGAGCCTGCAGACACCAGCACCCACTGAGGAGAACAGAGAGACAGACAGAAAAGCTGACCAGTCACCAATTCTCACTAAGGGAACATGGCAGGAAGCTGTGGCCTGTGACTCATGCCCCAGAGCCTTCTTCATGGTGGAAACCAGAACTGACCATTTCTAGAGTCTGTTTAGCAGTGACTCTGGGCTGTTAACACACCTGGCTCCTACCAGGCCAAGTGAAGTCAGAAGAAAATATTACTAACACCACTTTGCATACATTTGTTTGTTATTCAGTTATTGAGCAGTGACCATTCTTATCATTAAAAATACAAAAAAAAGGAAAAAGGAAAGAAAGAAAGAAAGAAAGAAAGAGAGAGAGAGAGAGAGAGAGAAAGAAACAAAGAAGAAACAAATAATCTGTCCCTTAGAAACTCATCCTTTATGGTGTAGTAGAAACTAAAAGACCATCACAAAGCAGTGGAGTGTCCACTTGCTCTGTTTTGGTGTCAGAGGGACATTCAAGTTATTTCCTTAAAAACAAGAAGCTTTCCCATTAGGTAGGGGATGGGGTTAATCTGAAGGGCAGAAGCTTGTGAAAGTGAACCAGGATCCTGGAGTCCTCTTCTCCTTGTGCACCCGCACACACTCTGACCACACCAGCCTCCTTGCCATCTTTGAAATCTCTGAGCTAACTCCTGCTCAGAGCATTTCCATTTTCTCTGTGTTTTGCAGAAATGTGCTTCTCCTCCAACATTACATGGCTCATTCCTTCACTGTCCCCATGGCCTCGACTCAAATGCTTTCTCCTTCAAGAAAGATTCCACACCAGCCATGGAAAGTATCAGCCCCATCTCTATCTGTGCTGCTGTCTTGTTCTATCTTTTCTTTACCTTTTTTTAAAGAACTTTTATTGAGATACAGTTAACATAACTGCATATATTTAGAGTGTGCAATTTGGTATCCCAATCTACAAATTCATTCCACCCAACCTTCCCCACTTTCCCCACTTGCTGTCCATATGTTTGTGCTCTACATCAGTGTCTCTATTTCTGCCTTGCATACTGGTTGATTTGTACCATTTTTCTATAGTCCACATGTATGTGTTAATATGCAATATTTGTGTTTCTCTTTGTGACTCACTTCACTCTGTATGACAGTCTCTAGGTCCATCCATGTCTCTAAAATTGTCCCAGTTTCATTGCTTTTTACAGCTGAGTAATATTCCATTGTATGTATGTACCACATCTTCTTTACCCATTCATTTGTTGGTGGACATTTAGGTGGCTTCCATGTCCTGGCTATTGTAAATAGTGCTGCAATGAACATTGGAGTGCATGTGTCTTTTTGAATGATGGTGTTCTCTGGGTATATGCCCAGCAGTGGGATTGCTGGGTCATATGGTAGTTCTATTTTTAGTTTTGCAAGGAACCTCCATACTCTTTTCCATAGTGGCTGTATCAATTTACATTCCCACCAGCAGTGCAAGAGCATTCCCTTTTCTCCACATCCTCTCTAGCATTCACTGTTTGTAGATTTTCTGATGATGCCCATTCTAACCGGTGTGAGGTGATACCTCATTGCCGTTTTGATTTGCATTTCTCTAATAATTAGTGATGTTGAGCAGCTGTTCATGTGCCTCTTGGCCAACGTATGTCTTCTTTGGAGAAATGTCTATTTAGGTCTTCTGCCCATTTTTTGATTGGGTTGACTTTTTTTGATAATAAGCTGGGTAAACTGTTCATATATTTTGGAGATTAGTCCTTTGTCTGTTGATTCGTTTGCAAATATTTTCTCCCATTCTGAGGGTTATTTTTTCATCTTCCTTATAGTTTCCATTGCTGTGCAGAAGCTTTGAAGTTTCATTCGGTCCCACTTATTTATTTTTGTTTTTATTTCCATTACTCTAGGGGGTGGATCAGAAAAGATCTTGCTGTTATTTACGTCGAAGAGTGTTCTTCCTATGTTTTCCTCTAGGAGTTTTATAGTGTCTGGCCTTACATTTAGGTCTTTTATCCATTTGGAGTTTATTTTTGTGTATGGTGTTAAGGAGTGTTCTAATTTCATTCTTTTACATGTAGCTGTCCAGTTTTCCCAGCACAACTTATTGAAGAGGCTGCCTTTTCTCCATTGTATATTCTTGCCTCCTTTGTGATAGATTAGTTGACCATAGTTTATCTCTGGGCTTTCTATCCTGTTCCATTGATCTATATTTCTGCTTTTGTGCCAGTACCATACTGTCTTGATCACTGTAGCCTTATAGTACAGCCTGAAGTCAGGAAGCCTGATTCCACCAGCGCCATCTTTCCTTCTCAAGATTGCTTTGGCTATTCGGGGTCTTTTGCGTTTCCATACAAATAGTAAAATTTCTGGTTCTAGTTCTGTGAAAAATGCCATTGGTAATTTGTTCGGGATTGCATTGAATCTGTAAATTGCTTTGGGCAGTATAGTCATTTGCACAATGTTGATTCTTCCAATCCAAGAACATGGTATGTCCCTCCATCTGTTTGTATCATCTTTGATTTCTTTCATTAGTACCTTACAGTTTTCTGAGTACAAGTCTTTTACCTCCTTGCTTAGGTTTATTCCTAGGTATTTTATTCTTTTTGTTGCAATGGTGAATGGGATTATTTCCTTAATTTCTCTTTCTGATCTTTCATTGTTAGTGTATAGAAATGCAAGAGATTTCTGTGTGTTAATTTTGTATCCTACACTTTTACCAAATTCACTGATTAGCTCAAGTAGTTTTCTGGTGGCATCTTTAGGATTCTCTATGTATAGTATCATGTCATCTGCAAACAGTGACAGTTTTACTTCTTTTCCAATTTGGATTCCTTTTATTTATTTTTCTTCTCTGCTTGCTGTGGCAAGGACTTCCAAAACTATGTTGAATAATAGTAGTAAGAGTGGACACCCTTGTCTTGTTCCTGATCTTAGAGGGAATAGTTTCAGTTTTTCACCATTGAGAATGATGTTTGCTGTAGGTTTGTTGCATATGGCCTTTATTATATTGAGGTAGGTTCCCTCTATGCCCACCTTCTGGAGAGTTTTTATTATAAGTGGCTGTTGAATTTTGTCAAAGCTTTTTCTGTATCTATTGAGATGATCATGTGGTTTTTATCCTTCAATTTATTAATATGGTGTATCAAATTGATTGATTTTTGTATATTGAAGAATCCTTGCATTCCAGGGATAAACCTCACTTGATCATGGTGGATGATCCTTTTAATGTGTTGTTGGATTCTGTTGGCTAGTATTTTGTTGAGGAGCTTTGCATATAAATTCATCAATGATATTGGTCTGTAATTTTCTTTTCTTTTCTTTTTTTTTTTTTTGTAGTATCTTTGTCTGGTTTTGGTATCAGGGTGATGGTGGCCTCATAAAATGAGTTTGGGAGTATTTCTTCCTCTGCAGTTTTTTGGAAGAGCTTGGGAAGGATGGGTGTTAGCTCCTCTCTAAATATTTGATAAAATTCACCTGTCTGGTCCTGGACTTTTGTTTGTTGGGAGATTTTTAATCACAGTTTCAATTTCATTACTTGTGATTAGTCTGTTCATATTTTCTATTTCCTCCTGATTCAGTCTTGGAAGGTTATACCTTTCTAAGACTCTGTCCATTTCATCCAGGTTGTCCATTTTATTGGCATATAGTTGTCTGTAGTAGTCTCTTATGGTGCTTTTTATTTCTGTGGTGTCCATTGTAACTTCTCCTGTTTCATTTCTAATTTTATTGATTTGAGTCCTCTCCCTCTTTTTCTTGATGAGTCTTGCTAGAGGTTTATCAATTTTATTTATCTTCTCAAAGAACCAGGTTTTAGTTTTATTGATGTTTGCTACTGTTTTCTTTGTCTCTATTTCATTTATTTCTACTCTGATCTTTATGATTTCTCTCCGTCTACTCACTTTGAGTTTTGTTTGCTCTTCTTTCTCGAGTTGCTTTAGGTGTAAGGTTAGATTGTTTCTTTGGGATTTTTCTTGTTTCTTGAGGTAGGATTGTATTGCTATAAACTTCCCTCTTAGAAGTGCCTTTGCTGCATCCCATAGGTTTTGGATCATTGTGTTTTCATTGTCATTTGTCTCTAGGTATTTTTTGATTTCCTGTTTGATTTCTTCAGTGATCTGTTGGTTATTTAGTAGTGTATTGTTTAGCCTCCATGTGTTTGTGTTTTGTACAGTTTTTATCCTGTAATTGATTTCTAATCTCATAGTGTTGTGGTCAGAAAAGATGCTTGACACAATTTCATTTTTCTTAAATTTACCAAGGCTTGATTTATGACCCAAAATGTGATCTATCCTGGAGAATGTTCCATGTGCACTTGAGAAGAACGTGTAATCTGCTGTTTTTGGATGTAATGTCTTATAGATATCTATTAAATCAAGCTGATTTATTGTGTCATTTAAAGCTTGTATTTCCTTATTAATTTTCTGTGTGGATGATCTGTCCATTGGTGTAAGTGGGGTGTTAAATCCCCCACTATGATTGTGTTACTGTTGATTTCCTCTTTCATAGTTGTTAGCATTTGCCTTAGGTATTGAGGTGCTCTCATATTGGGTGCATATATATTAATAACTGTTATCTCTTCTTCTTGAATTGATCCCTTGATCTTTATGTAGTGTCCTTTCTTGTTTCTTGTAACATTTTTTATTTTAAAGTCTATTTTATCTGATATGAGTATGGCTATTCCAGCTTTCTTTTGATTTCCATTTGCATGGAATATCTTTTTCCATCCCCTCACTTTCTGTCTGTATGTGTCCCTAGATCTGAAGTGGGTCTCTTGTAGACAGCATATATATGGGTCTTGTTTTTGTATCCATTCAGCCAGTCTGTGTCTTTTGGTTGGTGCATTTAGTCCATTTACATGCAAGGTAATTATTGATATGTATGTTCCTATTACCATTTTCTTAATTGTTTTGTTTTTGGTTTTGTAGGTCCTTTTCTTCTCTTATGTTTCCCACTTAGAGGAGTTCCTTTAGCCTTGTTGTAGGGCTGATTTGGTGGTGCTGAATGCTCTTAGCTGTTGCTTGTCTGTAAAGCTTTTGATTTCTCCATCGAATCTGAATGAGATCCTTGCTGGGTAGAGTATTCTTTTTTTAAAATAAATTTATTTATTTGTTTGTTTGTTTGTTTGTTTATTTAATTGGCTGTGTTGGGCCTTTCCTGCAGTGCACGGGCTTTCTTTTTGGTTGTGGTGAGTGGGGGCTACTCTTCGTTGTGGTGTGCAGGCTCCTCATTGCCCTGGCTTCTCTTTTTGCAGAGCACAGGCTCTAGGCACGTGGGCTTCAGTAGTTGCAGCACATGGGCTCAATAGCTGTGGCTCATGGGCTCTAAAGCACAGGCTCAATAGTTGTGGTGCATAGGCTTAGTTGCTCCACGGCATGTGGGATCATCCTGGAACAGGGCTCAAACCCATGTCCTCTGCATTGGCAGGCAGATTCTCAACCACTGCACCATCTAGGAAGGCCTGGGTAGAGTATTCTTGGTTGTAGGTTCTTCCCTTTCATCATTTTAAATATATCATGCAGCTCCCTTCTGGCTTGGAGAGTTTCTGCTGAGAAATCAGCTATTAACCTTATGGGAGTGCCCTTGTATGTTAGTTGTCATTTTTCCCTTGTTGCTTTTAATAACTTTTCTCTGTCTTTAATTTTTGTCACTTGGACTACTATATGTCTTCGCATGTTTCTCCTTGGGTTTATGCTGCCTGGGATTCTCTGTGCTTCCTGAACTTGGGTAGCTATTTCCTTTCCCATGTTAGGGAAGTTTTCAACTATAATCTCTTCCAATATTTTCTCGGGTCCTTTCTCTCTCTCTTCTCCTTCTGGGACCCCTATAATGCAAATGTTGGTGCATTTAACATTGTCCCAGAGGTCTCTTAGGCTGTCTTCAGTTCCTTTCATTCTTTATTCTTTCCCACATCAGTGATTTTTATCATTCTGTCTTCCAGGTCACTTATTTGCCCTTCTGCCTCAGTTAATCTGCTATTGGTTCCTTCTAGTGTATTTTTCATTCCAGTTATTGTGTTGCTTATCTCTGTTTGTTTGTTCTTTAATTCTTCTAGGTCTTTGGTAAACTTTTCTTGCAACTTTTCAATCTTTGCATCAAGTCTTTTTTCAAAGTCCTGGATCATCTTCACCATCATTATTCTGATTTCTTTTTCTGGAAGGGTGCTATCTCCTCTTCATTCAGTTGTTTTTCTGGTGTTTTATCTTGTCCCTTCATCTGGTACAAAGTCTTCTGCCTTTTCATTTTCTCTATCTGTGGCTGTGGTTTTCAATTCCACAAGGTGAAATACTGCTGATACTGCTTGATACTGCTGTCTGCCCTCTTGAGGAGGAAGCTATCTAGAAGGCTTGTGGGTGCTTCCTGATGGGAGGGACTGATGGTGAGTTGGGCTGGGTGGGTGGAGCTCAGTAAAACTTTAATCTGCTTGTCTGCCAGTGGGTGAGGCTGTGTTTCCATCTTGTTGGTTGTTTGGCCTGAGGCTACCTAGCACTGAAGCTTACAGGCTCTTTGATGGGGCTAATGGCAGACTCTGGGAGGGCACATGCCAATGAGCACTTCTCAGAACCCCTGACACCAGTGGCCCTATCTCCTCAATGAGCCACAGCTGCCCCCTACATCTGCAGGCAACCCTCCAACACCAGAAGGTAGGTCTGGTTCAGCCTCCTATGGGGTCACTGCTCCTTCCCCCTGGGTCCTGGTGAGCACACTATTTTTTGTGTGCCCTCCAAGAGTGGAGTCTTTGTTTCTCCCAGTCTTGTGGAGGTCCTGCAATCAAATCCCACTGGATTTCAAATTCTAACTCTTGTGGGATTTCTCCTCCCATTGCTGGACTCCCAGGTTGGGAAGCCTGACGTGGGATTCAGAACCCTCACTTTAGTGGGTGGGCTTCTGCGGTATAACTGTTCTCCAGCTTGTGAGTCACCCACCCAGCATTTATGGGATTTGATTTTAATGCGATTGTGCCCCTCCTACTGTCTCATTGCGGCTTCTCCTTTGTCTCTGGATGTAGGGTGTCTTTTCTTGGTGAGTTCCAGTGTCTTTCTGTCTATGACTGTTCAGCATTTAGTTGCAATTCTGGTGCCCTTGCAAGAGGGAGTGAGCACACCTCCTCCTACTCTAACATCTTGATTCATCTCCCTCTTGTTCTATCTTTTCTTGTATCTCCTACAGCCTTCAGGGATGAGATCTTAATTGTGGAGGGGGTGGGGTGGCATCTTCTCCCCACAGGCTTTGCTGGAAGAGGAGCTGCTTCCCTTCAGAATCAATGCAGACACATCAACTCCACGTACATTGAAATTCAAGGTGAAAGTCAAAAAACATAAAATCTTTAGAACCATACAAAAGAGGATGTTCTTACTATGTCAGGGGAATGAAGAATTTAAAAATTCACCCAAAGTGGAAATTATAAGAAAAAAGATTGATAAATATGATCACGTTATGATTAAGAACTGTTCATTAAAAACATCATAAAAAGAAGGAAAAAAAACATATGATGTAGGTGATATATGCAAACAGTATAAAGAAATTTTAAAAATAAATGGTAAAAGATGTCAAAAAGACATATGCAGGTATTTCATGGAAGATAAAACACAGATGTCCGATGAAGATTTTAAAATATGGTCAATCTCATTGGTAATAAACTAAATACAAATTAGAAGCACATTCAAACACTTTTTCACATACCACAGCTGGGCAAACACTTAAAATGGCAATAAAAACACTGGCTCAGATGTGGAATAACAGGAGCTGTCATTCTTGATTAATGGGAATATTGACTGTGATTACACTGTACAGCTAGTTGAATACATCCTCTAGGCTTTATTTATTCTTACCCAAGACACAGAACAGATGCATGTGAATTATGCCCATAGTAGTAATGGGTAGGAAACATTCAAATATTCATTAAATATAGATAGGATAGATTTGGGTACATTTAAAGTATGAACTACTAAATAGGGAAAATAAATCACCTGCATGCAGTAGCATGGAGGACTCCCAGAAACCAATATTAAAAACAAAATAACAATTACATCACAAAAGGATAATCACTATGTGATTTTACTTACACAAAGGACCAAAAGAGGAAAAGCCAGTGCATAGTTTAGGAATTCATATGCATGTGGGAATCTTTAATGAAATCAAGGGAATGTCAGAGCATTGAGATGCACAGAGAAATTAGAATGCTCTGTTACTGAAGGTAGGTGGTGATTATGTGAGTATTTTTTTACTCATTTATATTTAAAGACACATACATTAATTATGCACTTTCTTTGTATAATATAGGTCTCAAAAAAAAAAAAAAAGAAAAGAAAAAGTATCACACATCAAAATAAACTCCAATTGAAGTTTAAATACAAAATGTGATACCATAAATTTTAAGAAGAAAATATAAATATTTTTATAATCTTCAGGCAAGGAAGACCTATATCAACTGTTGTGACTGAATTGTGTCCCCAAATTCACAGTTTGAAGCCCTAACATCCAGTAAGTCAGAATGTGGCTGGACTTGTAGATGGGCCTTTAAAAGGGTAAACAGATTAAAATGAGGCTGCTGAGGTGGCCCCTAATCCAATCAGGCTGCATCCCTGTAAAAAGAGGAAATTTGGCCCCACAAAGAGCACCAGGGCTGTGTGCACAGAGGGAAGCTGATGTGAGGACACACGGAGGAGGACACCATCCACAGGGAAGGAGAGGGACCTCAAGAGAAACCACACATCATCACACTTTGACCTTGGCTTTCCAGCCTCCAGAATTGTGAGGAAATAAATTTCTATTTCAGATTCCCTCCCTGCCCCCCTCCAGTCTGGGGTATCTGTTATGGCAGCTGCAAGAAAACAATACCTGTGCATTATCCTGAATGTCAAACTACATAGAAAAAGCTTAAAGGGCTTTACAAGACAACATTGATAAATTCTTATATGTCAAAAACTAAGAGGAGAACTACAAACTCAGAATGTTACTTCTAACATAGTTGACAGAAGTCTGATATTCCTAATATATAATTCCTATAAATATATAATAGTGTAAACATTCTAGCAGAAAAATTGGCAAGATACACAAGTGGGGAAGTTCAAATAAAAAATAGAAATCGTTACTAGAAAAGAGTGAAATAATATTTTCTTTTCTATGAAGAGACAAGAATCTTTTAAAATACTATCTTACCCATTAAGAAAGACTCTAGCTTTCATCCATGAAGATCTGGGTGCTCTACCACTTTTCCTGCTTGGCCCTTTGGTGGTACAAACAAATCAAAACCTTTAAAATGGTTTCTGTTTGACCTAGAAATTTCAATTTTCATTTCTGGGAATTTAAACCAAACAGATAATTAGTACAATACTTTACTATAATATTTACTGTAAAATGAGAAATAATCTTAAATGCTCAACAATAACAATTCGGTGAAACAAAGCTCATACCTTTTAAGAGTCTCATACGTGGGACTTCCCTCATGGCACAGTGGTTAGGAATCCACCTGCCAATGCAGGGGACATGGGTTCTATCCCTGGTCTGGGAAGATCTCACATGCTGCAGAGCAACTAAGCCTGTGCACCACAACTACTGAGCCTGCACTCTAGAGCCCTAGAGCCACAACTACTGAGCACTGTGCTCCACAACAAGAGAAGCCACCGCAATGAGAAGCCAGTGAACTGCAATGAAGAGTAGCTCCCACTCACTGCGACTAGAGAAAGCCCAGGCACAGCAACGAAGACCAAATGCAGCCAATTAATTAATTAATTAATTTTTTAAAAAAGAGTCTCATACTCTTCCAACTTAGCTAGCTGGGCACTGCTACCTTTGATGTCAGGCAAATATTTAAAATGGAAAGGAAATAAACCAAGAGAGATCATATCTAATAGGTAGATTTTGGAGGTTATGGGTTACAGGTGAATTTAAAGTTCTTCTTCCATGGTTATCAATATTTTCCAATTTTGCCACAATAAATATACAATATTTTGATAACAAGAGAAATCTATAAAAGCTACTTCAAAAGGAACACGAGTACAATCACTGAGTTCTGAGGGGAACAGCAAGGGAACTTCCCATGGGCGTGAGGGCCCAGGAGTCAGACGTGCCTGGGTGTAAGTCTTGGTCACTCACTCATTCACTCTGTGATCCTGAGGCAGGAGATAGATGGCTCCAGGCTGAGCAGCTGGAGCTTGTCCCCTGTGGACAGACACTCCAAGATGAAGACAATAGCTGGAGGGAGGAGAAGCTGAGCCCTTCTCAGACAGAAGACAAAGAGACCACATATTCCTTATTGTCGAGGTCAAGGAGACCTTCCCAGCTACACATGTGCAGAAAGGATCCTCAGAAGTCAAAAGGGAGGAGGCGCCACCCCATAGTAGGTGCTGCCAACCCCCCCACAGGCCTCTTTGTTAGCAGCCATCTTCGCTAAGAGATGCATGCCGCACAGGGGAGGACCCTGAGATAAAGCAAACACGGACTCAGTGCCAGGCCAAGCAAGATGATTGGCCAGGGGACACCCAGAAGAAATGCCCACGTAAGTGATTCATACGGCCACGAAGGCATGACTCTTTCTCCGAGCCTGCCTCTGTGTCTATCCACATGTGCCGTTTTTCCTCCTGATAAACACTTTACTTGTTTCACTATTTTCCTTCTCTGTGGGAATTCATTTCTACAAACCCAACAGGCCAGGGCCTTGTCACTGGCCACTGGTCCCTGGTGGCCTAGGGGCCAGGATTCAGTGCTCTCACTGCTGTGGCCTGACGTCAGTCTCTGGCTGGGGACCTGAAATTCTGCTTCAAGCTGCTGCAGGCCAAGGCCACCCGAGATCCATCCTGGACAAGTTACTCAAAGCACCAAGTCTCAGTTCTGCATTCTGGAAAATAAGCAGAATAGTTGTGCTGCCTCAGAGCCCTGTTACAAGAAATGAATATCCTGAATTTAAGGGCTCAGGGTGGGCACAGAAGAAGGCTGCTTCCCACCCAACCGTCCAATCACATACAAGGGAAAGTGGAGTTTCAGCTGGAAGTCATTAGGTCCATGTGGACGAGGGGGATGGAGAAGCAGAAACAGCCCATGAGAGATGGAGAGGGTCCAAAGCAGGACCAGAATCCAACACTAAGAGTGACCACCCTGGGGCCCATTTACACAATTAACACATAATTATCTCAAATCATTCATTGGGATTATTGGGATTTCTATGTGGCCTCAGATATGTGCTAATACACACATTATCCCACGTAATTCTCCACACAGCTCTATGATGTGGTAATATTGTCAGCTCTGCTTTAGGAGTGAGGAACAGGAGGTTAGAGATGGTGAGGACAGGATGATGCCTGTCCAACATCACACAGATACTAAGGGGTAGTGCGAGGGTGGGAATGTGCGTGCAATTCACGCCCAGCTTCTGTGTCTCCTACCAGCATCCTCACATCTACACGGATGAGGCACACCTCACACAAGCACCTGTTATTCAGGTTTGGGGAAGGAGCTATGAAAAGTCTCTCACTTATTACACTTAATCTTTTGAAAAATAATAAAATATATAGAAAACATTATTAAAGCATTAAATAAAGTACTGCTGTCACTTTCTACTAAGTGTAATAAGGAAGGGAAAGAAAGAAAACTGAAACACATTTTAATTAATTAATTAGTTAATTAACTAATTCCCATGGTTCACTTCTTTTCTCCACCCCTCACCTTTTGGGGGCTGTGCTGAGCTGCTGGTTAAGGTACAGATGCACAGACCGCAGGAAGGCCTCCCTCTCCAGCTCAGATGCCCTCAGAGGGTCTAAGCAAGGCCCTGAGCACACAAGTCCCTGCTTGCCTCCTGAACCTCCTCTTCTCACAGCCCCCTGCCCTCAAGAAGCATCCTTACCATCTGCCCGCAGCTCCCCTCCCTCTTAGGAAAACAGCTTCTACATTGATTTCCTGAGCAACATTATCAGTGGGACCCTTCCTCATTCTCACTCTGGGATTCAAGGACATTCCACTTACCAGTTTTATACGTTTCTTTTTAAAAGGATACACTTCACTACCTGTATTAGTTTCCTGCTGCTGATGTAACACATTACCACAAATTCCTTCTCTTACAATTCTGGAGTCAGAAGTCCAAAATAGATCTGACTATGCCAGCATTAAAGCATCAGCAGAGCTGCTCCTTCTGGAGGATCTGGGGGAGGGTTTGTTTCTTGCCTTCACCAGCTTCTCGAAAACACACGCTTTCCTTGCTCCCTGACACTGCCAGTGATCACCTCACTCCCACCTCTACCCCAGTGCTCACACCTCCTCTAGCTGTGGCACTCTGTCCTTCCTCTGTCTTATCAGAGGACCCTGTGATTTCATGCACCCACACAACTAATCTAGGAGAGCCTCCCCAAGTCAAGATTCTTAATTCAATCACATCTACACAAGTCCCTTTTGCCATGGGAGGTTAATATATACATATTTTTGAGAATTAGACCCTGGACTTTCTAAGGGACCATTATTCTGTTGACCACACCACTCTTTCTGCACAACTTGAAATAAAATTACTTTATACAGATGGAAGAAATGTTCACATATTAAGGTATGAGAAAGTCATTCTGGCTCTTAGCTGACTTAACTTGAACTTTAGGCTACTCCAGATAGCCTGTTTGTGGCCTGTCAAACATGGATCATACATCTGCTTTAACCATTAAAGAAAACAAAGGCATTTAAAAATCAAATGGAGCACCTATGGTTCAGGCATTCAAGATGGACCCAGGTGGCCACTACGGATGTGGTTTTAGGTATGTTCCTGTATTACTGAAAACGTGCATTTTCTGACCTGTATTAGACTCAAGGACACCACCAGCCATCCTCAAAACAACATCTGCTGGCAGCTGCCACCTGCAACCTTACAGTCTCCAGGTGCCCCCTTGTAACTAAGCAACCATTTCAGACCCAAGCCCATCCTTGATCCACAGGCACCCCGATTTCTTGCAGCTCCACTGATCCTTCTTGACAAGCAACTTATGTCATGTTGAGGTTTTTGCCTTTTTAAGCACCCCCACCCACCCACCCACCCATTTTGTAGTCTGGCCAAACACAATTCCAGTCATTCTTGAATCTGTGTCTCCTGAGCTATAGCCCTCCGCTTGGCTCAAATAAAACTCTTATTGAGTCCTAGTATAGATTGGTTTATTGATTATTTATATTGACCACACAACTAAAGAATTTCTTCATAACAGTTCAAAATATAATCAACAACTAAAGCATGAGTTACAAATGCTAACGCCCACTTTCCTTTAATGCACAGAGGCTGCTCCAAAGGAAGGGGACAGGGACGTGCTCTGGGGCAGCAAGGATGGCCTCAACAGTTCTCCACTCCCCCCAGGCCCCCTGAGGCCCACAGCCCTGCCCCTGGGTGTGGGGACACAAGCTCAAGCATCATGGAGACCGCTGGGCCACAGCTGTGAGCTGGGAGGTGCCTGCACCTGCACCCTTCAGAGACTGTTTCTCTCACTGACACTCCATGACCTGGAGCTGTTGGCCTGGGGTCCTTTTGTTATGGAGCAAGGGCTCGTATGGCCGAGGTGCAGAAAGCCTAACTTTGACAGCAGATGTTTGAGCCAAAGGGTTTACTTGAGGGGTGCCAAGCAAGGGTGTGGGAGACAAGTGTCAGATCCACCCCAATTTGGCCTTTGAGTTACGGGCTTTCTTTTTTTTTTTTTTCCAATCATCTGTTTTGCCGAGACCAGCTAGGCGACTCGAGGCGAGTGACGGGTGCCGCAAGCTTGAAGGAGACACAGACACAGACTGAAGAGAAAGATGGGACCGGGGGACTCAAGACCTCTAGGATCAAGAGCCCTGCTGACTCATCCCAGGTTGCTTTTATTGAGTCCGTGGGTTAACATTCTCAGGTTACACTCATAAACAATCAAAGGCCTCACATGACTGGGGCAATGATCCTTGTTTGCCTCCTGGGTCCGAGCTGAGCAGGTGTGGATTTGAGCTGGGGGTGGAGAGCAAAACAGCCCTGGGGGCAGGAGACCTCTCTCAGATATTGGGGGTCTGTGCCCCACCCGTGTTGGCCCCTCTGCGACTGCGCCTGTCTTAGGTTGTTCCTCCCTTGAGGAATCTTACCCGTCTCTGGCTAACCAGTCATCCTCCAGGGCCAAACAGGGTGATATAAGAAAGGCTCTATGCACCACCCCTGTTGGCCCCTCTACGGCTGTGCCTGTCTTAGGTTGTTCCTCCTCTGAGGAATCTTACCCGTCTTTGGCTAACCAGCCATCCCTCAGGACCAAACAGGGTGATATTAGTCTCCATGGCCCGCACCCTCAGTTCCTCCACTGCTCAAGAATCCCATCGCTCGGCCCACATCAAAAAGGTTCCCGAATGTCTTCCCACACTGTTTTTATTCACATATCACTGTATTCCCTCCCTCCCTTGACTCCCCCCCACCCTCCCTTGAGTTCCCCCCCTCCCCGTCCCAGTCCTCTAAGGCATCATCCATCCTCAAGTTGGACTCCCTTTGTTATACAACAACTTCCCACTGGCTATCTATTTTACAGTTGGTAGTATATATATGTCTGTGCTACTCTCTCGCTTCGTATCAGCTTCCCCTTCACCCCCCACCCCCCCAAACCTCGAGTTCTCCAGTCCATTCTCTGCATCTGCGTTCTTGCTCTTGTCACTGAGTTCATCAGTACCATTTTTAGATTCCGTATATGTGAGTTAGCATACAATATTTGTCTTTCTCTTTCTGGCTTACTTCACTCTGTATGACAGACTCTGGGTCTATCCACCTCATGACATATAGCTCCATCTCATCCCTTTTAACAGCTGAGTAATATTCCATTCTATATATATGCCACATCTTCTGTATCCATTCATTTGTTGATGGGCATTTCAGTTGCTTCCATGTCCTGGCTATTGTAAATAGTGCTGCAATAAACATTATGGTACATGCTTCTTTGGGGATTATGGTTTTCTTTGGGTATATGCCCAGGAGTGGGATTATTGGATCATATGGTAGTTCTATTTGTAGTTTTTTAAGGAACCTCCAAATCACGGGCTTTCTTAAGGGAAAGAAAAAAGAGGCTGAAGTTAATCATCATCTAGAGAGATTTCTTTTTTTTTTCACCCTTTTTAAAAAAAAGTATAGTTAATTGACAATATTGTATTAATTTCAGGTGTACAGCATAGTGATTCAGCTATATGGTTTTTTTTTCAGATTATTTTCCATTATAGATTACTACAAGATATTGAATATAGTTCCATGTGCTATGCAGTAAATCCTGGTTAGCTACCCATTTTATGTTTGTATCTGTTAATCCCTTACTATATGTGACATTTCTTCATCATAGCTATGGAAGTCAGTCTGTCTCTGGTTAACGTTTCTCAGGACAAGTGGTCCATGGTTCAGGGGTCTGTGAGCTCATCCTGCCCTGGTTAAACAACCTGGGTTTGGAGTGAAGGATGACATCTAGAACAGCAACTACTGTATTGATGATGTTACCAACAGCAGTCTAGCCACCTGCCTCTGGTTGATGAGTGTTCAATTAACACAGGACTGAGGTCAGAGGTGAGGAAGAAGGGAAGAAAGTTTTGGATGGAGAGATTAGCCATAAACTCAGTGAGGGAACTGTTTCAGGGGGACTTGGATTCACCCTGCAGGAGGTGGGAGGCCAGCACTGCACTCCTGAGGCCCAGCCCCCATCAGCTCCTGGCCTGGCCCTTGTCCCTGAAGAGGCACCTCTGGGGGCAGCAGCAGCTGCTGGGACAGCCCCCCTACCCCCCATCTGGCAGCACTGAGTTCCAGCAATGGCAGAAGTGGAGGCCCAGGTGGGAGCCAGTGGCCCACGGGAGAAGGAAGTACCCAGCACAGCAGCCACCAGAGTGCAAGAGACCAGGGCGGTCCTGGTCGCCTGGGGGATGAGCTTGGGGTGGAAGGACCTTTGATGAGAGCAGAAGAGCTGTGCCACCCACCGGCTCCCAGCCTCTGCTCCCTTCCCAAGGGCTGAGGCCTCTGAGCAGCTCTGGGCCAGGAGGACCCTCTTCTTTCTCGCCTCCTCCCGGGCTACAGCCGCTCCTCCAGCTCCAGGCAGAGACCCTACCGCAGAGCACTTGTGCCTGGAGGGCGTGCCCAGCCTGAGACCCCAGGGCAGGGAGCAGAGAGGCCACACCAGTGTCACTGCCCCAGGGCGGGGCCTGGGCTCCCGCACCGGAGGGGCTCCTCCCAGCCATTCCGGCCCAGCTGCAGGCAGAGCCAGTGGAGCTGCAGCCACCAAGGCACCCGAGAAGAGGTTCTCATTTTGTAGGAAGGAATCAGAGCGAAGACACAGAAATGGAGGGAGCACAGCCAGGACTTATTGAGTGGTATTTCTCTCTAGGGAGTCACTGGGCCCAGGCGGACGAGCAGCTGTGCTGAGCGGCTGGGGCAGGCAGTTTACAAAGGGCGAGAAAATGAAGGGGTGGAATATTCATTGCAGAGGGAGGGGCTTGGGGTTGCATTTCCTGATTTGCACCCCAGCTCCACCTCTCCTAGGGGAGGAGGGAGTTTGCCCTTATTTAGTCTTGCTGGGACGTGTCCCGGCCTCCGGTGCATGATGGGAGCTAGTTATCTGCAAGACATAATAAGTAAAAAGTTACGTTCGGATGCTGGAGATTCCTGTTTTCCCACCTTTTTTGGTCGGCCTCCAGGACACCTCAAAATGTGTGGTTTCCTGTCAGTCCAGAAGTTCCTGCTTTTCTTTGTCTGCCCAAGGCCCCCAGTTGTTTATAAAATGTGTGGTTTCCTGCCACCTGGCCCCGCCTCCTTTCTCTGCTCACATCCAGCTGTCTGCTTGCTGGAGCAGCCAGAGGCGCTGCCCTGTTGGGGGGTAGGAACACTTCCACTTCTTGCTCTAACAGCTTCCAGGCTGCAGCCACAGAGTGGGAGGAGGGCTTGCACTGGGCTGCTGTGTCATCTGTCCTTCTGCGCGCAGGGCCAGCACTGGGACAACAAGGCCAGTGCCAACTATACATGCCCAGGCAGGCCCCTTTTTTGATCCTTCATCTCTGGTGTGAAAGATCCCAGATTTCCCATCTTGGGCAAAAATTATGTTTTAAAAATATTTTGCAGAAGGCATTGTATTCTCTAGAAATAAGATGTCAGGTGAATTAAAAGTGCCAGGGTCATCAGTGGGTAATGGCTGTGAGCAGCAAGGGCAGGTCACAGCCCCAGCCAGCTTTGGGTTCCACTCCCCTGGACCATGAAGCAGTCAGAGAAGCTGAAGTCTTATTGTTACCAAGCCCAAGCTTGCTCTGCTTGCCTCATGACAGGCCAATGAATCTGAGAGGAGGTGTTGAGGCAAGGAATACGACTTTATTTGAAAAGCTGGCAGACGAAGAAGATGGCAGACTCGTGTCTGTCAAAAAACCATCTTGCCTGAGTTAGAACTCAGGCTTCTTTTATACTAAAAAGAGAAGGGGGTGTTGTTGGTTATTCCAGACTTCCTGGTGCCAGAACTGGTTATTCCAGACTTCCTGGTGCCAGAATCCTTTCTTCTTGTAGCTGTGCATGTCGGTCAGGTCACAATGTTTCTGTAAACCTCCAACAAGGCAAATGTTTTTCTCTGTTTTACAACTTTAATAAATGGAAAAGTTATACTTTGAAAGGTCAGAAGTTTGAGAATGGGCTATCCTGTATATTTCAGGCTATAAAGCAACATTCTAAACTTGTAGCAAAAGCAATAGAATATGAAGGTTAATGTAAAACAAACAAATTTAACATGGAGTCCTGTTTAGCTCTTCCCTGTAACATTATTTGCAGGGTTCCAAGTGTAACTGCAGAAAGTGTTTTGGGACTTTGTAGAGCATAAGTTCTGCACATCTTTTGTGCAATCCATTTGTTTTGGAATGCTAGTCTCCAAGAAGGGTTGATTCCACTGTTTTTCTATAGCTCAGGCTGTGGCATCCTAAAACCCATGGGCCAAATTCTACCCCCAGCCTGTGTTGGTAGGTCCTGCAAGTTAAGAATGGTTTTCATATTTTTTAATGTTGAAAAAAAAGTTTTTAAAACACTGTTTTGCAACATATGAGAATTATGTGATATTCACATTTTAGTGTCTATAAGTAAAGTTTCTTTGGAGCACAGCCATGCTCCTTCATTTATCTTTTGTCTGTGGCTGCTTTCCTGCTACAATGGCAGAGTTGATGAGTATAGCAGAGGTCATATGGCAAAGTTTGATATTCACTATCTGGCCTTTTAGAAAATTCTGCCAGTTCCTCTAGAAAATAAGTCTTTTCTTAACACTATATGCTAAGGGTTTTACTTAATAAGCAGGTAAACTTTTGGTGAATTTTGCCCCTTGAAATAAACCTTGGATAAATGTAAAACTGATTACATTACTCTCAGTAATCTCAAAATAAACTCTAGACACCAAATGTGCAATTACTCCTACACTGTAAAGGTAATCCACCTGCTGCCTTCTTTCATCTAAGAAATCATCACAAATCAGCTTGACTGGAATACAGCTCCCATCTGAATGAGCATCAACTACAGAAACTGCCAAGTATTTCCAATCCTCAAAATGGGGCAGAGTAAACCAAAAACTAGTTTCAGCTTTGGTTTAGAGACATCTGTTTTGACTATAGCAGTGTTTGCTAAAGTTGATTGAACATAACAATTTTAAGAAATAGTTTATTGATAGAAAACTAACAGGAATTAATAAGTTCTATTTACACTTGGAGGAAAGAAAATATAAACATGGTCACATTGATGATACAATTAATACATAATTTACATATGCTATGAAAACTTTGTAAAAGTGAAAATGACTAATTAGAATCGCATCACTTTCTGTCATGAAATAAAAATTATTTTCATGAAACTTCCAGGTGTACTCTTTTGTCTAGTGCAGCGTCTCTTAAAATGCACCTTAAAAAAATTATTTATTTATTTATAAATGAATAAATAACTGAGTCTTTGTTGTGGCACACGGGATCTTCGTTGTGGCACACGCGATCTTTTAGTTGTAGCATGTGGGATCTAGTTCCCCAACCAGGGATCAAACCTGGGCTCCCTGCATTGGGAGCCTGGAGTCTTAACCATTGGACCACCAGGGAAGTCCCTTAAATGCGTTCTTGCATAATAACAACACATAAAGACATTTTGTATTTTTCTTATGTATTTATAAGTGCATTTTAGTTCAGGTTTATCAATAGTGTAGATAGCTACAGTGCATTTTCGGAAATGCTGGTTTATACGGTACTAATGTGTTGTTTTGGATTCTTTTGAATTATCTATAATTAAATTAGAATAAAATTAGGACTGCAATACAATAATCAAAATAGGTATCTTTTTTTCTAGCATCCTCTAAAATGGAAGCTTATTGAACCTCAAATAAAATAGTTAATAGAATTTTAAGAGGCATGTAGAAACGATTTTCTATTCTTATAAAAAATAGTGATTTTCAAAATCATAATTTAAAAGTACTCATTTTATAATATAGTGACGAGCAAACCTGGCTCTTAGGAAAGGAAATCTAGCTTTCCTCTCCTCACATCTTGCAGAATAGCTTTCCAAGCATTCAGAATTTCGTAAAACATTTGTAATAACACAAACATCCTGAAAATATATAACTTTCAAAGTCCTAGATTGACAATGCTTTTTTGCTAACTTTTTATTTTTTTATTTTTTACACTAAACTGCATATATTTAGAGTGTACAATTTGGTGTCCCAATCTCCCAATTCATTCCACCCAACCCTCCCCACTTTCCCCACTTGGTGTCCATATGTTTGTGCTCTACATCGGTGTCTCTATTTCTGCCTTGCAAACTGGTTGATTTGTACCATTTTTCTATAGTCCACATGTATGTGTTAATATACAATATTTGTGTTTCTCTTTCTGACTCACTTCACTCTGTATGACAGTCTCTAGGTCCATCCATGTCTCTAGAAATGTCCCAGTTTCATTGCTTTTTACAGCTGAGTAATATTCCATTGTATGTATGTACCACATCTTCTTTACCCATTCATCTGTTGGTGGACATTTAGGTGGCTTCCATGTCCTGGCTATTGTAAATAGTGCTGCAATGAACATTGGAGTGCATGTGTCTTTTTGAATGATGGTGTTCTCTGGGTATATGCCCAGCAGTGGGATTGCTGGGTCTTATGGTAACTCTATTTTTAGTTTTGCAAGGAACCTCCATACTGTTTTCCATAGTGGCTGTATCAATTTACATTCCCACCAGCAGTGCAAGAGCATTCCCTTTTCTCCACATCCTCTCCAGCATTCACTGTTTGTAGATTTTCTGATGATGCCCATTCTAACCGGTGTGAGGTGATACCTCATTGTCGTTTTGATTTGCATTTCTCTAGTAATGAGTGATGTTGAGCAGCTTTTCATATGCCTCTTGGCCATCTGTATGTCTTCTTTGGAGAAATGCCTATTTAGGTCTTCTGCCCATTTTTTGATAGGGTTGATTTTTTTTTTTTTTGATATCGAGCTGGATAAACTGTTTATATATTTTGGAGATTAATCCTTTGTCTGTTGATTCCTTTGCAAATATTTTTTGCCCATTCTGAGAGTTGTCTTTTCATCTTGCTTATAGTTTCCATTGCTGTGCAGAAGCTTTGAAGTTTCATTAGGTCCCACTTATTTATTTATTTTTTCCATTATTCTGGGGGGTGGATCAAAAAAGATCTTGCTGTTATTTACATCAAAGAGTGTTCTTCTTATGTTTTCCTCTAGGAGTTTTATAGTGTCTGGCCTTACGTTTAGGTCTTTTATCCATTTGGAGTTTATCTTTGTGTATGGTGTTAGGAAGTGTTCTAATTTCATTCTTTTACATGTAGCTTTCCAGTTTTCCCAGCACCAACAATGCTTTTAATGTGAATTATATTTTATGTAGTGCCAACCTATCACTGTGGACTACTTGCAAACATCCTGTAATTATACAATACATAAACACTTGACTGTTTTTAATATCAGAAATGTTATCCTCTAGCGTATTTTTATTGTCTGCATTAGAATGTAGAGTTCCATGAAGAGCAGGGCATTGTATTACTTACACTTTAACACTCATAGAAATTCAAGTTCTTCTCCATAGATATTTGGTAATAATTGAAAACTTGATAAATAAATGAATAAGGTGATCTAGAGGATGCTTCCTTCTCCTGCTTGACACATTTGCCTCTTTGATTTTGGAGTCACCTTTTCCTTTAAGAATGGGAAAGATGATATACCCTTTTCCTTGCTTCTCCTTGTTTGTGTATGTGAATGTATGTGTGTGGGTGCACCCCCGCACAAACAAACAAATGTTGCAGTGAACATCATGGACTTCACAGCCACCTTGAACACCATGCCTCAACCCAGACTTCAATGGGCCCAAGGGCTGTAATTTGTGTTTTGGCAACAAAGAAAAATCAGTTGAGTAAATAGGGGCCAGACCTCATCACGCAGCCCCCAGCCTCTCTCTAAGTAGCCTTCTTGCAGGTTTAACTTCCAAAGTAGACATGCTCTCAAGGTTGATTTTTCTCTCAGCAGCAATCAGCTAGAGAGAAGGGTAAACCTCTGGAGGATAGACATACACATGGATCTCTGGGGGGCAGGATGCTGTGTCTCTGTGAATGAGTATACGCACCTCTGGTATTGGAACGCATTCTGCAAATGTGACTCTTACCACATCTGCAATCATCTTCCACCTGCACAGTCATAGAGATAGCAATCCATTTTTGGTGGAAAACCAAAACAAACCCTTAACTACAAATAAGGGATGAACCTATGCCTGACTCTGAATTCTTGGAATGTTCCTGTCCAAGCACACACAGTTCTTCAGGACTAGCATTCTTGTTAAAGATTAAATTAATTCTCTCTTCAGTCATGAGGAAGATATTACATAATATTTAAATGTAATAGAACTGGGAGTTCCCTAGTGGTGCAGTGGTTGAGTCTGCCTGCCCGTGCAGGGGACATGGGTTCAAGCCCTGATTCAGGAAGACCCCACATGCTACAGAGAAACTAAGCCCGTGTGCCACAACTACTGAGCCTGTGCTCTAGAGCCCACGAGCCACAACTACTGAGCCTGAGTGCCACAACTACTGAAGCCCTCATGCATAGAGCCCATGCTCCACAACAAGAGAAGCCATTGCAATGAGAAGCCCGTGCACTGCAATGAAGAGTAGCCCCCGCTCGCCGCAGCTAGAGGAAGCCCGAGCACAGCCACGAAATAAATGTATAAAAAAATTTAAAAATAAAAATAAAAGTAATAGAATTAATTGAAGCATCAGAGTTTAATCACTAAGCATGTGTTTATTGTTGTGATCATTCATCCTTGGTATGTGCGTACATACTTGAACACGAATACAGCACTTAACACACATCAATTGTGTTTTCCTTTTTTAGTTACCATTCAGTGTTCATTCCTGATTGACCCTAGTGTTTGTAATTATGTTTACAACTTCAGAAAAATGGAAAGTCACTAACTGATCAACAGTGACTGCATGAAGGGAAAACCGGCCCAGTCTTCCTCAGGGCAACTTTTCATGGATTTGAAAGACACACACCCACTCAGTAGTGTAACTGAAAGTGGGGTCCGGCTGCTCACTGCTCAAAAGCCAATAAAGAGACCAGGTTGGTGGAAAGGAAAATTTGCTTTATTTTGGATGTTAGCAACCTGGGCGTTGGGGGGTGGCAGGCACTTGTCCAAAGGCTGACTCCCCCCACTGGCAATCAGGGGTCAAGAGCTTTTATTAGGCGAAGGAAGGGGGTGACATGCAGAAACAGCACAGTCAGCTCTGACAGCCGTCTTGCAATTGGTCATCAGTGGTCTGACCGGTGTAATCTTGATTGCTTTTGGTACAGTTAATCTTCAGTTCCACGGTTGGTTTCTTTCCATTTCTTTGAGGCCAGTTCTCAGGATTGTGGCAGCTTATGTTATGGCTACAGCCTGGTCATCACGTAGTTAACTTCTTCCACCTGGTGGCGGTTTAGGTATCTATCTATAAGACAGCTCACAGGATGTGGCTCAGAATATTACCTATAGCCCTTAAGGAGAAACTAAAGGTCCTTGACTCTGCTTAATGACTAAACTATTATTATTTGGTCTCCTTTGATTGTTTTCCTTTGTTTCTGCATTTTCTCACTACTCTGATAAAATTATCCTTTGGCTGAAGTTTTTCCACAGACAAAAGTCAGGCTGAGGACATGGGGGGTGGGGGGGTGGGGAGGACCATAGAGTTCAGCTCTGTTCTGTAGTGCTTACATATGTCCAAGTACTGATCCACTGAAGTAGTGTTGCTTTATTTCTTGTTACTTGATACCAAATTTTGCATTCGACATTTCTCAGAATACTTCACTACCACATATTTCTGCTGTATATTTGTAATAATAGACAGTTTCCAAAGTTCTGAACTTGTCTCAGTTGTGTGTTAACTCATTCTCTATGGGGTATTTTCCTAGTATTCATTTTCTCATGAGAACACCAGGGGAAGGATTTTCTTTTCTTTCCTTTTCTTTTCATTTTTTCCTTTCTTTTTCCTTTTTCTTTCTTTTCTTTTCTTTCTTTCTTTCTTTCTTTCTTTCTTTCTTTCTTTCTTTCTTTCTTTCTTTCTTTCTGTACATCTTTATTGGAGTATAATTGCTTTACAATGTTGTTAGTTTCTGCTGTACAACAAAGTGAATCAGCTGTATTTATACATATATCCCCATATCCCCTCCCTCCTGAGCCTCCCTCCCACCCTCATCCCACCCCTCTAGGTCACCACAAAGCACAAAGCTGATTTCCTTGTGCTATCAGTTGAAGGATTTTCCACATTGTCTTTAGAATTGGCATCTCTTTAGTGTAAGGAAACTTATATCCTCAGGAATAAGGAACCACTGAAGATTTCCTTCCTTCATTATGCTGAGATGATTGTATTTGGTGTGAATCTTCTGTCCTACAAGTGCTACCTCTAGGTTATTTCACACCACCCCTCATGTGATGTTCCTTCATTGTGAAAGCGTCTGTGTATTCAGAGTGTGCATGTCTCTGTGACACATCTGAAAGGCATCCACCACGTCATCCCAGAGAAATAGTGGACTTAACCTCAAACACAGTAGAGCTTTTGATAAACACAGTAGAGCTTTTGATACACAAAGCTGCCTTTTCCCAGTGCTGCCACCCTGAACCATCACTTTTGGACACTGTTGGGGATGGTGCTGTTGCAATACAAATAGAAGTGGGTTTCTCCATTGACATGGAGGGAACAAACTAGCAGTGGGGGAAACTGTTGCAATGCAAATAGGAATGAGAGTTCTTTTTTCTCTTGAGAGCAAGAAAAACAAGAGCAGCTAACAGGCTAGAGGAGAAACATAACCTGGTCTGAAAGAGTTATTCCCACCTTGCTTTACTTTAACTGTCGCTGATCTGTAGTAACTAGATTTGTAGTTCACAAAGCTAATCTCACTCCCTGATACTCCCTGATATGTAAATTACAGGCAGCACCTATCGCACTTAACTCTGTGTGAATTACATCCTGTCTCTCACTCCCTAACCTTACTACGTCCCCGCACCTGCATGCCATATGAACATTGTAACAAGTCACTCCTGTAATTTGTTTGTTTGTTTGTTTGTTTCATTTCAGAAAAAAGATCTCCAGTCTATAAACTAGACATACTCAGACGCAGTTAACATACTGCTGGACGGAGCAGCACCATGGCGGTCGGCAAGAACAAGCGCCTTACGAAAGGCGGTAAAAAGGGAGCCAAGAAGAAAGTGGTTGACCCATTTTCCAAGAAAGATTGGTATGATGTGAAAGCACCAGCTATGTTCAATATAAGAAATATTGGGAAAAGACTAGTCACGAGAACTCAAGGAACCAAAATTGCATCTGATGGCCTCAAGGGTCGTGTTTTTGAAGCGAGCCTTGCTGATCTGCAGAATGATGAAGTTGCGTTTAGAAAATTCAGGCTTATTACTGAGGATGTTCAGGGCAAAAACTGCCTGACTAATTTCCATGGCATGGATCTTACCCGTGACAAAATGTGCTCCATGGTCAAAAAATGGCAGACCGTGATTGAAGCTCACGTTGATGTCAAGACTACGGATGGTTATTTGCTTTGTCTGTTCTGTGTGGGTTTTACTAAAAAACGCAACAATCAGATTCGGAAGACCTCATATGCCCAGCACCAGCAGGTCCGCCAGGTCCGCAAGAAGATGATGGAAATCGTGACCCGAGAGGTACAGACAAATGACTTGAAAGAGGTGGTCAATAAATTGATTCCAGACAGCATTGGAAAAGACATAGAAAAGACCTGCCAATCTATTTACCCGCTCCATGATGTCTTTGTTAGAAAAGTAAAAATGCTGAAGAAACCCAAGTTTGAATTGGGAAAACTCATGGAGCTACGTGGTGAAGGTAGTAGTTCTGGAAAAGCTACTGGGGATGAGACAGGTGCTAAAGGTGAACGAGCTGATGGATATGAGCCACCAGTCCAAGAATCTGTTTAAAAATCAGACTTTTAATGGTGACAAATAAAAGAAATTATTTGTTATATTTTACTTCTGATCATTCTTTTTAAATAACCTGACAATAATGAGATATTCTGATTCGATGGAATTGTGATGAATTTTTCTGACCTTTTGTGTGGATTTTATTCATTGCTCTTAGTTACTAAGTAGCTGAGAAAGGGTAATGATCTGTTTTAAGCTGGAATGGTCTGGAGGTCTGGACATGTTAGAGATGGTGAATGAAAGGAAATCCTTACTTTACATGGCTTAAGTTTTTAAGGTGATTCTGAAGTCATCTGGAAGGCTTGTTAAAACATTGCAGGGCCCTGCCCCCAGAGTTTCCAATAGCAGTTCTAGGGTGAGGTCTGAAAGTTTGCATTTTTAACAAATTTTCAGGTGATGCTAGTGGCCAGGGACCATACTTTGAGAACCACTGTGCTAGACTGATAGCATAGTGAAAGGGAAGAGCTCATTGGCATTTAGGTTTTCTGTTCTTTTGTTGTTGTTTTAAAAATCTAAATGCTGTCTTTTCTATAGCGGTAAATGCCCCACTGTATACCTTATTGATCAAGCTGAAGTTGGCTAGAGAAACAGAGAAATTGGTTATTGGTCTCATATTAAGTGGGCATTTAATACTGCCTGCTATCCAGTATTTCCTCCTAGTCACTCATCCATTCTGTTCAATACCTCTTCTCCTCCCAAACCTCCAACTTTCTCATTCTCAGTTCAGTTGATGACCTTGCTTCTTGAGAAAGGATGACAAGAGAACCTCATAAAATTTTATTTCCACCCTGCCATTTGTGGATGTGTTTTTCACTTTTTCTGCCTTCCCTCTTGTAACCGGGTGGATTGTGCTAGGACAAGCATCAGATTCCACCTTCTCTTGCCTGATCAAGTTCTTGACTCCATTAATTGTCACCTTATTCCTTCTACCAGTCATGTCAGCATGCAAACAAATCCTTTGCCTTTGGAGATATCCCCCTACTCAAATCCCTATTAGCAAAGCTCAAAAGAGTTAACCATATTTCTTTTTATTTTACTTTTCTTGAATGCTGCAGTTGGGCTTTTCTACACACCATTCTAAGGAAGCTGTTGCTGTCAGAATTACCAGTTGTCATTGCTAAGTCCAGTGGTTCATTCTTGGCCTTCATTTTACTTGATCTCTGTTAGTGACACTTGACAGTTAGTTTTTTCCTGTGTTTCTTAACTGTCTTCTGGAATTGCACTTCAGTTTTTCCTCCCACGTTTCTGGCTACTCTCCCTTGCTAGTTTGTTTCAGACCTTAGTGTTAGAGAGCCATAGGGCTTAGTCCCCGGGACATTTGCCAATACTCTTTCTAGATATTCTTAACTCAATTTGTTGGTTTTAAGTAAACCCAGATCTTTACTTCTATACCTTTCTTTGAACTCCAGATTTTTCTGTCCAACTTGACATCTTCATTGGATGTCAGGCATTTAACATGTCTAAATGGTATTCCTGAGCTCAGCAATTTTACCTACCCTCCTATTTTAGACTGATCCTTTGTGGTCATCCGTGACCGTTCACAGTTCATTCAGAATATATCTGGAATCTAACCAGTTCTTACTGCCTCTGTTGCTGTCCGTTGGAGCAAGTCATCACCAATCTGGATTGTTAATGCCTCCCTGGCCTCCCTGTGTCATCGTGTCCCTGTCTGTCCCCCTGCCCACATACTTTGTGGAAGTTTATTTTAGGTTGTCAGTTCACCCAAAAGTCTCATGTGATCTCACCTCTGACATGTTTCTTACTAGAGACACTTCCCTTACTCTTCACTTGCCTTACTCTTCTAGCCAAACTGTTGTAGACAAGCTAGGGACATTCTTACTGTAGGACTTTGGCACTTGTTTTTCCTGTACTTGGAATACTTTTCAGTTAGATGGCCACAGAGCTTGTTCCTTTACCTCGTATGTCAGACCCTGCTGATTGGTTCATCCTATTAAAACCCCTGTCCTTCAGTCCTTATTTTCTGTTATTTTTTTCTGTAGTTTCACTTGTGGCTCCTAGAAAAATTCCATGTGGGTGGGGTTTTGTTTTTTGGTCCAGCTCACTACTATACTCTCCAGTGCCTCAAAGTTCAATAACTTTTGAATAAAGGAATGAATGGCATTCCCATAGTGAAGAAGCAGATATTTTCAGTAGAAAAGAGTTGTAGATTGGGTCTCAAGTGACAGGCTTCCTTTCCAGGGTGGACAGAAATTGGGTCTATAGAACAGTCATTGAGGGTGAGGACCAGGAATTGAGTTATGTAAGTGGTGGTTTTCTTGATGCTGGATGGACATCATTCAGTGAGATGATATTGCTAGTCAAGCTCCAGTCTGCTACATCTCTGAGTAGGGCTTGACATGGTTCTCTTTCAGAAGGGTTTATTTGAAAACACTTGTGAAAAGAATGTTTAAATGTTAAAAAATGTTTGGCCTGTTTTGATGGTTGATTTAATCAAGTTACTTTCCCATAGTCCAACTTGAAGGTGGTTAACATCCATCTAATAAAAAATACTCTAATGGGTAAAAAAAAAAAAAAAAACATACTGCTGGACCACAGTTACTGGGCAGCCTGATGCCAGTTATGACTGTTTGAAATAATGGGAAGGGAAAAAATGCAAGACCTTCACCACCTTGATCCTTATCACACACCCCAAACTGTAAGCCCCACATATAAAATCTTCCCTGACTCCTGACGGGAGGGGGGCACAGTTCTTGAGGCGCTAGCCTGCTGTGTCTTCCCTTCTGCCTGGCAGAAAAATAAAGCTCTCTCTCTCTTCCTCCAAAATCTCTGTCTCTGTATTTCTATTCGGCCTGGGTGCACAGAGTAGCCATTATTACGGTAACAGTACCACCTGAACCAGAATGTCCACCCTGTTTTTGAGGAATCAGTGACCTTCAGAGATGTGGCTGTGAGCTTCATCCAACAAGACTGGGCCCTGCCAGACTCATCCCAGAGGAAGCTGCACAGGGGTGTGATGCTGGGAACATCAGTCATATTGTGTCTGTTTGTGAGACTGTCACCTTTTATTTAATACAGAATTATCCAGAACAGCTTCCCCAGAGTCCACGCCCCTCTCCACCCTGACTCATATTTACTTGTATCACACTTACATTTCCCTAAAGGAAATTTTCTATTAATAAACTCTATTTTAAATTAGGCATGAGTGAGAAGACACTTTGTAGAAAATTAAGCATGAACAATTGAAGACCAAGTGAATTATAAAACTTTTTACAATGTTCTCAAGCAGTTTAATATTTTATTATATGTTGAGTTTCTTTCTCCATAGAATTGCAGTTTCCGTAAGGGTAGAGAGCATAAAAGAAATTATATGGACAAGACCAGACACCACTGAAGTTCTAAATATCTACCTCCTTGAACTGAGAGCTCAGGCCAAGGCTTAACCCAGTCCCACGTTCTAGCTTTTTAGTGGGAGTGGAATTTGATTGGCTTTTCAAATTACGGTTTTCAATGCATCAGCTTAGCAGAGAACATGCTCAGCTTTCCCACAATAATCAAGTTACACCACACGTGAGACAGCCTGTTCCTTGAAGCTGTGCAGCTAGACACTGCGCATATCATGGAAAGAACACATGTTTCAAAACAAGCTCTGTCTTTAGGGGTGAGTGGGGGGTGCACAGTGTGGGGGGAAAGAACAAGACCACATCCCTGCAAGGTATCAGCTTTAGATTCATGAAGATGGGAGCATCCATCCTCACACATTAGATTTCCAGAGAAATGTCTGGAGAGGAGAATGGATTGCAGCTGAGCTTGGCTGTCCCTCCATGGAAGGGAAACTAAAAAAGTCTGACAGCTGTGGTCCTGGGAGCAGTCTGACTACACAAAAGAGCCCCCGCAAAGCCTACTGTGCTGGTTAAGGTTCACCTACAATAACAGTCTCCACGGGGGAGATGGAGAAAGAAGAGTCTGCCTCTCCCTTGTAGGAAATACCCTAGAAGTTGCACAAATTGCTTTCCTTCCATCCTGGAGGGAGAGCTCTGTCTCAAAAACAACCCAGCTGCACAGGAGGCTGGGAACATGTGTAGTCTCGGGCAACCACGTGCTCAGTTCAAAATTGAGTGTTAAGCTGCTCTAGGAGAGAGGTGGGCCGGGCTGTTGGGAGCCAACTGGATGTCTCTGCCACACCCTTTTAATGTTCCCTCCCCTGTCCACCCATTCCCTAGAGTTCATGTTGTACAGAGTTTGTCCATCAGACAAATTCCATCAATTCATATTTCAGGAACCAGCTCAAAATCATGCGCCAATGGGTGCTTGTCAAAGACTCACTGGCAGATTGCTGGTGGAGCCCTGATCTGAGCGTCTCTGGCCTGTGGCGGTGATGGGAGAGGGAAGTGGGACAACAATAGTAAAGTACTGAGTGGGAGAAACAAGGTGTGTGGCAGTGGCTTCAAACACCAGGAGGAAAGTAAACACAGGCACACACCTGCCTTCAACCCCCAAATAGTGTCTTAGGAAGAAAACATCTACAATTAAGTAAAATTACACCTAAACTCTTCTATTTCCCATTCTTCAAAATCTATGTAAACACTTTGTCGTCATTTTAAAGTAACATATTTTTGCATATGTCATTAGCAAGGGGTCAGGAAAATGTAAACGTCAAGGTGGTAAGAATGCAGGGAGACCAGCATGTAGGAAACCAGAGAGGACGCAGAGGACAGCAACTTGGAAAAACCTGCACATGACGGCTGCGTGACTGTAAACATGTTCTGAAAGTAGAACCAATCTCAGAGGAAAACCGACTGAGATAAGGCAGTCATGTAGCCCGATGGTGCCAGCTCCGGGTTGAAGCTTAGCTATCCTCCCTAGTAGTCAAAATATACACAAGGCATTCTATTTTGGCTCTTCTAAAGTCTATGCCTTGTGTTATTCATTGTTTTGTTTTATAATTTGGTCTCTGCTAGAATGCTTTTGATCTTTCTTAATAAATATGCCATGGGAATCAGAGCTTGGGGCTCTTGACTGACTTGGTCTTGAGTCCCCTGACCCCATGCTTTCCTATACTCTTGTGTGAATTTTCTTAATTCCGCTGTGCCACTCACATTCAGGTTCATTCGTGTGGATGTTACCTCCACACCAGCACTCTTAGATGCTTCTCTTAGATGGTACCATTTTCTGGAGCATCCCTTGGCAACGTGCATTAAAAAAACTTTAAAATGTCTATGGCATTTGATCTTGTAATTCTACTTCTGAAAATTCATATGAAGAAAATAATCAGAATGCTGACAAGGATTGACATGCAGTATTTTTTTAACAAAAGAAAAGGAAAAATAATCTATGCACATGTATTACAAGATTTAACATGTGTAAAATGTGTACCCTCCCCACAGCTTTCTACAGATTCAATGTAATCCTATTCAATCACATTTTTCACAGAAATAGAAGAAACAATTCTAAAATGTATATAGGACCACCAAAGAGTGGAAAGAGCTAAAGCAATCCTGAGAGAATATGTACCAGTCTCTGCCCCAGTTCCTGACCCAGGACTTCTGGTGCCCATGTAAGGAGGGGCACTAGGAGCATCTTTGAACATTTAGTCTCTGACCCCAGTTCCTGGAACAGAGCTCCTAAAACCCTGGGAACGTCCTACATGATTGGGGCAGTAGGAACATCTTTTGTTTTACTACTTGGTCTTTAACAGCAGGTTCTGACACAGGGCTTCTAAATGTCCTAGAATTTCCTGTGCCATAGGAGTGTATTTTGTTCTGGACTTTCTTGTAGGTTTTTAATTTGTAAGGTGTTAGATTTGTCTGGAAGGAAATGATCACTTTTATATCAGTTTTATCCTTCAAGGGTTTATTTTTAAGCTTTGTTAGTACAGGTTTAGAGTAACTTTATTCCAAGGCTTGTGGTTAGTTCCACTACTGATATGAGATTTTTCTGGGCTGTTTGTTGAATGTCCCACATTTCTAATAACTTTTCTCCACTCTGGCAAATGAGGACTCCCAGCCTGACCAGAACTCTGGAAATTAGACAATGTACAGGACTCCAGTAACTCTTCTGTTCTCAACAGCTGTTCCTGCCCAGCCTTGTAGAATTCCTCCTGTGTGTCCTCAGACTAGTACACAGCAGAGACTCAGAAGGATCATTAGTCAGTTCTGGAACTTTCTCTCTGGCAGCTCCCTCCTTTTTGAAGGCCTGCCCCACAACGCATCAGTGTCCTCAGTTCAGGTGTTTGCTGGGCTGCATCTGGTTTCCCCTCCGTGCACTGGCAGCATGGAAATTGTCTGAAGGTGTAGAGCCAGGGGGTCGTCAGGCTGATTTGTGTGTCAAACCTTCACTCTAGGAACCTAGTCCTGCGTTGCCTGTTGTCCCATGTCTGAGAAAAGTTGCTTCATGTACTTGGTTCAGCTTTCTAATTACTGGTGGTAGGTGAGGAAGTCCAGACACTGTTCCTCTTATTGTTGCAGGAAAGGGGACCCCTTCCAGGGCCCTAGAGTGGGCTCTGGTCTAACACTCAGAAATGAATTTTCCGCGGAGACACATGTGCTGACAAAGCAAGAGACTTTATTGGGAAGGGGCGCCTGGGCGGAGAGCAGGAGGGTAAGAGAACCCAGGAGGACACTCTGCCAAGCGGCTTGCAGTGACAGGTTTTATGGTGACAGGATTAGTTTCTGGCCAATCATTCTGACTCAGGGTCCTTCCTGCTGGTGCACACATCCCTCAGCCAAGATGGATTCCAGCGAGGAGGATTCTGGGAGGATGTATGGACTGGCATCTCCTGTCTCTTTTTGACCTTTCTAGAATTCTCCCAGCTGTTGGTCCCTTGTTAGTTCAATGTTCCTTATCAGGACCTCCTGTTGTCAAGATAACTCATGCAACTGGTTCCTATCTTGCCTGGCCAGTGTGGGCAGTTTCAGTTACTGGTTCCCCTAACATTATAGTTTGAAACATAAGTCATATTTCATTTTTAAAGATACTTACACTTTTTTAAGCGAGAGTTTTTAACCCATTAATCATGTTTGAGGGCATATTTTTGGTTTTGAACATATTAAAAAAAAAAAAACAAATATCACAAGAGACTCAAAAATAGTTTTTTGTTTTTTGTTTTGCTAGCTGAACTGTATGCCAATAAATCCTGGGAAAGCATTCAGGAGCTTCTGGATCCACATTCTTCAGGAACCATCAGTTCACAGAGGCGACTTTCGCGTCGATATTTTCATAAAACCTGTTGGTCCAGTGAGTCTCACTACATTTTCCCCAGTTTGTATTGTGGAGAATATTTTTTCCTGGATTTCAGCGTTCATGTTTTTGTTTAGTCGTTAGCAGTTGGTTCTGCTCTCAAGTGTGGAGTGACCATCTCTGGATTGGCCTGAGGTGACCACCCAAATGACATTATCAGCTCGCTTAACTCCTCAGTCACTGAGGGTCCTGGACTGACAGGGCCTTAGGGTCCCCTGTGTTCATCATTCAGCACACTTCCTGAGGATTGTATGCACTGGGGACACATTAGTGAATGAGACATGCAAGGTCCTGCTCTCACATTGCTGGGTGGAGTACACGCACTCCTGTAAATGAGAATCTACTAAGAATAACTTTGAAGAGCACTGCAAAGACCACAAACCTGGTGGTGACTGAAACCCAGAGCATCCCAGGCCACTGCTGCTGGGAGAGCCAGCCAGTCTCAGCACCGACTCAGCCTCCTTTATTATGCATGGCATTTGACGTGTGACAGGAAAAGAGAAAGCTCTAATGTGGAGTAGGGTGGGGAGGGGCCGGCTTTAGACGAAGGGGTCCCAGCAGTCTTGTCTGAGGAGCTAACATCTGAGCTGTCTGTCCAGATGAGCAGAAGCCACCAGTCATTCGAAGGTCTAGGGCAAGGGCATTCCAGGCAGAGGGAAGAGCAAGGTCGGAAAGTTGCAACTGAGCACAAAGCTGGATGGTGGGAAAACACTGTGTCTCCACTGTCCTGAGTGAAGGGCATAAATGATGGGGGGGAGGGGGGAGGGATGGGTGGAGTCAGGGCCTAGCTTGGGCTGGGAGTCTGTGAACGGAGAGGTGATCCTGATCTGAACACTCCTTTACCTTCACAGTGCACGGTAGATGTCGCGTGCCCACCAGGGAGGTGACAGAAGGTTCAGCGGTCATGTTTGGATGGATGCAGTAGCCGAGGCACCAGCAAGATCACAGGGTCTGAAATCAGCAGGGCCCTTTGTGACAATTGTTAACTCAGGAGACTGAAGGCCAAGTTCAGCAGTCTTGGTCAGCATGAGCCAAAATGAATTCATTTCTAAAAGTGCAGAACAATTGTCTCAAAGAAAATGTTCATGTTTCTGAAGGTCACATGGAAAGAGTACATGGGAACCAGAGCTTAGAAACCCTACTTCCATGGAAGAAAGTCTCCAGGAGAGTGTAAGGAATGTGTAACTAAAATAAAGACAAGACCAAAAAGCAAATAACCCAATCCACAAATGGGCAGAAGACCTAAATAGACATTTCTCCAAAGAAGACATACAGATGGCCAACAAACACATGAAAAGATGCTCAACATCACTCATCATCAGAGAAATGCAAGTCAAAGCCACAATGAGGTATCACCTCACACCAATCAGAATGGCCATCATCACAAAGTCTGGAAACCACAAATGTTGGAGAGGGTGTGGAGAAAAGGGAACTCTCCTGCACTGTTGGTGGGAATGTAAGTTGGTACAGCCACTATGGAAAACAATTTGGAGGTTCCTTAAAAAACTACAAATAGAACTACCATATGATCCAGTCATCCCACTCCTGGGCATATACCCAAAGAAAACCATAATCCCAAAAGAAACTTGTACCATAATGTTTTTTGAGCACTATTTACAATAGCCAGGACATGGAAGCAACCTAAATGCCCATCAACAAATGAATGGATACAGAAGATGTGGCATATATATATAATGGAATATTACTCAGCTATAAAAAGGGATGAGATGGAGCTATATGTAATGAGGTGGATAGAACTACAATCTGTCATACAGTGTGAAGTAAGTCAGAAAGAGAAGGACAAATATTGTATGCTAACTACATATACGGAATCTAAAAAGGGTACTGATGAACTCAGTGACAAGAATAAGGATGCAGATACAGAGAATGGACTGGAGAACTCGAGGTATGGGAGGGGGCGGGGGGGTGAAGGGGAAACTGAGAGGAAGCGAGAGAGTAGCACAGACATATATATACTACCAACTGTAAAACAGTCAGTGGGAAGTTGTTGTATAACAAAGGGAGTCCAGCTCGAGGATGGAAGATGCCTTGGAGGACTGGGTCAGGGAGGGTGGGGGGGACTCGAGGGGAGGGGTTCGGGGAAGGGAGGGAGTACGGGGATGTGTGTATGGAAACAGATGATTGAACCTGGTGTACCCCCAAAAAAATAAAAAAATAAAAAAAATTTAAAAAAATAAAGACAAGACCAAAAAGTAAGACCGGCTCAGGAGTGAAGGGGCTGATGCCAAGCCAGCAGCCTGTGTCCTGGAGGGAGGCAGCAGCCTAGCATTCCACACGTCTTCCCCATGTTACCAGGATCATTCCTATTTGTGCTTTATGTGCACCAGTTGCAAAGGCTATTCAGGTGAAGGAACTCCTAAAGACTCAAGTAGCTCCCCCTTGCTGTTCTCAGCACAGGGGCATGTGGAGTAGGCAAGAGAGCCCTCCTCCCCAGAAGGCCCAGAGTCTCCACCCAAGCACATCCGACTCCACCACAGTGTCCTGTGGCCTCCCTGCTCGCCTCTGCACAGGTTGTTCCTGATGGGATCTCTTTTTAGGCAGGAGAATCACCCTTGTCAGCCGTCACCTGGGTATCAGTGTCCTCTCACCTGCCATTTTACTTCTATGTTTCTTAAAAAGGCATTTTAACAAATTCTCAAATTGAACATGCATGGTTTTTATTGCTATTTTTTCCATCCTTCAGTGTATCCCATACTCTGGCTTCTGCCCTCATGGAACATTTGTCTGAGTTTATGAATGGCCTCTAATCTCCCCTCCCATTAGCTCTCTTTCATTCTCCTCCATCTCTGTGATACGTGCCAATACTGACTCTCATTGCCATGACCTTCTCTCCTTCCTTTGGGATGCTAATTATTCCTTCCTGCTTCTCTGCTGCATCCTGGCCCCCTGTGTGTGAGGCTCTGCCTGGCACTCACAGCAGGTTCACAGCAGGCTCTCTCCCTTACTCTTCCATGCAGAGTCCCTGCCTCCCAGGTGAACCATCATTTCTGGGCACCAAGACCCAAGGACTTGTCTCTAACCCACATCTGAGCTCTGTAGTAACTTCATCTGGATAATTACCATAGATAAAGCCTCATTTCTCTCCCTCTCCTCTTTCCCACCATTTTCAAACTGCCCTGTGGTGCCCCCTCTCTCCTGGGCACCCAGGCTCCATGGTTCAGAATCACCCACGGTGCATTTCTCTACACGCAGGAAGTTATCTGGCCAGGCTGAATCCAGCTCTAATGGAGTGAGTTGAGCAACGGTGGGCAGAGGACAAAATGGAGCAGCAGGTGTATAGCAGGTCAGGCTGTGCTGGGCGTGAGGATAAAGGGCAGTGCTGAGAAAAAGAACAGTTATCGATTATAGGTTTCTGAAGTCAGAAGAGACTGGAAAACATCTCTCAGGTGGGGAAGAGATCTGATGGAGAGGTTCCAGTTTAAAGAAACAGGAAGTCTCAGAAGGTTCCTCAGAAGGATTCAGCAACACATTACCTTTACAGAGTAACATCTTATCAAGTGTTCTTTCCCTTACAGAAACTCCAGGATACAAATCCCATGGAAATGTACACATTTTCCAGCAGTGGAATATCACAGGACAGGCCAAGGTTCTGAATTGCAGCATTGTTTCTAATTTCAAAATACCATTGAATATTAGTGTTTATTCCCATGTGGATTGGTGAAGTGAGCTGGTTCTCTTCTTTGGGTTTTTTTCCGAGTCTCTTTCTTGGCCATCTCACAACACCCAGCGGGAGGTAGGAAGCAGAGGTGCAGGGTGGCAGGTCTGCTCCTCATAACACGTCTGACCACAGTGCAGCTGCCACAGTACCTGTGCTGAGCATCCACCTTCCTTCCCACGGGTGTGGCTGTGACGGGACCAGAGGTCTGAATGGGAAGGCTGGTAGAAGTCCCTTTGTCCTCTTTTACCTCCCTGGCCAGGGGCTCTTAGTCTGAGGGGCTTAGGGAGCTCAGGGTCTCCCTGAAGTCACATATAAAATATGTTTGTGCACAGGCTTTTTTTCAAATAAGATTAAATGCTCTGGGTTCAGCCTCTTCAGAATAATTTGTCAACATTTCTAGTCTTTAGATATTCTTGTGCATTGTACCAGAACACTCAGCTTACAGTAATTTCAACGTATTTATTTTTAACAGTACCCAGTGAAAGTAAACTTTCACAGATCCAGGGAGACCGGTGGGTGAAAAGCTACAAAAACATTCTGTGAAGTACTCAGAACTGTTCTGAGAGAGCATTGCAAACCGCACTATGAGTGGTACCCACAATTTTAAGACCTAGTAGTTTATTTTCCACTTGTGAGCAGCTAGGTTAAGTTTTCTTCTTTCTTTCTTTCTTCATGAGAAAACCTAACTTATCAAGTCTGTGTGTCTGATGAGGATCACAGGACAAACAAGGTCAGGGCTGATATCAAGTACATTTTTAGACAGCAGAGCCCCTTTCTGTGGCTCACTGTAAATGCTTCATAGGCAGCATTTCAGATGGCTTTGTGCTCTTCAGAAACTACTCCTCCAGGCTAACGTGCCTGTACTCATTGCACTAATGCATATAAGCATTTATGTTTCTGTGGCAAGTGTTGCAGGCTGCTTACAAAGCAACCAAACAAAAAACCTAGGAATTTAAGTTGTTTGTTTGTTGGTTTGTTTTTTAGTGGACTAAAGTTGCCACTTGTTGTCCAATCTGTAGAATTGCCCTGTGTATGTAATCTGAACCTTCTCTACCGAGAACCACAGTAACTAGGATATTAAGGTTAGATTCACATGTGTTTCTAATTATACTTTATTTACATGGAGTTATGTAGTTATATTTACACTCTGTCCCCAGAATTCCCAATCTCAGGTTTCAGAAAATAGGAAATTTGCAAATTATTTAAAATTGTGGCAGATGTAGGAAATAGTATCAGGCACTTTCTGTACATCCAGGTTATCCAACAA
Organism: Hippopotamus amphibius kiboko; assembly: GCF_030028045.1. Classification (NCBI taxonomy): domain Eukaryota; kingdom Metazoa; phylum Chordata; class Mammalia; order Artiodactyla; family Hippopotamidae; genus Hippopotamus; species Hippopotamus amphibius. Next base: position 35,247,219 of record NC_080200.1, on the reverse strand, counting down.
TAAAATGCCTTTAGCATTCTGGAGCAAAAATGCTGTTTGCCTCTTTCACTGCTGGTCAGGACCAAAGCCCAGAGTGCCCGGAGATGCTGCTGCCAGGATGGCTGCACGGCTTCCCAGCACAGCAGGGGTGTCTCCAGCTGCCGACTCAGGCTCATGTATTTCATATGGCTTTTGACACATGACAGAAAAAAAAAAAGAAAGCTCTGAATTGGCAGATACCACCACGTATGCAAAAAATGTGCTTTTTAATATTGGTTTGGGTGTTTTGTTTTTAATGTAGGATTCCCTGACAGGACAGACCCACACAAGTTTTGTGACTACAATGTGCCTTTTCTTTCACTGAGAGACACTAGTAGCCAAACTAATAAACTCATGTGTCTTTTCTATGAGCCTGGCATAAATTCTGAGTTACCTTAGGCAAGTAACTGATTTCCAGATGGGCTTAAGCCTAGTGAGTGCTCAAGGAATGTTCTAATGACTAGAGGAGACAACAGTGTGCAGCCAGGGTTTCATTATTTGTGCTTCACATGTGTTCTGTCTTTAGTCCTTAAATAAAGATCCATTCTCATCATTTGCTTGACTCTGAAATGCATTGGCTAGGCTTTATGGCAAACTAGTTTAAACATCACATTTTTACAGATTTTTGTTTTGTTTTGTTTTGTTTTTAACACAGCCTGTGCACATTTCAGTTCAAATTTACCCTAATTTATAAGTACACACACACACACAAACTAGATAATACAGAATGAGAAGTAAAATTTCTCTTTCACCCCTGTCAAGGTATCTGTTGTTTATTTGTATAATTCCTCCAGCCTTTATTTCTTTTTTCAAATTAACTTTTATACACAAATAATGTAGATTAAGTTTTAGTTCTGTTAATTAAACAATATGTGTTGCTTTGCACTTGCTTCTGTCATGTAACAGTATGACTTTGAATCACTACCATTTCCTCCCTTTTTGCTTTTACCACTGCTGTCTCACAACAGTGCAGAAAGATATCCAGAACCACATACATCTGCTATGAGCATATCCAGTTCATATTTTGTTTCTATCCCTCACTTATCATGCTAATCACTCTATGACTAATTGTGTCTAATTTTTCAGGGATAAATTTTATGTGAAGTAAATAAAACCAGACTTCCTAGGTGGTGCAGTGGTTAAGAATCCACCTGCCAATACAGGGGACACAGGTTCAATCCCTTTCCCAGGAAGATACCACATGACACGGAGCAACAAAGCCTGTGTGCAACAACTATTGTCCCTGTGCTCTAGAGCCCATGAGCCACAATTATTCAGTCCATGTGCCACAGCTACTGAAGACTGTGTGCCTAGAGCCAGTGCTCTGCAAAAGAGAAGCCACCACAATGAGGAGCCCACACAGCACAATGAAGAGTAGTCCCTGCTCACCACAGCTAGAAAAAGCCCGTGTGCAGCAATGAAGACCCAATGCAGCCAATAAATAAATAAATAAATAAATTTAAAAATAAATATAAAGTGAATAAAACCTAGTCATAAGCAGTTTGTGTGGTGTCTTAACACAGTCCAGTCTTCTCCTGAATTCCTTACAATTTTTTCTTTTTTTTAATTTCTTTTTTTAATTTTTTTCCTTACAATTTTGATGCAAAAACTTCATTGTAAAATTTAGGGTAAATTTTAGGCTAGTTTAGCAGGTATCTAGTGCAGCTAATTCTGTTATTGTTACTGAGTCCAAGCTCGGTCTGCTCATTGTATGACAGGCCAATGAATCAAAGACGAGGTGCTGAGGTAAGAAATAAGACTTTATTTGGAAAGCCTGCAGACTGAGAAGATGACAGACTAATTTCTGTCAAAAAACCCAGCTCAATATCAAAAAAACAAACAACCCAATCAAAAAATGGGCAGAAGACCTAAATAGGCATTTCTCCAAAGAAGACATATGGATGGCCAAGAGGCACATGAAAAGCTGCTCAACATCACTCATTAGTAGAGAAATGCAAATCAAAATGACAATGAGGTTATCACCTCACACCGGTTAGAATGGGCATCATCAGAAAATCTACAAACAGTGAATGCTGGAGAGGGTGTGGAGAAAAGGGAATGCTCTTGCACTGCTGGTGGGAATGTAAATTGATAGAGCCACTGTGGAGAACAGTATGGAGGTTCCTTGCAAAACTAAAAATAGAGTTACCATATGACCCAGCAACCCCACTGCTGGGCATATACCCAGAGAACACCATCATTCAAAAAGACACATGCACTCCAATGTTCATTGCAGCACTATTTACAATAGCCAGGACATGGAAGCCACCTAAATATCCATCAACAGATGAGTGGATAAAGAAGATGTGCTACATATATACAATGGAATATTGCTCAGCTCTAAAAAGCAAGGAAACTGGGACATTTCTAGAGACATGGATGGACTTGGAGACTGTCATACAGAGTGAAGTGAGTCAGAAAGAGAAAAACAAATACCGTATATTAACACATATATGCGGACTATAGAAAAATGGTACAAATTAACCGGTTTGCAAGGTGGAAATAGAGACACAGATGTAGAGAACAAACATATGGACACCAAGTGGGGAAAGTGGGGAGGGTTGGGGGGGAATGAATTGGGAGATTGGGATACCAAATTGTACACTCTAAATATATGCAGTTTATTGTATGTTAACTGTATCTCAATTAAAAAAAAAATCTTGTCCGAGTTAGAATTCAGGCTTCTTTTATACTAAAAAGGGAAGGGGGTCTTGTTGGTTATTGCAGACTTCCTGGTGCCAAAATCCTTTGTTCTTGCAGCTGTCCAGGTAGGTCAGTTTTCCTGTAAACCTCCAACAAGGCAAATGTTATTCTTTGGTCTGCAATATTAATGAATGGAAAGTGTTATACTTTTAAAGGTCAGCGGTTCAAGAATTGGGCTAGCCTGTATATTTCAGGCTATAAAGGAAGATTCTAAACTTGTAGCAAAAGCAATAGAATGCAAAGGTTAATGTGAAACAAAGAGACCTAACATGGAGTCCGATTTAGCTCTTCCCTGCTACATTATTAAAATTGGTGGCAATAACCTGTTTTCAGATTAATTTTAATGAAGATATCCAGCACAGTAATGACAAGACAAAGTTATTACAAATCACTTCATAATATGAGGCTTGTGAAGCCACAGGACAAGTGGATGCTGCTCTGTGTCTGAGGACAAGGAGCCTCCGCTCCCCCCCAGAAGGAAGCGTCTTCTAATTGACACCATGAAGGGTGACAGGGGCTCTGACTCAGCTGGGACGTGGGGAGACAAACAAGTGAGCCAGGAAACAGGCCCCTAAAGCTGACCCCGTCCCCGCTCATTCCTGTTCAGAGACTCATACACAGGGTCACCTCAGGTGAGACAAGCCCTGACCTGGCTCCTAAACCTTCAGACCCTTGTTGCTTCATCTTCCCAAACAATCTGAAAACCATTGTTCTTAAGGGATTTTCTAACTTTGGGGCAATGTCTATAAATTAGTAAATGTTTTCCCAAAAAGTGGAGAGAATTTCTGTTTGTTTAATTATAAGTCTTTTAAAACTCATTTTGGGGCCCATAGCCTGTCTTTCCTTCACTGCCATCCCCAGCACAGTTCACAAATAATTCAGAGGAAACTGAAGTTGACATTGAATAAATAATATTGATAGGGACAGAATAAAGGGACAAAATAGGTGATTAAATAGTTAATCCCACTAGGGGATTGTAAGTAGGAAAAGGTATGGGACACCCCTGTGAGCTAATTATTACTCAAGAAAGCAGATTTGCTTAACCACAAAACCAAACAGGCTTGCTTAGCAACAAGACCATATGACACAAGAATGAGACATGGCCCAAAACAATAAAACAGTGGTTGCACTGGACCAACATTCTGCCCAATGATGTCAGCAAGTTATTATCCCTAGGATGTGCTCTCTGCACACATACAAATATGATAATTTATGAAAAGGTGCTCATTGTACAGAGAGCTGAAATTATTTTTACACTCCTAGTTTGACCATGTAGGGACAAGGAACTCCCCTGTCCAACCTGAAGAGGAGCTGATGTTGGAAGCATGATGTCAACTCAAGAAAGACAAAGAAGATCCTTTCCCCCTCTGTACTTTTCCTTAGATTATAAAACTGTAGCCCACTAAGTTCTCAGCATGGCACCCTCTTGCCGGCCCACTTGTAAGCCTTACAAGTGTCCTATTCTAATAAATCACATCTTATCTATCAGTTTGCCTCTCACTGAATTCTTTCTGCATTGAGACATAAAGGTCTAGGCTCCTCAGAGCCCCCTGAAACCACATCTATCTGTTTCAATCTTGTGCACATTTGGGGGCTTATGTATTTTCATTTCACATTCTAAAATACACTGGGTTTGGTTGCCAGGATCCAGAGAGGGTAGGCCCAGGCTGAAGGCAGCTCCCAGCTCCCCATCCCTGGATGCATCCAGCTTGAGCTGCAGCCCGTGTCGCTCAGCCTCTGTGGTCTGGGGAATATCCTATTGCACAGAACAGCATTTCTAGGAAGGCTTGTCGTTGCTGCTGTTTTAAACAAAGTGTGTTTCTCTAAGGCTTTGTTTTGGCCCCTCAGGTCTCATGGGTAATGATGGCCAGTTCAAGTCCTCTGAGAGGGATGGTGACACTCACTCCAGAATGTGCTGGTTAATTCATACCTTCCCAGAAAAAGCCACTGGTGAAGCCATTCCAGGCAAAAGTTGAAATAAAATAATGTTTTAGGAAAATATCCAGTTCCAAAAATTTTTTTTTCAGTCTGGTAAAATTCAAGGTTTGATTTTGCAATATCTATTCCAGAAGCAGATTTTTTTTCTTTTAGACTAATATGTAACATGAGAGGGTGGAGCACTGCTGCATGGAGTAGTTGATTCCCTTTACTGTTTCTCTATATAGTTGTTTCATTAGGTCACTGATTTTGACCACTTCCTCTATGATCTCCAGTGTCGTTGGCACAGGAATAATGTCTGCTTTGCCCCTGTTCAGATGAAGCCAACACCTGGGGAGACGTCTGTTGAAGACAACTCCTCTATACCATGGAGATAATTCAGCAGTTATATTTCCAAGGGTTCAGTAACTGAGCACAGAAATGTGTCACTGCCCCCCCATCCTTGAAAGGTGGCAGGACTGATGCAGCTTCAAGGAGGATGTTTCCTCTTATTTCAGGATCCTGTTTAGAATGTGTGACTTTGTATTGTTAAGCCCCAGTGTGGTCTTTCTAACAATCCTCAGGCTCTCTCACTGAGAAAGTCTTAGTGCAACTCATTCATATAAATGAGTTAATTTTCATCTTGAAAACCTTGAGCTTTGAGGGGGCCTGTGTTGACTCACCCTTGACTGGGTGACATCATTGAGTACAGCAGCTGGAGCTGTCCCATCACTGTGAGCTTCCAGCACCTGGACGGCCACCCAGGCTGGGACCTGTGGACGCTCCTCCTGGCCCAGAAGGGGTCCTGGCTGCCAGGCAGCTGGGGAGCAATTTGGATCCCCAATCCCTCTCATCATTCTCTCTCCCACTCCCACTCATCACAAGTTAGTTTCTCTGAAGGCAGATGTTGGGATGGATTTGGACAAGCAGGACTGTATATTAAGTGTCAACTTTTGTGGCAGGTCTGGGAGGAAGTAGAATCGGGCAGAGGGCAAAGCTGAGCTGTGATGCACCCTGGCGAAGCCTTGCCCAGACCATGGGGGGGCTCTAAAGCATATGCGGCCCTCACAATTTTTCCAAGGCCTCCACTGCACTTGGCCTTTGGATGCAGCAGCCCTGAGAGGGACCCATCCAGGGGTGAGACTGCCCCAAGGAGCTCTTGGATGCAAGTTGTCTGTGGGTGGCACATCCAGCAGCTGGGCAACGAGTGTCTTCTGGGCTGGGGGTGTGGGTGGCATAGAGGTGTTTGCCCCAATTGGGCTCTATATGTTACAGATGAAGACTTGGGTATGATGTATTTGAATCATTTGTCCCATTGTTTAACCAGGCTGCACCCTTAACAAATTCCACCACCTGATTCTCGTGGTAAAGAGACACTGCCATTAAAGTTACTTTAACTTCATTTTTTCTCTTTAGTTAATTATTTATTTTTTGGCTGTGGGTCTTTTTTGCTGTGCATGGGCTTTCTTTTTAGTTGTGGTGAGTGGGGACTACTCTTCATTGTGGTGCACGGGCTCCTCATTGCTGTGGCTTCTCTTGTTGTGGAGCACAGGCTCTAGGCGTGTGGGCTTCAGTAGTTGCAGCACATGGGCTCAATAGTTGTGGCTCACGGGCTCTAAAGCACAGGCTCAGTGGTTGCGGCACAAGGGCTTCATTGCTCCGCGGCATGTGGGATCTTCCTTGCGCAGGGATTGAACCCGTGTCCCCTGCATTGGCAGGTGGATTCTCAACCACCGCCCCACCTAGGAAGCCCTACTTTAACTTCATTTTGAGTATTACTGTAAAACAGATTTTTTTCCCTAACAGTTACTACCTATTCTGGTAGTAAAGACTCACTAGTGTTACCAAACCAAAGATGGGTCCACTCACAGGATCCAAGCTCACAGGATGCACAGCAAAGCCCATCTACTGACACTGGACTGTGGTGAAGAAAGCACAGCCCTGATTCCAAGGCACTCAGCATGGGACCAAGCAAGGAGAATGGACAGCTGGTACTCAGAAGACCTGAGCTCCCTGATGACTTTCAGAGGAGGATTTGAAAGGCAACATTAGAGGTGAGGGTTGTGGGTGCCTGACCAGCTCTTGGATGTTGTTCTGAGTGGTTGGTGGTGAGATAACAGGGTGGTATTTGGAGTCAACATCATCAGCCCTCTGATTCCATCTGGCCTGGGGTCTGCATGCTTGTGGTGAGTGTGCAGGTAACTTCTTAGTATCTGCCAAATAGCTCAAGGTTATGGCTCAGGATGTTATCTACAGCTCTTGAGGAGGCACTAAAGGTCCTTGAATTTGTTTTATGTCTAAACTATTATCATTTTGTTTTACTTGACTGTTCTCCTTTCTTTCTGCATTTTCTTACTTCTCCAGTAAAATTTGCTCTTTGGACCTTAAGGAAGGCCTAGGAGGCTACAGTTTTTTAATCAAACAAGAGATGGGGGACTTGGGGGGTTGTCTATCCCCAGAAAGGCCCCACAGGGTCCTGCTCAGTTTCTCTCTCATCAGTAAAATCAGTGTGTGTTATTAGTCTAGAAGATATTGCATAAAGGGGATCTGTCCTCTCACAGTGTATGACCAAAGGAGATATGTGATGTTGATGCAGATACACAGGCAGGCAAACCTGGGAAAAGTATTAAACAACTTTGATATTTAAACATGTTGGGCAAAGGTATTTTGCAAGTGGTGCCCTTGGGTCAAATGCTGCTGAGGTGGAGAGGTCTTGAAGTCCACTCTACCCAGAAAGATCCACAAATAACCATAAGACATTACAAAACAAAGGCCTATGCTTTGATTTAACATATTTCCATCACTGGAAAAGCCTTGACAAATTATTTATTTTTGCTTCTCCTTGTAAGCTACTGGTGCCACCTGAGCAGTGACTCCCCAATCCCCAACTCCAGGGGACAAGTGACAAAGTCTGGAGACATTTGGGTTTGTCCCCAGTGAGGAGATGTTCATTGTTAGAGGCCAGGGTGCTGCTCAATGTCCCACAACTCACAGGACAGCACCCCCCCCCCCCACCTCCAAGAATTCTCCAGCCCAGAATGTCTTCTGTGCCCAGGCTGGGAAATCTTGCCCCAGAGCAATAACAAAGAGCTTCAACTTCACAAGGTGTAAATTTTGTACTTTTTGAGCAGAGTGTTTGGCTAAAACCTTTATGTAGAAAGTGAATAAGCATGTTGAAGTGAGTGACACTGTGACAACCCTTGTTGAAGGTCATCCCCAGATGACACTGTTCTTTTCATGAGCTTTTGGTGTATCAGAACTTTCTACAGCCTGATGCAAGACCAGAGCAACTTTGGTCTTTCCCAGTTAGTTTATGCAAAGCTCTAGGAGGAGAAGTGTGGGAAAACATTCAGAAGTCTTTCTGAAACCTTGAAAATGTTACTAAAAGTAATTAAAGTATGTGGGCCGAGCGACTGGATGCAGGATGTCCTGCTTGAGCAGCAGAGGAACTAAGGGTGCTGGGCGTGGAGACCATGGGGCATAGGCTACCATGGAAACAGAAAATTGATTCTCTCTGGCTGTGCAGCCCCTTTCTCACTTGTTCACCTCATATCACCCTGTTTGGCCTCAGAGGATGGCTGGTTAGCCAGAGACAGGTAAGATTCCTCAGGGGAGGAACAACCTAAGACAGGCACAGTCGCAGAGGGGCCAACAGGGGTGGGGCACAGACCCTTAATCCTTTTGAGAGAGGTCTCCTACCCCCAGGGCTGCTTTGCTCTCCACACCCAGCTCAAATCCACACCCTGCTCAAATCCACACCCTGCTCAAATCGGACCCAGGATGCAAACAAAGATCATTGCCCCCAGTCATGTGAGGACTTTGTTTACTTCAAAGATAATCTTGTTTGTGGGACTAAACTGGGAGTGTTAGACCCTTAGGCTATGCCAAGAACTCAATAAAAGCAATGTGGGATCAATCAGCGAGGCTCTTGATCCTAGAGGTCTTGAGCCCCCGGTCCCATCTTTCTCTTAAATCTGTGTCTGTGTTTTCTTTAAGCTTGCGGCACCTGTCACTCACCTGGAGTCACCGAGCTGGTCTCTGCAGAGAAGCAAAACTCATAGGTTCAGATGGAAAAAGAACAAGCAAGTGAAACAAGCTGTGAGAGCATAGAGTGCCCCCTGCAGGGAGCAAGGTCTCTGGATGGAAGCTTCAGTGACCACATATGTGAGTTAGTTTAGGAACACATTCTTCTACAGTTTCACCCCTTGTCTGCAGCATGGAGTGCCTGCTGTGTGCACATGCTGTAGAGTCACAGTCCCATCTCTAGGACACCTCTGAGAGCCAGCACACTCGGGGAGTGTCTTAGGTGCTGTGACTGCCACCTGAAGGAGCCTCAGGGGAGGAGAGCATGGAGGATGCCCCATCTGAGAGACACAGGCTCTAATTTGTAAACCTTCCAGCTCTCAAGGTCCTGCTCTTGTGCGATGCTGAAGAAGCCCCCAGTGAATGGCAGCTCACTTTACCTTGAGTTGACCAACACCAGCTGCCCCTCTGGGGGGTGAGACCCGCCCCGGGGAAGAAGTGGCAAGGCTGCTGCCACAGCTGCCTCCACAAGGCCTGAACGGCCTGGTCCCACCACTCACGCTGGACCAGCTTCCTCACCTCCTCTCTTACCTATTTGGTTGAACAAAATGAGGTCTCTATTTGACTTTCCTCTGACATGTCTTACTTGTCTCCATGGTTACACAAGCACACTTTTTAAATAGTTGGACAATTTTGACCAAATTAAGTTATTTTGCACGTTTGTCTACTTTTAGTCCCTTGTTCAATCTGCCTTCTTGAAATCAAATGGCAGCTACTAAATTTCCCAGTGACCAACATTTGAGAATCCAAGTTTAAGGTAGAAATCTCTCATTGTAACAATATAAGAAATTGAGTGTGGGAATATACGCACTCAAATTATGTATATATTTAATCCTGACAATTGTTTTTTGACAGGCTATGGCCTAAACCAATGCACTGCCTGTGCTTCAGTGAGAAACCACTAACAACCTCAGATCAGTCTGACACTCACACGCGGGGAAATTCAGAAATGCCCTTAGCTGTCCTGCACATTCCACCATCTGGAGGGGAGGAAATTAAAAGCAGGGAACGTCTCCAGTGACAGAAGTTACCCAGTGAGTCCGGCTCTAAAAGGAGGAAGACGGGAGCAGGGATAGCTCGCTAGCCAGAGGGGAGGGTGGTTATGACTGGCTGTGGGCCCCAGCCTGGATGACATCAGGCCTGAGAGAGGCCAGGAAGGGAAAGAAAGGAGAGACAAGAGGAGGAGAAGAGTTGGGGGGCAGGGGGGTGGTGGAAAATTCACCTCCAGTTGGCAAAACGCAATGGTCACGGCAGAGCCTGGGCAGGACAGAGAGGCTCCTGTGGGAGGAGCCGGAGAAGAAATACCTGAAAGATGCTCCCTCCTCCTCGCCCCCACTCCAGACGGGGCCCCCAGGGTGGGAGGGGGCTTTCACCCACCCCCCTCACTAAGACTGTGCCATTCAAGTTGGTCTTGAGAACACACTTCGTGCTTCACTTGAGGGATTCGGTTGTGATGTCTTCACTGTGATGGTGGGTGGGTCTGCTCTGCCTGCCTCCCCTTCACATGTCACTTTAGCCTCCAGTCTTCATTTTTTCAGGCAAATGAAATGCGGCTCAGTGGGCAGGGCTGACCACGCAGAAGGCAAAGGCCTGACTCCCAGGCGTAATATATACATTAATATTATATTAATGTGTTTACATTTTATTAATTTAATTTACTATAATTATATTAATACAATGAAATTAATAATATATAATATAGTAATATTAATATAATAATATTAATGTTCATAACATACAGGGTGATTTAGTTAGTGACATTCCTGGCAAGAGGACTAGAGAAGACTAAAGAAATCAGAAGAACCTAGAACTTTGCAGATGTTTGAGAGAACTCCATGCCCACAATGGAAACAGAGAGAAGTATATGAAGAGAGTAGTACTGCTCCTCTTGGCCCCAGCTACTGGGTCAAGAGTGAATCAGGGCTCCCAAGTGTCTGGGCAAAGCACCAGCCCAGAGGCCAGGGTTCAGCCTCCCTGGTCAGCTCCCTTCTTTCACCACATCACAGTGCCCCCAGCCACCTGCACATCCCCTCCTCACTTACACTAGTGTGAACAAATGTTATTCCTTCTCCTACAGGATAAAGTGTTCATGCTGTAGGAGAGATGGCACCAACCAATATCTTGAGAGAGAGAGAAGCCCCAGTTTTTTGTTGTTGTTGTTTGTTTGTATTGTTTTTTGTTTGTTTCTGATTTTTTCTTTTTTTCCTTTTCTTTTTTTTTACTGTGCCGTGTGGCATGTGGTATCTTAGTTCAGTGACCAGGGATTGAACCCACGCCCTATGCAGGGGAAGTGCAGAGTCTTAGTCACTGGACCTTCAGGGAAGTCCATCCAGGTTTAAGCTATAATGTAACATTTAGGAAAATACAAATCAATGTTAAAATTGCTTAATCCTTAGCTTTTATTGTCAGCAGTGCCTGCATTATACAATTTATTACTCATCTAAGAAATCTGGTTCTAAAATCACAATGTAGGCTTTTAATTTTGAAATAATGCAGTTTCCTACGTGACCAAAAATGTGCCTTTGAAGCCAATGTTCCAATCCTCCAGTGTCTTCTTAACCAGAGCAGATGGACTTTGCACCTTCAGAGCCCCTGTCAGAATGTGCCCGGAGGGTAGGGGGAGTTTCCTGGATCACTGGCAGCCCTGCCCCTGTTGCCCATCAGCACAGGTGTTTACTGTAAATGCTGATTCTGAGAGAGATCGCGGAGGGGCTCTGGCTCCTACAGACGCAGGAGCACTTTGTCACCATCAGCATCTCTGGCAGCTACAGTCGCAGCTTGGAAGCAGCCCTACTTGCCGGCCCCAAGCAGGCCAAGCCACCCGGCTGTCCTTTCCCCTCCTCCACCCACTGAGATCAGAATGCACTGGACCCTCCGGGCCACTTGTCCCCTCCGACCCTTCCCTGCTCACAGCCACAGTCAGTCTCTTTGTGCTGGTTCCAGAAGGAAGGAGGTCCAGCCACAGCCTGGGGGGGGAGCGCAGGTGGCACCCTATGCACTCACAGAGCCTGTGGACTTGTCATGCGAGGTTTGGATGGATCGCAGTGACTGGAGGAGCCTCCACCCCTGCCATCTGTGGGTTCTCACTGCTGAACAAAGACTCAGAATCCCTCCGGGAGTGGGGTGGCTGTGGGGCAGGGGAGACCCGGATGGGCCCAGGGTGGAGGAGGGGGTTTTCTAAGTTCCAAACCACAGGCTAAATCCTTTCTGAGCTGGAAACATTGACGGCCAGGCACCGGCCCCACCAAGTGCAGGGATTAGACAGAGGTGTCCTGAGCTGGGTTTCTCAGGGAGGTGTGGGGAGATGGTGGGAGGAAGGGAGATGCCAGTGAGAGCCTGGGACCTGATGCCCACCTGTCTGACCTCAGCTCCGGAGGTGCAGGTTATTGTATGTCTGACTGTCCCCAAGTCACAGCAGCTGCTTTCCCTGGGTCTGATGTTGACTCTTTATGGTAATAGTGAGATAGTTGCAGGACAAGAGACAAAGATCTTCAGCAGGTTGTCCTCTGACCCCTTCATTCTCGATGCGGGACAGTGCTCGATGACACCCAGCCGTCCCCACTCCACACTCAGTGTTCACTCACCCAGAGCACATTCGTGGAGGCCCCAGTGAGTTCCAGGCCTGTTCCAGACACTAGAGCACAGCAGTGGGTGAAGCAGGAGGCTGGAGATCCCCATCCTTATACAACTGACAGACTCAGAGAGACAAAGAAATAATGAAGTGTACGCAAGTCCAAAAGTGATATGTATCTTGGAGAAAAATAAAGTCAGGAAGGAAGTGTAAGCAAATTTCTGAATGTGTTTAGGGAACAAGCAATGGAAAGGGCAGAGTGCTCTGGGCTGAGAGAACAGCAAGTGCAAAGGCCCTGAGGCCACAGTGGGCTGCATGTTGAGAGTCTTAGTTATTAGTGTGGATTCTGAGGTTTTTCTTGAGTCTATATTTTGCCTTTGTTTCTATTCTTGGTTTCACTTTCCTAGCTCGTTACCATAAAAGCCTAGTCACCAGTCTGTTGAATTCAGCATATTCTATTCCAGGGATTCAAAGTGAAGACTGTGGTGACTTTGGTTCAAGTCAGCACATGTCGACTGAGTGGCCTCTCTGGGCCCAGCACTCTGTGAGGAGCTAGGAGGCTGTGGAATGAACATGAGGGGTCTCCACCTTGATGGCCTGAACATTTACTGAACATCCTCTGTGTCCTCAAGCCCCTTCCACTCCACCTCCTCCCCATCTCAACTGGGTCATGAGCTCTGACCTTGACACTCTCTCACAGCTTCATCCTCTATGTCCAGCTACTTCCAGATGTCTCTGCCCAAAGGTCCACCCAGTTTCTCAAAATCAGTGTGACCCAAATTGAGTTCATCCTTTTTCTGTATTTTTTTTTTTTTCTGGAAGTCCTTTGGTAAGGAAAGTCACTAATGGCCCCACTCTCAAGCCCCAGGAATGGCTTCTGCCTCATCTGACCTCAACCTACCCCACCCCATCAAAGCATCCCCCACCATGATCCTACCTCTGCAGGACTCCCTGCCATGCTCTCCGTCTTTTCAGCTTTGGGCTGCACACCAGTCTTTCCCTCTTCACAAACACCTCTCAAGTTGAGGACAAAGACACATGGGTCACTAATGTGTGGTCATTGCTGGTGAAGAGCAAGAGGATCCCAGAGCAGAGGACAGGCAATCTCCCTGAGCAGGTAGAGCACAGGCCACTGTGGCAGCAAATTCCATAAAGGAGGTGAGGCAGATCTCAGACTACAGCCCTTCCCCACTCTTCCCTCAGTGCACCCTGTGTCCCCAGGCCACCACCTAGGTGGGCTGCCCTCCTTGTGTCGTGCTAGGGGCATGCCCATTCATTCACTCATTCATTCCCTTATCCATTCTTCTTGTGTGTTTCCTGCTCGGTGCCAGTCTTCACCTAGAGGATAACTCATTCTCAAAGACCCGGCTCAGATGGTGCCTCCTCCGTGAAGATATGTTGATGGCCACCCCTTCTTCATGCTGCCTCTGGCCTCATCTGGAACACCCCACGGCTGTGATCATGCTTTGATTACCTCTCCAGCCTGTGAGCTCTGTGACGACACTGGAACAGACTCAGAAAGGAGCTTGGAAACATGTGGTGATGGCTAAATGTATAGGGCAAGATTAAACACAGGCCGCGTGTAAGTCAAGTTCAGTGAAGGTCGGGTTCTTCCTCCTTCTCCCTTATTTCTGCACCAGGAGCCCAAGGGGCCTTATCTCAGCCTCACCTCATCTGCCACTTCAACAGTCTGGTCCAGTGTGGGAAACAGTGGGGAAACAGAAACAGACTGAGCCAGTTTTCACCCCTCTCCCACCAGGACATACTACTCCTTCTTTGCATTTAACCAACTTGATTATAAATACCTGGGGTTCAAGGTATTTGATTATAAATACCTGGTCTGTCTTTGGGAGGCAGATTTAGAGCTCACCAGACCTCAGTTCTAAGCCATCTGCGTGACCCAGGACAAGTCATTGGTGCCTTTGGAGCCTCTGTTCCTAACTCTAAGTACACTTGACACTTATGCTGGGCGAGGTGGGGCCTGGCCGGGTTCCTGGCCCTGGTCACTGTGAGATGCTGCTGCTCTTGCTGTCCCCTGTCACTGCTGTCCCTAAGCCCGAGCCTGTAACATGGTGGGGGAATGTCTTGATGGAGGAATGCAAGAGTGAGTGGGAGGAAGAGCAAGCCCTGTCAAGGTTGCACTGAAATACAGGGGACAGAACTTTGCTCTTGGCCACTTCCAGCTGGTCCTGACCTGAAGCCACTGGCCACATCCCCTGACTGTGCACAGTCTCCCCGGGGCTCAAAAGACCCAGCCTGAGGGTGTGGACCCCAGGAGGCTGAAGGGTGTGTCAGGAGCAGCACACCCACAGGAGCCTGGGGAGCCCAGGGCTCAGACCACCCTGGGGAGCGGAGCCTGACTGACAGGGTGCCTCCCTGACACCATCACTGATGGCCACATCACCCTGAAGATGCCTGATTAGTACTTGGTTGGGAGACTGTGGGTTCCAGGGGTTCAGGATTTTGCCACCTCTCTCTCCTTCCATCTTTCTCTCCAGTTGCCACTGCTGCCCCATCCCCTGCACAGGAGCTCTTTTTTTCAGTCACCAGGATGAGGCACCCATTGGTGGAGTCCTGGTTGGGGTGAGTGGAGTGTGCGGTTCTAAGAAAAGGCAGCAGGACTGCGTCCGAGTTCGCTGTGCTAGATAGCAGCTCCGGGGTGGTGGAACAAGTGGAGGGTCTGCAAGAAAACAGGACATAATGCCGTAGACCTGCATAAAATGGTTAGGATGGCAATATTTGTATTCCATGTAACTTTCACATTAAAAAAATGATAGAATGTGTCTGTGTATGTGTGTGTATCTTATTGACTTATGACAGTGAGTCAAAAATTATCCACACTCTGGCAGTGGAATTTATTTTAATTAACTTTTAGAAAAGACAAACATATTTTTTGACATAATCTCTTTGCATTTCAATATTCTTTGTCCATCTCTGTCAAAAAGCTTTTGTATTGCCTCCTTAAAAAACAATTTAGGCAGAGCTGTGAGCCACGAATGCAGCATTGTCTTCACTTCTTCACGTTGACAGGCGTCCGGACCCTTCTTGATGGCTAACACTTGTGCTGCATTCCTTGAAATTCTCTATCTATTCATACACACTTCTCCATGACAAAACACTTTCCCCATACTGTGCACAAGTCTTCGATCAATAACGGCATCAGGTACACCCTCAGAGCACAAAAAACAAATCACTGCACATTGCTCTTCTTTCGATCAAATCACATGTGGAGCATCCATTTTTGCTTGCACTGCAGTTACAAATTAACTGATGGAACATGTTCACACCTGCACAGCAGTGACTGGGGAGATAGTAGCCTTGATCAGAAAACACTGATTAGACAGTGCGGCCAACAGAAATTTTAATATAACTGGAGTGCAGATAATTTTTGACTCACCCTCTTAGAATGGAAAATTCTTAAGCGAAACAAAGGGATCATTCACAGATTAAAAGATGGAGAGCTTAAGTGTGAGAAGCCAGACAGAGATGTCCACAATTGCACAATTCTAGTTACTTGAAATAAATAATGCTCAAATCCATAGAGACAAAAAGCACTCAGGGGGTTTCTGAGGGCTGGGGGGAGGGGGAGCAGGAGGTGGCTGTTTAATGGGGCCTGGATTTTTTCTGAGGTGATGAAATGTTCTGGATTAGTAGTGATGATGGTTGTACAACTTTTTAAGTAAACTAAAAATCACTGTATTGTACATTTCTGAAAGGGTGAATTTTATGATACATGTGTCACATTTCTCTTTAAAAATTATGTTTAAACGTGATTTTTGAAAAAGAACATCAAAAACACATATCATCCTGAGTTTTCTTTGGTTCTCACTCTATGAACAGCTCCCCCCACCCCCAATGAGAACAAGAGCTGTTAATTCAGAACATGTTGAAAGACCAAGGGAGTCAGCCACCACCACCTACATTAGTCTGAGACTTAGGGCAGACATAGGAGCGGGAACACTTTCTGGGAGAAAAAAAGGAAGGCATGTCTGGCCCAGAGCTTGAGGCGTGGGGAGGCTGGAAGCAGACTGACAGGAAAAAGGACATCCCAGGTGATCGGTTTGTCCACCCCCACCCCCACACCCATTTGGTTCTAAATGGAAAGAACGAAAAATGAGGAAACTGTGAGTCACTCACTGACCAAGTGCTGACACGAGGCCTGTTGCTGCAGAGGTTGGGGTCTGGCTTTCCAGGTTGGTTGCTGCAGGGTGTGGGGTAGGGCCTCCTGAATGGAGGGAGAGGATTCCTGACTCCCAGGTGGATTTAGAAAATTATGCATTCTGGAAGCCCTCTTTCGTAATCTTTGATCAATCAGATACTCTGTGGATAGAGAAACTTTAGTCAGTGTTTTTTAAATTAACTGCAAAGAATGGTAATAAATACAGCAGTATTGAGTAACAATAACCATGGTAATTTCCATTACCATAAATCTCAGGATTTCATCTTTCAGTAATGCCTACATTTTAGTGAATTTTATTTACAACAAAAATTAGAAAAAAAGGTCAATTAAATATTCTTCTTTCCCCCAATATGGCCATCTGGCCATCTGGTCAACCTCCCCACAGCAGCCACCAGTGTCCCTAGTGTGAACCTAACCAGGATGGACCTGACTCTGACTCTCCACCTCAGATCAGGCCACCATCCATCGGGTTGCTTGGCCCAGGGTGTCCCCCATCTCCCCGTGAGTCTGGATGCCATTCCCTGTCTCCAGAGAGAGACTAGATCCTTTAGAGGAGCCTCTGACAACCTCGCCCACCCAGGACAGCAGCCAGGCCCATGTAACCTCAAGCATCACCAGATGGCCCAGGATAGCCCTCGTTCCCCAGACAAATTTCTTAGGCCCTCTGACCACCAAGCTGCAGGCAGGGTCGCAGCCATGACCTGAGCACCCTCCACGCTCACCTGGGACAGCCCGTGTCATCTCCTGTGCGGAGGGGACCCATGTGTGGTCAACAAACAAGCACCTGCTGTCGAGGTAAACAGGCGAGGGGATGCCAGGCACTACCCCCGCAGGTGCAGCCTGACCTGCAGGGGATCCCACTGTAACAAGGAAAAGCTAAATTGGACTCCATGTTGGATCTGTTTATTTTACAGTAATCTTTGTGTTCTATTGCTTTTGCTACAAGTTTAGAATGTTGCTCTAAAGCCTGAAATATACAGGATAGCCCATTCTCAAGCCTCTGACATTTAAAGGTGTAACACTCTTCCATTCATATAAAGTTGCAGAACAGAGAATAACATTTGCCTTGTTGGAGGTTTACAGGAACATAGTGACCTGACCTAGGTGGACAGCTGCAAGAACAAAGGATTCTGGCACCAAGAAGTCTGCAATGACCAACAACACCTCCTTCCTTTTTTTAGTATAAAGGAAGCCTGAATTCCAACCACAGCAAGATGGTTTTTCAGAGACTCTTGTCTGCCATCTTCTCAGTCTGCCGGCTTTCTGAATAAAGTCATATTCCTTGGCTCAACACCTGGTCTCCAATTCATTGGCCTGTCATGTGGTGAACAGAACAAACTTGGACTCGGTAACAAATTTGGCTTAGCCAGCCAGAAGCCTTACTGTTCCTAACTAGCCTGCCCTGGTCAGGGAATATTGGGACAAGGCCCTAGCAGCTGCCAGGACCATTTGTCCTGAGGATCTTCCCTTCAAAGTTCCCTGAAGTGCCACCAGCTACCCCAGCACCTGGCAGTTGAAGCAAGGAAATGACCAACTTCTGTGAGTTCACGGGCTCGATTTTGTAGGGTAAGTCTACTCAATTCTGTAACAGGTTCATTTGTCTTGGTCTTGTCTTGTTTTGGTTTTGTATATCCTTTTGTGTTACGAGTCAACAGACTCAATTTGATTCCAGAACTTCAGTTCCATCTGAGGAACTTCAGTTCCATTTGGGACTATGAGTCAATGGACTCAAGTCAATTTTGAAGAGTAAGTTGCTCCAATGTGCACGCGAGGAACATATTCCCCCTCAATCTGGGCTTTTCCTTTATGGGACAAGCCAATCTGGTTGGGGTATCCAATTGAAGGGGTGAATTGTTGTTGGGCTCTACCTGATTCTGGGAACTGGTTTGCTGGGAACTAGTTCATTGATTTTCATAAGGTAAGTCTACCCGATCTGGGAACTAGTTTCTTGGTTTTTGTCTTGGTTTTGTATGCATCGATGCTAGAATTTCTGCCTTTTATATTGGAATTTGTTTCCATCTTTTGTGTTTTGGTGTTATCAAACTTATAAAAATGAGAAATACTCCATCAATCCCAAAGGAGAGCCCTTTGGGGCATATGTTAGATAAACGGGCAAAACATAGCCATAAGCCTATGACTAAGAAAATCATGATATGCTATTGTAATCACGTGTGGACCCAAGATATGTTAGGATCAGAAGAACGATGATCCCTGAATGGCTCATTCATTTATTATACCATCTCACAGTTCAAAATGTCTTGCAAAAGGGCAGGAGAAAGAGATGAGATTCCATATGTAGGAGCATTTATGTTTTTGCATCAGGAAGAAAAGGAATCAGAGGGCTGCCACCTTATGGTGCAGTGGTCTGAAAGGAAACCCAAGGGAGAAACTGTTTTACAAGTAAAGAGAAAAAAAAATGAGAGCAGGGACATGTTATTTTGAAACTTAAACCCCCCTTCTGCCTATCCAGCTCCCCTAACGGCCAAGCAGGCTGCTCTGGCAGTGGTTCCAACTTCCCCACCCCACCATGCTGCCATCATGTTCACTGCCTCCTGTTTCCCCTACACTTGGGGATCAAATAAAATTTCTATGTTAACTCCCGCAGCACAGGGACCTGCTTTAGTTTCACCATCTAAGACCTGGCAGGGCACCCAATTTGGACTGGGAGCCACTTCTGCAGCAGGGCAATTTCCCTTGCCCTGAAATTCCATGAGAGACCAGGGGACTCCCTTGGACTTGAGGTGTCCAATTCTGATTTCCCCACAAGAGCCCTGGGTAGCATTGACAGTGGAGACCAAGTAGACTGACTTTCCAATAGATACAGGTGCCACATATTCTGTGGTAAACATTAAGATGGCACAGAAAACATCTCAGTCTATCCCAGTCAAGGGAGTTTCTGGAGAAGTACAGAACCGTTTGTTCTTACAACCTCTAGAAGGCCAACTAGGGGACCTCACCTGACAGGGCCATGGATCCCGAACGTGGATCCCTCTCCCCCAAAGTACAGGCCCTTCTGGTGGGGCATTTCATGGCTCAGTCTGCCCCAGACATCAGGTGCAAAATTCAGAAAGCAATTGCTGGTCCTCAGACTCCAATGAAAAATTGGCTTATTCAGTTTTCAATAATAGGGATATGGTTAAAAAGGCTGAACACATTCAGAGAAATATGCAAAAGGCTCACATGATTGTAGTGGTTTTGTCTGCTCAGAGACCAACAAAAGGGAAACAAAGTCATCCTAGGAGAAAATGCCTGTATCTTTGAGGTACAAATGTCCTATCTGGTCTTCTCAGAAACCCTTATCCCTGCCATCTTTTTAAAACCCAAACTTTGAAAAAGAGGGTACAGTAATTTAGAACTTGACTTGTTTTGCATAAATATTAGTAAAACATTTAACCATCTAGACAAATGAGCTTGATTTGTTCCATCTGCCAGGAACCCAATCTTAATCCAAACTTTTGTAAACTGACGGGTTTTTACATTGCTGTATCTGACTCAGGGCTGAAATTTTGAAATGAGAACTATAATGTCTCTCTGTTTATTTTATGTTTGTTTGTGTCTTTTCTTTGGATAACATTGCTGAGGTTAATCTGTAAATGAGCTCTGTTTAATTGACTTAAAGAAATGTAAGTGCTTACAAACCAAGTAATTCTAAATACAAGAGAAATTACAATAATTGACTTTCAAGTTCACATGAACTGGGAAATATTCAGTGTAAATTAATACCTAGTATTAAACTTTAAGTTTGTCGATCTAATTAATATAGATGTCTTTAGAACCATTAACATTAAGTATAGTACTTTCACTGCACGTAAGTTTAATAGAAGTTAAATGAAATCTTGTTATATCTCTTGCAAATTTGTCAGCAAGAAAAATAACTTGATCTGATGAAATTTTAAAGTAAAATGTAAATGAGATAAGAGCTTTTAGGTAAAGTAAAAAACAATTATGTTCTAAAAATATCATCTAAAATAGTTTCTTCAGATTTTGGTAACTATTACTTGTCTCTTGGCTTTCACTAGAAATTAAGGGTTTTAAGAGTCAAGGATTCTAATTTAAATACATAATTAAAGCTACTGAAAATAATAGAACATTTCAGCACAGTATAATGTGTGTTTTCAGTTAAGAAGGTATGAAAAATGGAATTACATTTTACTGAGAAAGTTTTGTACCTGGGCAGGATTAACTAAATTTAGATTGAAGTTAACTAAGTAAATGGATTTTATTAAGTAAGCTGATACAAAACTGGAATTTGACCTGTTAGAAGTGTCTCTTTTTTGATAACAGATGGTATGTTTCTGTGCCCTTAGGTGATCCATGTTTGTTTTCTTTCAATCATTTTGTGACTTTGGTTAAATGAATAAGTATTATTTCACAGTGGCCTATTATCCTGCTGTGTTTTAAAACCTTTTGGATATTTTTTTAAAAATTCCCAAATATAAAAATCTAACTAAAGCTTTTTAGCCTCCAGCTGACTCTGGGATACTTTGAAAGAGCACCTCTGAGACATCCCAGAGAGAAATGTCAAACTATTTGGTATGTTAAATTACTTCAAAAACATTATCAAGTAATTAGAGATGAACCTTAGCTTATAGTGTATGGATAAATGTCATTTATATAGATATTCCAAAATTTATATGGAATCCCTAACATCTGATATGTCCTGATATGTTATCAATCATAATACTA
The DNA here is from genome assembly GCF_030028045.1 of Hippopotamus amphibius kiboko. Classification (NCBI taxonomy): domain Eukaryota; kingdom Metazoa; phylum Chordata; class Mammalia; order Artiodactyla; family Hippopotamidae; genus Hippopotamus; species Hippopotamus amphibius. The sequence continues at coordinate 35,226,061 of NC_080200.1, read as the reverse complement.
GTTGTTCTAAAATGTTATGTCCTAGTTTCCTGCTAATTGCATTGTACTCAAGTCTTTAACTTGTGCTATTTTAAGTTTTGTCCTGATGCTTTCCAGCTGGCTTTCCTGTGGACTTGATATTATACTGATCATTGTTTTAATTTGTTCTTTGTTTCCAAATTGTTTGTGTTTTATGTCTCCGTGCTGCACTATGCCCTTGTCAATGTTACCAGCTGCATTACTTATATCCTGTCTATTTCATAGGATTGTTGTCTCTTACAGCACCCAGTATCCAGGCCTCCAACCAAACTTCTATGGCTAAACATCTTCAGGAAATAGATCAAAATAATTGTAGTGATGTGATTCTAGGTATGGGAAGAAGCAACAAGTGAAAATGTCTCCTGGATCATAATTGGACAGAGGATCCAGAGAACCTTTAATTATCAATAGGGCATAATCCAGAAATTAGCATCTGAAGTGGCATATCAAGAATTTTCACCTGACCTTGTACGAGCCTCCCAGCATCATGGGATAAAATTTGATCATGAAATGTCTTCCAAAGATTGGCCAAATTCCTGACCAAGAGGAGAGGATCAGTCATCAACAATTGCAGCCTTCCAACTTGAGTTGATGAACCCTGAGGAAACTCAGGATGTAAAAATACAGGACACAGGTCCCAGAGAGCTGTGGTACATATCAAAAAAAAAAAAGATTTCAGTGAGCCCAGACCCTTGTATATTCCCATACATAGAAAAATGCTAAATGTCACAGGCAAAGTCCAATGATAACAAACAGGTGGGAGAAGGGGACACATGAAATGCATGTGTAAAAAGAATTTTGAGATCAGCTTTACTTAATATGAAAACAGAACATTTAGAAAACATAGCCATTGAGAGGAACTAGGTAAGTAAAATTCTAGTACATCACACAAGACAATATTATCAATTTGTGTTTTGGTTCCTGATATTTTTTTTAATTAGGTAGATCTATAGGTACTGATTTGGAGATATTGATGATGAACTGTTCAATGAAGATAACAAGTTGTAGAACTTCTAGTGGTAAAACAAACAAACAAAAAACAGAATATGCTAAAGCAGTGTTGAGGGACTTCCTCAGCAGTGCAGTGGTTAAGAATCTGGCTGCCAATGCAGGGGACATGGGTTTGATCCCTGCTCCAGAAAGATCCCACATGCCGTGGAGCAACTAAGCCTGAGGGCCACAACTATTGAGCCCATGTGCCACAACTACTGAAGCCCACATGCTTAGAGCCCGAGCTCCACAACAGGAGAATCCACCCCAATGAGGAGCTCGCACACCACAACAAAGAGTAGTCACTGCTCACCACAACTAGAGAAAGCCCGTGTGCAGCAACAAAGATCCAATGTAGCCAATAAATAAATAAATAAACATTTTTTTAAAAAAAACTTAAAAAAGAAAGAGCAGTGTTGAAAACAAGAATCAGGTTTTCCCTGTAGCCTGGTGTTTGGAGCAAGAAAGATGAGTGTCTTCAGAAACAAAGATGGGCCACGCCTCCTGCTTTCTGCCCCCTCCTACTACAGCCTCCAGGCAGGAGGCAGGAGCTGGCATCCCAGCCCATCAATATCTCTGCTGCACCCTGACCCAGAGCCAAGTAGTGGCTGGTGTAACCTCGACTCTGCAGACCTGGGCTCCTCAACCTCTTCCCTCATTCTGGGATTGCCTAGACATTCACCACGATCATCCCGACAAGGGGCTGCTGGCCCCACCCTGTACGGGTGCAGCATGAGCCCTGAGCTGTTTTCCCAAAGGGGGGTACATTCCGTTCGCACAGCAGGTGTGAACCAAAGGGACAACTGAACTTTTGTACCTGGACCCATCGTACACACGTTGTTCTCACATCTGGTGATGAACACCTGACGAGAGTGGAGATGATTCACGCAGCACCTCCTGAGCCCAAGTTTGGTATAAAGCTTGTTCAGTCAGGCAGAGGGGTGGACATCGTCTCAAGGCTCTCTGACATTTTAATGAAAATGTACCTGAAAAATAATAATTTATAATATATAGCTTTTATTCATTGGGTTTCGTTATGTAAGAAGCACTTACTTGTGAGATTATTTAATCACTCAACTCTCTCAAGAGGTTATGAAACTATTTCACACATGAAAATTGTGAGGTTCAAAATAGGGAATAATTTGCCCATAGTCAAAGCTGAGCAGTGGCAGAACATGAGTTTTGCTTGCTTTGTGATTCGTCTTTATATTTAATTAAAATTGGTAGGAAACAGAGTTTATTTATAAATTCCCAAGTACACATTTTACAATTCCCAGTCAGGAGCTCAGAATTTACATTCTGTTGTTGTAAATGTCCAGGTTATTTCACGCCACCCCTCACGTGATGTTCCTTCATCATGAAAGCTATTGTGTATTCAGAGTGTACACAGCTCTGGGATGCATCTGAAAGGCATATGCCAAATCAGCCCAGAAGAATACTGGACTTGACCTCAAACAGGGTTTGAGCTTTTGATACACACAGCTGCCTTTTCCCAGTGCTGTCACTCTCAACCAACACCTCTGGACAGTGTTGAGGATGGTGCCACCTGAACCAGAACGTCCAGCATGTTTTTAGGAATCAGCGACCTTCAAAATATGGCTGTGAACTTTATCCAAAAAGGGGTCCCTGTCAGATGCAACCCAGGGGAAACTTCACAGGGATGTGATGCTGGAGAACATCGGTCTTCTGTTCTTTGGGGGTGAGACTGTCACCATCTATTTATTTAATAGAAAAAAGTCCAGAACAGCCTCCCCAGAGTTCAATCCTCTCCCACCCTGGCACATGTACACTCATACGGCACTTATTACGCCCTGGAGGAAGTGATCTTGTTCACTTGTTTACTTCATCTTTGTCATATCAAGAGATTGTAGACTTTCCGACAACTATTGTATGTCTCTCTTTCTGCTCCCTGTCTAACACCCCAGACCAGTGCCAGGCACTCACTGTCTGGAGGCGTTCAATGGATAAATAAATGTATTAAATGTTTTCTAAAAACTGTCCTGCTGTGTAAACCATGGTGGAGTTTAATGGCACAAAGTTAAACAGAGAAGACATGTCCCATTAAAATACAGCTCATGGGGTTGGGATTGAATTATATTATTGAATTTTTTTTGAAAATAAAGTTTAATTCACTATAGAACAATTGATTCATGCTGGTCAAAAGAAGGGAAAAGGGAAAAAGAAAAGCCTTCTGTCTTCTGTCTCAGGCCTGAACATGAGCATCAGCAGACAGTTCCTGAACACCTGAGCCCACAGGGTGAGGGTCCATCTGCTCTGGGGAAGGGCTGGCTGGGCTTCCAGTGCTCAGGACGCCCTGCCCTGTGCTGCTCTTCACTGTTTGCCTTGCTCCTCCCCATGATGTGAACTTGAAGACCACACACAGATCCCAACGCAGAACTCCAAATCCATGTACATTTTTCCACAAATGGTTTTTGGCTCTACAAGTAGATGTGATTTCCCAGCTGGAGCAGGAGAAGTGTGGAGGGAAGAAAGAGGATTCTGAGTCCCAGGTGCAGGTGGGCTCCAGGCTCCTGGGATTCTGTGTGGGGAGGAACCTGGTCAATGAGCAAACAGGACCAGTCACAACTGCAGGTTCCCTTGAGGGAAAGGCCTTCTGACATCTTGTCAGGCCAATGCAGAGATATCTTTTGGATAGTGTCCTAATTCTTTGAGTTTATTAATCTCTATTCATCCAACTTTATGTACATTCCTTAGCTTCTGAGATAGAGTTCTTTCTGTTATTATTATTCACATAGAAACATTTGTTTCAGTTTCTCCCTTTTGTTGATTTACTCTAATTCCCAGATATCGCACCCTCATTTAATTTTTCAGTCTTTTTACCCTTGAAAATATCATCTATCATCAATGTTCTATATCATGTATCTAATCATTGTTATAATCCTCCATTTTACAACTTATCTCTGTCTTAAAGCCAATACTTGACACATACTTACATTAGCCTTTTGAGCATTTACAAAATATTTCTTCCCTAAGTCACTCTAGCTATTTCTTTCCCCCATTGTTTTCAGACATGGAAGGTGAACTTAAAAATCATGACATGATGACCACACAGGATACCTTCAGGAAGGATCCACTTATCTGCAGGTCAATGATAATTTTCCTGGGGATGAACTCTGGTCATCACATTAGAGACTTGGTAATGCAATAAGTTAGGATTTCAGCACAATCTTCTGATGGAAAATAAGCCTGAGCATAACTACTGTCCCAGCAGAAAGTTTTCAAAAGTTTAAATTTTGGAATGACGTTTCCCTGAAAATAAACTGTAACTTCGGTTTCAATAAAAGGGCAACTGCCTCAACATAGCTCATGTGTATAATGTGTGGAAAACAAAGAAGACTTAAAATTCAATCAGAAAGTTATTCAGCTGAGAGGCTACAAAATAGAAAATCAATGTGAATTCAGCAAAGTAACACTGAATGTGAATAGAACAAATATGAGGAGTTTGTAAAAGGAGACCATCACTGAGAGAGCAGACTAGAGTCAGTATGTAGAGAAATGAGCACATGGACGTGTATGGGACATCTTTAACAGCCCCTCCTTTCCTTGGGTAGAGCAGAGACTTCACTCTGGAGAAGAGTCCATCAAATATAATGCATATGAGGAGATGTCACTTGTAACATCGTGAACTCCACATGTATGAACTCACACAGGGGAGAACCCTTATAAGTGTCATGAGAGTGGGAAAGAAGTCAACTGGAGCACTCACCTGTATGTACACCAAAAATTCACACAAAGGAAAACCCCCATAGATATAGCCAATTGGGAAGAGCCTTTGGCCATTCATTGTTCCTGTTTTAATTAGCATACACTGAATTATACTACATAGAAACCATATCGATTCCAGCAGTGTGGGAAAGCTTTAGTCAATACTCTAAACTTAGACAACATAAGAGAACTCACCCTTGAGAGATCCCTAGAAACGTTATGAAGGTGGGAAACAACTCAGCTGGAGAGATACCCAAAAATCACACTGGAGAGAAACTCTAAAAACATAGTGAATGTGGGAGACCCTTCATCAGAAGCCTACTTTAATTCCCACCTATGAGCTCACACAGCAGAGAAGCCATATGTCTGGAATGACTATGGAAATGCTTTAAGTGAATCTTCATTCCTTCAAAGTCGTGGACTCATTCACACTGGAGAGAAACCATATGAGAGTTATCTGTGTGGGAAAGCATTAGACAAAGCCATGAGCTTAGACATCATGTGAGAATTCAAACTGGGAAGAAGACCTATAAATGCAGTGAATGTGGAAGAGCCCTTAGACACTGCTCTCATGTTTATATGCACCAGAGAACTCAGGAACAGACACCCTATGTCTGCCCTCAATGAGGTAGAGCTTTCAAGCAGAAATTCTCTTTCTTAAACCACCAGGAAAGTCATGTAGAAAGAAATGCTAGCCCTGTACTCATGGTGGAAGAACCTTCAGTTGGAGCTCCAGCCTCAGCACACACAGGTAACTCAAATTTGGCATTAATTTAATTAATTCTGTTACTTCAAAATTTTCACTTATTATATTCCTCATAAATTAAAAGAGAGATTTTGCTGGTGGTGCAGTGGTTAAGAATCTACCTGCCAATGCAGGAGATACAGATTCAGTCCCTGGTCCAGGAAGATCCCACATGCCTCAGAGCAGCTAAGCCCATGTGCAACAACTACTGGAGCCCGAGTACCTAGAACCCATGCTCCACAACAAGAGAAGCCACCACAATGAGAAGCCTGTGCACCGCAACAAAGAGTAGCCCCTGCTTGCTGCAACTAGAGAAAGTCGGTGCTCAGCAATGAAGACCAAATGTAGCCAATAATATAAATAAATAAATAAATAAATGTATAAAAAATAAAAATAAATAAATTAAAAGAAAATTGTAAATTAATTTATTTTTAACAAGGGTACTAGTTCTGGAGAATGGTGTATACCTGGAGAGGAAAGTTTCAAGAACTCAGAGTCAGGCATTGGTTCATCCCCTATATTAGAATTTTGTAGCCAAAGGATTTTTTTTCCCCAAGATGATCAGATAGATATCCCAGGACTGAGAAGGTGGATGATCATTGCAGACATGGAGAGTCCCATTTCTAGATTCTGTTAGAACAGCATGGGTAACTGCACTAATTCACGGAAACACAAAGGACAAAGCCTCAAAGATCCATTTGTAAGCCTACCCTCCAAAGATCTACTCTTTGCTGTAGATGAATAATCCCTCCCCCAATAAAAAAAGTACTGGGAGAAAGATGAATGTAGAGAAAATGTCCACTTTGTAAGTTAAACCTGTAAGAAAGCTAGTTAGGGAAAGGGTAGGGCCCCCTGTTTAGATCGATTCTTTTATTTATTTATTTATTTTGCCAAAACATTCCTTACAACACTGAGGTCAAATGAAGTCTAATGGTTTAAGGCATAATTTGTTCAAAGGATCTATAAAGCACATGATGTTGAGGCAGTATTTGAGTGTGTGTGTTCCTGTACATGCAGGTGTGTACACTCACACACACACACACACACACACACACACACACAGAGAAAGAAGAGAGAGAGACTAGACCATCCACGTGATCCTAAAAGGAAAATATAACTCAGGAATCAAGACCATAAATGCATCATGCAGGAAAATGATCATATAAATCACCTTATTCATTCATTTGTCAAATTTTCAATTGTTAGCAAATATTTAGTGTGAACTTCTAACACTTCAGAACTTGGATTTTTAAAAGGACTAAATTGTACATAATACAATGCCCTTCTCTTCCTAAAAGTGTACATTCTAATGCAGGCAATAAAAATACACTGCAAACTAAAATTTCTGATATTAAAAATCAAACACGCATGAGTGTTTACAGATTGTATAATTAGAAAATATTTGCCACTAGTCTACAATGAAAGGCTGGCACTTTATAAAAGAAAATTGACACAAAACTTTGTCAATTCTAGAACTTTGAGAAGCTATATATTTGTGTGTCTGAATTATTAACAATATTTTACAAAATACTGGACTTGGGGATTCTCTGGTAGTCAAGTGGTTAGGACACAATGATTTCATTGCCAGGCCCCCCTGTTCAATCCCTGGTCATGGAACTAAGATCCCACAAGCTGTGTGGCATGGAAAAAAAAAAAAAAAAAAAATCTGAGACCTTGGAAAATCTACTCTGCAAGGTTTGAAGAGAGCAAAACTTGATTCCCCTTCCTAAGGGCCAGGTTTGCTGCCCACCGTATTATGAAATAAGTATTTTTAAGTTAATTATTTGAATTCCAAAGTCTATTTTTGAAAATCACTGTTTTTATAAATGCAAAAGGTAAAACACTGAGTGAAGAAAACAAAATATAAAATTGTATCTACACCATAATTGTAGTTGAATTAAAATATGTTATCTACATTACTATCAACAAAAATAATCAAAACCAATCTATACTAAGAAAAGAATTTTATTTGAGCCAAACTGAGGACTAGCCCAGAAGCCTGCTTCCCAGATTGTGAGTGAGTGCAAGTTCCTTTGCTCAATGCACAGTGTTTCCAAAGAATACTGACATGTCGGAATTTGGAGCAAAGAAAGGTTTATTGCAGGCCCATGCAAGGACACAGGTGGCTTATGCCCCCTAAAACCCCAAACTCCCTGAAGGGTTTCAGCAAAGCATTTTTAAAGGCCAGGTGAGGGAGGGGCGTGGCTGGTTGGTGCAGACTTCTTGATGCAGGAATCCTTTGTCCATGTAGATCAGGTCATGATGCTCCTGTAAACCTCCAACAAAACAAATGTTATTCTCTGTTCTGCACCTTTTTTATCTGTATATGAATGGAAAAGTGTTATATTCTTAAAGGTCACAGCCTTGAGAATAGGCTATCTTGTCTATTTCAAGCTATGGGCAATGTTAATAGATTACAAAAGTTAAATAAACAGATCTAATATGGAATCAGATTTGTTCTTTCCTGTTACAAGATTACTCTGAGAAACTGCTCCACAGAAGCATGGTTTCCAGTACAGTTTTATATTTTGTCAGAACAAAAACATTAAGTCAGTATACATTTCAAGAAAAACAAAACAAAAACAAAATAAAATAAAACACAAATCAGAATGTACACAGTGTGGCCTGGCACCTGGGAAGGGAGTCTTATCATCAAAGGAGGACCAGGATTGGCATCTCAGGAAGAGAGGCATTTAATCTTTGTTTTTAACATGAACATTCTTTACTTTTTTTCAGTGTCCTTTACTCTAATAAAGTCAATTTTCTCTAAAAATTAAATGAAAACGTTAAGCCACAAGGCAAAAGGGACTTGCGTGGGTGTGATTAAATTAAGGATCTTGAACTGGGGAGACCCTCCTGGGTTATTTGTGTGGGTGCACTGTGAGCACAAGGGTCCTCAGACATGACAGGGGAAGGACAGAGGGTCACAGTCAGAGTAGGACATGCGAGGACGTGAGCCGAGGTGGGAGTGAAGTGGTTGCTGGGGCCCCAAGCAAGGAGTGTGGGGTCCTCTGGAAGCTGGTGAAGGAACAGACCCTCCCAAGATTCTCCAGAAGGAACACAGCCCCACTGACACCTGGATGTCAGCACAATGAGACCAATTTTGGACTTCTGACTCCAGAACTGTAAGAGAAGGAACTTGTGGTAAAGTGCAACATCAGCAATAGGAAACTAATACAGTTAATGAAGTGTATTTTTTTTTTAAGCAGATTTATTATAACACAGGTAAGTGAAATTTCCTTGTATTGGGAGTTAGAATGAGGAGAGGTCACACTGATAGTGTTTCCTCAGAAAATCAATTCAGAAGCCCCTCTGCTGAGAGGAAAGAGGGGGACCGGAGGGCAGATACTAAAGACCCTGCCCTGAGATCAGGAGGGGACCATGAGCCGTGAAGCCTCAGGGGACCAAGGGGAGCAGCTTTGTGCCCAGGACTGTACTGGAGAGTTCTGAGGGCATCTGAGCAGGAGAGGGAGATGCTGAGAGGCTTTCCTGAGGCCTCGGCTTCTGCGCTTTAACCAGCAGCTTAGCATAGAGCATTCAGATGGAAGCAGGGAAGATGCCGCAGGAGCAGAAATGAAGTTAATCATGGAGGTTAATTAATTAATTAAAATGTATTTCATTTGAACTAAATTTTGTTTCTTTCTCTTCCGTATGATAGTTAGTAGAAAGTGACAGCAATATTTTATGTAATGTTTAAATAAAACTTTAAATATATATTTTTTTATTTTACAAAAAGTAAGTTTAAGCTTACTGAGTAGGAGACCACTATTTTTCAGCTTCCCAAACATAAAGTAAACTGTGCTTGTGTTGGGTGTGTATACATGAGGATGCTGACTGGAAATATACAAGCTGGTCCTTAATTACACAAGTATTCCCACCCTAGCACTACCCCTACCTATCTGTGTGATGTTGGACAGGCCGCCTAACCATCTCTAATGTCACTTTCCTTACTTTTAAAGCAGACATGACAATACTATTCCATTTGCCAAAAAAGTTCGTTCAGGTTTTTTCTGTATAATGTGATGGAAAAACACGAATGAACTTTTTGGCCAAACCAATATATTGCCATAGAACTGTGTGGAGAATTACATGAAGTAATAATGTGTGTATTATCATGTATCTGAGGCCACAGAGCAATTCATATAATCCCAATGAATGATTTGAGATAATTATGTGTCAACTTGTCTAAATGGACCCCAGGGTGGTCACTCTTAGTGTTGGATTCTGGTCCTGCTTTGGACCCTCTCCATCTCTCATGGGCTGTTTCTGCTTCTCCATCCCCCTCGTCCACATGGACCTAATGACTTCCAGCTGAAACTCCACTTTCCCTTGTATGTGGTTGGACGGTTGGGCGGGAAGCAGCCTTCTTCTGTGCCCACCCTGAGCCCTTAAATTCAGGATATTCATTTCTTGTAACAGGGCTCTGAGGCAGCACAACTATTCTGCTTATTTTCCAGAATGCAGAACTGAGACTTGGTGCTTTGAGTAACTTGTCCAGGATGGATCTCGGGTGGCCTCGGCCTGCAGCAGCTTGAAGCAGAATTTCAGGTCCCCAGCCAGAGACTGACGTCAGGCCACAGCAGTGAGAGCACTGAATCCTGGCCCCTAGGCCACCAGGGACCAGTGGCCAGTGACAAGGCCCTGGCCTGTTGGGTTTGTAGAAATGAATTCCCACAGAGAAGGAAAATAGTGAAACAAGTAAAGTGTTTATCAGGAGGAAAAAGGGCACATGTGGATAGACACAGAGGCAGGCTCGGAGAAAGAGTCGTGCCTTCGTGGCCGTTTGAATCACTTACGTGGGCATTTCTTCTGGGTGTTCCCTGGCCAATCATCTTGCTTTGCCTGGCACTGAGTCCGTGTTTGCTTTATCTCAGGGTCCTCCCCTGTGCGGCATGCATCTCTTAGCGAAGATGGCTGCTAACAAAGAGGCCTGTGGGGGGGTTGGCAGCACCTACTATGGGGTGGCGCCTCCTCCCTTTTGACTTCTGAGGATCCTTTCTGCACATGTGTAGCTGGGAAGGTCTCCTAGACCTCGACAATAAGGAATATGTGGTCTCTTTGTCTTCTGTCTGGGAAGGGCTCAGCTTCTCCTCCCTCCAGCTATTGTCTTCATCTTGGAGTGTCTGTCCACAGGGGACAAGCTCCAGCTGCTCAGCCTGGAGCCATCTATCTCCTGCCTCAGGATCACAGAGTGAATGAGTGAGTGACCAAGATTTACACCCAGGCACGTCTGACTCCTGGGCCCTCACGCCCATGGGAAGTTCCCTTGCTGTTCCCCTCAGAACTCAGTGATTGTACTCGTGTTCCTTTTGAAGTAGCTTTTATAGATTTCTCTTGTTATCAAAATATTGTATATTTATTGTGGCAAAATTGGAAAATATTGATAACCATGGAAGAAGAACTTTAAATTCACCTGTAACCCATAACCTCCAAAATCTACCTATTAGATATGATCTCTCTTGGTTTATTTCCTTTCCATTCTAAATATTTGCCTGACATCAAAGGTAGTAGTGCCCAGCAAGCTAAGTCGGTAGAGTATGAGACTCAAACGGTACTAGCTTTGTTTCACCGATTTGTTATTGTTGAGCATTTAATATTATTTCTCATTTTACAGTAAACATTATGATAGTTAAAGTGTTGTATTTAATTATCTATTTGGTATAAATTCCCAGAAATGAGAATTGAAATTTCTAGATCAAACAGAAACCATTTTAAAGGTTTTAATTTGTTTATACCACCAAAAGGCCAAGCAGGAAAAGTGGTAGAGCATCCAGATCTTCATGGATGAAAGCTAGAGTCTTTCTTAATGGGTAAGATAGTATTTTAAAAGATTCTTGTCTCTTCATAGAAAAGAAAATATTATTTCACTCTTTTTCTATTTTCTAGTAACCGTTTATATTTTTTATTTGAACTTCCCCACTTGTATATCTTGCCAATTTTTCTGCTAGAATGTTTACACTATTATATATTTATAGGAATTATATATTAGGAATATCAGACTTCTGTCAACTATGTTAGAAATAACATTCTGAGTTTGTAATTCTCCTCAGTTTTTGACATATAAGAGTTTAACAAGGTTGTGTAATAAACCTTTAAGCTTTTTCTATGTAGTTTGATATTCAGGTTAATGCATAGGTATTGTTTTCTTGCAGCTGCCATAACAGATACCCCAGACTGGAGCAGGGCAAGGAGAGAATCTTAAACAACAGAAATTTATTCCCTCAGAGCTCTGAAGGCTGGAAGTCCATGGTTAAGGTGTGATGAGGTGTGGTTTCTCCTGAGGCCCCTTCTTCCCTGCAGATGGCGGCCTCCTCAGTGTGTCCTCATGTCAGCTTCTCTCTGCGCACACAGCCCTGGTGCTCCTTGTGGGGCCAAATTTCCTCTTCTTACAGAGACACAGTCTGATTGAATTAAGGGCCACTTTAGCAGCCTCATTTTAATCTGTTTACCCCTTTAAAGGCCCATCTGCAAGTCCAGTCACATTCTGACTTACTGGGGGGTTAGGGCTTCAACCTGTGAATTTGGGGACACAGCTCAGTTCATAACAGTTGGTAAAGTCCTCCCCCATCTCAATATCATATAAAGATTTATTCTTTTTGATGTTTATGGTATCAAGTTTTATGTTTAAATGCTACTAGGAATTTATTTTGATGTGTGACGATTTTTATTGAGAAATATATTACACACAGGTACATAGATAATATAAATGTATAGTTTAAAAAATTTTTTCAACACCCACCTTCAGAAATATGGTATTCTAATTCCTCAGTGCATCTCAACCCTCTGACATTTCCTTGTTTTCATTAGAGATTCCCACATACATGTGAATTCCTAAACAACACTTTGACTATTCCTCTTTTGGTCCTTTATATAAGAAGAATCACATAGTGATTATCCTTTTGTGATATAATTGTTCTTTTGTTTGCAATATTGGTTTCTGAGATTCCTCCATGTTACTGCATACAGGTGATTTATCTCTATTACTTAGTAGTCTGTACTTTAATATCAGAATCTATCCAATTTATTTTTAATGAATATTCAAATGTTTCCAGCCCTCTACTACATGGAGAGCTTTTGCATGTGTCTGTTCTATGCCTTGGAGAAGAATAAATAAATCCTAGGGCTGTGTTCACCCAGCTGCACAGCGTAACAACCCACTGCTGTAATGGTTCCTGCTGTTCCACATCTGAGACAACATTTTCGTCATCTCTCTTAAATGTTTGCCCAATTGTGATGTATGAAATGCTGCTTCATGGTGATCTTAATTTGTATTTAATTTGTTACTGGTGAGATTTAACATTGTTTTAAGTCTTCATTGGACATGCATTTTTCACCTTCCCAGAAATGTCTGTTTAGATCTTTTCGACATCCCTTTCTTATCATTTGTGAAAGTTCTTTATAGTAATTGCACATATTACCTCCCACTTCATGGTTTTTCTTTTCCTTTTTTTATGATGTCTTTGGATGAGCAGGAGTTCTCAGATAATGTTAGCATATTTATCAATCATTTTTCTTTATGATTTACACTGTGTGACTTTTTAGGGAATTTCCTCATTTCCCTGACATCATAACAATATTCTCTTATGTAGGCTTCTAAATATTTCATGTATTTTGTCTTTCTCCTTTAATCTTCAATTTACCTGGAGTTGATGTTTATGCATTAACTTTGGAGGAAAGAAGCTCCTTTCTAACAAAGCCTGTGGGGCAAAGATGCCACCCCATCCCCTCTTCACATTTCCCTTCACCCACACAGCTGCCTTGAGCTTAAGATCCCATCTCTGGAGCCTGGATGAGATAAAAGAAAAGGTATAACAGGACAAGGGGACAGAGATGGGGGCTGATGTTTTGCCTGGGTGGTGTGGAAACTCTCTCCAAGTAGTGGGCATTTAAGTACAGGCCTTGAAAACTATAAAGGAATAAGCCATTTATTGTTGGAGAAGCACATTTTAGGAAAAATACAGGGAAAAGGGAAATGCTCTGAGGCAGGAGGCTGCTCAGAGATTTCAAAGAATAGAAGAAAGGCCAGTGCAGTCAGAGTATGTGTGAGGCCTTGATCTTGTAGAGGCAGCAGTGAGTGGTGGTGTGAAGCAAGATCTTAGTTCCCTGCCCAGGAGCTGGAGCTGGGTAGCCTGGATGAAAACCAGGAATACTAGCTAGTCACCAGGCCAGCAAGGGCTAGAGGCTAGAAGCAAATTTCCCTGGCTCTTGCCTTTGTTGAAAGTAAGAATATTTCAAGGAGGCAAAAACTGTAAAACCAGGTGCAAAGTTTATTATTAGAGGCATAACACAACACGTGGGAGAGCACAGAGAGAAAGAGTTTGTTTAGTTAAGATAGAAGCGAGGCAGAGATGCACACCTGGAGAGAAAGAGTTTGGGCGTCCCCCCTAATGAGGAGAAGAGCAGTAAAGAGGCGGTTATGTCATTTATCTAGGGCAGTTCTTCCAGGTCTTTGTTTATCTTTGGCCAATTATCTGGTTTCTTTTTCCACACCTGCCCTGCCCTAGGACCCTCCCCAACATGCATGTGCAACTTTTTTCCAAGATGGATTCCAGCCAGAGGCCTATGGGGGGCCTTGCCATCACCTACTATGGGGTGGCACCCCCTCCTTTTTTGACCCTGAAGGAGCCTTTCTGTGCATGTGCAGTGTCTCCCTTGCCCCAAGGATGGGAAATATGTGACCGCTTGATCTTTCATTCAAACAGGGTTTAGCCCCTTTCTGTCCCTGCCATAACTGTTATCTTAAAGTGTTCACAGGAGTCAAAGTCCAGCTATTTATCCTGTTCCCGTGGTTATTTCCATGTTGAAGTGCAAACAGGAGTCTGCTGTAAATATCTCGCCTAGAGCCCACCTGCCTCCTTCCTCAGGAAATGTAAACAGGAGGCTTGTTGTAAATGCCAAGCCTGGAGCCCATCTATCTCCTGCCTCAGCCTGAGAAGAAGAGGGGAGCTAGGATTCTGGTTTATTCTCACAAGGTTCTCCCCTCAAGATTAGCCCCAGGGACTTCCCTGGTGGTGGAGTGGTTAAGAATCCATCTGCCAATGCAGAGGACATGGGTTTATCTCTAGGCCAGGAAGATCCTACATGCCACGGAGCAACTAAGCCCATGCACCGCATCTACTGAGCCTGTGCTCTAGAGCCCATGAACCACAACTACTGAGCTCACATGCCACAACTGTTACAGGGAAGAGCTAAATCTGATTCCATGTTAGATGGGTTTGTTTTACATTAACCTTCATATTCTATTTCTTTTGCTACAAGTTTAGAATGTTGCTTTAAAGCCTGAAATATACAGGGTAGCCCATTCTTGAAACTCTGACCTTTAAAGGTATAACACTTTTCATTCATTATAGTTGCAGAACAAAGAATAATATTTGCCTTGTTGGAGGTTTACAGGAACACCCTGACCTGACCTACATGGAGAGCTGCAAGAACAAAGTAATCTGGCACCAAGAAGTCTGCAATAAACAACAACACCCCCTCCCCCTTTTAGGATAAAAGAAGCCTGAAATCTAACTCAGACAAGATGGTTTTTTGACAGTCACTAGCCTGCCATCTTCTCCGTTTGGCGGCTTTCTGAATAAAGTCGTATTCCTTGCCTCAACACCTAGTCTCTGATTCATTGGCCTGTTGTGCAGTGAGCAGAGTGAGCTTGGACTCGGTAACAGGATGAGTGACTATTCAGTGTCCCATCAAACGTACTTCACAGAGTGCAGGGTTTCCACTTTGCCCTTGTCTTAATGATCAAGTGATGAGAAAATGAAAGAAGTCTGCCTGAGTTATTAGAGACTGATTCTATAAGAATTTTATCATTAAATTTCAGCCACATAAGTAAAACCAAAAATATGCAAAATAAAACATAGCTCTGGCATCACTGTTGTGTTTATTTGTATACTTTAACAATAAATTTGAGGACTTCCCTGGTGGTCCAGTGGGTAAGGCTCTGAGCTCCCACTGCAGGAGGCCCAGGTTCAATCCCTGGTCCATGAACTAGATCCCACACACATGCCTCAAATAAAGAGTTAGCATGCCACAACTAAGAAGTCTGCATGCTGCAACGAAGATCCTGTGTGCCTCAACTAAAGACCTGGTGTGAGCCAAAAATAAATAAATATATAATAAATAAACAAATATATTTTGTTAAAGATTAGTTTATTTTTTTTCTTTGGCTGCATTGGGTCTTCGTTGCTGCATGCAGGCTTTCCCTAGTTGTGGCGAGTAGGGGTTACTCTTTGTTGCAGTATGCAGGCTTCTCATTGTGGTGGCTTTTCTTGTTGAGGAGCATGGGCTCTAGGCATGCAGGCTTCAGTAGTTGTGGCACATGGGCTCAGTAGTTGCAGCTCGCAGGCTCTAGAGTGCAGGCTCAGTAGTTGTGGAGCAGGGGCTTAGTTGCTTTGTGGCACGTGGGATCTTCCCGGCCCAGACATCGAACCCGTGTCCCCTGCATTGGCAGGCGGATTTTTAACCACTGCACCACCAGGGAAGTCCCCCCAAATAAATAAATATTTTTAAAAAATAAATAAAAATACAAATAAATCAGTGATGGCCTAAGACTGCCCCCTGCCCCGTGGACCTCTCCAAGTCCTTTTCCTTCTGCTCTCCTGTGGCTAATGCTCTGACTCACCACATGTGAAACCTCTTCTCACTATTTGGCACTCAGGGCGAGCCTACTACTTCTGGGAGTGATTCTTCCTTCATAGTTTCTGTCCATAACCACCACCAGGACCAAGCACATAGGACTCAATTCCACATGATCCTTGCCTGACACTCATCTCTGCTGGGGACTCTGTGGCTGACTCTCATGTAGATGGTGAGCCGACAGGTAATAAACCATATGAGAAATGTGGTTGGTGAGGTTCTGAGAGAGACTCACCTGCGGAAAAGGAGTGTGACCTTGTGAGACAGTCTTGGGAACAAGGCCAATGACCAGAGGGATTCAGTGTTTCCAGACAAACCTGGTGGTTGTTACAGACACAACTCAGTTGCTGTACATCTAAGATCCAAGAGCAAATGAAGCCACAGGAGCAGCAGGACCAGGGGCCTGAGCCAGTCAGCTCTGCTCTTCTCCTGGCTGCAGTCTTAACAACCCCCAGATGATGCCTCTTTATTGCAACAGGTCTCCGCTTCTAAAATTTTGTTTCAAATGTACATAATAAATGACAGTGAGAACCAGCTTTACCCAAACTCGCAGGTACACTTAAGGCAATTCTAATCCGCACTAGTGTTCCACAGAATGAGAGCTTGAGAGCATCGTGTTCTCCAAGAAAGTTACCATCTGACCAAAGACATCATCTCTAGCAGCTCCTTAATTATCCCAGTCTCCGGCTGCGAAAGGGCACTGAATGTTGTCTAGTATATTCTCAGGGATTTGAGAAAGAAAATTTTTAACATCTTTCCTGAGTCTGAGAGGAGCAGCGCGACGAGGAGAATCGCTGCCCCGCCTCAGCCTCGGTCTCCTCTCGGGCTCGCCTGGGACCCGCAGCCAGAAGCTTCCGCGCAGCAAATCTGCGTGCTGCGGGCTCAGGCTTCCTTACCTCCAGAAAGAAAAAAATTGACATCTTGCATCCTGGAAGTACATTTAAGAGACTGAAATTAGGGACTTCTTTCAAACTTGGACATGGCTAATCAAGGAGCAACAAGACCCAACAGGCCAAATGCTGGAAATAAAATACACCAGTTCAGACTAGTACTTCTGGGAGAGTCTGCTGTTGGGAAAGCAAGCCTAGTACTTCATTTTGTGAAGGGCCAATTTCATGAATTTCAAGACTGTACCATGGGGGCTGCTTTTCTAACCCGAACTGTGTGTCTTGATAACACGACAGTAAAGTTTGAAATGTGGGATACAGCTGGTCAAGAACGATCCCACAGCCTAGCACCGATGTCCTGCAGAGGATCACTAGAGCCACAGTTATGTGTAAATCAGCAACAAGGAGCCCTTGGCCAGAGCCAAAAACTAGGTTAAAGAGCTCTATCAGGAAACAAGGCTGATCTCACAAATACAAGAGCTGTCAATTTCCAGGAAGCACAGTCTTATGCAGATGGCAACAGTTTTTTTAGCTATGGAGGCATCAGCTAAAACATGAATGAATGTAAATTAAATACTCATGGCAATACCTAACAAGTTGCCAAAGAAGGAACCACGGAATCCAGGAGCGAATTCTACCAGAGGAAGAGGAGTGGGTGGACCTTACTGAACACTTGCAACAGCCAACCAGGTGTCAGTGCTGTAGTAACTAAACTCCAGTTTAAACTAACTGGAATGTTCTTCTGCATCCTAGTTGTTAATAACAGTGGAATTGGAGCACTTAACCAGCCCAGTATGACTTCCAAAAAGAAGAGACTTATGATAGCCAAGTTTCTAGTACAGAATTATTGTGTTTTGAACTTAATTTTTACAACATGCATGTGACCCTTTGACTAATGTTTCAGCGTAGAAGGGGGAAATGAGAGCTTTGTGTACACTTGTTTCCTTGGAAGGTTAGTGAGACTCATTTCTCTTCATCAGAGACATACACACATGACTCTGAACCCACAGTTAACCAGCAGGTTCTGTGAAAAAGATTTGGAACTTACTCATTTGGGCTTTTCAAAAAAATTCTTTCTTTGGAAGGAGGTTCTAAAGATATGTATGCTTAGCTGCCATATTCATGCAACCTGTAATCTCTCTCAGTATCCTTGTTTAAAGTATATATTACATATCTTCACAAATTAGCCATGAGGAAACAGTCTCACATCTTCAAACATGAACATTAGTGGCATCTAAATTATAGCTAGTCCTGTTATTCTTTAAATGAGCTAAAGAAAAATCAAATGTAACCCCGTCTTGTTTTAGGAATATGAAAATTGATAAAATGCATCTTAAAGGACAGTGTTCCCTTCAGACATGTAAATTCGTCAACAAAAAGGAAACAAACCAGCTGTCTGTGATTTCTGTTTAATCACTGCTGGCCATTACATAGCTTTTGTTGTTTGGGAGGTGGGGGGGCTTTGGTGCTCTTTGGATATAAAATGTAGGCAATGCACTAATGATTATGTACATTCAAACTTGATTATTTTAAATTCAATCTTAAGCTGTGCTGTAAATAGGGTCCTGCATTGCAGCCTCCATATGTGTTTATTACTTTTCTGTAATATTTGAGTTGCTTAAACGTATACAAAATGTACAGTTACTAAAACACCTAATTTATCCCTTCTCTACCCCTTTGAAAGGAAGGGGCTTCAATTGTTCCTACCTGGCTAGAACCATAATAAACAATGTACCAGTAATTTGTAACATAAGTATTGGATATGTTAGTAACAATCTTGCAGCCTTGTTTTCCAAAGTTCATTTTATTTTGATCAGTTCAATATATTGCACTAATTGATTTAGGTATTTTCATTATATGAAATCTACCATGTGTCAGAGATGATTTAATCTATTTAAGTGTTGAACTGCTAGCAGAACTTGTACATTTACAGTAATTCAAAATTAGTAAGGAAAACAGTTCACCAGTGTTTAGTTTTATATTGAGGTGCTCAGGTTGGAATAAAGTGGTATAAAAAATCTTTCCTGATAGATTTTCTGAAAAGGAATTAATTAGCTATAAGAAATAAATCTCGGTTTCAACTCCAATAGAAAAGAAGTTGCATTACTGGCAACTGTTAAAATAAACACTGCATCTTTTCAAGAACAGGCTGAGTGCCTCTAGCATTTACCTTAAGGTTGTAACAGAGAAGAAGAAATCTGACTCATATTACATCAGTTTCTTTTACTTTAACCTTTGCATTCTATTGCTTTTGTGTCCAGTTAAGAATGTTGCCTATAATCTGAAATATACAGGATAGCCCATTCTCAAGGCTCTGATCTTTAGGGCATAACACTTTTCCATTAATATAGAGATAAAAATTTGCAGAACAGAGAATAGCATTTGTGTTGTTGGAGGTTTACAGAAACATCATGACCTGACCTACCTGCAAGAACAAATGATTCTTACGCCAAGAAGTTTACAACAACCAGCCACACCCCTTCCTTACCTTACCAGTAAAAATGCTTTGTTGAAACTCTTTAGGGAGTTCTGGGTTTGAGGGGGGCATGAGTCACCCATCTCCTTTGTTGGCTCTGCAATAAACCTATATCTGCTCCAAACTCCAACATTTCAGTTTGTTTGGCCTCACTGTGCTTCAGGCACATAAAATTGCATTCTGTAACAAGGTCATCTTCAGTAACTGGAAAAATGACCATAACGGAAAACCACAGAAACTGCTATATTTAAAGTTAGATGTATAACTACTTTCATAGGTAGTATTATCTAAGGAAAATACTATCCATTATATTTTGAGGGCTCCACTGTATTTTCGTCATCTCTTGCATGTGAACCTGAAGTTATCTGTGAGCACAAAATGCACCATCATCTCTCCAGGTTTCCCAACTAAACTGCACTGCAGCGTCATCTGCCTTACGTGTCCTCTTTCTGTGGCACAGAGAGATTCTGAATTTATCACTCTATTGGTTTTATAGGGTTATAAACCACCCAACGAAAAATGAAGATGTCTAATTCTAATAATCTTTTAAAAATAAACCAGATTTCTTTGTAAAATCATTTAGTGACTTTAAATGCAAAAGGGTATAATATGTGAAAAAAATCAAAATGGAGTCAACACTAAGAGAGTTCCCAAAAATAGAGGTAGGAAGCCACGGATGAAGGGAGGCTGTATGTGTCAGCCAGGACCAATTGTAAACTTTGAGCACTTACTGTCTAACCTAGGCATCCAAGACTTCTGCACAGTGTTCCAGAAACTCAGGATACCTATTAGACCCTTCCCTTCCCCTACATAACTTGTGACAGCCTATCCTTTAAGGACAGATATTTCCTTTGTTACATCAGAGCTATCCATACTTCCTGCCAGGTGACTTTAACAACCCTGTGGGCTTCATCTTTCTAACCCCTGTGTCTTTACCCTGGAATCCTCTTTTGGTTTTACCCAACCTGTGTCCCTGAATTACAATTCCTAAGACCCCCAAGTGAAGCCCTTTGCTCTTTGCAGTCTCAATACCAACTATTGTTTGATAGATAATAAAGGAAAGACAATACTATTTTTTTAAAATTTCCAGATTTACTGAAGTATAATTGAAATATAACATCTTTAGTTCTAAAGTGTACAAAATGCTGATTTGACACACTTAAAACATTGCAAAATGATTACCCTCACAGTATTAGCTAGTACCTTTATCATAATTATCATTCATTGTGTGAAGAGAATTATTAATGTCGACTCTCAGCAATTTTCAAGTATCTAATACAGTATTATTAATTATAATTCCCATGCTGTACATTAGTCATCCAGGACATATTTACCTTATGAGTGTTTTGTACCCTTTGATCAACATCTTCCCATTTCCCCCTCCTCCAGCCCCTGGTAACCACCATTCTATTCTCTGTTTCTATGGGTCTACTGTTTAGATTCCAATGCATGTAAGTGAAATTATACACTATTTTTGTTTCTCTACCTGACATCTCATTTGAGGTAACTCACTAAGTAACCTCCATGTTGTCACAACATGAGGTTTTTTTTTTCTTTTCTTTTCTTTCATCTGGCTGAAATATACATCTATATCTATCGCTATATCTATCAATCTATCTCTATGTCTATGTCATGTCTTCTTTACGTATTTATCCCTTGATGGACACATAGGTTGTTTCCATATATTGACTATTGTGAATGATGCTGCAATGGACATGGGAGTGCAGATAACACTCTAAGATTCTGTTTTTATTTCCTTTGAATATATACCCAGATATAGGATTGCTGGAAGTGTAGACAATTTTAAGCCACTAATATTTTCTAAGTCCTTCTGAGGTTGTACAATTAATTACTCATTATTTTAAAATATATGCAATTTGGATCAAAACTACTGTATATGTATTAAGGGAATACAGCTAAAACTACAATAAAAACACTCCTATGAATACTATGGAGAAAGAAAGATGTAGTACCAGAGAGTGTGCCTAAAGGATTGTCCAGTGCAAGCTCTCCATGACTCAGACATTTCCACAAGCTGCCTGCAGTCAGTAAGTCATTCAGCAGACAACAACATTTGCTATGCACCAGGCATGCCTATGACTCAATCAATCCAAAAATGAACAGAGTTCTGACAGACTATTTAGGGTGCGAGGCAGACAAAAATATAATTATTCCAAAAACACAAGTACTATTAGAAGAGAAGAAATTCTAACTGTGCCTGGGGGGCCTAAACTAGTCTAACAGAGGAAAGACCATGTTACAGAAAAGAGGGGAAGATGATTCCAAGTAAATGGAGCAAAATGGGTGAGACAGGCCTGAAATAGCCTGGCCTGTGTGTGGGCAGATTTGTTAGTTACAACCCAACTAGTGTGTGTGCAGTGAGCTGAGAGGGATGAACATATTGTCTGCATGTCTGCATTTGCATGTCTGCAGAGCCCAAATGGTACAGGATCTAAAGTATAACAGTAATGCTCCTGGTGACCATTGATTACATATCAACTATGCTCTCAACACTTTATCAAGAGCTTTACATGCTTTTTACAACCTTGCAATGAAGCATTATTTTCTTTGTTTTATTGAGAAGTAAACATGCCTACAGAGGATTAAGCAAGTTTCCCAAGTAGTAGAACTAGGAATTAGCCAATTGTATCCAATCTTAAACATTAGAATGACATGTTACATTATCCATTTTCAATGGGGAGTTTGTAAAAGATCAGGCCTGGGGGAAGGACACAACTTGTAGGTATTTTAATCTTTTCATCCAGGCCAGGAGGAGCCATGCCAGGACTCTAAGAAAGGAATGAGGTGATCAGTTGCCTTTTAGAAAGATGGCTCTATACACAGCATGGAAACCAACCAAGGAGCAGGGGCCAATGTAGAGACCAGCAGGGTCATTCTTAGCCCAGCTAGGACTGAGATGGCAAGAACCTGAAGGAAGGCAGTAGAAGGGGGATGGAAAGAGGGGATGGAGCAGGACCTTTTAGCTCATAGAATCTGCAGCACCTGGGATTCTGGTGTGAATCTTTAGAAACTCCATCCAACTCCATGGCAAATTACAAGGTAGAAGGTGTAAGTTTATGCACCTAGAGTCCTCCCCAAGACAGAGGCAAGAAGGGCCCCTTCCACGACTTCCACATTCTAGAAGGGCCTGCATGTAACAAAGATACAAAGCCATACTTTCCTTAAAGAGCACCTGCCCTCAGGAAGTGGCACTCAGCACGCTCGCTGGTGATGGGCCAGACACACCCATAGACAATCAGGTTCCAGGGAAAAGCTTTGCTCAGCTCTTTCTCCCCTTGCGTCCTCAAAACACAAAGCCATCACTTCCGGATACCAGGGAAGCTCTCAGGTAGGTTGTGCTGGGGCGGGCGCCAACTAGAACTGTGAAGAGGGGAGATCGGAGCCGCAGAAGCTCTGGGGCCCCGAGGAAAGACGCCGCCGCCGATCCACCTCTCGCACCTTCCTCTCAGCGGGAGGGCCAGGGACTCTCCCCCCGCACAGGATCCTGGCCACACACGAGGGAGGGCCCACACCCACTGTCCTGCTCCTCTTTGCCTGGGGTGGGTTCAGAGACACTGGACTCGGCTCATCCCTCTCCACAGCGGCTCGTCCCTCTCCACAGCCGTGCACACGGCAGGCAGCAGAGCAGAAGAACAAGAGCTGGCATGGTCCACCGTTCCCAGAGCGGCTCCATTCCCGTCCACGCGCATCCGGATGGGGCGCACAGACAGGGCGCCCGTCCTGAGGTCACCGTGTCGCTCCAGGTGCGGACTCCCGAGATGGTGACATCTCGGTCGAGGAGACCGTCCCCTGTGAGACCACAGGCTTGGCAGTATTGCCGAGAGCATGCTTCGTGGGCCATCTGCAATTCCATGTCACCGGAAACATACCGTGTCAAACTTGTGCTCGGCCTCCAAGTCAAAGGGCTGCCTGAGGACTTTGACCGACAATTCCAGTTGCTTCTGGCCTAAGAGACACAACTTCTCCCAAGGAAACAAACCGTAACACAATGTAAAGTCTGACCTACCTCCAGACGCGTGTTTGACGTGGCACGGCCATGTCCGGAGGCTCATGTGACTTCCATGCGGGGGCAGCCTGGGAACCGCCTTTCTGAGTCTCCCCCTCCCTGTGCGACCCCAGGGTAGGGCTGGTGCGAAGAGAACGCTGGATGGGATGTAGGCATTGGAAATGAAGCCACAGCCAAGGCTCTCTGCAGGCTGTCGCCATCCCACACGGTGACAGGTGGGCACAGAGGTGCAGGGTGGAAGGCTGTCCATCCCCACACACACACACACACACACACACACACACACCCCCACCCCCGCCGCCCTGCGTCTGGCTAGTGTTCCCAGCTGGTGCCCCCTGGACGACAGTGGCCCAGGCCACTCCTGGCTGCCTGGCCGCAGATCCACCGAGGGACAGCTGTGCCTTCCCCCGAGTCTCTCCATGTCTCCCCTGTGGCCCCGCACATCGGTGGCTACCTTTCCCTGTGGGCGCTGACAGCTCCATCGGCACTGCCACCTCCGCCACTGCCACCGGGCACTCAGAGGACTGAGAGCCACAGCCTTCCCTCCCCTCCCCTCCTCCGCAGCCCAGCCCAGCCCTGCCCTGCCCAGCTGCTCCCAGGCCTCTGGAAGGTCCAGTTCCTAGAACAAGGTCTTCATTCCTGTGACTCCCACGGTGTCTCTGCTTCCATGACACAGACCAACTATGCTGTCCTGACAGTAGGACACACATAGAAACCCTATGTGAAAATCACCAGGCTAACAGCATCATTAGTCATCTGATACATAAAATAAATAAATATATCATATTAAATATACATAATTATATATATATATATATATATATATATATATATATATATATGACTGTACTATTCACACAAGCATTGCCAGCCAAGCAGAACTTCAGGTCTCTGTGATAATTAAGTCCCTGGTGATGTTTTGCTGACTGTCATACAAAAACCGTAGTTGTACATACATATAAAGACGTGTGTTTGTAAAGACAGGAGAATAAAACAAACACATCCTATTTAACAGAGATGAACTAGTATTGCTACAGGAAAGAGCTAAATAGGACTCCATGTTAGATCTGTTTGTTTTACATTAACCTTTGTATTCTATTGCTTTTGTTACAAGTATAGAATGTTACTTTATAGCCTGAAATATGCAGGATAGCCCATTCTCAAACCTCTGACCTTTAAAGTTGCAGAACAGAAAGTAACATTTGCTTTATTGGAGTTTTACAGGAACACTGTGACCTGACCTACATGGACAGCTGCAGGAACAAAAGATTCTGGCACCAGGAAGTCTGCAATAACCATTAACACCCCTTCCCCTTTTAGTATAATAGAAGCCAGAATTCTAATTCAGGCAAGATGGTTTTTTGACAGACATGAGTCTGCCATCTTCTTGGTCTGCAGGCTTTCCAAATAAAGTTGTAATCCTTGCCTCAACACCTTGTCTCCAATTCATTGGCATGTCGTGCAGTGAGCAGAGCGAGCTTGGACTCGGTAACAGTGTCATGATGCAAACATGGGGACATGGGCTTCCATTCATGCTCCTGCCCAGGCCCTACAAGCATTAGGGGACCATCTCTTTTGTCCTTGCATGGGCCTCTCAGTGCACCAAGTTCTTAGGCAACTCAAGCAGCCCTCACTCTAAATCCACACCTTAGGCATGGTCCTCCTTCCTCTTCTCCACCACATTCCTCCTGATGTTTTTAACTGTGCCTGTCTTTGCATCCCTGGTGGATGGAGTATGGAGCCAGACACCCCTCCCCTTGCGTGCAAGCAGTTGAGGGAGGGAATGTTCTGTACTTCCCCCTTCCCACCACAAGAATGAAGGAATCCCTCATTTATCTTTCTATAGTTTATGTGCTGTCACCTACATTTATTTCCCCATTTTTCTTTATTCACAAGGGCTCACTGCAGTCCCCACTCTTTCTATGAACAGTATTCACACACATCCAAAGTGAATTTATTTTAGCTTCTATTGGGTGGCATATCCAGATAGATCCTTTTGGTCAGGAAGCACAAAAACACAGCCAAGTCGAGTGAGTGCTGAACCAGAGTCATTTAGGAATCCTATGAGGTTACAAATGTTGAAGTAGCATTTGTTCTAAAGCACTTCTTTTGATGCTTTAAGTTTACCTAGCCAGCAATGCAGATCCCATGAAAGTGGCCAGAGATATTTTCTCCACAGGCTCTCCTGTTACCAAATACAAGTGAGTTCCTGCACCTGATGGCAACGCACAATGAGGCCAAATAAGCGGAAAAGTCAGAGTTTGGGGCAGGGGAAGGTTTATTGCAGGACCAAGCAAGGAGAATGGGGGTAGAGGGGTTCACTCCCCCAAACCCTGAACTCCCTGAAGGGTTTCAGCAAAGCATCTTTAAAGGCCAGGTGAGGGAGGGGTGAGGTTGATTGTTGCAAACTTCTTGATGCAGTAAAGGTCCAACAAAATAAATGTTATTCTCTTTTCTGCAACTTTTTATCTCTATATGACTGCAAAGGTGTTATACTCTTAAAGGTCAGAGCCTTGATAATAGTCTATCCTGTCTATTTCAGGCTATATGCAACATTTTTTAAAAAACATTTCTTTAGTCCTGGACTTATTCCGGGGGCACCATGGCCAGCGTCCACGAGAGCCTTTACTTCAACCCCATGATGACCAATGGGGTGGTGCACGCCAACATGTTCGGTATCAAGGACTGGGTGACGCCCTATAAAATCGCGGTGCTGGTGCTGCTGAACGAGATGGGCCGCACTGGCGAGGGCGCCGTTAGCCTCATGGAGCGGCAGAGGCTCAACCAGCTGCTCCTGCTGCTGTTGCGGGGCCCAGATATTACACTGCCCAAACTTTACAAGTTAATTGAAGATTCTTGTCCTCAGCTGGCAAACTCAGTACAGATAAGAATCAAACTGATGGCTGAAGGTGAATTGAAGGATATGGAACAATTTTTTGATGACCTTTCAGATTCTTTTTCTGGAACTGAACCAGAGGTTCACAAAACGAGTGTAGTAGGTTTATTTCTGTGTCACGTGATCTTGGCCTACAGTAAGCTTTCGTTCAGTCAAGTGTTTAAATTGTACACTGCCCTTCAGCAGTACTTCCAGAACGGTGAGAAAAAGATGGTGGAGGATGCTGATATGGAACTGGCCAGCAGAGAGGAGGGTGAAAGGAAAATGGAAAAAGAAGAGCTTGATGTATTTATAAGAGAAGAGGAGGTATCTTGCAGTGGGCCTCTGTCCCAAAAACAAGCAGAATTTTTTCTTTCTCAACAGGCTTCTTTGTTAAAGAATGATGAGACTAAAGCCCTCACTCCAGCTTCTTTGCAGAAAGAGTCAAACAACTTGTTGAAATTTAATCCTGATTTTGCTGAAGCGCACTACCTCAGCTACTTAAACAACCTCCGGGTCCAAGATGTTTTCAGTTCAACACACAGCCTCCTTCATTATTTTGACCACCTGATTCTTACTGGAGCCGAAAGCAAAAGTAACGGGGAAGAAGGCTATGGCCGGAGCTTGAGATACGGTGCTCTGAACCTGGCCGCCCTGCACTGCCGCTTTGGTCACTATCAACAGGCAGAGCTTGCCCTGCAAGAGGCTATTAGGATTGCCCAGGAGTCCAATGATCACTTGTGTCTGCAGCATTGCTTGAGCTGGCTTTATGTGCTGGGACAGAAGAGGTCTGATAGCTACGTTCTGCTGGAACATTCCATGAAGAAAGCTGTACATTTTGGGTTACCGGGGACACGGGTTCGATCTCTGATCTGGGAAGATCCCACCTTCCGAGGAGCAGCTAAGCCCATGAGCCACAACTGCTGAGCCCAAGTGCCACAGCTACTGAAGTCTGTGTACCTGGAGCCTGTGCTCCACAACAAGAGAAGCCACTGCAATGAGAAACCCGCGTTTGGTAACCAAGAGTATCCCCTGCTGGCCGCAGCTAGAGAAAGCCTGCACGTAGCAACGAAGACCCAATGCAGCCAATAAATAAATAAATAATTTAAAAAGTAAACAAATAAATACATAAAAAAACATATCTTTATTGGAGTATAATTTCTTTACAATGTTGTGTTAGTTTCTGCTGTACAACAAAAATATTCTTAACTTGAAGCAAAAGCAATAGAATACAAAGGTTAACATGCAAGAAACGTATCTAGCATGGAGTCAGATTTCTTCTTCCCTATGACACTTCTAGAAGCAGCAACACGTGCACTTTTTGGGAGCTGAAGGTAAGAACGTGAAGATGTTGATTTAATGATCTAACCCAGCGATCAGCATGGTCAAGTGTCCATGTAGAGTCTAACACTAGTTCCTGGAGGGGAGCAGCACAAACAGGAGTGTGAGTGCAGGTCTGGAGATGCAAACAGGTGAGCAGAGACAACCAGCAGGGAACCACCCATTGTGGTCTCCATAACACTCAGCAGGATCTTTGAGCCTGGGTCCCAACCCCACACTTTCCCAACTTTGCCCTCTTAGCTTAAATGCTTCTCTATGTTTAGAAAATTCAGAAGCCCAGATAAACATTGCTTATTAAAAATAGAAATCAATTTTCTTTCTTTTCATAAGGGAAGGCTTGGTTTTTCACTTTCATCAACTCTCACACTGAGGATAAAAGAAGGCATTTTAATCTCTTCTGTCACCCTCATCTCAGTAGCACATAATACATTAATTTGGAGGTTAAATATTAAGATTTGTTCAGATTTGTTCTGACCTGTTACAGTATCAGACTCAAGGACACCACCAGCCATTCTCAAAACAGTATCTGCTGGCCACTGCCACCTGCAAACTTATGGTCTTCAGGTCCCCCCTTGTAACTAAGCAACCATTTTAAACCCCAACCAATCCTTGCTTCATAGGCACCCTGACTTCTTGCAGCTCCACTTATTCTTCACAATTTATGTAATTTTGAGGGTTTTGCCTTTATAAACCTCTCCTATTTGTAGTCTTGCCAAACACAATTTGAGTCCGTCTAGAATCTGTGTCTCCTGAGCTATAGTCCTCAGTTTGGCTCAAAGAAAATTCTTTTATATTCCTAGTATGGATTGGTTTACTGATTATTTATGTTGACAACACAATTAAAGAGTTTCTTTATAACTGTTTAGAACATAATCAATGACTAAAGCATGAGTTACAGACACTAAAGACCACTTTCATTTAGCGCACAGAGGCTGCTCTAAGGGCAGGGTGCAGGGAGCTGCTCTGGGCCCAGCAAGAATGGTCTCAACAGTTTTCCACTCCTCCCAGACCCCCCGAAGTCCACAGCATTTCTCCTGGGGGTGGGGACAGCAACTCAAGCATTGTGGAGATCCTCGGGCCACAGCTGTGAGGTGGGAGGTGCCTGGACCTGCACCCTTCAGAGACTATCTCCATCGCTGACACTCTAGGCCCTGAAGCTGTTGGCCTGGCGTCCTGTTGTTATGGAGCAATGGCTCATGTGGCTGAGGTGCATAAAGTCCAACTCTGACAGCAGGTGTTTGAGCCAAAGTAAGGGTTTATTTACAGAACTCCAAGCAGGGGACTGGGAGAGAAGCCTCAGATCCACTCCAATTTGGCTTTTGAGTTGCAGGCATTTTTAAAGGGGAAGAACAAAAAGGCTGGGATTAATCATCATTTGTGACATTTCTGTGCTGTTTCTTTTTTAATAAATTGAAGTATAGTTGATTTACAATATTGTCTTAGTTTCAGGTGTATAACAAAGTGATTCAGTTTTATGTGTGTGTGTGTGTGTGTGTGTGTGTGTATTTTCAGATTCTTTTCCATTACAGGTTATTACAAATTATTGAATATAGTTCCCTGTGCTAGTCAGTCAATCCTGGTTAGTTACCTTTTTATGTACAGTAGTTTGTATCTGTGAATCCCATACTATATGTGACATTTCTTCATCATAGCTTTGGGAGTCAGTCTGCCTCTGGTTCATGATTCTCAGGACAGGTGGTCCACAGCTCAGGGATCTGTGAGCTCATGCTGCCCTGGGGAAACAACCTGGGTTTGGAGTGAAGGATGACGTCTACAACAGCAACTGCTACACTGATGATGTTACCAACAGCAGTCTAGCCCCCTGACTCTGGTTCACGAGTGTTCACTTAGCACAGGATTGAGGTCACAGGTGAGGAAGAAGGGAAGAAAGTTTTGGATGGAGAGATTAGCCATAAACTCAGTGAGGCAACTCTGTTTCAGGGGGACTTGGATTCACCCTGCAGGAGGTGGGAGGAGAGCACTGCACTCCTGAGGCCCGGGCCCAATCGCTCCTGGCTGGGCCCCAGTCCCTGAAGAGGCACCTCTGGGGCACCAGGAGCTGCCAGCACAGCGCCCAGGATACCTCTCCCTCTTCTGACCCATCTTTCAGGTGCTGAGGTCCCACAGGGTCAGCTGGAGGTGGGGTAGGCACTTGGTGAGTGGGAACGGGACTCGCTCAGAAGATCAGTGGCCCCAGGGCTGGAATCTGACCTGCCCAGTAGGGGAGTCTTGAGGGGAGAGTTTCGGGGGGACCAGGAGCTCAGGATCGCCCAACTAGGGCCCCAGAGCACTGAGTGGAGAGGCTGCAGCCAAAGGGCTCCTTCTGGATGCACTGACCTGCAGGCAGACCCCAGTGGAGCCGCAGCCACCACGTCACCGGAGAGGAGGGTCTCATCTTATAGCAGGATTAAATCACAGACAGGACATGGAGACGGAGAAAGCACAGCAAGGATTTACTGAGTGGTAGTTCACTCTCGGGAGTCATTGGGCCCAGCTGGGTGAGCAACTGGCTGAGCGGCTGGGGCAGGCTGCTTACAAGGGGCAGGAAAGGAAGTGGCGAAATAATCATTAGGGAGGGAGGGGCTTGGGGTCGCATTTCCTGATTTTCACTGCAGCTCCACCTTCCCGAGGGGAGGAGGGAGATTTGTCCTTATTTAGCATTGCTGGGAAGTGTCCCAGCCTCGGTGCATGATGGGAACTTCTTATCTGCAAGGCTACTTTTATTGTTATGAGGGCATAATGAGCAAAAGGTTACATTGGGACACCAGAGATTCCTGCCTGTTCTCACTTCCTTTTCTGCTCTCAGCACACTTGTCACCCCAAAATGTGTGGTTTCCTGTCAGTGCAGAAGTTCCTGCTTTTACTTGTGTGCCCAAGAACCCCTCTTGTTTAGAAGATGTATGGTTTTGTGCCATCTGGTCCCGCCCCCTTTCTCTGCTCACCTCTAGCTGTTTGCCTGCTGGAGCAGCCCTGGGCTCCAGGACAGTTGGGAGAGGAGAGCTTGCACTTCTTGCTCTGCTGGTTTCCAGACTGCAGCCAAAGAATAGGAGGGGAATGCACTGGACCTCTGTGTGATCTGTGCCTAGCACAGGACTTGCACTGGGACAACAAGGCAGGAGCCAACTACACGTGCCCAGGCAGGTCCCTTCTTTGAACTTTCACCTCTGGTGTGAAAGAGCCCAGATTTCCCATCCTGGGCAAAAATTATTCTTCAAAATAGTTTTGAAAAAGCATTCTGTTCTTTGCCAAAATAAGATGTCAGGAGAGTTAAAATTGCTGGAGTCATCCGCAGGCACTGACGGTGAGCAGCAAGGACAGGTCACAGCCCCAGCCCTCTTTGGGTGCACAGAGCACAAAACAGCTGTTTGACTCCCCTGGGCCATTCATTAGCAGTCATGTTGCCAGAAGGGGGACCCTTTCCAGGGCCCAAGAGTGGGCTCTGATCTAACACTTGGAAATGAATTGTCCGAGGAGATTCACGTGCTGACAAAGCAAGAGACTTTATTGGGAAGGGGTGCCTGGGTGAGAGCAGGAGGGTAAGGGAACCTAGGAGGATGCTCTGCCACGTGGTGGTTCGCAGTCTCAGGTTTTATGTTGATGGGATTAGATTCCTGGTTGTCTCTGGCCAATCATTCTGATTCAAGGTCCTCCCTGGTGGCGCGCACATTGCTCAGTCAAGATGGATTCCAGCAAGGAATATTCTGGGAGGACATATGGACTGGCGTCTCCTGTCTCCTTTTGATCTTTCCCAAATTCTACCAGTTGTTGGTCCCTTGTTAGTTCCATGTTCCTTACCAGGACCTCCTGTTGCAAGTGGCTCCTATCTTGTCTGGCCAATGTGGGAGGTTTCAGTCAGTGTTTCCCCTAACAGTCAGAGAAGGTGGAATCTTATTTGCTGGCCTCCAAGTGAAACTAAAGAGATTGTTTTGGGACTTTGTAGAGCATAGGTTCTGCACATCTTTTATGCAATCATTTTGTTTCAGAATACTGGGCCCTAAGAAAAGTCGGTTTCACTGTACCTCTATAGAACAGGCCGTGACATCCTACAATCCATGGGCCAAATTCTGACCCCAGCCTGTGCTGGTAGAACCTGCAAGCTAAGAATGATTTTTATATTTTTAAAAATGGGCGGCCAGAAAGAGAAAAACAAATACCATGTGCTAATTCATATATATGGAATTTAAAAACATGGTACTGATGAACCCAGTGACAGGGCAAGAATAAAGATGCAGATGCAGAGAATGGACTTGAGGACATGGGGTTGGGGGTGTGAAGGGAAAGCTGGGACAAAGTGAGAGAGTAGCATTGACATATATACACTACCAAATGTAAAATAGATAGCTAGTGGGAAGTTGATGCATAACATAGGGAGATAAACTCGATGATGGGTGATGACTTAGATGGTCAGGATAGGGAGGGTGGGAGGGAGTCTCGGGAGGGTGGGGATATGGGGATATATGTATAAATACAGCTGATTCACTTTGGTGTACCTCAAAAACTGGGACAAGAGTGTAAAGCAATTATATTCCAATAAAGAGCTTTAAAAAAATAAAATGGGTGGAAGACCTAAATAGACATTTCTTCAAAGAAGACATACATATGGCCAAGAGGCACGTGACAAGATGCTTAACACCACTAATTATTAGAGAAGTGCAAATCAAAACTACAATGAGGTATCATCTTACAGCAGTCAGAATGGCCCTTATCAAAAAATCCAGAAACAATAGGACTTCCCTGGTGGTACAGTGGTTAAGAATTCACCTGCCACTGCAGGGAACATGGGTTCGATCACTGGTCCAGGAAGATCCCACATGCCTCGGAGCAACTAAGCCCATGTGCCACAACTACTGAGCCTATGCTCTAGAGCCTGAGAGCCACAGCTACTGCACCTGAGTGCTGCAACTACTGAAGCCTGCATGCCTAGAGCCCATGCTCCTCAACAAGAGAAGCCACCGCAATGAGAAGCCCTCACACCATAACGAAAAGTAGACCCCACTCACCACAACTAGAGAAGCCCGTGCAGGGCAAGGAAGACCCAATGCAGCCCAAAATAAATAGATTAATTAAGTAATCAATTTTTTAAAGTCTAGGAACAACAAATGCTGGAAAGGGTGTGGAGAAAAGGGAACCCTCATGCACCATTGGTAGGAATATGAATTGATACAGCCACTAAGGAGAACAATATGGAGGTGCTTTGTAAAGTAAAAATAGAACTATCATATGACACAGCAATCCCACTACTGGGCATATACCTTGAGAAAGCATAATTCAAAACGATGCATGTACGACAATGTTTATTGCAGCACTATTTACAATAGCCAGGACATGGAAAAAACCTAATTGTCCAATGAGAGATGAATGGATAAAGAAGATGTGGCACATATATACAACGGAATATTACTCAGCCATAAAAAGGAATGAAATTGAGTTATTTGTAGTGAGGTGGATGGACCTAGAGTCTGTCATACAGAGTGAAATAAGTCAGAAAGAGAAAAACAAATACCTTATGCTAATGCATATATATGGAATCTAGAAAAATGGTACTGATGAACCTAGTGGCATGGCAAAAATAAAGACACAGATGTAGAGAACAGACTTGAGGTCACAGGGGTGGGGAGGGGAATCTGGGATGAAGCGAGAGAGTAGCATTGACATAGATACACTACCAAATGTAAAATATACAGCTAGTGGGAAGCTGCTGCATAACACAGGGAGATCAACTTGATGCCTGGCGATGACCTAGAGGGACAGGATGGGGACTGTGGGCGGGAGGCTGAAGAGAGTGGGGATATGGGGATATATGTATACATATAACTGATTCACTTTGTTGTACAGAAGAAACTAACACAACATTGGAAAGCAATTATACTCCAATAAAGATGAAAAAAAGTGTTGAAAACAATTTTAAATACTGTTTTGCAATATATGAGAATTATATGGTGTCACATTTTAGTGTCTATTAAATAGTTTCATTGGAGCACAGTCGTGCTCTTTCATTTACCTTTTTTCTGTGGCTGCTTTCCTGCTGCAATGGCTGACTCGATGGATAAAACAGAGGTCATATGGCAAAGTTTAAGATAGTCACTATCTGGCCCTTTAGAAAAGCGTGCCAGTTCCTTTTCTAGAAATGCATTAATGGTATTTTCTTAACACTATATGGTGAGGGTTTTACTCAATAAGCAAGTAAACTTTTGGTGAATTTTGCCCCTTTAATCAAACCTTGGGTAAATGTAAAACTGATTACATTATTCCCAGTAACCTCAAAATAAATTCTAGACACCAAATGTGCAATTATTATTGCACTGAGAATCACAAATCAGCTTGACTGGAATACAGCTTCCACCTGAATAAGTGTCAACTACAGAAAATGCAAGTACTTCCAATCCTCAAAATGGGGCAGAGTAAATCATAAAAATAGTTTGAACTTTTTTTTTTTTTAATTTTGAGATATTGATAATTTGTTTTTTTATTTATTTATTTATTTATTTATTTTTTACTTTTTGGGGTACACCAGGTTCAATCATCTGTTTTTATACACATATCCCTGTATTCCCTCCCTTCCTTGACTCCCCCTGCCTCGAGTCCCCCCCACCCTCCCTGCGCCAGTCCTCTAAGGCATCTTCCATCCTCGAGTTGGACTCCCTTTGTTATACAACAACTTCCCACGGACTATTTTACAGTTGGTAGTATATATATGTCTGTGCTACTCTCTCGCTTCATCTCAGTTTCCCCTTCACCCCCCACCCCCTCCCATACCTCGAGTTCTCCAGTCCATTCTCTGCATCTGCATCCTTGTTCTTGTCACTGAGTTCATCAGTACCATTTTTAGATTCCGTATATGTGAGTTAGCATACAATATTTGTCTTTCTCTTTCTGACTTACTTCACTCTGTATGACAGATTGTAGTTCTATCCACCTCATGACATATAGCTCCATCTCATCCCTTTTTATAGCTGAGTAATATTCCATTGTATATATATGCCACATCTTCTGTATCCATTCATTTGTTGATGGGCATTTAGGTTGCTTCCATGTCCTGGCTATTGTAAAAGTGCTGCAATAAACATGATGGTACAAGTTTCTTTTGGGATTATGGTTTTCTTTGGGTATATGCCCAGGAGTGGGATGACTGGATCATATGGTAGTTCTATTTGTAGTTTTTTAAGGAACCTCCAAATTGTTTTCCATAGTGGCTGTACCAAATTACAGTCCCAACAACAGTGCAGGGGACTTCCCTTTTCTCCACACCCTCTCCAACATTTGTTGTTTCCAGATTTTGCGATGATGGCCATTCTGATCGGTGTGAGGTGATACCTCATTGTGGCTTTGACTTGCATTTCTCTGATGATGAGTGATGTTGAGTATCTTTTCATGTGTGTGTTGGCCATCTGGATGTCTTCTCTGGAGAAATGTCTATTTAGGTCTTCTGCCCATTTGTGGATTGGGATATTTGCTTTTTTGGTATGAAGCTGCATGAGCTGCTTGTATATTTTGGAGGTTAATCCTTTGTCTGTTGTTCCATAGGCAATTATTTTTTCCCATTCTGAGGGTTGCCTTTTAGTCTTGTTTATGGTTTCTTTCACTGTGCAAAAGCTTTTAAGTTTCATGAGGTCCCATTCATTTATTCTTGATTTTATTTCCATGATTCTAGTAGATGGGTCCAAAAGGATCTTGCTTTGATGTATGTCATAGAGTGTTCTGCCTATGTTTTCCTCTAGGAGTTTTATAGTGTCTGGCCTTACATGTAGGTCTTTCATCCATTTGGAGTTTATTTTTGTGCATGGTGTTAGGAAGTGTTCTAATTTCATTCTTTTCCATCTTGCTGTCCAATGTTCCCAGCACCACTTATTGAAGAGGCTGTCTTTTTTCCATTGCATACTCGTGCCTCCTTTGTCAAAGATAAGGTGCCCATATGTGTTTGGGCTGACTTCTGAGTTCTCTATTCTATTCCATTGATCGTCATTTCTATTTTTGTGCCAGTACCATACTGTCTTGATCACTATAGCCTTGTAGTATAGTTTGACGTCAGGAAGCCTGATTCCACCAACTCCATTTTTCCTTCTCAAGATTGCTTTGGCTATTCGGGGTCTTTTGCGTTTCCATACAAATCATAAGATTTCTTGCTCTAGTTCTGTGAAAAATGCCATTGGTAATTTGATTGGGATTGCATTGAATCTGTAAATTGCTTTGGGTAGTACAGTCATTTTCACTATGTTGATTCTTCCAATCCAGGAACATGGTATGTCCCTCCATCTGTTTGTGTCATCTTTGATTTCTTTCATCAATGTCTTAAAGTTTTCTGCATACAGATCTTTTGCCTCCTTAGGCAGGTTTATTCCTAGACATTTTATTCTTTTGGTTGCAATGGTGAATGGGAGAGTTTCCTTAATTTCTCTTTTTGCTCTTCCGTTGTTAGTGCATAGGAATGCAAGAGATTTCTGTGCATTAATTTTGTATCCTGCTACTTTACTAAACTCATCAATGAGTGCTAGCAGTTTTCTGGTAGAGTCTTTAGGGTTTTCTATATATAATATCATGTCATCTGCAAAGAGTGACAATTTTACTTCTTCTTTTCCAATTTGTATTCCTATGATTTCTTTTTCTTCTCTGATGGCTGTGGCTAAAACTTCCAAAACTATGTTGAATAGTAATGGTGAGAGTGGACACTCTTGTCTTGTTCCTGTTCTTAGAGGGAATTCTTTCAGTTTTTCCCATTGAGAATGATGTTGGCTTTTGGTTTGTCATATATGGCTTTTATTATATTGCGATAATTTCCTTCTATGCCCATTTTCTGGAGAGCTTTTATCATAAATGGATGTTGAACTTTGTCAAAAGCTTTTTCTGCATCTATTGAGATGAGCATATGGTTTTTATCCTTCAATTTGTTGATATGATGTATCACGTTGATTGATTTGCGTATATTGAAGAATCCTTGCATCCCAGGGATAAACCCCACTTGATCATGGTGTATGATTTTTTTAATGTGCTGTTGGAGTCTGTTAGCTAATATTTTGTTGAGGATTTTTGCATCTATATTCATCAGTGATATTGGTCTGTAGTTTTCTTTTTTTGTGACATCTTTGCCTGGTTTTGGTATCAGGGTGATGGTAGCCTCGTAGAATGAGTTTGGGAGTGTTCCGCCTTCTGCAATGTTTTGGAAGAGTTTGAGAAGGATAGGTGTTAACTCTTCTCGAAATGTTTGATAGAATTCGCCCGTCAACCCATCTGGTCCTGGGCTTTTGTGTGTTGGGAGATTTTAATCACTGCTTCAATTTCCGTACTTGTGATTGGTCTGTTCATGGTTTCTATTTCTTCCTAGTTCAGTCTTGGAAGATTGTATTTTTCTAAGAATGTATCCATTTCTTCCAGGTTATCCAATTGATTGGCATATAGTTGCTTGTAGTAGTCTCTCATGATCTTTTGTATTTCTGAGGTGTCTGTTGTGACTTCTCCTTTTTCATTTCCAATTCTGTTGATTTGCATCTTCTCCCTTTTTTTCTTGATGAGTCTGGCTAATGGTTTATCAATTTTGTTAATCTTCTCAAAGACCAGCTTTTAGTTTTATTTATTTTTCTTATGGTTTCTTTCCTTTCTTTTTCATTTATTTCTGCTCTGATCTTTATGATTTCTTTCCTTCTGCTCACTTTGGGGTTTCTTTGTTCTTCTTTCTCTAGTTGTTTTAGGTGTAAGGTTAGGTTGTTTATTCGATAATTTTCTTGTTTCTTAAGGTAGGACTGTATTGCTATAAACTTCCCTCTTAGAACTGCTTTTGCTGCGTCCCATAGGTTTTGGGTTGTTGTGTTTTCGTTGTCATTTGTTTCTAGATATTTTTTGATTTCCTCTTTGATTTCTTTAGTGATTCCTTGGTTGTTTAAGAGTGAATTGTTTAGCCTCCATGTGTTTGTATTTTTTGCAGTTTTTTTCCTGTAATTGATATCTAGTCTCATGGCGTTGTGGTCTGAGAAGATGCTTGATATGATTTCAATTTTCTTGAATTTACCAAGACTTGATTTGTGACCCAAGATGTGATCTATCCTGGAAAATGTTCTGTGTGCACTTGAGAAGAAAGTGTAGTCTGTCGTTTTTGGATGGAATGTCCTATAAATATCAATTAAGTGGAGATGGTCTAATGTGTCATTTAAAGCTTGTGTGTCTTTATTTGTTTTCTGTTTGGTTGATCTGTCCATGGATGTAAGTGGGGTGTTCAAGTCTCCCACTATTATTGTGTTACTGTCGTTGTCCCCTTTTATGGCTGTTAGCATTTGCCTTATGTATTGAGGTGCTCCTATGTTGGGGGCATAGATAGTTACCATTGTGATATGTTCTTCTTGAATGGATCCCTTGATCATTAGGTAGTGTCCTTCCTTGTCTCTTTTAATCGTCTTTACTTGAAAGTCTAATTTGTCTAATATGAGTATTGCTACTCCAGCTTTCTTTTGACTTCCATTTGCATGGAATATCTTTTTCCATCCCTTTCCTTTCAGTCTATATGTATCCCTTGGTCTGAAGTTGGTTTCTTGTAGGCAGCATATAGAAGGGTCTTGTTTTTGTATCCATTCAGCCAGTCTGTGTCTTTTGGTTGGAGCATTGAATCCATTTACATTTAAAGTGATTATTGACATGTGTGTTCCAAGTACCATTTTCTTAATTGTTTTGGGTTTGTATTTGTAGGTGTTTTCCTTTTCTTGTGTTTCCTACTTAGAGAAGTTCCTTTAGCACTTGTTGTAAGGCTGGTTTGGTGGTGCTGAATTCTCTTAATTTTTGCTTGTCTGGAAAGCTTTTGATTTCTCCTCAAATCTGAATGAGATTCTTGCTGGGTAGAGTATTCTTGGCTGTAGGTTTCTCTCTTTCAGGACTTTCAGTATATCCTGCCATTCCCTTCTGGCCTGCAGAGTTTCTGTAGAAAGGTCAGCTGTTATCCTTATGGGTTTTCCCTTATATGTTGTTTGTTGCTTTTCTCTTGCTGCTTTTAATATTTTTTCTTGGTGTTTAATTGTCATTAGTTTGATTCATATGTGTTTTGGTGTATTTCTCCTTGGGTTTATTCTGTATGGGACTCTCTGCGTTTCTTGGACTTGGTTAATTATTTCCTTTCCCATGTTGGGGAAGTTTTCCACTATAACCTCTTCAAATATTTTCTCAGACCCTTTCTTGTTTTCTTCCTCTTCTGGGATGCCTATAATTCGAATGTTGGTATGCTTAATGTTATCACTGAGGTCTCTGAGACTGTCTTCTATTCTTTTTATTCTTTTTTCTTTTTCCTGCTCTGTGGCAGGTATTTCCCCCATTCTATCTTCCAACTCACTTATTTGTTCTTCTGCCTCAGTCATTCTGCTGGTTATAGCATCTAGAGTATTTTTAATTTCAGTTATTTTGTTATCCATTGCTGTTTGTTTTTCTGAGTTCTTATGAACTGCTTCTTGTACTTTCTCTATTTTGTTATCGAGATTTTGTATCATTTTTACTATCATTACTCTAAATTCTTTTTGAGGCATTTTTCCTATTTCCTCCTCATTTATTTGGTCTTGTGGGTTTTTTCCTTCTCCTTTGCCTGCATGGTGTTTCTTTGTTTCCTCATGGTTGTCCAAACTTTTGCGGTTGCTTGTCCTGGCGATAGAGGTGTTTATAGAAGACTGTCCAAGCCTCAGACTAATGTCCAAATATTGGATTAAATGAATATTAAGTCTAGGAAACACATACATGTATAAGACACACAATTACTGACTCCGTTAGGACATAAGGCTCTAGAAAGACCTGACAGAACCCCAGTGTGCTATCAGATATTCAAAGAGAAACCCAGCAGAAATTGACAACTGAAACAGAACAAATCAGAGACAAAAGCAAAAGCAAACAAACAAACAAATAACGCCTTACACATACAAATATTAGTCCAGGGAGATTTTGTAAGCTAGGATCAGATATATCAAAGAGCCAGAGTACCACCAGAGAGAATGGAGATTCTCAGAATGTAATTAGACAACTCTACTAAGAACTAAGATAAAGACAAAAGCCTAATATTAAATACCAAGGCAGTGCGTCATCTGGAGAATAGAGCAAGGAGTCTGAGCAGAACGATAGTGTTGCTTATAAGTATGTTAAGATAAAATAAACTTAAAATGGCTGGAAGAAAGGGGAACAGAAGAGCGTAATGTGGTTGGAAATATGCAAATAAAAAGAAAGGAATAGAAATGTATAAAAAATAGGGATGAAAGGAAAGTATGAGCGATATATTGTCCTTACTACCAAAAACTTAGCTAGATATAAAAGTATATAAAAAAGGCAAAAAAAAAAAAAAAGAGAGAGAGAGAAAAAGAAAAGGAAAAAAAAAAAATCCAGAACTGATCCCAGAATGGACCAGTTCAATAGGTATTGATACTACTATTTCTGTTTCCTTAGCGTCTCAGCTGTAAGTGTCCTCCTTGCCTTGGGTTTTTTTGCATTATTCTGTGACCAGCAGAGTTTCCTTTATTGTTCGTCTGTAAGCGTAGGTGTGTGGGGAGGGAGAGGGTACAATAGTGGCTCCTTCTCCTGGGAGTGAGTGAGCAGTGGCGCACTGTTGTTTCAGTCGGGCTTGGAGGTGCCTGTTGCAGAGGGACGCTGGTGGCTCAGGTGTAAACAGAAAGTCTTAGAGTTGGGCCTCTCTCAGGTTTTTTTGTTTGTTTTTTTCTAGGCAGCCTCCCTGCTGCCTGCGTTCCAAGGGGTTTTAATCTAGCCCCACCCGAGTGCCTGAGGGTGCTTGTTATCCCTGAGCGCCTTAGGTGGCCCACAGGGTGTCTCTCCACTGCCTGTTGCAGAGGTGCTGAAAGAGGGAGAGAGGCTATGCGCGGCTCCTCCCCGCCCCGCCCGTGAGCCTGCAGCCTCCAGCCGCCATCATGGCCTGGCAGCTCTCAGGGACGGGCACTCCTCTCTGCGGACCTCTTCCCTCCTGTCCTCTCGGTCTGTCACCTTACTGGCAACAATGTTTCTCACCCTGAACCAGCTCTCCGGTTCCCACGCTCCCACTCCCAGACCCTCCGTTCAGCCGCGGATCGATGTCTCAGTCCGGGAACGCTGAGCTGCGCTGCGGACCCTCCGTATGTTTCTCACTCCCTCCCGTCTGCCACAGCTCCGCCGCTTCACCCTCTTTGAGCCTTCGTAGATGTATGTCGGGCTCCCCGCAGTCCTTTCTGGTGTCCGAGGCCATCTGCTGGTGTTCAGCTGGTTCTCTGTGGGAATTACTGCATCCTTCCATGCATTCCCAATGCATCTGTGGAGAGGGATGCACTCCACATCTTTCTACTTCGCCGCCATCTTTTCTCTCCTGAACTTTTTTAGAGACATCTGTTTTGACTATAGCAGTGTTTGCCAAAGTTTATTAAACATGAAAATATAAAAAAATAATAATTTATTGATAGAAAACTATCTGGAGTTAATAGTTCTATTTATACTTGGAGGAAAGAAAACTATAAAAATGGTCACATTGGGACTTCCTTGGTGATGCAGTGGTTATGAATCTGAATATGCCAATGCAGGGGACATGGGTTCGAGCCCTGGTCTGGGAGGATCCCACATGCCTTGGAGCAAGTAAGCTTGTGTGCCACAACTACTGAGTCTGCACTCTAGAGCCCATGAGCCACAACTACTGAGACCATATGCAACAACTACCAAAGCCCGTGCACCTAGAAGCCGGTACTCTGCAACAAGAGAGGCCACCACAATGAGACGCCCTCACACCACAATAAAGAGTAGCCCCTGCTTGCACAGCTAGAGAAAGCACACATGCAGCAACAAAGATGCATCCAATCAATCAATCGATTAATTAATTTTAAAAATGGTCACATTGATAACAATACATAATTTACATATGCTTATGAAAACCTTATAAAAGTAAAAATAACAAATTATTAGAATCTCATCATTTTCTGTCATTAAATAAAAAGCATTTTCATGCAATTTCCAGATATACTCTTGTGTCTGGTGCATCATTTTTCTTTCTTTCTTCTTCTCTTTTTCTTTTTAAATTCACCATTTCTTTTTTTTAAATTTTTAACTCTCTTTCCTTCTTCATTTTTATTTTTAGCTGCATCAGGTCTTAATTGCTGCATGCAGGACCTTTGCTGCAGCACAAGGGCTTTTCTGTAGTTGTGGCCTGCAGGTTTTGTCTCTCTAGTTGTGGTGTGTGGGCTCCAGATCACGTGGGCTCGGTAGTTGTGGCACTTGGGCTTAGTTGCCCCGTGGCATGTGGAATCTTATTTCCCCAACAAGGGATCAAACTCACATCCCCTGCAGTGGATTCTTTACCACTGGACCACCAAGGAAGTCCCAATTTCTTTCTTAAAATGTATTCTTGCATAATAAGAACACATAGAGACATTTTATATTTTTCTTATGTATTTATAAGCACATTTTAGTTCAAATTTATCACTAGTGTGTATAGCCTATAATACATTTTGGGAAATGCTGGTTTATATGATAATAATGTGTTACCTTGGATTATTTTGAATTATCTACAATTAAACTAGAATGAAATTAGGACCTCAATACAATAATCAAAATAGATATCCTTTTGTCTAGTACTCTTTAAAATGGAAACATTGAATATGAAATAAAATACTTGATAAATGGAATTTTAAGAGGCATGCAGAGAAGATTTTCTATTCCTGTAAATACTGATTTTTAAAAGCATAATTTAGAATTCAAACAAGTAAATTTAAAAGTACTTATTTTATAATACAGTGAATAGCAAACCTGGCTCTTAGGAAAGGAAATCTAGTTTCCTCTCCTTACATCTTGCAGGATAGCTTTCTAGGAGTTCAAAATTCTGTAAAATATTTGTAATAACCCAATAACTCTGAAAATGTATAATTTTTCATAGTCCTAAAATTGACAATGTTTTAAACATGATTTTTATTTTATAAAGTGCCAACTTATCATTGTAGATTAGTTGCAAACATCTTGTAATTATGCAACACATAGATACGTCTTTTTTTAAGATCAGAAATTTTATTTTCTAGTGTATTTTTATTATCTGCATTAGGATGTAGAATTCTATGAAGAAAAGGACATTGCATTATTTACACTTTAAGCCTCATGACAATTCAAGTTGTAAAATATCAAAAGTTCTCCATAAATACTTGTTAATAATTGAAAATTCGATAAATGAATGAATAAGGTGATCTAAACAATCCTTCTCCTGCATGACACATTTATCTCATTGATTTTGGTGTCACATTTTTCTTCAAGGATCAGAAAGATGATACACTCTCTTCCTTGCTTTTTCCTGTTTGTGTGTGTGTGAGTGTATATGTGTGGGCACACTCCCGTGTGCCCACACAAACACACACACATTGCAGCCTGGATAATCTTTTATCAAATAAATGATCGTTGACAGACAGATAACTGCTGTTCTCCAGCAGCATAGCTCTAGACAGCTTTCTCTGGAATTTGCTTAGCAGGGCTCACTCTTCCTGGGTGAAGATCACACCCTTGAGACTCACTGATTTTTAGAAACATGGTGAATATTCTGGTTCAGACTACGCCATCTCCAGCAACATCCAAAGGTGACCATTGACATGAGAAAACTGGGGAAAGAAGCTGTGTCTATCGCAAGCTCAGACACTGTTTGAGGTGAAGTTGAATAGTCCCCTGGGCTGACTTGGCATAGTTGCCTTCCAGATGCATCGCAGAGATAGGCACACTCCTGACACAGGGCAACCTCATCACAAGGGAATAGCATGTGAAGGTTGTGGGGAAACAACCTGCACCTTTCAAACACATATGAAATGGAAATGCTGAGTTTCTGACTGGCAGTTATAACATTTGTACTTGGGAATTCATGAATAAACCCTGCTCCCCACCAATTTTAGTTGTCTCCAGACTAACCACAGGCAAGTAAGATTCACGACCTGCCCCTTCTCAGCTGAGACGGTGGCAGATTATTCTGCGTTATGCACCTCACATTCCTGGTGTGTGACATCCCCTCTCATCTCCAAACAATAGTTGGCCCTGAACAATGCAAGGAAGAGGGGTTGGGAGACCTACCTTCCACGCAGTCGAAAGTCCACGGGTAAATCTAGAGCAGCCGTCTGTCCACAGTTCCGCAGCCGCAGATTCAGCCAACCTGGGATGGAACCAGGCATGGACTGTGCAGAGCTGTAGTGAACATTTATTGACAAAAGAGATCAACCTACAAGTGAGCCCATGCAGTTCAAACCTATGTTCTTCAAAAGTCAGAAGTTTGGAATGTCTTCCTTCATGAATATTTCATGTAAATAATGATTCCTCTCTGATGAAATAAATACATTACACTGTAAACTTTGTGTTTCCTAGTAACATAAATATTTGGATTTTGACTTGCTATAAGTTTAGCTTGGTACTTAAAGTACAATATCAGTATGATGTAAATTAATTTTTCTTAAAATAATGGAAGTAAAATAGTCCAGGACACTATGTTAAACATTAAAATTTTTTTTATTATTTATTTCATATGTTAAGTGGAATTTGGAAGAAAATCTTCTTAAAAATGGGTACTACTTTTCTCTTACTAGTGATTGAAGAGCAGAAGGCATTTTCTGTAACTGTGCAACTTGGGAGAACTCATAACTTGTCTGGAAAAGAAAGCAGCTCTAGGATTGTTAAATTAAGTTGTGGAAGTGTATCGATTCCATTTCCAAATGAAAAGGTAAAGTATGAGTGTTCTTTGAGGCAAAAACTGGCAGTTTTAGATGAAACCATCAGAGTTGGAGTGGAATATCCTTATTCTTGTCTTCCTTAGCATAGTACCTCTGTACTGAAGGAAAAGGCAAGGAAGAGATCTGATCATCTGTTAATAGTTATTCTTAATTTCAGAATAAAGCCCAAAGAGGCAAAATTTTAAGCAAAAGAGAGACAGACACAGAGAGGGAGGGAAAGACCTTCAAAATACAATAAAAAATTATAAAGTGTGTTTAATTAGAATCACAGTAGTTAAAGAGAGAAATGGGCAGAAGCAATATTTGAATTGAAATCACTGAGAACATTAAAACATAGACTTAATAAGCTCATTAGAATATGAACAATACAAAAAAAAAAGAATTCCACATCTACACTGATAATAATAAGATCACAAAAAGAATGAAAGAAAGAAAAAAGCAAACAACCTGAAAGCCATTGAAGAAGAA
The DNA here is from genome assembly GCF_030028045.1 of Hippopotamus amphibius kiboko. NCBI lineage: Eukaryota > Metazoa > Chordata > Mammalia > Artiodactyla > Hippopotamidae > Hippopotamus > Hippopotamus amphibius. The sequence continues at coordinate 35,181,203 of NC_080200.1, read as the reverse complement.
ATAATTAAATTGATATCCAATTTCTGAACTGGGTCACAGAAGTAGGAGCTTCAGGGTGCTGAAAGGGTATAATGGCAGATATAACAGCTGTGTTTAAGGCAAAGATACTCTTCTGGAAGAATAGAAAATTAAAACATTTATAATTCATGCACTAAGAAATTTCTTATTGTAAATTATAGAAATACAAAACCTGAGACTTTTTATTAACATATAACACTGAGGAATAAAAATGAAGGACATTTATTAAAAAGAAGGGGGGAAATCCTGGATAACAGGATGGAGAAGCAGAAACAAATTAAAAATAACAAAAGTAATAAATGTGTAGGCAGTTTCAAGTAAATAAAAATGTATAAAACAATGACAATATGTGATGTTTTAAAATATATGTTTGTAAATTTTATTACACATATTTATATTATTTACATGCATATATTTGTTGTTTATGTGTAATTTGACTATACAGCAATAAAAACCTAGAAGTCAGGAAAACATACATGGGGTGTTTGCTCTCCCTTGGAAGAAGATATATGCATTAATCAACATTAGCCTTTGTTAAAATAGGATAACCACAAAAGTAATAGAAAAATATTTATAACTTCAAAACTAACAAAGGAAAGCTTTCAAAAATTAAATCAATTCCAAAGAAGGCAAGAAACAAAAGAAATAAATATATAGAATATGCATATTAAGCAAAGGTTTAATCTCAAATAGGTCACTAATTATGCCAAATGAAAATGGGCTAAGTGGTTCCATTCAAAAAACAGGTTTTGTAAGAAATATATATAAATAGTAGAATACAGGGATTTGAAACTAAAAGTCTTGGAAAATATATATAAACTCTCCCCCAAAATAGGCAGTTATAACTTTATTAATATCAAAGTACATTCTAAGGCAAAAAAAACATTCCTAAGCATAAAAAGAATGCTTAATAAGGATAGAAGTTTCAGTTCAAAAGGAAAATATAACAATTTAAAATTATGTGTACCTAGTAACTGACAGAAGCACAGGAAAATAGACAAAGCTACAGTAACAGGGGATGCAATAAACAGTGATGAGTACAGATTGTGATAAAATCTGTTAGTAAAGATTGATCCTCTACATATGTCAGAAAACATTCATTTAAAGATGAAATGGTAAACGCTTTTCCTCTGTTATTAGCAACAAGAAAAACTTGCCTCCTGGCACCACTACCATTCAACAGTCTACTGGAGGTCTTAAGTAATGCAGAGACAATTCTGTATCCATCTCTATACCTATATAGAAAACCCAATTCACAAGATTTGAATCCCAGAAAAAAACACTACTATTATTTATGGCTGACATGATTGTTATATAGAAAATCCAAAAGAATCTACACATTAATTACTAGAATTAACAAATTAGTAATTAGTTTTTACCATAGTTGCTTGATTAAAGTTCATTGTATCCAAATGAATTTTATTTCTATATACCAGCAAGAAACAGAAAGAGAAATTTTAAAAATTTAACTTCAAAAGCATCAAAAATACCAAATATCAAGGGAGAAGTCTAACACATGTAAGAGCTTTATATGGAAAAGTATGAAATGTTGCTAAGAGAAATTAAATAATACTTGAAAAAATGGATAAACTTATCAAGTTCATGCGTTAAGAAATTTAATATAGTGATATGCCAATTCTCCACAAACTGATATGTAGATTCAAGAAATCCTAACCATAATTCCAGTTATTTAGGGGAATTTGTCAGGTGGATTCTACAATCTTTATGGATATTCAGAGGGTGAAGAATATTCAAGACACACTTGGAAAAATAAGGTAGCAGGACTTCATCTAGGTTACCAAGTTTCTTGATAACCAATACCAAAAGAGCTTGGTCTTCATGCAAGGTTGTAGCAATATACTAGTAGAATAGGACATAGTATGGAAGTACACCATTTGCTTCTGAATACTTTCTCTGTGACACATCATATTGCAGAGGCATGGGGGAGTGACGGTTTTTGTAATTAATCATATTGAGACATTTGGGTTTGCATAAAGGAAAAAAAATGGAATTAACTCCTGTCTCACACCATTGACAGGAATTTAATTCCAATTGTATTCTGAAACTACACGTGGAAAAAATCATAATTTTATCTTAGAAATTAACATCCCTCATCTGAGCTCATTGACACCCTCCACACTTACCTCTCTTCCTACTTCCCTCACCAGCATCCCTGAGATGCTCTCTCCCCTGTAGTGCAGGACCAACTACCTATTGGTCAAATCAGATTCCTTTCAGTCCCTTTCCTATTTAACCTTCTCCCCTTCACTATACTGTGAGCTCCTTGAGGACAGAAACCATGTCTTCATCATCATCATATGTCCACTTCCCAGCAGAGAGCAGGCATGTAACGAGGGCTCAGTTTTGTCTTTTTACTGAGGTGGTCTGAAACACTCAGCTTCCATGACAGGGTTTCCCCCATCTTAGCTCCTTATCATTGTGCTCCATGAGTTTAACATAATTTCCTTCCCCTTTAAAAGTCAGAGTCTTCACATGACCTTTGCTTCACATTCTTCTTATTCTCCGCTCACTCTTGGTCATTTCAACAGAAGCCAGAGATCCATTACTACCTATATTGCTTATAATGCCACACATCCTTTTGCCTTTTGCAGGGAGTCATTTCTGGACTTGATCTATATATAAAAGTATCAGAGCACCTAAAATTCAGCGTGTTTAAAACTCAGCTCACCATAATCACACCACTCCCCAAACTTCCTCCATTTCTAGTACGTCCAAACTCAGCGATATCACCCTTTACTTGGTTATTCAAGTTAGAACAATGGGGCATATATTTTCAATAGATCTCCTGATGTCACCTACATCATTTCCGTCCTGGAATATTGCAGCTGGTTTCCCTGTTTCCGGTCATGCTCTGTCCTTACCCATTGTCCTCACCCCTTCTAAGGTGCTCATTTCTCAAAGTGAGATTAATTGATTCACTGCTCTGTGTCCATTTCTCCCCACTGCTTACAGAATCAACTGCGACCTTCTCACCGAGGCATACCTGATCCTCCTAGTGATCTCAGTCTGCTTGTTCCGCTTGCATTGTTCCTGGTCTGTTCCACAAACTCGCTCTGTGAAAAGGCCTCCCTAACCCTCGTGTACTGCCCACATGATGGCACATGACTCTGCCTGTTCTCTTCAGCTCAAGATGACTGTTGTCATCTCTTCTGTGAATAGACATCATGAGGCAGTTAGAAGCTCTTTTTTTTTTTTTGCTGAATATTATGTTATAGATATCCCTGCATGGTAGCAATTACTGTGCTGTCTTATAACTATTTATACATCAACATCAACTGTGTGACATTTGATCTTTCAAGGAAAGCATATTTATCTTCCTATGTCTTTGTAGGAGAAGTCGTATAACACAGTTGATCATCTTTTGAGGGAAACATGATAATTTAGTTACCTGATCTACAAGTGGATGTGAACATTTGTATTAGATACTTAATTTCTCCACTCCTCTGGTCTTTAACTAAAAAGTGGGATAAAACAAGATGAAGGATATGTGTGCAGTGTGTGTCACATAGAAGGCTCTCAATAAATGGCAGCTGCATCATCACTATTACTGTCACTATTGCTATTGTTAATTCCCCAGCTCCTGGCTCAGTGTCTGGTACCTATTAGTAATTCAGCTTGAATGTTTGATTACATTATATATATACATATATATATGTATATAATCTGACTGTTTGGTTGACATTGACTCTACCTTATCAATATTGGACTCCAAATAACTTTTTAAATGATTGCTTTCAAATTTCAGGTATTCATTAAATCTTTATTGAGTGGATTTTTCTTTCAAAGAAGCAAATTTGATTTCTTCACTTACTGCCATTCACAATCTTACAGACAATAACACATTTATAGAGTCTATGTTTGGATGCAACTAAAGATTTTATTTAACAAATATTCAAGAAGTTACAGTTTAGGCTTTGAAGGTAAGCCTGGTTTAATATACTCAGTTCTCATAATTAGTTTTTAAAGATCTTGAGAAATTGGGTTAAGATATTATATACTGTGCACAGCCTAAGATTACAGCTCTCCTGTTTAATACTTGATCATGTCTGAACTATAAAACATTCAGGATCTATTAATAAAAAGTACATGTGGCGTGTTTGTAGATTTAGTTTTTAAAATGTCTGAGGAAAACCCTGGAGTGGTGACACTGTTTTTACTTAATGAAAATATAATGAAGTATCTATTAATGTTGTCTAAGCCATCATAGACAGAGGTTCAGTATTATCTTCGTGGTCTTAATGGCATTTGTCATTATGCTTAGTGGCCAAATGGCAATGGTACTTGCTATGGCTGCTTTAAGTTCTAATGATGACCTCATTATGAATGTCAATGAATGCATATTCCAACTCATTAGATATTCTGTAAAATACCCTTTGCTAAACACATTATGCGTGTCCAATTCTGCACCATGAAGTTTCCAAATAAAACCAACCAAACAATGCAAACAGACCTCTGCTTACTAAAAATCAAAATAAAACAAAATTTTAACTTGTGCAAAAAATGAGACCTACAGTTTCAACCTCTAATTTTATTTTTTAGAGAAGTTTAAAGTTTACAGAACATTGAGCAGATAGTTCAGAGAACTCCCATATACCTCATTTCTCCCATGCTCAGTTTCTACTGTTATTAACAGTTTGCACCACTATGGTGCATTTGTTAACATAGATGAACTAATGTGAAAACATTCCTACTGATTAAACTGCAGAGGTTCACTCTTCCTGTTGTACAGAAAGTTCTATGGTTTTGACAAATATGTTAAGGACATGAATGCACCATTACAGCATCATAAAGACTATCCTAAAGAATAGTTTGTCACCCTAAAGATCACCTCTTCACCTATCCACCCTTCACTCCCTCCCCCGAGCCCCTGACAAAGACTGATATTTTCACTGTCTTCACAGTTTTATCTTTTCCACAATGTCATATAGCTGGAATTTCATAGTATATAGCCTCTACAGACTGACTTCTTTCACTAAGCAATATACCTTTAAGGTTCCTCCAAGTCTTTTGTGTCTTGATAGCTTGCTTCTTTTTAGTGCCTATTAATTTTCCATGCTATGGATGGATGTGACACAATTTATCTATTTATCCATTGAAGGACACTTTAGTTACTCCTAATTTTTGGCAATTTTGAGTAAAGGTGCTATGACCATTTATTTCTGTGAGCGTTTTTGTGTGGACGTGTTTTCAGCTACTTTGAGTAAATACTTCAGAACAAGATTGCTAGATCACATAGCAGGAGTATTTTTAGTTTTTAAAATGTCTTCAAAAGTGGCTGTATCATTTTGCATTCCCACCAGCAATGAATAAGAGTCTTCTTGCTTCACTTTCTCACCATCATTTGGTGTTGTCAGTGTTTGTAGGTGTTCTCTATAAAATTGAGAAAGTTATCTTCTATTCCTAGTTTGCTAAAATTTTGTATAATAAATTTTCTCAAATGCCTTTCCTATTGATATGATCCTACAGTTTTTCTTCTTTATCCCGTGGACATGAAGGATTACATTAATTGATGTTTGAATGTTGAACCAGCCTTGCATACTTGAAATAAATCCCACTTGGCTATAATGTATAATTCTTTTATTCATTGTTGGGTTTGATTTGCTAATATTTTGTTGAGGATTTTGCATATATTTATGAGGTATTCATTTGTAGTTTTCTTTTCTTATAAGGTAATTTTCTGGTTTTGGTATTGTGGTAATGCTGGCCTCATAAAGTGAGTTGGAAAGTGTCATTCATCACTGCTGGGAGAGTAACACACCGATGGAGTGAAGGCAATGGCAGCCTTGTATTTGGTGAATCTTCTGGATTCTGTCCTAAGTGTTTCCTCTCTTGTCTGATTTGAATCTGTGTCTTTTCCTTGTAATAAACCATGGAATAAAATTATAACCACAAACTTTTTTTTTTTTTGCCACTCCATGCGGCATGTGGGATCTTAGTTCCCTGACTAGGGATCGAACCCATGTCCCATGCATTGAGAGTATGGAGTCTTAACTACTGGACTGCCAGGGCAGTGCCTATAATCATGATTTTTAACAGTGTTCAGTGAGTTCTGTGAGTCCTTCCAGTGAATTACCAGAACTGAAGGTGATTTTGGAAATCCACTGAACTTGCACTTGGTGTCAGAAGTGAGGGCAGTCTTGGAGACTCTCCCTAACTTTGCAGTGGGTCTAACTCTACACATCCTTGATTGTAACTCACAAAACAGATATTCAGAGCCAGTTCAGGCAAAGGTAGTAGCTGCTTAAGGATGTTCAAAACCAAAGATATTAGGCCAAACTAGCAAAGAAAATAAGATGTTAAACCAAAAACAGTGAATGCTGTTTACCTGAGTCAAATGTATCTGATTATAACTCATATAGTCTTTAATATGATATGAAACATATTTTACTGCTTTTTATATGTACCTGAGCATGTCTCTCATTTGACTATTATCTCATCAGGGGAGAGAATTATATTTAATTCATCCTATATCTCTCCTGCCTAGACCAGGGCCTGGTGAGCAGAAGCATTTGGCACAATACTGAATGAATAAGTACGCAAATGAAAAAATGCATTCAGAGGTATTTGGCAGCTCCATGATGTTCATTAAATCTTAGAAGAAACTTTAAAACCTGAAGCATAGTGTCTTATCATCAAGAGGGTTATTAAAGGTCTCCACGTGCAACCCCAGCCAACAAAGGACCCTCCTCTTCCCTGTGCCATCTGAAGATATACAGTGATAAAGTCTCACTATCTTCTGAGGCATTTTTTTTATCTTTGAACAGCTCAAATTAGAAAGTTGTTTATGTAGTGAAGCTGACGTCTCTAGCTGGACGTTCTAGTTGCAGCCATGGCATGTTCAGTGAGTTAATGCCATCCATCAGAAGATACTTTGCCATTAATTTGAGAGCCATGTCTAGGCCATATTTGAGTGAAGACTGAACTTCTTACCGGTCTTAAGTCCTCTTATTCACCACCTCTCATAAAAGAGCAGTAAAAACCCAACTGAAGTTGCTCAGAGCAGCCATAGCAAAGTGATGGCTTTCTCCTTAGGAGCTTATCCCTGTTTAACACAAGAAAGGAGAAAAAACTAAGTTGTTGTTTGCTAGCAGTGTGTGAGCTAGTTGTTGTTTGCTAGCAGTGGGTGAGCACATTTCTTACTCCATCTGACTTAATTTGTCTCATCAAAGTATGGTAAAAAGTATCATTATTATCTTATTGCAGAAACACTAATAGGGATAGTTAAAGGAGTCAATAGTCCCGGATTCCAAAATATGGTGACATGCATTACTGATTTATCTCACTGAAGGATCTGCAGAAACTAATGCATGAATTTTAAAAACTAACTCATCAATGTAAGAGAACTTTCAATGTACTTCCATATTAATTTCATTACTGTGTACAACAATAGCCTCAGATGGGTAATTATTAGCTGCTAATAATTAATTACTACAGATAGGTAATTATGAGTTACTTGTTAAAGATGTAAAGCCATTATTCAAGGAAGGGGATGGATAATGAACACACCGCATGAGCAAAACTTGGATCCACCCATTAGACCTTGGACACAGTCAGAATAAGAACGTCTAGTTGAGGTCAACTTTTTTTTGGTTGCCCACCGAGTCATGTGGGTATTTGTTCCCCGACCAGGGATCAAACCTGTGCTCTCTGCATTGGAAGCTCAGAGTCTTAACCACTGGATTACAAGGGAAGTCCTGTGGTAAATCTGAAATTTGTCTAGAGTTTCTGGCAAATTGTCTGACATTTGAGAACATGAGTGGGAGGGAGGGCAGAAAAGAGGAAAGGAGATGCCACTACTGGCCACCAGCTCACAAGAAGACCCAGCTCTAGAGAGGTGAAAATGTGCATATTGAAGCAATTATCATTTAGAACAAGAAGGAACCAGAAGTGGGGAACAAAGGTTTCTAGAAAGTTCATGTTCCCAAAATTATGGAATAAAAATTTAATTATTTATTTATTAAGTATTGAATAAATAATCTTCATGAGGATTTTGATCTCAGCCATATCCCTAATAGACCTGCCATGTGGAGAAAACCTCTTGATTTTCCTGGGCCTCAGCTTTCTCACCTGTAAAATGAGATACTTGGATCAAATTATCATTTAGATCCTTTAAGACACAAACTGTAAGTGGTTCTAGGACAGATTATAGTATCTACTCTGAGCATATTCTTTTTTGAGACTTGAATGGACACATGAGCCATAAAGGGGGTTCTTCACATGGCTTTAATCAGCCACATTTAATTATCACTGGGAGTGTTTAACATCCTGGATTTATCTACTTTTTCTATCCAAACATATAAGCCTTAGATTGAAGAAAGGGGTACAATGAGGGGGTTTATCACTTTTCGTGGTGAGTAGCAGATCTGGGGAAGGAGTAAACATTACGTGGAAAATAATGGACCTTCCTGACTTAGCAAACATCTAGTCAGCTGATCTGCTCACATGGTAAGACGATCAGGACAGATTTGGGAAATCAAGGACCACAATGTGGTAAAATGGTAAAGAAAATGGAAAAGGACAGAAAAGAAAAGGAGGTGATGGGACATTTCAATCTTAGCCCTAAGTTTCTTAACAACTAATGATAGCAGTGCACCCTCAGATAGGTATGGATATCCCCCACCCCACCCCTTACACACGGAAGAACTAACATGCTGAGAGGTTGTGTCACCTGCCCAGGGCCACTCAGCAAGCGAACAGGTGAAACAGAACATGAACGCAGTCTGTCAGCCTAAATCCAACGCATCACACCATGTTCTTATCACAGCTTTATAAACGTATTGTGTTGGTTGCAACACAAGTTAATTGTTATGCTTTCTTTTATGTTATAATTCATGGAAAGGTTTTACAATTGAAATAATCCAAAAAAAAAAAAGTTGAGGTTTTAAAATTAACTAAATAAAATTATTTTCATAGAGGTAGAAAATAAAAATCTTTTCAAAATCCCTTATAAAGTAGATTTCCCTCATATTTATAGTGGCAAAATTTGCCTTAAATTACCAAGATACTCTATATTTGGAAAACAAGATTGTTGGGGTTTTTTTCTGGATATTTGTGCATGTCTTTTCTTTTCTTTGGGAAGTGGTAGGGAAGAGTGTCTCACAGTTGTCTACCTTCTTTTCCTTGTAATACTCTCATTATCTCTGGGAAGCCACACCTCCCTCATTTCCGATCCATCTTCAGGGCCATGGTGGGTGTGTGCTTCATATCTGACCTGTCAGAGTAGAGCATTTGTCTGCTCATAGGATGGATTCAGGGATGAGGGTGTGATCCAGTCATGGCCAGTTGACTGCATAGGCTTGTTCTGAAAGTGCTGTAGAGAAACGTGTTCTCACATCTGCTAGACTGAGAATATATGAGCTCAGGGCTGTTGGGGGCCGGCACTTGAAATTGGAGAATAAATCTGATGGGAGGCAGAGTTAGAAATGAGAAAAGAAATCTTGAACCCTGAAAAAAAAAATCATTTGAGAAGATAGATCAAGCAATGCCTAAAGCCATATACATTCCTTTCTGCCATTTTTCATTGTGCTTTAAAGAGAAACAACTGCTCCAAATTCATTTAATAACCTAGTTACTAAAGATTTTGGTAAATCAAGTTCAGTGTGAAGATATTGGTAAATGTGGTAGCACAAAATATTGAAATAGAAATCTCATGGGTTGTTTCATAACGTAACTTGGTCTCTTCGGTAAATTCCATATAAGAAAAAAATGTCAGGCACAAAGTATTTGAATTATTTTGTAATTTATATATCTTGAGCTGTATAACAAAGTACCAATCCTTTTACTACTCAGGTTAAGTTTTTCTCAACCCCGACTTTCCTTTTGTTAGAATAACTTTCTTCCCTGAAAAATGAGAATTTTCCTGCGTTCTCTCAGATGCAAGGGCACCCTAGTTGCTGTCCCTCCAAGGAGAGAAAATGAGAAGCGTGGTCAGTGCCTGAGAATCATGTGCTCTTTAGCTGTACCTTTGCTCACTTTGCTGTTGGCAGTTTCAGGAGCTACAGTGGTTGAAAGTGTTAGGAAAATGTCCAGCCTGGAAAGTTTCTCTAGATGCGGGAAAAGGGACAAAGCTCCTCCTCCTCAAAGTGATGCTTAAATATTACCGCTTCACATCAATACGGGAATGGGCTTGGAATGTCAAAATGCTTTAGAAGCACAATACCCTTGTGTGAAGTCACAAGATCATAAGATTTACAAGGTTACAAGCATTACAAGAGTGGGTGTCCCCAAGACTACCTTCAGGTTCAACGATTTCCTAGGACTCAACAGAACTCATTGAGATCCGACATCAAGTAGACATTGTCAAACATCAACCACATGGCTGAACCTTTGTTTCTAGCTCCCCTGGTTGTGGAACATTGTGATCCAACCCCCCCCCCCCACTATAAATCACATTGCCAGACTCCCTGGCATGGTCCAACGACCCCAGGCATAAAGACACTCTTATCAGTCAGGACATTCCAAGGGCATAGAGATTACCTCCCAGGTGCCAAGGGCGAAGCCCAGACCTCTCTTTGGGCAAAGTTATGTTCTTCGCCAGACACCTCAGCTTAATGCACAAGCGCATGCACACACACACATACACACACACCATTCTTAAGCTGTGCCCAATGTGCCAAGGTGACTGGACTAGAATGAATTTAAACATGAAACACATATTGTCTCCAAAGCTAAATCTCCTTTAAGATCATGGCGAGGAGAGGGGGGGACTTTCTTGGGTCTGAGAAGTCAGTTCCAGGTCCTCTCACTGATCACTGACACAGATGTTCTTGCAAAGCAATAGGTTTCAGAGCTCATTCAAGTTTTCCTAGTAACATTTAGAGCAGGATATATTTTCTATTATGTCAGCTCTTTACTACATTATGCACGATGCCAGGCAGCATCACCATCTGCATCCTGTCTTACTTTATTCTTTATCACAAATGGTGCTGCCTATTTCAGAATAATATTCACAGCCAGTACGTACATAAAAGTGCGCCTACCTCACTTCCCCCCCCCCCACCGCGGTATATGTGCAGATAATGCACCTGACAACCACTCTAAGATACTAATAACAATTGACAGATCATGCCTGTTTGCCACCCCAGGCATGCTATTTACCATCAAAAAGGTATTAAAAAAATTTACAGGCCACATTTCTCCCCTGCTAGGGAAGGATTGACCCCATCACCAAATACAGAGCTCCAAGCCCTGCTTTGAGGCAACTTTGATCACAATAAACAGTGACAACTGCAAGCCCAAAAATGAGGGAGGTGAGAAAATTCCGGACTGGTTGATTAAGATTACATTTTTGTGGAAGGTGGAAACTGCAGCTAAGTTAGTTGTTAAAACCACGTTTGGTATCATGGACTCAGCACAACTGATGCAATCCTGGGGATTTTCTCTTTAACAGATCCACCTAGGCTCATCACTTGCCCATGTGTCTTCCACTGCATTCTGTTACTCCAAGGAAAATTCAAATGATGGGAAGAGAGATTCCACTCTTAAAAGGAAAGGGTGAAAATTAACTTAGTGTTGGGGCATGAGTACAGGACACAGTTTTGCCAGCACTTGACCAGAATCCATTGTATACCAGCAAGGAATGGGCCTTTTTACATCTTTGGTATGAATTCCTATTGAACACAGAGTTCTAAATTATAGAATGTTGAATTATCAGCACAGCACTCTGAAGGGAATCTCCATAGAGAAGGAAACTATTCTTTACTCTGGGATGAATTCTATCAACTTTAACACTCCAGAAATCCAAAGTACAGAATACAAACAATCGAGAAACATCTCAAACAGCCACCCCAGTACTCAAGCTATTTTCTGGCCTCCTGACTTATGAAACCTAAAGGGGTTGAAGGACAAAGGAGAGTGTGACACTGAGGAAAGAGACTTGAACCTAGTAGTTAACATAGAGCACAATGACATTCGTCCCCAACGACATTCAAAGTGCTTTCCTTATAAAAATAATGTGAAATGCCTATTAGAAGCGATTCCACCAAGCTGCGTAAAATAAGAAGATGCATTTGGTTACACAGAAATTCATGTGAGTAAGAAATGTCATATGATAAGAAGTCTGAAAAATGATTAATTAGCCCAGTTGTTTCCAAATTCAGAGCAAGGAGAAGGCTGGATTCCCACAGGAATATTTTCTCATGGAAGAGTCCCTGTGTATTCCAGTTGCAAAAGTGTTGTCTAACCCAGGTTTGTGTACCTGACACACAGAGAGGCTGAATAAACTGAAAGGTAGGAGTTAGGAGCAAAGTTTATTTGTCAAGGAGGCACCAGCCCAGAGGATGGGAAACATACACTGGTCTCAAATTGATCTTGCTGGCTGGCTGGGGTGTAAGGTTTTTAAGGGAAAAAATGTAAAGGGAGGGTGGTCTTTGTAATGTCAATGTCCTGATGAGACCTTAGTTGCAGATTTACCAGCACCATCCTGTGACTCAGTGTGTCATTGGTGACTGTGATTGATCTACGTGTTCCTGCAAAGCAAACTAGTAAATTGTGGTCTTGTGATCCCTTAACTTTTCTCTAGGAGAGAGCAGAGGCAATGGTAGGGTCATTTTATTAATTATCATTTATTATTTTTCCTGATGGTTCAAACATTTCAGTTCTTAATTGATGATCCCCATGTCATCAATTTTAAATCCAATTCTGGCCAACCAGTTGAAGCCATGGGACATTATCTTGACAGTCTGGGGTCATAAATCAAGGTATTAGGTCACGCTAACAATCCTGGAAAAGCCAATGATGGACGTGCTTCTCAGTTGTTTCTGCATTCCCTCACTTCCCTAGTTAATAACTGTTTGAATCTACTCTTTGGAACTCAGGGAAGGTCTAGGAGTGTAAAGCCTTTTCACAAATAAGAAGCAGGCAGAAGACACGAGGTGGGGTATCTGTCCTGGGAAGACCCCATAGGGTTCTGCTGGGTTACAGTCGAATTTGCATTGATAAGAAGGAATAGATTTTACCAATAAATGTGAGTTAAACAAGCTGCATTTCTGTTAACCCAAGCCACATTCCTTTCCTCAATACCTCTACTAGGAAAGAGTTTCTAGGAAGAGAGGACTTTAACCACACTAAATTTCTCCTTCAGAAATAACATATTAGTACATTGTACGTTACCCAGGTAAATGTAATATCTTTGCACTCTTGCTACTTCGGGATTTGAAGCAGAAAATTTACTATCAGAATCTGACTGGGGCATAGCGCATTTTCAAGTTCATCAAAAAAGCAAGGATGGCAATGGATATAATGAGTCTAGCCTGTGCAGTTCACACCGCTCCAGTCCTATTTATTTCTTTCCATCCTGTCCTGTCAAACATGGGTATTGGAAATAAATGTCCGTAACCAACTTCATTTTAAAAGAATGAAGAGAATATGTATATGCTTCGGGGATTTTCTAGAAACAAAACAATTCCATTTTCTGTCAGAAAAACAACGTAACATGAAGACCAGAGCTCTTCAATGCCTAGTTATGAATGGAGAAGAAGATGACTTTAGTGAGTAGGGACCTAAAACTGAGGAAATCTGCATTCCAGAGATTTCTTTTCGGAAAAACGAGAGCCCAAGGGTCCCTCTTGTGTTGGTTGCCTTCTTTAAGTCACCGTCACTGCAAATGATCATTGTACCACGAAGGCGCGTTTTGGTGTGGCCTATCCTGGGCTCCACAATCACCTCCCTGAAAACGGGTATGGTCAGAACCCTATAAAGCTCAAGAGCTCCACCAGCCGGTTTCAGAAACACATCTGTCAGCAACCGCTAGCTACAACGTTGTAGATTCAAACTTTTCTCTGCACAATCCCCCCGTCAATCGCAACTACAACATTTCCAATCCTGGTGAACAATGTATGTAACATTTGCTGGGGTTTCTGTGTGTCTGGGTGTGTGACTCTCTGTGCAAGCGCTCACGCACATTGATGTTCTAGGTCTAAAGGTAGAAACAAATCAAATTTATGAGCTGCTGCTCACACAGCCATCTTCTCCAAAGGCACCAATCGCCATATTCTTTTAGTTCCTGCTTGAACTCGACGCAGAAGTGCCTTGGAACACATGCTCCTTCCACACTGGTCACCTCATAGGATTCCTAAATGACTCTGGTTCAGCACTCACTCGACTTGGCTGTGTTTCTGTGCTTCCTGACCTAAAGGATCTATCTGGATATGCCACCCGATAGAAGCTGAAATAAATTCACTTTGGACGTGTGTGAATGCCGTTCATACAGAGAGTGGGGACTGCAGGGAGCTCTTGTGGATAAAGAAAAATGGGGGAACACATGTAGGCGACAGCACATAAAGTATAGAAAGATACACGAAGGTTTCCTTCGTTCGCGGGTTGGGAAGGGGGAACGACAGAACATTCCCTGCTTCTACTCTACGCACGCACGCACGCAGGCAGGCAGGCAGGCAGGCAGGCAGGCAGGCAGGCAGGCACCGGAGTGGGGTGGGGTGGGGGGAGCTGGCTCCTTACCCCACCCACCAGGGACGCGTGCGCGTTTAAAGAGACCAGGAGGAACGTGGTGGCGGTGGCGATGAGGAAGGAGGACCACGTTCAAGGTGTGGATTTGCGGTGAGGGCTACGTGAGGTGACTAAGAACTCGGTGCAGTGAGCGGCCCATACAAGGACAGAAGCGATGGTCCCCTAATGCTTGCAGGGCCTGGCCAGGAGCATGAACGGGCGCCCGTGTCCCCAGGTTGGCATCATGACACTAGTTCATCCCTGTGAAACAGGATGTGTTTTCTGTGTTCTCCTGTCTTGACAAACACACGTCTTTACCTGTGTCTCCGTACAACGACGGTCTCTGCGTGACAGTCGGCAGAACATCCCCAGGGACAATTATCACAGAGACCTGAGGTTCTGCTTGGCTGGCAATGCTTGTGTGAATACTGCAGTGAGATACAGACAGACAGACAGACACACACACACACACACACACACACACACACACACACACACACCCCTACGTATAATTATGTGTATTTAATACGATATCTGTATTGATTTTCTGTCTCAGATGACGAATGATGCTGTCAGCCTCATGATTTTCACACAGGGTTTCTGTGTGTGTCCTACTGTCGGGACAACATAGCCGGTCTGTGTCATGGAAGCAGAGACACCGTGGGAGTCACAGGAATGAAGACCTCGTTCTAGGAACTGGACCTTCCAGAGGCCTGGGAGCAGCTGGGCAGGGCAGGGCTGGGCTGGGCTGCGGAGGAGGGGAGGGGAGGGAAGGCTGTGGCTCTCAGTCCTCTGAGTGCCCGGTGGCAGTGGCGGAGGTGGCAGTGCCGATGGAGCTGTCAGCGCCCACAGGGAAAGGTAGCCACCGATGTGCGGGGCCACAGGGGAGACATGGAGAGACTCGGGGGAAGGCACAGCTGTCCCTCGGTGGATCTGCGGCCAGGCAGCCAGGAGTGGCCTGGGCCACTGTCGTCCAGGGGGCACCAGCTGGGAACACTAGCCAGACGCAGGGCGGCGGGGGTGGGTGGGTGTGTGTGTGTGTGTGTGTGTGTGTGTGTATGTGTGGATGGACAGCCTTCCACCCTGCACCTCTGTGCCCACCTGTCACCGTGTGGGATGGCGACAGCCTGCAGAGAGCCTTGGCTGTGGCTTCACTTCCAATGCCTACATCCCATCCAGCGTTCTCTTCGCACCAGCCCTACCCTGGGGTCGCACGGGGAGGGGGAGACTCAGAAAGGCGGTTCCCAGGCTGCCCCCGCATGGAAGTCACATGAGCCTCCGGACATGGCCGTGCCACGTCAAACACGCGTCTGGAGGTAGGTCAGACTTTACATTGTGTTACGGTTTGTTTTCTTGGGAGAAGTTGTGTCTCTTAGGCCAGGAGCAACTGGAATTGTCGGTCAAAGTCCTCAGGCAGCCCTTTGACTTGGAGGCCGAGCACAAGTTTGACACGGTATGTTTCCGGTGACATGGAATTGCAGATGGCCCACGAAGCATGCTCTCGGCAATACTGCCAAGCCTGTGGTCTCACAGGGGACGGTCTCCTCGACCGAGATGTCACCATCTCGGGAGTCCGCACCTGGAGCGACACGGTGACCTCAGGACGGGCGCCCTGTCTGTGCGCCCCATCCGGATGCGCGTGGACGGGAATGGAGCAGCTCTGGGAACGGTGGACGATGCCAGCTCTTGTTCTTCTGCTCTGCTGCCTGCCGTGCACGGCTGTGGAGAGGGACGCGCCGCTGTGGAGAGGGATGAGCCGAGTCCAGTGTCTCTGAACCCACCCCAGGCAAAGAGGAGCAGGACAGTGGGTGTGGGCCCTCCCTCGTGTGTGGCCAGGATCCTGTGCGGGGGGAGAGTCCCTGGCCCTCCCGCTGAGAGGAAGGTGCGAGAGGTGGATCGGCGGCGGCGTCTTTCCTCGGGGCCCCAGAGCTTCTGCGGCTCCGATCTCCCCTCTTCACAGTTCTAGTTGGCGCCCGCCCCAGCACAAACCTACCTGAGAGCTTCCCTGGTATCCGGAAGCGATGGCTTTGTGTTTTGAGGACGCAAGGGGAGAAAGAGCTGAGCAAAGCTTTTCCCTGGAACCTGAGTGTCTATGGGTGTGTCTGGCCCATCACCAGCGAGCGTGCTGAGTGCCACTTCCTGAGGGCAGGTGCTCTTTAAGGAAAGTATGGCTTCGTATCTTTGTGACACGCAGGCCCTTCTAGAATGTGGAGCGAGTTTCTCAAGAATCCCAGCAGAATCCCAGGTGCTGTGGAGGCTAGGGCCTCAAAGGTCCGGCTCCATCCCCTCTCTCCATCCTGGCCTGGCCTGGCCTGGCTGGGCCCCTAAGGACCCTGCTGGCCTCTAGAGTGGCCCCTGCTTCTCGGTTGGTTTCCACGCTGCTGCTCACAGAGCCATCTTCTCCAAAGGCAGCCGACCGCCGTATTCCTTCCGTGGAGGCCTGGCACGGCTCTCCTCGGCTTGGATGATAGCATGAGAGGACTGACAAGCTGGGTCCTTCCTCCAGGGCTGACCTTTTACAAACTCCGCCTTGAAGAGGGGTAAAGTCAGCATGTCATTCTCACGTGTAAGATGGGACCCGAGGGGCCCGTTCCTAGCTCTACCACTTGGGAGAGTGGGGGACTCTTCCGTCAAGGAAACGGAGAGCTCATACTTGATGGTGCGGTTGTCAGAAGCCTTTTTCTAAGCCTCCCCTGGCCCCACCGTGTCAGAAAGACGTGTCCCTCCACCTGCCAGGGACTTGATGAAGGAGAGTCACTCTGGTAGAAGTACCCGAAGCTCGAGGACTTCACTGCCGTCTCCCTTTCTCTGGCACGGGCCCGCCCCTGGAGGAGCCCTGTCTTCACCTGGCCGTGACGGCACCGCTCAGGGGAGCTGGAGACAGGACCCCAATGAGGGCAGGTGGATGGGAGCCTGTTCAAAATGACCTACACACCCAATCTGCCGTAGACATGGTCCACAGATCGTGGACGTGCCTGTGCCCCCGAAGACATCCGTGTGGCCCCGGGCATCCGGCAGCCATCTTCTCCATGTTCTCCTGACCTGTGCTCTCGCTCTTTTCTCCGGAGCACTCGCCTGATGATTCGTGGGGGCATGAAACCCCAGCTGGCAGGAGCCAAATGATCTTCCCAACACAAGGGAAAAGAAGAGGTGGGGTCCCGCATCCATCCAATGTTTCTGTGCCTAAGAATGAGTTTCTAAGAAATCTCATCCTCCTTTAGCTCCCTTAACACCCCCCCCACCCCGGCGCCCGCCAGCCCGGGCCATAGTATAGTTACTTTCCCAGATTTCCTCCCTCTCCTCAGCAGAACCGAAGAGATTGTAGGTGTTGCCACTTCTCTGAGTCTTTCTTTGCTTTCTTAGGAGGGCTGCCCCATGTCACGTAAAACTTGGAAGACATACATGCGTGAGCATCTCTCCTTGTGATTCTAACCCAGGGAAGAGCATTTAAAACTCGAAAGGAGGCAAACTAGGGTTCAGGCACCCAGAGTTGAGCTGGGTGGCCACTGGGAAGAGAGTTCCAGACCCCTTCCTGTTTGGGGGAGGGGGAAATCTCCCCCTCTGCCCCTCTTGAGTCCTCGTGGCTGGACTCATCCTAACATGGACTCAAGGCGGATAGAGGAAGCGGGAGCGGGAACACGTGTTCGTTTGTTGTTGTTGTTGTTGTTTTACCTTCTAGCCGTGAGAAGTGGCTGAGGCGGGCAGCTTTTCGACTGTGTAGACCAAGGGACAGTACATGTGTGAGACAGGGATCAGACCGAGAGACTTAGCTTTCGGGTGCGCCCTGAGGGAAGGAAGAATCTAAACAGAGTTTGGGCTTGGGGGGGGTCCCTGAAAGAAGTCACAGTGTCTGTCTCCCTAGGCTTCTCGGCCCCAATGAATTCCCTACTTTGGGGATCGGAGCGTCCTCCTAACTCCAGGTGCAGATGCAGGGAGTGCGCCTTTCACCCGCGAGAGAGATGGATGTCTCGCTTTCAGGGAGACACAAAGAAGAGCCCGAGGGTCCCTCTTGTGTTGGCCGCCTGCTTGAGGTCACCGTCACGCCAAATGATCACTGTGCCACGGAGGTGCATTTTGGCGTGGCCTATCCTGGGCTCCACAGCCACCTCCCTGAGAACGGGTATGGTCAGAACCGTAGGAAGCTCAAGGGCGCCGCCAGCCGGTTTCAAAAACGTATCTGTCAGCACCTGCTGGCTGCAACCGCGAGGTTTGCAAGTGCCCTCCGCATAATTCTCCCCCTCCCCCGCAACGACGTCATCACTTCCAATCCTGGCGAACAATGTATGGAACCTTTGCTGGGGTTTTCGTTTGTTTCTCTTTTGTGGGGTTTCTCTCTCTCTCTCTCTCTCTCTCTCTCTCTCTCTCTCTCTCTCTGTCTCTCTGTCTCTGTCTCTGTCTCTGTCTCTGTCTCTGTCTCTGTCTCTGTCTCTGTCTCTGTCTCTCTCTGTCTCTCTCTCTCTGTCACACGCGCTCTGATGTTCGGGGCCTAATGGGAGAAATGAAATCAAGCGAGGGGTTTTGCCCTCAGGTTGCCTTGGTCTCGGGTTGACTTGTGTGCGCTGAGAAAGACGGCCTTTACTGAAGGCCCTGCGCAGACTTTTTGACACCCCCGATCCATGGAATCCTGAAGCTGTGGAACCTAGAAATCTTTCGGTCTCCTTTTGATTTGGAAATCTTCTCCTTGACAGAAAGAAGCCCATTTAAAAGAGAAAAAGAAAAAGTGGAACTGCATGAGCAGATCGGTTTTTAGATCTCAGCCGGGCGGCTGCCCGGTTCTCTGGGGAGAACTGTCTTCATCTTGCAAATCTGTACACACAGCCCACAGTGGCCTGGGATGGAGGCCAGTGGACTGGATTGGGCAGAACCTGAGACCAGAGGAAAGAGAAAAAAAATAAGAAAAATGGTGGTGGTGGTTGGGGGGAGGGGGAAGAGGTCTGCTTTGAAAAATAGGAACTGCTGGCAGGGCTCCCTCACCCCCACCCCCCCACCCCAAAGTAGGACTGTGTATCCAGGCGTAGAAATGATACTGCGCCAAGAAGGCAAGCGCTGTTGAGACTGCTGTTCCTATGATGTTACAAACCGAAAGCGATGCTTTCTGGTCGAGGCTCTCCATGACAATCTGCTAAGCAAATCACACGTTGGCTGTTTTGGACGTTCTCTGCAGTTTTCATTGGGAGTGAGGAAGAGCCGTTTGTACATGTTTTGATACAATGTTTTGAATGCTGTGGGACCATGGTATGTTTCCGCCGTGGATGAACAAGGTTGCCTTTTCCAGCTTCCGCTTGCATGGTCATTTCCTGGTCCTGACGACCCCCCCGCCCCAAGTGAGGGAGGCCTGTGTGTCTTTGTGTCCATTTAGAAGGGTTGGTGCTTGATGCCAGCATGATATCCAAATCTTGATTTTGGACTTACCAAACTACTGTTGGGAGTTTGTTTCTTGTCTTAATCTCCCTTAACTCTTGCAGTCACCTGAGTGTCCACTCTTGATTTCGCGTCTCTCTCTGCCTCTGTCTCTGTCTCTCTCGCTCTTTCCTTTTGTTGATTTCTTCAAGGCAAGCCATCTTTTTCCTCCTCCTCCTCCTCCTCCTCCTCCTCCTCCTCCTCCTCCTCCTCCTCCTCCTCCTCCTCCTCCTCCCCCCCTCCTCCTCCTCCCCCACCACCCTCCTCTTCCTCTTGCTCCTTTCTCTGCCCCCCTCCCCCCTCCCTCCCTCCTCCCCCCGCCCTTTTAAAATGGAAGTCTAACAGACTGACAAGAGTATATTGGTTTTCAGGTGTATACCCTAGCGAGTGGCTATGTTTACACATGGCCCAGGGATCTCCGTGATAAGTCTCGTTACTGTCTGTCACCATTCGATGTCATGACAGTAGGATGGACTCTATTCCGCCTGCTGTACATGACATCCTGCGAGTGAGTTGTTTATTTCATAACTAGAAGTGGGCACCGCTTCCTCTCCCTCACCTATTGCACTCGTCTCCCTCTTCCCCCCTCCCTCCCTCCTCTGGCCACCCCCCATTTGTTCCTTTTAGGTGTCGAGGAACCTGTTTGCGGTTCCTTCTTTGTGTTCATGTGTGTGTATTGCTGTGTACGTTCTTCACAGACATGATAGTCTCGCGACCTGAGGTATCTTGTGTAGCGCAATACCCTCTGGGTCTCTCCATGTTTCCGCGGATGGCAAGACCTCATTCCCTGGTAGGGTTGAGTCATAAACGCGCGCGCGCCTGTGTGTGACTAGGTAGAGACGTATGCACACAGAGAGCGCTATCGGTATGTCCCTAACTATGGCTACATAGGGATAGGTGTGGATACACATACACGTGTATGTATGTGTCACCCTCACCCCCTCGGTGGGCACGTAGTGGAGTTGCTGGGTCACGTGGTAGTTGTTGGTGCAGTGCTTTCAGGGACTTCTGTGCTGTTTTCCGTAGTGTCATCTGTTGTCGGGGAGCCATTCTGTCAGGCGCCAGGTGATATCTCTGAGTCCTCCAGCATGACATGGTGGTGGTCTCTCTCAGCGTGAAAAATAGGTGTCCCGTCAGGAGCCACTTTCCTCTGCCGTTTGGAACTTGCTGTCGCGATTCCAGATCCTGGGCCTGGCCGTGTATGCTTGTGCAGAGAAATGCCAGCGCTTTCTATCATACCCTCCATTTAAAAAAAAAAATGGTTCTGTATTTGATGGGCTGCGTTGGGTCTTTTTTTGCTGTGCGCGGGCTTTCTTTCCGTTGCGGTGAGTGGGGGCTCCCCTTCGTTGTGGTGCGCAGGCTCCTCATTGCCAGTGGCTTCTCTTGGTGCGGAGCACGGGCTCCAGGCACGGGGGCTTCAGGAGTTGCGGCACATGGGCTCAGTCGTTGTGCCTCACGGGCTTCGTTGCTCCGCGGCATGTGGGACCTTCCTGGAGCAGGGATCGAACCCGTGTCCCCTGCAGTGGCGGGCGGATTCTTAAGTAGTGCGCCAGCTAGGCAGCCCCAGTTGTTTCTTGTATTTCAGGGAAAGGTTTCCTTTGGCTTTTGGTTTTGTCCCCGCCCCCACCCCCCAAGAAAGGTACTGTTGGTTGCTTTGTTGACAGTGGAAAACTGTGTTGCGGTTGCTGTTGGAGTGGTGGGGGTCGTCGTCCTTGTTGCTTTGTTTCCTTTGTGGGCGTTGTTTTCTGTTGGTTTTTTCTGGCTTTGTTTCCTTGTGGATGAAAATGCCTGGTCTTGGTCTGCTCTGTTCAGGCCTCCTGCCCACTTTCCCCATCGGGTTGCTTGTTCTGGGGGGGCTGCGTTGCATGAGGCCTTGCCCTGTTTTGGACAGGAACCTCTTATGGGACATGCTTGAGGTTTTCAGATGCGTGTGTGTGTGTACGTGTACACGTGTGTGTGTCTGTACGTGTACACGTGTGCATACACGTACATGTGTGTGTGCCTTTACGTACTCCTTGAAGGGCCACAGCAGTCCCAGAGCTTGACTTTGACTTTTTGGTAGTTTGGCTTGGTTTGATTTTGGTGGGACGACAGGTCACTGTGAACCTTTACTGTAAATCTCTCTCTCACACGCACGCGCGCGCGCGCGCGCGCACACACACACGCACGCACGCACGCACGCACGCACGCACACTCACCACGTTGCATTGTGTAGATGTCCTGGAACGCGGTTTCTTTAGTGGATGGCTGTTGACTCGCTGCTCCCCGCCCCCCTGCCCCCGCCCGCCGGTGACTGTGGTCAGTCCATTTTGAAATCCACGTTCTGACCTCAAGGGCATGTTCCCCACCCACGCACCCATGTGTTCTCTTTGGACTTTGTCGCGGTCTGTGCGGAAATAGATGTTTGTTTCCATTTGTGTGGGGCCAGAGTGTATGTTTACTTTCGTTTCTAGCTTCCGGGCTCTGCGTATCAGCTTTCCAAAGCCCTTCCCCGTGCCAGAAGGGATGAGTTCCTGCGTCGTTCTCTGAGCGCTTGCCTGGTTTCGTTTCGCTGGTCCCCGCCTTCCCTCCCTCCCTCCCTCCCTCTCACCCTCCGGGGAGCTGGGGATCTCGCTTGTGGCACTGTGGGCGTCTCCGTGGAATTCCCCGCGCCCCCCCCCCCCCCATGGCCTGGAATCGCGTCCCCTTCCAGGCAGCCTCCCGGCGGCATCTTGCCAGCTACCCCCGCCCCCGTGTGCTGCCGGGGATCGGGACGCGCCGTGTCGTGTCGTGTCGTGTCGTGTCGGGCCGGGAGCTAGCTCCGAGGCGGACCCCTCGGGGCCGCGCGGGACGCCCGCCCCGCTCCGGGAGGAGCTCGGGCGTTTGGGCGGCCCGGCGCTCCGGCGTCCTCGGTGGCCGGCCGGCGACCGGGATCCGGCCCGGGGACGTTCGAGCCGGTTGTCGGGCGCCACCTGGCGGCCGCTTTTATATTGTCCCTTCCCTCCGGAGCTCCGGCGACCTTGTCGAGGGCTGTGACTCAGCCGCCGGGCCCGAAGCAGAGTTCCGGGAGGCGGGCGACGCTGGTGCTGGCAGCCCCGGTGGCGCCGAGGCGTAGGCGCCTCCTGCTGTCGCCTGAGATTGGGCCTGCAGATCTATGGGGCTGTGACTGCCGCCGCGCTCCCGAGCCGGGGCTGAGGGGCCGCCTGGCCGGGTCGACCAGCATGCGCCCGTGCCCCTCCGGCCGCGGGAACCCATGTCGGGTCGTGCCGCCGCGGTGGGAGAGGAGAGGGTCTGCCGCGCCCGGAGCGCCTGGGACTTGGTGGCCCGGCCTTCTCCTGGGCCGCCCTTGGGAGCGTTCGTTCCCCGACCCCCCCCACCTCCCTTTCCCGGTGCCCCCCGCGTCCCGCTCCGGAGGTGGGGACCGGCTCGGGCCGAGCGTTGAGGCCGGTGGAGGCCGCCACGGGCTCGGTGGTGGACGCGCGTGCGTCCCGGTCGTCAGATGCTTTCGGGCCGATGGTTTTCCGAGCCGGACTCCAGAGGTGAGGACCGGCCTGGGCCGCCAGCGGTGACCCGGAGAGGCTGGCCCGGGCCTGGGTGCGTTGCCCCGTGGGCTCCGGGCGTCTCCCTGGAGAAATGGGTTCAAGTCCCGATGGGTCCGGAGACGTGGACGGACCGGCCCCTGCTCGCGCAGGTGGCCGGCGAGGGTGCACCCGGCCTGTCAGCGTGCCCGCGTGGGTCCCGGTCGTCGGACGCGACTTTGTCTCCCCCCTCCGCTCTCCACCCCGAGTCCGGGCCGGGAGGTGGGGACTGGCGCGAGCCATACTGGGTGGCCCGGGGAGGGGCTCCCGGGCCCGGGCGTGGTCCCTCATGGGGCCCGCTCATCGGAGGCGGCTCGGAGGGGTGCTGTGTTTCTTTCTTGGAACCAAGTCCTGGCCCGGAGACTCGGATGGACCGGTGCCTGCCCGCGTGGGGGGACCGGGGAGGGCGTCCCCAGCCCGCTCCCTCTCCCCCGTGTCCCCGGCCCACTCTGCCACCCCTCCATCCCCGGGTCGACCAGGTGGCCCCGGGCGCTCCGGGGCAAGTGTGGATGGGGAAGTGTTGGGGGCAGGTGGCCGGACCGAGGTTCCGGGGGCCCCCGTGAACCTCGTGGGTGGGCCCCGCTGTCGGGCGCGATGATTTCTTCCGCCGGAAATGGGGCCTTTTTGCCACCAGATAGGTGCTGACACGGTGTTCTTCTGCGTCTGTCGCCGATAGACGCTGGGGCTCCGGACGCGGGCAGGACTCCGGGCTGGGGGCGGCTGTCTGACGCCCGGCTCGGTCCTTGCCGCTTGAGCTGCCCGCTTGGGCCTGCGCGCCGGCTCTTGCGTGCGCGTCCGGCTGCCCCGACCCGCGGTGCCGCCTCCGGCCTCTGGCTGAGCCCGAGGGCGGCGGGGCCAGGTGGCGTCGGGTGCTCGACCCTGTGCGCTGCCCCCGCTGCAGGCACCCGGTGGTGAGTGGCCGGCACGACCCCACCCCACAGGCTCTGTGCCCCGTGTCAGGCGTTCTCGTTCTGGGGTGGCTGGCTGCTCTTTGCCCGAGACGAAGGGGCGCCGGCGAGGCGGAAGCGGGCCTCCGTGTGACGGGTCTTCGCCGTGCCTCCCCTGCGGGCCTCCCCCGCCGTGGCTTTAGGCTGGGTGGGTCAACCGATTGATGTGGTGGTGCCACGCTCCGCTGGGCTGGGCCTAAGCCGTGCCAGACGAGGGACGGACGTTCCTGGGGGACGGGACCGCTCTTCTCGTTCTGTCCGCGGGCTCCTCGCCTCTCTTCCGCCCCGCCTGCCGGGGTGTGCGGAAGGCAGGGGTGCGGCCTCCGGCCCCGAACCCGCGGTCTCCCGCCCCCGCCTCCCAGCGTGGGCGGGGACCGGGGTCCTCGGACGCAGCAGACGCTCTCGCTGTGCCTCTTTGGCGTACGCCTCGCGAGCGGCCCTCCCCGCGGCGGGGAGGGCCGCCCCGCCGCCACGCTGCGCGCCCCCCGTCGGTGTGCGAGCGTGCCGCGCCTGGCCCTCCGTGGTGCTCCTGGAGCGCTCCAGGTCGTCCCTCAGGTGCCCGAGGCCGAGCGGTGGTGTTGTTCCCCTTTCCCAGCGTGTTCCTCGGGTCTCCGCCACCGTGGCGGGTGCCGTGAGCGGCTCTCTGTTGGGGGGGTCGAGACGGTAAGGGAGGTGCGCCCGCCTGTTCCCCCCGGCGGTGGGGCCAGGGGCCGCCTCGTTGTGCTGGTCCTCAGCGGCGTGCCGTGGGGGCTTGAGCTTGGCCGAGCGCACGCCCCGTGTGGTCCCCACTACGTGGGGGGCTGCGCGCGGGCGTGGGAGCGATCGTGGGGGCCGGGGCCTGTGAGAGAGGGGGCTGTGTCACGCATCTTGGGCGTGCTCCCCCTCGAGGGCCCGAGGGGCGAGCCCGAGGGCAGCAAGCCTTACCGAGGTCGTGCCCCGGCCCTGGCCGCGAACGCTCCCGTGGGCCGTGTGCTTACCCATACCGCAGACCCCCTCCCCTCCAGGCGACTGGAGGAGGTGTAGGCGGCTCACGGAAGCGCCTCTGCGGGCCCGAAGGAGAGGCGCTGAGTGGGGGATGACGCGCCCTCGGTGAGAAAGCCTTCTCTAGCGATCCGAGAGGGAGCCTTGGGGTACCGAACCCCCCAGCTGCCGCCCCTCCCAAGTGTGCAGTGGCCACCGTGGCGACTGCCAGAGCACGTGGGTAGACCCCCTCGCCTCCGCGGGAGGGGTGCGCCGGTCCCGCGGTGGGGCCGAGCGCCGCTCTTTGCCTACCGTGGCCCGCGCCTCCCCCCTCCGAGTCGGGGGAGGGTCCCGCCGGGCCGAGCCGAGCCGGTGTCCGAGGCGCGGGGTGGCGTGTGTGCGTGCGGGGTCGCCTCCGTTGGCGAGCCCGGAGGGGGGGGCCCCCCGGTCCCGGCTCCCCAGTCCCGCAGCCACGGGGAGCCCTGCCGCGCCTGCCCTTGCCTCGAGCCGCAGCCGGCGGCGGTGTGTGGCCCTAGGTCGGGCCGCCTGGCTCGGGAGCGTTTCCCCAGGACGTGTGAGCCCTTGGGGTCGGCTGAGGTGGTGATGGATGTGTGGAGGCGACGCAGATGGATGCGCGAAGGGGTGGACGGGCTCCTCCGCTGCACGCGGGGGGAACCGTCGCATGCTAGGCCCCGGCGGCGGGGCCGGGTCGTGGGGAGGCCCTCGAGGGTGGCGGGCGCCGGCCGGCGTCCCAGGCGTTGGCGGGACCGCCCCCTGGTGTGGGGCGGTGGGGCCCCGCGCTGGTTTTCCTGGTGGCCCGGCTGTGCCCCGGCCCTTTGTCTCCCCCTGGGTGGCGCCCCCGGCCCTGCTCCGTGGCCCTGGCCGTGCGTGTGAGCCGCCCCCTCCCCGTC